>NC_142503.1:34285000-35583333 GCF_057876585.1 Rhinolophus sinicus
TGGTGGGTATAAATCTCAACCTACAAACTTGAGAAATATAATTTCCTTTATTTTTACATAAATATAATTTTGTTGTAAACTTGATCTTAGTCAATTAGGATTTCATTCTTTTTTTTCTCACAGTAGGGCACCAGTTCTGATATTCTTTTGCAGTGCTAGGGAATTGGAGTGGGGTGGGTTTGAGGTGAGTCAATTTTATATTATTCATTCATGCTTGGGTCCGCTGAGACCTCTGTCACTCCACCTAATCCTAGATGAGTTGCCTTGGAGATGGTCCCTGTTCCTATATGTATATGACCTTTTCCACCATGTCTTCTCCCACTGGGGGATTTGTGAATCATTTTGTTGCTTCTATGTTCTTTGCTTTTCTTAGGTTTGCCAAACGCCAATTTTCCAAAGTGGTTTTAGGAGCACACTCTCTCTCAGAGAAGGAGGCCTCCAAACAAACATTTGAGATTATAAAATTCATACCATTCTCAAGATTTACATCAAATGCTGTATCAGATGATATTATGCTGGTTAAGGTATGTAGCATTGCCTTCCTTCAGTTTCTCCAACAGTCTTATACAACATAGTTCAGTTGTTAAATCATCTGTACAAAAGCATTATGTTAGCACTCTCTCTTTGTTTGAGGTAACTGTGACATATTCCATAAGGGCCCATTTTACTCCATATACTGCCTTCAAAGAAACAAGAATTTATCACAAATGTATCGGGGCTGTGTTTACACAAGAAAAAGCAACCCTGATGCTCACATATGTGGGAGGGGAGCATCCCAACAGTCCCAAAGATCCACAGTGAAAGCTTTTTCCCAAATGCTTTTATCATTAGCAAATGAAAAATACAAATCATTTATACAACAGAGCCAACCAAGTGACTTCAGGGACACAGAAGTGAGTTACAACTTAGACTAGACCATACTTAGTCTAGTCCAAACTTAGTCTAGACCGTACTCCAGGGTCCTATCCAGCAGGAAACAGCCCAGCCCTCAAAGTCATGACCTATGGATGTTATTCCACAGAAAACCATCCAATGCAGAGCAAAGGCCAGTTTACTTTAGACTGGGCAAAATTCCTGCTCTGTGTAAGCTCCCTCCCCAAGCATCACTGAGCTCTATGGGGGAATGGAGAGCATGTTCCGACAAGCAACAACCACAAATGCAGCTGCAGGCTACCACCAAAGTAGATTCAAGAAGAGGGACGCCCTCCTAGGACAGAGGGACCACACATAGATCACTCAGGCTAATAGCTAATAGCAGAATACTACTGGGGATGAATAATAATTTATTCTCTTTTCAATCTGTCAGCTTCACACGGCCGCAAAGCTTGATAAGCATGTCCAGCTGCTCTACCCAAGCACCAAAAATGACATTAGAGCTGGAACAAAATGCCAGGTTACTGGCTGGGGCGCCACCGACCCAGAACTTTTAACCCTCTCTGATACCCTGCAAGAAGTCACTGTTACTGTCATAAGTCGAAAACTTTGCAACAGCCAAAATTATTACAACCACAAACCCATTATAACTAAAGACGTGATATGTGCAGGAGATGCCAAAGGCCAGAAGGATTCCTGCCAGGTAAGAGCCTATCACTGAAAGAGGCATCTCAGAGCTCTGCTCTGCAGTCACAGCTCCATTTGGTCACTAGCACAGAGGAGGAAAGGCATGGAGAACAAAACATCAGTTCTGAAAATTACTCTCCATTCCTGCACAGCATTCTCTATTCTTTTTCATCTTCCAGTGTGAATGAATCATAAAAACATCCCAACATATAATAAGTGCTCATTAAACATTTTCTAAACAGAATAATGGGTTATCTCTAATGACTTTTACAGGCTTCATCTGAGGGGTGGAAAGCCTCCTAACTCTGAGATCACTAGTGGTGATTAGAAGATAACTTCTCCGAAAAAAGAAACACCTTTTAAATTAATTAATAGAGTGATCATACACCGTGTTTCCCCAAAAATAAGACCTAGCCGGACAATCAGCTGTAATGCGTCTTTTGGAGCAAAAATTAATATAAGACTCGGTCTTATTTTACTATAATATAAGACTGGGTCTTATCTAACATGATATAAGACTGGGTCTTATATTAATTTTTGCTCCAAAAGACGTGTTAGTGCTGATTGTCCAGCTAGGTCTTATTTTCAGGGAAACACGGTAAGACTTAAATGCAAAAAGCTCAAATATATAGTGTGTGTTTCTTAAATCATGTTGACTGACTATAAAGAACAACAGTCATACTTTTCAAAATCTTATTTCCTGGGGTAGTAAACAAAAAAAAATAGCTGCACATGATAACAGGAGGTAAATAGGTAGCACAGAGAGATTACCAATTCTTTTAAATTACGTCATACGACACATGATTATCAGGTGGAGGGTATGATGATTTCAAAGATTATGTGTATCTGCAGTGCCCCAAGGTCATCATCCCCCTAAACCTCTGTTTTCACGGCCAACCAGAGCATGAGGTACAGCAGTTTGCAAGGGAGTGGCAGCAGAAGTAATGGCTACCCTAGAGATTTGAAAGCCAGCTCTTAATCTGAAAGGCCAGGCTGTCCCTCTACCACCTTTTCGCTTCCCTTGGCAGAATTTTAGTTACATGTTTTGTTGTCAGAGTGAGTCCTTAAAAATCAGTTCGTTGAGCAAATATTTACTAAGTGTTGTGTATGTGCAGAGCATTATGTTCAACCATATGAGGATGCAAAACAGGAAGAAAAATAACACAGAAGATAGAGTTCCTGCCACCAAGACACATACGGCAACACTCTTTTCTGCCAGTCTCTAGTGCAGCTTGATTTCAGATCCATGAAGACCAAAATGAAATTCAATTTAAAATTTTTCTTTTATTTCAGTGAGTTATTTCAAAATTTATGTCCCCATTCCTTGAAGAACAAAGTTCAATAGTCACTGATTACCAAAAGAGATATATATATTCCTAGACAGAGACAGGGACATGGACAAATAGAGAGACAAACAGACAGACCAACAGAAACATGGTGCTGGACAGAGACAGAGGCACAGAGACCCTACACTAAGGGGCTATGTCAGGCACTCGTCAGGATACAGAAAAACCAAGGACTCAGATAATAATCTATTATAGTTGAGTAATCAATGGTTGGTGGTAGAAAAATTTCAACAGCTTCTTACCAAGTATCTGACCATTTTCTTCTTTCCAGGGTGACTCAGGTGGTCCCTTGCTCTGCAAAGGTGCCTTCTATGCCCTAGTCTCTGGAGGTCATAAATGTGGGAAGGCCAAGAAACCTGGAATCTATACCCTATTAAACCAGAAATACCAGGCGTGGATCAAAAGCAAGCTTTCTCCACCTCGTGCAAACTAAGGCTACAAATGATTTTCATGGATCTACCAGTTGCTTGCTTATTTGTTTTTTGTTTTTCCCATAATGTGTTCTACAGGCCAACTTTATCTCCAGATGTAGTTGGATATAGTTAAAGTGGAGCACAGTTAAGTCCTGCCCCCTTAGCACTGATTTTTTTATGGAATCAAGTTTTTTTTTCCACATGTCTCACTGATGTATTTCTACTATCCTAATTTTTTTCTGAATAAAACTGTGAGGACTATCTGTTTGTTTTTTATGGAAATAAGTACAGCAATGATATATCTCCTCACTCTACCCACAGTCCCCAAAAGGGCAAAAGGTGATTAAACTAGACAGTTATGGCACTACCTTCAACAGTTTATGTTGCAATTTCTGCTGGATCATCCTAAATTCTATTTTCAAAATAAGAAACAGTAAATTCAAACATCCCAACTCAAATTAAGAAAGGAATCATCAAGGTTTATACAAATATTTAGCATCATACGTACTATTTATTTATGTCACACTTTTTTCCAAACAAAATTTAAAGCAATGTACAAACATGCGTACAATACAACAAAATATGAAATTAAAAATAACTTTTCCTCAAAAAATTAAAAATAAACATACCATATGATTCAGCAATTCTACCTTTGGGTATTTATCTGAAGAAACCAAAAATACTAACTCAAAAAGATATCTGCACCCCCATGTTCATTGCAATACTATTTACAATAGCCAAGGTATGAAAGCAACTTAAGCATCCATTGATGGATGAATGGATAAAAAAAATTTATAGATACAATGGAACATTATTCAGATATAAAAGAACAATAAAATCTTGCCATTTGCGACAACATGAATGGAACTCAAGGGCATTATGCTAAGTGAAATAAGTCAAACAGAGAAAGACAAATACTGTATGATCTCTCTTACATGTGAAATCTTAAAAAAAGAAAAAAAAGAAAAGAAAAGAAAAGAAAGCCTATAGCTACAAAGACTAGATTGGTGGTTTCCAGGGGGGGAATGGGCGGGTGGGAGAAATGGGTGAAGGGGGTCAAAGGTTATAAATTTTTTTAATTAATTAAATTTAAAGAATAATAATTTGGTGAACAAATTGAGGCAAGGGGGAAATGAGAGCAGGAATAAGAAGATGAAGACAGGAATATTGTTAACAGCCAAAGTGCCATCATTTTCTTCCTATACTTTTGCTAGGAGGAACCATATTTGGCTCTGTGCCTCACGTGAGTCAACGCAAAAAGATCAACACAAGCAGTTATATGAATTACCGTATCCAAAAATAAAAATAAACTATTTGCGAAGAAGGACCACTGGTGCTGGAACTGAGACCAGAGAGAACTTTCTTCCACAAACCTTTTAAGAAGGACACTGAACCATGGTTCCCATGTCCCTGCCAATTGCGTCAGGATCCCCTGAGAAGATTGTTTGTAATACAGAGTACCCTGACTCCTTTCCCAGAAATTCTAACTGAATAGGCTTGAGGGAAATCTGCATTGTTTAAAAGCAATTCGGTAGATTCTGATAAATGGGCAAATCTGAAAGCTATTGATAATGAACATCCTTAATAACATCTTACAAAAAGAACAATAAGTGTCACGGGATGGTGTTTTTGTAAATGCTTCAGTGTGAACTAATGACTGAAAGACCAAAGTGTAATTCAGTAAGTACACTTGAGGGTCTGAGAGCTGTACATGATGTGGTCATCCACTGATTAGAATAGTAACAATTCTAATTGGGATCGGTGGTGGCCAAGGAGGGGAGAGTCATTCAGGCTTCTCCTTCAACAGTCAGAAACCAAAGTGTTAATCTCAGCCTTTCTATTTCATTTGGGTTTCAGAGGATAAATGGCTCTCGTTTCTAGGTGACACCATCAGGATTTCTTACTTTCACATAGAAATGAATGCTTTTATTTGTGTGTTTGTCTGTTTATTTGTTGTCATGGTTTTTAGAAACCATTAACCAGCTATTAACCTCTACTATGAATATTTAGACAAATGGAAGCAGTGGGTTAAAAAGCAACCTAATTAAAACTATAGAACTGCTTTGAGAATAAACTAGTAAAAAAAAAAAGTTCTTTAAATTCCATTTTGTGTCATTTTTGATTCATTAAAAACATACTGATTATGACCCAGAACTCTCAGACTGAATTTCATAAGAAAAGAAAGGGGGCAATTGTAAGGACTCTGGACTCTCCATTAAAAACTAATTATCTATTCCATTTAAATTTCAAATCCATGGAACATATCTAACAAAAAGGACTCTTTAATCTAACAAAGGGACTGGTGAGATTCCCTCTGCAGTTGATCAGTATCCTAAAATGTTGTCACTAACACCTGAGAGTTGTGTTTTGATTTCAGATTCCATGCTGTTCACATCCAATAGTCAAACCAGATCAGATTGCCAGAGAGGAAGCTCTGTAAACAGCAATGGCAGATCTGGTGACTCTTAAATGGGAAGATAAACAGTTTATTTTGACAGCAGCTGATGATGAAGCCCACAGTTGAAAAGCATCCCACATCCTTTCAGGAAAGTAGTATTTTATTAAGCATTTCAAAAATTTCCCACCATATTCTAAAAGAATATAGCATTATAGTTTGAGGAGTTCTGTCTTTGAGAGATTATTTGATTCCATCTCTGGCCTCGAGTACAAGTTAAGATTCAAAATGAGGCAAATATCCAAATTTTAAAATTGCTCAAAGGTTTTAGAGGAATATGGCTGGCTGTTGTTATTCTGAATTATCCCACTTTCTCCCTCCTTCGGGACAGTGAACAGAGCATATTGGCCTTCCCCACAGACATGCTTTATTTTATGTCTAGCCAGTTTTAATAGAAAGTGACAGCACTGAAAATAATTAGGTCCAAAATAATGCATGAAATAAATCAATAGTAATTTAGGTAAGCAACTAAACCAGTCTAGAACCAGGTAGTAGAATTAGTCCTACCTTTTGACTCTCAGAGTTTTTGTACATAATAAATCCCAGCTCACCCTGAAATGATGGGAAGAGCAGTGTTTAAGAGCTTGATTTTTTTCAGAACGGTATCTCATTATAAGAGAACAGCTCTCAGTGAATCAGGGTCGCTCCTCCTCTTTGACTAAGTTCTCAGTTAGGGAGAGGACACACAGGTGATGAGAGAGAGATAGAAGACTGTTCAACCTGTGTGAGGGCAATAGACTCAGATCTCTCAAAAAACTTGCAATTTCACGAGATCACTGAGACACATCTGAAAAGCTACTCATATGTTGTCCTATGAGTTATCTGAGTACCGCGGGCATGCTGGCTGAACACTGGGATCCTTGAGCCTTAAATGATTCAACCCTGCTTTAAGCTTTCACATATTGACTTCCTGTTTACAATTGTTAACTTCTTCAGTCGTTTTGCTGAGTCATATCAGTCAACTCTAGATTGACAGACTCTTCTCTGCACCTTTTATCTTCTACCATGAAAGGATCATGTTCATTTTCTGGTTTTAGCCGTAAATGTCTAACAGTGTATTAGAGGCAGCATATGGGATTTACACTGAGACTTCTCCTGAGAACTTAGAAGTAAGTAGAATTAAATTGCCCTCTGAGAGTTAACACTTAAATTCTATGCATATTGGGTCAGAGCAGAGATACACAAAATCACTCTAAAGAGACAATGAGGTTCCCAAGCCTACAAGTTCAGCTGTAGTCTTCTTAAAGGTAAAGAGCTCTGTGTGTCCCTGTCAGAAGGGAAAGGACAGCTGTGGATACAGGAAAAGGAGGCAACACAGGCAGTGGACCAACAAGAACTGACAGGGAAGGGAGGGAGGTGAGCCCCTCAAACTGCCTTCTAGTCCCATGGCAAGACCATTCTTACTTTAGCCTGATTTCACTAAGCGTTCAGCTACTTATCTGGTCTCCTTCTAATGCCATGTTCATCAAGCAAACTTCTCTGAGCATTTTGTTCCAGGATAGTTATTTTTCATTGCAGATGATTAATAAACATTTAGCTTTTCTATACCTATGATTTTTCTACCTCTAAGTTTGTGTAATTTGAATTGCTTTTCGAGACTCAAATCTACTTTTGGTGTGCTTGAAAAACATCAAGTTTTGATCCCTGCATTAATGAAGGTCAAATCCTGAACCTTGGTGAATTTACCAATGTAATGAATATTAAATACGCCATGAGACTTTTCAACAGATTGATATGATACCCTGCCTTTCCCCTAGAGAGTGGTGTCGTGCAGGAGACCCGGCGGGGGGGGGGGGGGTCTCTGCTCCCGCTCCCCACACAAGAACGCAGGATATGGTGAGGCCAAAAAGGAACACCCACAGAGCCGTAGGTAGGGGAGTCATACCACTATATTCTCGATGGCGGCACTATACTCTCACTGGAGGCTGGATCCACACTGTCCGCAAACCGCCATCCACGCTTGCCAGCCCAGCCGCCATCTTCTCGCTAGCCCCCATTCTTCTCTCTGCTAGCCTAGCCACAGCAGTTGTATTAGTGGCCAATGGCTCACTGGTTACAGCTGACGGCCAACTAGCCACAGCTGATGGCCATGCAATCACAGTTGATGGCCATTTACTACCTGAGCCAGGCACCTGTCTATGTGAGGCCGAGAGCCTGGAAACTTCTTTCTGGGGCTCTTCCCCCACAGTGGGTTCTCCTGATATCCCTGCTCTGGCCACTGGCATGAAATGTGCTCAGATTTGGAGTATCTATATATACATATTCCCATTAGTACTCTGATTATCCAGTAACTCTGAGAAGTGTTATGGTTTGGTAACTGTGTTCTATCTGATTTACTCAGTATCAAAGACTGCTGGTTTGCTACTCAACAGCTACCTCTTCTCTTCCCTGGTAACAACACTCAACTTTATTTGGAGCCACAAATGTACACAGCTAAAACATGGTATTTTCCAGATTCCGTCACTGCTAGTAGGACATGCAAGTGAAAATCATTGGCTGTGAGCTTCCAGGAAGTGCCTTTAAAGAAAACTGATTCAGCAGAAAGTACTGCCCTTTCCATATCCTCCTTCCTACTCCCGGGATTGCAGGTGTGATGGCTAGAACTCCAGCAACAATGCAGGAACCATGAGGCAAACTTGAATAGAAGCCAAGTGTTAGTGAAAGTGAAGCAGAAAGAAGAAGCCTCTCTGCCAATCCTCTATTCTTTACCTGAGAACTTCTTTTACACGAAAGAAAAAACAAACAAACATGTGTTTAATCTACTGTTATTTGGAGTTTTGTTTTATACATCCCCACCTAGTCCTAACAGATAAAATCAGAAACCTAAAATTTCTGTCCCTGATGCACACTCTAAACAATGATAAGCATGTGTCTTTAAATCCTTCTGCCCAGATCTTCCAAAATTCCAAATGGCTTTAGCTTTCCACGTTACCCTATTTAAACAAGAATTGATTCAGAAAAGGAGCTTTTAAATGTTATAATCAATAAATCATTTCCCCCTCACTGTTCCGTTCCCTCCCCTGGCTTAACATGGAGAAAATGCCCCGGCTGGCTTGAGAAGATATTTTTATCTTAACCACATACTGTTGCATGGCAAACATTCTTGTTCTTATTATAAAAATAATCCATGGTCTCAGTAGTCTGTAACACTATTTTCTCCTTTTGTGTATATTTTGTAAGTAGATCTTGTAGAACTGTTTTTTGTAAAGTTCCATGAAAATAATGTTTTCTGGCACTTGGGGTTATTATTTGTTTCATTATTTCACAATCGTTTGAAATAATATAGCAGTTTTTCCATCCAAACTACAAAAGCAACTCCATTAGAAGACAGCTGGATATAGTAAGACTCTGAACATTAGCAATGTTGTCAAAAAAGAAAGTAGGCCCACATGTGGTCAGGCCAAGCAACAGTGCAAAGAGTGACCATGTTAACAACTGACCCAGATGGATTCCTGAATCCTCATTGTTGAGCATCCAGAGAGATTCCCTCATTCATTCATTCATTCATTCATTTATTCATTTATTCATTCATTCATTCATTCAACAAACACTCATTGAACACCTCTATTTACCAGGCGTTATGCTGGTCACTGAAGATACCAAGAAGAAAAGATACAATTCCTGTCTTGCAGGAATGCATTGTCTAGTAAGAAAACACGGACATACAAATAAACTACTACACTATGATCCAAAAATTGTTATAAAGGTGACATGTATAGAATAATCATAATGGAGACATGTACAAAACAACTATATCTATGATTCAAAAATTGTTATAATGGCAATATTGACATGAGAACAGACAGCTTATTTAAGTACAAATCATTCAGAATTCCTGCAGGAGAAACAATTTGCTTGACCATTCTAGGCCTATACAGGTGAAGCCTGATTCACTTGTAGTTTGTCAACAATTTCCCAAGGTAAAGAACATATCTAGATCACCAGATTTGACTACCCACCTCTGACCAGATAAAAGAGGACAAGAGCTATAGTAATTGCTGTAGTAAAACTATATCAATATAGGTGAGCACATTTACTCCTTTTAGGGACTTAGTTCTCTCCATGACCTAACCTCACCATAGAGACACCCAAGACTAAGCAAAAGGAAAAGCACGTCTTTCTCAGGAGGAAATGCTCCATTTCTTTCAGCAAGCAACGATTCAGATCATCCCATACACCAGGAATGATTATCCATCTGCTCTTTTAGAAGCATTGGGGACCAGGGAACAGAAGAAGAATTTGTGAACTCCAACTTGGCATGGGAATTCAAGGATATACCCATCTTAAACTTTGTCTTGTCTGCTTTTGTTCTCTTAGTCATTAAAAAAAAGAAGAAGAAAACAAAAGCAACTCAACAGAACAACATTAAAACAGAAGTGGGACAGTATGTTGGTATCGTGGGCCACCACACTGCTTTGCCAAGTAGGGGCGAGCACAGACTGCAGTGTGATCAAACCACATTCACCTGTGCAGACTACAGGTTTGGGGTTTTTGAACTCAGCTATATTTACACAGCGCTTTCATTCTCTTTCCAGGTGTTCTTACTTTTACATCTATGTAGTTAAAAGTATTATACCTCATTAACTCTCTGAGTCTTAATTAGGAAAACCATATTGCAAAACATATTTTAGATAGAAATAGTATACTCACAGAAATCTTACTAGAATTTATGCTGTAGAATTCACTATACCATTAGCTCCATGAGAGCTGGGACCCACATTAATTTTGATCACTAATATATAGCAAGAAGTTAACATAGGGCCTCACATGCTGTGGCTACTTAATAAACATTTGTAAATAGATGGATGAGTGGGTGGATGAATGGATGGGTGAATGAATGAATGAATGAATGAATGAATGAATGAATGAGTGATGAGTTAATAATGCATCTGTACTTCTGGAACCATTTAAGAATATAATGATTATATGTGTGAAATTGCCTTCATAAATTCCTTATAATGGCAAGGGGAAAGATGGTTTGGGGTGTAAAGTAAGTGACCTAGAAAGTCCCAGGATTATTTAATAATGCTTGGAGATTCACAGTGAAAAAAAAAACACTATGTAAACATTGAGTATTATTATTTATTTGAAGGTTTCAATGACCCATTCTTTACATAAGACTTGGTAAGCATTGTCATTGTTTTGTAAGGCAAGGAAAAAAAAGTTACAAAACTGATTAGTATGCCTGATCTAAAAGAGATTACTTTCAGTTACTTGTTTTGGCTTTTCATCATTGTTTGAATGTACAGTAGTTTAGTCAGCTTTTAACAATATTGAACTTTAAGCCATAAATGATTTCATTAATTTTTATAAGATGTTTGTTCTCTTCAGTTCATTGTATACTTAAAGAATTAGAAATGTTAAAATTTCAATTCTGTATGAAACTCTACTTTCAAAAGAGCCTCATAAACTTGATGTGTCATTATAATACCATCTGGATCAATAAGTCTAAGGATGGATATAACTTGCAAATCCTTCTGATAGTGGTACAAAAGTTGTCAGATAACTTGCCTCTAGCCCAAACTTGAGTTTCCTGATTTCATTTAGGAATTGGTTGTCAGAGGGGGTTGAGGTTTTGAGCTCATCCAAGAAATGGTGTTTTGATGATTCTCGCCTTCCCAAATGTCATTCTATGTGGCTCGCCTGTCTCAGGAGGGTTCTGTGATAGTAATTAATTCTGAATGTCCTATTCCTTACTTACTCCAGGGAGATTGCCACAGAGATATTTGAGACCGAGAAGCTATCTGTCCCACACTGCAGAGTAGCTACAACAGAAAAATAGCCCCTAAATTTTGGAGTTGTAATTTCAGATGGAGATATGAAAACAGAGAGAGGCAGAAAGGACAAGAGGCATGGCGGACCCCAACCAAACACTTAACGCCTTCCCCAAAAGCAGATCCTGAGACATAGATTTGAGTGTGTGGTATTGTGATTTATAAGAGATATATATTTGGTCATTCAAATGATCAAATACATAATTATCATATATATTTGTTCTTCATTCATGGTTCCTAGCTCACAGCTCCCAAAACCCTTGGACTTTCCTAAGCAATAAGGAGCAATGGGAACATTTTATTATAATATTTGGTTTCTTGTCCTCAGTTCCTGAAATCATTTCAGAGCCATAAAGCTAAAATGGGTGTCTTGTTAGTCATAACAAGCCCCTTTGTACCACAACTGGGTTTATGTTCATGAGATGACTTTTGGGACGCACCTAAGAATTGGGGCTGGTTGCCAGTGGAATCAACCAAGAATAAAGGGTTGGAACTTTCAGTTCTACCTCCTAATCTCCAGGGAGGGGAGAGGGAGAGGGGCTGGAGGTTGAATCAATTACCTATGGCCAATGATTTAATCACTCGTGTTTATGTAATGAAGCCTCCATAAAAACTCAAAAGGAGGAAGTTCAGAGAACTTCCAGTTTGGTAAACCAGGACATTTCTATACGCCACCATGTTGGGCCCAAACCACCTGGGGGCAGAAGCTTCTTTGTTTGTGACCTTGTCCTGTGTATCTCTTCATCTGGCAGTTGATTCGTATTCTTTAATATTCTTTGTAATAAGTCAGTAATCTACTGAGTAAACAGGTTTTCTGAGTTTCGTGAGCCACTCTAGAAAATTAATCCTGGGGCCTGTGGGAACCTCTGATTTATAGCCATTCAGGCAGAAACACAGGTAACAACCTGACCTTTCAATTGGCGTCTGAACTGGGAGCAATCTTGTGGAACTGAGCCCTGAACCTGTATAACTTGAGCAATGCTATATCCACGTAGCTAGTGTCAGAATTGAATTGAATTGTAGGACACCCAGCTGGTGGTGGAGCATTGCTTGGTGGTGTGAGGGAAACCCACACACACATACATTGGCATTGATACCAGAGTTTTAGTTACAAGTGGTCTAATTATGAGGCACACCAGGAAACCAATAGGAGAAGAGAGGAGTGAGAAGGTAGAGAATAAAAAGCCGATAAAGGTTTTCTCATGCTGGTTACCACTATGAGCAATAGGAGCTCAATCCCATGGGGACTCTGGGTGACAGTGTACCACACACCTCTGAGTTATGCCAACTAAGGATCCAGGGAGCTGGGATAATAACCACCAACTCCTCCACCTTCGTTGTTAGCAAGCCATTCCAGGCTCATTAACTTTCCTGCCCTTCCAGCTTGCTCTGCTCATGGGATGAATGTATTCCCACAGCTAAAGAAAAGAAAATGTACCCTCAGACAGAGCTACAGGTTTTTAAGTAAGCAGCCTTCAGTTTGTAGAAGTACATGCCAAGGGGATATGGGCACCAACAGTATCTGTTACAACTGCTTTGAAGGTCATTGCCGAACATCCTCAGTATTGTCCTTGACAGTGCTTCCTACTCACAGGCTAAATGACTAGTTCTCTCAGATGATAAATGAATTGGTAATGAAGTGTTAATGGGTTATACGATGACATTTGCTATTTCTAGATAACATATATGGTTGTAACATAGTCTTTAATGTCATAACCCAGGGCTAAGACATTCAGGCACTGTATCAGTTCTGGATTAAAGGAGATTTTAACACCCTAAAATCATACCCCACAAATAGGTTTAAAAAGTAGGCCGTTTGAAAAGATACCTGATGGTCTCATAAGTAAGTCCTATTGGTCATGCCCAATGATTGCTACTTGCATCCAGTTTTCCTTCTTAGGTTACAGCCAACTTTGTGGGATGGTGCCAGGCATTGGTCTAAGAGCTTTCGGTCCTCACAATGACACCATGATATAGGTGCTATCGTCATCTTACAGATGAGGTACAGAGATTGATAACTTGGCCAAAATCTCACAGCTAGTATGTGTTAGAGCATGGATTCAAAAAAATCACATAATCTGATTCCAGAGTCTATCTCTCCTATAAATCCCGTCCTGGGATCTGGCAGGCATAAACTCATGCTCTGATATGCAGCTGTCTTCACTCCCAAGCACAAGTCACAAGTCACAATTCCCCCTAAGAAGTGTCTTTCACTCCCAAGCACAAGTCACAATTCCCCCTAAGAAGTGTCAATTTTGCCAACTATTTCAAAGTCTCACCACTCTCCCAACTAACACCACCTCACTAGCTCCTTTCCCCACGTCCTGGAAGAACTGAAACTTCCACTTTGCCATAGCATGTTGCCCCAGAGAATTAGTTGTATAGATTATAGGGAGTTCAGACTAAGACCAAAGAAATAAATCAAGGTCCCACCCACCCCAGGTGCTGTATGGAGGAAAGAGCACTGAGCTCTGGAAATTGGTGAAATATGGGTTCTGATCCCAACTCTTCCATGGGCTGTGCAATCTTGGCCAAGTCATTACATCTCTCTGGGCTTCCATTTCATTATTTGCCATAAATGATTTGAACTAGACAAGCTATAAGTTTCCTAATAGCGCTAAAAACGCATGACCCTGGATTCACAAATGTTTCTCAATTATACTGCTAGGTGGAGGCAATATTTTATGTTCCTCGTTTTTGAACAATTGACATAGTCCTGCTGTTGGAGGTCCTTCCTTTTCAGAAGCCACATCATTTCCAAGCCACAGCCACAGAAGGCTGTTGGGTATCAGTATCAGAGACCAAATGGAAGAAGCAGAACCCTAAAGAGCAAGTCAGCAACCACACGAGGCTCCTTACCCCAGGCTCAGTTTCACAGGTTTGGCAGCCCCCGATTTTTCTTACATGAGGGGAGCATACGGAAAAAGTATCTCAGCAAAGTCATTTTTCTTTTTATAATAATATTTGTTGGTATCTAAGGAAACGGGAACCAGATGACAGGTCCTAAACATGGTCAGACCAAGCATAAATGCACTCAGAGAGTAAACCTTATATTGCATAGACTGCCTCTTTTTATAATTAACCTTTGACTACGAAAATTTTCAAACCTATGCAAAACTAGAGAGAATACTGTAATGAGTCTCATGAACCCATCACTCAGCTTCTACAATTTTCAATTCATTCCTTTGGCTAATCTTGTTTCATTTCTACCCTTCCCAGTTCCTCCAACTCTGGATTATTGGGAAGCAAATCCTTATCATCATATCATGTCACCTATATATATTTCGATACATATCTCTAAAAGACAAGGATTCTTTTTAAAAGCATAACCATTATTGTGGTTTTTAAAAATCTTTTTAATTAGCATATGTTAACAATAATTCTTTAATATCAAACAATACCCAGTCAATGCTCAAGTTTCTCCAATTGTATAGTTTTTAAACAAGTAAATTATCTAAGGCAGTATCCAAATACAGTCCACATACTGAAGTTGATAAATATGTCTCTTAAATCACTTTAGCTTTTTCTTCCATAATTTTTTTTTTTTTTTTTGTAATTTAGTTGTTGAAGAAACTGGGTCATTTTTCCTGTAGTTTCCCAAAGTGAATTTTGATTATTGCATCCTCACTGTGTCACTTAATATTTCTCTGTCCATCCTATTTTCTGTGAGTTGGCAGTGAGATCTACAAGTTTGATCAGATTGAGGTTCAATTTGTGGGCAGTGTGTAATTTGTATTTCTATTCGGAACACATAATATCCATCTGTCTGTCTTGTGATGTTTGCAGTTATTGAGCGTTACCTAGATCCATTAATTCATTTGAGCACTTCTTTCTACTGGATTAGTCATTGTCTCTAAGTCTTTTCTGTGGGCACAGCTAGGAAAGGAGTTTGTTTGTTTGTTTGTTTGTTTGTTTGTTTAAAAACCATATAACCAGTTCATACTGGTACTTCCAATTTATATCCACAGGATATTTACTTAATCTCATTCTTGCATTCAAATCTCCTTTTCTCATGTTGAAATTCCAGTCTTCAATGGCAAAAATCGTAATTACTCATCTTCTCTTTCATGAAACTCACATAATGGCCTCGCAATGACAATATCGACACACCACCAAAAATATGATTACTGAAAACAGCTAAACGTTTTTTCACAGTTTAGGGGAAGTTTGTTTTGCAGGGATTTTTTTTCCTTTTGTGTGTACCTCATTAAGAGTTTAGAGACAAACGCCTGTGTTTTATAGTCACTTAAAAGAGTTTTTATTTGTATGGTTATGCAACCAACTTGATACACAGTCACGTTTATTTGCTTCTTATTGCTTCTAATTTTAGGGATTAGTTTTTAAATTGAATTTTGTTTTACAGTAAGTGAGACATTTATGTGGTTTCAAAGTCAAATCTGTAACACAGAAATAGAGATGTGTAGCTTTGTTCACAGTATTATTTCTTCCCTTTCCAATAGGTAACTATGGTTTTATTAGAATTTGTTTTTAATCTATCTTTTTGTTTTAAAAAATTTTAACACTTGCTTTTCATTTATCCTTCCATTTCTTTTATAGAATAGCATACTTTACATACTTTTATCTATCTTACTTTTTTTTAACACTATATTCTAAAGATAACTCCATAGCAATGTAGAGAGATGTTCCTCATTTCTTTCTATACCTACGTGGTACACCATTGTATGGATGTTCCAATCATTTATTTAATCAGTCCTTTGCTGATGGATTTGGATAATTTCCAGCTAGAAAGTCCAGGTTTCCCAGTTAGCCTTCATTGATGCTTGAGGGGAAGAGCCTTTTATTATTGCTGGGCAGAGGCAGGCGTTCTGACTTCACAGTAGGTCTCCACTGATACAGTCCTTTTCCCAAATAATGCTACAATAAATAGGAAGTGTCTTTTTGGGGGGTTTGTTTTTGTTTGTTTGTTTGTTTGTTTGTTTTTGGTAAGGTTCACACATAGAGACTTAAAGGAGAAATTCTTCCTGCCTCTATTCGCAACCCTTTGTATCTTCATCATCTTTGTGTCCCTAAGGCCTGTCCACTACTGTGCGCTGTTTCACGACCCTCTGACCCTGAGGGAGAACCACAAACTCCACTCCTGTTAGATCAAGTTTACTGCCCATGCTTTGAGGGGGAACGAAAACAGAAAAACAAAATAGAACCTACAGAATGTTTGGCCAGAGCTTTAGGCTATACCTCTAACTTATGACAATAGGCATAAAATATTGGCAGTTGAGTGTCCAAGCTCATTATTTAGAAGACTCAAGAAAAGGAAAGTATATAACATTTATCCATATTTTTGCTTATTATGTTCTTCCTTCCTGATGTTCCAAGATTCCTTCTTTTGTCATTTCCTTTCTGTTTAGAGAACTTCCATTAGTCATTCTTTTAGGGTAGGACAGCTGACAAAAAAAACTCTCTTAATTTTTTTTTCATTCCTGAAAGATATTTTCACTGAATATTGAATTCTGGGTTGACAGGTTTTTTGTTTATTTTTTGCTTTCAAGCCCTTGAAAAATGGACTTTCTTCTGGCATCCATGGCTTCTAATGAGAAATCATCTGTCATTTGAATTGTTTTCCCTCCAAAGGTAAGGTATTATTTCTCTCTCACTGTTTTCAAGAATTTTGCTTTGTCTTAAATTTAGAAGTTTGACTATGATATGTGCTTGCTGTGGATTTCTTTGGATTTAACCTATTTGAAATTTACTCAGCTTTAGTTTTAAGTCTTTTGCCATATTGGGGTAATATTCAGACATTATTCCTTTGAGTACTTTTTCAAGCCCACTTCCATTCTGCTTTTATTTCAGGACTCCTGACATTAATGTTAGATCTTTTGTTATAGTTCCACACGTTCCTCGGACTCTTCTTTTTCTTTATTTTCTTTTTTCCAATCTATTTTCCCTCTGCTGTTCATAATGGGCCATTTCTATTGTTTTATATTTCAGTTCACTCATTTTTCCTTTGTTCCTTCCATTTTTGATATTCAGCCCATCCTTTGAGATTTTTATTTTGCTTATTGTATTTTTCAGTTCTAAATTTCTATTTGGTTCTTCTTCATATCTTCTATTTCTTCTTTGTGATTTTCTGTATATTAATTTGTTTCAAGCATATTTGTAATTATTTATCGAAGCATTTTATGATGACTGCTTTACATTTTTGTCAGAAAATTCTAACATCTCTCTCATCCCAGTGTTGGCACTTTTGTCTTTTCATTCAGTGTGAGATCTTCCTTGTTTTTGGTATAATGAGTGATTTTGGACTGAAACCTGGACATTTTGAGTATAGGTAGACTTCTCCAGATTTTACTTGGTCCTAACTTATAATAGAGACATGAGTACAGGATACATCACATAATCCTTTTAATTATACTATAAGAAAAATAACAGCCAAAGCACGATAATAAACAGTAATTAGCACTTGATCTCATTGTTGGGGAACAAGAAGGAGTGGAGGTGACTGGCAAACTGGAGAGTGACTGCACCACCTAAAGGTGGCAGCTGTTACATAGCTCTTACTGATTGCTGATGAATAGGATTGCAGACTTAACATTGCCAGATATTCTCACTTTTTTAGGAGAAAGCCGGCATCCAAATTTTTGTATGTAAGTTCTCTATTTTAAAATTATGGAAAGTAATTTATATTATTTAAAACAATGTGTTGATCCATAATACCATGAAGGCCAAACTAAACATAACAGAGATTAGAATATAGTCTATGTGTAGCCAGTTGACAACCTGTGCTTTATAAAAATATTTTTTTCTAAGATAGGATTTAGTGCCTGAAATTTATTTTTTTGTTTTAGAGAGAGAATATGCTCTCATGTGATTGCTCACAGGAAACCAGGAGTCAAGCTGTGAATCCTCGTTAATATTTGGAACTGGAACTGGACCAGCAGTCTGGAGGAAACTCAGCCTGGACAGCACTGTTGTCTTACTAGTGGTGTTATTTAAGAAAAAATAACCCAGCCTTGGAAAGATGAATTGATGAAGGAATCTTATCAGCTAATAGAAGGGCTCTTTGGGGGCCGAAAGGTAAGACCACCCACAATGGGTAGGACTGAGGTTTTCCCTAAAAGGAATGGACATTCCCACTGTCAACCATCCTGGGAACAGAAGACACCTGAAAAAGAAATGAGAGGTTGGAGAATGAGGCCTAGACTGGAGATGAAAAAGTGTTGCAAAATGACCTAAGCTGCTTTGTCCACTCCACACATATCAGGGTCTAACTGGTAAAGATCTGCAGCCTGTAATTTAGAGGCAGGTGGGAGATGCATGTCTTCTTTCCCATAACCTCCTGTCAGACAGTTACACTGAAAGCAAAACTGAAACACAATTCTGCCGCTAGTACAAATCTTTTTTAGCAAACAGGAACAAAAATACTCAAACAATGTATTCTGGAGGCTCAGGAAATTCCTAGCTGTCTCAAATAAGCACATCACATAAAAGATTCCTTCTTTAGAAAATACCAAGAATTTTTTGACATCAGTGTTAGGATGGACTCCTGCTGTGAATTGTGCAACATAGTACCAACAGTGTGGATCCTACAGTTCTGCCCCAAAGGTATTAGTTAGGCTTCCCTGATCCTTATATCCCATTCACGCAGGGGTGGAGGCGCCAATAAAATCTTTCTAAGCAATCATGTATCTTAGCATGACTCATTTCATCAATGAAAGCGTATTCCTATCATCCCTTATGCTACTCACCCAGTACAAATTTAGTACAAATTTAGATAATGATATTTGAAGTGTTCATTGCTGCCTCTTCTGAATAAGGACTCCTGATTAGTCCTTCAAATGCTAATTTCCCGTTGAGTGTGGATGCCTCCACCCAAGGTACTGATTTTGTTAATACACACACACACACACACACACACACGTACACCGTCATGTACACACATCCAAGCACACATGCATGCATACCCACATACAAACACATGCACACACACAAATACACATAAACATACACACTCGTGCATCATATGGCCTCTAAAGTTTGCTTTTGAATCTGCATACACCCCTTAGTTGATATTTGACCTGGGATCAGTTACTTACCCTCTTTGTGTCTCAGTTTCTCCTTCTGTTAAATCAGGATGATAATAGAACTTACCTTACAGGATTGTTATAAAGATTAAATGAATTAACATATGCAAAATGCTTAGAAGAGAACCTGGTATATAGTCAAGTCTATAGAAATGCAAGCTGTTGTTGTTATTATTATTAATAATGTTAATATTTTAGTGATTAGTTTTAAAGTAAATGAAAGGCAAGTAACAACAGAGAATTCCTCCCTCTCTGTTGAGGTTGAGTGGGCAGCAAGGTTTGCCAAGAACCTGATTCTGAGGAGTAGAAATAAGCTTGATGGAGCTCCATGAATTGGGAGGAGAACATTGGTCCCTTCTCCAGGGCAGCAGGCTGGAATCGGAGTTGAGACCAAAGCAGAGAAGATCCTGGGCCTATGGGCCTCAAGGACAGCCACATCCAGTAGCCAGCTCATAGCACTCCCTCTTCTTACTCTGAGTCATCAATAAAATCTTAAAAGATACACCTGTCTGAACAGTTTCATGGGGAATTAAGGGAAAGCATAAGTCCACATTTGAGCCAGAGAAATAAAAGAGGCAGTGACAGGAGGAATTGGGGGTAAGGGAGTGAGGGAGGGAGCATCCAGAGTTACAGGCACAGTGGCCTGTGGCTAAGCAGAGAGGCAGTTCACATCCAGGTGACTGCAAGGCACAGATCAGGTGGGGCCTGAGGAGGCAGCACCTGCCAGGAAATACCCCAGGACAATTGGGAGGTGGGGAGAGACCCTTGAAAAGAGCAGGTGAAGGTCTTGCTCTCATTGAGAGGGGGCATTCACACAGCAGCAGATTTAATGTAATCTCCTTTACATACTCACATGAGTGAGACCTAAGTGTTATTTGGTTCACACCCATTATATAGATACGTAAACTTAGGCTCAGAGGCAATAGCAGTAATAACATAAATTTGATTGGGTGAGATTTCCTGAAATTTCACAAATGAGACTCTCAGCACAAATGGAAAAGGACTATGATCTTCAGGAGGGCAAGAGGTCAGAATTATACTACCATCCCCTCATGCTTGGCAGAAGGCCATAAACTTCATTCGGAAGTGTCTTGGTGGCACCAGGCAAGAAGTGCTGATAACCTGGGTCCTAGTCCCAGCTCTAGTTTGAACCAGTTGGGAAAGTCCCTTCTCTGAACTTCAATATGCTCATTTTCTAAACAAAGGGATTGGTCTAGAAGACTCTAGAATAGCACTCTCTAATAGAACTCTCTAAAGAATAAAAATGTTATGTATCTGTGATGCCCAGTATGGTAGCCACCAACCCTATGTGGCTAGTGAGCATCTAAAATGTGCCTATTGAGACCAAGGAACTGGATTTAAATTTAATTAATTTAAATTGAAAGAACTCCCTGTGGTTAATGGCTACCATATCAGACAGCACAGCTCTAGAACATGATCTCTAAGAACCTGTCCATGTTTGTCATTCTAGAACTTTCTAAATAACCTGCCTCCACCTTCCTCTTCCCACTACCTGGTCATTGTGACGTGTGATGAATCCCTCCCACAACTCCCACCACACACACACACACACACACACACACACCAGAAACGCTTGAATTCAAGACTAAAATTAGCTGTCTTCCTCAAAACAAACAGTAGGTGTCTCTATTACCCTGAGACATCCACTGCTGGAATTTCCTCAGCTGCTCCAGTGATTAAAGCAGACCTTGGCCAAGCCAGTGTGCTGTCACTCAGCTGTAACAAGGCTCAGGAACCAAGTCACTGTACAGGAATCTCCCCTAAATATAGGACTACTGGGCCATTTCCCCAAGGAGCAGAAAGTCAGGCTACTCACAGGCCCCCAGACAGCTGCCCAGCCAGTCACCTCCAGTCATTCTCCCCCACCCCGTGGGCCCCAAGGTTCCCTCCACATTTCCTCAGAAAGTCCCACACTTTGGCCAGGACAAAATCGCAAAGAAAATGTAGCTCAGTATACATTTTCCCGAGACAAAATTCTTCAAATTAATTTAAAAGGCATTCCCCATTCAAATTAATTTAAAAGGCATTCCCCAGCCTCTGAAGAAGTTCAGGTACTTCATATCTAACTATCCTCCCACCTAAGAGACAGAAACTAGCTACAAAGTAAAATAAATGAAATAGAGTGGAGGCAATTCTTAGGGCACTGAGAGAGTCAGGGCTAGAATCCAGATTTTCTGCAGCTCTCCATCTGTTGTAGAAAGGCTGACTTGGGTTGACCAGGTCCTTCATTTTGGGGACATCATTTCAAACATCACTGTTACACAGATTCCCTTGCACAGACATCACCATTGCACAGACCTCACTATTGCAGACACTCTTGCACAGATATCACTGTTGCACAGTGGGTAAGAGCTTGGGCTCTGGCGTCAGCCTGGATTTGCATCCCAGATGCACAATACACTCTCTTTGTTACGTTACTTAACTGCTCTAATCATGAGTTTCCCCAGGTATAAAGTGGACAGTTAAAAAACTGCAAGAGATCATCACAGTGGCAGGTTTCTACATGTATATTAGCTATTATTTAAAAAGAAGCTCCATCCCTCAGCTCAGCTATATGATAACTGCTGTTTCATCTTTACCTCTCAAAAGTGGTGCCACTCTGAAGATGTTCCTATTAACGTCTTAGTGGAATTACCTCATTCATTATTTTCTCAGCTTAATGGAAATTTTTTATTTTATTTTAACTAAAGATATCTTAATCAAGACTTTGCTTTCATAATTGGTCAGCTTAGAGCTTCCACCTACACGTACACACATTCTTTCACCCCACACCATCTTCTACACCTCCCCCCATATCCAACAGCCCAGGGCACCCACTACATCCCTTTCCAGATGTCAGTTAAGAAGATAAAGAGATCTCATTCTCAACTTACCCTCAAGTACCCGCACAAGAGGTAATTAAATCTAATAAACTGGTCTGGTGGACATAGCAAACACTATAACCCAAATGGCCTAGTGCCCACAGGAGTCCCCCAATAATTAGCTCTATTCTCCCACAACCTAAGATGTGGTTTGCAGCCTCTGAGCATTTACTCTAGTAAGATGTGGTGTGTCTAACTCAAGCAGCTGGGAGCTACCACTCTCTGCCCAGCAGCTGTGCTTTCAAGTGGTTCAGTACATGGCCACAAAATGGTGTTTCTATTGAATGTTATAAAAAGTCAAATGTAGGGCCAGCCTGGTGGCTCAGGCGGTTAGAGCTCCATGCGCCTAACTCCGAAGGCTGCCAGTTCGATTCCCACATGGGCCAATGGGCTCTCAACCACAAGGTTGCCAGTTCAATTCCTCGAGTCCTGCAAGGGATAGTGGGCAGTGCCCCCTGCAACTAAGATTGAACATGGCACCTTGAGCTGAGCTTCCGCTGAGCTCCTGGTTGGCTCAGTTGGTTGGAGAGCATCCTGTCAACCACAAGGTTGCCAGTTTGACTCCCGCAAGGGATGGTGGGCTGCGCCTCCTGCAACTAGCAGCGGCAACTGGACCTGGAGCTGAGCTGCGCCCTCCACAACTAAGACTGAAAGGACAACTTGAAGCTGAACGGCACCCTCCACAACTAAGATTGAAAGGACAACTTGACTGGAGAAAAGTCCTGGAAGTACACACTGTTCCCCAATAAAGTCCTGTTGCCCTTCCCCAATAAAATCTTAAAAAAAAAAAGTCAAATGTATAATACATATATATTTCTTCAAATTCACCCAAACCAAAAAATAAATCCACTATCTCACAGACTATCAATAAAATAACTCAAAAAAAGTCCAAATAAACACAGAACAAACAAAATACACTAAAGTGAACTTCGAAGATTTTTTACATTATAATTCATTGTAATTTAGCCAAATTCTTTTGCAGTGTTGACATGGGCTATTTAGTGAACTGGCCAAATTCAACAATATCTCTCTCTATAAATGGCAAGAGTATATTACAAGTTCACTTCTGTCAAAGGTACAGTTGATATAGACAAACAGGAAAGCCACCAAGGACTCTATTTTATAATGTCCAAAAGTATAGAGAATAAGATATGAACCCTTACATACCTATTACCTAGCCCCCATCACCAGTTAATTACCAAATTTTGCCAATTCAAGGACTTTTGAAAGGTAGATATAAAAATGTCTTATACCATCATCTAACATATGTGTTTTCACCCAGGGAAAAAAAAAAATAATTAAATAAAACAGACACCTGGTTGCTTTGGGGGCAGAGGAAAGATTGAATTAAGTCTCCTAGTCTGCGAAACGAGAGGGCACTCACTACATGTGCTCTGGCAGGGTGAAGACGGCAGAGGTGTGTTGCTTAGGCTAAAGTCTCCGGGTGCTGAAGGTCTCCGGGTGCTGAAGGGGCCAAGGGATTGTAAAGTCTTAACCCCCCTATGTTCCTGGGAAAGAAGCCTCAAGCAGCTAGAGTCCATCCAGTATCTGACTCACCCAGAGACCTTGCCTCTTCTGACTCCATCCAGTTCCCAGTCCAGTCATAATAAAGAAGAGATAGGAGCTGCATCTGGCAGAGACTGTGATCTGGGGGTAATTCCAGGTTGAGTTGGGGTACAGGAGGTACATGAACATTTGCTGAGTGCTGACTATGTGCCAGGCAACACTTTACATCAGCACTTCTCTGCCCTGACTATAGCTTTATAATCACCTGGGCAACTAAGGGAGAAATGCCTGAGATCCCCCCAAACCAAGTGTTTCAGGGTCAGGGCCATTACTTTACAGCAATCTTCTCAACAGCCCATAGGCTAGGTACTAGTTCGCTCAGATATGATGTGGATGTTAAATTGCACGGCCAGGATTTAGAGCCAGGGCTCTCTTGTTTCGAAAGCCCTGTTCTTTTCACTGACCACAGCCCTAGACACTAGTGTCTCTCATCTCCATTTAGACCATAAGACCTGTTTGGGCAGTAATTTCCAGATCTGGCCCATAGTAGATACTTTATAAGTATCTTAACTTGAATAATATATCATGTTCTAGAAATTGAATTAAAGAAGTAAGTTTATCCTCATAGTCCAGATTAGTGAAACAGAGAATCAGACTGCAAAATGTAGGCTCAAGCAAACAAAGAAGAGTCTGCCATTCTTTCACTGGGGATAAACGTTCACCTTATTAATTATCTCTTCACATATTTCTTCTGTCACCTATCTCTCTTTTCTTACTGGAATCCCAGTTGCAAGACTGTTAGTTTGCTATTGTCCCACAGCTCTTGGGTGGTCTGCTCTGGGTTTGTTTGGGTTTTTTCTCAATCTGTTTTCTCTTTGTGTTTCAGTCTGAACAATTTCTATCTTTAAGTTCCCTACTTCCTCAGCTGAGCCTGTCAGATTTACTAGTCTTTCACCATGTTTTTCATTTCTAGCATTTCTATTTGGTCCTTTCTTATAGGTTCTATCTCTCTGCTGATATCCTTCATATGGTCAAGCATGTTGTCCACCTTTTTCACTAGAGATTTTAACATATTAATCATAATTGGTTAAATTCTCTTTCTGATAATTCTAACATCTAAGTTATATCTGAGTCTGATTCTGTTGATTGCTTTTTCTCTTAACTGTGGACTGTTTTTCTTTGCTTCTTTGTGGGTCTCATAATTTGCAAAACAGTAGACACTAAGGTACATAGGTTCATATCTGGATATGTGACTAATTCTTTATATAGTTCTTTACTGTAAGGATCGAGTCAATATAGTGAAGAGTTCATCTGGGTTTGCATTTAATGCTGCTATAGTTAACCTCAGTATACCACAGGCTTTAAATTCCTCTGGCAATCCTTTGTATCTATGTCTGGGATTGGGTTACCAGAGAGTTTTCCTCAATGTTTTGTTCCACCATAGCTTTAGGCTTTGCCTATGCACCTGCACCTCAAAGATATTCTCTCTCCTCACTTTTCTCTCTTCCCCAGTAGTAGACTGCTGTTATTTGTTTCTCAGTTCTTGCTATCCTGGGGGTGGGAAGTGGGGAGATATTTTCTGCTATTCATATTCTGCCCAAGTCTTAGGCAAGCACTCTGTATCTTGGTCTTCGGTGATTCTATCTCTCCTCTAAAGGCAGAGGACATTTTACTGTCTCTCCCTCAGAAATAAATAAAGTGTTATTTGTTTAGTCTCTTTCCTTCCCCCAGCTACAATGTATCTTCACCTATGCCATGAGGGTGAGAATATTTGCTACCCTTTCCTTAGCAACCTAGGGCTGTTGCTCAGTAAAGAAAACAGGGCTAAAGCATCCTGGGAGAGCTTAGTGCCCTTCCTACAATGGTGGCTGCTCTTCTCCCCTGTACTAGAAGGGAGGCTTCCCCCAGCCTCCTGCCTTGCCCCCTATCTTTCTCATAGTGAGGTCCATAGAGAAAAGCCTGCAAGCAGTGCAAACTCTCCTTGTGTCTATAGCTCCCAGGGGCACTATATTCTCATGTTAATGCACACTCAGCCTTTAGCAATTCATTTTAAAATTTACTTGAATTCTGGTGATCAGCTTCTGTGATGTTCAGCCTCTCTTCCCATCATGCCTTGCTCTAGCAAGTCATTTCTCCTAGAGGCACCTGTCTTCCCTTAGATTTCAGGCTCTTGGTTCAACTGCAGCTTCTACTTTGAGAAGTTCAAGAAAAATAATCATTTTTTTAGATTATCCAGCTTTTTCTTTGTTGCAAAGGTAGAATTAACACTATTTTCAACTTTCTACATCCTAAGCAAAAACCAGAAGTTTGCAGCCAGGGTGCTATAAAGATCAACTACCTGTAAATTATAATCCCCAAGAATTAAGACAGAAGTAGAGGTAGAGAAAGTGACAAGATAGGATCTAAAATTGTCAAATGAGGAGGTGCCTCAAAAAGCTAAACATACAATTACCATAGACCCAGCACTTTCACTCCCAGATACATAACTGAGAAGCAAGGACTTGAACAGATACTCGCACACCAATGTCCATTGCAGCATATTTACAACAGCCAAAAGGAGACAACCTAAATGTCTATCAAAAGATGAACAGAGAAACAAGATGTGGTATGTACATACAATGGAATACTATTCAGCCATAAGAAGGAATGAAGTTCTGGTACATGCTACAAGTGAACGTACCTTGAAGATATTACGCTAAGCAAAGTAAGCAAGACAAAAGAACAAATATTGTATGATTTTACTTATATGAAATATCTAGAATAGGCAAATTCACAGAGACAGAAAGTAGATTAGAGGTTACTGAAGGCTGGGAGAAGGGAATGTGGAATTATTACTTAATGATTACAGAGTTGCTGTTTAAGGTGACTAAAAGGTTTTGAAAACAGATAGTGGTAATGGTTGCACAATACTGTGAATTCAATTAATGGCACTCAATTGTACACTTAAAATGGTTAAAATGGAAAATTTTATGTTACATACATTTTATCAGAATTTTTAAAAATTAGTACTAGTTATATATCAAAAACCATTGAACTGTACATTTTAAATGGGTGAATTGTATGGCATATAAATTATTTCTCAATAAAGTGGTTAAGAAAAAGAAAGGAAGTGAGCGGGACCGTCCTAGTGGTCACAGTAGCTGCAGCAACAGTGACGTGGTGAGTGATCTAGTGGGGTGTCATGAGATGCAAAGCTGCAGGTTGGGAAAGCGGGGGCGAGAATGATTTAGCAGCTTTATTACCTAGAAAATCTACCACATAGAAACCTCTGGCCCAAGGCTACATCTAACCGACCAAATTACAACCAGAAAAACTGAGTGAGGGCCTCATAAAAATCTCTTCTCATGACAAAATTTACTCTAAGTCTAAACTTCAAAAAGTCAGAGAAGTTACAATTACAGTTTTTCCACCCACTCCACTTCAGGGAAATCCTATTCCCACACATGTCCTTCCTCACTGGGAGGCAGAGATGAGCTGCCCGAAACCACACCACAGGGTCGGAGAAGCAGGAGCTTGTTGTCATCTCTGCTCTCTAGGAGTTGGCCCCCTCCACTCTTCCCTGGCCTCTCTCTTTGTGGAAAACTCATTATCACTGAGTAAACTACTTTAAACCCCTTTTATCTGTCTCTTCCATTCCCTCACCACAGCTTCAGTTAGTTCAGACCTAGACAATTATTTCCTAACTAGTCACCCTGTCTCTAGCCTCACTCTTTCCACCATTACAGGAAACATTCAGCCTCACCTTCCCAAATATAAGTTTTTGCCAATCTCCTCCCAATCAACTGCCCCTTCCTCAGTAAGCATTCATTTCAGGTAAAAATTGGGTCATGTTATGCAAACGCCACTCCAAGACAATTTCCAAACCCCCCCCCCCTTCCAACAGATCGCTGCCTCTTAACCCTCTTATATTAGGTTGTTGCAAAAGTAATTGTGGTTTAAAAGGTTAAAAGTAATTGCAAAAACCACAATCACTTTTGCACCAACCTAATACTATCCAGACATTCTGGCGCTGCCACTCCCTCCACATTGGTACCAGAGTGGCCTATCTTTAAAGAGGACAGAATCCTGGGCTTCTGCTGCTGAAAACATTTCACTGGCTCTTCATTGTCTCTGTGATGGTCCAAACACCCTATTTATCATGGTGCTAAAAGTTCTCCATAATGTTCCTATCTGTCTACCCTCCCACTGCTTCTCACACTAGGCTCCTGAAACACTGAGTTAGTTATAGTTCCCTAAATAATCCAGGTCCTAAAGGCCAGGATTTATCTATTCGTTTAGCACAGAACCCAGCATATAGGAAGCACTTACTTAAAGATGTATTTAGTGAATGTACTTATTGAAATCATATTCTATATCAATTCCATATGTTAGGAAAATTATTACACACTTTTAAGTGTGTAGGAAGCAGCATATTTATCCTACTAGCTATGTTGATAAGGCAACATCCACTTTTCATGCCTATTACAGTTCCTGGAAAAGAGTAGCCCCTCGTTAAATACTGGGTGGATAAATGGATGGATGAATAGATGGACAGATAGAAGAAACTGGACTATAAGAAGAGATGAGTGTGTCCCTCTTATTGCTTTCACTTGTACAAGAGGTTCTTGAGTACAGAAATCATGTTTTAATTCATCTTTGCATTTTTGGAGCTCAGAACACAGTCTAACACAAAAAGTTTTCAACAAATGTGTGAAGAATTAATGAATGTGTATTTACATGAATTATATAAATAGTATTTACATTATAAACCTTAGCTTAATATTTAGATACACAGTTGAAATAAATATCTTATGTGTAAATCCAAGTAGAAAGAGAAATAATAAATCTCAGATATTAAAAGTATGTATAAAAAGTTCTACTAACTAGAAAATAAAGTCTGAGTCATTAAAAGGCATCCCCAGCAATAAAAATAACATGTAAAAATTATATCTGTAAATGTCACCTCTCTTTTGGGGTACCTATATTCCAAAAGAAAGATTGGCAAAGTAAATGACATTATAGGTCATATGTAGAAGATAACTTTTTAACTACAACATCATTTCTTAAAACAACTTTTATCTTTATTAACAATTGTTATCCCTTAACGTGTGTTCATTATAAAGACGTTATAGCTATAATTAAATAAAAGGAAGAAACTAAACGATCATCTATATATAATCACTACCAAGACATAATGCTTGTTAACACTTGGTATTAAAATGTGTTCTAGTATTTTTACTTTCTGTGTGTTTACACATATATTTGTGTGTCTGTAACTTGCTTACACAAAATGAGAATATTGTGTCACCTGCTTTTTTATTTAGCAATTGTCTCAGAAAAGCAAAGCCTAAGGCCCAGGCTCAGGTGCTATTATTTTCTTAAGTAACAGTTCTCCCAGGGAAAAGAGGGAGAGACGGGAAAAGACTATTGCTGGCTTTGAAGCTGGAAGGAAGCCACAAGCCAAGAAACACAGGTGGCCTCTAGAAGCTGAAGAAGGCCAGGAAATGAATTCTTTCCTAGAACCTCCAAAAAGAAATGCAACCCTAGTGACACCTTTATTTTAGCCCAGTGAGACCCACATCAGACCTCTGACCTACAGAACTGTAAATAATAAATTTGTATTGTTTTAAGTTTGTTAATAATTTGTTACAGCAGCTATGGGAAATTACCTAATTCTACCTACCTAATTCCTTATTTGGGGGCATTTAGATTATTTTCAACTTTTTCTCATTATGAGCAATAATGCATTGGAACTCCTTATCGCCAAATTTTTATGCATCTCCACAGTTTTTAAAATTCAGAGATATGACTTGTTGGGTCAAAGATCATGCAAAATTTAATAACCCCTTATATTGCCTTTGAGAAAGATAGTAGCCATTTCAAATAACATCAACACATGTGAATTTCCAATAACAGAGAGTATCCTTTTCATTTTTTTAATTTTTAGCAGTTTAACAGGTAAAACTAGTACCTACATGTTTTACATTGCATTTTTATTATTGATAACTTGTGCTATGTTGTTATGCATTCCTGCACAGACTAGGAACATAGCAGCCATTTTTATTTCTTCTTTTGTAATTTACATGTTCAAATTCTCTGATCATTTTTCTTTTCAGGTTTTCATCTTTTCTTATTACTTTGTAAAAATATCTATTTGTGTCACATACATTGCAAATGTTCGCAATTTGACTTTATGATTAGCGTTTTAAAGTACAGAAGCTTTAACTTTTTCATAATTGACTTTCAATTTTTTTATGATTTCTGCCATTGATGTCATATGTCAAAGTCCCTTTTTCATTTGTACATGTGGATAAATATTCATCTGTACCTTCATTTAGTACTTTTGTAATTGAATGGTGTGAGTTAAGAATCCAACTTCAGTTTTTCCCTGATGATTACCTAGCAGGCTCAACAATGAATGCATCCAATATCTATCCTTCCCCCACTAGAATAAGTTTAAAGATGACATTTCAAAACAATTTATGATATAGACTCAAATTCTCAGCTTTTTAAAATAAACTTATATTTGAAGGTGAAAAAATGGTCCAAAGAAGAGCAATTTCTTATTTAATGTTCTTAGTTTATCACAGTCTCCATCGCTTCATATTTACCCTTTAAGATTGGAAATGACTCTCCTGTGAAATGAGTAAGTCACCACACCATTGCTAAAATTCCAGTAATAAAACACCAAAATCTTAGGCAGCATAGGAGAGAAAGAAAAAACCCACATCCTTTGTGTTTCATTACATATTACTAATGTCAATGCCTGAAACTAAATGCTCTCCATATGTGGGTAACAGAATCCATAAAAATCCCTATTCCTTTCTCTTTCCTCACGGCCATATGTCTCCTTCTAATTCCTAGAGGTAACACATATTTTCATATGCTTTTCAGTTTTGCTGAGGAAACAGAATTCTATATTTGTTTAATTTATGTTTAACACTGTGTACAAAGGAAAAATAAATCGTAACTTCCAAGAATTTTTAATGTTTCCATTTGTCTCTGCTATAAAAAAAGACATTGACTTTTTAAGATGAAAATGTACCCTATGTGTCTGCAGCAAAAATATGAAAGCATTAACTATATCTGGTGGTTCTCATAAATTCAGGACAGAGCTGCAGGCCAAAACCTTTCAGTGAAAAACTGACAAAGCCATTAAATTGGGGATGTATAGATTACTTATTAACTGGATCTCACAGTCATACAAATACAACTGAATAGTTACAGCTCTCAGATAAGTCTTAAAACTTTTGGAGTCAGAATATGTTTGTGAGCATCTGTCTCCAATGGTAGGGGTTATAAGAAAGCAGTAACACCAGTGTAAAATAATCCAGTGAACTATACATAGATGCCAACATTTACTAACTCCTACAATTAAGCACAGCAGTATTCTACGTGTTTTACAGACAATAATTCATTTAATCTTAATTATCGTTGTTTTCAGTCCCATTTTACATATGAGAAAAATAAGGCACCGACAAGTAAGTTAACTAAAGTCATCAGCTAGTAGGGCTAGATTCATGTTCTTAACCGCACACCACATCTTGTCACTCAATGATACCTTCAGGGCTGGGATTCTTAAAATGGGATCCATAAACTCCCTCAAGGCCACGGATGGGCATCAAGAAGTCTGTGAATCTCCCAAAACTGTATGCAAATATTTACGTATGTATGTGTATCTATACTGGTATGTTTGAGAATCTGATATTTCAAAAATAAAAAAAAGATAGTGTCACTACTTTAGGAGAACAGTGCTTCACAATGGAAAGAATGTGGTTTTTCACATGATGTGGAATTGGGTTACAACACTGCTTTGTTATTTATTAGTTGTATGAACTTGGGCAAGTTAATTGCCATAAAATTCATGTTCCCGTCTCTACATGGGAGTAATAACACTCACCTTGCACTATAGTAAACATCAGAGCTAGTGTCAGCAACTAACCGGTGGCTGGCAAATCATAGATGCTTTCATTATCATGGTTACTATAGTTGTCGATTTTTTCCTTGATTTTAATATATTTTGTTAAACTATCATTCCAAATAATAATCACACCACAGAATATTGTGAGATTTTTAAGGCCAATAACCTAGTGTCCAACGTGAGACTGAGACAACCCAGCCTGTGGTAGGACGTGAACAGACTAGGAACAGCAGTCAGAGGATGGGATTTCTCCCCACTCGGCTCTTACTGAGAGACGTTGGGTAAGTCTTTAATCTTTCTGGCTTTTTGAGCTTTTAGAAAAGAGACTCTATTGTCTGACATGTCCTACCTCCCCAGGATAGGAAGGAGATATTATGTTACAGGTGCTTTAATTCTTGTAGAAGAGAAGTAAGTATTGCAGTCAAGATACTATTACTCAGAGAATCCACAATTTTATCATGAAAAATGGAGAAGCTAGATAAAAACTTAACCTGAACAATTAAAAGAATAATAGCAAGTCAAGACGGGGCTTTAAAAACAAAATCACTTTGCTAACACTTACCATTTCCAGGACTGTCTGCAAAGTAAGTGTCTAGTCTGGCCTCCGGAGGCATTTAAACATGATGAATCATGAAGTTCATTTTAACATTTCTCTGTGAGCGACCTTCACTCTCATAATCCCAACCGTGCTGCCTTTTACTTATATCATGACTAAACCTGAAAGCTCCTCCAGCCCCCACCTACCAAAATCTTGCATTTCTTTCAGTTGCCTTTGGAGATGATAGATAGATAGATAGATAGATAGATAGATAGATAGATAGATAGATAGATAGATAGATAATCTGCCTTCTTTGTGAAAACTTTCCCACCTCCCTGTCAATAGCATTTTCTTGTGTCCCTCAGTTCCTTCAGTTCTTCATTTTATACTCTCTAAGGCACTCAGCACTTGTCCTGCGTTATGCTCATTTGTGTATTTGTGCACAGCTTTGCTTATCTTTCTGCTACTAAGTTATTTGAGGGTAGGAACTGTGTTCTATTCATCTTTGCACCCCTCTTGCCAGTAGTCTGTCAAAAATAGTTGCAGATGGGGCGGTCAGTTAGCTCAGTGGGTTAGAGCACGATGCTCGTAACATCAGGGTTGCCGGTTTGATCCCCGCATAGGCCACTGTGAGCTGCGCCCTCCACAACTAGATTGAAACTTGGAGTTGACGAATCCTGGAAAAACACACTTAAAATAAATAAAAGTTAAAAAAAAAAGTTGCAGAATAATTGCACAGAAAAAAAAAAAAGAATGATATTGCTCAGGAATATCATTCATTGTAGCCATACTTTCCCAGAGCGAAGCATAAATAGAAAACATAGGATTTCACTTTGGGTCACTCTTAGTTTTTCCAGAATCCTGTGAAGAAATTATAGGAAGAAGTGAAATGTCATCTTATACAAGATTCTACATGACTCTAATCAAAGGGCTGGAAATCTGTGTAGGGGCTTTGATTAAAGAAAACCGGGGGTTGACAGCTGCTCACTGTGACCTGTAAGTAATTCTGAGCTCCCACTCATTCTCAAGGCAATTAGTGGAGGAAGGCTGTAATTGGTCAAGAAGCAGCAGTGACTCATCTTAGCCAATGAGGGTGTTTATTCATTTTTGTGGTCTGCACAATGACTTTCTTTTTGCCTGTACTCAAACATGGCTGCAAAGAAACTTTGGTTTTGCTTGCTTCATGAGGATCACCTTGTCTGATACAGGAAAAATTGCGGCCCAGTTGTGAGTGCCAGTCTGCATTTTTCTTCCTCAGAAGATAAATAGTAACCAGGTCCCGTCCTAAAAGCACTCACAGTCTAGTGGGAGAGACATAAATCAACAGTTCTGATCTGATGGTATTTTCCTCATCAGTGACAGAGATAAGTAAGAAGAGGGTGGTCAGGAAAGTTTCCCTAGAGAAGATATGGGACTCAGCAGGAAAAGGGGAGGAAAGGGCCTTCCACGCAGGAAAAACAGTGTGTATAAAATAGGTCTTTCTAGAAAATGCATTTGGAGGAAGGAAGGAGAAAAGGGAATTATGAGATTTGAGAAAGAGGGGACCCATGACAGAGGACCTTGCAGCCAGGCATTGAAAACCATGATAAGAAGTTTGAACTTTTGGGGAAGGAAATGGGAAAGTGTTTTAAGCAGTCCAGTGACATGATCAGACTTGTTTTTAGAATGATTATCTGACTGCTGTGCAGAAAGCGGAAGAGAAAAGGCAGGACTGGAAAGCAGAGTGTGAATAGAAGGTTCACACTAGGCCAAAGGGAAGTGATGAGGAACTTCCCCAGCAGGAGTTAAGAGAAAGCTCAGGGGATCCACACTACCAACGTCATGAGTAAAAAGAACATTCTAGAATTCTGCATGCTTCTGGCAAGCCTCCCACACTCAATTCCCCCCAGTGTTTACATAGTGACCCCTCACACTATCTGCAGTCCTCTCACTCTATCTGGCCTTAAGACTATCTGGCTCAACCACTCTCTCGGGTCACTCCTCTCCCCTATACTCTAATTTCCATCCAGGGTCCTGGACAGTGAAAGGAAATTACCTTCCCGGCTCCCAGATGCTGCCTGGCCTACTTCCCTATGGCAATTTCTCTCCATACCACTTACCTCACATATACCTTAGATTGTTTTATTTGTTTGTCTGCTTCCCCCACTGGAATGTAAGCACCCCAGGATAGGTACTTTTGTCTTTTTACTTGTATGTACTCCAACACCCAGAATTGTACCTGGCACATAGTAGGCCCTCAATAAATATTTCCTGAATAATTTTGAATAAGGGATGGAATTAAGCCAGACAGTGGAAAGGCAATCAAGAGAAGGAAAGAAATTCTGGACTCAGGTTTCAAGCAAGCGATAGAAGTAGTCAGGTCTCCTTCAGGACCTAAAAATTTTACCTCTGCAAGGTGGTAGGGTGAGTAGGGGAAGTGAGGGCTTCCTATTCAGAAGGTCAAGTCGGGAAACTCCTCAGCTCTGACACTGCCCAGTAGACTGATGTTGCTGGAGAAACCATAAAGAGGGTGTCAGGATTTCCCGATGGTCAACCTTCCAGAGATAAACCTAAAGATGTGCTCATCACTGCTCTGTGTACTTGTCCACAAGAGAGTGAGAGGACTGCTCCTTACAAATACATTTCCCAGACTCCAAATTTGATCCATTCACTAAGACGCGAAGTCCCTTTGGGAGTTCTCCTTCCTCCTTTTCCAACCAACCAGACAACACGCATGAAGGCTGTGAGAAAGCATGAGTGGAAGTTGAATGTGAGCACTTGAAGTCATTTCTATGGAAAGACTTTCATTTGTGGCCATTTTCACCTTCTAAATGTTAACAAGGTGGGGGTTGGCAGGATCAGCACCTTGGAGGGGGCACTGAGGCAGGGAGGACAGTCAAATGTTAGGAAGTGAGGGCTGAAAGGAATGCAATGGTAAGAACGGGACAGTGGACATTGCTGTCATGGTCCTATGTTTTTAGGAAGTCCACAATACCAGGACCCCCTGCAGTTCAAGTGGAGTTTGAGGCAAGAAAAAAGAACTAGAATTATTTCCTTCTGCTGTCTACTCAACCTTGATCACACCCCCTACTCTCCTTGCCTTGACTTTTTGAAAAGAGACAGAACACGATGGTAAGCCAGGAAGAGAACGTAGTGAATGAAAGAAAAGGGCAGAATATGGGTGAGCAGTCAGAGGCAGGTGAGACCCTCAGGCTGGTTTGTACATGCTCAGAAGTGAGGAAGCCACATTTCCATTAGAGTGGAAAATGAAGACACTGACCCCCTACCACCCTGCCCCACTGTACCAAGAGCCCTAGTTTCCTTCCATTGGTCTCAATACAAATCAGTTCACAAACCTAAGACCACCCGCATAAAGTAATGATTAAGTTCTCCACTACAGCTTTTCAAACACAGAACTAACAGATACCACCTGTATAATTTTATCATTGACAGATCAACTGAACTGAAGTTTACCTAGACTACGCTTGCTAAACATGCCTGAAAAAGTATATTGTAACTTTGTAAAAATCAATTTCTGATTGTCAATTAGGTTGAAACATGTCATTAGCCATGTCCTTTGTAAAAACATGCTAAATAAGCAAGATTCATATTTTTGGGGGGTTTTGTTACTGTTGTCCTTGTCTAAAACTGCATCTCCTGCCTTTTTTTCTAGCTGGAAGGTAAAGCAACTATAACCAAAGCTGTAGGAATATTTCAGCTATCAAAAACAGGAGAAGATGTCAAACCCCACACCAAGCGTCCTGTGGCAGGATAGGGAAGCACCAAAAGAGACTCATACCTTGAGAGAAGTCAATGTCACCGTGACAGACTGAGAAATACGAATGATGCAGTGCACTATAATTTGTTTTTCTTTTTCTTTTTTTTAAATTTATTGGGGTGACAATTGTTAGTAAAATTACATAGATTTCAAGTGTAGAATTCTGTATTACATCATCTATAAATCCCATTGTGTGTTCATCACCCTGAGTCAGTTCTCCTTCCATCACCATATATTTGATCCCCTTTAACCTCATCTCCCACCCCCCACCCCCCTTACCCTCTGGTAACCACTAAACTATTGTCTGTGTCTACGAGTTTTTGTTTCTCATTTATTTGTCTTGTTCTTTCATTGTTTTTGGTTTATATACCACATATCAGTGAAATCATATGGTTCTCTGCTTTTTCTGTCTGACTTATTTCGCTTAGCATCATACTCTCAAGATCCATCCATGTTGTCACAAATGTTCCTATATCATCTTTTCTTACTGCCTAATAGTATTCCATTGTGTATATATACCACAACTTCTTTATCCATTCATCTATCGAAGGACATTTTGGTTGTTTCCATGTCTTGGCCACCGTAAACAAAGCTGCAATGAACATTGGAGCACACGTGTCTTTATGTATAAATGTTTTCAGATTTTTTGGGTAGATACCCAGGAGAGGGATTGCTGGATCATATGGTAATTCTATTCGTAATTTTTTGAGGAACCTCCACACTGCCTTCCATAACGGCTGCACCAGTCTGCATTCCCACCGACAGTGTATGAGGGTTCCTTTTTCTCCACAGCCTCTCCAACACTTGCTACTATTTGTCTTGTTGACCATAGCCATTCGACTGGGGTGAGGTGACATCTCATTGTGGTTTTTATTTGCATTTCTCTGATGATTAGTGATTTTGAGCATTTTTTCATATGTCTATTTGCCATTTGTATGTCCTCTTTGTTTGTTTTTTTGTTGTTGAGTTTCATGAGTTCCTTGTATATTTTGGATATTAGCCCCTTATCGGAGGCACTGTTTGCAAAATTCTTCTCCCATTCAGTTGGTTGCCTCTTTATTTTGTCGATGGTTTCTTTTGCTGCGCAGAAGCTTTTAAGTTTCATTTAGTCCCATTTGTTTATTTTAGCTTTTACTTCCATTGCCTTTGGAGTCAAATTCATAAAATGCTCGTTGAACCCAAGGTCCATAAGTTTAGTACCTATGTTTTCTTCTATGCAGTTTATTGTGTCAGGTCTTATGCTTAAGTCTTTGATCCATTTTGAATTAATTTTGGTACATGGTGACAGATAGCAGTCCAGTTTCATTCTTTTGCACGTGGCTATCCAATTCTCCCAGCACCATTTATTGAAGAGGCTGTCTTTCCTCCATTGTATGTTTTTAGCTTCTTTGTCAAAAATTATCTGCCCATATTTATGTGGTTTTATTTCTGGGTTCTCAATTCTATTCCATTGGTCTGTGTGTCTGTTTTTCTGCCAATACCATGCTGTTTTGATTATTGTAGCCCTGTAGTACAAGCTAAAGTCAGGGAGTATGATACCTCCAGTGTTGTTCTTTTTTCTTAAGATTGCTTTGGCTATTTGGGGTCTTTTGTGGTTCCAAACAAATCTGATGATTTTTTGTTCTATTTCTTTAAAAAATGCCATTGGGATTTTGATGGGGATTGCATTAAATCTATCTATTGCTTTGGGTAATATGGCCGTTCTAACTATGTTGATTCTTCCAATCCATGAGCATGGAATGTCTTCCCATTTCTTTGAGTCTTCTTCAATTTCTTTCAAAACTGTCTTACAGTTTTCAGCATATAGGTCCTTCACATCCTTGGTTAAGTTTATTCCTGGATATTTTATTCTTTTTGCTGCAATTGCAAAAGGAATTGTTTTTTGTATTTCTTTTTCTGAGATTTCATTGTTAGTATATAGGAAGGCAATGGACTTTTGTACATTGATTTTGTAGCCAGCAACTTTACTGTATTCGTTGATTGTTTCTAATAGCTTTTTGGTGGAGTCTTTAGGGTTTTCTATATATAGCATCATGTCATCTACAAAGAGTGATAATTTAACTTCTTCATTCCCAATTTGGATGCCTTTTATTTCTTTCTCTTGCCCAATTGCTCTGGCAAGGACTTCCAACACTGTGTTGAAAAGCAGAGGTGATAGGGGACAGCCCTGTCATGTTCCTGAACGTAGAGCAAAGGGCTTCAGTTTTTCACCATTAATTATGAGATTAGCTGAGGGCTTGTCATATATGGCCTTTATTACGTTAAGGTATTTTCCTTCTATATCTATTTTATTAAGTGTTTTAATCATAAATGGATGTTGTATCTTGTCAAATGCTTTTTCTGCATCAATTGATATAATCATATGATTTTTGTCCTTTATTTTGTTTATGTGATGTATCACATTGATGGAATTGAGGAATGTTGAACCATCCTTGTGCCCCGGGGATGAACCCCACTTGGTCGTGATGAATAATCTTTTTAATGAATTGTTGTATTCGATTTGCTAAAATTTTGTTTAGGATTTTTGCATCTGTATTCATCAGAGATATTGGTCTGTAGTTTTCTTTTTTTGTGTTGTCCATACCAGGTTTTGGTATCAGGGTAATGTTGGCCTCATAAAATGAGTTAGGGAGTACTGTCTCTTCTTCAATATTTTGGAAGAGTTTGAGCAGGATTGGTATTAGATCCTCTTTGAAGGTTTGGTAGATTTCACTACTGAAGCCATCTGGTCCCGGACTTTTGCTTTTGGGAAGGTTTTGGATGACTGATTCAATTTCGTTACTTGTGATCGGTCTGTTTAGATTTTCCAGTTCTTCATGGTTCAGCCTTGGAAGGCTATATGTTTCTAAGAACTTGTCCATTTCTTCTACGTTATTGAATTTGGTGGCATATAGTCCTTCATAGTGTTCTTGGATGATCCTTTGTATTTCTGTGGTGTCCGTGATAACTTCCCCTTTTTCATTTCTGATTTTATTAATTAGTGTCTTCTCTCTTTTTATCTTAGTGAGTCTAGCCAAGGGTTTGTTAATTTTGTTAATCTTTCCAAAGAACCAGCTCTTTGTCACATTAATTTTTTCTATTGTCTTTTTGTTCTCTATTTCATTTAGTTCTGCTCTGATTTTTGTTATTTCCTTTCTTTTGCTGACCTTGGGTTTCCCTTGTTCTTCTTTTTCTACTTCTTTAAGGTGTAACATGAGGTTATTTATTTGGGAGTTTTCTTGTTTCTTGAGATAGGCCTGTAATGATATAAATTTCCCTCTTAAAACTGCTTTCGCTGCATCCCAAAAATTTTGGTAGGATGTATTTTCATTGTCATTTGTTTCTATGTATCTTTTGATCTCTCCTCTAATTTCTTCTTTGACCCAGTCGTTCTTTAAAAGCATGTTGTTTAATCTCCATGTATTTGTGTTTTTTCCCGCTTTCTTTTTGCAGTTGATATCCAATTTCAAAGCCTTGTGATCAGAGAATATGCTTGGTATGATTTCAACCTTCTTAAATTTGCTGAGGCTGATTTTATGTCCCAATATATGGTCTATCCTTGAGAATGTTCCATGTACACTAGAAAAGAATGTATAGTCTAATGTTTTAGGATGAAGTGCTCTATATATGTCAATTATGTCCATTTCATCTAATGTGTCATTTAGGGCTGCTATTTCGTTATTTGTTTCTGTTTGGATGATCTATCCATAGCTGTCAATGATGTATTTAAGTCCCCTAGTATAATTGTGTTTTGGTCAATTTCTCCCTTTAGTTCTGTTAGTAGTTGCTTGGTATATTTCAGTGCTCCCTGATTGGGAGCATAAATATTGATGGCTGTTATGTGTTCTTGTTGTACAGTCCCCTTCACCATTATGAAATGTCCATCTTTGTCTCTTGTTATCTTTTTCACCCTGAAGTCTGTTTCATCTGACATCATTATGGCTACACCTGATTTTCTCTGGGTACCATTTGCTTGGAGTGTCAATTTCCACCCTTTCACTTTGAGTCTATGCTTGTTCTTGTAGCTGAGATGTGTCTCTTGGAGACAGCATATGGTTGGGTTTAGTTTTTTGATCCATTCTGCTACTCTGTGCCTTTTCATTGTTAGTTCAGTCCATTTACATTTAGGGTGATTATTGATATGTGAGGATTTCCTGTCATTCTATCTTTAGTTTTCTGGTAAGGCTGTGTCTCCATTGTTTCTTTGCCTTTTTGTTGTTGTCTATTATTTATGTGTGGTGGTATTCTATGATGTTTCCCTCTGTTTCTTCTTTTATTACAGTATATATTTCAGTTCTGGATTTTTTTTGAGTGGTTACCCTTAAGTTTATGTAAAAGAAAGTTTGATATTTAGAGCATTCCATTTTCTTCAGCACGCTTACTTTCTCCATTCCCATATTCCAGTTCAGGCCTTTACTCTCCCCCTTTTTATGTTTTGGTTGCCACAAACTGTCCCTGATGATGGTGGTCAAATAGCCTCCTTTAGTATTTCTTGTAGTGCAGGTCGTGTATTAGAAAATTCCCTCAGGTTCTGTATGTCTGGAAAGGTCTTTTTTCCTCCTTCATAGCTAAAGGATATCTTTGCTGGATATATTATTCTTGGCTCATAATTTCTCTCATTCAATAGTTTGAATATTTGGTTCCACTCCCTCCTGGCTTGTAGTTTCTGCTGAAATATCTGATGATAATCTAATGGGCTTTCCTTTGTAGGTTACCGTCTTCTTTTCCCTGGCTGCCTTGAGGATTCTTTCTTTGTCATTGATTTTAGACAGCTTCAATACAATGTGCCTTGGAGAAGGCCTGTTGGGATTGAGTTAATTAGGTGTTCTATTTGCTTCTTGGATTCGAGGATTCAGTTCTGTCCACAAGTTTGGGAAGTTCTCATCAACAATTTGTTTGAATATATTCTCTGTTCCCTTCTCTCTTTCTTCTTCTTCTGGTATGCCCATTATTCTTATATTGCTTCTTCTGATGGAGTCAGAAAGTTCTTGTAGAGTTCTTTCATTTCTTTTAAGTCTCAACTCTCTTTCTTCTTCCATCTGTATAATTTCCAGGTTTCTATCTTCGATGTCACTGATTCTTTCCTCTATCTGGTCAACTCTACACCTAAGCTGGTTATTTCATTCTTAATTTCTTCTATTGAGTTCTTAATCTTCAGAAATTCTATTTGGTTCTTTTTAAAAATTCCAATCTCTTTCGTAAAATGCTCATGTTGTTCTTTGATTGTGTTTCTGAGTTCATTAAACTGCCTTTCTGTGTTTTCTTGCATCTCGTTGAGTTTTTTCAGAACTGTAATCTTGAATTCTCTGTCATTTAAGTCACATATTTCCATATCTTTAAGTTTCTTTTCTGGAGACTTTTCACTTTCTTTCTGAGCTGTCTTGTTGCCTTGGTTATTCATGGCAATTACTGATTTATTATTTCTCTTCCTAGACATCTACAGGAGTGGCTTCTGCAACAGGTTGATAGGAAGAGGTCTTTCTTTTGTTTTCCAGTACTTGTTGGTAGAATGTTTTATTTTCTCTCCGACTGCAGCCTATTTTCTCTCTCTCGCATGGTAGTGCTATGTTTTCTCTGCACTATTCCAGCTTCTCACACAATGGGGGGATTCCCTGGGAGACGGGCTCTCCTCTGTTAATAGTTCTCCTGGGTCACAGGGCTCAGTGTCCGTGTGGGTATGCAGGGAGCTTTTGAAGTTCCAAAGCTCTTCCTGCACCAGATTCAGAGCCTGTAGGTTTCAGCAGTTCTGTTTACTCCTGCAGGGATCCGCCCGGATAGGTGGGGCCAGGGGCGGGGTGAGTTGTGAGAGGTGGCCCAGAGCAATGGTGGCGACCCCCACCACAGCCAGTCCTGCTTCCACAGCTCCCTCCCCTTTGCCGGAACTAGTTGGGCTGCCAATCTGTGTCTGCGGTCCACAGCTCTCAGAACAGCAAATATTCTGTTCTTTTGATCTGACAATGCTACTGTTCCGCTTCTAGCACTGGGCAGGTGGGGGCGGGGCAAGCTCTGGGAGGGTAGGGAGGGGGCAGCTAGTCTCAGTGCCTAAGGCTTCCATTCTCTGCTCAGCAGTGAGGGCTTAAACCACCGTTTTCAGCCTTCTTCCCTCAGTCTTTGCTCTGAGGTCTCTGCCGTGAGCATTGGGTTCAGCTGTGTTATGTGCTGTCCCCTCAGCCCTGTGGGCCATAAGCGGAGCCCTAGCAGTCCGAGTTCTTCCCTGTCCCGCAGCTGCGGTAGTTCCGGGAAGCAGCGAGCTCGGAGCACTGAGCTAGGTCTGCATCCTGCGCCACCACAGCTCCATCTCTGCACTTCTCCCTTCCCTCCTCCCCTGCTTGCTCAATTCTCCCCCCTTGGGTGAATTCAGTAGTGGGCCTCTTCGTCTTGCCTGTCTGCTGTGCAGGGAGTCCTTTGTGGAGTTATTGTTGTTCGAGTAGTTGTAAATTCCAGGGGAGCTTTACAGAGGTTCACCTCACGAAGCCATTTTGATCACCATCGCTATAATTTTAAGTTAGTTATTGAACACAGTAGGATCTGTGCTGGTGGTAGAAAAGGTGAAGATGATTCATGTGAAATAAGTAAATTACAAATTTAAACTATAATTTGGCTACAAGAAATGAAGTGAAATAGAGTACCTAGGAAGAACAGGGTGGACAATTGTTATTACTTTTTATGTTCAAGGCCTGCATGGACTACTGCTTGGCACTGGTGAGGGAGGAGTTATGAAGGTGCCACTAACAAGACTTGAGAAGGAGCAGTGTCTCGAAAAGGCATCCTGGAGACTGGGAAATAACTGAGGAAAGCTTTTCTGTAATCTAATCCTCTCTGTTATCACCAATATGCCTAAGGAAAGGACACTTTACTGGAGAGACAGACCAGTTTCTAGAAAAGGAGGGATAATGATGAATCATTTATCAATGTGTATTATTGCAAAAATAATGCTGATTCTGGAGGCCTATTTAGTTCCTTGGTAGAGACGTCAATATATTAACAAGGGGAAAGTCTTTAGTTTTTGTTATTCTTATTTTTAAATTCCATTTAACATGAAACTTAAAAGTTTCATATTATGCTTTAATTGCTAGATTATGTACTTTTAGGTTTCATTTCATTGATATTCTAGAACTAAAATACATTAAATGTTAGGCAGAGTAGGCCATTTTTTATTTTTCTAAGACTATTTATTCTTCTTGGACCTGTTTCTACTTTTATCTCTTCCTAATCAAATCTAGTTTATCTTGTAAACCAGTGGTTCATTCTTTTCATTGCTGTGGACATACCAGATGGGTGACTTCCACATGTGACATGGGTTTCTGTGGCAATACCAGCAAGGGGAGGGTCTTACTAGAAGGAAATATGACTTCAGATTCAGGGTGGGAGTGAAGGGAGTTTATACATCCTTGTCTAACCAAGCAATCTTCTACCTTTAAGCTGATATGCCTTAAGAGGAAAGAGGATGTATCCTGAGCACATAAAAAATACTATTTTTTCTGTTAGATAATAGTGTAATAAATCTGCCTTCCATTTTAGACATTAGTCTCCTACAAGTTAGGCCCACAGAGCTTCAGCAAAGAGCATACTACCACACCAAGTTTCAGGAGCTCTTCTGCATCCCTCCCCACCCACATCATTTCAGCAATTTTTTCGGTTTTCATAAGAATATAAACATGCTTTTAAACCCTTCCTACCTTAGAAAGCAAAAGAAACTCCTTCTCCAGGCATTGCCCCCATTTCTCTGCTTTGCTTTACATCAAAACTCCTCAAATGAGACATACTCACAAAACGCCAGTTGACCCTCATCCAAACAAGATGTCATGTTTTTATACCACATGAATCTGCTAATATCTCTTTTAGTTACCTATTGTTTTGTGTGAGTGGGGTGGGTATGGTGCAAAACAATTGTTACTAATACTTGGATTGCTTCTCTTAATGTGTCTCTTTTCTTGTGTGTGCCTATATTGTTGCTGTGGATTGTGTTTCCATGCAGTCAATTGGCAACTAAGCGAGCTACCTGCCTGATATTGAAACCCCTTGCTGACCATTCAGGGCACCCTGCAGAAGAGGAGAGTGTGCGAGATTGTAAGAGCAGGTCATGATGGGTGGAGAAACTGCTCCAGGACATGACTGCTGCCTGACCCATGAGCTAGATATGGGCCAGAATGGACATTACTTACCACAAACCCCCCTTAAAATTGTTGATTATAATCAATATTCATTCTGACATAAACCAGCTCCCCTTCCTCCTGCTATGTGCTGGTTCCTAGAACAGGGTGTTGTCCTGACCTGGTCAAGCGTGTAAAGTAATGTCCTGTACCTGGTAGCATTCACCACTAGTACCCATGACTATCCTGCCTCTACCCTATATAATTCTCTGGTGCCTGTTTACTGGCACAGGGACCATTTCATCTTGTAGTCATCCAAGACGTGTCTGCATGTGTTTCCCTTAATAAACTAATTACCATACTGGAGTAGTCAGCTTCTTTCTTCAATCTTTCCCTGTCCTCCATTACAGAGGTAGATTTTCAGTCCCAGGGTCTTTCCCTGGGTCTGTGTGTACTAACAAATGGCAAGAATTCAATCTCTTTTACTCACCTTTGCTTCTAATCCCCAGCATTTAACATTGTGTCTGGCACTTAATAGGCATTCAGTAAATATTTGTCTAATTAATTAATTAATATGATTTCACGTATTTTCCCCAGTAGGAATTTACTCCTCTTCTACCATAGAAAGAGCACAGCAAATAAAAATATAAATTCATGTAACAGCATCGATTGCTCTTTTTGAAAATCTGGATTCACTGATTTACATAGATTTTCTAAATTTTGACACATATCACTACACAATAATTTTAAAAGCACATTTGTTAATATGACTACCATCTAGCTCCTCAGGAAAGTCCTTAAGTGTTGGGAAAAGGTTAAGCTCATGACAGCAGACACAAGTGTTTCAAAAATTCTAATATTCACTTAAAAGCTCTAATTTTATCCTTAGCAACAAACATGGTCAGTTGTTTTCTTTAAAGTGACACACTCACCTCATTCATATTTGAGAAAATGTCTGCCAGATAGTCAAATCTGAATAATCATAGTTTGTCTGTCAGCATTCTTTCAAGTATAATCAGTTCACAACTTAAACTAGCACTTTCCCTCAAGGCAACCATGGTACTTCAGTGTGAAGCCAAAATGCTGTTTGCACACTTTGCATACTTCCCACGTCACATTAAAACAACATTTACTACAAGATAAAGATGTGTTAAAATTAAAAATGTTTTACTGCTTCTACTGTTTCATCTCTTTCACTCTTAAGTGAAACTGACTTTTTCCTTTTCTTATTGAGTGCCTGACAATAAATAATACAGTGACTACTAGTACAGTTTGTTACTCCTTCATTGATTTATGCAAAGGCACCAGCATAGATGCCTGATCACTGCATGATACACCTGAAGCTGAAGCTGAACAATAATGAATGTCAACTATATATATATATATATAGTCACACATATATTGTGACACATATAGTCACAAGAAGTGGAGTACAACATAAGGAATGAGACAATGGAAATGTAATGGCTGTATGCAATGTCAGAGGGGTAGTAGATTGGGGGAGGGGAGTATCACTTTGTGAGGGGTATAAATGATAAATGTCTAACAATTACATTGTTTTGTACACCTGAAACTAATTTTAAAACAAAACTGTATGAGAGTACATACCCATTAATGTGAGATTGTTGTAGGCAATGCTGCAACATCGTTGGGTTAGAGCATTGCTTAGATGGGACCTTGAGCGAATTACCTGACATTTCTATAAGTAAGACTCTATTTTCTTATCTATAAAATGGGGATTATAACATTAGTACTTACCTTGTACGGTTCTTGTGAGAATTAATGAAATAATGTATATAAAAGGCCTCTCACAGTGTTTGATGCTTAATAAGTGTTAAGTGAATGTTAGTTATTGTTATTATTGGCATTTATGATAAATTGTAGAAAATTATTTAAAAAAAAAAAAAGGCACCAGCAGTTTTATCTATTATTGCTTTTGTGCCGTCTGGGTAAAGGTCAACACACAGGTGAAAGGCAAGCAACATCTTAGCATTATTATGTGATCTTGCAGATCCCACAAAGGATCTCAGGAATGCTCAGGAGTCCATAATCCACACTTTGAGAACTACTGACTTTCAATATTGCAATGGCTCATTCACAGTTGGAATAAATTAAAATTTTTCCCAAGAAGGTGAAGAAATAGCCTGTACACACAATTTTCAAAATGTGTATTTCAAAGCCAAAACAATCTTGGAAAAAATTGCTAGAACAGAATGAAATTAGTGAAAAAGTGAGTGGACACACATTTTTCAATTTCAAAACTTTCTACAAAGCTACAGTAATCAAGAGAGCATGGTGATGGCATAAGGATAGACAATGTTATAGGACTGAGAGTCCAGAAATAAATTATAACATTTGTGACAAATTAATTTTTGACAAACAGATCAAGATAATTACATGGGAAAAGAATACTCTGTTCAACAAATAATGCTGGGACAACTGAATATCCACATGCAAGAGAATGAAACTGGACCCCTACCTCAAACTATACTCAAAAGTTAACTTGAACTATACAGAAAATTTAATTTAAAAATAGACCTAATGCAAGAACTAAAACTACAACACTCTCAGGAAAAAAAAATGTAAGAGTAAGTCTGTGATCTTGGATTAGTCGGTGATTTCTCAGATGTGACACCAAAGGCACAAGTGATAAAAGAGGTTGATAAGTTGGATTTCATCAAAATTAAAAGTTTTTGTGCTTCAAAAGACACCATCAAAAGAAATAAAATAAAAGACAACCCACAGACTAAGAAAACATATTTGCAAATTATATATTTTATAAGGGACTCATACCCAAATACATAAAGAACACTTACAACTCAATAATAAAAGTACAACGCAATTTTAAAAATTAAGCAATATATTTCAATAAACATTTCTCCAAAGAAGATATACGAATGGCAACTAAACATGAAAAGAAGTTCAACATCATTACTCATTAAGGAAATGCAAATCAAAACCACAATAAGAGACTATTTCACACCCATTAGAAAAGTAATTAGCAAAAATAAAATAATAAATAACAAGTACTGGCAATGATGTAGAAACACTGGAACCTTCATACTTTTTCATGGGAATGTAAAATGGTACAGTCACTTTGGAAAACAGTTTAAAACTTCCTCAAAATGTTAAACATAGAGTTACCATATGACCCAATAATCATACTCCTAGGTGTATGCCCCGCAAAAAATGAAAACATACGTCCACACAAAAATTTGTACATAAATGTTATAAACAGCATTTTTCATAACAGGTAAAAAGTAAAAACAACCCAAATGTTCATCAACTGATGAGTGGATAAATAAAATGTGGTATATTCATATAATAGAATGTTATTTGTCAATAAAAATGAATAAAATACTGATATGTGCTACAATATGGATGAACTTCAAAAGCATTATGCAAAATGAAATAAGTCAGTCAGAAAAAGACTACATATTATACAATTATATTTATATGAAATGTCCAGAATAGGCAAATCTATGGGGACAGAAAGTAGATTAGTGGTTATCTAAGTTCAGGGGAATGGCAGATGGAGGGTAATAAGGTGTGACTGCTAATGGGTACGGGGCTTCTTTGGAGAATGATGAAAATGTTCTAGAATTACTTATGGATGTGGTTGCACCACTCAGTAAATATAAACATACTAAAAACTATTGAATTATACACTTTAAATGGGTGAACTTTATGGTATGTCAATGATTTCTCACAAAGCTGTTAAATGTCAACATGAATGGGGGAATAGCAACCACATTCACATAAAGAGAGACAAATTTGCCAATGTTTCCTTTAAGAAATTTTCAGTAACTATAGTCAATCAATATTTGAGTTGTTTTTTTTAAGTCTGCACTAAAATTACTCACCCGAACCAGAAGCTGGGTATCCCATTGCTATTACTAAAAATGATGCACTTTGATGCACTTAGTAATATCTGGGAAAAGGAAACAGAGGGGTCTCACTAGGGTTCCCTTCTATGGTCATGTGATTTCTGAAAAAGTAACCACTGAGTCTGAAGTCATCAGGGTGTTAACACTGGGGGTTAGTTTAACACCAAACATCCGGACAGAACATAGGACCATAAGTATTATTATAAAGACCACATCCTCAGCTCAGAAAAAGAGCAAAAGACATTTCTAATAGAAAGCATACTGAATATTATTCCTTTAGGGATTGAGGTTGATCCGCCTTAAAGTGATATGTCCCCCAATATTGAAACAAAATAGCCATGTCCGAATCCCATTTTCTTTCTCTAGCTAAATCCAGAATGAAGGAAGAAAGGAGGAAAGGAAGGGAGGAAGAGAGAGGGGAAAAGAGGAAGAAAAAGAGGGAGGGGAGGGTAAGAGGGAGAGTAGAAACTCAGAAATACTTTCATGTATCTAAAGTTATAAAATCAAACAATCAGGGGAAGCATAATCAGAGGTCTGGAAAGAGCCAACACCCACTACCCCCAGTAGCCTCTGTCCCCACTCCTGCCATAGACTCCAGACAGGAGCACAAAAAATTATCCTCCACAAAATGGGGGAGGAACATCCAGGCAGCAGTTTATGAATAAGCAAGTCTCCCTCTTACATGACTCCTTGCCCGTGACTTATATTGATCTTTACATAACCCAAATAGATAACTAGAAAGAAGTATCATTGGTGAACAATTGTTAGAACATTTTTTTAAAGCTCTAAATTAAGTCTTAACAGAGCTTCCGTTCATGGATATGGAAGATAATATTGCTGATGCTGAAAACTAGAATTCTCAATCTCTGCTGAGACATTTTAAAGTCTCTTCTTATGTACTATGTTCTGAGGGCAACAAGGTCCCCTTGCCCCAACTCTCCCTCAGCAGTCTTAGCCAAGGGAAGCATACCCACTGGTAATGAGCTGTTCTCACTTAACTTGTGTTTCATTTCCTAATGCTCGACCTTGAAACGTGAAAGAAAGCTAAGGAAACCACATCCTTTGTATTCTCAATATATAGACAGAGTCAGTCAAAAACTGAAAACAGATTTTCACATTGATTGATGTGGGGATACCAGCCACAATGAGGAACTCCGGTAGCTTTCCGGCATCCTTTCTCTCGATTGTCATTTTTCTCCTGCTAATTCCTGAAGGTAAGACTGATTCTTGTCATTTACATTACAACCGTTAAGCAAAATGGAGCAGACTTTCAGTGAGCTTTTGGCAATAGCTAAGTGTACTAAGAGGAGATTTTTCCTTCCAAGCCTTAACATTCTTTCTTGGACTCTAAATATGTCTTTATTTTAAAGGGAAAAAACATCATTCTTTCTTCTTTATAATTTCTTCACAAAAGATCATAGAACCGCCAGTGCTTATCGCTGCCAATTTGTAGCTTGACAATTGCTAAAAAGGACAATGTGAAAACAAATAAACCAAAAACTCTTGAGTTAAGAAAATAAATAGTACCTTTCTGGAACAGGCTCATGCCTCAGCCCGTTGCTGCAGAAAATACATAGATGGTTTTAATGACAATTAAAACTGACCTAACACCCATAATAAATCAGGAATCTTCCCTCCTCCCTTTCCCTACTTCATTGGGAAAAGGGCTTAGATTAAACCATGTGGTTCAGTCTGGAGATTAAAGGGGAGCCTCAGGTGCAATAGGTATTATTCTCTCAATTTATGAATGAAGAGAGAGAATGCAAATTTCAATAAACAGAAGTCTCACAATGACTAAAGAACTTATGGGCAAGGTCATATCTAAAAGGTGCTGATATCAGTGTGTAAGCTGTGTGTTTCTTCAAGGATTTGGGGTGAAAAGGGCAGTTCTCAGGCTTGGGAATGTCTCCACATGAACTCTTTGGAAGTGCTATTTTGTATTAAGCTAATTCTTTAGTGTACTAAGTAGTAACCAACATGCCTGGTTTTGTGTGAGCTACACGTACATCAGTTCGAAATATCATAAAACTCACTCCGTTATCACTAGAAGGGTAATAGGCCCTGGATAGCTATACTTTTCCTTAAAAATCTTCTAGAAAGTGAGGACTACTCTAGGGCTGGGCCAAACTGGACTGACAAGTGTGGAGCAGCCATGGGTTTTCCCAGGGTCTGTCAGCTTTTGCAGGTGGGAGCAGTGGGCAGGGATGGACGCGACAACCTGTCTTGCCAGAAATTCCCACGGAAGTCCTCTGATTCATCTTGCACCTAAAAGTAAGGGGGGGGGGGGGGAATTAAAAAGCACAAGGTTGCAGGATATTTGGGACAAAAGGGTGGGCATAGTATCAGTATGGCCTACTGTGACTCTGTTCAGGCATGTTCTCAAGCAAATTCTCCACAATGGTGACAACAGCAGATAAAATTCCCGTTAGATCTTTTCTTCAAAGGGAAAAACAAAACCAACTTTCTCTGCTCCACTTTGTTTCTTGTGGTCAGAGAGAGCAAGGTGGGCCCATACAGGGAACGGACACACAGCAAAGCAAGACTTACTGATCTGGACTCAACCCTCCCACACATTAGAATATTCTGGAGGGCTTTTAAATAATACTGACATCCCAGCCCCAGCCCCAGTAATTCCAATTTATCTTGATTCTGGGTGGGGACCAAGAATTGTTAATTTTTAGGCGCTTTCTCACCTGCTCTAAACCCTACCTTCCGGCCCAATCAGGAGTTGCTGCTTGTGGGAGAGGTGAGATTTTTTCTGAGGTGGTATATGTGCTCACCAAACACAGGACACTGCAAGGGGAGTATGCTATTGAGTTTATGATTTCTGCAGTCCAGAAGGTCCAAATATGCACATTTGGAATCTATCTATATGTGATAGAGCCCAGGAAATACTGAGACGTGGGTGAAGTTCTCTTGGTTCCTTATCCTTTTGTTTCTAGAGCTTAGAATTTCCCCTTCCCAACTCCCTTCTGGAAATTTGAGCCCTTATTGTCACTCTCTTTTCTATCCCCTCACTCTCATTTTTTACACCTTATTGTGAATTTGGCAATGAGTTATATTTAATAATAAAGTAATAGACACTATGTCCTGTTTAAGGAATCATGAGTTCCTACCAAACTTGCTTTCCCCCAACCAGGAGTTAAGCCCAGACTCAGCGCCAGAAAATCAGACCAATAATAAGCAGCATCCACAAGCTTTTTCTGTAGGTCCCCTCAGGAGAAATGTTTCAGGAGAATCCAAGAACATCAGGTGTGGGAAGGTGGAGAACTGAGAGTATATCACAAGGGGACAAGACCTTCTTAACAAACGTACATGATTTGCTTTGTGTGTAGGTCTCCTTGTTCTCTAATAATGAATCAGTTCCTGGTCAATCATCAAGGAAATTGGCTAAGGCAGAATTATCTCCTTATACCTAGCCTTTTCCCTCCTCCCTTCCCCTACTTCATTGGGAAAAGGGCTTGGATTAAACCATGTGGTTCAGTCTGGAGATTAAAGAGGAGTCTCAGGTGCAATAGGTATTATTCTCTCAATTTATGAATGAGGAGAGAGAATGCAAATTTCAGCAAACAGAAGTCTCACAATGACTAAACAACTCATGGGCAAGATCATACCTAAAAGGTGCTAATATCCGTGTGTAAGCTCTGTGTTTTTTCAAGGACTTGGGCTGAAAGGGACAGTTCTCGGGCTTCTTAAAACCTCTCTCCTTCCCCAGATTAATACTCAGCCTGAACAGGGGAGGATTGGGAGGGCACTCAAGGTTGTCATCATCACTAGCATCTCTCGCAGAAGCTGCCATCTGTGTAGAGCCATGCACAGCTGTCTGCCCTTTGCAAGCCCTGAGGCCTGAGGTCAGTGGTTGTAACAGATTTCCAGCTTGATGATCCCCGGAACTGCCAACCACACAGCTCCCAAAAGGATAGGACCCTCTCAGAGAGTCCAATAGGAATGGGATTTACATTCAGATATCGGAACATCTACATGGGGGTGGGGGGAGAGAGTGCTGTCGTCTGCACGTCCTCTCCGAGCAGAACAAGCATGTCTGGTCTTAGAAACACAGCTTTAGGTAGAGCCCTCTAGTGTGAACACTGATATGATTTGCCTTTTTCTTTTAAAACAGATTTCTGTGTAGAAATTATTGGCGGAAAAGAAGTGACCCCTCATTCAAGACCCTATATGGTACTAGTTAAAGGAGACGAAATCTGTGGTGGGGCTTTGATTGCAAAAAACTGGGTATTGACTGCAGCTCATTGTGTCACGTAAGTGCTTGGATTTAAAAATAAAAATGTGGATAGTTCTATTTGGGTGAATATTAATAGAAAACACAACAACAACAAAAGTAAATCTCACTAAAGCCACAGGAGGCTCACATGACTTATGTCTCTGGAAACTTGCTTTACCCCATCCAGGTGTTAAGCCCACACTCGGCCCCAGAAAATCAGACCAATGATGAGCAGCATCCACAAGCTCTTTCTGTAGGTCCCCTCAGAGCCACCTGGTCCAAACACTGAAAGGCTTTGCTTCTGGTGTTGACTTCATGACTTAGCCAAGTCCTCAATCCCCTCAGGGGCCTGAGCATAGCAGTCAAGTGGAGAAAGCTTGTTTCAAATGCCTTCCTTTTTCCCTTGGTGAACGTCTCTCATACCTTCAGGCATTTCTTACCCCCTGTTGACCACCACCTTTAAACCTCTTCCAGGCTTGGTCTTTTCTCCATTCCTTAAATCAAGCCTCTAAACCTGGGCTGCCCAATATGATTGCCACTATCATATTGGCTGTGTCACTTACATTGGCTATATAAATTTAAATTTAAATTACAAATTTATTTCCTCAGTCACACTAGCCACATTTCACATCCTCAGTAACCGTATGGGACTACTGGTTACCACATCGGACCGTGCAGATTTATAGAACATTTCATTATCAAACTGCTCTACGAAAAGCACTGCTCTAATGTCTTAAGTGAGATTAGTATCAGCTGGTGTGATGGAAAAATGGCAGAGTAAATATCTGGTTGGTGTGCTTTATACTAGCTTGTGAATAATAATAGCCTTGATCATTAATACATCAGAGCATTTTGATTTCATTAATCAAAATGAACCTTTAGCACAGAGTCAGAGAAGAATCCTGGGTTCCTCCTTCAGACCACTCCCCCCCGCCCCCAATATGCACACACTAAACGTCATGCAAATAGGGTCCTTCACTGGACAATCTATGTCTAAAAGTTTTTCCATGTAAGATAAATTTGTTGCTGTCGTACAGAGACCCCTTCAGTGAGTTACTCTACAACCATCGAGTCGCTTTTGCTTCTGTCTCTAAACTGCTGAGACCTTTGTTTTCCAGTAATCTGCAGCCTGATTCTCTATCACAGCTAATGGAGGGTTGCGGTGAGTGCACACGCACTAAAACCCCAAGACTTGGCTTAGCTGCCATGAAATTCTTATTATTCGTTTTCAATGAACCTAGCCTAGCTTATTATAAATAAGTTGGTTATTGTGGTGATGATGATGATGATGATAATTCATAAACATCTTACTTTTTATTCTTTGAAGTACACATTTTTTTCTGAGCCACAAATAAGTATTTCCACAGCAAGCATACTTATAAATGGGACAGTGAAACTGATTAGCACATATTATGCTCAGCTCCTAATTAAAAGAATAAACCCTGTTAACAGTGTCGTATTTGTTTTCAGGAAGAGAAAGACCCAGATCATTCTTGGAGCTCACTCAATATCCAAGCATGAGCCAGAAAAACAGAAAATGTCCATTAAGAAAGAGGTTCCCTATCCATGCTATGACAGTGATTCACATGAGGGTGATCTTAAACTTCTAAAGGTACATACCTTTGATTGCACCTTTGATTGACTTAAAAGTCATAGAAGCTCCTATAATCTGGTCAACTACATGGCAACCTTTCTTTGGTGCCCTCATAGCTACAGACTATAGCTACATAAGGGGGGTCCCTGAGGGTTGGACTAGAATTTAAGTAAAAATATGAATATTTTAATTATCTCATCAACTCTTTATGCTTGTCTTCCAACAGCTGAATAAAAAAGCAACAATTAATAAAAATGTGGCTGTCCTTCCTCTCCCTAAAAAGGGGGATGATGTAAAACCAAACACAAAGTGTCAAGTTGCAGGATGGGGGTTGACTAAAAATGACAAATCAACTCAGTCCGATATTCTGAGAGAAGTCAATGTCACCGTCATCGACAGAAAAACCTGCAATGATGAAAAGCACTATAATTATAATCCCATGATTGGACCAAATATGATTTGTGCTGGATACAGCTCTGGTGGAAGAGATTCTTGCAATGTAAGTAAAATAAGATCTCACGTTTTAGCTATTGGATTAAGTCATGCAGACAGAAAAAAACACAATGTCGTGCTTAGTCTTCTCATTGCATTGGCTTCTAGAGAGTCCTAGCACTTTTTGAAAAAAAACTGATAAAACCCCAGTCAAATAAATTAATATTCTCAACTCAAAGTGAGTTGTTCACCAAAAATAACAACTTTACTGCTAGTACATAGATTAACCTATTATATCTTCTTGACTTTATATCAAAAACTGCTGAGAAGCAATATTTTATTTTCGCATTCTCCATATTAACATATGTAGATTTAATTTTAAAACTATGTAACAATCAGAAGAACTGAAGTCAAGATTCCTCCAAGGCCTTCCGTACACTTTTCCCCATCTCAGCACTCCCCAAAAATTCCTCTGCCATTTAACTAGGCAAGTCTGAAATGCCTGTCATTCCCAAGCCTGACTGAGGATCTCAGGCTAGACTCTATAGCTTCCTAGAGCCAAGCTCAATCCCCAGGAACCAACATCGAAATATGACCCAAACCAGAGAATGAATATCTAACTCTCCAGACCAGAGTCCCAGGGAAGGGATGGGACCGGGCCCTGCCTGAGGATATAAGTAAAAGAAACACTTTACAGATTTTTAAGCTCTGAGTGTTGGCTTGTCATTTCTCACCTTTTCCAAAGACCCTATAGAGCATCCTCTGAAGAGAAGGAGTATGCAGTGTGCATGGTTTGGGAGTTATCAGACACTGAGAGATTCAGAGGTTTCTTCCCTTCCCAGGTGCTTATCTAAATATCAGCAGAATCTGAATGGCTTGCCTTCAGGATCAAGGCTAGGCAAATCTCAGAAAAGATAGCATTTGTCTTCAGCACGCTTCCACTTTTCTCTCCTTTGCTCTCCTCACCTCTCCCCCTCTTTTCACCCACCATACTGGGCATCCAGAAACCCAGAACGTGCATGCTTTTGGAACCCACATGCAACATCCTGAGGCCATGACAGCATCACAAGATGCCTGTCCCCCTCCCACCAGCCACCTTCCACCATCAAAACTTAACAATTCTTTTCCCGTTCTCTCAATGATTGTTGATGAATTAGACCTAAAGGACTCATTCTGAAAATTGTAGGCACTATATTAGGCAGGAGAAATATACTTGCCCAGGGAGGACCTCAGTGTTTCACGTGGTTCTTTGCGTCGTACACTCATAAGGCCAATTTTTGCCTGGAAAGGGCAGGTCATCCATGCCTTCACTTTGGTGGAATGGAGTTGGGCCCCCAGAGCCTTGCATTTGCAGAACTCTATGTACAAGCCTGAATGGCCCTCCATTTAGAACCACCAGTCTTCCATAAAGCCATAGCAGTGAACTGACCAATCCAGACTCTGCACCTCGAATATGTTAAAATATGCTGATTCTAGAATTCAATAAGAAAATGCAAGGTCATACATTGGGTGACACAATCAGGAAGAATAAAATCAACTTACATACAACTAACTGAAGCCCCTCTACTGTGGAGTCAGTTAATTCTGAAGGATAATAATTGATTTCTGGGAGCTTCCATCTAGCATCAGATGCTCAAAGGAGACTTGGGGAGAATTTTTTGTCTATTTGAGAGGTTGAAAGGAAAAATTGCTTTGGTTTGGTTTTGGGGGAAGATAATTATCTACTGGAGGAACTAGAAAACATAGCTTTTGTTCTTTGCCTCAAACAAAGTCCCATCTGCATTTGACTATTTTACCACTTGTGTTATTAAGCATTTTGAGAAAATGACAAATAAAAGGGTTTCCTTTCTAATGCAGAGAATCAGTCTCAAATTAGTGGATAACATAAACAATAATACAAGTTTCAATTTTCACTGGATCATAAATAAATTGACTAAGCCAATTCAAAAATATTAAAATATTGTCAACATTTGTGGTGTTTCAAGCACTAATTTCAATTTAGTGAAAGTTGGTCTTAACTCCACATTAAATGGAATTTCTTCCCATTCAGCTATGGTCTTGTCCGATTTCCACCACCCCTCTTGTCTTTTCCCAGGGAGATTCTGGAAGCCCTCTGATATGTGATGGTACTTTCAGAGGCATCACTTCCTTTGGCTCTCCAGGAAAATGTGGAGACCCTCGAAAACCTGGCGTCTATATACTTCTCTCAGAGAAACACCTCAACTGGATAAGAAAGACCACGAAGGGGGCAGTTTAGATAATAGTGTTACATTTGATTTGCTGTCACTTTTTAATCCTGTCATAAATAAAATTAATTTGTATAATTGTACTCATTTCTCTCCTGTAACTTTAGTGGGCAGATTTCCATCAGCAAAGTGAGGCAGAGTAATATAGTGACCTCAGGGATAATGCAAGGGAGAGATTAGGGAACCAGTGTCACCCATGTCATCCATGTGTGAAGTGAAATGCAAAATTTGCTTGAATTATTCACTTCACTGTCTCAATGGAATCCAGCAGGAGTGACACTAAAGTCTGTCTAGTAACAAGTACAGTAAAGGACTCAGCAGTTCTGCAGGAAACAGAAACAGCCAGTCTGGAGCATTTGGGTTAAAAGGAAATGAGTTTGCCTTTCAAAGGCCATGGCTCTACATCAACACCTGCTATTCAGATTTATATGAAAAACCTGAGTCTATGGGAGAAATAGAAACAGGAAATGCCTTACACTATTTTCCAAAGGCAGATAAGAAATAGAAATTAAAATTCTAGGGGATACAAATGAAGCACTTTGTCATCCAAGAAGAGCATACAACAGAAAGTCGGCCGCCTTTCTCAGTAGTTTGCATTTAAGCTTAGGATTATCTAGGTGATTTCTTGGTTCTCCTTGTCCTTGAGCCTGGGTAGGTCCAATCAACATGGTGGTTACAGTGGTTTCCATCCCATAGTAGGGAATGAGTGTTGGATTGCGGCCCGAAAGTTACCTTTGGAAAAAGCCCCATGAAGTTTATTCAGCATATTGAATTTATTGGATAGTCATTAGCCCAGTAGCTCCTGCAAGATGTGATTATATGAACAGATTTCTTTGAGTTCCATCAGTTCCTTTAGGAATATAAATTTTATGTGTGTGTGTGTGTGTGTACACCAGATGCATATACACATACACATACATATACATATACATATACATATACATATACATATACATATACATATACATATACATATACATATACATATACATATACATATGAGGTCTGACAGTTACGTTCACCAACCTGCTACAACGATGTTGCTAATCCTTTTTTGATATCGGACAGATTATTCATTGTGAATTTGTACCAACTAGACAAACAGTTAACCGAGTTTACTATTTGGAAGTGCTGAAAAGGCTACGTGAAAAAGTTAGACGACCTGAACTTTTCGCCAGCAATTCATGGCTCTTGCATCACGACAATGCACCAGCTCACACAGCACTGTCTGTGAGGGAGTTTTTAGCCAGTAAACAAATAACTGTACTGGCACACCCTCCCTACTCATCTGATCAGGCCCCCAGTTACTTCTTTCTTTAGCCAAAGATAAAGGAACTGTTGAAAGGAAGACATTTTGATGACATTCAGGACATCAAGGGTAATACAACAACAGAACTGATGGCCACTCCAGAAAAAGAGTTCCAAAATTGCTTTGAAGGGTGGACTAGGCACCGGCATTGGTGCATAGCTTCCCAAGGGGAGTACTTCGAAGGTGACCATAGTGATATTCAGCAATGAGGCATGTAGCACTTTTTCTAGGATGAAGTTGCGAACTTAATTGTCAGGCCACGTGTGTGTGTTTGTGTGTGTGTGTGTGTGTGTGTGTGTGTGCGTGTGTGTCTGAACCAAGAATATACAGCAACACTAAGAGACAGCCTCTTAAAACAAAACAAAACAAAATAAAAAGGAGCATAATTTAAAAACTGACCAAAATACTAGTACATTGGTTTTCAACCATGGCTGCTCATTAGACTCACCAGGCTCTTTAAAATTACCAAAGCCAAGGCCCTACTTCTAGAAAATTTTATTTAATTTGTATTCAGTGGGACCCACGACATAGTATTCTTTACATAATCTCCCCAATAATTCTATATGCAGCTAGGGATGAGAGCCGCTATACTAGAAAGTGAGGCATGGTATCTAAAAGATAGGCTCTTTTATCTAAAAGAGAGGCTCTAAGAGTCACTAGGATGATATTTTATATGCACACTCGAATCCCTAATTCCTAGTTAAGATTTTAATAACAATAAGAGGATGGAATATTCCCTACTGGCAACATTTATTATAGATTTTGAAGTCCACTTATAAAGTAGTTTGGAACCATTGTTCATTGCTGGTGAAAATGTAAATTGGTGCAACTTCTTAGGAAAAATGACAGTATCTATTAAAACTAAATGTAAAGATATTCTACTACCAAACAATTCTACTCCTGGGTATACACCAAACAGAAATGAGTGCTTTTTTCACCAAAGATGTGTTCAAGAGTGTACATGGGAGCTTTATTCTTCAAAATCAAAATTGAAAATAACTCAAATATCCATCCACAATAAAACGGATAAACAATTGTACATTTATAGAATAGAATATTATACAGCAATGAAAAAGAATAAACTACATACAACAACGTGAATTAATTTTACAAACTTAATGTTGAATGAAAGAAGCCAGACAAAAAAGAATATTTGCTGTATGATTCCATTTATCTGATGGCTTGCATAAGGCAAAACTAATCCATGGTGATAAAGGTCATAATGATGGAAAGGTGTTGACTGGGAGTGGACACAGGAATCTTTTAGGGTACAAGAAATGTTCATACCTTCATCTAGTGGTTCCACAGTTATCTATTCATAAATTAAAAACGTATCAAAGCTATAAACTTAAGACTTGTGTGCTTTACTCTATGTGAATTAAAATAAAAAAATTCAATTACAAAATTTAAAAATCAGGTGTAGCAAAGACTTCTGTTTTATGTATTATCTACAAGTTCACTTATTCTCTTTACTAAAAGCATATCCTAATAGTGGATGGGGGGAGGGGGGTTCACACAGTGTGAGGGATATAAATGAGAAACGTCTAAGTTTTGCTTTGTCTTGTGCACCTGAAACTAATAAAATAAAATAAAATAAATAAAATAAAAATTTTAAAAAAAGTAAAATAAAATAAAAAGAATTTTTAAATAGAAAAAAAAAAAAAAGCATATCCTAGATTTTTCCACCAAAACTAATACCAGGTAAAAGATATATTGCGGGCCGGCCCGGTGGCTCAGGCGATTAGAGCTCCATGCTCCTAACTCCGAAGGCTGCTGGTTCGATTCCCACATGGGCCAGTGGGCTCTCAACCACAAGGTTGCCAGTTTGATTCCTTCAGTCCCGCAAGGGATGGTGGGCAGCGCCCCCTGCAACTAAGATTGAACACGGCACCTTGAGCTGAGCTGTCGCTGAGCTCCCGGATGGCTCAGATGGTTGGAGTGTGTCCTCTCAACCACAAGGTTGCCGGTTCGACTCCCGCAAGGGATGGTGGGCTGTGCCCCCTGCAACTAGCAACGGCCACTGGACCTGGAGCTGAGCTGCGCCCTCCACAACTAAGACTGAAAGGACAACAACTTGACTTGGAAAAAAGTCCTGGAAGTACACACTGTTCCCCAATAAAGACCTGTTCCCCTTCCCCAATAAAATCTTTAAAAAAAAAAAAAAAGATATATTGCTATTTGTCTTCAATGAAAGCACTTTGTTCGCACACCAGTATTAGCTGAGAGAAGTGGCTTTGGTCGTGACACAGTGTCACGAGATTGTTAAGACAGAAGCACCCAGATCAGAATAGTGGGAGACATTAGAAATTGTCTAATCATTTTGCTCATTTCCCTGCTACACACTTTCCTATAATTTATACCTGGCTAATTAAGAAGATCAAATAAAAAACATTATCTTAAAGAAGAGTGTATATTGCAGAAGAGTATCAATCACATTTGAAGTTTTTGGTGACCTAAAATATTCTAAGGCAAGAATTACTAGCACTAGCAATCAGATTTTCTGAATTAGAAAAACAGGAAAAAGAAAATAACCTATTGGACAAATTAATACTAATTTGGCAGGTGAGTCCTCACACCCCTTGTCTATACTATTCCACTTTTCAATTATCAAGATTTTTGTTTTGTTTTATGGGGGGACTTAGAGGGGAAGAGGGAAGGGGGAAGGGCATGAGTATATATTGGCAAAAAATGTTTTATGACAAAGCAAACCAATCAATCAATATTTGTTATCTGACAGAAGAAAACATTCTAAGAAGCACTAAAAAGTATAATATGCACTCCCTCGACTCCTCGGTTTAATCTTCCAGGAAAGAAATAAAAATGTTACAACTGAAATAAACAAAGATTCACATAGTCATAAAAAAAATTTTTAAACAACTAAAATAGTATATTAATACCAAATAGGTGATATAGACTAATGCCAAGAATTCAAACCCAGGTAACATCATTTCAGAACCAAAGAGAGGAGCAGAAATTCCAGACTAGAAGAAAAGCTCCAACAAAGGCACGAAGGGTAGAAAATCACAAACTTAGTCCAGGGTTATTATAGGAGATAAGTGAAAATTAACATTAAAAAGATAGAACAATGGATGATCAAGCTGGAAGAAACCTTAGCAGTTATTAAATCCAAATTCCTAATTTTGCAAATGTTGTGACACACCCAAGGTCAATTACGGCAGAGCCAAGGCAAGAACAGGTCCCTAAACTTCAACTTCTGGGCTCAAGGCTCCAAGGTTTAGGTATTAGGGAGTCATTGAGAGTTTATGGGCAGGGAACAGAGAGGGTCGGCACAGTACTTTCAGAAATTTAACCTAACAGTGGTGTGGGGACCCTTGAAGAATAAAGACAGGAAAACCAGGTAGAAGGTAATTACAACAGACTGGTCATCAGGTATTCAGGACGTGACTAGGGTGAAACAGAAGAAAAGAGAACATGGGGTAATCTGAGTGAGCATGGAACACAATGATCAGGAGACTCCTGGGTAAAGGGATGACCAGGATGAGGATAAGACCGTGAAGAGGGAAAAGGGAATCCTACAGAGGAACTCATTTTGAGAGGAAATAATATGCATGCTCAACATACTGTTTAGCATATAGTAAGATTTTTGCCAATATCTGTCAAGTGAACACGTTGTGTTTTTATGTATTGAGTGTGAGTTAAAGACAGGAAAGGATCTCAAAAAGGAAATATCCAGAGACAGAAGTATGAGGCTGGAGCTTGGGAGAAAACTCAAGTGGGAAAGAAGTATCTCAAAATCTTTGCTATAGATTTTATTCTGAGTATAGTAGTGAAAATGCATCTCTAACAAGGAAGAGATAAGAGAAGAAGAAAAATGAAGAGCAGGAGGAGGGGAAAAGTGGAGAGAGAAGAATGGAGGGTTAAAAACAATGGCTGGGAAATGCAATAGGAGGAAGCAGAACAAATACAGTAACCTGAGAAAGAAGGTCAGGAGAATAGGCATTCACTTCAGGAAAAGCACTTCATCTTGTTTGATCCTCTTGACAATGCCATGCAGAAGACAAGGCCAATATCATCATTCGCACTTAGAAATCAGCAAGCTGAAGCTTAGAGGGGCTGAGCGGATAGCAGCATTTCCATACACAGGCTATGCCATCAGCTGCCGCAGAAAACACTCGGGTCTGGTCTGGACTCAAAGCCAAGTGCAGCACTCTGCCTCTGTGGCCTGTGGGAAGAAGGAAAGATAGTTCATGTTCCACATTGCAAGGGCTGGGGCTGAGGGCTGCGAAGCAACCTAAGGTGGGGGCCACGAATCCCATCCCAGAATAAAAGGCTTCTCTGAAACCTGCCAGGTTCAGAGCTGGCATTCCCACTGAGCCTTTGGTGTTGTGAACACCAGTCAGGGCAGACTCTGGGCAACATCACAGGGAGGCCAAGCTTTTGCTTCAGTTTCCCCTTCAGGGCACTTCCCCCTTCTATTAGTTTCCTGCGGCTTCCATAACAAACCACCACAAACTGCATGGCTTCAGACAACACAAATTTATTCTCTCACAGTTCTGGTGACCAAAAGTCCAAAATCAAGGAGTCAACAGGGCTGGCTCCCTCTGTAGGCTCCAGGAGATATTCTGCTCCTTGCCTCTTCTAGCTTCCGGCAGCTGTTGGCTGTCCTTGATTTGTGGCGACATCACTCCAGTCTCTGCCTCTGTGGTAACATTGCCTCCTCTTCAGTGTGTCTGTTCTCCTTTGTGTGTCTCTTAGGAGGACACTTGTCATTGGATTTTGAGCCCATCTGGATAATCTAGGATCATCTCATTTCAAGATCCCAACTTAATTACATCTGCAAAGACCCTTTTTCCAAATAAGGTCACATTCACAGGTTCCAGGGTTTTGGCATGGATATCTTCTGGGAGACCATTTTTTAGACCTTCACACCCCTCATGCCCCTTACTGTTATTAGTTCTATCTTGTCTAGTCCACCAACACCCAGGAATTGCTGTGCTCCTGCCACCTACCTCATCCCTCTTCTTATTCTCTCCAAAAAATTATCCCCTCAGCACCTATATTTCAAGAAACTTTTCAAATAAACTGATGCAGCTTAATGGAAAAGGACCCCAAAATCTCTCCTACAAAGCATACGTAAGTCTTTACAGACTTCTGGAGACAGAAGGAGACTTCTTTCTGTTATCTAATTGATCATTCCTCAAAGAACATTCTGTTGAACAAGTTCTCTATGAGGTTAATAGAAATTAAAAATGGTATAGATATGTAATGCTTCTAAATGAAATCTGAGAAAGAAAAGTCTATTCAATTAATATTATAGGTGATAAATATGCTTTCATTCTTTATTACAATGTGGTAAGATGAAGAGGAAGGAAGAAAACAGGAAAAAAAATAACAGAGGGGAAAAAAAGCCCAAATCTTTTCCAAAGCAGACTTTGAAAAATCCTTGACTTAAAAAAATAGATAGCTACATCCAGAACTTGTTAGGAAAATGGCATTTGGATTGGAAGCAAAGGCATTCTTGAAATTCTTTTCAATGACAATCTTAACTTACTAGATAGTGGAAAATGTCATCTTTATCTCTAGACAAAGGTCCTCTTTCAGGATTCACATCACCAAGTTCCAAGTTCTAAAACTGTCATTGAAAGCATTGAAAGTTTTCTTTTCTCATTTATAGTCCTAAATGAGACCACGTATTTACGCATGTGCTGTGGACTGATAAAACCATATCAAAGGCCAGATCTCACTTACAAGTTGGAAAGTTAGCTACTTCTGTTTCATAAGTTATCTTTATTCTGTAGCCAGGTGGAAGAGACCTCTTAACTGAAATTTTCCTCCAGAGAATCATGACTGTGGTTAACAGGGTGACACTTAGTACTAAGTTGTGACCATAATTTACAATATCTTTTTTCCAAACCTTTTTACCACAACCTACAGTCAAAACTACATTTTATGTAGTGGCCCCATGAATAGGCACGTATATGCACTGATAACTATCACAAAATTTCATAAAATAATACCTACTTTGTCATTGTTTCCATTCTATACTATTCTATTTCATTTTTTTTAATGCTGATCTTGACTCATTCCATCCATGATCCAATAGGTCACAGACCCCCCAGTTTGAAAGACCCAGCTTTCAGTCACCAGGGTATATGTCAAGACAGTCTTGACCCACAATGGAAACAGTGATTCACAGTGAAAAACACATGGAAGTTAAATAGTTCAGTAGTCCCATGCCATATGGCAGTGCTCCCTGAAGTGTGTTCATGGAACAAGTACCTCAAGATGATCCTATACAAAAGATTTCCCAAATATATTTGGGAAACACTGAATGCTATAACCTCCTCTTGGAGATTCACAGTACACATAGTAATATGGCAAAGATTTTCAGATGTCCTTAGGAAGGAAAAACCATTCTGTGTAACACAAAATTTCCAAATTTATCTGACCACATGATGAGTGTTTGTATAACAACCATCCTGCTAAACACTTTTGGGACATACTGTATATAGAAGAAACTATGTTAGAGATGAAAATTAGTGTCTAAAAATTCAAAAGTAACTACATCTTCTCTAATCGTAAACTTTTTAAGAGAAGGAGAAATGGTTAATGTTCCTTTGGAATTCTGTCTAATATCAATGAAAAAAAGCATTTATAAGACATTAAAATTAAAGAACTTATAGCTTATTAAGACCAGAGAAACAAGGAAATATACCTGATAAGTTCATTCTTTATTCCAAGCATCAGCAAATTAATTCACGTATCTATCAGCTGCCCCCACCTAGCTAGCTAAAGGACCTACCTAGCTGTTGGAATTGTAATTTTGTAAAGATTTAGGTTTTAAGGCTTGGTTTAAAATATTTGTCTCAACTAAATGTCCAGTGAATTGCATAAGTTATGATGAAAATATGCAAAGGATCAATGCATGCTCCTCCTACATCCATGCCTGCCCACTGATGTGGCTCTGTCAAGAATTGCCTGTATTTTTTTTTTTTACCATACCATACAATATAACAGCGGAAGGATATAAAGTTCATTCTGAGGTTAACCAGAGGTTCAGCCAGGACGAACAGCAGAAGCAGGAAGTCTTTCTGTTGAGGGGCTTGTGTTGTTGCCAAATAACATTCTCAGAATCTCCAAAGAGAGTCATGGTATTATTACTACCTAACATTGGATACATTTGGTTTGCATCTTATCTCCTCCCACAAAAGTGTAGGCTCCATGAGGGCAAGGATATTATCTGTCTTATGCATCTGTGTATCCCCAGCACCCCAAAAAGTGCCTGGCACATAACAGAAGCTTAATAAACAAATTCCAGGGATTGGCCAGGAGACAAGGTTGAATGGAGAGAAGACGATAGGCTATGTAATCAGAGCTCTGCAAGAGATTGGATGCCCGTGCTCTGTTCCTTCATCAACGACCACTTCTGTCTCCCCTTTTCCCAGGGCTGGGTAGAAGATACCTACTTATCCCGGGGCCCCGTTAGCACTCCAGGTTACACCCAAGAGGATTTAAGAACCTGGAGGACGAGACTTGTGTCATGGTCCGCATTATAGGGTCTTGCTCTCAAGAAGTACCCAATAAAAGTTTGTAAAAGTACGCTGAGAAATCACAGCAGTTTGCCTTGAAAGGGCAGAGGCTCACCAGACCCTCATGCTCTTTCGCAGCCTCCCCATGATGTAGAGCAAAGTCTCAGCCTTTCACATTTCTTCATCTCCCACACATTCCAGCACTGCTGGTTCTTCTTCAGAATAAGGTAAGATAAGTTATGATGCTAACGACAGAGTTCAAAAACACAGTTCAAAACTGTCCACAATCATCACTGCATCATCTATACACATACGCCACAAGGAGAAGATATGACAATTATACGTGATGAACAATCCTAGTCCAGTTTGGAAACACTCATCTACACCCTCCCCGAAGTGCGGTGGGTATAGGCCTCTTTCCTTGGATGAAATACATACTTCAAAGAACCCAAAAGAGAAAATCTTTCACTCCGGGCTTTGCCCACCAATGACAGCTCACTTGGCTATAGGTATATGGCATTTTACTCACTCATTTACTTACCAAAAAATCCACCTGACCTGGCCAGAGCAGGACAAGCCCACATAGTCACATCATTCTTAGGCGCACCCTGGCCAGTTGCAATCTCCTTTGTTTTAGGTAGCCAGATTAGTGAACAAATCTGTCATCATGACCGAAAAAAAACACATAATTATGGCAGTTTCTGATTTATTATGAATATACTTTAAACTGATTCTAAGCAGAATACTCTGTCCACATACATCCTTCAGTCTAGCTGGGATTACGGTGTTAGGCGATTACATTAGTTCTAGGGAAGTTTATCCCAAGGCAACAATGGACTAAATATAGAAATAGGTTTAGGTGCAGTGAACCTATGAATTGAAGTGGACTATGATTATGGTCCAAGAATAGACAGACTGCTATCAACTTTCACCATCAAAGCAATGCTGATGGGACATGCAAAAAAAAAAAAAAAGAAGGGACATGCAAAAAAAAAAAACTGCACATGTTAAATTAATTTTCAACTCGCAGAAGAAGGTTTTACAAAAAGAAACTTTCAGCAAATGAAATCCCTATGGATTCAGCAGGTACAGAGCGGTGTGTCTGCATCCTGTGCTTTATCATAAATTATTTTCACAAGATTCTAGATCAGAATGAAGGTGACTTCCAGAGGAGACGTTTACCTGTGAGTTTGTGCTTGGGGTCTGGATGCTCTGCCCACTATTTATGTCTAAGATGTGTAAGTGTCCATCCTGCATTCCTCCTCCAACAGCAAGGATGCCAGCCTGCCAGGGACACCAATCCATGGCCTTTAAAGTTCCAAATAATCACACAGACAGGTCAGCCTTGGAGAAGGTTAACTCGTGAATGTGATGCACCCAGGTAAGCAAAAATTCCAGAGGTCTGCACCCATGGCAGCTGTCCTGGACCTCTTATCCAAGGACAGGAACAACTGCACTCTCCAGAGATTACTTCTCAGAAACTAGAAATCACCTATGAGGTGTCATCCTCAAATTTTGATAACAATTGTAAATATTTTCAACATAAAAAAATCACACAATAGTTAAGTTTGGAAAACTGCATTAACACATTTTATGGGGCAAAAATCTGCTGCTGGAGTGGTTCACGTGTGCCCTAGAATCTGGTTATGAAATGCAGCCTTTCTCTGGTTTGTCTACCTATGTCTTTAGGTCCTAGGTCAGAGAAGAGAATAGAAGAAGACAAAAGAGAGTTATGCCTGATTGCTCACAACTCAAAAGATTTCATGCATTATAACTCCTAATATATTTCAGAAAATAAAATTGCCTTTTTATATTTATAAATTATTATAGTTAATTCTGAAAAATAGGATTTAGTATGACACACTTATATTGATAATTGAAATGATTGGTAACAATAATTTTAAATAACATTTTAACAAATATTTTAGTTATATTTATATATCCTTATAAATCATCCTGGTAACTATTCTCATTATTGCATATTATCTTCTATATGTAAAAAAGTATTTTTAAAGTATCAAACATAATGCATGAACTAGTTTATTTTTCTGCTGTTTTCACTTATATAAATGTTTTCCATGTTTAACATATTTTTCATAATTATCATTTTAATAATCCCATAATATTCCATAATGTTATTATACCCTAATAAATTTTTGTTCTAATTCTGGAGTCAGGTTGCTTTTTTTTCATTTGATTTGGTTTGTTTTGCGTTGGATTAGGTTGAATTTTTTGGAGAGGGGTAGATTTTTTGTTTTGTTTTTCGTGTTTTGTTTTTATTGTTTGCTTTTGTAAAGAATACTATAATAAATATATTCGGGCATATGTCTTTTGTTTCTGACAAATTATTTTTTAGTAAATTGCAAGCTTCAGAAGTTTTCCATATAGTTGCAACTTTTTACAACACCCACGTCAAACGAAGACACTAATTTCATCCTAAGGTAAAGGTTCTTAGAGTTAAATTTTTTTTTTTAAATGGCAGCGAATATTTTATTCCATGACCCTTCAGATTGGGTTTATGCTATGTTATTTTTTTTATATAATTTATTTTTTAAATTTATTGGGGTGACAATTGTTAGTAAAATTACATAGATTTCAGGTGTACAATTCTATATTACATCATCTATAAATCCCATTGTGTGTTCACCACCCAGAGTCAGTTCTCCTTCCATCACCATATATTTGACCCCCCTTACCCTCATCTCCCACCCCCCAACCCCCTTACCCTCTGGTAACCACTAAACTACTGTCTGTGTCTATGAGTTTCTGTTTCTCATTTGTTTGTCTTATTCATTTGTTGTTTTTGGTTTATATACCACATATCAGTGAAATCACATGGTTCTCTGCTTTTTCTGTCTGACTTATTTCGCTCAGCACTACACTCTCAATAGAGTTAAAATTTAAAATTTCCAATCCCACACGCAATTCTAGAAATTTGCCCATTTCCCTGTATTAATAGGTAGAATCTCATTTCCCTCCCTTTGAATCTGGGCTTTGAGAAAACATCTGTGACACCAAAGGAAGAAAAGTATGGATTTTTTTTTTATTAGAAATAAGAATTTTAAGTACAGAGAGATAAGAAAGTATTATGCAGAGCATGGCGGAGGTTATTCTGTAGCACCCTTCCTCCTTGTAGCAACAGGTCTCCTTACTTGGATGTGAGCTCATGACCCAGGCCTGGTCGGTCAGTGTGCCCACCTCTCTGGCTGCAATTATCAATTGAGAGATGAGCACGTGACCAAAGCCAGACCAGAGTCCTGCCTAGGACTTTTCTACCAGACTTATAAGAAACAATTGTTTCTTCTCCAACTTCCATCTGAGAGAATCTGAATCTGAAGCAGCCAAGAGCCATCTTGCCTACAAAATGGAGTCTGAATGATGAATGAAACTAACCAGAGACAAGTAGATCAAAGCCAAAGAGACAGGACCCTAATGACATTATTTAAGGCCCTAGACCCAGCCAATATTTGAAACAGCTGTATGTACCCAGGACTTCTCGGTGACATAAGAAAATACATTTACATTTTGCTTATATTCAAACTTGACTTTGGTTTCTGTTAGTTACAACCAAACAATATGACACACGTGGAGTAAAAATAGAGTTGTGTTTCAGGAGAGGGATGGCAAAATCCAAAACAAATTCTAGGGGAAGAAAAATCTCAAAGCATTGGTGTAATGGCTTTGTTTTCATGTGTGAAGGATGCCCAGTGGTCTCTGAGATAAGGGACACCTAGAAAACTACCAGATGTCTTACCTTGACTGCTGTGGGTTGGGGTATGACTTTTATTGGTTGACTTTGTGCACGCACACCTGGATCCTGGGGCCAGATAGTCAGCAGTCCGTCACTACAGCCACTGGAAAGCAGCCTGCCATCTGGTGACCACTTCAGAGCACATACAGCTTGCTTGTGGTGAAGTGTTCCAACGTGATGCTGCGCTACCCGAACATCATGATGATACACGTGGCCCAGTCTTGACCCACTGCACAGAGGTAAAGGGGCAGAATTATGACAGAAAACTTGAGCCCTATTGCTACATAAGCATTTGAAAACATGAAGGAAAGAATTATTTGAACTATTGAAAGACCTCTTAGGACAGATTCAAAACCAGGTAGACATTCCTTGGGTTAATAAAGATGGACTATACTATCTGAGTGATTCTTTTCAACAATGAAATAGATTTTTCTGGCAGAGTTTCAGATCTGAATACTGAGAAGATATCCTTTGATAGATTTCTCTAATGGCTTTAATATGATGCAGACAACCATGGAAAACAGATTTACAAGGTTACCAGATTTTCCCAGATTTATGCGCTGGACCTAGGAAATATTACTTTTCTGGAATTCAGAATATTTCACATAATCTCAACGAAATGGTTTTAGTGTATATTAATATATTTATATATAGTATAGTAAAACAGTATATATATGTTATAGTAAAATGTTAACCATAGAAATTTATTTCCTTTTTCTTTTATTTTATAGATTCACTATTAATTTTGCTACTGCTAATACTCTAAAAAGAGTATAAAACTATCTGAATGTCCCAGCCAACTGTAATATGATTAAAAATCAGTGGATAATGTCTCTACTCACTCTCCGTGATTTGGATCCAAACAATGATAAAGATCCTATCACTTTAAAAACTAATACACTCTTTCTGGACTAATCTTATTTTCCTCCAAGGAGCAAGTAAGTTACTGCCTATCATTTTTTTTCTGAAATTTCTCAAAAGTCCAGAATCATATTTTTAAAAACTATACAGGCACAACATTGAATAGCATTCTGATGAACAATATGGGTTCTGCAGCCAGACCACCTAGGTTCAAAGCCTAATTCTTCCCTTTGTACTAACCGGAGGACCTCAGGCTAGTGTCTTAGTTTACTCACCAGAAAAACTAGGGAGGTGGATAAAAAAAAAAATACTTTATAGTTTTATTGCAGGAATTAAAACACAATTATGGACATAGAGTATATAGCACTGTGCCTGGCATCAAAATGTTAACTGCTATTATTATAAGAAAGGATCTGTTCATATTTCTCATTGATAATGAAACTAAACTTAAACAATGCAGACTGTAAAAGGAACCTGAGATAGAACTAACCTGCTTGCAACAACTTCTCAGTGTAAATATTTAGGAATTTTTAGGGCGTTTTGCTTAAATGGTTTTAAGGTTAGCCTATAATCACAAGGTACGAATATTTCAAATTTATAGCTGAGCTACTTAAAGAAATTATAAAAGGCTTTGGAATTTATTTAATTTAAATCTACTTTAAGAAATACAGTATGAAGACAAATGGCTATTATTAAAAGCAATGTATATATATAGACCAATTATATAGGATCACAGGGACCAGTCACCTAACTTTTCTGGTTAAAAAGAAGCAGTTAGACTAAATCAAAAGTTCTCAAAAGTGATGTAGCATTAGTATCATTTAGGACATTAGAAAGACGAATTATCAGCACACTGTCAGACCTACTGAATCCAAAATTACTGGAGAGCAACAAGCTGTGTTTTAAGGAGCGCTCCAGTGATTCTGATGCAGGCTCAAGTTTGAGGACCACTGACCTGGTCAATCTATGCGGTTCCTTCCAGCTCTAACTTCTGGGGTCTATGCCCCAGAAAGCTTAACGTATTCCAAATTATTGATACCAATAGTAATAAAGCCTTGACTTCAACGAAATATCCCTCTAATAGGTACTACTAGTACAAAGAATCTCTTTACTTAAATGGAGTTACACATTTTATCTGAGCAATTTAGTGAAGCATGAACCTCAAATTCCAGGTCTAGCACATGATGTATGCACGTAGCCACCACGGTAAGTGTGGCCACTGGACCACTTACATCACCAGAAGACTTGAACACCTGAGAGGGTAGGATCGTATCTGATACTAAGTAATGTCCTGTTCAATTTTATTTTGGTTTGGCTTTGGTTTTAAATTTTATAGTTCTATTCACTCAGCCTCCATAATCAATTGGGGATACAAATATAATTGTTTCCAATAAGATGCCTCTTACCTGCTGAGTATACAGTGATTCCAGCTCAGAGCCGCAACTACTGACAAATGACCAAGCATATTTCTCAGCTGCTTTTTAGTTACCACATCCCATAACTGAAAAAACGAACAAGCAGAGTTATATAGCATTGACATTTTCACAGCCCACTATCTTCTCAGGGGCCTGATAGTCAATTAATGTTGATAGAGCCAGTTTTTGTACTAAGTGAAAGCTCAACACCTTTCAACCCTAGTCAGCAGTTCTCAATGTTGTCTGCATATTAGCATCACCTAGGAAGAGTGCTATGGATGCTATCAATTGTGATTCAATGGTAGGAGTAGAGCCTGAGCATATGGCATTTATTGTAAAGTTCACTGGGTGAATTCAATGGGTAGCCAAGGGTTGAGAATCACTATCACATGACTAGTTCCTTCTAATTTGTGGGAATTCCAAACCTGGAAATGCACCTACCATTACCAACAAATAAAATTTGGGTGTCTAGACACTTCCTAGAGACAGGAATTTTCTTTACTGCTAAGAAACTTCTTTCCTGCCAGCTACAAATGATATTCTGACCCACATGAAGAATGAGAATTTTGGTATAAGAAGAAATCATGGCATAGCCTTCATAATATCCAGTATCACTGCAAAGGTGTGAAAGCAGTAAGAGCCATCTGTGGCCCTCCAAAACCATCAAACGTGTGAGCAATATTGTTTCTATTATTGCTAATAAGCAATAGTAATAACGTGCATGAGAAATTAAATAGATTGATGGAAACTTGGTAAATCCCCAATTCAGAGAGCCTATCAGAAAAAAATTCACTCATTTTAAATAACTCTACTTCCGGTCATGGCTCGAGGTGAGAAAGGAGAATGGGAGGTTATCTTCTTCTCTTCAATGTCCTAAAACTGGGAATTCTACGAGCCCAACTTTAGTTTGAGAGAAAAGACTTTAAAAATGGGAAAAAATGAAAGAAAAAAAATGACAGAAAGATTGCTTGGAAAAACTAAGCAGAGTATCCCTGTGTCCTTATTAAATGTCATGAAGAAAAGAACCAGAGTGATATAGCCTCTTATTCCCCATAGCTTCAAGTACCACAACTAATCCAGTTTCTTTATTTTATATCAACCTGTGATTAAAAGTCGATCTTAGTTATCTAACAATTACACAGAGCACATTATGAGAAAGAAACAGCTGTCCAGTACTTGTACTTCTCCTTCGCTGGTGCCAACTGCCAGGCAGCTCCCCTCTTTTATCCAGGACACAGAAGATACATAGTTACTAGTGAGACTTAAGTCTATATTTTCAACCCCATTGTGGTTTTCCCCATTCCAGATGTATACAGAAGATCCCAGGGCTACAGCAACAAGATCTTGAGAATTCCAGTCTAGGATATTCAGATCTATAAAAAATGAATTTCAAATTAGGGTGATTAGATAGCCAAGTAAAAACATTTTCAAATAAACAACATTATTTATAGGTAGAGGTCAGTTGGAAAACAGAATCATGGATCCAAGCAGATCATTAGAAGTTCAAAACTGAAAATGTCCTGGAAAACTCCAAAGATCACTGAACTACTTACAGGCCTTAAAGCTCACTGTACCCCACAACTCATTATTTATATTCTACATTGGCATGTTGGTAGCAGTTCCATGTGGATTAGTCCTGGCTTCCCAACTAGATCACAAGTAGACACATAAGACCCAACAGGGCGATTTGACGGATCGGCTTTGTTCATGTTTAAAATATATGCATAAGAATAGGCCACCATTTGTACAGTTAATTCTAATACAGTAACACAAAATGTATATTTTTGTGTGCCCTACCAACACCACCAACACCCATTCCTGAACATGAGCACTGCACAAGGAAAAGCAAACTATATTAGCCATATTTGGATGCTACACCATTTGGACACGAGGCAAAGGCCCATCTGGTTCTCACAGAATCAAATTTCAAGTTTATGCCATAGCACAGGATATATTTTGTCATTTCAACTTTTCAATTCATGATATAAACAATAACTTACAGTAGTCATTTCGAAGACCAGTAAGATGAATCTTCACCTCTGGTTGGAGGATAGAATAGTTTATATCACTGAACCTTTTAACATGGAAGGATTCATCTCCGACTCCATCTCTGCAGCCTACCAGAAACAAACAGTTCTATACATCTCTATGATCCTGGAAACATCATATTCATACTTGAAGGTAATAAGAAACAAGGAAGTGAAAAAAAAAGTGGTCATCATGGTAAAAATGAATTACAAATTGCAGGGGGAGGAAAGAAAACAAAAAGGACTTAATTTAAATATTTTTTTAAAAAATATTCAATGGCATTGTCTAATAAAAGCATATGCATGCTAGATCTAAATGTAATGACAGATCTTGTGGGGCGCACACAGGGACACTATATCATGCTTTGAACAATCGTATGTATACTGTCACTTGAGATTTTAAAACCAAAGAAAATTTTGTATATCCCTATGTCTATCACATCAACAATTACCTGGCAGACCTAAGCCCTCCTCTGAGTCTTTGTCAATAAATATTTGTTGATTCATTGACTTTGGCTCTTTTTCTCACTGTTTCTGTACCAGAGCACATAGGGTTATGTCTGGCTAGTTTTATCTAGGACTACCTGCGGTCAGGATCATATCTTGTGCTCAGTTTTAATGCTCATCAAAGACTCCACTAAGTCTAAACCACAGGCCACTATCTTTTCATCTCTCCGACCACTTGGCTTACGATCAAACGGAGAACGTCATGTTCAACAGGAACTGAGCCCACCCAGGTTATTGTGGTCTCTATGACCACATGGCTTCTGATAGAAGCATGAGACCTTCACAGTGTTATACCAAGAAGCCAGGTTATTGTTCATAGCCTCAGTGTTAGCTATGAAAACCTGCAGTTGTGGGCAGAACTGCAAGGTTACAAGAAATTATCAAGCACTGTTAATAAAGGTTTTTTAAAAATCAAGTACAAACCTCCAGTTATAAAATTAAAAGGTCATAAGAATGTAATATGCAGCATGTGACTATAGTTAATAACACTGTATTGCATATTTAAAGCTTGCTAAGAGGGTAGATCTTAAAAGTTCTCATTAATACCCCCCAAAATGAAATATTTTGGTATAAATCTAATAAAACATGTACGATATCTGTATAAAGAAAACTACAAAACTCTAGTTAAAGAAATCAAAGAAAACCTAAATAAATTGAGAGATATTCCATGTGCATGATAAGAAGATTCAATATTATTAAGATATCAGTTCTTTCCAACTTGATTTGTAGCTTCAATGTAATCCTAGCAAGTAATTTTGTGGATACTGACAAACTGATTCTAAAGTTTATATGTGGGGGGGAAGTCCCAGAATAGTCAACACAATATTAAAGGAGAAAAACCAAGTTGAAGGACTAACACTATCTGACTTTAAGACTTACTGAAAACTATAGTTATGTCTTATTAGGGGGACCACTTCAGGGATGGTGCAGATGCCTGATTACTGCACTGTACACCTGAAGCTGAAGCTGAATAATAATTAATGTCAACTATAAATATATATATATATGGACAGAGCCCCAGAAACCAGTTTCCAGGCTCTCGGCCTCACATAGAAAGGTGCTGGCTCAGGTAGTAAATGGCCATCAACTGTGATTGGAAGGCCATCAGCTGTGGCTAGTTGGCCATCAGCTGTAACCAGTGAGCCATTGGCCACTAATATAACTGCTGTGGCTACGCTAGCAAGAAAATGGGGGCTAGCAAGAAGATGGTGGCTGGGCTAGCAAGCGCGGATTGCAGTTAGCACAGCGGAGTGCGGGTTGCAGATTGCAGAGAAGTGGACAGCAAGTTGCACACAGTGTGGCTCCTACTTCCTGTGTCTCCAACCCAGCTGCCAGCGAGAGTATAGTGGTATGACTCCCCTACCTATGGCTCCGTGGGTGTTCCTTTTTGGCCTCACTATATCCTATGTTCTTATGTGGGGAGCGGGACCAGAGACCCCACAGGCTGTCCCGCATGACACATGGCGTAGTCAGCAGGATCCCCTGCATGACATATATATATATATATATATATATATATATATATATATATATATATATATACACACACAAGAAGTAGAGTACAGCATAAAGAATAGAGACAGTGGAAATGTAACAACTGGATGCAATATCAGAGGGGTAGGAGATTCGGGGAAGAAGGTTATCACTTTGTGCGGGGTATAAATGTCTAACTATTACATTGTTTTGTACACCTGAAACTAATAATAATAATAAATTAAAATTAAAAAGCTATAGTTATCAAGACACTGTGGTATTGGCAAAAGAATAGACAAATAGATCAATGGAACAGAATAAAGAGCCCAGAAATAGACCCACAAATATAATCAACCAATCTTTGACAAAGGAACAAAGGCAAAGCAATGGAGAAAATTTGGTCTTTTCAACAAGTGGTGCTGGAACAACTAGACATCCACATATAAAAACAAATGAATCTAGACACAGAGCTTATACACTTCTCAAAAATTAACTCAAAATGGATCATGGACTAGAAGTAAAACACAAAACTATAAAACTCCTAAAAAATAACATAGGAGAAATATCTACATGACCTCACGTTTGGCAATAACTTTTTAGATAGGACACCACAGGCACAACCCATGAAAAAAATAACTGATAACCTAGACTTCATTAAAATTAGAAACATCAGCTCTGCAAAACACAATGTCAAGAGAATGAGAAAATAAGCCACAGACTGGGAAAAGCATTTGCAGAAGACATATGTGATAAAGGACTGTTATCTAAAATATACAAAAAACTCTTAAAACTGAACAATGAATAAACAAACAACCTGATTAAAAATAGGCTAAATATCTAGACAATTCACCAAAGATGATATACAGCAGGCAAATAAGCATATGAAAAGATGCTCAACATCATATGTCATTAGGGAATTGCAAGTTAAAACAATGAGACATCACTACACATCAATTAGAATGGCCAAAATCCAAAACACTAACACCACCAAATGCTGACAAAGACGTGGAACAACAGGAATTCCCACACATTGCTGGTGGGAATGCAAAACAGTACAGCCACTTTGGAAGACATTTTGGTGGTTTCATACAAAACTAAATATGCTCTTATCATATAATCCAGCAATTGCACTTCTTGGTATTTACCCTAATGCATTGAAAACTTATGCCCACACAAAAACCTGCACACAAATGTTTATAGTATCTTTATTCATAATTGCCAAAACATAGAAGCAATAAAGATGTCCTTGAATAGATGAATGGATAAACTGTGGTACAACCAGATAATGGAATGTTATTCAGTGCTAAAAAGAAATGAGCTATCAAGCCATGAAAAGACATGCATGGAGGAAACTTAAATACATATTACTAAGTGAAAGAAGCCAACCTGCAAACGTTACATGCTATATGAGTCCAACGATATTACATTCTAGAAAAAACAAAACTATGGAGAGATTGAGAAGTTTGCCAGGGGTTAGAGGAGGAAGGAGGAATAAATAGGTGAAGTACAAAGGATTTTTAGAGCAGTGAAAGAATAATGGTGGATACATGTCATTATACATTTGTCAAAATCCATAGAATGTACAACACCAAGACGGAATTCTAATGTAAACTATGGATTTGGGGTAATAATGATATATCAATATAGGAACATCGATTGTAGCTGGTGTGGGATGTTGACAGTGGGGGAGGCTGTGCATGTGTTGGGGCAGGAGATGTATGAGAATTCTCTGTAGTTTCCCCTCAATTTTGCTATGAACCCAAACTCCTCTAAAAAATGTGATAGATAGATGATTGGTAGATATTAAAAGATAGATAGATGATAGAAGCAATACCTTCAAAATTCTGAGTAAAACTAGAATTTAGAGCCAGTCAAACTATGAATCAAATGTAAGATTAGAATAAGGACCTTTTTAGATCAGCAAACTGAGAAATATCACAACATAACTTCCAGGAAATAGTGGGTCTAGCATGGAAGAAGAGAAGTCCCAGAATTATAAATGTGCAATGGGCCAACAGATCAGCAGGCTCTGGCTGGAGGTGACCCAGGAAAACTGGACCTGATGTGGGTGGGTGCATGGAAAATGTAATTGATAGCTGGGAACAAAACATAGGAGCATTTCGGGGAAACAATCATAGTTGCATAGATATCTAGTAAATGAAAATATAAAGCAACTTGTAATTCCAGGAAAAACAAAAAGTTACACTAGAAAAGAGGCATAGTTATGGTACACTAGTTGGCTTGGCAGTGAATAATAGTTGTATAGTAATATCATGTTAACAGTGACGACTAATATTAGTTTTCCACAGTGTGATGTAAGTAGACCAAAGGAAGTGAATGAATCAGGAAAACTAAGTTCTTATGTACTATGCTAGAACGTCATGATAAAAATCTAAAATTGCAAGAAACAGCAGTTTACAAATATTATTCAGAAAATAGATGTAAAGGCTGGGGGAATAGCTAGAAGAGCTAAGGGTGGTTGCCTCTAGAAAATGGGACTTGGAAGTGGGGATTGGTTAAGGCAGAGGATTACAAGAATTATCTAAATTTTACAATTATGTTATTTAGTCTAATAACATAATTAGTGATACATTTTAAGATAAGGAAGAAATGAAGGATGTAGGGAGAGAGGAGGGTAGGAAAGAAGGGCAAACAGAAAATCTTTGGCCAATACCTTTCCAAACACACTGGGATTGCTCACAGAGCTGCATTTTCCCATTAACCTGCTGAGCCACCTTCTGGGTTGAAAATAGCTCGTTTAGGCATTTCTGAAAAGAAACACAAAGAGCATACTTCTTTAGAAACATTCATGTACATCTCAGAGTGATTCGTGACAGAGTTAAAACTGATAATTCACTAGGAAGTTCAAAGATTCCACATTACCAAACCAACACACAATAATTGCTGTTACTAATTAACCACTGTGTAACCAACACAGTGCTGAGCATTTTACATATATGTATTATTTCTAATCTCCCCCAATAACTCCATAGGACAGGTATTACTCAGCTAGAATAAAATCCTCTTTCATTCTTCTAGCCTAAAAATCTTTTTAGCCTACAAATCAACCATAGGCCAGTGATATCATCAAAGCCTGCAAGAACTGAAATGTCACGATATTTCTAGTACTTTATAAAATTAAAAGACCTCCCCAAAATAATAAAGTGGAGCATTAGTAAGGCTACTTTTCAAAAGAAAGATTTCTTTTGTGGGATGCCTGTCAGATTCAACCCAGAGATGTTCCGCATCTGTTACTGAGATTCTTCTCTGTGCCTCAGTTTTCCTCATCTATAAAAACATAGGGATTGAACTAATCATTTAAAGGTCCCTTTCCATTATCACCTTAACGCATTAGAAATAGGAACATCAAGTCAAAAGGATCTTAAGTAACTTGGCTGAATTTCCATGAGCACAAATATCTGATATCTATCCCTTTGGGCTACTATATAAAAAACACTTTTGACATTCTTACATCCAACTTTGATCAAAATTAGATAGGAAAATTAGTAATAAGGGTAAAGAAAAATACTCATTGGAATTTTCTACAACCATAACGGTGAATAGTTGAAGCAGAGAAAATTCATTTTTTACTTCTTCACAATAATATATTCAATCTTATGTGTATAACAATCACTGGATCACCATAATTCAGACAGAAGTCTCTCCGACAGGCATCATTTTGATATTTTGGGTTTTTTCCCAGATATTATGTCACATAATAGGCATTGCCAGTCAATCAATCATGGATTTTAGGTATTCAAAGTACAATTAAGAATAAAGCAGGGTTTCCCAATCTCAGCGCTATTGGCCGTTAGTGGCAAATAATTTGTTATTGTGGGGCTCTTCTGTGCATTATAGGATGTTTAGCAGCATCCCTAGCCTCTGTCTCCTAGATGCCCTCTCTCTGGGCTGTGCTAATCAAAAATGTTTACAAAGATTGTCAAATGTCCCCTGGGGAGCAAAATTACTCCTAGTTGAGAACCACTGGTATAAAATAACATTTCTAAAAATGGCCCACTAGCCAATAATAGCTCAACATAACTCCACAGATGCACTTCTTCAGAATCCCATAATTACCCCAAAACTGACCAAGGTACTACCCAAACACAGTGTACTTCTGCCTGATGTACCCGGGAGGCTCTTCCCTAAGTGAGGTCTACTTATCACTTTAATAAGTAACTTGGCCTAGAGTTGATTGGATATGAGAATTCTGACCATCTCCACAGCTATGCCGGCCGTCCCTGCGGAATCACCCTTCAGTGATCTCTGACGATCACACAAAGACATGTTTATTGTTAAGGTGAAAGATCTCATTTTGTATCTGCACCACTCTTGATGCTGTTTGACTCCCAACTAGTCATGACAACTAATATTCTACATAAAAAGTAGTAAAACAGTTTCCATTATCCCCTGCCCAGGTTCCTTAGTGACACTGGGATGATGTTCTGGCTGGATAACAATTGCTATATGGATGGTACCATTGTGACCTGACAGACAGCCACCAACTTTGCTGCCACTAGTTACCAGACAGCATAAGAGGAAGGAAAAGGGAGTCCTGAAGTCAAGGCAGTAGAAACTCCGATCAGCAGTAGAGTGTGGAAAGGACAGTGGTGCTCAAAACCTGGCCAGGGTATGAGGTCAACTGCGCCCCTAATTACCTCAGTAGAACTAACTCCCTTGCCATCTGCACCCCCAAACCCTTACCCAACAAGAAAGCATTCAGCAAAACACCTGCTCTAATACATTTACTTTCAATTGCATATGAGTTCAAATAATTAAATTTCACATTCACAATTTTTATAGTTCCTCTAGCAAGATCGTATATGCCAAGCACAGCAGCATATTAAAAGAGTAATTTTGCCTAAATCAAGAATTTATGAGTTTCTAGCATAAAGCTTTCTAAATGAAACACTGATTCCTTTAGAAGCTCTTCACTGGATTGGATAAACTTAAAAACATGTACTGACAGTTAATGTGCCCCAAGGATTCAGGGCAGACTCCAAAGATTTTAAAACCATAATAAATAAGATACTTGAAAGAACTAAATTAACTTAGTCAAGAAACAAAAAACAACAGCAACAAAGAATTAAGGGAAACATACAAAAGACCATCTTATAGAGGAAGAATTGAACTTCTCCTGTGAAACCCCAAAGGACAGCCCAAGTCACTAAATAGCTGGAAATGATTGCACAAGAGATCTTTTGACTGATAGGAAGCATATCATAGTATGTATAATTGTATCATATTTTTAACCTTTACCTTTTTTATGGTTATTCTCGTTTTCACCTTTTGATTGATATTAACTAAACACTTCCTGTGTGTTTTTCAGACATTTTATTTATTTACAAAGTGCTTCTATTCATGTGCTTCACTCACTCATTTTTTCTATCAGGAACCCATCACTTTCATATTGACTTGTAAGAGCAGCTAAGCCAGCTCTTTCCTCACATTTGGGATTCAGTTGTCTGAGCTTGTCAAGATGTGAGATCTTCCAGTTTTCTCTCCTTACCTACCTGGCTTTTTGAGGCAATGTCTTCCTTCCGGCCTCCGTCCAGTGCATGAGGTGCCTGGGAAAAATGGAGAGTCGAGCTATTTGTTTCAAGATTTCCTTTGATGGGAGTCTTCAGTAATTCTTTGTAGGATCCTGCAAGAAAAACATTTAGCTTTGAATTTGGTTTTTAAAACAAGATAATCACTTTGACTAGAGGTCAACCCACGGCATCTTTCACAGTAGAACAGAATGTGAAGACACAGGCCCTTGTCTCTCCAAAACCCTGAACCAGAAAGAGAGGATGAGGGAGGGAGGGACCATACAGGATCTCATCCAGAATACCAGGTTCATAAGTGAACACTGCCTCCGTGGCCTCTACAGCCAAGAGGACATGCCAACTGCAGCAGCAGCCAAAATGCTTTATCTCTGTATGGAAAGAACATATTTGTACATTTGAAGAATGAATGCAAACAGTTCAATAGTTTAAATTGATGGAGCAAAGGGTGTCTGGTTATCCCAGGCTATGATCATTCTGCCAGGAAATCCCTATGGGACCCTGCTTTGCCAATCGTTGACATTCACGACATGATCAAGCGCAAAAACACTTTGCCTCTCCGTCTTCGTATTGCAAAAAGGTGTTGTAAGAGTAGTTTGCGATGACATCAGTAAAATACTTCCTAAATTAAAACAATAGAAGAGTGAATGTTATTTGCATCATTATTATTCCTAGCTATTCTCTTCTCAGGATTGAGAAAGCCCTTGACCAGACTTTTAACTGCACTGAAAATCTTGTCGAGTTGTCCTCTAAAACTAATTACCTGCCATTATCATTTGTTCAGCAGAGGAGCCAAGGGACCATTGGAAAATCTTGACCTTTTGCCATGTGGCAATCCCTTCTTCACTTGGGTTTGATAAATTGTCACTGATAATGTTTCTAGAATCCAGCACCTTGAGTCCTGGGCAACCCCAAATCTAAGAAATATAGTTTACATCACAGCAGAAGGGGGGATTGAAAACAGAAAACATTCTGCAAAGTTTTAGATCTTGTTCTTTGTCCTAAGACATTTGCATGCTTGTTTTGATATGCTATTTGCATAGATAAGCATAGAGGAGAAGCCAGCTCTCAGAACTTCAAATGAGAAAGAAAAACTTGCAATTGGATGATGACAAGATAATCACCCCAGTTATCAACAGAGAGGTCGGGTCCACCAGGCTGACAAGCAGGAACCTCTTGGGTTTTGTCTACAGAGCAAGACTACAAATGAAGCTCTTTGTATACATCCCTTTTAGGATGACAGGATCTTCAGTGATCAGTCTTGTGAAACAAAAGGAAACCCCACCAGCAAAGCACAGAGAAATCAATAGATCTGATTAATACGCAGTATTAGCTTACTAGAAAATAAAATAGAGTTTCTTGTAAAATCCTTTTGACTGACAACTTGTCTCTTAGAATTCTGAATTTCTCATGCAATGTCTTTCTTAAAATAATAAATTAATTTAGGGCCTAGAAAGGAAAAGGGAGACCCTAATTTTAGCCAGTAATTTCTCTAAAACAATCAGCATAGAAACCATCCCTCAATTATAATGTGACACAAAAGATTTCTTTCAGATGATAGCCATAACAATGATCTTTCTTACAACTGTGTATCTCCTTCTGCTTCAACCAGCTACTTTCAGTATTGATACTCAGCGTTACACGGAAATTTCATTGGTTCAAGAATGACTTGGGCTGCCTTTCAATCTGCAGGACTACAATGCCTCGTTGTGTTTATTGTCATTGAGAAAAGAATTGGCACTGCTGTTAACATTTGTCTTAAACATGTTGATAAAACAATTAATTTTGTTGTCTAGGATTTTTAAAGGTGAGAAGAGAAATTAAATCACTAAATGACAGGTGGCAAGTTTTGTTTCTGAAGGATGGGAACAAAAAAGGTTGTGCCCAAATTAGAATTATATTATTTTAGAAAGAGAGCTTGTGCTTCAGGGTTCAACAGATTGATGCTGGATCCCTGCCCACCAAACTGCCTCACTCTCATCTTTTCTGCCCTTTTCTTCTCTCTCTCTCTCTCTCTCTCTCTCTCTCTCTCTCTCTCTCCCCCCCCCCGCCCCCCATACACACACCCACTTCTTCTCTTTCTTTTTATTTACTTTCTTTTCCTCTCATTTTCTTCTTCTCCTTTTTCATACCTGATTACTGTATTACTGATATATCTTTTCCTGACTGCTGTAGACCAGAAATCTTACCAGTCATTAAAACTCTATACTTTGCAAAACACGACTACTAATACATATATATACACATATTCCTACATAATTACAATCTTTTTAAAGGTAGTCATTTGCTAATGCAAATCTCAGAAATGTATTTAAAATACAATGTACTTTCTTTTGTTTTTGTTTGATTCCCCATACACACACCATAGAAACTTCTTACTCAGAGGAAGAAAAAGAGAAAAGCAGTTGACTAAATGTGACATGAGATATTTCTGTAAGACAACGATTCTATCCGGAATATATCCTTTCCAACATTTCAAAACTGGCCTGTAGCATTTCTATTACCTCACCTAGAATCAAGGTGTCTTTCTCAGGAGTTATCTTCAGCATGGATCCAGAAGCTTCCAGGAGGTCAGTGGTTGAATGGTCTTCCCTGAAGGAATAGGTTGCCAACTCCCTGGCTTGGCTTTGTCGCCATCTTGTGGTAATTGGGCTACTGGCAACAGGAACCTCAGCCGACTCCCTCTTCATGAAGTTGCTCTTAAAGTTAGAATATGTGGTAGTAACTGCATCAAATACCTGTTTAACAACAAAAAGAACTGTAATTTATAATGACCTCAATAATGCAGAAGTAAAAATTTTTAAAGAGAATTATAAATGACTTATCGATTACAATACAAAAAAAATATGTGTATGAGTTTTTTAATTTTTGTGAACTGGGAGAATGTTACTATATATATACACATATATACATACATATACATATACACACACACACACTTAGAGCTTAAGGAGTAATTATGTTTATAGTTATTACTATTACGTATCAATATAAAATATGAGGTTGAAATAACACTATATAATGCTCAAGATGTTTATATAAAATCATAAAATTTCCAATCTGGAAATAAACAGATATTTTCTAGTCCAACCCCTTCATTTCACAGTTGTGTGAAACTGAGGCCTAACTTGCTCAGCATCTGTCCTTCCCCTCTGAGAAACACCAGGGGTTTGGTATTTACAGATCCAATAGTGGTGAACCATGCATGTAGCCATTTGAAATTAAAATTCAAGTGACAACCTGGAAATAAATTATTTTTTAACAAAATGGCAGGCATGTTGGTTGATATAAAGAGCTCTTAGAGAAATTTAGACAAGTTTACCAACCCAGAAGAAAAATGAGTATAGGACATAAAAAAGCAATTCACAAAAGAGGTACATAAATGGCTCCAAATTAATCAACCTTATTAGTGGTCAAAGAAATGCAAATTTAGAACAATAATTTAGGTCAAAGAAATGCAAATTTAGAACAATAATGAGATGTTAGCAATGATTTTTTTTCAAATCACAAACCCCAGGTGTGAAGGTTCTAAAAACAAACACTGGCATACACTGCTGGTGGAGAGCAAATTAGTATCTGGAAAGGACAATTTGGCAATGTATGTCAAAAGCCTTCAAATATATACATAACCTTTACTGACCCAGCAATGTCACTTCTGAGAGTTTAAGGATGAAATCAAAGATGTGAGCGAAATGGGCAAAATCATCCAGCATCTATTGAGTGTTTACTACATACAAGCCCATATTTAATCCTTGGAAACACCTCATGAAGCAAGTCTGTTATTTATTCCCATTTTACTAATGAAGAAACTGAGATTTAGCAGTTAAGGGAATTGCCTAAGACCACACAGTGAGTAAGTGGAGTGATATACTCTAACCTCATCTGTCTGACTGCACAGTCCTTGCTCTCCACTGAGAACATGACAGTGTTACTGCAGTATATTTATTTATAGAGGCAAAAAGATGGAGGGACTCAAAGTTTTCTAATGGAGAATTAACTACATAAATTACGTGATATCTATAAAAGGAATACTCTGCAACCATTAGAAATGATGATATCCATTAGGAAAATGCAAATCAAAACCACAAGTACCACTCCCCCCCAGATGGCTTTTATCTTATTAATAAATGACAAGTGTTGGTGAGAATGTGGGGGAGTTGGAACCTTTGTACATTGCTAATGGGAATGTAAAATGGTGCAGCTGCTATGGAAAACAGTTTGGCAATTCCTCAAAAATTTAAACCTAGAATTACCACATGATCAAGCAATTCCACTCCTAGGTATATACCCAAGGGAAATGAAAACATGTTCAAAAAATAAAGGTACACCGATGTTCATAGTAACACTATTCACAATAGCCAGAAGGTGGAAATAACACAAATGTCCATCAACAGATAAATGGATAAATAAATTATAGATAATACAGGTGTGCAATAGTATATATTCCATTCCATTTAATGGTATATACATATGTATTACATTATATATTATATATTGTATATTATATATTTCCTCATTATATATTATATAATGGAATGTTTCTCAGCTATAAAAAGGAATGGAGTACTGATAACATGATATAACAGGGATAAACCTCGAAAACTTTATATTAAGGAAAAACTAAACACAAAAATCCATATTGTATGATTCCATTATATGAAATATCCAGAACAGGCAAATCCATAGATATAGAACACAGATTGCTGGTTGCCAGGGGTTGAGGGAAGGAGGAAAAGGATATGAAAAGGATGCTAAAAGGGTACGAAGCTTTCTTTGGGGATGATGAACTACATAAAGGTGGTGCTTGCACAACATTGTGAATCTATTTAATGCCACTGAATTGTTCACTTTAAAATGGTTACTTTTATATTCTGTGAATTTTACCTCAATAAAAATATCTAAAAAGAAAATGATAACATAGGATAATATTCAACAAAATATGAAAATGCTCACAATATATTACCAAGTGAAAATATAATATACGAGTATTTCAATATGCTCCCATTTCTTATCTATAGTTGGGGTGTTTTGTTTTGTTTTGTTTTGTTTTGTTTTGTTTTGTTTTGTTTTGTTTTGTTTTGTTTAAATAAGTGTGTGACCATGATCACCCATTCCTCCTGCAGTCCTTCCATCTGGAAAGGAGAGCTCTCTCTCATCATTGCTACTCTGTGTTTTCCTCCAGAAACTTCATGGAGGAGGACAGCTTCCCCAGAAAGAGAGAGGTCAGGAACCTGAGGCCTCAGTTATTGTAAACAGTGTTATTTTGGGTCTCCTTTTTTTTCAAATTGTTCTAACCTTGTTCTTGATTTTTGAGTAGAAAGGGTTAAGCTGAAAAGGGAAAGACAGAACCCTGAAAATGTAAATAAAGCACTTCAAACTTAGAAGCCTAGACAAGGGAACAGTAGGGAAGATGACCAGAGAAGCAAGCCTAGAGTGAGAAACGTGGTCCATGTAGACTTTCATCCCCCTACTTTTTGATTTCTCTCATCCAAGGAAAACCACCGTGCCAGCTCTTAGCTAGAGAGATTGAGCCCCAGACAGAGGAAGAGTGGGCGGTGGGGATCTATCTGGAGGGGAAGGCTCACGTTTAAGCCTCTGCAAGAAGACAGTCAGAAGGGCATGTTGTCCCATATTTTAACAGAAGTTAAAATTTAGACTTTTCACATCAGTTTCCCCACTTTTTAAAGTTTTACTGTAGGATTAAGCAGAACATGTCTGTGGGCCACAGTGAGGCTGCGGGCTCTGTCTGCAACCTCTACAATACTAGCCAAGCAGCCCTCACCCTTCAGCGAGCAAGAAAGGGAAGAGCTACCATGTTTGATAACATCTTTAATTTGCAACAAATATGATAGACACATTTGCTCAGTTTTCCTTGGAGTCCCAAATTTAAATATAATTGAAAACAAAATAATCCTGAGTTTAAAAGAAGGAAAATAAAGAAGAATTCAATGATATATGTCGGCTAAGAAAAATGATCAAGAAATGTCACATTGACAATCTCACACTGCCTTGGCAGGTCCATGTTTCTCTGGCTCATCTACTGTCACGCTCTCCATTCCATTTCCCCATCTGAGATACTTTTCCGCAATTCTCTGCCAGGGTAACTTCTAGCCCATCTTTAGAGCTGGATCAGCCACCAACTCCTTCAGGAAGTTGTCTCTACCGTTCCCTCCTCCCAATTCTAAACTGGGTTAGGCAGACTGTGGTGGGCTAAATAATTATGATGGTTAATTTTTTTTATCAACTTGACTGGGCTAAGGGATGCCCAGAAAGCAGATAAAACATTATTTCTGGGTGTGTCTGGAATCTTTGGCATTTGATTAAGTAGGCTGAGTAAAGAGATTTGCCCTCACCAATGTGGGCAAACATTGGATATCACCCAATCCACTGGGGGCTCAAATGAAACATAAAGGGCAAACCCTCCGTCTTCTTGAATTGGACTGTCCATCTTTTCCTCCCTCGGATATTGAAGCTCCTGGTTCTTAGGCCTTCAGACTCCATGACTTAAACCAGCGGCCCTGTGGTTCTCAGGCCTTTGGACTCTGAATTATACCACCAGTATTCCTGGTTCTCCAACTTGCAGACAGCAGATAGTGGGATTTCTTGCCCTCCGTAACCTCTTGAGTCATATATATATAGTCTCCTATTGGTTCTGTTTCTCTAGAGACTCCTGACTAATACAGTAATGGTCCACTAAGATATCCAGATCGTAATCCCTGGAACCTGTGAAAGTTACGTTATATGACAAAAGGGCTTTGCAGATGTGATTAAAGATCTTGAGATGGGAAGATTATCCTGGATTGTCTGGGTAGGCCCTAAATGCAATCACATGTCTTAGAGGAAAGCAGAGGGTGATTGGACTCCACACAGAAGAGAAGGACTGGCAGTTTTAGACAACCACCACTAGAATATGAGTCAACAGTATAATGCAATTACTTTTTTTAAAGCCGTACGATTCTAGGTATCATTAAGGAAAAAATAGTGTCCAAAACAAGAGCAAGTGAAACCCCATTGTCTCTGCACTGCTCAAAACCTACCTGTAGAACTGTGTCCAGCCTCAGAACCATTCTTTAAGAAAGAGATGGACAGGATTCAAAACCTGAGTTTATTTAAAGGAAAGGGACTGCAATGACAAGAGGTCAGGAAAACACAGTAATGGAGCAACACATGAATGGAGTGTGCGCAGCTGGGGTATTTAGTCTACAGAAAAGAAGACCCAAAAGGAACTGTCTTCAAATATTTAAAGGAAGGCAATTTATGAAAAAAGAAAACTTACTTTTATTGCTCCCTATGACAAAACTAGGACCAATACATGAAGAGGCAAATTTTATTCAATACAAAGAATTTTCAAAACATTTGAGCACAACTTTCCATGACATTTTGAATATAAAATCCAGTTTTCAGTCAGTCCCTGCTACGGACATATGGTTCATAGTGGTACAGATGAACGTTTTTTAATAGTATGGATTTGTTGTGCATTTTTAAATGTTTAAAATTTTCAATGTTAATATAAGGTTTTTCCTTATAAAAATCAACTTGAGTAAAATAAATGAGTCAATTGGGACAAAAAATGTTAAGCAAATAACAGTATGCAGATATGGCAAAAATCACAGAGACGGTATACAAATGACTACAGCTTAGGAAATACTGCCATGGATTGTGCTATTTCATCTTCAATGTTTTTAAACTTTTGTTCCAGGACCTATCTCCTGCTGAGGAAATGCCTGTCGCGTAGTTTTAAATGACTCAAGTATTTATTAATAGAGAGGAAGAGGAAGATAAGAAAAATAAGACAAAGAAGGGAAAAAGGATGAATGACTCGATGCTCCCAGCACATCAGTTTGCTTGTTTCCCTTGAGAGTTCACATCATATTGACACTAACTCAGGAGGAATTCAGGGCACCAGGGCCAAAAAATAAATAGAAACCTAGAGAGGTTACAAAATAAGGTCAGGAAGTAACAAAATGAAACAATTGGGAAACTAGAAACACATACATATCTAGTGATAAATAATCTGATACACAAATATTCAGTGGGTGGGAAAAACCTGGACATTCCAGGAATGGCATGCTGGTGATACCAGGGTCTAGCTAGAACCCTGTGGCCGAGACCAAAGTAACAAAGACGGCCCATTAGCTCTCAGGCATGTCTTCCCAATCCCCCTCCCTTAGCCTCTGAATCTCTGCCCCTCCCACCTGCCCCACTACCACCATCCCAAGGCAGCAGCCTTCTGCGCACAAGACATTTTGAATGTGTCTCTATACTATTTCAAATTAATCATGGAGACAAAATGTTCGTCTCAGTTTTGAACCTCCAGTGCTTCCTCATCCTAGTTGTCAATACAACCCAAGCAAAACTGTCAAGATGATTTTTAGGCAGACAGTTCAGGAGATTTTATTCTCCGTTGCCAATGCCTGCCACTGGGGGCTCCAGAGCATCTTCAGTGTGTCTCCTTTCCCTGGCATGGCCTTGACCACGGTGGCCTTCATGAAGACACTGTCATCTCTCAGCTTGACTTGTTGCTCTGCAGCCTTCCTGCGGCCCCTTCCAGGTAACTTCAGTGCACATGGCCAACCTTTTTTGTTATTGTTCTCCACTCCCTCTCCTCTTCTGACCCTTCCAGTGGTTTCTTATAAAAGTAAATATCTCCTAATTAATAAAACCCCTTTACTAGACATGGTAGCAATCTCAGCTATGTATTCTCTTCTAAGTAAACATATTTTATCTATTACAAGATGGTTTAATGTAGTTGAAAACATTTTGGTTATGAAGTTGAAACTCCTAAACTCTAGTTTTGGTTGTTCCACTTACTAGTTCTGTGATCTTGGGTGAGTTATTAACTTCTTCCTATTTCAAAGAATTATTGCATTATGTCTGTAGAGAGCTTTGTACTACACATGATCCCCTTTAATATATATGTATGTTTATGTAATATATAAATGAATTATGTGAAGTATAAAGCTCTCTACAAACATGTCATTTATCATATATTTTATATAATATATATATATATATAATAAAGCTCTGTAGAAACATAAGTCATCTATTTAGCACTCAGTTATTTGCCACCTTATAATTGTTCCCTAATTGTTTCAATGTCTCCAAAATTCATTTCAAACTTGTGTGAAGCTGCCTCTATCACTTATACTTTATTTGTACCCTCTACAGTGCCTGAGTTGATTGATCAACTGAGTCAACTGCTTTATCCCCTTTTTGACCCAGTAACGTCCCTTAACCTTGACCTTCAGCCTCATCCATCTCTTCCCCTCCTTTAGGAAGCTTTCCTTGATCTTTTGAAAGAGTGCTGGTGGTTTTTCCAGCATGGTATCACCTATGTCAAGAAATTTGCAATGCTGATATATTTGTAATCTGACAATGGTTTTGTACAGATGGAACATGGAAGCAATGGTGACAGATCCCCCATAAAGCTGAGAGATGATATTATTAAAATATATACAGAGAAAGACTCTGTCAAATGAAAAAAAGAAGATACATCTAAGAGCCAACATCTATTTGTGTTCACCAATGTCCAGAGCTGGAGTTCCCCAAATTGTTGTTTTGAATGTTAGGTTAACAGGCTTGTATGGATATTTATATATTATAAATAGATATATTTATATAGCAGGCTTTTTATCCTTAAGAATCATAAAGTTAACAAATGGGCTCTGATTTAATCCTTCACAAGAGATTTTACGTAAGCTTTCAAAGCAGTTTTCATATAGAGTGAATTTTCTGGTCAATCCAACATGAAACATCAGGCCCACACAATTATTTGATTTCTGGTTGTAAAAACTGACATGCTGGCTTATACAGCAATTTCTTGCAAGTTTATACAGCATAATTTTGGCCTTCTCAGAGGCCAACCTCTGGATCACTTAGTGGAAGTTTCCATACTTACAAAACAATGGGCTAGAAACTATAACAATTTTATCAAAATAATATCACCCTATGGGGCCCTGCCTGTGGGATGGTGAGTCAACTCCCTCCCAGAGGTAACCCTTCTGTCCCCTCCCTCAAAACACAGTTATAATGTGATAGGTTCACATGGTTCAAACTACAGCAGGTGTTCTATAAGTTAACTTTAAAACTCAAGTTCCTGAGCCAGGTGCTTGAACAGCCTGAGGAGCTAGTTAACATTCTAGCGTAAACAGAGAGACATGAGACACATCCACCATGAAAGACAAAGGAAAACCAAAGAGGCTTGTTGCTCTGAAAACCGAAAAAAAAAGATTGAGGTCTAAAGTTTCTCAAACTTAAAGGTGCACTTGGCATTAGGGAATCTTATAATAATGCAAATTATGATTCAGGAAGTCTGAGTGAGGCATGAGATGTTGCATTTCTCACAAGCACCCAGGTGATGGCAGTGCTGCCAACCTGAAGACCCCACTTGGAGGAGCAAGGCCCCAGAATTTAATGTAAACATAGGAACTTTGACTCTTTCCGTAACTCAGCCAGAGAACACCAAAGTGAAATTATCACAGTTAGTAAGTGATACAAGACATTTCCTGTACATTTTGGGTTTTGCTAGAAATTAGGTTTACAAGAGAATACTTTTCTATTCTATCCATTCTTATCAGGCCACAAGAGTAGAAGTAAAGTGGTTTATTGGTCTCTGACAGATTTTACGTGCCTCAGCTGTTGGCTTTGCTCCACTACCCACAAACACATACCCCACAGAAGCAGGGGCCAGAAGCAGAGCTGGCATATCCTTAACATACCTTCTAAAGCTCCAAAGATCTAATAGTGATGGGAGGGGCACTCCCACAAGCTTCTTCCATCATTCCATGTACTTTCCTAGCACTTTCTGGAAACACACTGCAACACCAACAGTCAGGCCCAAATGGAACAAACACCTTCATTCAAAACTTGCAGATTCCAAGGTGACTAAAGGAATCATGGATTTCAGTTTATGCAATTCCATCTCCACACCTATCCCTAAAATTTTCAACCATAAAATTAGGCCTCCTGTAGGAGGCAACAGCCAGAGGAAAAATAAATACAAAAACAATAAAGCAACTAGATGATGCACCCCAAGTAGAGCTGAGTTCAGGCAGAAAGGGTGGGGCGCACGGATTATTTTGCCTTTTTGGAAGAATTATCTTATTTGTTAAGTTGCTGCTTTATTATAGTGTTCAGTATTTTTCCATCTACAGGTTGTAGCCCATTTGGGATCATGAAATCATTGCCACAGGTCAGAACCAGGTGTTTTAAAAATACAATTGACAGAAGTGCATCGCTGTTCAAAGGGGAAGTATTGTTTAGTGAAACTTCTCAGTTATATGTGTCTGTTAGATTGTAAAGTTCATTTCTTACTGTGGGTTATGATCAAAAATTTCAAAAACACCAGACTATAATTTCCTTTATGCTAGAGGAGGGTTTTTAAAGCCATCATTGTTTTTAATCTATTTATTTTTACTATGTTCACCTGGCATTGCCTCAGCTAGATTAGGTTGGAGTAGCCTTTTCAGTATTTCACTGACCTTTCCACTATAAAGTCCTTGAACTCACACAGCGTGTTTAAAACCCATACATATAATAGTCAAGTCCTTCAGGTCACACATCATAGTAATAGATCACATTTAATCTACACTCTGAACTGTTTCTGGGTATTGTGTACACAATCCTCCACATTCAACCCATTGCTGGGAGCACTTCACTGCTTTCAAGTTACAAGGGCACCATCTTCTGGTGAAATAATTTCTTTGTTGGGAGGGTGTCAAAGCGTTACCAAAAATGACCTCATTTTTCTAACAAAAATTGCAATTGACATCATAAATATATTGAAATTCTTTAGCGCTCTTTACTTTGTTCAGGAATTTCACTCCTTTCGCCATCTGAGACAGGTCTTTCTCTTCCTTAGCTGGGAAAGAAGCTAGTCTGTCCTTCCTGGTTTTCCGTTAAACAGAGTCGGTTTCAAGTTTCAGCTCCTCCTTGAATTCCAGCGTGCTGAGCTTTCCCTCTAGAATCATCCAAGATGGAGCCTCTTACAGCTTACCCTTTAAGATGTTCAGGGCCCAAAGCAAAGGTATTTGCAGTTTTGCTGTCTATGGTTCTATGTACAGTAATGCTATTTCTTCTACAACTAAAATTCCTAAAACCTAAAATCAACAGCTTTTATACCTTTGAAGTGAAAGATGCAAAAGGAAGACCGGTTTCTCTGGAAAAATTTAAAGGCAAAGTAAGTTGCTTCTTCTCATTTTTATTTATTTTTTGCTTGTCCACATTCTCTGTTTATTCTCTTAATGGAATCAATTTTTGTTGTTAAATGGTCATAAGTTATAGTTTATAATGTTATTAGTATATCACTTTAGCCATCAGAGTCCTCAGTTTATATACTTCTAATTGATAAACATTATCTTAACCATTTCCTTGAAAATGTTTTCATTTATGTGCTGAATTAATACATTGAGTTTAGAAAATTCTTAGTAATGTGAATATGGAGACATTAGGAAAAGTACTAATTCTGTAATCTAACAACATTAAAAAGCACTCTATCAATAATATTTTTTTATTTTAAACTGTCATGAGTACCTGATGCTTTTTTAATGATAGTGATCTTTCAGAATCCAGGTTATAATTTTCAATAAAATTGGGTATGTCTAAAAACATGAAATAACCATCTATCAAAGGTTGTATTTCCCCCGAAATGGTTTAGGATTTTAACTGCTTGCAGAATTTTTTTTTTTTTTTTTTTAATCTTTTATTTGCTTCACTTTCCGGTTGGATTTTTTTCTTTTTCCGGGAGGTTACACTAGTTGTAAACGTGGCTAGTGACTGCCAACTCACAGACAGAAATTACTTAGCACTGCAGGAACTGCACAAAGAGTTTGGACCATTCCACTTCAGCGTCTTGGCTTTTCCGTGCAATCAATTTGGAGAATCGGAGCCCCGCCCAAGCAAGGAAATAGTATCTTTTGCAAGAAATAACTACGGAGTAACATTCCCCATCTTCCACAAGATTAAGATTCTAGGACCTGAAGCAGAACCTGCATTTAGATTTCTTGTTGGTAAATATCTATCTTGCCTCACCAATTTAATGTTTTTGCTTTTCATTTTTAAAATATATGAGGACCATAGTTTCCTATTTGAAATGTTTTAGTGGGAAAGTTTTATAAGACTATCAAAGAGCCTGAATTTCATCCTTTCAAACTTTCTATAAGTTATGCATCCCTGAAATCAAGTTTTAACTCCTTGGATGGCAAAAACAAATCTGTTCCACTGTATTTTATTCCTTTTGATCATTTTTTCTGAAGAATTTACTTGAAGTGGTCATGACTATTTTCACAATATAGCTCAATTCTCTTCTTTAACTAGCATTTGATTTGAGGAACTATCCCTCCCCATTATAAAAGCTGTACATCTCTCATTAATATTGCTGAGTATTCTTAGTTAAACATATCTTTATGGTTCATTTTATGTTGCCTTATCTGAGATATTATGCTCAAGGATGAATACTCAGTTTACCAGATTTTTGCTAAAATTTAAAACAGAATATAATAATTTTTTTGGAGGAAGGTAGTGTTAGGCTATTTCTACAATTAGGCTAGCAACTGAAATTTATTTAAAGATTTTCCAGGGTCAGTTAGCATAAAAAAAGTGAGGTTTAGTGACTAAGAGCATAGACTTTGGTCCCAGTCTACCTGACTTCAGACTCCTGCTCTGTTGCTTTTGCTGTGTGACTTTAGGCACATAACTTGTCTGTGCCTGTTTACTCATTTGTAAAATGAGATTATCAATAGTACCTACCTCCTAAGATTGTTTGGCAGATTGTGTTAATAATAAAAGGAAAGTATTTGTGCATCACTTACACTGTGCCAGACACAAAGGGACGTTCGGCTAATGTCCTCTCATCTAACTTATGCAGATGATATCCTCAGTCCTGTTTTCACTGTAGATTGTTGCAGTTTTGATAAAACTATGACCTCAGTCAGGCAATCAAGCATCCAATCCAACAAGCCAGCTAATGATGTCCTGGGGTACACTGAGGAGAGAAAGGCCAGAGTACAGGCCCCAGTCATTCCTTAATTATAGCAGCCAAATACTTGGGCGCAATAGCGCCTAGGTTCTTCCCCTTTACCATTAGAAAAGGTTCTGAAACTCCACTTACCCCATGTAGTCAAAAGATAACAGTGATTTTAGATGAAGCTCCAGAGACAAAGACTATGAGATGATGGCCAAATTGCAAGGAGATCTTTTAGGACGAGCCAAAATGGACTGAAAGTAACTGATCATGTGGTCACCACAAAGAGGTCCACACTGTACAGGTTGGCATGTTGTTCAGGGCATCTGGGTGGGGAGGGAAGTGGGGGCTGAAACTTAGTCCTCAATACTTCTAATAATGAAAAAAAACAATTTAAATGCTTGGCATGGTAAATATTATTTTTAACCTATGCTCCCTCATTGGTTGTTTTCCCAGCATAAAGCAAAGTATTCCCCACCTTTAAAAACTCTAGACAGTGTATTCCTTTTACCTACTTCATCACTTTTTGAAAGAATAGTTAACACTTGTTTTTTCTGCTTCCTTGTCCTTCTTAGATCTCTGTGTCTGGCTTCTTTGCTCCATGACTTTCCTGGTGGGTCATGGTACCAGTAACTTCCACTCTGGCCCCTTCTCTTTCTCCTTTGCAGGTTCCTCTTTTCTATCCACCCTTAATTCTGTTGATCCTCAAGATTCTGCCAAAAACCCACTTGGGCTCTTCTTAGTCTATCTCCTTTCCCTGAGGGAGTTCTCTCCTAAGCTCAAAAGCCATATATTCAGCGGCCTCCTCTGATTGTGTGTCCCATATACACCCGAATCCCCTCATGCACGGAAAAGAATTTATTCTTTTTATTCTTTCTCTTCCTAAAATCTGCTTGCTTTGCCATGTCCCCTCTGAAGGTAATAGAGACCAGAGGTTAAGAGTACAAGCTCTGGGATAGGCAAGTCTAGTTATCAGGCCAGGCTCTGCCACTCACTAGCCACGTGACCTCAAGTCTAGGCCTCCATTTTTCTCATCTGCAAAATGGGGAAAATAATACCCACCTCATAGGCTTGCTGTAAAGATTACACGAGAGGATCCACTTTAACCACTGAGCATATATTACTAGTCATATAGTAGGCACTTGATACATTTTATTTATATATTGTTTTCTCATGTTAGTCAATAATAATACACATAAATCCAGGATGATATAAATGGGGGCAATCTACATTTCTTAAATAAATTAAAATGTAACAAAAGGATGTCATAATTTCTCAAAATAATGACTATTTAGAATTTCTTACTATTTTCAGCTATGTAATACATAACGATATTAAAAACAGAGATACATTTAATATGAAAAGTAATCTATACATTCCCATTATGAAGGACCTTTAGAACCTCATTTTATCTAGTAAGAAAATATTAGGAAACTGAAAGCTTTAAGCTAATGACAAGATAAATTTTTTGTTTAGGTCAACAAATCTGAAATAAACCACTGTATTTCATTTCATGATTCTAGATCAGTAGAATCATCAGTGAAGTCACCAAGTATATAGAAATCTGTTTAATCAAACCTTGAGTTTTGCTTTGTTTGGGTGTTTTGCTTTTTGTTTTACTTTTGACATTGTGACAATCCTAGAACTTGATTCTAAAGTTGTCACTTATAAAGTTACTAACAGAATTGAAAATCTTGACAAATAATAAAATTATGCTCATGAAAATATATTCTGATATTTTAGATTCTTCAAAGAAGGAACCAAGGTGGAATTTTTGGAAGTATCTGGTCAACCCTGAGGGTCACGTTGTGAAATCCTGGAGGCCAGAGGAACCCATTGAAGTCATCAGGCCTGATATAGCAGATCTGATTAGACAAATGATCATTAAAAAAAGAGAGGATCTATGAAAATGCCATTGAATCTTTCTAATGCAATAGTCAGAATACAGAAATGTCTCCATGAAGGTTTAGTCTCGTTTTAAATACTCTGACAATTAAATGTGACACTGAAGAATTTTTTGTTGTTGTTATTTTGCTAGTGAGTGGTAATGAATGTCCCCACAACAGAGATGTTACTGAAAGCAAAAATAAAGGGTACCCAAAGAATCAAAATGAAATATATAAAACACTTCATTTGACCACACTAAAGAATTCAGAAAATACAGTTACCGATGTGCTTCAATATCCTATTGTTCAACTTGACATTTTCTAAGATTATAATTAATAGAAATGCCAACATACTAGACCATTGTTTGATTTCAAGACTTTGTGTGTGACTGAAATTTCTGGAGTAATTAACTATAAATGGCTATTTTTATGTAATAAAACACAAAGTAACCATTGAAAAATGTAAAATATATATACATAGATTCAAATTTGTATATGTTTTGTTTCATCTACAGGATTTTGAGTGTTTTAAGCAGAGGTTCATAATATGTTTTACTACATCTGGCCAAATAATCATTTATAAATGACACTATCATAACATTTTAAAAAGCCTTCATAATTTTTAATATTTCTTTATTATTTTCCAGAAGCAACTCAAATTCCATAGGTTATTAATGGTTGAGTCCGTCTTTATTTCTGAGGGAAAATCCCAAGCATAAGAAAAAGGCCAAGAGTGTATGATCATATAACTAGATTCCTTATAGGTTAGTTCTGGTTGCTCATATTCAGATTAGATTAGCCATTTGGAAAGAATTCAATGCTACATCATTCTGATGGCTGACATAATAAGAATCAACTCCAAATAGTCAAACACTTAATGTAAAAAAGGGAGCATCTGCAATTGCACAAGTCCTAAACATTAGCAATCACTGAAAATTTTGATAGAGTTACAACAAACTTTTTCTCCCAAAGTCATGACCTTTATGTTTTGTTAGCCTTATAATTGGCAAACAAAGCAACCTACCAAGTTGATATAGGTTAATTGTTGCCCATGAACGATATATTCATTTCATAAAAATTAAATAGGAAAACCAGGAAGGGGGTGTAAAAATACAGTCATGAAAAACTCAGCTAAGAAGGAAGACCCAATCTAAATAGCTGTAAGTTGGTTCCCAAAATCTGACCTGATGAATGAAAGTGAAGATGCTTTTTTATGGTGAAATCAGTAATGCCACCTTATTATATAGTTCTGCCTAAGTGTTTAAAGTTCTTAAACCAAAAATATTTCCTGGGACACCTTCTTCTTCAAAGTATATATCCAACCACCCGGCTCTGAATGTATTTAGTAAGATATTTGGTGGGAGTAGAGGTGTAGTTTCCCTCAAAGGTCAAGAGGATTTACAGGGATAGCCTTAAGAATACCAGGTTGGCGTGTCAGCAAACCTGCTTCTACCTCTCACAAGCAAGCAGTATGACTAGTTTTTGGTTTCCCCACCTGTAAATGAGGGCAATCAAACTGAACAAAAAGCACCTTCCAACTTTCAAAGTCAATGAACATGCTTACCAAGGTGTTTTAAGTGATCAAGAAAGGAATCATTATTAACCTGGATTGTTGTTGGGGAAATAGAAGCCATCTAACAAATCTATCGGTCCTTTACAATTTTACCCCAAGAGCCTATTTGAATTCTGAGCCACCAAGCCAAAAAAAAAACAAAAACAAACAAACAAAACAAAAAAAACGGTTCAGGGCAACTCTTCCAAATGTTGCTTCCAGAGCATTCTTGCCATACACTGTCGATTACGACTGCCATGAGGTCATAACTGGTACAGGACTGCTGGAGGGAGGGTGGGGTTATGTGCTCACAGTAGCTGTGTGAGCAGAAGTGTATAAGCCAGCAGCATACAGGCTGCATGGACTCCCCACTGCCAGACAGAGGTAATGGAGCTGCTCTGGGGCAACGACCAGACAGTCCTGATGAATGCAATTCAGATGCCAATTCTGCCCAAAATCACTGGTTCTCACCAAAGCCAGGTAAAGGGGGTTTTTTCACGTGTATACTTCTACTCCTGGTTGCTTTATTCAATCTGCAGTATTTACCACAGTCAGTGCTTGATTCTCTCCCCTTGCCGTTTAGATATGCAGGGAAGGCAGGTAAGGATTTGACAGTGTGCAATACAGGTGTCCATTTTGGATTCTGTAACAATTAGGCTCCATGTTCTGCAAGAGGGTGGAGCCATTTGCCAATGTACTGCTCCCCATAAATCAAATGTCTTACATGAATACCTCAAGGCAAACTGAGAAAAAAATTGTATCTTTCTTGAATGGAGCATAATATCTTCCCTATCAGCATCAACAAGCCTGAGCAGAGAGTGCTACAGGCTGCCTAAGTGGAGGAGTATAACAGGAAAGTAGCAGGCATCAGATAAAGGGGTATTCAGCTGCTGTCTTCATGACACGGAAAAGGGATAAAATCAAATGCATTTGATTTGGGTCAGTCATTCACTGCTTTGAAACTTGTTTTGGTTTGTTTTCTTTGGGAGGTAGAGGAGTACTTCACACTAACGCCTGATCACCATCTCATAGGAGATGTAACAATAGTGTTGGAGATTGGAATAAATATGAATTTGCCTGAAGCATGCCTTGAAATGAGTTAAACCTTTATGAGCTTTCATCTTTGAAAATGCTTAATTAAATTATAGTGTATCCATAGTATGTGTATATGTACATATATATGAGTCTTAATAATTGCAGCATATATATAGTGGAGGCTCATAAAGGTTTAACAACCAAGTCTCTGGAGAAGGAGCTGTAATTTGCAGCATTTGCCAATTTCCATGGTGCAAATGCTCCCTCATGGCCAACCTAACAGTGGTTTAATAACTGGCTTGCAACATTTCTGAAAATTTAACCATCAGTTTTCACAAATCAGTATGAACTGGCTCCAGCACACCAAAATTCTTAAAAATCAGACTTATCAGGGTATTATTGGGCTCTCCAAAGAGATAAATTTACAGCAACAACATATATATACTCTTTTATTATAAATATACTATTTTGACAGGGTATAAAACATGTGGAAGTGTATTCAGTTACTGAATTTTGCAAAGCTGTTAACAGTGTACTGTATAACCACAGAAACATCTAATGACCTAACTAGATTGTGTGCAGTTACTCTCAAGTAGAAAAACACTACAATAAAAGAAAAAGAAATGTAGAAAAGCCTAAGAAGAAAAGAACTGTATGTCTCTGTGTTTATTTTCTTTAAGCATACTGTGTTTCAAAAGATTGCCTTGCATGAGCTAAAAAGTGTCGCTCAGTCCCTGTACAAAATATCACCGTTCTTTCATGATGTTCCTTTGAAAGAAAATTGACATGTTTGAATGGAGCTAATGTGGAGACACTCTGTTCATATTTATCCCTCAGCTTGATTTCATCTTTCCCCTGGAATAAAATTCTAATAACTGTTATACCTACAAACTAACACACCACACTCCTCTCTGCTCTTTCCTTTCTTTCAAAGTGGCTGAACTGTTAAGGCCAAACCTTACAGAAGGAAGCATTCTCTCGGGTGGGGGGATAAAGAGCAGGAAGGAATTAGGAAGCCCTCTAGAGGGCAGTGATGAGAAGCAGTTCCATCCCCAGCACCAGAGAACAGCACGGTGGTTGCCCCAAGAGAAAACAAGTGGGAGAAAATACTTCCCCACCAGTAGGGCCTCCCTCCTCTTTTTCAACCTCCTTTCCCTCTGCTTTTCCTTTGAGGTCCGATGTGTGGCTCCCTCTCTTTCACTCTCACACCTATGGAAACATTTTCTTTTCGAATTTATGTATTCATTTTCCTCCTTACCCATTGCTCTCCTTAATGTATCTTTATTTCCTTTCATTCTATCCTTCCTTTCTCATCATCTCAACAATATGAAACTGAAGAACAGTTTTAAATACGTATTCTGTTTATTGAGTATAAATGTCGGCATTTTATGTCTTGCTTTTTAGTATACCAAAATTAAAACACAAAGGCCAAGCCTTCCCAATTTAGTAGGTTTTATTTTTATCAACAGGTTAGTGACTTTCTATGAAAAATAACATGTTGAAATTTAATCTTAAAAAAAAACAAGATGAAAACAATATTTACATGGAAGGGATACTTAAACACAAAGATCCTGCAAATGGAATGATAATTGAGCAACAACAAAAAGAGGGTGAGATTTTAGAATAGCAAAATGCGTTAGAATCAGTTTATAGGTGTCTATTTAACCCATGGTTCTAGACATATTTAAATTTAAATGAGGTAAGAATAAAAATTATTTTACCAATAACTTATAATCCAAAACAGTACAGAGGGTGAGATATGTCTCACATCTTGCTTCATGTGTAACTAATTGAGCAAACCACCAAAGTCAGTTCCATCAACTTGCTGCAAATGTCCTCACTGTATGTCTGGGACACAGCACACACCTGATACTGCTCCATGGGTCAAAATGGCCTCCAAGGGAATGAGAAAATATTCAAAATCATATTGTATAGTCAGTTCTTCCCACTTCACAAACTAAATTTCATGGGCTCTTCCAAATATGTTACAAGTCTGTGACTTTACAAAATATGAAGTGAAAAATTGAGGCAAATCCTTCAAACAATTCAACCCCTACCCCCACCACACCCCAAAATCCCAAATTTCTTGCTATTTCAAGTGAATATCTTTGGCTTTCTCATGTGGAAAGTCAACTCAATTCTCCCTTCAGCTGCACATACCATCATTACAGAGACCTACTCTAATGCCATATTGAGAAACTGATCATCCAGAAAGAATACTAATAACTTGGTTGAAAATTTGGGGAAAATTTTAGGCTTTCCATGCAGATTGTTATTATATCCTAAATTTTATATTAAATAATGAACATATAATGTCACAAATACATTAATGCTGTCTACAAGAATGAGAGACTCCAAAATATTACCTGGAAATTGTTTAAATAACTAGAGTAGTTTCTTGACCATTTTAAAGGTGTCTATTGTATTATAAGTCAGTAACTGAATAGCAACAACAAGTATTATGGTAAAGAGTATCCTGGTTCATAGCTAAAAGTACACATACATACACATATATTACTTGCAGATTTAATTATACTCTGATGTTCATTGTACATGCAATAAGATAGCAGTTGCATGTTAGCTGATGTCATTCACATATTCAACCAGCTAACAATACACTGCCAACCCATCACATACAGGTAACCAATGCACTTCATTAACAGGAAGAATCTATCCAGAAGCAAGTGGCAGGGTAGTTGTGGCTGCTGAATTGACCCAAAGCAGCCAGCTAACAATACACTGCCTACCTGACTCAGGTCACTGCTGCTTTTCATGGCCCGTGAAATCACTGAGGCGAAATTTGTAATATGAAACACAGTGGCAGAACTTTAATCTTAATAGCTACATTAAAGACAACTTATAAACAAAACTTTTTCCTCCAAAACTGTTATAAGAAATAAAATCTCCCACTGCTGGATTAAGAAATAAAACCAATATTTTCTTTGGTCAAAAACTTTAAAAGAAAATTTTTCAGAATACTTACACTTAGGTTTTCCAAATTAAAAGCTTGGATATGAAAACATGTTATTGCAGTACAAGTGAATTAACAAAGTTACATTTAACTATAGCTTTCCCAATTATTTCTATTTACTGACCAAAAGACCAGTTGTCTGTATTAGGCAGTAAAATACCTAGGAGTCATGGTAATACGTAAGCTGGATATAAGACAAATCTTCAGTTATGTTTTGGGGGAAGGAATCAACAGTAAAATATTTAGGAAATTTAAGGACTTAAATGTCATTTGTTTACTCCCACTACAAAGGATAGAACTGCATTCTAAAAGTGCAGTTATGTGTTCAATTTATTGTGTCACCACTTAAATATAGAAAATTTTATAGAAAAATCTAAAAATGGTGATGGGTTTGAAACTATAATGTGTGAGTAAAGATTAAAGGAATGTGAACTACCAGCCTCGAGAGAAGCAAGGTGAATGGTGATAATGAAAGATTTAAAGCAGGTGAGAGTGGTTTATGTGGAAAAAATAAGAAAAAAAAATCACGTGGATTTGTTTCATTTTTACACTGATTACGAGAGAAGCTAAAGGCCTTTCAGTGTGGACTTTCAAGGAGAAAAAGTCTGCATTGGATCGACTTTTAAATTACTACTCTACTAACCTAAAAGCGTGGATTATGCCACTTCTCATTGTCCACAAGATGGCACCACTTCCATTTCTTTGGGGGGCAAGTTTATGAATGTAACAGAGGGGAATGCAACTATAACAACTGTTAAAATGAAATTATAAGAGCCAGCTGGCAACACACTGCCTACCTGACACATCCAAGCTTCATCCTTTACCTTTGACGCAAACAATACAAAGTACCATTCAGATACAAATAACTACCATTATTTGTCAGGAATCTTCAGTTTCTTACAGAATTATTTTAGGTATATAATTAGTGATAATATGAGATTGATTTTTAATTTTTTCATATTTTCATACCGCCAGACTTCCAATAAATATCTTCTTTAGCAAGAATCAGTTTGTTCAAGGTCATATTTAAGACAGAGACCTAATGTAAGCACTGGACACTCACCTTGGGAGAACCTTGACTTCTCCTCTGCTTCATGCCTTTGGAGAGCATCTGCATGACGTTCTCCTTTGAAAATATAAATAATATATGAAGAGAGAAACTACTTAGGAAAATCATAATGTTAGATGTGGAATGTTTCTAAATCCTCATCTTGTCAAACCACATTCACTTTTTTTAAGCAATCTCCAGAATATAATTAAATTACCCAACCCAATTTAAAATTAAGATCAGGGTTTAGAGTTTTATACTACCTTTTGGTCCTAAAGAAGTATTACAAACGGCGCCTTCCACAAGATGCCCTCGTAGGAAGTTGGGGCTAGGAATCAAAAGGGCCTTACCCACAGCATCTCTTCTTCTGTCCGGACCCTCCGAGGTGCGGTGCGCTCCAGTTTCCACTCCATTTCAGGAAAAGTTTGCCCTACAGGGAGTTTTGGCCTCTCTGGGACCGTCTCTGGCTTAACCCCCAAGCCTAAACCAGTCTTGACGCCTAATCGTCAAACCTCTAGAGTCTCGTCCCCCGGGACCATCATATTTCACCCCCAACCTCCATTTCCCCCACTCCTCCCATGGCTCCCAGAGTGCATCCCCAGGGTACGGTTTAAAAAGCCGGCGGGGCGGCAGCCAGAGCGGGAATCCCTCTCTCTGGCTTCTCATTTGCTAGCGCTTCGGTGACGTCAGAGCCCGGGAGGGATTCCCCCAGCGCACGCCTCCGCCCCGCCTCTCCCTCGGAGCTGGAGGCCCCGCCCCGCCGCCGCCTGCTCTTTGTCCCCGGAGGCGCGCTCCGGAGCGCCAAGCTTTGCCGCGAGCGGTGGCGGGCCTGAGCTGGGCCAGGCGCCGAGGGCTGTCACAGCCGCAGGGGACGAGGGCTTGGCGGGCGAAGAAGCGGTTTCTGAAAGTTCACGTTCTTTTCATGTTCAGAAACAAAAGCTTTTCGTTATAACGGGTCCTGATCCCTTTTCCTCGGCTCTCTTTTCTCCAACCTCATCCTGCCTTTGAGGGATTGGAGGTGTGCAGTAACTCTCCGGCCTTTTCTCCATTGGTTATGATCACCGTTTGTGTAAGCTATTGACTTTAGATGTGTTCCCCCAACGTGTTCATTCATCAGCTCGTCCTCCATCTTCAAACAAGCAGGAAACGTGGCAAGATTTCTGTGCTGATGAGAAGGGGGAACGTTGACATTTATTTGTAAATTCTTCTCTGCTGTAGCCATTGGAAGTGGTCAGGTTCTCTCCCTTGAGCTTCTTGACCTATGTTCCCAAACAATACATTGGTGAAAGAGGTGAAGGAGTTGGTGAAAGAGCCAGTGACAGTGAGGACCTCATAAAGAGCGAAAAGCCAGCTAGAAAGCTGAGCGGACTGGGGGCTAAGTGATAACGGAGAGGGAGGGGCCTGGGGGGAAAAGACAAGGAGCCAGATGGGCCGCGCAGCCTTTGCTGCCCCACCTGAACTGCCAAGAGAGGCAAGCTGTGCCATATGGCAGGAGGGGAAATTGTCTGGGACAGTCTGGCAGCCGGCTTTTTCCTCCCCATCACCTCTTGCCTCCCCGCCTCAGTTTGACTTTGGATTGCTTTTGCGCTCATGTAACATATGAGTGTGCATTTTTCTGGGGAAAATGTTCATAGATATCAGATACTCAAAAAAGTCAGTGACTTTTTTAAAAATCTAAATTCACTCTCCTTTCCTTCATACTGAAAGAAAAAAAAAATGGCACCAAGGCTAAGACCCAATCTTAGACCATTTTTCCATCTACAATAATAAAAGTTAGGGAAAATGTTGCACAGGGTAACTTAATCTTCCAATGAGATTTATCAAAATTCTTCCTAGTCAAATAATCCACGGATTTAAAGATTTCTAAATTTCACACACAAGAATTCTACTTGCCTTGTATGTAATGCATTCAAAGGAGTACTCATTCCAACTTCCAGTAAATCCTTTCAGCAAACATTGAGGCTAAATAAAGTGAAATATCATTGGATGAGAGTCAGATGTATTGTTGATTTAAAGAATCAGTTTTGCAAATGCCAACTAAAAATAGCAATACATTGGAAATAACATTAAAGACATTTTTCTTTGTTCTATATTTAAACACCATTTTACATTTGCCCATTTACAAGGCCCGGTACAAACACTGGAGTAATAAAAACCAACTCAATTAATGAGTTTGTAAATCCAGGCAAATTGGGATTTTAGAATCCAAGTTTTTACAAATACTGAGAATAGTGAACTATTTGTTCAGAATTCAATTATCTGCACATTCATAAATTCCATTTTAGCCACTAATTCCACAGCATGTCACAGCAACCTCCAAATGCCTTTTTTCTCTAATGTAAAGTAGAAAAGAATTAGTCAAACATCTGCATTTAAAAATCATTGTGTATTTAAATATTCAGATTAAAATTTAACATCAGAGTGATGGAAACAGAAAAATCACCATTTGGCAAACACCACTACTAACTGTTGCAGTAAAGAATCCTGAATGCTAAAATTGTTGTGTATATCATATGTCTGCCTCCTTTGATCAAATACAACAAGAAAAATCAAAACATTTCATTGGACAAAACTGGCTGATACCACCTTAACCAACCAATCAAATAGCATCACCATGAATGACACTCTGACATCCTGTGCCCCCTGATATGATGCACTGAGAATGACTAACATCATTTTTGTGGTATTTTTGCCAAAAATACATAACCTGAATTTAATAATGAAAAAATACTAAACAAACCCAAATTGAAGAATATTCAAAAAATAATTGGCCAGTAGTACTCTTCAAAAGTGTCAGTCATGAAAAAAGAAATACTGGGAAACTGTCACAGATCAGAAGAAACTAAGTACACATGACAAAATGCATTGTGATATCCTGGACTGAATCCTGGACCACAAAAAAGGACATTTGTTGGATAATTGTTGTAATTTTAATAATATCTGTAGATTAGTTAGTTAATAGAGCAGTAGAAATGCTGATCTAGTTATGATCATGTGCTATATGTTAAAATGTTAACATTTGGAAAAGCTAGATGAAGGATATAATGGAATTCTTTGTAGCATCTTGTAACTTTTTTCCTAAGTCAATTATTTCAAACTGAAAACTTAAAATGAAAAAATGTTTAACATCATGTGGCCGGATTAAAGAAACACTATGATATAACTATTTAAGAGAAAACAGAAACATACAGTAAATATTTCATGTTAATTTTTATCAAATATTGTTTAGGAATAATGTCCAATTATTCCTGGTTCAGGTGCCTATGAGTAATTCAGCATCCTTCAAAATGTTTCCTCTTTTGAGAGTGGGTTTTGCAGCTAGTTTTGTAATTATAAGAAGGACTGTGAAGACTCCTCCTCGACAAGGTTAATTCAAAGGATTTTGAGTAGTAAGAAGATGAGGTGGAGCTGTGAGGAAGGTAGGAGGGTGAGTGTGAAAAAGTTTTGACTCATCTTGCGGGTGCTTCGAGAGTCTGACCAGGTCCCTATGAGTGGAAACCAAGAGGCTACCCAGGCTTCCCAAATCCAGATATTTTTTTCAATTACATGATTACGTTCTAAGTAATAATAATGTTAAGTATCTCAGAAATATATAACGTACAAAGTAAGCTCTCTCCGTCCGCTCTCCCCACCTACTCCTTCCCCAGAGCTTCAACAGCCCTTTTTCAAGGCATCTACATACTGTGTACACACAGTTTCACGCTATGTATCATCCTACATAAATGGGATCTTACAACACTTATCATTTTGTAACTTGCTCTTTCTACTTTACTGTATTCAATTGCTTTCCCACAAATGCAAAGCGGAAGCGGAGCGCTCTCCAAACCAAACGCCAATCGTCGGTTAGCGCGCCCCTCGGGCCGCGACTGCTCTCGTCGGACTCGAGGCTCGTCCCGCGTCCGCTGCCTCGGCTGGCGCCGCAGCTCCTCCCGCGCCAGCCCGCCCTGGCTCGCGCCCCCAGCGCTGGCGCGCCAGCCCGTCCCGCCCTGCGTGCGCACCTACTGGACAAAAGGGACTGTTAGTGTTTCCAACGGTCCCTGGGGCACTTGCTCCTGCAAGGTGGGGGTTGGAGGAAAGCATCACGCCTGGAGGGGACTGATAAAGCTTCAGCCTAGGTGGGACTAGAGGAAGACTGGATGAAGGGAGAGTTCAGGGTATCGACACTGTAGTGAAGGGGAAAGGAAGAAACCATCCTTGTGTAATAAACTTTCTGAGTGTGTCTGCTCCTCAGAATACATAGCCCAAAATAGAGCATGAGGAGGAATGAATGAATGCCTTCTAATTCAGACTATTAGTAGGACTCTCCAAACTTACCTTGTAAATGTTCTAGCAACGTAAAAGCCTCACTCAGAAGCATAGTCAATAAAGTCATCACCTCTGATTACATGACATAATTTTTTTCAATTATAAAAACATCCCTTCACTACGTCCCTTCACTATGTCTGATCATGGCAACACAAATGCCCACTGGAACAGTTCCCACCAACACTTTGTCAGAGTACCACCAAGGAGTCTGTTGCTGCCGGATTTCTAAGTAGAGGGTCAGTCCCTTAAGATATATTTCTCTATCCATACGTCAGTTAATGAAGATGGACGGTAAAGTTTGCCAGCTTAAAGCATGAAAATCAGATCACTTCACCTCCAACCACTTTTCTTTAATGCATTTTCCCTTTCTCTTTCTTCTTAGCTCTTGCACAGGGTACTAAATACGGTACTTCCCCACAATTGGGGGGAATGGAAGGAAAACCATCTGTATAAAACAATGGATGAAGTCAGGCATATGAGTGTGGTACCCCCTCAAAGCAAAGTGGGCTCATGAGTGCTCCAGACTTGAAAATCTTTTTACTAGATATCCTACTAGCACTTTAAACACAACATAATCCAAAACAGAATCAAGAATATTTTCTTGTTCCCGTTCTCCCCAAACCATCTATTCCTCCTGTGTATACCCTGTCCCCAATCTCACCATCTTTCTGGTGAAACAAAGTCAAAATCACCTTCTTTAACTCTTTCCCATGTGCCCAAATCCAGTTATCAAAGACAGTCATTTTCACGTCTACGGCATTGTTTATATTTGCCTTCTTCTAAAATGATTACAATAACCTAACTGATCATTAAATCCCTAGTCTATTCTCAAGCCCATTCTTTTAGCATGCTTATTTGCACACAGCAAGTGTCATGCACTATTAAAGCAGTGGAGGTCCAATGATAAAGCTATAAAAGGGAAGACACATCATCATTGTCATTATTATAATTACTGTTACTGAGGTGATCATATTTCTCCCCTGCCCAAAATCCCTGGAAGGATCTTCCTTATGAATAGAATTAAGTTCCAACTTCTCTACCTCACATACAACCCTCGACAATTGAACTCCTACCTTTCTTGCACCATCTCCCACAAAACCACCAATATCTCCTGTCCCCCATGATGTAGTTGATGTGCCCAGCACTCTCCTGCCTTCCGGCTTTTGCTGAGGCTACCTCATTTTTGAGTTATTTTTCCCTAACTTCTGCCAATTGTACCCTTGAAATTTCAGTTCTCTTTTCCAAAAAGCCTTCTCAAGTGTCTCTAATTGGATTTTTTTTCCTTCCTCCCTATGTTCCCACAAAATTTTGTTTGTAATTCTAGTCTGCTTAATTCCAGATTTTATATGTGTGTAAGTATATTGTAAGCTCCAAGATACAAGGATCTTGTCTTGTGTATCCTCTTCAGACAATGGCTCAGTGCTTTGCACATAGTAAGCTTTCTATATAGTCAACCTTCAATAAACATCAGCTGAATTGACTCGCAGGTGGGATTAAGACTGTTCCCCAATCATGGAACTAGGATTACGGAGTTGCAAAAGAAAGACCTTAATATGACTATGCTCAGAATTTGATAAATCCGATTTTAAGAAAATTGTAAGTTAGAAGATGTAGTGGAAAGCATAGATACTTGGAGTAAGGTAGATCTGGGTCTTCCTAGGTCTGCATTTGTTAATTGTATGACTTGAAGCATGTCATTTCACACCTTTAAATATTAAGTTCCTCATCTGTAAAATGTGATAATTATCTACTGTACAGATTTATGATGAGGATCAGGAGAGATACTATAACACCTCTAAAAGTACAAATCCTTTCTTTTAAGATGTAGTACCTACACGGCTAATTTTAGAAAGTGTTTTGATAATAAATATTTCTCTATAAAGCACTTGTTCAGAGGACAGTATCCTTAGGTCCAAAACCTACATACATAAGTAGGTGGTCAATAAATATTATATGCATGAATAAATTATTATTTCCAACCCAGTTCTCTAAATAGAAATTCACCAAATCAAGAGGGATTCATATAGCTGTACTCTAGTTTGATGGTTATTTCACTAGAGAATATACATTTAAATGTATTCCAATTCTGTGCTCACCAAGTAACCTTTTGATTTATGACTTAAGCTTAAGTGTGGGAAGTAAATGAATGGAATTCTGGTTTATCTACCAGGTTTGAGCTTGGTAAGTCAGTACCCCACAATTGCTATAATCTAAGAACTGTCTTGGAGAAGTAGAAAAGAATGGGAATGGTGGAAAAAATGGCGGAGTTCTACTCCAGGCCAGATATTCTTGTTCTGCCATGAACTTGCAGTGCAATTTTGGCCAACTTACTCCTCTTCCAAAAGTCTGATTATGTATAAAATGATTAGAGTAGATTGAGGGATCTCTAACATTCTTTGCACTACTGTACAATACAGTTCACAAATTACCAACCAAAGTGATCTCAGCAGGGTACTACCAGACGGGAAACTGCCTGTTACAGCCAGTCATCCCTTCACTATGTCTGACCATGGCAACACAAATGCCCACTGGAACAGTTCCCACCAACACAGGAGACGTTAGTTTTCTAGAGTTTAACATGAAAAGAAGCAGAGTACCACCAAGGGGCAATTTGGAGTTTTAAGCCCTAAAACCAGGGCTTCTTTTTGTAAAGTCAGAGAGTGAAGAATTGAAGGGGCAGTTTACATAAACCCATGCAAAAAGTTGACAAATTTGAAAATCCATATTTATCCCTTCTTACTTATTTCATAATTGCTTGCTCTAATACCTTCTTCTTGCCAAGTTTTCCAGGGGCCACTGATAATTTAGGTACAAGCATTTGGGTCTGAGATTTGATTTTTATCCTACTTACAGTTTAATAAGTTAGCCTATTACTGTTTCATGAATGCTGACAGGAGACTCCTGGGTCAGAGATACAAGACTTTATTACTCAAAACACAGCAAGCAGCATGAACATCAGGTTTATATCCATTCACCTTGGTCCCAAATCCCACAGAGGTGATGTGGAGGGGCCAAATAGATGCCTGCTCCACAGTGAGTTGCATTAGAGGAGAGAAACAGTTAACTTGGGGAAGCCACTGCTTTTATAGTAAGCAGAAGCAAGCCTGATCTTTGTCTCACATGGAGAGGTTACTTCTTCCATAAAGACTGATTATTGCTAATCAATTCTTAGAAATGGCCTAGATAAAGAGTCATCTAGACCTTACATCTTGAGCATATTCAGCAAGACATGCAGGAACAGAAGAGACTGGCAAGGAGTATCTTCCAAGACAAATGCTGGGGTTTCTGCTCCTAATCAATTTTATTTTTATTGAATTTTATTATCTTCTTTAAAATCAAAATGATGCAATGTGGCTTCCTGCCCTTTTTCTCCTTTGTAGCGTAGAGTTGTAAAAACACACACACAAGATCGGGGTTTGGAATCTTAGCTTTTCCATGTACTTGCTCTGTGGACTTGGCCAAGCCATTGACCAAAATCTTCACAGGGCCTAAAATTCCCTGCATGATCTGTCCCCTGCCTTTCTCTCCAGCCTTACCTGGACCCACATGCCTTCTTGTATTCTATTTACAATGACCTTTCCTTTCCTTAAGGAAGCCACCCTCCTTTCGCCTTGGGATGTTTGTATATTTTGTTCCTCCTATTACCTCCCCTCTTTGACTTAATTTCTGCCTTTATTCCAGAACTCAATTCAAACATCACTTCTTTTCTTGACTTTTTCAGGCCATATCACACCCACCCCCAATTATTTGCTCTCAGAGTAGCCTCTTCTTTTCCTGCTTAGAATTTATGATAATTTACCCCACCCTAAATGAGGTGGTAAACTATACTATACGCAACTCCACTACAAGAGATGTTGGATTCACTTGTCTTTTCTTGACCTCATTTTTCCCAATGGTGGAACTGAAAGTCTGAATGAACGTCTCTATCTTCTCTAGTTTGCTTTGATGTTTATGATTCTAGGTAAAGGTTATTTGAGGAGGTAATAGAGTGTAGATATTAAGAAAGTGGGCTTTGGAGTCTGAGTTGGTTCAAATACCCCCTCTTATATTTACTAGCTGTGATATCTTAGGCAAGTATTTAATTTCTCAGGCTTCAATTTCCAGGTAAAAACACAAGTGATCATGGAAATTTACTTTAAGGTTTTCTTATCGGCACTTAGTACAGTGCCAAGCACATGGTATGTGCTCAGTAAATCATTATTATGGATGCTGCTACCACTAGAATTTGTATGCCCCAGAGCAGTGCTGCCCAAAGAAACATAATGCAAGCCACATATATCATTTTAAACTTTCCAGTAGCCACATTAGGAAAAGTAAAAATAAATAAGTGAAATTAATTTAAATAATATATTTTATTTAACCTAACATATACAAAACATCATTTCTACATATAATCCATATAAAATATATTACTGAGATAATTTACAATTTTTTTGTATTAAATCTTCAAAATCCTGTGTGTGTTCTACAGTATTGGCACATCTCAAATGATGCTATCTGCATTTCAATGCTCAGTAGCCACATGTGGTTAACAACTACCATATCGGACAATGCAGCCCTCGAGAGTTCTAGCAATTATAGTAGCTCTTCCCCTTTTCCTGCCTGGTTGTTTAATCTGACCTACTTTGGCTTCTTTAACCAATTATGTATCCATTGGGTACTGCGTTAAATGCTAGAAGTAAGTAATTGCTTAATTCCATTTTTTATTTGATATAATGAAAAATTCCCTTATGAGACTGGTTAAAGGAACAAATCATTAAGGCAGACTGTTAAATCTCTTGGAGATAACATAAAAATTGCATAATTTATGTATTATGATCTAAATATGATGTTTCAAAAGAAAATAAATTACAAACATATGCATTCATTTTCAATCAATTGTTTAATGCCCCACCAAAATTTAAAAGCTCACACATTGGTCTTCTGCACTGTACACAAGGCAGAAAGAATCAGAATAGACATTCTCGTGATAATCAATTAAACTCACTAAAACAGTGTCTTTATTATGCCTGATCTTTAGGTACTTGACCTAGCTCCATCTATATAAGGATGCATTTGCTCTAAACTAAAACGAAATTTCTCTTTCCTGAAGGTGGCACTGTGAACAAGGAAAAGTAACTGTTCACTAACTTATTCAGGAACTATAGACTAGCTTATTAGGTTAAAAAAAAATTGCAACATAATATGTATCTCACTTACCCTGATGACTTTGATTATCTTAATGGCTATTTTCCTTTCATTTTGATTCTTCTCCTTTTTTTTGATTGGGAAATATTGGGGAACATTGTGTTTTCTCCAGGGCCCACCAGCCCCAAGTAGTTGTCCTCCAATCTAGTTGTGGAAGGAGCAGCTCAGTTACAAATCCAGTTGCCATTTTCAATCTTGATCCTGTTTCCCTGAAAATAAGACCTAACTGGACCATTAGCTCTGTCTTTTGGAGAGAAATTAATGTAAGACCCAGTATCATATCATATCATATCATATCATATCATATCATATCATATATTATTATATTATATTATATTATATTATATTATATTATATTATATTATATTATATTATATTATATTATATTATATTGACCGGTCTTATAGTAAAATAAGACCAGGTCTTATATTAATTTTTGCTCCAAAAGACACATTACAGTTGATGATCCAGCTAAGTCTTATTTTCGGGGAAACATAGTAGTTGCAGGGGGCAGAGCCCACCATCCCTTGTGGGAATTGAACTGGAAACTTTGTTGTTAAGAGCTCATGCTCTAACCAACTGAGCCATCAGGCCACCCCAATTCTTCTCCCTTTTTGAAATCAAATTCACTGCCTATTGTAGCCACACCCATTAACTTTTTGTGTGAGTTTTTATGTTAAGGAAATGTTTTCTTTAAAAAATAAAAATGAATAGCTAAAATTTATTGAAAGATAACTATGTTCAACCACTGTAGTTAAGCACTTTGAATACATTACAGCACTTTCACACAAACTTCAGCAGTGGAATAAAGAAAGGAGCTATTTTAGAAGAATAGTTAACTCCCATAACTCCAACTTATTTATTTGATTTTGCTTGGGAAATTGGGGGGGAATAACATATAAGGAGACAAGATATGGTGTCTTTATTTTGCCTTCATTAATTGGAGACTTAACTAAGTAAGAACCTTTATTTTGTTACCTGCTACCAAATAAAAATGAAGATTTCTATTTGGAAAGCACATTTTCTGTTTCCTGTTAACAAACACCAAACAACGCTCACCAGAATCAGACCTACTTTAGCCAGGCACAAACCACTTAAGTTATTTTGTCATCTGATTTAGAAAGCTGCGATTCAAACAACCTAAAAGTTTACAGTTACCTTACTGCTCATGAGGCAAGCAAAATTTTACATCTTTCAAAGATTGAGACAGCATAATTTGAATACATGGATTTGCTGTGTGCCCCAGGTGCTATCATTCTTAATTTTTCTTTAGCGATTTCACAGCTTTGTGTCCTAAATATTTAGTCCAGAAAATGCCCAGAAAATGTGCATTGTATTCCTATTATGAAAAACTTGCCCTTCAGCTGTGCCACAAGACTGTCAGATCATCACACTTAAATGAAACACTTCCAAGTATGCTTATCCAGTAAGCAAACATACCTGTGTCAATACAGAAGCATTTAGTTAACACTTCATACAGTTCAAATGAGCAAGTGGGTCATAATTTCAACACAACTTTGTTTACATTTCAGTAATATTATACACAAGGACCTGATTTACTAGAGTAAGGCACTGGGGAAAAGCTGTTAAATGCTTCTTCATGGGACAGAAAACAACAGCATACTAGCAATACTTACAGTCACATGGCTGACAATTCCTTTAGAAGTTTATGATAATTAGCATAGTGACTGCAGGCAGGACTCAATTCTCACTCAATTCTCTTCCTTTGAGATGTCATAATTATGTTCAACTCCTGTTCAATGGAGACATTTACTCTTCCAACAGCACACACCATGGGGTAAACGGAGAGAGCTTTGCAATTATTTCTGCCTTTTGGGAGCTCTCAGCAGTGAAGAGGAGACATCCACAATAATAATTCTAATGGCTGACGGACTGTGAGAGTGACATAATGAAAATATAAGATGTTATGAGACATTCTTTTTATATAAATAAATATAGTCATCCATAAGCTTTTGTTTCTTAAGGTTAAATAATTTCAGTTCTTATTTCTCAATACTTTGTTTACTGTCTTCCTATGAATCCTCAGGTTTCAATATTTATCTTAGATTATAGAACTCGACACTGCACCACCATTACAATGGCCCAAAAGGCTGAATTTCGGAAGAAATGCCTTACTTTCCTTAATTTCCTAGTATTTTGTTCACTTTTGAAATAATTGAGGAAATATTCGTGATCCTATCAAGATTTGTTAAATATTCAGCCACAGGGTGTCGGTTAAATAAATTATCCCACATCTATATAACGAAATGAGGTCAATAAAATGTTTAAGAAATAAAAATCATGAAAGAATCAAATACTGTTAGGTAGGAGAAAAATGGTTCACAATGGGGCATGATTTCTATTATTTTAAGTATATATTTGTATGTATATACACACAAAAATGGAAGTTCCCATCAAAGTGGGAGGAATATGGGTGTTTTCTGTTACCCTTTTTTTTTTTGCAGTCGTTGCTTTTGTAACAAGGAAAAAAACAGCTTTATTTTGTAATAAAATTCTCACAATTAAAGCAAATTTTAGAATCTTGGTTTATTAGACTAAAATGCCTAACAAACCTAACAAAAAATATAAATTGTATATATGAGAGGATTCTTACATTTTTAAAACTCTTAAGCTAAGTTTAGAAAAAGCAAAATAAATATACATGCTATATAGTAATAAAAATCAGACCCCCCACTGCCTCTGTAACCACGGGTAATTATACACAGTGATATGATTGGAGAGTCCACTCCTTTGGATTCCACAAGCTATTTTGGTTTTTAAGATTTCTCTTTTAACATGGAAATTTCCTTGTCTGGGTCACATTATTAAGTGTTATTTATTGATATCTTAGCAGAAATTAGGTAAGAGCAAGAATCAAATAGAGGTAAACCCTGGGCAAATTGTGGAGTGAAAGAATAGAGAGAGTGACAGACATCAAGGGAGTTTCCAGTGCCAAAAACAAACTGCTCAAAATTCTACTGAGGCAGAAGGAATGTATGTTTTCCAAGTACTTGTGTTATCAAGTGAGAAAATGTACGTAAGAGAGCTTTTACAACGTTAGAGCTATCTACAAATAATAGCTAACGTTTATCTAGCTCTAATGTGAGTGCTGTTCTTGACCCAGTTAACACATTGTTTATGCATAAAACCTATGTACATCTGCTTATGAGTGAGGTAGGCCCTGCCCATGGTATCTCCATTTGCCAGGTAGGAAACTGAGGCATGGAGAGGTTAAAGAAAGTGCCAGATATTACAGTTGTAAATGGTTGAGCTAGGATTAAAACCCAGGTGGTCTGCTCCAAAATAGTTCTTAATCACTCACTTTTCTTTTGCATTAGGTTTTCTTATGGCTTTCTTCAAAGATACTGCTTTTTGTTTTGTTTTAACAGCTGTATTGAGATATATATATAATTCACATAGGATACAATTTACCCTTTTAAAGTGTACAATTTAATGATATTTTTAGTATATTCACAAATTGTGCCACCATCACCACAATCAATTTTAGAACATTTTGATCACCCCCAAAAGAAATCCCTTACTCTCCCCTTTTTCTCCCTTTGCCCAGACCTAGACAACCACTAATCTATTTTCTGTCTCTGTGGATTTGCCAGTTCTCGATATTTCATGCAAATAGCATCATTCAATATGTGATCTTCTTTCATTTTGCATAATGTTTTCAAAGTTAATCCACACTGCAGCTCATATCAGTACTTTATTCTTTTGTTGTTGTTGTTGAATAATATAGTCTATTGCATGGACATACTACATTTTTTAATTCATGAGATGATAGATAGCTGGGATTGTTTCCACCTTTTGACTATTATAAATAATGCTGCTATAAACATTCATGCAAATATTTTTGTGTGGACCTGTTTTCATTTCTCATGGATAGAAATCTAAGAGTGGAATTTTGGAGTCATATAGTACCTCTATGTTTAACCTTTAAGGAACTGCCAAACTGTTTTCCAAAGTGGCTGCACCATTTTACATTCCCAGCAGCAGTGTATGAGGATTCCAATATTTCCATACCCTTGCCAACACTTTTTAATCTTTTTTTTAATAGCCATCCTAGTGATATGAAATGGTATCTCTTTGTAATTTTGATTTACATTTCCCTGATGCTTAATGATGTTGAATATCTTTTCTTAAGACATCATATTTTTATTATTTCTGAAACTTCGAAACTCAAGGCTTGAATCAATAGTAACATGGGAAAGACCCCAACCTTGGAAAGGTCAAGCTCCTGACGACAGCATCCTGGTCTTATTCATCTTGGAGAATTGCTCAGCATGACGCACCGTTCTTTACACAGTAAAGGTGTTCCATAAATGTTTGCTGACTTGCACTTCTGGTGTTCTTTTGTAAGTCAATTGCACTTTCATACAGACTTAATTTTAAATGGTATTTAGCTTCCGAAATTAAGACTTTTTTTAACTTATGACAATTAAGTTGCAAACCCATCCTAGAAAAAGTGCTGCAAACCTCATTGCTGAATATCACTACGGTCTCCTTCGAAGTACTCCCCTTGGGAAGCTATGCACTGACGCCAGCACCTAGTTCACCCTTCAAAGCAGTTTTAGAATTATTTTTCTGGAATGGCCATCAGAGCTGTCATCTTATTACACTTGATGCCCTGAATGCCATCAAAATGTCTTCCTTTCAATATTTCCTTTATCTTCAGGTAAAGAAAGAAGTCATTGGGGGCCAGATCAGGTGAGTAGGGAGGGTGTTCCAATACACTTATTTGTTTACTGGCTAAAAACTCCCTCACAGACAGGATGTGTGAGCTGGCGCATTGTCTTAATGCAAGAGCCATGAATTGTTGGCGAAAAGTTCAGGTCATCTAACTTTTTCACTCAGCCTTTTCCACAGTTCCAAATAGTAAACTTGGTTAACTGTCCACTTGGTACAAATTCACAATGAATAATCCCTCTGATATCAAAAAAGTTTAGCGACACTGTTGCAACAAGTTCGAGAACTTAATTGTTAGACTGCATATAATGTAGCAGAACCATGGTATTAATAATACAAGTCTGAGTCCTGTTAACAGAGCAATGCGGTACAGCACATAGAGGAACAAGCAGAGCTCTCCTAAACCTCCCCTACCTGGGGCAGAGGGCCAAGCCTCCAAGGGAAAAACTTTTACTTTTTTACTTATATATAACACACATAAAGTGCACTAATCTTATGTGTATAGCTTAACAGTTTTCAAAAATGTGAATACGCCTGTGTAACCACCCCAGAAGATTGCCTCATTCTCTTTCCCCAGTCAATTCCCTTCACCATAGGTAACCATTACTCTGACTTCAAAACCCTCACTTAGTTTTACTTAAGAAAATTTTATTTAGAATTTATCTCCACCACCTGCCCATCTCCAATTCTGGACCTTTTTCTCTGGTCACTCTGGGGGATGGAATCATCATGCTTTTCACAGCTTCGCCCTGACCTGTCCTGGATCCGAGTGACCTGTCTCCCTTCCCTTCAGTTAAAACTCTTGTTCTTTGGTTGATACAGCTTTTCCCAAGTAGACTGAGAGATCCTTGGGAATAGGGGCTCTATTTTCCTTGCCTAGGAGGCTTTCAATGTGCATGTGAAATAAATAAATGCATATGACATTGAGTAGGAAGGAGGGGGAAAAACAACCCAGCATATGAAAATCACATGAAATCATGGATGCCAAACAGTCCCACATTCTTCCCAGAAAAAGTTAAAGAAGCTGCTTATTCAATGGGGGTTGTGGGGGAGCTCATGATAAACACACGGAACAAAGGAATCAAAATATAATGGACTGGATGATCACAATTCTGAGGAAAATAAAACCAATGGAAAAATTATATATATATATATATATATATATATATATATATATATACACATATATATAGATATAGATATAGATATGAATGAAATTCACCAAAATGTGACAATGATTATATTTAGAAGGTGAAACTTAGAGATAATTTCTCATTACTTTCTCTATTTTCTAAAACTGCATCAATAAATACATACTAGTGTCATAATGGGAAAAATCATATTTTTAAATGAGACTACTTATTAACCCAAATTAATATTTAATCAAAGGAAAATAAGACTGTGTATCTAAGTGAATGAAAAGGTATGCGGGGAGATAGATCCTCACAGAGCAGGAAGCCTTCCTTAGCTTGGCATCAGCTCTCCTAAATGAACCCTGCTTTTTAAAGTTTTTTTCCCCAACTCCGTTTCTGAATCTGAAAATGTTCCCTAAAATGCCCACCTATAACCACTCATAAACACATTTTATTAGAAGATTCCCTGGACTACAGCAATATCATAGAGATTTCCTACATTTTTATTTAAAAGCTAAAATTCGAATAAATAAAAATCTACTACAAAATACCTTATATGCTTTCTTTTGTATGGAGAGTAAGATGGATCACTGAAGCAATTTTTGAAATTCTGCAAGTCAAAAATTGCTTTTTCTGAAAACATCCAGAAAACCAATTACCTCCACTCTCAATTTCACTTTGTATGTTGTTGCCACACAGCTGCATGCCTGTCTGTCTGTCCCCTCATACCTACCCCTAAAAACAAAGAAGAGTCTGTGAGACTATTCCTTTCAGGGACATTGCTTCACCTTTATGCCATCTCCTTGTTTGGCCCCAAAGGATGGCTGGCTAGCCAAGGACGGGTAAGATTCCTCAAGAAAGGAACAACCTAAGACAGGCACAGTCATGTGGGGACCACCAGGAGAATTCACGGGGTTGATAGAGGTGGGCACAGCCCCCACCTTCCCCTGTCTAAGGAGAGCTTCTGCCTCTGTGGCTGTATTCCTTCCCACATCCTGCTTGGGGTGTGATAACATCAGTTCTCCATCTCAGTAAGTTTTCAACATAAAGGTTTTGTCCCCTGGGGAGGTACAAACAATAATTATTTATACATCATGGGAGTTTCGAAAAGCAAGCGTGATTGGTTTGAACCAGTTTTCTGGTATGGTGTATGAGACTCACAGACCATAGAAAAAACAGTGCTACTTCCTTGTATGTGCATCAATAAAAGCCACAAGGTGGCCCGATTCGGGGCTCTCAGTCCTTTGAGACTGTGAGACCCTTGGCCCCTGTTTCAAAACTTTCTTGATTTCTGTTTCTTTCTTAACTCTTCACTGCCCCTTTTCATTCTCTCACTGCCTGTGTTGCGCTGGATGTGACAGTATGTATAGGAATAACCTTACCCTGTCCAACTTTCTTCTGTATTGATGATATCTACATGAACCTATCAACAACACAGGCATCCAGTTTCCTCATTGGTTAACCATGTAAACTTCATTCAACACTATGTACAAAAGTAACCTCAAATCCAAAACATAAGAGCTTCTCAGGTTTTTCTTTGATTTACATTTTTATTTGTTTCTATCAGTTGTTCTAGCACACAAAAATAAAATATTCTCAGTATTTACATTGGCAAAAATAAACTGTTTTAATATAAAACCAAGATAATCAAGCATTTTAAAATGTCTTTCAACTTACTTACAGTGATCATTAGTTTGATTTGAAGGAGAAAGAAAACGTTTTCTACTTTCCAATAACCCTATCTTCTTTTAAATTCATAAGGCTTTTCTACAAATTTATCTATGATTACAAAAAATTTACTTCTACAAGAGGCCATCCTCTTTTCATCTTTTCAAAAGAGGAAACAAACCCAGAGAAGGAGTTTACCCAAGTACATGATACCCTAAATAATAAAAAAGAATAGTTCTGGTAATCTTTGAGCCTGGAAGATTTTTTCTTTCTCTTCTAAAGCCAAATCAATTTATTAAACCTCTTTTTACGCAGTAAGTGATAATATACTAGGAATTTCATAGAATGTATGCACAAGTATTAATAAGCTTTTCCAGCTAGAATATATTTAAATTAAAGGAGCGTCACACTACCTAAATTTCCTACATCACATCAGTTTGCATGATAGGAAATGAGAACAGAAACAGCCAGCACCACAGAGTATAAGTAATGGAGTCTCCCTGGCTGAGGTAGAAAGTCTGCATTTGAAACACTGAACTTTAGAGCAATTGTAAATAGACTGCAAATTCTGCCGTTAACATATCAATTCAGATAGAAAGAACTAATCAATTTCCCAGTGTACAGGATCAGGGAATACAGAAGTGGGCCAACGAATAACATCAAAAAGGGAAATTTTAAAAGGAAGAGTATGAATCAAAGCCAGATTATATAAAGCAGTCTGATACAGGGTGTCTTTACCCTACTGGGAAATGACTAGTCGTTAACTACAAACATACAGTGCAACAATGGTCCCTCTGTCATCTGTTGTAGACATGCGTATATTTGTTCGTAAATTATGTGTGATTTATTTGCTAGACTGTGGATTCTCTTCAGTTTTCTTTATAACTTCTCAAGGTAAGAATTTCTTCAGAGATTTTAAGGAGAAGCACGCTAAATGAGGAGAGCCAACAAATAATTCATAGATACTATCCTGAGCAAGATTATGTTCCACCAAATTCTTCTCATTGTAACTGTACCTCCAAAAACAAATAAAAGAAAACTGAGACGAAGAGACTGTAAGACTGCTTAATAAACCACTATGTATCTAATTAACCAAGCATCTGTCAATATTATAATATAAAATATAGATTTCACTAGCTGATCTGATAAAAATGTTACCAATAAATATAATACATTTAATAGAATAAGAATATTATTTATTTATATAACAAAAACTAGTTTATATTTTTACATTTTGACACTCTTAGTTTTAATTTGTCAATTGATAGGTTTTCAATCTAGCTATAAAATTTTTCCCTCCAGTATAAATTTATTAAATATTTTTGTGCCATCATGTGGCTAACTTTAGGGTGCTTTAAGTACTTGGTTCAGAATATAAAATACTTCTTGAGTAAATCCCTTTCAATACTAAACTCATATGAAATGCCATTCTCCTGTTACAGATGTGGCCTTTAGTTCAAATTTCTTTATACCACAACTGTATAAAGATTTTTCTATAATATAGCTGTTTTCATTATTCATTGAACAACTTTGAATTCATTTTTAAATTTCCATAACAGTAAGGTTAACACATAGCTCCATTTCCTCAACTTTACTCTTCATGCCAAGCTCTCTTCCACTTACTCTCTTCTTTCCTCCATGTAGTGGAGCTCTCGATTCCTGGTATACATGCAATATGTTTAAACCACTTACTGTGGAGTGTTTACTTTTAAAAATAGGTATCAGCCAAACTTTCCAAATTTAAATGCAAACATGTCTTGCTTTCAAATCAGAAACAAAAGAACCTTAAGCTAAAGTTTCTCTAAGTAGTAACACCTGTGAGTTCTTTACTTGTTGTTAGATTTGCAGTTTTACACTTTGTGCAATACTGGTGGTCATTTTGCTGTCAAAGTAACACTCTATTTTTTTAGTCTTCGCTAATTAGTGGTTTCCTAAGCATTGCAGAAAAACCTAGCTTTAATTTGTCCCCTCCAAATCTAAAGTATGTTTAAAGTTCATTATTGAAAAACAAAGGAAAGTTTAAACTAGAAAATTAAAAGCAAGAAACAATTAGGATGGATTTTTCCCCTTAAAAGTCTTAAAATTTACAAAGAGATAACCAATTAACCAACCAATGAAGTGGGAGCAAAACTAGGAATCAATTATAGAGGCAGCTCATTCACTGATTTGCCATAAGAACTTAATAATGGCATTTAACCATTTTGTTCCTTCATCTGTAAAATGAGGATAATAGTGTTAATATATAGAATAAGTGTTGCAAATAATAAAGAGGTATAAAGAATCTTATTGTAAAGTTTTAGGTAAAAGCCAAATATTAGTCAAAATAAAAGAAAACATAATAAACATCATTCTGCTTGTTAAGTTTTGGCAGAGATGAAGAAAAGATGTGTCAGTTTAGATTTAGAAGTAATACTGAGTCCATTAAAAGCAACAAGAGAAAGACAACCAGTTACTTAAAAGGGAACACCGTAAGAATATCAGCTGACTTCTCAATAGAAACTTTGCAGGCCAGGAGGGTGTGGCAAGAAATATTCAAAGTGATGAAAAACAAGGGCCTACAACCAAGACTACTCAACCCAGCAAAGCTATCATTTAAAATTGAAGAAGAGATAGCTTCCCAGATAAGAAAAAGCTAAAAGAGTTCATCAAGACGAAACCAGTATTACAAGAAATGTTGAAGGGACTTCTTTAAAAAGAAAAAGGGGGAAACAAACAAACAAACAAAGATAAAAAACATGAATAATAATGTGGCAATAGCTGTATACCTATCAATAATCACTTTAAATGTAAATGGATTAAATTCTCCAATCAAAAGACATAAGGTAACTGAATGGATAAGAAAACAAGACCCATACATATGCTGTCTACAAGAGACCCACCTCAGATCAAAAGATGCACATAGACTGAAAGTAAACGGATGGAAAAAGATATTTTATGCAAATGGAAATGAAAAAAAAAAAAAAAAGGCCGGGTAGCAATACTTATATCAGACAAAATAGACTTTAAAACAAAGTTTATAATAAGAGACACAGAAGGACATTACATAATGATAAAGGAATAATTCCAAAAGAGGACATAACTCTAGTAAACATCTATGCACCCAACATAGGAGCACCTAAATATATAAAACAAATATTGACCAACATAAAAGGAGAGATCAACAGTAACACAATCATAGTAGGGGACTTTAACACCCCATTGACACCAATGGACAGATCTTCCAGACAGAAAATCAACAAGGAAACAGTGGCCTTAAATGGCACAATAGAGCAGATGGATTTAATTGGTATTTTTAGAGCATTTCACTCCAAAGCAGCAGAATATACATTATTTTCAAGTGCATATGGAATATTTTCCAAGATAGATCACATGTTAAGCTACAAAACAAGTCTTAATAAATTTAAGAAGATTGAAATCATATCAAGCATCTTCTCTGACCACAATGGTATGAAACTAGAAATCAATTATAAGAAAAAAACCTGAAAAACACATGAACACATAAAGGCTCAATAACATGCTACTAAATAATGAATGGGTCAACAACGAGATCAAGGGAAAAATCAATAGATACCTTGAGACAAATGAGAGGAAAAACACAATGACCCAAAATCTATAGGACATACTAAGTGCAGTCCTAAGAGAGAAATTAATAGCAATACAGGCCTACCTCAAGAAACAAGAAAAATCTCAAATAAACAATCTAATCTCACACCTAAAGGAACTAGAAAAAGAACAGCAAACAAAATCCAAAGTGAATAGAAGGAAGGAAATAAGATCAGCGTGGAAAGAAATGAAATAGAGTTATTAAAAACAACAACAACAATAAAAAAGATCAATGAAACCAAGATCTTTGGAAAGAAACAAAATTGATAAACCTTTATATCATCAAGAAAAAGAGAGAGGACCCAAATGAAATGAAATGAAAGAGAAGTGACAACTGATACAATAGAAATACAAAAAAAATTAAGAAAATACTATGAGCAATTATACACAAACAAATTGGACAATCTGGAAGAAATGGATAAATTCCTAGAAGCATACAACCTACCAAGTCTGAATCAAGAATAAACAGAAAATCTGAACCAACCGATTACTACTAAGAAAATCGAATCAGTAATCAATAAACTCCCAACAAACAAAAGTCCTGAATGGCTTAACAAGTGAAGTCTAGATGGCTTAACAAGTGAACTTTACCAAACATTCAAAGAAGTATCAATACCTATTCTTCTCAAAGTATTCCAAAAAAAATTCAAGAGGAGAGAAGTCTCCCAAGTTCATTCTATGAGGCCACCATTACCCTGATTCCAAAACCAGACTTAGACATTACAAAAAAGTAAATTATAGGCATATATCCCTGATGAACATAGATGCAAACATCTTCAACAAACTATTAGCAAACCGAATTCAACAATGCATTAAAAACGTCATACACCACGATTAAGGGGGATTTATTCCTGGTACGCAAAGTTGGTTCAATATCCACCAATCAATTAATGTGATACACCACATAAACAAAATGAAAAATAAAAATCATACAATTATATCAATAGATGCAGAAAAAGCATTTGACAAAATCCAGCATCTATTTATGATAAAACCTCTCAGCAAAGTGGAAATAGAGGGAACATATCTCAACATAATAAAGGTCATATACGACAAACTCACAGCTAAATCATACTCAATGTGGAAAAGCTAAAAGCATTCTTCTTAAGATCAGGAAAAAGAAAAAGATATTCACTTTCACCACTTTTATTTAACATAGTACTGGAAGTCCTAGTCATGGAAATCAGACAAGGAAAAGAAATAAAAGGCATCCAAACTAGAAAAGAAGAAGTAAAACTCTCATTATTTGCACATGACATGATACTATATATAGAGAACCCCAAAGATTCCACTAAAAAAACTGTTTGAATTGCTAAATGATTTTAGTAAAGTAACAGGATATAAAATTAATATTCAGAGATCAGTTGCATTTTTATACACCAATAATGAACTATCAGATAGAGAAATTAAGAAAACAATCCTATTTACAATTGCATCAAAAAAAAAAATACCTAGGAATAAATTTTAACCAAGGAAGTAAAAGACCTGTACTCAGGATATTATAAGACATTGAAGAGAGAAATTAAAGAAGATACAAATAAATGGAAGCATATATTATGCTCATGAATAGGAAGAATTAATATAGTTAAAATGTCCATACTACCCAAAGCAATCTATAGATTAAATGCAATCCCTATCAAAATACCAAGGGCATTTTTCACAGAACTAGAACAAATAATCCTAAACTTTATATGAAACCAGAAAAGATCTTGTATAGCCACAGCAATTTTGAGAAAGAAGAACAAAGCTGAAGTTATCATGGTACCTGATATCAAATTATACTACAAAATCATAGTAATCAAAACAGCATGGTATTGGCATAAAAACAGACAAATATATCCATGGAACAGAATAGAGAGCACAGAAATAAATCCATGCCTATATGATCGTTTAGTCTATGACAAAGGAAGCAAAAATATACATTGGGGTAAAGATAGTCTATTCAATAAATGGTGCTAGGAAAACTGGACAGATACATACAAAAAAATGAAAGTGAACCACCTTCTTACGCCATATACAAGAATAAACTCAAAATGGGTTAAAGATTTAAATGTAAGACCTGAAACCATAAAACTCCTAGAAGAAAATATAGGCAGTAAACTCTCAGACATTGCCCTTAGTAGTATTTTTACTGATATATCTCCTCAGGCAAGAGAAACAAAAGAAAAAATAAACAAATGGGACTATATAAAACTAAACAGTTTTGCACAGAAAAAGAAATCAGCAACAAAATGAAAAGACATCCTACTGAATGGGAGAAGATATTCATCAATGATACATCTGATGAGGGGTTAATATCCAAAATTTACAAAAAACCCATACAACTCAACACCGAAATAACAAACAATCCAATTAACAAATGGTCAGAAGACCTGAAAAGACATTTCTCCAAAGAGAACAGACAGATGGCCAATAGACATATGAAAAGATGCTCAATGTCACTAATCATCAGAGAAATGCAAATAAAAACCACAATGAGATATTATCTCACACCTGTCAGAATTGCCATCCATCAATAAATAAACAAACAGCAAGTGTTGGTGAGGATGTAGAGAAAAGGGAACCCTCGTGCACCGTTGGTGGGGTTGCAAATTGATGCAGCCACTATGGAAAACAGTGTGGAGGTTCATCAAAAACTTAAAAATAGAACTACCTTATGACCCAGCAATTCCATTTCTGAGTGTTTATGCACAAAAATCCAAAACACTAATTCGAAAAGATATACATATCCCTATGTTCACTGCAGCATTATTTACAATAGCCAAGATATGGAAACAACCAAAATGTTCATCAATAAGCTACTGGATAAAGAAATTGTGGTACAGGGATGGCCGGTTAGCTCAGTTGGTTAGAGCATAGTGTTGATAACACCAAGGTCGCTGGTTTGATCCCTACATTGGCCACTGTGAGCTGCACCCTTCTAATTAAATAAAGAAAAATTGTGGTACTTATATATATATATAATGGAATATTACTATGCCATAAAAAAGAATGAAATATTACCATTTGTAATAATATGGATGGACCTAGAGGGAATTATGCTAAGTAAAATAAGTCAGACTGCAAAAGAAAAATACCATATGATCTCACTTGTGGAATCTAAAAAACAAAATAAACAAACAAAACAGAAACAGACTCGTAGATACAGAGAACAAACTGATGGTTACTAGATGGGAGGGGAGTTGGGGGCTGGGCGAGAAAGGTGAAAGGATTAAGAAGTACAAATTAGTAGTTACAAAATAGTCACAGGGATGTAAAGTACAGTATGGAGAATATAATCAATAATATTGTAAAAACAATGTATAGTGTCACATGGGTACTAGACTTATCGTGAGGATCATTTCATAAATTATATAAATGTCTAACCACTATGCAATACACTTGAAACTAATATAAAATAATATTGAATGTCAATTATAATTTAAAAAATAGTCACCAGGATGTAAAGTACAGCATGGAGAATATAGTCAATATATTGTAATAACTATGTACGGTGTCAGATGGGTAATAGACTTATTGGGGTTATTCCTTTGTGAGGTATATAAATGTCTAATCACATGTTGTTCTGTACACCTGAAACTACTAAAAAGAATTTTGAGAAAAAGTAAAGTTAGAATGCATGAGAAAAAAAGAAATAATTCTGAGTCTTACAGAGCAAGATAATTTTTACTATTTTCTTTGTTTAACTTGAAAAGGAAAGAACTGATAGACAAGATGAATGGAGAGATAAGTAGTAGTTAGAGAGATGATAGATGATAGATATTAATACGATAGATAGATAGATAGATGTCATGGGGTGGGGGAGACACATTTTTCCATGCAGAAGAACTCCAAATAACTTATGTAGATATTTCACTCAAAAGGATGGGAAGCGTGACGCTCCTTTTCTTATCTGTGGGCTCCATACAGTGGATTTTCATAGGGGAAGGGGGAAGAAGGAGCAACTTTATAGTATAAAACCGCTTCATTAACCAGGTGATCAAAGTCAACATCAACAGTCATAATGTTGATAGACTGTATCCCTGCATGATATGACGAAAATGGTGCTTTACCTATATGACTTTCCCCCAAAAAAAACACATAACCCCATTCTAATCATGAGAAACACATATTTCAATCTGAAAAAAAAAAAGTTGGACGAACTCATACTTCCCAATCTCAAAACTTACTACAGAGCTATAATAATCAATACAGCATGGTACTGCTTTCAGGGTAGACATACAGATCCATGGAATAGAATCAAGAGTTCAGAAACAAAACCTAACATTTATGTCCAGTTGCTTTCCAACAAGGATGTCAAAACAATCTAATGGGGGAAAGAATAGTCTTTTCAACAAACAGTGCTGGCATACCGGGATATCCACTGCAAAAAAAATGAAGTTTGACCCCTCACCATACACAAAAATTAATTCAAAGTGTACCATAGACCTAAATTAACAGATAAAACTATAAACCCAGAAGAAAACACAGGAGTAAATCTTTGTGATTTTGGTTGGTTTCTTAGTTGCCACCAAAAGCACATGTGACAAAACAAAAAATAATTTGAACTATATTAAAAAAAGAACGTTTTTGCTGCAAGTAGTATCTTCAAGAATGTAAAAACAAACCACAGAAGAGAGAAAGCATTTGCAAGTCTTATAACTAATAAGGGACTTGTATCCCGAATATATAAAGAACTCTTATAAACTCAGCAATTAAAAGACAACCAACCTAATTTTAAAGTGGGAAAGGATTTGAAAAAAGACATTTCTCCAAAGATATGCACATGGCCAAATGAGCACATGGAAAGATGTTCAACAGCATTAGTTACTAGGGAAATGGAAAGCAAAACCACATTGAGATACTACTTCACACCCACTAGCATGGCTATAATCAAAAAAGACAAACATAGCAAGTGTTGGCAAGGATATGGAGAAATTGAAACCCTCACATATTGCTGGTGGGAATGTAAAATGGTGCAGCTGCTTTGGAAAACATTTTGACAATTCCTCAAAATGTTAAACATAGAGTTATCTTATGACCCAGCAATTCCACTCCTAGGTGTATATACCTAAGAGAAATGAAAACATGTATCTACAAAAAATGTTTATACACAGATGTTCATAACACTTTTCATAGTAGCCAAAAAAGTGGAAACAACTCAAATGTCCATACAGAGGAATGTTGTTTGGCAATAAAAAGGAATGAAGTACTGGTGGATGAACGTTGAAACCATTATGATAAGTGAAAAAAACCTAGTCACAAAGAAAAGAAACCTCACCTGTTATATGATCTCATTTATGTGAAATGTCCAAATAAGCAAATCGATAGAGACAGAAAATAAATTAGTGGTTGCCTCGACTAGGGAATAGGAAAATGAGAAGTAACAGCTAACAGGTACAGGATTTCTTATAAAGCGGACAAAAACTTTTTAAACTTAGGTTGTGGAGATGATTGCAAAAACTCAGTGAATATACTAAAAAACACTGAGTTGTACATTTTAAATGAGTGAATTATATAGTATGTGAATTACATCTCAATAAATCTGCTTTTAAAAAGGAATCTCCTGGCTCAATCAGCTATTGGTAGTGATATAGATGATGAGGGCAAGAGGATGGTGACACCCAAACTACACAGACCCAACCCTGTGTGTGCAGGTCTCTTCCCAGAAAAGAAGCAATCATGATGAATTTGGAAGCAACCCCAAGAAGTATCTTCTACATTAGGAATTTCCATTTTAATGATGCTAAGCGAAGTAAGTCAGACAGAAAAAGTCGAGAACCATATGATTTCACTGATATGCGGTGTATAAAACTGAAAACAACAATGGAACAAGATAAACAAGTGAAGAAACAAAAACTGATAGACACAGACAGTAATTTAGTGGTTAGCAGAGGGTAAGGCGATAGGGGGGTGGTAGATGAGGGTAAATGGGATCAAATACATAGTGATGGAAGGAGAACTGACTCTGGGTGGTGAACACACAATGTGATATATAGATGATGTATTACAGAATTGTACACCTGAAACCTAATTTTACTAACAATTGTCACCCCTATAAACTAAAAAAAAAGGAAACAAATGAAAGAAAAGTCCGGAAACCTTGGGAGTTAGGCGTGATCTTATGCAAGTACTCAAAGCTATTATTATCACTCACAAAACATACTATTTGTCTGTTATTTGCTTTAAACCATGGCATAGCTTAGAAATAATTGGATTTTCCACATCCTATACCTAAATGCAGCTTCTAATTATTGCTTGGCTGCCCATATAAATCCTAAGTAAATCTGTGGAGTTTCCTTTCCCTTACATCAATACAACATGAATAAATATAAATAATTGTCATGTCTGATTTACCTAGTATTTTGTTAAGCAGCTAAAAGTAAATATTGAAAATAGTTTTTAGTGATGCAAGTTTAAACAGGTGTTTGCCTAAAGGAAGGCTATAGGTCTTTAATTGTAGAAATGATTGAATCAAAGCAAATTACTACGCTAATCATGCTGATTTCCTTACATTTAATGGTGTCAATTTTAACTATCCTGTTTCACGTTAGTTTTCATTACAAATGGTCTCAAATTAATTTCAGATATAAGTGGCAATAAAATATAAACAACTAGATGAAAATAAATATGGAGCCTCAATAAATAAATGAGTGAATCAAAGTTCACTGTATGCAGAGGTACTGGATGAAGATGACATTCCTTAATATAAGAACAGAATTTTTCAGAGCAAGATCTGTTAGGTACCTCAGGATGGCAATAAAACCTCTGTTGACCCAATGAAGTACAAAAAAATGTAGAAATTTTAAATAACATTTTTTATTAAGCCAGTGGTGACATTATAATAATGCATATTTATACTTGGTCAGAGTTCCAAAACATTGAGATATGCATGAAATGCTCTCTTCTCCACTCAATGCATCTTTTCCCAAGAGGAATTTTTGTATATCAGGACCAATATGACTCCAGGACCTTGGCAACTTTCCTTCTATAATTCAATCTGAGGTACTTTGAGGCAAGGAATTTCACTGGGAAGCAAGAACTGGGTTTACTTCCCTGTTTCTGGATTTCTTTCCCACAATTGGCTAGGAGTGTTAAGAAACTGTTGTGAACGTCTTCCAGCACTTATAAATAAAGCTGCTCTCTGGATTTCCTCCATTTGACAAGTAGTCTCCAGAATACAGCTGTGAGCAAGGACGCCATTTTTGCTCTCCAGATAGACCCTGCCCACACTTTTAACATCTAACTCATGCCTATATTTTTATTTCTTGGGCAATTTTCCCCAGCTGGAGACTAGCGAGAGATGGCAGAAGGGGAAGTCAGTGAGGTTCCAGTGTGAGAAGGATTTGACAGAACTTGCTGGCTTTGAAATGTAGGTGCCCTAGTACAAGGACCAGAACAATGTCTCTGAGCAATATGTCCTCAGCTTACAGCAAGCCAGGAAACAGGGACCCTGGTCCCACAACTGCAAGGAACTAGATTCTACCAAAAACCTTACTGAGCTTGAAAATGGAGTCTTAGCAGAGCCTTTCCATCAGAGTCCAGGCAATACTTTGATTTCCAAGAAATCCAAAGCAGAGAAGCCAACTGAGCCCAGCCAGACTTCTGACCTACAGAACTGTGAGGTAATAAATTTGTGTTGTTTTAAGCCACTAAGTTTATGGTAATTTTTATAGGAGCAATAGAAAATTAATACAAACAGATAACATATATTGAGTGTTTCTCAGGTAACAGGCACTCTGCCAACTATTAAAGATGCATCACCTCATTCAGTCCTCACAACTTCTATCATCCCAGTTTCAAAGTTGAGGAATGTGGCCCACTCACAGATCCAAGTCACCTGGCTGTTCCATCACAGCAGGTCCAGGAAAGGAATCCATCCATCTCATGTGACTCCTGAACCCTTGACCATTGCTATCAATGGTCAATTGTTGCTATTCAATAATAATATGTATAAAGGATCCAAGTTTTAAACACACCCAGACCCACAAACATACTTGTGTACTCCATATATATATGTGTATAAGTACATAAAAATTTTCTGAAAGAAAATACACCAAATGTGAGAAGGAGGCCCCACAGGGAAAATGGCGGCTGTCTTCCAGCCCTCACCTAGAAACCACACACTTCAGTCTGCCTTCCATGTGTCTCCGACGCCCCCTATGTCTCTTCGCTGGAGCCCAAGAAATGAAGCTTGCAGTTTTCCCAGGTGCTTAGCAAATTACTCCTGCAAGCTAATTCTCATCCCCCAAGTTAAGAGTTTCAACAGCGAACACATTAACAGCCGGCTTATGTTCTTCCTGTACAACAGAAGGTACATATCCTGTCACTCTCCGACACAAACCCCACAGGCTAGCCACACTGAATGGCATCCCACCTACACCCTAGTACTTCAGTCATCCACGTCTTCATGAAAACACTGTATCTCGCCCTCAAAAGCTCCCTGCCTCATCTAAGCCACTGCTGCTGGCTTATCCATCTAGAAAATTCTCAGATTTAATATGGACCTACATATTGATTTGGCTTTACTATGTCATTTCAATGCTGTGCATATTATCAGAATTATCAGAATAAACAGGTAGAAATCTAAATCCTCATCTCCACTCCGAATGACTCAATGGGACGACATGCTACCAGAAATATTTCTCAATATTATAAACCTGGCCAAGGAGACATGAGATTTGTCAGCCGAACTGCAGCTATGACTCTATCAATATAATCTGGCACTTCTGTATTCCCCACCTGAGGCTATTATACAGCGCTGAATGACAGCCCACTTCAACGTCATCACGAGATCCACTGGGACAGAAACTCATAACTGGCTCTCAACACAGAACCTTCGTACAAAAGGTAATAAACACAGCCAGTCAGTACAGGGGGATTATAAGTGCGGCACAGAAAGTTTGGAGGAAAGCAGTTCCACATAAACCGACAAAAACAAGCCCAGAAGGACAATTTCTTAAACGTTAAAGGCAAGAAAGAAATGGATATCTTTGAAAGGCATGCTTTGGATAACTTGAAAACTGTCATCTTTTAGGAGCCGTGGCTGTTTGTTTTAAACTGCTCTATACAATTTCCACAAACCTCTCCCCACACATCTGCAATCACCAGGGATGAGGTACAAACTCCTCGCAATATGCCTCCCATCTGGTCAGTGGGCCTATTCGTGATAAACACTTTAGTAAAGTTAGCTTTCCTAATTATACCTCATTGTTTTCAAGATCTCTCAAGAACAGTTCCATGGGGCAGTTAAGATGCTGGATAGCGTATACCAGTGTGGTATAAGCTGATTGTTAAAATGTTGGGAATTTGTGTGCCACTTATTAAACACAAATGTTACTAAAAATTAGGTAAATTTACAATTAAATTATACTAAAACAAAGGCAGTGTGCAAAAAATCATCACTTTTTAATATTTGTTATCACATTTTACTAGTAACTATACTCACATCTATTATCTGGAAGTTAGAAATACTGAATAACGGTGTGCTACCATACATCTTTGCACAACTCTGCCCAGTGAATGCTCACTGGCATGTTGGTATCTTCAACTCAGCCATCGCATAGTCAACCACGGAAATCAGCAAACACTACCAACCAGGGCTCCATTTCCCTTCCAAGACTGGTGTCCAATGCTGACCAGCACGTCACTGCATTAAGATGTTTCATGTTGCCAATACCAGGCTTCACATTTGCAAAGAGAAACACTTGTTCCTGCCACTATAAACCTTGAATGAAATACAAGCTAATAATTTAACCACTTTTTTTAGATGCCACTAGAGATGAGAAATGGTTTCCATAGGACTCTCAAGATGTTCATTAGACTTAGCATCAACTTGCCCAGTTCATCACAGGAACTCAAAACTCCTTTAACTCGCATGTCATTCCTTTTAAATTTTTACAGCAATTTCAAGGTAAAAATATCTAGTGAACAGTTGAAAACATTGTCCTCTTATGTTTGAAATAGTAGGCATATACCCACTTCCATTCATAGTCACTCACAGGTGATGAGACTAGCGCATGGCTGAGTCACCTCTAGTGATAGCGGACGAAGTCACAGGGATTCCATCTGAAACAGAAACAGAGGCCGACTTCAATATCAAGTAGACATTCAAGTTTTAAACTTGCAGAATTTAATAAACTGGCTTTAAAGCTAAAGGGCACCTTTCGCAAGTTAAAAAATAATTTTAACTAGTATTAACAGATTGATAAAAATGGCTGTAAGAAATTTCCTGGTCCAACGTCAGTTTCTTAGAAAGATAAATGTATATCCATCCAAGTACTGTAGCATCTATTCTATTTTGAAATATCACGAGGAAAATGTCCGTTAGTCACTCACTTGTTGCTAATCTAGTCCATGATTTAATAATTATAGTAAACTAATTTCTTATTTTAATAACTTATCCTTCACTACAATTATGTCCGCATGTTATGTGACGTCATTCTTAAAATATGTATTAGCTTTTCACCATTTATGTGTACATAAATCAAATTACCATCAGTCATCATTGAAGAATTATAAAGTAGAACCCAAACTATTATACTTAGATTTGTAATATTTTTTGCAGAATTAAAGAAATCACAATTTTTTACTTGATTAGAGTACAAAAATAAGATGATACTAGGATTAGAAACATTTTTTTCTGTTTATATTATTCATATACTGGTTATATTTTAAATGTACATACTATAGATATATTCGTATGACAGTTAAATAAAGCATTGCATCTAAAAAAAAAAAGAAAAGAAAATACACCAAATGTTCATAGTAGTATATTAAATAGTAGGATTACCACTATTGTTACTTTGTAGTGCTTTTCTGTTAGTCTGAATTATTTTACAACTAGCATGTATTACTCCATAACTTTTATTTCCTTTTTTTTTTTTTCAGTTAAAAGATGAAGATGAAAACTTATTAAGGAGACTCTAGGATACCAACCTTATTCCCAGAGGCTCCCACACTCAAAGACTCATCGCACACCCAGGCTTCTGGCTCCAACTGCAACACTGTGATGAGTACTTCCTTCTCTGTCAGTCTCCCAGGTCCCCAGGGGAGGCCCAGAACTCCGGACCCACTCACTCCCTGCTGGGGAGGCCAAGCTTTGATGCTGGGTCTGAGGTACACATTGCCTTGTTTTTTCCTTTCAGGTTTCTCTACTTTACTGAGGCCAACTAAACCTCTGTAATAGACACTGCTAACTGAAGAGTACAAGAGCTTTTCCCAGCTTCCTTCTCTCTTTCCCACCTCCCACTATAATGGCTAGAAGAGTGAGAAGCTGGATTCCCAGACTACCTTGCAAGTAGGGGAAACTATGTGACTCAGGTCTGGCTATGAGACTTGAGTGGAAGCCCAGCTGGGGGCTTCTGGAAGAGCTTTTCTGCTTCCCTAATCAAAGCAATAGAAGTAGTCTGTGAAGCCCCATCCCCTTCTTTCTTCCTATTTTGAATGCAGACATGATGTTTGGAACTACAGCAGCAATCTTGTGATCATGAAACACTGAGCATGAGGACAAAGGGCTGACAAGTTGGGGAAGGGGGGATAAAGCAGAGAGATCAAGTCTGGTTCATTGATGACATCATTAGCAGCTGAAGCAAATATTAGCAACTCCTATCTCAACTTACTATTAGGTGTTGAAAATGAAACCTTATTTTAAAACTCAAAGTGAACTAAGGCAGTATAATGATATTTAAAGAATTAAAAATTATTTGGAGCAAGATGTAGTAAGAATCATCGGCTGCATGATCCTGTAGATCACATGATTGAACCCAACCAGTTAATCTTACTGTGTCCGCCTTGAACAAGATGCTATGGGCTGAAATCTGTGTCACAAGTAATAAGCATGATGTCTCAGCTTCAACATAGGGCTTTATGCAACATGCCAAATTAGGGATGTGAAGGCACCTATACGTAGAAAACACCCACAAACAGGTTTCCCCAAATTAGTCCCTGCTCTGACTATCCTCCCATCCCTGTCCCAAGGTAGGATCCTTTCATATTCTAGGTATTGGCCCTCAGGATACATGTGATGGAAGATGGATATTACATTAGTGTCTCCTCTTGAACCAGGCTCAACTGCTGAGCCTCCACTACAGATGCTCGTTCGATGGGGGAAGTCAAGGGCTTCCATCAGCATGGCTCCATACTTGGGTATCCTGCTCTGTTCTACCAAAGCCAGACCTGCCCACTACTCCGCTTTCCCTATACATCACAAGCTGGGGCTGTATGTCATTGGCATATGTTCTCCTGAGACTCTTAGAAAATCAGGGGTCTAATTATTATATTAGGTCTTGCTTACTTCTAGTTTATTTACTCAAAACAGCATAAGAAAAAGCAAAACATATTCAGTATGACTGTCACATTCCCTTTTCCCAGATGAGATCATCACAACAATTTGGGGAAATTGCCCAAATGCACACTGTCATCAACTCTCCATTCTTCATCTCCCTAAAAGCGATAACAAACAAAATAAATATCCTGTAAAATTATCATTAATTATAGTAGTTATTATACTTTTGATATGTTATCTTTATTATGCGTAATAATTATTTCTCAATTTGTTTCCTTTACATTAATTGTGTTCTCACAGAGAAATCTACATTTATGTACTTGGATTTTCTAGGGTTAGCCTATATGCTATCTTCATTTATGAAGTTGTTTTGAAACTGATTTCCAAGACTCATTTTTGAAAGTTTTTCCTTGACTTTTTTATTTTTGTCCTAGATCCCATAAAATGATCCAAAGAGTCTAAAAATAGAAAGAATACCTATATAAAAGGCCACCAATTGAATCCAGTAAATTCTTAGACATCTTAAGAGTAGAAAGCATCTCATTTTTATTTTTTAACAAGAGGACTGCAAGCAAAACCCAAAACCCCACTTGTGTAGGGTTCTTTAGCTTTCATATTAAATGGTTGAACTAAATGATCTGTAATGTTTCTGTCACTTTTCAAATTCCATTCCATGCCTCCCTTCACATAGCAATTATTTATTTTATCGGATTAATTTGACTTGAAGGACCATTTCTATAGCCTGTACCTGCTTTAGATGAAGATGATACTTGCTAATCAGCATTTCGTATATCCAATTTTTTGAACAGAAAGTTCTTCATCACCACTGGCGTGCCCAGAGCTCATCCCCAGACTTCTCCATCTACAATCACTCCCTAGGTGATCTTATTCTCTTGGGTAGCCTTACATGCCATACATGATATCTCCCATCCCAACTTCCCCCTCAACTCTAGACTCAAATATCCAGGAATTAGAACATGGACATCCTTGGGGGCCATTATTCTGCCTACCACAGCCACCTGGGAACAAATTATAATTATCCCTTGCCTAGTTTATTCCAATAGTCTTCAAATGGGTTTCTCTGCTTGCACCCTCACTTCTTTATGCCTACCTCATTACGATGCTCCCAAAGAAACCGTAATATTCCACTTCAAATTTAAGTATAATCATGTGAACTCCCCACCCCACCTGAAAACCTCTAATGGCTTCCCATTTCACTCAGAATAAAGCCAAAGTCCGCAGTAAGGCCTAGAGGGGCTATCTCTTCTATTCAATGTTCTCATTTTCCCCCTCATTCACTCAACTCTAGCCACCTTAGCCTCCTTGCTCTTCTTAAACAGTTGGGTACACCCTACATACACACACACACACACACACACACACACACACACACACACACAGAAACTGCATTTCTTATTCCCTCTGCCTGGAATGTTCTTCCCTCAGACATCCATAAGGCTTATTCCCTCACTTACTCAGGTCACTTCTCAAATGTCACTTTATCAGAGGTGGCTTCCCTGACCAGACCACCCTATCTAAATATATGACATGCTCCTAATATTTTCTATCTGCTAAGGATTGAACGTTTGTGTCCCCCCCCCCCCAATTCATATGTGTAAGCCCTAGACCCCAGTGTGATGGCATTTGGAGGTGGAGCCTTTGAGAGGTTTAGATGAAGTAATGAGAGTGGAGCCTTCATGATGGGATTAGTGCCCTTATAAGAAGAGGACCAGATCCCACTCTCTCCCTGCCAGGTGTGGATACAGCAAGAAGGGTCTATCTGCAAATCAGGAGGAGGGCCCTCATCACAACCCAACCATGGTGGCACTCTGAACTTGGACTTCCCAGCAGCCAGAACTGTGAGAAATAAGTGTCTTTTGTTTAAACCACCAGTCTATGGTATTTTGTTATAGCAGCCCAAGCTGACACTATCCTTACTGTTCTTCATAGCACTTATATACTTGTTTAGTGTTTATCTCTTCCCAGGAGAAAGACCCACAAGGCCAGGATCTTTGTGATTTGTTTTTTCACTGTTTTTCGAATCTGCATTACTTAGATTCTCAGTAACATCCAATAAATATCTGTTGAATGGATGAATCTAATTTTTTAACTCAACTACTGCTAAGTAATACAAAGTTGGTAATTTGTGCAATTAGTTTACAGGAGAGCTTCTCCTCACAACACTCCTTGCTCCCCAGAAATGGAAAATACTTAAGCAGTTAGAGTTGCCAATGGCTGACATAACAATTATAGGTCTATAATCTGAATGGCAGTAAGAATTGTGATTTTTTTAAAATCCAGGCATAAGACAAATAGAAAAAAATACATATAAAATTTTTTTTTAACTTTGGTCATGGAAGCTGATGCATATGAAAATACTAATTCAGGAGTGGAGAGGAAAATAACTTTTATTTTTTTAACAGGACTTTATTGGGGAACAGTGTGTACTTCCAGGACTTTTTTTTTTTTTCCAAGTCAAGTTGTTGCCCTTTCAGTCTTAGTTGTGGAGGGCGCAGCTCAGCTCCAGGTCCAGTTGCCATTGCTAGTTGCAGGGGGCACAGCCCACCATCCCTTGGAGGACTTGAGGAGTTGAACTGGCAACCTTGTTGTTGAGAGCCCACTGGCCCATGTGGGAATCAAACCGGCAGCCTTCGAAGTTAGGAACACCGGGCTCCAACCGCCTGAGCCACCAGGCCGGCCCGGAAAAGAACTTTTGACAGGCTGATCATTTCTTGGACCAAGTTAAGGATTTTCTTTTTGTTTTGTTTTTTCCAGTCCTGAATGTGTTAACTTTATATTTGAGCTGATAAGAAGAATTCTGAGCTGTCCAGTGTATTTTTAAAGTTCATTTGTTAGACAAAATATGAGGAAATGTGGTCTATTTTATCACTTTTTTTTTCTTGCTTTATAATTGGCTATTTAAATACAGATAACAGTACACAGGACAAACTGGTAAAGCTGGTTCTGCCACCCTGTCCAGCTCACCTGTTACCTGATATCTCCACTCAGATGGCAGCACCAGCAATGTGGTGTAACAGGGTTGGAAACTTGCCCACACTGAGCCCCCAAATGCAAGAAGTAGCCCTCAAGTTAAGAACTGTGGAGGCTGAAATAAATCACTACTTGACATATGCTACTCACAGAGTCAAAAAAGGAACCCCACATAAAAGGGTATAGAAGAAAAGTCAAAGTGAAGGCATTATATAACATACAAGTTTTCCTTAGATTAAGACAAAAAAATATATAACATGAATGTGCACCCCAATTTTAACCATGAAATTCAAATAGATACTTTTACTTTTACCAAGACTTCCACATCTGGTTTCTGTCCAAAAATACAAACACTTTTTTTTATGTGGGATATGCCATTTTCTTGAAACAAATTATGTTTCTCATTAACAGAGTTTGTTTTTGTGTGGTTATTCTGTCTAGACAAAACTGTACGTATAATTAATATAAACATTTACCATAAATCTTATAAAATTATATGAATGTTCATTACAGACAATCGTGTTCAGCACCTATTTTGTTGATAGCCCACTGCCTCTGAGAAGCCACATTTTTCTCTACCTTACTGCCCTAAGGCAAGTATTTAAGCTACCTCTCCTAATTTTTTATTCTGGTAACTAGAATAAAAGTTTTCAATAGTAACAAAATTAAGTGTCCTTCCATTCCGGGGGGAATGTGTGGCGGGGTTACCCAGGGACCTGACTGCTGGACCTACACTCCCTAAATGATTAGTGAGAGGGATTAGTGGTTCCCAATAGTACTTCTTATTGTAGAAAATGACAACTTCTTAAATCCTCCTTTTCATTCTTATAGAGCTAGGGCATTGTGCAATTATAAAATAGCTAAGTGATTTCTAAGTCCCTTCCAGCTTTAAAGCTGCTAAAAATACTTTTTAAATTGACTGAAATATGTATGTCACACACACACACACACACACACACACACACACACACACACTTCCGCTGTGAAAAGGGGAGGGGTTATTTTGTACCAGAACTTCACAGTGCTTCAGTACCGAGATTTGTTACTGAAAAAAATAAGTTTCAAGGTGGCATTCGCTCTGCAGGGGAGTGCTGAGAAGCCATGTTCAGGAAGCCGTTCAGCTACTCCCGCTTAGTCTCCAGGCGCTTCAGTCGGGATACAGAGCAATGTTTTGGGGGACCACAACCCAATCAACTGGGGACCCAGCGGAATTTGTAACCCCCGTTGGCTGTCCGAATGGTGAAGGCATTGCCCTGAGGGAAAGCAAGGGTGCGGATGGTGCTGTGGCTGCGGATGGGGGTGCTGAAGGAGCCGCCCTCCTCCAGGTCACTGTGGCTCAGGTTCACCGCGCTCCCGCTGCAGTCTGTGCGCAGTCCCCGGAAGGCGCCGTGCAGGTTCCCAGGCCTGCGGTCCAGGCTCGCGGACTCCGGCTGTAGCCGGAGCCGCTTGGGATCGCGGCTCTGCAGCGCTTCATCACAGCGCTCGGAAATCTCCGTCAGGATGGCGTCCACTTCCGCGCAATCCTGCCCCGCAACGCTGAACAACTCCTCCAGGCTCCTTTTGGCAGTCGCCTTGAGCAGGAAGGGTTCGGCTGCTGTCCCGCAATCCCGAGACTGCGTGATCATCAGCTTCTACAAAAGATGGGGATGGAGCGCCGCCCTAGGGCCTGCAGGACTCGCCACGTGCGGGGCGCGCAAAGGAGACCTGGGTGCACCTTAAACAGCGCGACTCCGCGGACTTAGGCGCTCCCAGCTAGTGACTTAGCGAGCTCCCAACGGTCCTCTCCTTTCCCCACCCCAGCCAGGTCCCAACACTACGAGCAGGGTCGGGGATGCACAGGAACATTTCCGACTTCCCGCAGTGTCCCATCCTCCCGCGCCCAACCTACATCCAGCACCGAGGCCAGGTGCCGGGTCCGACTGGCCAGTTCCTTCAGTTGCACGTTCCGCTCCTTAAGCGAGGCTATCTCCTCTTGTTTCTGTGTCAGTGTCACCTGTAGCTGCAGGAGATCCAAACGTTCAGAGGTAGGCCATCGGTCTCCTCAGTATACTCTGCATGAATTAAACCTAACATCTATTCAGGAACTGAGGATCCAAGGGCACTTACACTTGTAAGTAAAATAAGCAATGTTCTGTATTTGACCTTTTTTTCACAAAGCACTTAGACAAAACGTATATCAATTAATCCTCAGACTAGCCTGGCGGTGAAGAGTACTAACTTTGGCTACAGACAGATCTAGGTTCTGCCTCTGAAGTTCAACCTTCCTATACTTCAGTTTCCTTATCTGTAAAATGGGGCTAGTAAGTATCTACTAGCTCAGTGGTTGTGAGTAAGCAAATTACCAGGCATATGGAAAGCCTTCAATAAACATTGGTGGCCCTATTAAAAATCGAGTGGGGTAGAATTATTCCCCACTTAGTGAAGTTGGAAACTGAAGTAGAGCCACTGGAGCACTATGTAAACTACTCTGGAGTCCACTGGTTCTGGCGTCTACACGGGCACATTCCTGCTCATGCACCCCCCACTTCCGCCAGGAGCTCCATACCCTGTCCTCGCCCCCGGACCCCTGGCGTCCGGCCCAGTGTCCCTACTTGGTTATTCTCAACGAGAGCGTCCCCTAACGCCCTTTGGTTCTGGTCAGCCACTTCCTTCCAGTACTGCTCCAACGGAGGTACGTCCGGAGGGCGCAGCTGCGGTGACTGCAGGGCCCGTGGATCCAGCGGCGGGGAGAGACAGGGCTCGAAGGGCAATACGTCGCCAGGAGAGAAAGGGAGGTCTCTGCCGGCCAGGGGAGGCGACATCAAAGAGGATGAGTCTGGGGAAGAGCGGGAGCTGGGTTTGCAACCTCAAACTCATGCCCAGCTAGCTACAGGGACAAAATGCCACGCCGGATGTAGGGTTTACACGGAGATTTTTCTTTATTAAGTGAAACACCCTCACTCTGCAATCCCTATGATCCCAGGTCCTTCCTGATATACTCTACATAAACAGCAGGTGCTCAATATAGGCCTCTTGAATTGATCTGTACTGAATTTCCACCGTGGCCAGGCAAACCTGCCTGAACTCACACAAGTCCGCTGCTCTGCGTACACCTATCTCTCAACATCACAGAGTAGGGCTCCCTCTCCCAGAACTCACATAGGCAAACTGAGAAAGGGCTAAAATAGATCCAGAGATTCATCTTCTCTGTTAGGACTGCTGGGGGGAGGGGGGCATCCCCTAAATATCGAAGATCCTGACCCTTTGATGAATTGCTAGCGAGCCGTTGACAGGTGCTGAGTTTACCACCTTCACAACCACGAAATCTGAACTAGTCTGATGGGGGGGGGGGGTCGCACCCCGCCGTTATTTAACTGCAAGGATGCTGCACTTGCCTGCAATGAGATCATCTACCGTGTCTCTGAAATCCTGCAAATCGAAGTCCGCTGCCGTTTGCAGGGAATGGTTCTGAAATAAACCAGAGGTGTAAACTAGTTAATGTCGAGTCTGGCAGGTCTGGAACACTTCCTAGACCTACAGTTGTCCTCCCGGGCTCGGCCTTGGATCTGTACTCTCTTGCGTTCGAAGCCGAGCCTCATACCTGAAAATCAAAGCCCCATCCGAGACACGAAACCCAGCAGGCTTGCACCGCCATGGTGGGGAGCAGGACGCACGAAGAGGGGACACGGTCTGCGAGGGTCCTGCAGGACGCTGAAACTGTGCGTGGCTGTGTGTCGGGTGTCTGTCCTTCAGCGCTCAGCGCCCTGGCACGGAGCCCATCCTCTGGCAGCCGGCACAGGCCCCGCGCCTCCTCACTGGCCGGCTACCAGCCAACCAGCAGCCTCCAGCACGTTCCTTGCGCGCCCGCTGAACCTCAGCTGGGGCTTACCTCCGACCAGCCAAGGAGCCACCGCTCTAAGATCTGGGAGCGTGGTGTAAGAACACTCGGGTCTTTCCCCCAAGACTCGACAGCGTGCAGGGTCATCCAAAGCAGTAACTTGAGGCCATATATCCTGCCAAGGCTCAGTCACAGCTAAACCATCCCATCCCCATAAAGGAAGGGGAAGGGTAGGCTATGAGAAGGGGCCAGAAATGCTATGGAAAGTGTTTCTGTTCAGCACGCAGCAGCTGTGGTGTCTATTGCTCTTCTGTTTCTCAAAAAGTTGGTGTCCAACATCTTGAACTGGACACTCTCCTCGATTCCTACAATGTGCCTGGGTGTGTAGGCAGGAGACTGTAAAATGCTGGTGCAAGAACCTTCTTTTTCCCTAATTGTGGACATTTAGAGTTGACAAAACTCTTTCACATTAGAGTCTCTGTTAATTCTCATACGATGTGGGAAGCAGGCGGGGCCCAGGAAGTGACTCCTCCTCTGATAGAGAATCTGATGCTCAGAGAAATTGAATTGCCCAAAGTGACCTCTGAAATAGTGAAATTGGGGCTCCTTCCCCAGAATGCTGGTGCCTATTTCAATCCACTTTCCTCTCTACATTGTCTCTAGTTTAATCTCTCTTTTAGGAAAGCCTGGCTTCTAACGAAGACAGACTGAGAAGGGGAAAGAAGTCTCTCAAGGGGCATAATATGAGGGATGCTCCAATATGCCCACCAGAAATATCTATTCTACTGATTTGACTATTATTGATTGCTTGATTCCTTCGTGTAATCATATTCATTCCCAAAAGCCCCTTTTACTATTCAAATATTTCTGAGAAGAGGAACTTATTCTGACCCTAACATCAAGGAATGTACAAGCATCAGTTTTCCTCAGAAGGGACAGTTTCAATCTGGGAGGCCTCTAGCACCAGTTGGGAACTGAGGCTACAAGGGAAAAGTTGCTGAGATACAAAGTCTGAGGGCCCCAGACAAATCCTGAAGCACAGGTCTGCTCTGGTAGAAGGAATCAGAAATGAGATTCATTTCCAAGGGCTGAAAGGTCGCCCTCTCAACAGAGACTGTAGAAAAGTCCTTACCATGAGGAGCCTGGAGGCTAACTCAGGAACTGGGTGGGACCCAGGAAATGCTTTCTTCTGTGCTCTCCAGGTCTTGGCCCATTCTGGACCTCCAACACTTCTAGAGCACTTCCTCTCTCTGTCCACCTTCCCCAGCAGGAGAAAAGCTGGGACATATGACCAGAGGGTGGACTGGCCAGGTGTCTCCCCAGGGAATCTTCCCCTAGGGGTCTCTCTCCCTCTGCACCAACTCTGTTTTCCCTAGGGAAAGTCCTAGACCTCTAGGGCCATCTGGCTTGAGCTCTGTCCTTGAAACTTTGAATCCTACCTTCCCAATTAGATTAAGATCTGGCATTTTTTCAACTACAACAGCAGCCCCCCCACCACACACACACACACACACACACACACACACACACACACACAAATACTAGCAGAACATGATGTCAAGTTTAAGCTAGATTTTTGTTACTTGCAAAATAAACATGTTAAAGTAAGGGAGTAATGTAGGCCTCTGCGTCGGCTGAAAGGTGCTCAGGCATTGTCTTTTCCTTATTTAGGCATCCAGATCTAAAAAGAACAATAGAATGGCCTCTGTAGAGCAATGCCCATTCTCACCTCTTGCCTTAACAATCTCTGCTATTAGTGGCCTGACTTGCCTGGGCTCTATCCCAATTCTAAGAGGCACTTAAAGGAGGTGGGAAGCTTTGCCCCACCGCCAACCCCAGTTGTGGGAGGTGGTCATATCTTCTAGAGAGTTCTGTGCTGGGCCTTCCCCATGGACCGCATGTCCCCAGCACCTGATGCCTGGAAGCAGGAACAGACTGGTACTCTTCCTGTAAGTTGTGTCTAGCTAAGACCTCCTGTCCTGGCCACTTCACATGGCATCGATGAGCCAGGCTTCTGACCAGTGCTAGGAGGTTCCATCATCTGCCTGGCTGGAATGTCAGTCCTGACAAGTGGTAGAAATGGGAAGAAATATAGGGGTTTTTTTTTGGGGGGGGGAGTCAAATGCCTCTTTGCCCCATGAGGGTATGTAACGGGAGTCATTGGAAGGGGAGAAAAAACTTTTTAAAAATGTCCAACTGCTGAAGGGCCATCTCTGCAGAGAGGAACGTTTTCTATTAGATTTTTTCCAGAGTCCTTTGTCCCTCTTCCCCGTTTCCTCCAAATGTGAACTCTGTCTTTTCCGGTCTTGATCCAGAAGTTATCTTCAGATCTCCACACTCCTTAGATACCCAGGGAGTGAAAATGGTTAATGAATGAACGGCCGGGAAGGAGACGTTAGGGGAACAGACAGGACGTATCAGATGTCCAGCGCGCAACTCTGCTCCCACCTACCCGCCTAATCCCTCAGTGAGCACTCTCCACATTGCTTTGTCGCAGCTCCAGGGAATAGATGGGGAGAAGAACGGAAGACCGGCCTGGCCCGGGAGCCCTCCGGAGGAGTGCCCCTGTCCGGAGTCGGTCAGAACAGCTCTGAGAATGCGGCCGCCGTAACATACTAGGAGGGAGGAGGAAGTTCTGATCCTCTAGGCTCAGATTCCGCAGGACGTGTCCCCTCACTAGCCAGATGTGTGTGCGCTCCTCGCCGGAGACGAGCCCTTGAAGAAACGAACCCAAGACTCCGGAATGTCGAGTTTGAGCTACCAGAGCCAGAGAGGCTCCAAGAGGAAGGGGAGGTACCTGCGAGGCTTCTGAGTCACCACTAGGCGGCGCGTCGGACCCGAGTAACGAGCAGTCCGCGAGGTCCTGCAGGTCTATGGTGGTGAGGGCTGTGCGGGTAGAACCGGAGATACGAGCGGGACGGACCCTGAGCTTCTCAGCAAGGGCTCGCCGCTGGCATCACCGCCAGGACTTAGGAACCCGGGGGAGAGCAGCTCTTCCGAGCCGCGCGTGCTCCACCCACCCGGCGCGCGGAACCCGGGGAGTCGTGCGGGGCCACCGGCTCACCAGGCAGCACAGCGCGCTCCGGGTCCTGGGGATCCTCGTACACCGACACCGGGCTGCCGCAACCGGAAAAGAACTTCCGCGGAGGCGTGAACTAGCCGAGCACAGAAACCGTGAGTGCGGATCAGCCCTCGGGGCGCAGAGCGTGAGGAACCCGCCCGGCCCCCGCCCGCCGCGGTCCCACCTTCCTGTCCAGTTTCCTGGGCTTGCCGAAGCGCCGGCCCTGCAGCTCCAGCATCCTGTTGGGGCAGATGCTGTCGAAGGCTCGGCGTCCTGCTGCGGCGTCCCCGCACGCCTGCATTCTGCCTCCCCGCAGGCTTTAGCTGGGGAGCCCCGCACCGACTGCTCGGAGGCAGTGGCCGGGGCTAGGGTGGCGACCACACCCTGCGCTCCGCCGGGTGCCTGTAGGCTCAGAAGCGGTCGGGAGGTACGGGAAGGCGCGTGGCCTGGGTGGAGCCAAGGGGCGATTGTGGAGGTGCAGAGGGAGGGCGGAGTGGAGAGGGAGGACGGCCGTGCGGGAGGGGCGGCTCGCGCCGGAGCGCCAGAGGTGGCGCCTTCAGCCCGGGACAATCTGCGCTCAGGCGGAGGCGTTAAACCCAACCTGGCAACCAGCTTCCCCCGGGAGCCGCGAGCGCGGTGCCGGGGCCCGCGAGCGCCCTTTTGGCGAGCGTTGGCGCCGCAGCCTCCCCGCCGCGCCAAAGCAGGGAGGGAAAGGAGGGGTGGACGAGCCCTACCGGTCCCTAACACTAGGTACCGCCTTCCCGCTTATGGACAACGGGGAAGGAAAAGTTAAGGAATCTTGTTTCATTTTCTTCCCACACCAGCCACAAAACACGAAGAAAATATGGAGTGACACTCGCCAAAGCCAGACTCCAGCATTTATCCCGCCGTCTAGGATTTGGTGGAAATGTAGAATTCCAGCAGGTATTCGCCAGAACAGCCCCCCATCACAGAAGCCCCTTTCGCCAAGGCTCCATGGGGAGCATTCCTGGTTTTGACTCACCTACTTCCACTTGGTCTCTCTTGGTCTGATGCTTAGAGCCCGGCCGGATACCCCTAGCCCCGCACTCTCCCAGGCAACACCACCAGAGCACAGCTTTAAGAAGAGGATCAATTAAGCAAACGTGACATCTACACTGTCCTCCAGTTTCTGTAAACGCCACAGTAGACAGTCCCAAATCCTCTATAGCCCCTGTCTCTGTCCCCCTTCCCGCTCCCCAGCCTTTAGCTGCCTGCCTTGCTTTCTCAGAAAATCTTGGCTACTCTCCCCAAGCCCAAAGCCTCTCCCAGGAAGAGGCGTCTCCAGATCCTTGGGTGAGGGGGCCTATCTCAGTATCACTCATGTCCATCCAATTTGAACAATCATCTGAAATTGGAATCTTTGTGACCTCCTACTGGGCTCCTTGTTTGTGCCTTATCCCCAACGGTAGTAATAGTAGTGAAAGATCCTCTTTTAAAGTGTCACGATCCTCTTTTATTTGCACCTGTTGTCTAGATTAAAAAACAAGATACCCCTAAGAGTGATGGAGAGTAACCCAGTGGCAGAGCTAGAGTAGACTTAGAGACTCTGATCTGCCTGTGGATGCCGGAACCCAGAGGAGGTGAAGCTGGCCAGCTAGAGTTGGTGTAATATGCTGACGGTGAGGAGCTCTGGCTTTCTGGGCAGGAGTGCTGAGTATCAGAACCAGGCTCCACCAGATCCGTGAACCCCAGTTCTTTAGGAAAAACAATGCTCACTCCAATCCCTTTGCTGTGAAGATGAGATTATTGATGTAACGTGACTGGTGCTTGGTGTGGATGAATTAGTGTTGTCTTAAGGAGCCTTTTCAGCTGCACCTCCTATAGCCTGTTCCTGGCTCTGTTTTTTGCTTCTTCTGGTTCCTGAGTAGCCTAGCCACTAGCCAGTCCATCTTCCGCCCCGGTCCTTACTGATTTCCCAGTCTGTAAAAGGAGTAGGAGCGCTCTTACCTAAGTTTTGGGGAGATCTCTACACATGGAGACCATCACCGATTTTCCAGAACAGGCCTATTTTTCATCAATAAGTTCCAAATTCTGGTACAAAAGTATAGGTATTGTACATAAAAATGTATAAGAGATTATCTGTGGCAAGAGGAGCTGGAATAGCATGATTATATGACTCCTAATCTGAATGATGCTGGAACCAAATCACCCATATCAATCTTGGCTGAGTGATAAAGTAAATGCTGGTGAGGAGAACTCCTTCCACTCTTTTGCAGAAGGATCTGCACCCCACCTACCCACCCCCCATCACAAACACACACCACATCGCACAACCAGGCTGAGGGCTCCAGATATTTTGGAATTTGGGACAGATAATATTTTTCCTCCCCTTCCTTTTCATCATCGCATACCTGCGATGGGACCACCACTTACCCCTCCCTGAGCCAAGGAGGAGGAAAGTTCCTGGAGATTTTGGCACATCAACAAATCAGGAGAGAAGGGGCCTGAGGGGCTCAGAGTAAGGTGTTCCTGGCTTTGGAGGATGTATATGGAGAGAAGTGCAAGGAAGAGTCTCTAAATTTGCTTTCAGTTTGCTTTTTATTTGTGCATATTTGTCACAAATTTAGATTTATTCTAAATGCAATCATACATGACTTTTCCCCAAAACTTTTTGTTTTCAACCATACAGAAAATTTGAAAAACCAGTATAATGAACAGCATGTTCACCGCCAATTGTTAACATTTCCCTATATTTGCTTTATCTCTATTTCTTTCTCCAAGTTTTTTTCTGTGCAGGCTGCCACCAGCCTTCTTGAAGACTTGCTATGTGCCAGCGCCTTTACTGGGGGGGGGGGTATATGGAGTATCTTATTAAATCCATACTTCAACCCTACCAGATAAGTGCTATTATTCCTATTTTTAGAGAAGAGACTTAGACATAAAGATGAGACTTGCTTAAGGTCACCCAGCAAATTGACTCCAAACCCACTCGTTTAATCACAACCTTATACTACCTCACAACAATCTCACTTAGGCTTCACAACAGCCCCGTGCTAGGGACTGGTACAGCCACATCTATCTCAGAAACAGGGTTTTTGGAGCATTTCTAGACACCTATAAATTAGGGAAGTTGAGCAGTGTGGCTAAGGGAGGGACTGAACTTAGGTCACCTGCCTTCAAACCCTGGATGCTGCACTGTTGTTTAATCTCTCTGAGGCCCAGTGTTCATCTCTGAAAAATGGGATAGACACTGCCTCATAAAATTGTTGGATTGAAATGAGGAATTCTGAGCACAATGCCTGGTACATTAAGCAGTCAATGATAGCCATGATTACCGGTATGCCATTGTTACCCTGGGCTCAGGTGTAACAGGTGCTGAGAAGCATGAACCATTGAACGACGTGATTGCAGGGTAAATGGGCTCGATTCGTAATGGCCACAACTGCCTGCAAAGCCTTGATTTCCAACACCTGTTAGTTGTTGGAGTAGCTATTGCTTCACCCTCTGCTAGTGGAGCTGCAGTGTCCAAAGCTTCCAGGCCAGGCATCTTTGGCACCAGCGTGTGCACCCTCGCTTCTCTAGACAGCATAGATTGCTGTGGCTTCTATTCAACTTCACACCCCACCATATCTTTTGGACCTCTGGGGGTGTGCAGTCCTCAGCCTTCTGACAGGAGGGTCATGGGATACAGGTCTACAAGTTGACCCTGAGTTGCCTTGTAACTGGATCCGCAGTCACCTGGACATTGCCTGACCTGGCTTTATTATATAACGATGCCAACTACAGAGTGGATCCAGAGGGAGGGAGGACCCCTCAACTGTTGCTGACCACCTCTATTCTGGGGCTGCCTTCACTATAGCTCCCTGCAGACAAAGGCAATAGAAGCATTCAGACAAACCACGACAGCCTGTTTAATGGGGAAAGACTCTTCTCATGTGCTCTCAGAAAAATAAATAAACGACTAGACGCTGCAATGTACGTGATTTACAATGCACAGGATGACCTGGTGACCAAGCTGGAGCCCTGAACCCCTCTTTGTGGCTCAATACTACATTCTCTCAAAGCAATGGGAAAGGTCCAGCTCCTTGGCCAAGGGATAAAAGGAGACCAAGGGGCTATTTTATTTCAAGCTCCGAGGCAGGCTGCACTTCTCGTAAATCTGGTGGGGCAGCATGTGAGTCAGGGAGGTTCCATTTATGGCTACCAGTAGCTGCAGCTTGCCCAGGCAGTCCTGCAGCGCTGCCTCGGGGTGCTCGCCCAGGCGCAAGTCCACGGGGCGCGGGAGCTGAAGCATACGGTCAGCCAGGGCCAGGCAACAGACGGCCAGCAGGGAGGGGGTGTAACTGGTGAAGGCGTAGTCTGCCAGGCTCAGCTCTGCCACCCCTCTAGCCAGCGCTTGCGCCTCCAGGGCTTGGGAGACTTCGGCCTGCCGGACCTCCACGCGCGCGTGCGTGAAATGCTCCAAGAAGAAGCTGATGGTTGGCGCGCCCAGGCTGAAGTGCAGTTTGTGTAGCACGATGCACTCGAGGTTGCAGAGCTGCTGCCGGGAGAAGGCGCCGCAGCACAGGGCCAGGAGCTGCTTCACGCGCGGTGGATGCACCTCCACCTGTAACACAGGTGCATCCAGGGCCCAAGGCCCACCCCAGTCTCAAACCTGGGAGAAAACCAGAACTCCCCCCCCCATCCCTTCCAGCAATATAGCTGGGGCTTCACCGCTCCAATACTTTCACTTAAGTCACCTGGGGTGTACTTCTAACGCAGCTTCTCTAACTACTGTCCGACTAAAAAAATGTTTCAGAAATTTTGAAGGTCTCTCCTAGCCCTTCCCCCATCCCTACCCCGCTACCAGACTAGAATAGGGGCTCTACGAAGAGCTGTTGGGACTAACTTCAACCTGTTTCTTTGAGCACTGGGTGAAAGTTGGGGGTGGGGGATGTATAAGCTTGCAAACGTCTACCAAAATGAGTTTAGGGAACTCAGCAGGAAATCGTGTGCTCTGGAGAGCCAGGAGGGCAGAGTGGCCGGGCGTTTGGCTGCCCCCCGGGCCCCGCGGGGAGGTACCTGTTTGCAAGCGATGAGCAGGGACGTGACCCCGAGCAGCTGGAAACAGTCTGCAGCCACAGGCGTGGTGGTAAGAAAGCGGTCCAGAATGTTCACCGTCAGGCACAGAGACTCGAAGGAGAGGCCGAACTGGCGGTGCACCGGTATCAACCAGCTGAGCAGCTTACAGCGGGATTCCGCCGTCACCTGCCAGGACGGAGGAAAGAGGCGATCGGCTGAGCCTAGGGAGAAAAGAGGCTCCGGAAGGGACGGACCAAGAAATCGCAGGGAGCTTCCCTGGAGGGAGACAGGAAGAAGAGGAAAAAAGCTAAATGCTCTCTAAGCTGGGAAACAGGCGGGCAGCGTTGCTGTGGAAAGAGCGCTGGTCCAGCTAAGCGCCGAACACCTGGATTCGTGCCTGGCTCTGTGCAGAGCGCGTACACAAATTACCTCGTGTAATCCTCTCAGCAATTCAATGGGGGCGGCGGGGGAGGGGGTGTCCGGACTTTGCAGATGAAGAAACAAGCCCAGGATTGTTAAATACCGTGGCCGGGGTCGACAGGAGTCCGACTCGAACCAGAAACTGTCTTAACTCCTCTGCAGTCTACCATATCCCCCATTAACCAGTTTGGAGACTTTGGGTAGGTCGTTTAAGCGGTCTAGGCCCCACTTTCCTCCATCTGTAAAATGAAGCTGATAGCCCGGGCCTCCAAACCCCTACCCACTTGGACCCGGGGCCGGAACTAGGCAGAGCAGAAAAGGAGAGAGCCCGGGACAGGCAGGAGAGCGGCGCTAGGAGCTGGCTCTACCAGCGCCTCACTTGTGGCTGCCGCGCCAGCGACTCCCGCGGGTGGAAGTGGTTCTCCCGCGCCTTGAGGAAGGCGTAGCAGCTCTGACCGTAATCGCGGAAGGTCTGTAGATCTAGCTGTACCAACTGCTGGGCAGGGCCAGGTAAGGGGCGGCAGCCTCGTGCCGCGGACGCTGCGGGGCTGTCTGCGCCATCCGAGCCGGAGCTGGGGGTCTCGAACAGGTCGCAAACTCCAGAATCTCCCGGGAGCGGACTCGGGTCCAGAAGCTGCAGTGGCTGCTTCCTCCGGAGGCGTGGACGCCTGCTCTTCTTTACCGGGGCACGGAGGTTCTGGTCATTGTCCCGCCTCCGAGCCCGGGCGGCAGGGCTCACAGGGCTGGTCGGGCAGGGGGTCACCATGATGCGGCCCAGTGGCCGGACTGAACATCCAGCGCGTGCGAGAGGGCAAAGAAGGCCGGGCCAGCGGGCGGCGAGGCCCTAAGTACTGGCCTGCGACTTCCCTCTACCACACCCCCAGCCTCTCACTGGCTGAGTCCCGAGCCGCACGAGAGCCGCGTTTTCCCGGCTAAACAACCGCTCCGGAGCGAGGGGCTGGCAGCCTCCGCTGTCTGCAAGCGGGAGGAGGGGGAGGAGCTGCCGCCCGCGCCGCTCACCCGCCTGGCGCCGCCCGCCACGCGCGCGTCCCGCGTTACCGAGACAACCGAGCCCCGGTCGCCGCCGGAGCTGAGTTCCTAGTGGGGTGGAGTGGGGCGATGGCGACGAGGTCAGGTGAGCCCAGGATCTAGCTGAGGGGCTCCCGAGAAAAAGATTCTCCCGGGGCGACGGGACGGGGCGGGCGGGGGGGGGGGAGAGGGCGGGGCACGGACCAGATGGTCTCCACTCGTGCGAGCACCTTCCATGCCGGCCTTCATCCAGGTCGGTAATTTTGTAAAGGTCCGCTTCCGAGTTCCAAAAGGACACTCCAGGAACTAGAATTCTGACAGAACAGTTTTCTTCATTGACTCATACAAGCAGTAATCCTAATTCAATCGAGTTTGTGATTTTTTTTTTTTAGGCAGGACCCCAGTAGCCAGTGTCCCTCCTTCCGCGGGTCTCGGGGAGAAGAGCCCCCGCATGTTCATCTGCGTTGCTGTGTACCTAGAAGCCAGTCCAGCCAGCATAGAGCAGGCATTCCTGCTCCAAACATCAAAACAAAACAGAAGGCTGCCCAAGGAGCCGCAAACAGCGGACCTACAGTCCTGTAAAACTAACTCCGCACTTTCCTCCCCAAACCGAGTGAGCCGGAGCGGTTTAAGAACATAACATTGTTGGAGCGTTGCATTTCTCCCTCTGTGAAATTGCTCACAGCCTGTTCTGTTTTAAGTCATTAGCTTCTGACCCTTTGTCCCCGGCCCAACATTTGTTGGTTATTCCCTGTTTCCAGTTTCCGCTCCTCAGAGTGGAAGTTTCCTCAGAGGAAGTTTAGCTTCCTGCAGAAGCTCACTGAAGTAGAGCTGCAGGGGTGGGAGGTGTGTGTGTGGGGAGGGCGAGTGGGGGTCCAGACAGGGGAGACGGTACTGAACATGGCAGTTTCCTCAGGGCACTACTGGTTAGTCCATAGACTCCTGTTCTGGTAGAAGCTGGAGTCCTTCTCCTGAGTAAATCTGTCTGAGTCTCAGAAAGAGACTCTCTTCAGGAGAAGGGGCGGGGATGAGGGCACAAGTAGCATCTAGTGAGTCTTACATGCATTAACCAGTGGCAGAAAGCCCACATACCCTCGAGTTGAGGAACATTCCAGAGGCATTCCAAGAGTTGAGATTACTAGGTGCTATACTGTGGGGACAGAGCCCCAGAAAGTAGTTTCCAGGCTCTCGGCCTCACATAGAAAGGTGTTGGCTCAGGTAGTAAATGGCCATCAACTGTGATTGGATGGCCATCAGCTGTGGCTACTTGGCCGTCAGCTGTAACCAGTGAACCATTGGCCACTAATATGACTGCTGTGGCTACGCTAGCAGGAAAATGGGGGGCTAGCAAGAAGATGGTGGCTGAGCTAACAAGAGCAGATTGCAGAGAGGTGGATGCCGCCAGAGAGAATATAGTGGTATGACTCCCCTACCTATGGCTCTGTGGGTGTTCCTTTTTGGCCTCACCATATCCTGCGTTCTCTTATATGGGGAGCCAGAGCAGAGACCCCGCCGGACGCCCTGCACGACATATACCAAGAGTAGTTTCAGCCATTCTCACCTCATTCCAGACGATGCCAAATGTATGTAATCAACGTGTAAATCTTTGTTCCCCAGAAATGTAGTGTAGTGGGATTTAGGGTGGTGTGTTCTCTAGATGCGAATAAAAGAAAAAGGATCACTATCCGGTTCTGGTCAGTGTTACCCCTATTTCCCTGTAACTCTGAGCAAAGTCTTTAGTCTCCAAGCCTAAATAGTGTCATTTGTAACATGAGAGATTAGCTAAGAATCACCTATATTTCAAAATACAGAAACCAAGCCTCTGTGTCTCCTCCCAGGCTCTTGTTGGGGAACCATTATGGGAGGAGCAATTAAATTTATGCAGAGGGGTCAGATATCAGACTTCTTCCTTGAGAAGCTGTCTAGGTGAGGAGAAGAACCCAGGAATCCTGAGTTTCAAATTGGCCCAGATGGCCCCATAGTACAGTGGAAAGAGCACAAATTCAACTCCTAGGGTAAAAATTGTTGCTCCCATTTATTGGTCATCTTCGGTAAGCTGCTAACCTTCTCTGGGCCTCTGTTTCCTCCTCTGTTAAATATAGATATTAATACTTGCCCGAAGAGTCAAGTGAAATAGGTGTGAAAACTCAAACTTTTTTTTAAATATAAATAGTGGAGTCACCTTAAAACAATCAGGAAGTCAACAGTATTATCCCACAGAGCTATCCAGAAAAGCAGTACCATCATTTTATCCACCTGTGAACGTGAAGCTAGTGTGCTGTGTTGAAAATATTTTGCTTTCTCAGAGCGTGTGGCTGTAGTTACACTCCCAACGGGGGTGCCTGCACTTTGGCCTGATGGATCCATTCCTCAGCACAGGCATATCTAGTTTTATTGCACTTCGCTTTATTGTGCTTCACAGATGTTTCATTTTCACAAATTGAAGGCAAGACCTTTCACCAGCAAAAAGATTTTAACTGGCTTTATTGCAATACTGGCTTTATTGCAGTGGTCTGGAATGAACCTGCAGTATCTCTGAGGTGTGCCTGCTGTGCCAGGTCTACAACAGTGAGCAAGGCTGCATGAGCGCTGTGGAGATGACACTGTCGAAGGGGAAACAGAACCACTCGTCATATTTTTAAGATTATTAAAGTGTGGTAAGAATTATGATAGAGGATCTCCTGGGTGTAGGGTTGATAGATAAAATACAGGACACCCAGTTAAGTTCATATGTCAGATCGACAACAAATAAATTTTTACTATAAGTATGTCTCAGGTATTGCACGGGACATCTTTATACTAAAAATTATTTATTGTTTATCTGAAATCCAAGTATTACTTGGGGCATACTTATACTAAAACATTATTTGTTTATCTGACATTCAGATTGAACTGGGCCTCCTAACAACTGGCAGCCCTACTTGGGTGCCATAGGAGCCCACAGTAGGAGTAACTGGCCTGGACTGGAAAGGCTTCCCAGAGCAAGTGGTGGTTAAGCTAAGACAGAAGGATGGGGGTGGAAAGAAAATAAGAGACGGATTTGGGCAAGAGTGTTCCAAGTAGAGGAATAAGATGTGGGAGGGTCTGGAAGCATGATTCCTGGGATAGTCTAGGGCCTACATGATACAGAATGTCTGGAACACAGAATTGAGGGGAAGGGAAGGGCGGTAGGGGAGACAATAGCTAATACTGATATAAAACTTATTATGTGCCAGGTAGTGCTTTACGCTCTTTATGGATAGTATACTCATTTAATCTTCAACTCTATGGGATAGGTTCTTTTATTGTCTCCATTTACAGGTAAGAAAACTGAGGTACAGAGAGGAAAAGTAGTTTGCCCAAGGTCACGCAGATAGTAAGTGGCAGAACTAGGATTCAAAATTAGCGTAGTGCCTTGTTCCATAATTACCGGCTCTATTCCTTCCACAGCAAGGTCACCCATTGTGCTGTAGGCTACATCAAATGTTTAGCTTTCCTTGAAGCCACTGACCCAGGGGGAGAGGAGATCTGTCTTTTGTTTCAAAGATTACTATGGCTGATATGTGGGAAATGAACTGGAGGGGGCAAGACTGGAGGCCATTTAGGTGCTGTATTTGTGATGTGGACAATATGGTCAAAGTTAAAGGCTTTTCATTTTCCCTATGAAAGGTCTTGAAAATTAATTTCTGTGATTTGAGTCTGGATAGGCATCCCTATTGTGTTCTGCATTTATTAAATACTAAGGGAGAACTAAGGGAAGGCTTTCAGTCCACCCTCAGGCTGCTGTTTTGAAAGGAGAGCAAAGCTGAGGGGATAGAGCTCCCAGAAGAAGAAGGGGCCCATAGGGTCAGAGCTGGTTGCACTTCCTTGTGGTAAACCTTGGAGGCTCACTCTGCGCTCTGCTGCGGTGTGGTTTCGCAAGGCAGGCAGAGTTGCCTTGCCCCTGTATGTGCCAGGAGGTACAAGTTGAACTACAATTGGGAGTGGGGAAAAGGAAGCAAGACCTCAAGCCCAAAATTAGTATGAAGCCACTTGGAGTGTGATGAGCACAGATGGTGTCTAATTTGTAGGAATCAAACACCTCTTAGGTGATTATATTAAGTAAATGTTGGTTTACTTAGCTTCTCAGAGAGAGCGCTGTTGCTGAATAGGCAAGTTTAAAATGTCTGGTGAATGCAAGTTCTGGTGTCTAGCAACCTTGCTGGGAGTAAGAGGTCTCAGAAAGCAGGCCAGCCTGAGGACAGAGAGAAACTGGTGCCGTTGTTTTGGAGCAATGATTAATAGCCTGTTAAAAAGTGTAGCTTTCTGTCCACCATCCATTGCTGATGCAAACGTATATTTCACATGTCGTAGCAGATCAAAGACAAACTACTAAAGGAAGATTTTATGGAGTTCTGTTACTAGACTATCACTATGTCTGAATACTGTAGTTGTCTGTCTCTGCTCTTCTGCAACCATTATTTAACAAGCACCTACTAAGTGCTGGACATTGCTTTAGATTTGCAGCAGTGGATAGGATGCTCAAGGTCCCTGCTCACATAGTGCAGGGAGCAGGGAGGCTGAAAGCAAAGCAATAAATGATGTCAGACAATAGTAAGGTTTATGCAGAGATTGAAGTGTGCTGGCTTAGAGTGAATCCATGGCTACTGTAAATTGTATGGTCAGGAATGCCTCTTTGAAGAGAATTCTCTCATGTGTTGCTAGTGTTCACAAGTCAAAATATCAGTCTTTTTCTTTAAATGTTGTCAAATCCATTCCCTAAGTGAGATTTTTTCATAACGTTGCTTAAACTGATATGTCATTGGTTGGGGAGCAGTGTTTTCTGGGGGGGAGGGGGGGTCTTACAAATGTTTAGTTAAATTCCCCTAAAATTGTTTTCTGGAGTTGATCTGCAAAGGAGTGAGTGTGAAGTAGGCTCACTGTGTACAAAGGATTTTCCCCAACCAAATGCAAGAGAAAGCTAATACGTCTCTGTGTTTATTATTGTTGTTATTTTAAATGATGAAGTTTCAGCTTGCAGAAAGTTCTTCTTATGCCCATTGGGGCGTCCTGTTAATATAACCTCACGCTTCTCTGTTAGAAGGGGCAGATCTATCATGTCTTTTCTTTCTCTACCACACAGAAAACAAAGAGGGCAGCAATTAGTATCTTCAGACCATGACAAAATAACCCCCTGTCCCAAATGTAAAGCAAAGCTGGTCCTATTGAAAAGCAACAAAGGGAAAGGCTGAAGGGTACAATATGTAAGGCGCCTACTTGGATGTCAAATCACAGGGTGCAGATCAAAACAGAGCAGCTGTTGAGGGCCGCCTCGTCATATGTTTCTTAGAATTTATGAGAAAAGGCACCGAGGGCCTGCAGTTAACAAAAGCACTCAGCATGTAGCAGGGTAGGCTGCCCTGTTGAGAGGCAGGATCCAGTTTCTAAGTGTGTTCAACTATGCGAATTTGAAATGAATGGATGAAGTGGCTGGATTTTCTCCCCAAGTGGCAAGTTGGATGTTAAAGTTGTATTCTTCAGGAACAATGTTTCCTAGTACCTTTGGAGAGAATGACCAATTTTCAGTTTCCCTCAGCATTATAACCAGCATTCCTGTATTTTTATTATGTCTGCTGTTCTGTATGGGCTCAGAGGAATACATGTGTCAACCATTTAGGGAGCATCTGTTTTGTTCCAGACGCTGTGCTCGGCTGTATTCTATATTGTAACATCAATTTCCAACTCAAAGACCAATTATAGATTGTCTTTTTGTTGATGTGCGCAATACGAGTTTAACATAGTACCTTGAAAATTATATTCACCGAAGTAACATATTTTGAGAATGTGCCTGACTTATTTTGGGGATGTACAATCACCCTAAAATATCTAGGCATTCCAGGATGGCCAGTGACAGTAGCATGTACCCCTTGCTCCATTTCAGTTCATCCATCAGTTTTGATTCAGTGTCCACTCTGCACTTTTTCATTAATAACATTTACTGCCTATTCCTGATTAGAAAAGTAATGCCTGTTTATTGTAAGAAAATCAGAAAAAATTCATAACAAATACAGAATTTTAATATTATAGTTTTATAATGGAAAACACTGACATGTTGGTATGTATTCTATCAGTTACCTGTGTGTATATCTAAACACATAAATACAGTGCATACATACGAGGTTGGACAATTAAGTTCGCGAACTCATCCTAGAAAAAGTGCTACATACCTCATTGCTGAATATCACTGAAGTCACCTTCGAAGTACTCCCCTTGGGAAGCTATGCACTGATGCCAGCGCCTAGTCCACCCTTCAAAGCAATTTTGGAACTCTTTTTCTGGAATGGCCATCAGAGCTGTCATTGTATTACCCTTGATGTCCTGAATGTCATCAATATGTCTTCCTTTAGTATTTCCTTTATCTTCAGGTAAAGAAAGAAGTAATTGGGGGCCAGATCAGGTGAGTAGGAAGGGTGTTCCAATACAGTTATTTGTTTACTGGCTAAAAACTCCCTCACAGACAGTGTCGTGTCAGCTGGTGCATTGTGATGCGAGAGCCATGAATTGCTGGTGAAAAACTCAGGTCGTCTAACTTTTTCATGCAGCTTTTACAGCACTTCCAAATAGTAAACTCGGTTAATTGTCCAGTTGGTACAAATTCATAATGAATAATCCTTCTGATAAATGTTTGTCCAATTGGTACAAATTCATAATGAATAAACCCTCTGATATCAAAAAAGTTTAGTGACATTGTTGTAACAAGTTCGTGAACTTAATTGTCAGACCACTATATATGTTTTTACGTATATTTAGATTCTTCATATATGTAGTTTGGTATCCTAGTGTATTCATTGTCCTAACAACTAAATCTAATCTTAATAGCTTAACACAACAAAGGTTAGTTCTTGCTTTTAGCAAAGTTCTTGCAGATCAGGTAGTTAGCTCTCTTGGTCAGCTTTCCTCCAACAGAGTTAGAGATCAGAGCTGCTTCTAGTTTGCAAATCACCTCGGTTCAAGTTCTTTGCTTCCAGCCATGTGTTTAGGAGAGTCAGCTTGGCAAACTCACAATAGTTCTTTACTGCCTAACACTAGAATGTGACACATCAGTTTTGCTCACATTCCCATTGATGAGAAATCCAATCACATGATGCTAACCTATCCTAGGGAATATGGTCTCGTTTGCCCTGAAAAAGGAAAGAGGGGGGCCAGTGCATCACATAGCCTCTGTTCCATCTGCCTTATCTCACTTAACATTGTATTACGGCATTTTCCCCAAATCATTAAATATCCTTCAAAATTATGATTTTTAATAGCTACAGTGCCCCATCAAATCTATATACCATTCTTTACTTACTTAAGCATTCCAGGAAGTTTTGTGTACAATGACATACATTGTCCCAAAGTGATTTCCTGAAACCAACTAATCTTAGGTATTGGACATTTACTTTGGTGGCATTTATTTAAAAATGTTAGGATGCTAATGTTAAAGATGCAAAGGAAAAATTTCTCTCTACCTTAAACTTTTATAGTCCCAAACCACAAACGGGGCAAAGCTACTATCCATGTCCCCAGACGCCCATATTTTTCATAAATAGTGTTTCCCTGAATCCTATTTGTGCCTACTATTTTTTCTTTTCATTCACACCTTGTATTTCATTCTTTCCTGGGCTGATTTCCCTCCCCCAACCCCCTTGAGATCAACTTATCTTAGGGGTGCACTGCTGTTTCTCCCCTTTTGCTCTACATTTCAGCCCACACCTTGGCCCTTCCTCAACCCTTTCCCCTCCAGAGGTGCTGAGTTTGCCTGCCGGTGTTACCACTCCCCTTAGTTCTTTGCCCATAGGGACTGTGGGTGATGAGTAAAATAAAGGGCATGTACAACCAAGCTGAACAGGACTTGTTTATTAATAATATCTTTCAGTGGACTATGATTTGAGGCAAATAAATAAATTTTACAATTAAATGTAAGTGTGTGTGTGTATCTCCATCAGTCTCCTGTCTTCTATATAGAGATTATGTAGGTAACACAAATAGCTCCCCTGTGGCCCTTTGGAAGGCTCTAGGTAATTTATCTTAGAATACTTTATCTCAAAATGATTGGTTTTAAGCCAAAATCACACCTTTTGGATTTATCAAAATGGGTCGGTAAAGGGAAAACCTGTGCAGCGACGTGCACAGCCAACCCTGATTCAGTTTGGCCGTCATGAAAAGTCCAGCTGTTCCCACTGAGGCCACAGCTGCCTCACTCACCTGACCTTTTTTTTTCCCTTCTTTCTTTTACTAGATGGTAAGGTGGAATCTTTTACAAGCACCTTGACTAGGAAACTTAGGGAAAAGCATATCCAAAGAATTGATATTTGAAACCTGGGAACAGATGCATTTAGAGAGCACTGGTTCCTTATTCTACAAATTCTAGTCTAAAGCTCTGGTACTACCTAGTTATGTGACTTTGTCCTGATCTACTTGTTGGGACTCCTGGCTTTAGAGAATTTTAGTTTGGTTGTTCAGTGGAATTCCTAATTGCTCCCAGATCATACATCCTAGTCAGTGTTTTCAAAGTATGTGAGGTCTCTATGTTTGAATTTTACTTGTTAGCTGCCTATGACCACAATTCTATAGCAATTCACTTTCTATATGGCCTCAGAGATTCTTACTCTGAGCTTCAGCCTACCCAAACCTAACTTTAAAATCTCTTTGTTTATCCCTTTCAGAAGTTCTTTAAGGCTGTCCTTCCACAAGCCCTGCCCTTATCCTTGACCTATTTTTCTTGGTTGTTTGGTTTGTCTAAACTAAAACATACTTACCAGCTAGATCTTCAGGCTGGTACTTTGGTGAAGTCTTCTTTACCTATGACTGTAACCTGACACTTAGAATGGCCATCCTAGTGGACAAGTGGCATGTTTGGCAGGGCTCTCTTCACTGGAATCTGCCTCTCATGTGAGTCAACAGAAAATATTTCCTCTGTTTATTTTTCAAATTATATCCTCCCTAGTGGGCCTTTCATCAGGGTCTGGTTTCTTGTTCAAGGAACACCCCCCGGAGAGGCTGGATGGCTCAGTTGGTTAGAGCGTGAGCTCTCAACGAGTTTGCCAGTTCAATTCCTGCATGGGATGGTGGGCTGTGCCCCCTGCAACTAAAGATTGAAAACAGCGACTGGACTTGGAGCTGAACTGTACAACTAGATTGAAGGACAACGACTTGGAGCTGATGGGCCCTGGAGAAACACACTGTTACCCAATTAAAAAAAAAAAAAAACCCTCCAATTTTCTTGCCCCAGAGCCCAGTGAATAATCACCTTTCCTGGCATATTTATCATCTTTTTCGTTTGGGTAATTCATTCTGATTCTCCCAGAGAAGTGACCCCTTTCCAATATGTCATCATATAGTTTTACTAAAAAAACTCTTCAGACAGTAAGGAGCAGATTCATCCACAGATGAGTCAGTTATTGGAGTTAGTAGACAAGGACTTTAAAGAAACACGGCAAGATGGATAAAATGGACAAAAAGAGATGAATTTCACAGAGAATAGATACCTGTCAAAAATGATTAAATGAGCATATTATAATTGAAAAATGTATCTGAAATTGGCAATCATTAGATGGCTTTAACAGCATCTGCATATAGCAGAAGACAGGATTAATGAACCCTGACAGATCAGTAGAAACTAAACTGAATCACAGAGAAAGAATAGTGATGGGACGGGGGAAGCAAAGGACATAAAACAAAACGTAGGGTACAAACAGTCTAACATACATGAATTTGGGATTAGATTCTGACCTCTAATTCCTGAGCCTCTCCCAGTTTTCCTCTGTTCTGGCTCCATTTGCCTCGATGTAATCATTTTTGGTCAACCATTTCAATAAGACAATCTCTTTCATTCTCAGAGCCCATGGTCATTTGAATGCAAAAAAAACACCCACTATCAACTTTATCTGCTCACCTTCCCAAGCCACTAAGCATTGTTGGGGAAACCAAAAAGCCTTTCCAAACTGTTCCTTATATTCTTTAGTCTTGTTGGGTTTCCTCTGATTAATACCCTCTCTGCTGGTTTCTGTGGTATTGTCTACAAATCAATGAGGGTTTTCCCATCCTAGAATATCTCATTCTTCCTCATTTTGTTTCTTCATCACACCTGTAAATAGTACTCTTTACTTGGTGCCCCACCCTTTAGTTTTTATTCCCTAAAAATTACGCTTTGTGACTGCACAGGAAAGCGTTAACATAGGTCTCAAGTTGCCATCTTTAGAAGGGCCTGATTGCAGGGCTGGCTCTTGGCTGGAGCCTGGGAACTTGGCTTTTGAAAAGTTCCTTACTTTTCAATAACATTTTTGCCTGCTTGGGGCACTGAATGCCTGCTTTCCTTCTGGGAGTCTAGAATTTTGATAGTTAAGGTTTTGGTCTTTGTGCCTACATGATGAACCACCAAGAAAATTCTTCAACTCTGAGTTTCAAGTGGGTTTCCCTACGCAGAAACACTGCACATGTAGGAAGTCTCTGCGTAGATTCCACGTGACGCATCTTTTCCCTTGCTGATCCTGGTGTATATCTTTTATAATGAACTATGGCCTGAGTCCTGTAAGTTCTTCTAGCAAATCACCGACTGTGTGGGTGGTTGTGGTCTGACAGTGTCCTTCATTGCCACCCTTCATTCAAACTGCTCTCGCAAGGTTGATCTGTTTATTAAATCTAGTAGTCTTTTCTCAGTTGACAACACTCTTGCTTTCAGAACCTTTCCTCCTTGCTTGTCTAAGAATACCCTACCTTGTTCCTCCTCACACCTTGCTTATTCATTCAGCAGACCTCTATTGGATGCCTGTACATGCCAGACATTGTGCTCAGTATACATTAGTGCGTCACAGTGCAGCATATGGTCTAGTGAAAGAAGACAAAAAGCAGATGGCACATGTTGAGAAAAAGTACTGTGTTGAGTGATGAAAAGGGGAGCTGCACTTCAGAACGGTGGTCAGTGAGCAGGTCAGTAGGGTGGTCCGTGGAGATAGCATCAAAGTGGCATAAAGTCTGTTTGCTAAAGAACCAGACGCAGTGCACTACAGCAGAGAACAGCATGTGCAAATGTTTTAAAAGCCACTTGGCATCTTCTAGGTTTCAAAAGGAGCCTGATGTGGCTGGAGCACTGTGAGAAGCGGCAGACAAAGTTGGAGGGTAGCAAGCAAGGTCTAGGTCACTTAGAGCTTTGTAGGTCATGTTTAGAACTTTAGATTTTAAGGGCATTGGGAAGCCAGTAAAGGGTTTAATCAGCCAGGCAACACATATCTTTGAAAAAGATCATTCTTAGAGTTACAGAAAGAATGGACTAGAGAGACGTAAGAAGGGGAGAGCCTACTTTGGAGAGTACTACAGTGATGTAAGTGAGAGATGATGGTGACCTTGGTCCGAGTGATGGCTGAGGAGATGGAAAGAAGTGAATGGACTTTGAAATATGTTCTGCAAGATTTTAACCACACTTGTGTTCTGTCTTCTCTCTCCTTTGGTGATCTCCACTTCCTTATCTTTAACTATCCCTTCTAGGGTAACCATCACCTATCACTTCATAGGGTTAGAGTGTGAAAGACGCTAACCTAGGACCCTAATCCTGATGAGAGCCACTGTTTCACATTTTCAAAGGAATAATGGTTAAATTTTAAATGGTTCTGAAGCCATAATGCTTCTGCCACTAACAGTGTGATCTTGGACATACTGTTTTACTTCTCCGTGCCTCAGTTTCCTCATCTGAAAAACAGGAATAATGTACTACCTACCTCATAGGGTTATTGTGAAGATTAAATAAGGTAACACACAAAGAACATCTGGCACTAGCTTGCACACACACAGTCATCGATCAACAGTTCTACCTTCAGGCCTCTACAACTTCTCTGTCTCTGCATGGCACAAATTGAACTGCCTCCAGTACCCAGTCTATCTCTTCCATATGACATCTCCATTTTTAATGGCACTAGCTAGAGATTCCAAACCATAGTCACATTTGACTCCTTGTTCTTCATTCCCTTATCACACTGCAAGTAGAAACCTAAAATTAGATTGCTGTAGGTAATATTTTTACTTCTATCTTCACATAAAGTGGAAGTTACAGCTTCTTTTATTCATTCAACAATCAATATTGAATACCTAGTATGAGAGTGAAGCAATTGGAGTAGGTTCCTAATTCTAATAATTTGCCTTTCATATATAATTTCTGCCATTTGGTCTTCACAGGATTATATTTGAAGTTCCTCAACAGTGTTGGTAGGAAATGAAAGGAAATCAACATAGAGGAGCTGGCCTCGTGGCTCAGGCGGTTGGAGCTCCGTGCTCCTAACGCTGAAGGCTGCTGGTTCGATTCCCACATGGGCCAGTGGGCTTTCAACCACAAGGTTGCTGGTTCGACTCCTCGACTCCTGCAAGGGACGGTGGGCTGTGCCCCCTATAACTAACAACGGCATCTGGACCTAGAGCTGAACGCCCTCCACAACTAAGATTGAAAGGACAACAACTTAACTTGGAAAAAGTACTGGAAGTACACATGGTTACCCAATAAAGTCCTTTTCCCCTTCCTCCATAAAAATCTTAAAAAAAAAAAAAAAAAAAAAAAATCAACATAGAGTTTCGAAAGATCCTCAGTAACCGAAACAAATGAAACCACTGAAAAATATCTAAGCATCCTTTACTATTTCAAGGTTACCGACCGTAACAATTCAATTATGGGTACAAAAAGGGTTCAAGGGGAGTCATATCAAAACTTAGGAATAGGGAAAATGGTGGAAGCTCTCCATCCCACAGTAGCATTAGCCATTCCTGCCGGTCCCCTGGCACTACATCTTTATGCTTAGTGAATATTACTGAAATAGGTGGCATCTATTAATAGTGTGTACTTATTTAGGTTTTGATTTTGAGTATCAAATATTAAATAACTGACTTCTGAAGTTGTTCCTTTCCATGGAAAGTTAATTACAACTGGTTTTGGAACTCATTTTCTCTTCTAGGTCAAGAAGGTCTAAACGACTAATAGAAAATGAGATGGGTATACAGGGAATCACAACACTAAGTCACAGATACTACAGACACAGGCCTTGCCCATAAGGCACATAATGATGTATAAAACATGGATGAGGGGGCCGGCCCGGTGGCTCAGGCAGTTAGAGCTCCATGCTCCTAACTCCGAAGGCTGCCGGTTCGATTCCCACATGGGTCAGTGGGCTCTCAACCACAAGGTTGCCAGTTCAATTTCTCGAGTCCTGCAAGGGATGGGGGGCAGCGCCCCCTGCAACTAAGACTGAACACAGCACCTCGAGCTGAGCTGCCGCTGAGCTCCCGGATGGCTCAGTTGGTTGGAGCGTGTCCTCTCAACCACAAGGTTGCTGGTTTGACTCCCGCAAGGGATGGTGGGCTGCTGCAGCTAGAAAACGGCAACTGGACCTGGAGCTGAGCTGCGCCCTCCACAACTAAGATTGAAAGGACAACAACTTGACTTGGAAAAAAGGGCCTGGAAGTACACACTGTTCCCCAATAAAGTCTTGTTGCCCTTCCCCAATAAAAAAAATCTTTAGAAAAAAAAAACATGGGATGATACCAAAGAATTTATTGTAAACGTAGTGGCAAATACATTGAATCATCATTAGAAAGGAACTAGAAAATTACACATGTTTAAAGTATGTGCTTTTTTCTGCCACCTTTAAGTTAGTACAAACATTTTAAGTACTGAAATACTTAACGGGATGGTCTATTTTCACATAATTCATGACTGTATTTTCATCTTAATTTTTAAAGCAGCTGACCATGAATTTCAGTTTCAATTATCACTCTGTTTTTATCAGTTCCGTAATGATCTGTAGAATCTTGTCATCTGAGTGGGAAAAAACAAAACCATGAACAAATTTATCACTAGTTAATTTTCTAATGTATACACATATAAACAACAGGTATACTTTATTAAAAGATTCTTTAAAATATAAAACAGTAGCAATATTCACTATAAAACTATAGATGCCTACATAATTTATTGCCCTACAAATATTATTTTAATTATTGCTATAGTTATACACCTACTTTGCCAAAAAGTAGGCTAAGGCCTGAAGAAATATGATGTAAATGTTAGTCCTTTATAAAGAATTATTTCTTCAGTGTGTCAGGATTTCCACAATATGGACAAGGAAGAACTAGTATCAGTTTCTCCATGTTTGGTCCAAAGGAAACAAACATTTTAACAGGAAAGTGCTCTTGGAGAGGTGTCAATAGGGAAGTGACAGACCTCTCTACACAACAAAGTAGTCAAATACCAATTAATTAGACAAATAGATAACAGAGGCAACACTATTTGCTAAGGAGGTTTTGTTAACACCTGCTGCTACTTCTAAACAGTTGCTCTGATATTGTGACTTCCACTCTTCAGATAGTTATAATTATGAGGGCTGCAAGACTGAAATTCTATATTTATATTAGACACACCAGTAAGAGAATGTTCTGGGTTTCAATGGTTGCAATGGGAAACTCTGATAATAGGGCCCATCGCCTGACAGGTTCCTGGGGGCTACAGTGGCATTAAAAAAAAGAAAAAAAAGGAAAACAAAGGTCACTTGCTACAAGGGGAATATATTGCAGGTCTAAAAAGAATCATGATTTTTATCTGAGGAAGAGTAGAGTAACAGAAAACACAAAAGCAACTTGAGTTACTTCTTTTTCAAAAGCTTGGCATTACAGCCCAACTTTTCTTATTATGAAGTCCAGGAAGACAGGATACAAATGTACTTCATCCTTCCTCCCAAGTCAAGAATATATGCTTCATCTGAGGGTAAGTTCTGCTTTCTCTTTTACGGGAAAGAGAAACACTGAAATCGTTTTAAAATTCATTTTTCTTGAGTTCAGCCTGTCCTTTATATAATGTATATCTAAGGCTGAGTTGTCATGCACAGAACTCCCGAAGAGCCCACATCTCTTACTATTTCAAGACCCGATCTAAGTTTCCATCAGTATAGGAAGATTAATACAGCTTAATGCTTATGCATTCACATTAAGTTGTATGAATAAACAATGAGCGCGAGGCTTCAGGGTAGTAGCACTAACCAGTAGCCCTCCAACTTGTCTGACAATGAGAATTAACTGGGATACTTTGTGAAATACAATCACACTGAACCAACTAATCAATTCTTAACATCATTAAAAGCAGAAAAACAACATTTAAATGCTTCCTGATATAATGCAAGGGGAAGAATACAGCAACAACTAGAAAATATTTTTTTCTAAAAACCTTATTCAAATCAAGCTTTTAGATATAACTATCAGTTTGCAGGAAATATAGGAAATGGAGAAACATGTTAAATCAAAGCACGATTATGCAACCAACCACATCCTGAATGTGGGAAATTCTACCAGAAAAATAACCCAGTTTTTAAAAAATAATTGCATTTAAAAAGGACGGTTGTAGAGGGAAGTGTTCTAGATTAAAAGTGATTAAAAAATAACAGCCACAGGCCTCTTCCATAGAGATTCAATATGTCTGGGGTAGGTCTCTGGACTTTGTATTTTCAACAACTGTTGAGATGACTCTAATGATTTGGCAAGTTTGGGAAACACTGCATCAGACTAACTGGAAACTCAGATGTCCATTGCAGATTTCTGTTGAAGGATAATGTAGTTTTTATACAGACTAATAGCTCTACATTTGTGACAATGGTAAAGATGCTGGGAACTTCACAGAAAGTCCCTCACTCTTATTTTTTACTATAATTGTATTATCAGTTTACTAGTATGCTAAGAAGTAGCATCCTTTTTTTTTCCTGTGAAATGGCCAGAAGTTTAGAAGTGAAGATTAGAAATGGAAGAAGTAAACTAAAAGAATCCTAAGACAATAATTAGGTTGTGAATAATGAAAATAATTAGGTCTATGAGTCTGATGGAATTCAGCATTAAATACATTTTATTAGAACATTTTTAATCACTTGAAATTTAAGACTTCAGTATAGTGTGCTCCAATGTTTAAAGGTATACTGTTTTTTTTTTTCCTTTTATTTTTTTTTAATTAAAGTTTATTGGGGTGACAACTGTTAGTAAAGTTACATAGATTTCAGGTGTACAATTCTGTAATAGATCATCTATATCTCACATTATGTGTTAACCATCCAGAGTCAGTTCGCCTTCCATCACCATATATTTGAAAAGTATACTGTTTTCTATCTATGTTATAATCAAACACTTACCTTCAAGGGACATCTTAGGATTTTCAAGCTTTTTTCTTAAAACACAATCAATGAGAACTCTTAGCTGCTTGAAAATGACAGCGATCTTGACAGGGGCCTGTTGAGAAGGACAAAATTGGACAAAGTTAATCCCCGGGAGTGTGAATGTGTTTAAATAAATCAAGGTAAGCATGTATACCTTGTGATCTGCCTTAGCACATCTTGACCTTAATATAAAACATGATGGGAAAAATATAGGCAAATTACTTCCTGTGGCTAAGCTCAATAAAGAAACTTCAATTTTTAATTATCCAGAAATTTGATGAAATTTTACTGAACTGTAACTTACAAACCATAAAAAATTCACTCATTAAGTGTACAATTCAATGATTTTTAGTAAATTTATAGAGTTACGCAACCATCACCGCAATCCAGTTATAGAACATTTCTACCACCTCAGCCTCTTTGTGAAAACTGCATATATTTTTTTAAGTTGCATTTAAAATTTAGCTCTCCAGTTTTAGACAGTGATCATGGTATACCATAGGAGAATGTATTAGGTTTGCTTAATTTAAATTGGTGAATGTTGAAGGGGTTATAGAGAAATAATCTTACTGATGGTAGCATTGGTTAGTCTAATTTTTCTGAAGAAGAATTCGACAATATGCATTAAAGCTATGAATCTATGCTTTTTTTATAGGTGGCACAATGTAGTGGAAGGAGCATGGGTTTGAGGATCAAATAGTTCTAGGTTTAAATCTTGCTCTACCAATAACAATCCATATAATCTAGGAAAGTTATTTAACTTCTCACTGAGCTTAAGTGCCTTATCTACAGAAAGGAAATTAAAAAAGATTTGTTAGGGTATTATATTTGGGATAATCCATGTAAAGTTAACTATTAAAGTACACAACACATGGCAAGCTATAATTGTTACTGATGATAAATGCTGTAATAGCAATATAATTTGATTTTGAATTTAACAGATTTAAAACCATATAGGCAAGATAAAATAGTCTTCTACTTTAAGTCAAATTACAGGAAAAAATTATGCAAACTCCAATAAAATCGAAACAAATCCACCTCAATGGTACTAGAAGTAGAAATCAATGTAATCAACAAGATCAGTTATAGTATGTACCTGAAAATAGATCCAGCCATCAACAGAAAGAAGACGTTCCCGGTGTTGAACTTCTATATCACCACCAAAAAGTAAAACCGGAAAAGGAGTAATTAGGGTAGTTTCCCTCAAATATACTCGGGCATACCTTATCTGCATAGGAATAAAGAGAAAAAAATAATTTGAGAGCCTTAAAATATAAGAAATTCATTTATTTGTTTCATGTGGACATTCTCCTGTAATTTGCTCCATGTATTTTAAGTCATAAGCTTTGTAAAGCTACATGTTCACATTCTCTTATGTGCATAATTTGTCAATTATACAGTAATCACAATCACCACCTGTGCATTTCATTTATACTATTAAAAGGCATTTTTAACATTAATTATAAGGCTGAATTATATACTTTGAACATAAAAGAAATGATCTACAAGCAATTTTATAATGCTAATGCTGTTAAATAATTAACGCAAAAATAAAATTATGCTTAAGTTTTAAAGTGTCTGGTTTCTAGACCAATGTTCAGCTATGGCCAGTCAGTAATTTCTCATGTTTTACATTTAAGTTTGATGACATGCTGGGAGTTATTCATGCCAGTGCTTGAAATTACGGATCCTTGTTGCTTTAACAAGCTATGACTCAAAATGTTGACTTTTTTTGTAATTTATAAATATTTGCTATTAAATTATCTTAGGTCACATTGTGATTCAAATCATTGTCAAATCATATCTAGTACTCCCATACCCCCTCCCCCCCATTCTTTGGAACTGCAGATGTGTTTTTTCCCTTTTGAGACAGTACCTATTAGTGAAATCTCAGAGAATTGATACATTATTAAACACCATCTCTGCTATAATTTCCTTTATTACAAGTAGAAAAGGTGATGGTCACTGTAGAACTCTTAATATATTTTTTTCATTAAATGAAAGAAATGAGGGTTTATTTTTTTTCTCATTGAGAAGCTATGTACATCTTGATTTCAAATATGAACAGCTCAATTTGAGAACCAAATATAGTACTTGTTGGGGCATCCTAACTTGTTATGACTGACTTCTAGAATAATGCCCTTAATACTGGAATTCAGAATGAACACTTTACCTTCTCTTGGTATAAGAGCCATCCATAAGTTTGCAAATCTCGATTTACTGAGGATGGATGTACTTGTGCTTTGCCTTGGGCTGTCTCTACAATGCAAGCCAATTTTTCCGTAACATCAACTGATTTTGTACAGATTATCTTCCCCACGTTGTCATACAGTCCAGCAGCCAGTACAGCTTTAAGAAGGGCAATTTCTTGGAAGGAAAGAGTCTGTGAAGCTTTGTTTCCTTCCCAGCCATTAGAAGTTGTGGATGATGAAAATCCTGCTGCCTTAACCAACTTTATTAACTCTTGCTTTACATCCTAGATTGGTTTATGTTAAAAAGAGATAAGATCGTAATTGATTAAAATAGAGAAATTACCAAATAACACTGTTTCCAATCAAAATTAGAAATATGCCAATTGTTATTTAGTTAACTACAGCCTAAATTAGGGAGAGAAAAAAGACACTGGGAAGTCAAAGATTAAATACAGTCATCTGTTTCTACCACCCCAAGACTTTAGATGTCATTAAAAAAAGGAATGTTTAAAATGTGAAAGCACTAAAAATGTGCCCGAATACATTTTCATTTAGTGTATTTGCTTCAATATTAGCTTTCCTTTTGCCATTTTTATCAATAGGACAGTCACGTAGAGAACAATACTGAGGAAGAATTATAGAGGAATTCTGATCCTAGACTGCAAATACCTTCTTCATTTGTCTCTGGGAATCTCACCTTAATTTCCTACAGAACTCTGACAAAGTTTATTAATGGCAACTTCATTTAATCTAAAGTCGTTGCCTAAAATCTTTTTCTACCCTTCGTAGTGCCAATCAGCTAAAACACTACAGGAAGGATGAGCATTTTTCAAAGCAAACAGGATGCAAGTGATGAAAAGGTGACGTTTACATTTAGGATTTCCTTTAGTTTTCAGGCTTAAGGGACTTGATTCCAGGGAAAGAAGACCAAACAAACACAGACAGCTGCTGTAACATCACAAGGTTGGTGTAGAGATGGAAAACCTTGCAGCCCAGGAGAGGTAAAGAAAATGCTCATAGAAGGAAGGGGGTGAGAGGCAACTTGGCGGTTGGGAGGAAGTGGAATGGAGACAAAGGAGTGTTGATTAGCTCTCTACATCTTGAATCCCAGTCAGTTGGCCCACAGGTGGCTATTTCTTCAATTTATTCCTTTATTTGTTTTGAGAAGGACAAAGTTCATTCCACTTAGAGAAGTCCCTGCTGTCATCCCAGCAGTTATTTAAAATCACAGAAAGTAATGGGTCAAATTATATGGGAATAAAATAGTTTTTAACCTTTTAAAATATGAGCTTAGAATAGGGGAATTATGTGAGACATGCACAAAGTTTTCTGAATGATTTTATAGCATGCCTGTACTAAACACCATTTCTCAAACACCAACAACAAAAAGGTAAATGTTCATGAAGGAGCCCTGCATTTTAGGACCACTTGTCTTTTTATTTTAACTATGCTTCTACTCTCTCTCCGCACACAAATAATTCTTGTCCTGAACAGCAGTCAAAACCTGCGTGACAGACAAAGACATCAGGTTTCCCTTTCGAGGAGCAGATTTATAAAGCTGGTCAGTCAGCCCTAAAGTACAATGTCTTGCATACAGCAGGCTAGTATTTAGGAAAATCTAAAAGAATTTCACTAAAAGGAATCAGGGCTCTTAGGAAAAATGACTGATTCCAAGCCTGGAGCATAAAATGCACAAGATAAGTCTGAACATACTGTCATACCGCAAACAAAGAAGCCATCCAAGATTACTTAGGTTATACGAAAAGGACTCAGGAAAAACCTGAAGGGGTTCTCACTCCAAAGGGGACAATTGGAGTGTCAAAAAATTAGTATTTACAGAGGACTGAAACACATCAAATACACTGAACTCACTAAGTTCGTAAAAATTTTTTATAAAAAAACAATATTCATTGAATACCTGTGGAAATGCTTGGGAATCAAGTCATGAAAACTGCTAGGTGAAAGGAAAGACTCAAGCATTTATCCTAATTTCTTTGTACAAACTGTAACTCAGGGTATCCAAATACTGAAGAGGGAGAAGTTCTTCTTTATGAAACAATTCTAGCTAACAAATAGAATTAGAATATCACTATTTTGCAACTTTAATGAAACAATGGGTCTGAGTGTTATTAACGGCTGCTAAAATCATTACATGAAAAACAAACAGGGAATTTTACAATGGATGAATGAATCTGGCTGACACCACTGATAAATCTTAACATTACAAAAAGGGAGACAACTCCAAAAAAGAAAGAAGAAAAAAATGAATACCTGCGTTGGATTAAACCTCCCTGGGAAATACAGGGCACAGAAGAACATGCTAAACATTACCACAGGGATATGATCAGACAGATCTAGAATGCAGGAAACTCTACAGGACATGTTACCTGGTTTCTTCAAAAAATAAAGGGCGAATAGGAAAAAAGTAAAAGAAGCGTAACTCTAGATTAAGAGACTTAAGAGACATATCAAGCAAATTCAATGTGTGGATCTTGTTTGGATCATGATTTGACCAAGCTATAAAAAACCTTCACGAGAAAATTGGTGAAATTTAAACACTGACTATACTTGATGGCATTAGGGAATTATTTTTTAAGGTGTGATAATATTTAAGAAAAAAAGAGTCCTATCCTTCAAATACATGTAACAATTCTGATGCCTGGGATTTGCTTCAAAATAACCTAAAAGGCAGATCGTGGAATAACAGGAGTGAAAGTAAAACAAGATTGACCAGTTACGAAAGTAAAAAATGGGTACATGGAAGTTCATTATACTATTCTGCCTACTTTTATATATGTTTGATATTTTCCATAATAATGGAAAAAAACCTGATTTTCAGAGTTGAGAAGAACTGTAAATTATCCCCATTCGATTCCTTTTTTGAAATAAAGAACTCAGACTTAAGCTTCCTAAGACGAGCAACTGATTAGATAACTATCCTCATTCCCAAGCTAGTGTTATTTCCATGAAATCATATTGCCTCTTTAAAAAAAAATATCATTTCCCAAATAAATTACGATTATTCAATACTATTTTAAATCACTGTGTAATACATATAGGTTACCTGTTGGGAGAAACAACAAAACAAAAAATTATAAATATTCAACAAATGTTTATCAAACACTTACCATGTGTCAAGCACTATCCCAGGCATTTCTTTTTCCAAAATAAACCTATTACTGAACCATGTGGCCCTGAATTAGTTGTAGTAAGACTTACCTCTAGGGTTAACAGTGATGTTCTATTAAGAAAGTTCCTCCGGCAATATGCTATTTCAGAGCGATAGCCTCCCTCTTGCCGTGCTTTCTTCCATCTACATAAATAAAATGACAAAAGTTCAACATGTTTTCTTTTCAAACTCTCTTTTTCAGAGGTACTAACCAAAGTTAGCTTTAAAATATAATCACTTAAAAACAGGGGGCTCTTGCCTGTTATAAGAGCTATCAATTGTATATAAAATTTCAACCACAGTACAGATATTTTTTTCTGTTACAGGTATAACAGTAAATTATTAACTTCAAATATGAGGTAATATACATATAATAATACAAAGTACATTGTTCTTAAAATTTTAGAAAGGATTATAAAAAACTATGAATCTCTAAAATAATTAATTATACGTTGACAGATGAAGTAACTAAAAATAAATTTAAACCTTAGATGTATCTTTTAAATGAAAGTCAAAAATAAATCTTTTAAAAAGAAAATAACCTCAGGTTTATTAACCACACCCAGATCATTTCTTTACCCTAGGTATGCATTGTAGATCGTCAGGTGGTCTGAATCTGCCATAGCCAAAGCTGATTTTGCAAGATCTGCTTCATCTTTTCGACCAATTGGTGTGGTAAAAGGAGACTTCTCTGTCATAACTGCAGCCAGTGTTGCCTAGCCATAAAAATCCAAACAATTTATCATTAAAGAGGAACACATTAACAACTCATTTGTAAAAGCAAATCATAAAACAATCACACTTTTAAGTTGCATGTTTCTTTTCAATACATTTATTATGTTCCACAATAGCTAACATACTTTCATTTTAGCTACTTTTAGTTTCATTTTATGGAATTTTTAAATATGTAACTTGACTTTTATGCCATGTTTGTGAGATAGGAGGTAGTATCACTAGAATCAGAGAGAAAAATACCTACATGTTTTGTGTATTTGTAGTCTGTCACACAGTTAGAAGCAATCCCAGAATCATAGTTCTAATACCTTTACTCCTAGCCTGCTGAATTTCCATTGCCTGCAGTGCTCTTTAAATCTTTTAAAGTAATTTGGATAACATAATGACCCATTTGTTCTTGTTGCAGCTTTTCTGATAAACTAGCATGGCAGAGGTTATTTTTTTGAACTCAACACAATTCTGGTGAGTATCTCTAATACTAGAGAAAAAGAGACTAGAGTAAGTCATGCTTGCTCTGTTCTGTTTTTAAACACCCTTGATTTGTAGTTCCAGAAAAGGCTACAGCTTGATAAAGTTAGAATGGAATAGCAGATAGATGAGCCCAGAGATTCAGACAGAGGCATAAAATGTTCATTCTGAGATCATCTGAGAAAATAGAACTGCTGGTAGTGGCTGGCTCAGAGAAATAACCCAGAAAAAAGGAAGTCTTTCATTCTACTTATTAAAGTCTGTGGGGTTCAAAGCCTCCTAAGAATTATCTATTATGTATTCAATTAAATAAATATTCCAAGTGGGATATTTGATTGTAAAAGTCTAGATGAACCAAACTCACTTACAAAACAGTAACTATAGTATACTTAAGTTAAATATTCAAAAAGTCTCATCAAGCATTCAAACCTCCTACATTTTAATGTTAGTACATTCTATTTAGGTAAAAATTAAATTACGTTATTGTTCTTGACTTTTCCTGACTTATTTTGCTTAGCATGATAATCTCAAGATCCATCCATGTTGCTCAAATGGCAGTATTCCACCTTTTCTTATGGCCAAGTAATATTCCTTTGCATATATGTACCGCATCTTTATCTATTTATTTATCGAAGCACACTTTGGTTGTTTCCATGTCTTGGCCACCATGAATAATGCTGCAATGAACATAAGGGTACATATATCTTTACGGATAAATGTTTTCGGGTTTTTTGGGTAGACACCCAGAAGAGGGACTGCTAGGTCGTACGGTAATTCTACTCTTAATTTTTTGAGGAACCTCCATACTGTCTTCCAGAGTAGCTGTACCAATTTACTATCCCACCAGCAGTGTATGAGTGTTCCTTTTTCCCCACAACCTCTCCAACACTTGTTATTATGTACTTGTCTTGTTGATAATAGACATTCTAACAGGTGTGAGGTGGTATCTCACAGGGGTTTTGATTTACATTTCCCTAATAGCTAGTTGTGCATCTTTTCAGATTATCTGTTGGTTGTTTGTATGTCTTCTTGGGAGAGTGTCTCTTCAGATCCTCTGTCCATTTTTTAATTGGATTTTTGTTTTTTTGTTGTTGAGCTGTATGAGTTCCTTATATATTTTGGATATTAGCCCCTTATCGGAAGGGGTGTTTCCAAATATCTTCTCCCATTTGGTTGGTTGCCTCTTTGTTTTGTTGGTTTCTGTTGCTGTGCAGAAGCTTTTTAGTTTGACATAGTCCCTTCATTTACTTTTGCTTTTACTTCCCTTGCCTTTGAGGTCAAATTCATAAAATCCTCTCTGAACCTAAGGTCCATATGTAGCAACATACAAATAAGACAAACAATCAAAAAATTATAGACACAGACAACAGTTTGGTGGTTACCAGAGCCTTAGGAGGGGAAAAGGTGGTAAAAGAGGATAAAGGGGATCAAATATATGGTGATGGAAGAACTCACTGGGTGGTGAACACACAATACGATATATAGATGATGTACTATAGAAATGTACACTTGAAACCAATATAATTTTACTAACCAATGTCACCCCAATAAATTTAATAAAAATTAAAAATAAAATAAAAAACATTAGTACACACAGCATGGTTAGATAATAAAAATTTTGTACGTTAAAAATTATTTCCAAACTTAATAATGTCTCAGCCAAAATAATATTTAAAGTGAAGCAGCGTCGTTTATCTTACCACTGGGTCAAGGCAGCCAAATATGGCACCAAAAATAAGCATCTTGCCAATCTTGACATTCACAGGCAGAGCTGCAAGGTGTTGGCCCAATGGAGTCAGTTTAGGTTCATTTAGTTCACAAGCTCCAATTTTTCGGAGTAAATTCATTGCATTGCTGATTACTTGAAGCTGAGGAGGATCTAAGGCTTTGGAGAGGAAATCTTCAGGAGAACCAAGATTGCATTTCTGCAGATTGAAAAAAGTGATAAATTTGTATCAGGTTGGTGCAAAAGTAATTGCCGATTAAAAGGTTAAAAAGAATTGCAAAAACCACAATTACTTTTGCACCAACCTAATGTGATAAAAAATATTTAACACTACCCAAAGAGATAGTCAAATTGGAACTAAATTTGAGTTAAATAAAATTTTGGACAAAGCGGATAAATGTCTGAATAAGGCTATCTTATTCATTTTTTACAACCGGGAATGTGTATGTGTTAAGGGGGTGGGCATGAGGATGAGACCTGCCTGTCCTTATTTTCAGTTTCTATATTCTTGATTTTTACAGTAAAAAAACTAAGAACGAAAGGATATAGATCTTTTAGACCAGGAAGCCCTTGGTTTAGGTCAGAGTTTCTCAATTTCAGCACTATTGCAATTTGGGGCCAGAAATTTGTTTGTTTTAAGGTACTGGGCTGTGCACTGTAGTATGTTTAGCAGCATCCCTGACCTCTACCACTAGATGCCTCCCTTCTTCTTCTCCAGTTTTGAAAACTAAAAATGTCTCTAGACATTGCCACTTGTCTCTGTTAAGTAATAATGCTCCCAACTGACAACTATTGGTTTAGGTTATGAGACTGCAGCACAGTGGGTTTACTTAAAAAAAGATGGAGGAGGGCTGTTGTTTTAAGAAAATACTTCAACATCTAGAGCAACATAAGGTAAGTTTAGGTCTTCTTTTTTTTTTTTTCTAGAAAGGGGTAGAATAAAAAATTCTTCTGAGTTCCTTAGGGATTACCATAATATGAAGACATAATTCCTCCAAAGGCACACGCAAGATTTCAGGGACAGAATAGTCCATAAAGCCTTCAAATCTGAAAAATAAAATAACACTAAATACTGTACATTTTATCAGAATGCCACACTACTGATTCACGTGTTTTTAATTTCCAGCACCATGCCATACCTTTCTCTTGTGTACATTCGGAAGCAGAAGCCATCTCTGACCCGCCCAGCTCGCCCCTGGCGCTGCAGAGCACTCGCTTTACTGACAAACATCTCAACCAAAGAACTCATTTGACTGCTTTCATGGTACCTAAAGAAATGTTTGAGGAAAGTATACGTAGGTAAGTGACTTCAATCAAAATGTGAAAAAGCTCAAAATATCTGACTCCTAAAATTAAGTTGCAGCTAGGCAATTGTCACTGTGGACCAATATTTTCCAAATCATGTTTCATATTTAAATAATTTATCAAACACTGCATATTAAATCTCATACTACCAAATTAAAGGTTCTGGCACAAGAAAAAAACCTGTTTAACTTACCCTTTCCCAAATTAATCTTACCATGGAAACTTTTTGATTTTAGTGGAATGCCTATTAATTATGCAAAAATAATTCTTTCAAAGAGTTTGTGAAATGCCACTGTGAACACTGTAATTCAACATATTTTTCACAAGATACAGTAAAAACCCTGAAAATGTTTCCTCTAAAGGGTTTACTTTGTACTGGATAGTCATACTCATTTCCAAAAATTACTAAAGTTTCCTAATACTAGGGATAGTGTAAATAGATTATACCAGACTACTAAGGTGGTCTAGTACACTGGCACTGCTTATGGGAAAGCCTGTGACATGAAATTTGACATTTACTCTCAGATATTTTAAAGTTTCCTATAGTTTCTCTGAGATTTTTTGCTTTGGGCAGAATTAGGACATTTGGAATTTTTCTCTATACGATTCTGTGATTTCTCCAAAGAATTCGAGAGTACCCAACTCTTTTCAGGTTAAAAATGTTTTGATTTGGGAAACTGAAACTTACTTATTTTCTTTTGTTCTTCCACTATCAATTACAAATACAACATCTGGAATAGTGATACCAGTCTCTGCAATATTTGTTGCTAAAACAATCTGAAAATAAAAAATCAAAACATTTAGATAACAACTTTCAGCAATGTGCTATCATTTAAACTAGTTTGAGCCAATGAATTTAAAAAGTAAATTTCAATTTTATTTACAAAAATTCACATCTATTTGTTATTACTGTGTAATTTTAATTTGCTCTAATTAGTTTCACCACCTCAGCTTGCTAATTCAAGTTACAAATTTTTATTCCAACAAAAAGACCATTCCCCTAATTCCAGTCAGTCATCTTTGAAAAAAGGACATAAGGAGAATGGGAAATTGGGTCAAAGAAGTTGGATTAAACTGATGGTTTTCTAACTGTGCTCTGAGAACTCCAGGGCTTCTAAGGCTGGAGTTGAGAAAGTGAGGGTGAGTTCTTGCCAAGGGCACAAACATGGTAGCAGTCTAGGGATGAGAACCCACGCCCCCTGAATTATAGTCCAAGCTTCTGGCAGCTCTGGGTTCCCCACAGTCCCCATATTGTGCTTTCCCCGCCCCTTCTGAGAGACGGTTCAAAATCTGAGAAACTCTCTTGCCAAATATTTCTTCATTCAGAATCCTGAATACAGAACACAATGAAAATACTGAGATTTTTTTCCCCAACCTAATTGTCTATGTATTATAAAAATAATCAGGGATGAAGACCCTAGAAAACAACAAAGAATCCTCCTCCCTGGATTCAAATAGCTCCTGACATCTAACATCCTTCATAATGCCTTCTTCGAGTTAAAAGTAGTGATTTTCTTTTTATAAACAACATTCATGCCGCATTTTTCAACTACCACTCTAAAAAGTCTTTCCCCGTTAGTAAAACAATATAAATATTCATATACTTTAATTTTAAATTGGGTTCACTTTTGAGTCTGTTAAGCTGCAGAGTACCTGAAGTCTGTCATAAACTATAAGGTACTTAATATTAGTTTAACTGTCTTTGATGATAAGAAGTCATAACACTTTCATGAAATCTTCTCATATGAATCATGTATAAATTTATTGAACTAAATTTTACCTTTCTGACTCCTGGAGGAGGAAGTGTGAATGCTGCAGCTTGATCTTGAGTTGAAAGAATAGAATGCAGAGCTATCACTTTATATCTGAAAGTTAAAATCATAGTTCTTAGCAAGAGTTTCTCTTTAGAAGGCACTGCAAAGAATAACAAAATTTATTTGCAAATAGGAAGCAACTTAAAAATTGTTTATTATGAAAAATATTAAACACATGAAAGTTTTAATAATGGTACAGTAAAACCCCATATATACTTATAAAGAGAAAAAATTTAATATGAATGCATTATATGGAATATTGGGTTTTAAAGAATTTTAAAAATGTTCTGATGAAAGAAAAACCATGACAGCAATAATAAACTATAACAAAACAGGTAAACAGCTGATTCAATATGTATGGATGATAAACTACAACCTTGTTGGGGTTTTGAACAATCCAGTGGGTTGGGGAAGGGAATCACCATCTTATTCTTAACCACAGGATTCCCTCTGCTTAAACATCTTAAGAAAATAGAACAAATACAGAAATCGTACCTAATATTTTTAGTAGATAAAATGCTATAAAGAAATGTTAAAACAAAAACAAGCTTGTTTGACCATGGACAATTTTAACTGAGGGTAAAAAGACTTTGAAAGCTTGGATCAAGAACTTTAATGAATGAAACAATTTTTCTATTTTAAAGCTAGCAGGAATATAATAAAGATTAGTAGTTACCGTTCAGAAAAAAATCTTCTGTCAGTTGATAGGAGATCATACAACTGTTGAATATGAGCAAGGCCTGGTAAGAAGATCAATACTGCTCCTTCAGTATTTCTGAATTGGGGACTTCTATCTGAAATTTTTAAAAAGATCCAATATTCAAAATAAGAAGATAAGGAACAACCTATATTAATAAACACCTCTAGTTAATAGAAAAGTTTTATCAAAACAAATGGAGACACATTAGAAATATATACCTAAATATGTAAGAAGTTCCAAAATGAGATCCAGGTTGATTTTGTGATGATTCATATAGAGAATAGCATGCTGAGTGCGGTTGCTGTACTTTTGGTAAAATGGATTTAAATCAGCACCTGCTCCAGTCTGAACTGGGATGTATTCCTAAAAGAAACACAATCAGAAAAAGATGAACAAAAAAGTTAAGTATTTTTATAAGACAAAGAAGGAAAAAGGAGGTATCTCATTCATTCAAATCTATATTTTTTCTCATTGTCACCATTATTATTTTGTTAAAATATAGCAAGAGTACAATTTTTGATAGCAAGATTTCATCTCTCCTTTAATTTAATTTCATCCAGTCCCCTTAACTATAACAAAACTTTTTATCTTGGCATGTACATACTAAATTAAAGAACTAAAGAAAAACAGAATACTGTATGCATTGTTTGGTGGCAACTGAAAAGCAACTAGGCCGAGAGGTCATAATCACTTTAATAAGTAGTTTATACCTACCTCATTCATTCTAGATTTTACTTTGGTTGCTGAGTTCCAGTAATCTCTTTTGAAATACCTTTAGTTTTCTGAAGTCTTTCTTTAGTTTCTAATTTCTATCTCTGGAGTTTTATGGAAAGATATTTATTTTTTGTTTTCTTGGTTTATCTGATTAATTAGTATCTGCTGAATGTACCAGTCTGTCTTTCAACTTTGTGCTTACATCAGATTGGATACATGCATGATATATCGTGAATATAATGAAAATACTGAGTATAGTACCACTGTCTAAAATGCAGGATAACATAGCTTCTGTGATATTTTTAAAAACATATCACTGAAACTAACTCTCTAGAAGAACTGTACTTGCCCTGGACAGATTCACACAGAGCTAAGCATGGCTCACACCAGGACAGGCTGCTAAGAAAACCGCTGGCAAGAATGTAGATTTGGGGCCTGCCCAACCTGATAACCTAGGATGTTCCAATAAAGTAGAGAAAATCATTACAGATTTATTCCTCAGTAATTGATCATTGCTATGAAACAATAAAAGTTATCTCTTATATGGTCTTTGATTTGTTATGTGCCCCTATATGGCCCAGAAGACAAACTATCATAAACCAAAGACTGGACTCTATGAAACAAAGATTGAAGAAATGGCCTTTAAAATTTGCTCTTAATCATATTTTCTCCTACCAAATTATACTAGAATTCACTGTGCCAGCACTCTCACGGCAGGTTACACCCTGCATATCATTATCAGATGTCTTTTAAAATGTTTTCTTTTTACCTGATACTTTTTTATTCCCCCTGCTTTGCTTGTAACATTAATGGTTATTTCTTCTTCCTCCTCCAGAAATTTCTGACAATATTCTGAGTCTTTCTCCAGTACAAAGCCTGTTTCTTCTATTATATCTTCAAGATGAAAAACCTGCATAGATTAAGGGATATAAATGGTGAACTCAAATTCATTTCAGAAAACATCATTTTAGAGAGAACAAGGGGATTGCTACCTTTTGAATGCCATCAAATGCTAATTTAGAATATTATGAAAAAAGGTTTTTTTCTCCATTATTTGGGAGTAAAGAACTTCATTCATATAAATGAGGTTGTCCTTAGACGTCTCAGGACAAATTACATTATGGTGTACATTTTTTATATGTGAAAATCAGTTAAAAGAGCAATCTTTATCAGCTGAACCAAAAGGGCAAACATTAAGAAAAGAAGCTTCAAAGCCAACCCTAAATCTGAGAGGTGGGTATAAAAGGAGTTGCTTATTGCCAAGCAGCAGCCTCCCTCTGGATAGAATGGTTTTGATGTGGAAATGTGTTTTATGTTTTGTTCGCAGGTATGCCTCTCAGCAGAATCCTCCCTTCCAGCCCAACTACCTTCAGTCCAGGCAGCACCAGCCACTTGATTCCCAAGGCCACCACCAGGTCCTCTCTTGACTTACAACGCCCTAGGAATAGTTCTGGGCTCAGACCATCTTCTGGGAATACTCCCTGGTGGGAATGTAGTTTTTGTTCATATATGTATTATAGAGAAAACTTACCTCAACAGGGTAACTTCGTCCTGAAATTCTGAGAATAGGGCAGTGTGTGAAATATGTGGAAAACTTTTCACTGTCTACAGTGGCACTCATTAGAATCAAGTATAGGTCAGAGCGTTTCTGTAAAATTTCCTTCAAGATGATTAGTAAGAAGTCTGACTGGACGCTTCTTTCATGAACCTAGTATAAAGGGAATAAAAAAATTAATCATATATAAGGTCCAGTAAGAGGCTAAAATAATCAGCCACTCAAATTTACTAAAAGTTAATCAATATTTAAATATTGTCAGTACATGTGGAGAGAGAGAGAAACTGTATGTTTCAAGTAAGGCAGATCTTCACAATTGAAAATAAAGTCACCCTCTAAAAATGAAACCAGTAAAAATTACACATAATCAACAAAATTAGCTATGATAGCAGATGGCTTGCAAGTGTCTGACTGATAAGATCAAAGTATCTCCCAAATTTCACTTAGAAGCCAGGATAGGATGATTCCTAAAGTTCTGCCACTAATATAAAACTGTACTGTTGCCATCACCACAAGACAGATGGTTTATCTACTATGTAGGAAAAGGGGAGTTGATTAGTAGGAATCTGACAGCGTCTCTATCAACTCTCCAAGAAAAAGTGTTTGTTTTATGCCCTACCAACACATGCATTTTAGTGAAGAGCGCTGTAAACCTGGAATAGAACATAACAGCCATGGTACACTGTCAGAACTTAATATCTACTGAATGTACCAATCTGTCCTCCAACTTTCTGTAATCTGACTTACTTCTACCCCATTGTATTATATAAAGATAGAGTACATCAAGATAATGTACGTTAAAACAGGTTTGATTATTCATTTGTCTGGAAGGAAGGCAACAGTGGTTAAGTGTTTAGGCTTTGGAATCGATTGCTTGGGTTTAATTCTTAGTTTGGCCACTTACAGTATGACTTTAAGAAACTTATTTAAATATCCCTGTATCTATTTCTGCTTTTATAAAATGAGAATACAAATAATACAGACTTTATAGAGTGGTTGTGTCAATCACATGAGATTATGCAAAGCCTTTAAAACAGAGCTCAACAAATTTTAAGTATTCAGCTTTATGCTAGATGGTGGGGATTAAAAACTGACCAAGAAAGTTCTCCCCATTTTCAGAGTTCACAGTCTAGTAAGAGGACACTGTACAGAATGATTTGAAATTACATATGAAAGGTAGCTAATTCAGGGTGTCAGGAAAGGTACATTAATGCTGAGAACTGAAGGATGATTTTGATAAAAAGGGGGAAGGAACAGGATGAGAAAGGAACACAAATTGTGCAAAATCTTGGTGGAGGAGGGACCATAATACATTTCAGGAACTGGATAAACAAAAATGATGCCTTGAGCATGAGGTAGGGAATGGGCAGGAGATAAAGCTGGAGAGGTACTCAGTTGTCCGCTGTAAGGCCTTATAAACTACGTTAAGGAGTTGACACTATTCTAATGAGTCAGGGCAGTGGTTAAAACATTTTAAAGCAGGGGAATCATGTGGTCTGAGTTTGTGTTTTTAAAAGAGATAACTCTGGCTACAATGTGGAGAATGTAGTGGAGGAAAGCAAAACAGAAAGCAGGATGTTTAATTAGAGGCTTTTGTAGTAATTAAAGAGAATGGTGGCCTATATTAGGGCAATACCGATGAATATGGAGAAAAGTGAATGAGTTTGAGAAAAGTAGAAATCAACAGGTCTAGGTGATTGGATTTAGGGGATGTGGAAGTAAAGGAAATATCTTGGATGTTTTTACTTTGGTGGTTAAACCAGGATATTTATTTCCAAAGATAAAGAGATTTCCTGATGGATGAAACAAGTCTGGGGAACTTCAACAAACAGATGGTAATTTATACAGATACTGATTTTAAGAGAAAAGGATAGAACATAAAACAGAGCTAATAAAAGTATATGTTTTATTAAGTACACTTGGGAGAGATGGGCAAAATATTTGGCTGTAAATGTATGAGCAGCCAGCAGGAAAAGTTACTTAACTCACACACTGACCATAAACTAAAACAAATCCCACAACTATTACTATAAGGCCGAAAGTATTATCCTGAGCATTTTCATAAAGAAGTCTCCAAATAATATAATGAACTCTGTCACAACATCTCCTACATCCTTATAGTTAACATAATGATGAATTTCAGCAGGCTTTTTTCTTTCTCTTACTGTATTGTTTAATGGATTGGCAATATCACACTGAAGCACAATTCAGTAAATCATATCTACAGACTGCTAATATTGCACCATCAAAGAACAGCTTCCTGAAGTTGGTCTGGCTTGTAAATTAGGGTTTACCCTGATATATACCGGGGGTACCAGAAAAATGTATACAAGCGGGCACTTTGGTCAATGTTGCTCAAGCAGTTGTTCGCTGTAATCAGAAGTTTCTGGACGCTGATGGCAACCACTATGAGCACCTCTTGTAATTGCAGAAGTCAAACGCGACTTGTATTCATCTTTTGTTATCGGTATATATTATTACAATTTTAATACAGTTTTCCTTTCTTAAAATGTGTATACATTTTTTTGGCACCCTCTGCATATTTACTAAGCAATTTTCTGATAAATTGGGGTTCCAAGAAAACTTACTGACTAGCTAATACAAATATTTCAACTTAACTAGCAGTAAAAATTTCTCATTACAAATAAATTAGCATTTTGACTTATGTTGATTCTTGAGGATACTGATAAAATCTAGGTCTTGACCACACAAAAGTACGATTGTGACACACCAACCCACCCCTTGTCCACCAGTACCAAGAGCAGTTATCTACGGGCCTGCTCAAACAGCCATTAAGTCTTCTTTCTTTTTGATATCTTAATGATATCACAATTTCTTCCTCCATTAAAGAATAAAGACTCTTTAAATAAAAATGAATTGCTATCACTTATTTATTACTAAAATATTAGATTTAAAAACATCTTAACCTAAAATTGTCCAACAACAGGAAACGGTTAAATACATTATGGGACATCAAATTATATACTATAAAGCTACTAAAAAAATCTTTTTGTAGACCATCTAATAATGTGAAAATTGTATAATACACATATATAAATATACAAATGAAATGTCAACATTGATTTTTTTCTGGGTCGTGATATAATTTCTATTTTTATTTTTGTACTCTTCTACACTTATAATATTTTCTAACCCAAAGGAGGAAAATAACCCAATAGTCTATATGTAGTCTATTAAAAATCAATGAATGACCAAACTTTTGACTACTGCCTTCTGAACTTAGTGAATTAACAGATATTCATAAAAATTTTATATCAGGGAAAACTTTACATTTTTGAATAATAGAAATGTTATGTATCTATTTCTTCTTGGGAAAAAAAGACATACAAAGCAAATCAATTTACATATACCAGGCTAATATGCCATTTAAAATAACTCTAATGTGAAACTTTTGGCATAATTTAAGTGTACATTCAAATTTGATTCAAGTAGGGGGATAGCAATAGAGAAAATGACATATTGATGAAGATTCCTTGTTTTCTGTTAAGCATCAGGGAAAACCCTTTAGCAACTAAATACAGGTGAGAGGCAAGAACACAGACTGGCAGCCAGATTGCCTGAATTTGAACCCCCAGTGGCTGTGTGACAAGCCATTTAAACTCTCAGAGCCTCAATTTCTTCAATGGTAAAACAGAGATAATAATATAATAATATCTACTTCACTGGATTGCTGGAGGATTAAATGAATTTATATATATAAATTACACACACACACACACACACACACACACACACACACACACGTAAAGTCCCTAGAACAGCATCTAGCATATAGCAAATGTTATATAGTATTTACTAAATAAATCAATTGATACAAGACATTTGTTACAAAGAATTAAATAATTATATATAAAGTGTATGGCATTTAGTAAGCACAAAGAAAATGTTGGTTAGTATTAGAAGTACCATCTTTTTAGTACAAAAATGTTTAGAATTTATCTGAACATGAGTATAGAATCTACTCACCTCATCTACAATAACATGAGACACATTAGTTAGGAGACCATCTTCTTGAAGTTTCCTTAGCAAAACCCCTGTTGTACAATAGAGTAACCTGGTAGATTCACTAGCTCGAGATTCCATTCGGATCTGATATCCACACAAAGAATTCTGACGGGAGAACAGAGGCCGAGATTAGGTTCTCACAAGTGATCTGGGAAATAAGCTTTAAAAAGTGAAGCACAGGTGCTGATCCTGCTGTTAGGTGGAGCAGTCTAAGTAAATCTAGTTAGTGCGACTTATTATCAAAATTATTTCCCTATGGTCTTCAATCATATAAAACTATATAAAATTTGTTTTGGTAATTTCAAACAAGAAAAACCTCTGTTCTTTTCAAAGCATGGAGACAGAAAGTTGTTCACCTGCTTAGAGTAGCATTAATATGACTATGAAACATTAATAGATGTTTAATATAATTAAGCTGAGTTATATGAACATGGAATTCATCATATTTGATTCACCAATTTTATTTATTTCTATACTTAGCAGTCATTCTAGTTCAGGTTTGTATATACTGGCATGGAAAATGCATGACAATAGATGTTTAAGTACTTTCTGTATTTTTTTTTTAAATACAGGGTTTGAAAATAGTCTAGAATTCTCTTCTACATTGTTTTTCCTTTCTGCTCATTGAAAACTAATGAAAACCATTAAGGAATATATTCCACAGAAAAAATTTGCAAAAACTTGAGATACATGACATTAGAGTCAAATTTGTATCTATCTATAATCTTTGAATGTTTAATTTAGTATGTAACATATTTGAATATTCAATTTTAAACTGAATATATTTTTCCTTTTATATGAGAATTTAAATCACTTTCATATGAAGGAGAATGGCATAATATCACATCTATCAAAGAAAACATGAAAAGTGCCTGAGATGTGCTACTAAACAACCAGTAATAGTTAACTCATAGTTGGTACAGGTTCCACTTGGATCCCAGGAACAAAGGTGAGTAACGTCACCACTCACTGAGGTGGAGTTGAACATCTTACCCTTCCTCCAGGTCCATTTTCACAGCCTAATTCGTCACACACTCTTGTGGCTAAACTCACTGCTGAGATTCTTCGGGGCTGGGTACAGACAATGTTACATTTACTTGTCCCCTTCTCATTTAGAAGCAAATCTTCCAATAGAAAATGTGGTACTTGAGTACTTTTACCGCTCCCTGTTTCACCTGCCACAACCACTACCCGGTGCCTCTTAAGAGTTTCGACAATTGAATTCCTGTGTTTGAATACAGGTAACTGCTGTCTTTCCTTTAGAAGTCTCTGGTACTTAGGTGTGCTTTGCAACTTTCTAAAGAGGCTTCTAACAGGTTCCAAATCTTCTGCCTTTTCTGATTGCAAGGACAGTGCAGAAAAATCCTCATCAGAAACTAAATTCTCCCAAGATTCCTCAGGATCTTCAGAGTTTCCTCTCTTATTTTCAGAAAGCTGTTGTTGCTGTTGCTGCTGCTGTTTCAATTTATTCAGAAGTTTGGCAATAAAAAGGTCACGTGGTTTATTGGTTTCCATTTTATTTAATTCTTCCTTTTTTTTATCTGCATCACTCCACTCCAGCCAAACATTCCGGTAAGTTGGAGGAAGTAACTGATGAACTGACTATGAAGGCAAAAACAGCAGTATGTTATTTTCACTAACTGCAGATATCAAAATTCAATAGGTTAGAACGCGTAAGGACAGTTATCTTCTTCTTAAAATGTAATTTCTCTCATTATTTAATATAAGATACACGTGCATATGATGAAAATTATTATAAACAGCGTATCATATTCAGGCTTCTAAACTTACAAGTTGTGTGCCATTGGGCAAATAACCTCCTTGTGTCTCAGTTTCTACATTTGTAAAATGGGGCTAATAACTACCTCCCTTATTGGCATACTGTGAGGTAAAAACTAAGTTAATACATGTATAGTACTTATTCGTGGAACATAATAAACTACTGAATGAAATGTTTGTTTATTTATTCCTGCAGTGGTGCTATATATAAATATGTGGATGATCCACAAAGCATTTCTAAAACAAAGCTGCCTCTGAGATTATGGTAGTTATATAATATTACGGGTCAAAGTATTTTAAATGAACTACAATGGATGGAATCTAACTTATCCTAATTCTGCGCTATAAGAGAGCCCACGATATCTATACAACACTGATAGTCACTTCTATCAACTAAGCTTATGAGATCTTATTTTGCAAAATAAGGAAGATAAAGACATTAAGAACTTTTACCGACAGACACTGGAAAAGAACTATTGTTTGGAGTTCCACTTAATCAGTGTCTGAAATTTTCAGTGGTTCTAATTTCCCATGAAAAAAGATACACATACACATTTATTGTAAAAATGAAATGTTGACACCTCCCCACCAAAAAACATTGTGTTTTCTTAAAACTGCTTCCTTCAGTAGTACTTTATTTTAATCTTTCCTTAAATTGGAAGCTTATAGTTAATATAACTTAACTATAAATTGAAAACTGGAACCAATGTCTGTAACTTTTTAAAGTTGAGAGAAAATACAACATTGAAGGAAAACAAACTATTGAAAAATTCTCCCTAATTCAACCACCCTAGCACAATTATTTTTATTCTGTAAATTAGTATGGCTTGAAAATTTGAACCAATCAAATATCACAGAGTCTCTGGTCTAAGGAGAGCTATGTTTAGGGGTGAGAGAAAGTCAAAATTATAAGTAAGCAAAAGTAAGGATTACTCAGAAAAAGCATTCAATAAAGAGAAAATTGGTACAGGATGCCATAATTAAATATGTACTACCTTCCACATGTATAGTTTTATGTATACAAAATACAGTATAAACATTACTACACAAATGATTTTTGAAACATACTCATAGATCTAAAAAGTCTCACCTGCCCTTTCACTAAACGATAAAGAGCCAACGTAGCTCCCAGGTGTTGAGCTTGCATGCCATCCTCTGTTAAGATTGTAGGGCATACTACCAATACGTCATCTTCAGACTTTATTACCCGTACCCTACAAAGAAGCCAAAAGAAATTTTAAATAAAATTGATGAAGTAAAAAGTCAGAATTCCATTAACATTGAACTTAAGTTTACATTAATTAGTTAAAATAAATATTTCCATGGAAGACAATGTACTTGATAGTGATTTATAAGCACTATCAACCTGAGATGTGGAATAAGAGAGCTTCCCAAATGTCTATTTAACTCATAAGAAACAAAAAGATTTTCATCTTAGATTTTTCTAAAAGGTCATTCAGTTAACCAGAAAAACATACCTACATTTCCAGTATCTACCTACTGGAACTTTTTCGAAGGAAGGATTTGGACTCTTGGGAAGATTCTTTCTGACCCAATCAATCAGAAATTGTTTGGGAGATTTTCCAGTCCAGCTTCGAGCAGTATAGTCAAAATTTCTTACATCATGAGGTTCTTTCTTTTTCTCTAAAATGACAAAGATTGGTTTTTTAAAGAAAGGTCATGTACTAATATACAATTTTTTGAGTGATCAAAGTTGTCTCACTTTTGCGAACAGACTTTTAGAAGAAAATAGATGGAGAAAGGCTTGCACTTCTATAAGTGATGTAAGGAAATCTTCTTGATGGATAGAACCATTGAAAATCTGAATCTTTAAAGAAACTATCTTGAGTTAGCTTTAACTTATGTATTCTTGTAAAGTATTAGTGATACTATCTATCAGTGATGAATTATTTAGGTTACTCTGAATTACAATGTTTGGCATGCTTACCACACATGAAAGGCAATCTTTTGAAAAAATATAAATCAGATGAGATTTCTTTGTTTAACAGCTGCCACCACCACCACCACCACCACCTTAAATGGCTTCATGTTATGTATAAAATAAAGTCCAAATTCTTCACTACGTCCCCAAAGCCCTCCCTGGTCTGCCTATTTGTTGTCACTCTTCCATCATTTCACTATGCTGTAGCCACAATGGCTGTCAGCCAATTCCTCAAATGCTCTAAGCCTGCCTGGCCCAAAATAGCCACTAGCCACATGTGGCTAAATTTAAATTGATTAAATTAAAATTTCAGTTTCTCAGTTGTATTAGTCACAACTCAAGTGCTCAATCTCATAGTATGTGGCTAGTAGCTACCAGACTGGATAGAGCAGATAGAGAGCGTTCCTATCATAGAGCGTTCTGTTGAATAGTGCTGCTCTAAGTTCTTTTCCGCACCTTAGACTTCCAACACATTGTCTGCCTCCTTAGAAGGTGCTTTCACCAACTCATCATCAGACTAACACCTAATCATCTATCAGATCTCAGAGCAAGTCATCAGCAAGGTTTCCTAAATCCAAATTAGGCCCCCTTGTTATTTCTTATTAGAAGCCAGTTTCCTTTCTTTGATAGTACACATCACTATTTATAATTATATATTTGTGTATATTTAATGCTTACCGTCCCTATTAGACTGTATAGTTGAAGAGGGCAGAAACTAGGTTATTTTGTCAACAACTGTACAGATAGCACCTGATGTTATGAGCAACAAAGATTGAATAAATATTTGTGGAAAGAATATATAATTAAAAGAAGTGAGAATTTAGTATGGGACTTGACTGAGTGGAAATGTAGATTGTGGCAGAATGCAAAGGATCTTCAATGCCATGCTAACGGGTTTGGACTTGTTACTTATTAAAAGGTTTTTAACAGGAAACTCACATTTAGATCCGTATTATAGAAAGATAATTCTGGCAGAAATTTGGAAGATGGACTGAAAAGGGATGAGGCTGAAGCAAGATATTTGTAATTACAAAATGCTATAAAAGTAAGTTATCATAATTATTACTTTTCCTAGACAGTTTGTGGAAGTAAACTTTACTGCCATGCAGTTTTCTAGAATGCAAAGTAACATAATTTCTCAATCATGTATTTCTTGACATTTTACTATTTACAAATTATACCCTGGAATACCTTCCCTTCATTTTACCTTTCTCTTCTTCAGTAGCAGCTGTAGATTTTTCAAATAAATTAAAGTTCAAAGTACTTTCCGCTTCTGTGGCTTTAGGAGGCTTTTTCTTTTCATTTTGTTGATGTGAAATCTTTACGGCTGGATTGAATACTGGATGGTCTTCTAAAGTTTCCATTTCTAAAAAGAAAAAACATGATGCTTAGTTTTATGCATTTGTTTTTTATGCCTTTCTACTTTGCAAAGATCGTTTAAAATAACCAGCATTACTTCTGCTTCCTTGTAGACAATTGTTCAACACCTCCTACTAAGAATTTGTGCTACCATAGAAGTCAGAGGCAATTTATTTTCACATCATATACCGTGTTTCCCCGAAAATAAGACCTAGCCGGACCATCAGCTCTAATGTGTCTTTTGGAGCAAAAATTAATATAAGACCCGTGTCTTATAATACAATGTAATGTAATACCCGGTCTTATATTAATTTTTGCTCCAAAAAATACATTAGAGTTGATTGTTTGGCTAGGTCTTATTTTCGGGGAAACATGGTACTATAATACAATTTTAAAAATAAATTGTTTAACAAATGCAGAAGGCCTGGAAAAAATTTTTCATGAGAAATACTCATGGAATTGTATTCACCTTTCCTTGAATGGAGGTGATATTTTTTGGTATATATCAGAGGTTGACAAACTGTGTCCTTCAGGGCAAATCAAGCCCTGCTGCCTATTTCTGTATGGCCTCTAAGCTAAGAATACTTTTAAAATTTTTAACTGGTTGAAAAGATAAAAAAATATTTAGTGACATATGAAAATTATATTAAATTCATGTTTTGTCTATATATAAAATTTTATGAAAACACAGCCATTTGCTTATGTATTGTCTATGTCTGTTTTTATGCTGTGACAGCGGAGTTGAGTAGTTGTGACAGAGTCTGTATGGCCTGCAAAACTTAAAATATTTACTATCTGGCTTGTTACAGAAAACATTTACCAATCTCAAGTAGAAACTGTTAGGAAACAGCAGACATATTAAAAAGAGGCAACCTCCATCATAGGAAGCCCAATAAAGAACAGACATTATTCATCCAAGAATTTAAAAATGTTTACCTCTTTGAAATTTCTTTATTTTTTCTTGAGCCTCTTTTTGCCCTTGCTTGTTTTTTTCTAGTTTAAAGGTAGCTGCTTGCTCCTTTGCATCCAGAAGTTTTGCTGCAAGGTGCAAGTACCTTTCATTCTGTTCCAAATAAGATAATGATAAGAAAGTAAAAAGAAAAGCAAGATTAATTTATCTACCATCAATGTATTATATCAAAATCTGTGATCTTTTGATCTTGTTCTTTGATCCAGCAAATCTACTTTTAGGAATTTTTCATAGAGAAATAATACAAATGTGCAAATTTGCAGGTACATAGACTTTTACTGTGGTACTGACTAAAAAGGAAAAATTGGAAATCAAGTGTGGTACATCTACAGAGAAAGCTAGCCAGCCATTAGAAAAAAAAATGAGGTAGTAAAAGAATGAGAGTGATCTGCATAGAGACACTTCCTTTACATGTTGAATAAAGCAAACTACAGAATAAAAAGTATCTATGAGCTCATTTCTGTATAAAAAATAAATATTTATGTATTTTTAAATATACATATTTAGAGAATATATACAATAATATAATAATACTCATCTGAAAGTTACCTTCCCATAATCCCTTATATAAGATAGGAACATTAAAAAAAAAAAGGCCTCTGGGGAAAATAGGTGTTATAAAATTTAAGGACTTAACTCTGCTGAGCAAAAACTAGATAGAGTTTAAATTTAAACTCAAATCACTGGCACTTTTCCTTAGGTTAGGTTAATAACACACAGCAGGTGAGAAACATCAAAGCATGGGGTGGAGAAAATGAGGGCATGTGTAGTGTTGCTATGAAACATACTGCTAAGATGCATGGGAGAGATAACTATGGAAACACACCCAGCTGAATTCTGGGACAATTTTGTGCAGAAGCAAACATCGGCACAGTAACAGATAGGAGGGTTAGCTAGCTCCACAAATTCACACAAATCACTCATGCTTTCCATCTTTCCTAACTATGGCACTGTTAACACCCATCCCTCCTCCACCTACGAATTTCTTGCTGTCTTTTGTCTCCTTAACCTTTATATTCAGTAAATCACCAATTTCTATTGAGTCTTGCTTTAAATGTTTCTATTTCTTTCCAATTTCCAATTTGGGACATTATTATTTCACACCTGAGCAAGTGTACTAGCTACCAAAATGGCCTCCCTACCTTTTCCAAATCACCTTGAACGCTAACAAATTTGACTTAAAAATGTCAAATTCTTCCTGTCACCTGCCCCCAAACCTCTAGTGGCTCTTCACAATCAATGGGAAGAGTTGTCAAATCCATTTTCTGGGCATCAAAATCTTAGTCTCAGATGAACTCATCTGTTTAATATCTGCCAGTATGCAACTACACATTTTATACTCTATTTTTCAAATACCCAAAGGCCCCTTGCACAATTCTACTTCTGTACCCTGTTCACACTATTTCAACAATCTCTTCCAATCCTTTATTGCCTATGCACCCTTCAAGTCCCGCCTCACTTCTGTGCAGTGACCCTAATGCTCCAAACAGGAGACCTTTCTCTGAATCTCAAAGTAGACTTGTACTAAATTATTTTTGTTTAGTTTAATACAGGCATATGGTTAAAAAACAGAAGAGTATAAAAAAGAAGTCTCTGTCTACCCTACCACCGAAGTCCTAATCACTAGTAATAGCCTCTTGTATCAAAATGTTTTATTTGCATACATAAGAATGCAAATATATGTATATGGGTGTGCCAAAAACTGTATACATATGACTTGTATTCGTTTTTGTTATTGGTATATATTGAGTATTACAATTTTAATAGTTTTTTCCTTTCTTAAAGTGTGTATACATTTTTTTTGGCACCCTCTGTATATTTTTTGTTTCACATATGTGGGTTCATCATAACGTGCTATTCTGCAACTTCTTTTTCTTTCTAAACCAATTTTATTAAGGTATGATTTACTTACAATAAAATGCACCCATCTTAAAGTATACAGATGACAGTTTGATAAATGTGCACAGCCGTGTAACTACCACCACAATCAAGCTGTACAATATTTCCATTATCCTCAAAAGTTTCCTCATGATGCTTTAGTCATCCTTACCCCACCTCCAGATTCAGGCAACCACTGATCTGCTTTCTGTACTATAGATTTTGCATAGATTACTTTTCTGGAATTTAATAATGAAATTATGTAGCATGTACTATTTCTGCCTGGCTTCTCTCATTCTTGTATGTTTGAGTTGTTTGCAGTGTTTGGGAATAAAGTTGCTATAAACATTTATTTGTGTACAAGTCTTTACTCGTGGATGTGTTTTAATTTTTCTTGAGTAAATAAATATCTATGAATGAAACTGTTGTGTCATATGGTAAGTGTACGTTTAACTTCATAAGAAAGTGCCAGTTTTCCAAAGTGGTTGTACCATTTTATACCCCCAATCAATGTATGAGTGTTCCAGTTGCTCCCCATCCTCTCAACACGTAGTATTACTTTTTAATTTTAGCCATTTTGATAGATATATAAGTATCTCACTGCAGTTTTCATTTTCATTTCTCTGATGACTAGCGATGACGGACATATTTTTACATGTTTATTGGCCATCTATATAACTACTTTTGTAGCATGTCTGTTGTCTCGTTAAAACTTCTTTATAAATTCTAGATATGTCTTGTCAAATATATATTACAATGTTTTCTTCCTATAAATTGCTTTTTTCACTTAACCTTATATTTAGTTTAATCTTGTATCTAGGTTTTCTCTCTCCAGACTATAGGTTTTCTCTGTAAAAGAATGTGCCCTTCTTTTTTTATTACCCAAAGAATTTAGCATACTCCTTACACATAACAATCATCTAAAAATATTTGATTATCCCTTTAAACATAGGAAAATATAATTAACAACCAATGAGCAGTTATTTTGTGTCATGTTTTTTCCTAAGTGTTATTTTGTGTAATCTTTATATCAATCCCTAAAGGTAGGTATTTGTCAGATTTACAAATGAGGATATTGAGGCTCAGAAAAATTAAATATTTTGCCAAGGAATGTTCAGCTAGAAGCTTAATACAAATTTCAACTCACAGGGTCAAATTTTTCCTCCTCTTCTAAACTTTTAGAATTCTCACTCTTTTCTTCTTCATTTTGTTGATCAGCATACCGCAAAATCCATTCTTTCATATTTACTTCCATATTTTTTTCTTCCTTTTTTGGCTAGAAAGAAAAAACAAATATCTGAAAAACCAAAATTAGAAAAAGGTGTCAAAACTATCACTAAGTGTCACTGTTTTTACAATTTCTTTAAACTCAAAAACAGTAGACACATAGCCTCAAAAACCATATACTTTAATGTTCAGTGAAGGACAAATGAATTGAACTCAATACTACTTTAAGAAAAGTCTAAACTTGCATAATCCAAAGAATATGTTTACATAATGGGCAAAGAAAATGGAAGGAGAACTGTAAAAACTAAAAAACTACTCTTATTCCTTAAAAACGGCTTTAATATAAGGATGATGCTTCCATAGATTTTTGTTTGTTTGTTTTCAAGCTTTATTGAGGTATAACTGATATATAAAAAACTGTACATGGGGCAGCTAGTTAGCTCAGTTGGTTAGAGCTAAGTGCTCTTAACAACAAGGTTGCCGGTTCGATCCCCATATGGGCCACTGTGAGCTGCATCCTCCACAACTACATTGAAACAACTACTTGACTTAGAGCTGATGGGTCCTGGAAAAACACTTAAAAAAACAACAACAACAAAAAACTTTACATATTTCCTGTATATTAACGTAATACATACATTACATACTAATTATTTATTATAATGTATACATAATATGCATATAAATTCATCATTTTGATGAGTTTGGACATACGCACACACCCACGATACCACCACTACAATCAAGGTACTAAACATATCCTTCACCTCCAAAAATTTCCTCCTGTTTACATGTGTGTGTGGTGGGGGCAGGGGCGGTGGTGATGTGTGGTGAAAACACTTAACGTGAGCTCTATCATATTTTAACATATTTTAAAGTGCACAACACTGACTGTCATTATAGGTAGTGTTGCACAGCAGATCTCTAGCACTTCTTCATCTTGCATAACTGAAACTTTATAACCATGAAATAACAACTCCCTATTCCCTCTCCTCCCATCCCCTGGAAACCACCATTCTATTCTCTGCTTCTATGAGTTTGACTATTATAGATACCTCATGTAAGTGAAATCATGCAGTATTTGTCTTTCTGTGACTGGCTTATCTCACTTAGCATTATGTTCTCTAGGTTCATCCATGTTCACGGACATTTTATAATATGCAGAGTATTTCAGTTTAGTGCCCTAATGAACTACACCTTCCAGTATTCATGCTTCCTGTAATCCTCTTCCACATGATTTTGGAATTAGCCACGTTACTTGCTTTAATGAATGGGATGTTAGTAAGAGTGATACAAGCAGGGACTTGATAAAATTTCTACATTAGGGCTTATTATCTTGCAATACTTGCTCTTAGAAGCCAAATGTCATATAAGAACCACCACATATGGGGAAACCCAATCTAATCATATGGAGAGAGGGATGCCTGGATAGCCCCCAGCTGAAGCACTAGTCATCTGAATAAGAAACAATTTTGTTGTTCCAGCCTCAGGAGGTACCCCGTGGAACAGAAGAATTGCCCAACTGGGCCTAGCCCAGACTGCAAAATCTTAAGAATAAATTGTTGGTTTAAGCCACTTGAGATTAGTGCCCTAAACTACTTTGAGGTGGTTTGTTATGTAGGAATAGATAACTGAAACAGACAATGATAGAAAAGTTTGGAAAACAAGTAGGTTATGTTCAATAAGCAGAAATGTTATAACAATCTAATATTTATACTCTTATGAACTGGTATATATGCTTCATTTCAATTTTATACAACTTTTAATGTTTAATTCTTAAATTACCTTAATCTTAGGGTCTGCTTCCTGTTTTGGGGTTTTAGGCTGCAATGGAGGTAAAACAGTGGCTTGTATTTGAGTAGACTGGAATTTTGGCCTACTTTTAGGTTGTTGCTCTTCAAATTCCTGACTGAATCCTTCAGGAAGTGCATCTTAAAAGAAATTGGGATGGAAATAAACATGCATATGATAGTAAAATACACAAATATTGATTAAACACACACACAAACCCTGCCTAGACAAAGAGCACCTAGTTTTCTTGCACCCCTCATCTCCTAAGAATAGAAATCCTATAATAAACCAGGTTTTATTTTCAAATCAGAAGTGGGAACACTCATCAGATGATGATACCTAGCCTATTTCTATTTGGCCATTCATTTCACCCTCGATGTGGTATACTCCTAAATTTTCACAAAAAGATCTTAATCATTTCCACTCCTTAGTTGCTTGTTATAGCATATGGTAGTATTCTTAATCATCATACAAGCAATTTGCACTCCAGGTTCTTGCCAAAGAGTAAAATCTTGGCTCTCTGCTTAATCAAATATTATTTATCCAAGGCCAAATGGCCCTAATTTCTAAACCAAAACAAGGAGACGTAGCCTAATAAGTTATAGATACGCAAACTGAAAATTTGCTGTAGTAAGAGCATTGTAAAATGACTATTAACACGCTGCGTACGGCGGGGTTTAAATCCCTTGTGATCCGTACGCAACGTGTTAACAACTGAAAGCAACACAGACAAATAATTTCTTCTTACATGGACTACAACTTATTGTAGGAGAATACACTAAAAAGAACAAAAAAGGGTAAGACCTTTCTAAAAATAAATAATTATAACTGAAAAAACTGTAAGTACAAGTCCAAAAATCGATACAAATATCAATATACTGAAACTATTTCAGAAGGTTTTACAAACTGAAAGAATTTTATTACAATCTGCTTACCATCTGAAAGGTTTAAACAGAGCCAGTCCAAGGCAGAATGAAGATCACCTCCATGTAAGAGTGTGTTAGTCATGGCATCTTCAATGTCCTTAGTCTTAAATGAAAATGCTTGTAAAGCCATGTATAAATCCTATGAAAGGGAAATGTAAAATAGTCATTTTGTCAATTTTCTTGTTTTCATTATTAATTTTATTCTCCCATTCATTTTAAACCAAAATCTGACACAAATTAAAATTTCAAAAGTATATTTTTCTTATTTTTTTTTCAGTTAGAAGAGTTAAATGTGCTCACCGTATTGAGAATTTGAGAACTACAGATAAATTTTTAAAAAGGCCAGGAGAAACTGCTCATATTCTCACTATCCAAAGATACTTTTTGCATTATAGTATGTTTCCATGATTTTGTAAAAGTAAATTTCACTTAACACTGTAACATGAGCATCTTTCCAATTTATCAGAAATTTTTCACCACTTTTAATAGAATAACATTCCACTGGGTAGACATATTATAATCTAATTATTCATGTTCCTATTGGTGACCACTTAGGATGTTTTTGTTTTTTATTATAAGCAGTGCTTCAGTGAATGTGTTAATACATAAAAGAAAGTATTTTAACATATTTTCTAAAGTATTATCTTTAGAATTGGGCAGAACTGGATTCAAATCCAGACTCTGCTTACTCTGCTACTTACTAATCGATAACCTCAGAGTATAACTTGCATAATCTTTCCAAGCCTCAATTCCTTCACTTGCAAAATGGGGCAAAATATCTTTTGGGATTGTTGTGTCAGAGAAAATGTAAGCAAAGTGCCCACAGAGTATAATAACATCATTTGGGGGATGTAATTTAGTTTTCATGTTACCATTTTAATGTGTGCATTTGTATCTAGCACAATTCCTTCCTTACTCTTGTAGATGGAAATGAACTATATAAAATCTCAATGGAAGTTCAAAAAGTCATTTCGTCTCATATGTGATAGTGTCTTAAAAATGCTCCACTAAATATAAGGAATTTTTTAAAAGTTTGCAAAATACCTGTAATTTTTTGGCAGTAAGTCTTCCAGAAATCACACCCTTGTCATTATTTTGCTTTTTATGCTCATTGATCACTCCAATAATTCTTTGCTCTAGTTTGTTATTAATTACCACCTGTTGAGGCCAAAAGGATATTAGAAGCTAAATTATTAAATCATATTTAGTAATAATTAGAAGCAAATCAGTTTTCTATGTCACTGAAAACCAAGCCCAGAATTTCAGCTAAAATCAAATACAACAATTATCATATTTTGGACTATCACTCATTAGATCACATTCCTATTACATATTTAAGAAAAAATGGGATATGGAAAAAGCAACAACATACGGCAAGGAAAAAAAAAAAGCTCTTATAAAGCCTCTTAAAGCCATGTTTCCAGATATTGTCCTTGGACCTCCCTTGGATTGCTATCCCAAAGACAGATTCCTACCGTAAGCCCTATCTTAAGCGTACTGAATCAGAGTCCTTGGGCATGGAGCCCAGAAATCTTCCTTAATGTAAACCAGCCCAAGCACACAGCCTGAAAGAATGAAAGCTACACTAAAAAGGGGGCATATCAAGTAAAAGTAAAATCTGTATAAATAGTAATTAGGTTACATAAACTCTTTTGGCTTCTGGAGTTTGATTCCTACTTTTCCCTAGTAGCCATTTAATCTTTTGTTGTTTCCGTATTTATAACCTAAGAGTACACAAGCATTTACCTACAAAAATACCTTCCCTTTATTACCTCTTTACTGAACGTCTACTATGAACTAATAAGCACAAAAACATTACTTCAAAAATTCAGTCTAGTATAGTAAACATACATAAAAAGATAAACTATAACCCAGCATGGCAATTATTTAAAAAGATATATGAAGTGCTGGTGAAACCACCAAGAAAATCAACCTGGTGAGTTATAAAGGACTTCATTAAGGTCCCAGAGGTGACAAATGGAGAAAGGGAAGTAGGGCATTCTAGGCAGAGAGCCCATGGACAAAAATTTGGAGTCATAAAATCATGTGGGATTTGGGGGAATAATGAGATACAAACTAAAATTTTAAGTGGAAAGGAGGCTGAAAAGGTGTATTAAATCAGATCTGAAAGAATCTTCCTTAATTTCTTATTGGCTCTCAACATATGTGTATGATTTACTTTGTTTAGTATAGATTAGCAATTACTGCACTATTTATAAACATTTTAAATACCCCATCATTTTCTCATGTTTAAGAATATATATATATGTATATATGTATACACACACACACACACACACACACACACACACACATTTTTTTAAAAAGGGAACATTTCTTAAACTGACTCAAAATCTTGGTACTTACTTTCAAAATAGATTTATCCAGATTTGCAGAACCACCAGAATCATTTGCAGAATTAAAACTATAAATTTTTGGACCTGTATATAACAGAGAATAAATAGTCAAGTCAATTAAATGATTGATATCCATTACACTACTTTAATTTTCCTTTAAAGGTTGCCAAATATCAAATATTTGATTTAAGCATTTCCCCCATTTCACCAAATAACACAACCTAAAAGTCAACAACCTCCCTCTAAGTTTTCACAATCTTTTTACCAATGAGCATTGTCTAGGTTATCCAGTATCCCATAAAGTACAAATGCCTGTATAGCTTTGATTAACTCTTATCTTCATTTTCTTATTTTTAAAATTAGATGCTTTTCTGCCTGGTACTTATCTGAAGTAAAACCTCTTGAGAATATTAAATTCTTGGCAAAGAAGATTGGTGATTTTAAAGACAAAGCACCTCTCTTAAGGTGAAGAGGAAATGAGAGGTTCTATTATCTTCTATTACGTCCAAGCTTGTTGTACTAGTTTCCTAGAGCTGCTATAACAACCACGAACTTGGTGGTTGATATAACAGATATACTTTCTCACAATTCCGGAGACTAAAAGTCCAAAATCAAGGTATCAGTAGGCCCCTGCTCCCTCTGAAGCCTTGAGACAAGAATCCTTCCTTGCCTCATTTGGCTTTACGGTGACTGCAGATGTTACTTGGCTTGCCTGACTCTTTCTTCACATGGGTCTTCACATGGCATTTCCTTGTGTCTCTCTGTGTCCAAATCTCTCTCTCCTTTCTCTGGACACTAATCATTAGATTTAGGGCCCACCCTAAATTCAGGATGATTTCATCTCAAGATCCTTAACCAAATACCTGCAAAGACTTTATTTCCAACTAAGGGCACATTGTGAGGTCCAGGTGGACATGAAGTTTTGGGGGTACACTACTCAACTCACTATGGTTGCCAATTCAACAGAAATACTATATATTATTAATCTTCTAACAATGAGTAACTTGGAAGAAATAAATATTATTTTGATCTCCTTACTCTCTTAAAAATTACTGAAGATCTCAGATAGTTTTTGTTTATATGGGCTATATTAATATTCACTATAATAAAGTAAAAGGGAAAAATTTTAATATTCATTAATTCATTAAAAATAATAAATTCACTCATGTTAATATAAATAATACCTTTATGAAAAATAACATTTTCCAAAACAAAAAAAAAATTTGTTTTCCATTTTTGCACATCATTTAATATCTGGCTACTGCATTCAATCTGCTATAATATTATACATCATATAGCCACTGAAAATTGCCACTATACACTCTTGAGAAAATAAGCATGAAAACGGCAAATAACATTTTATAATTATTATGAAAATAGTTTTGATCTCATGGAGAGCCTGCCAAAAAGGTCTCAATCAAGAATTCCTCTTGAGCACACTTTGAGAACCAGTCCTGTATAAAAATAATCCTAGAATCTTACAAAACCTAGCTACTCTGCTTTTATAAACCTAAAAATAGGGACTTTTTTTCAGTTTGAGAAAACAAAACATTAAATTTAAGTGTTGCTTATATGATTTTAAAAGTCAAGGATTTTAGTCTGTTGGCTTACATTAGGTTCTTCATTTTAGGATACTAGTTAATATAACTACGTATTTTAAAAGAAAAACCAAAGTTTTTGAAGATAACTATTGACACTTGGGCAATCTGAACTGGTGACATTACTTGTGTGCTGTAGTTATCTCGGAGGTACCCAAAGCTACCTGAGTATGTTAAAAGGTAATAACAATTATTGTATATAGTACGGTTAGTTTTCTTATCTTCTAGTCAAAGACTCTACCTTAATGCTAGTAACCTTGCTTATAAACTCATGTTACTGGCCATAAAGGAGTGTATAAGTAGTCCTGAACCATTTCTGGGGTCTTATCAGTTGCAGTAAACTCATTCATAAACTTAGCATACTAATGAGAGTCAGGGGTCCCTACACTCATCATATTTAGGAGTCCTCTTTTAAAAAAGGTACAGATGGATGAGCGGTTCATTAGCAAGACTACACATCAAGGATGATGTGTTACTGATAGAGGTGAGATTATAAAATTTTTTAATAACATGTTTTTGTCTTTTAAATTAGTGAATTGAGGATAACCCCATTGCCTGAAATCTTGCCTGGCACACAGCAAACCAGCTCTTCAAAAATTATTTGATGAACAAATGAAATGAGAAAACAAGAGTGACGGAATATCCAGAATTGTGCCAAGAGACATTTTATGGCACAGTGATTTTCTACCTTTAGATGACAGTACAATTTTGAGTATGCTACATACAATCCTTCCAACTGTTTGAAGACAGAGATGGAAGTGGAGTAGAACACTTATATTTATATTAGGAACTACAAAGATTTCAGAGATAATGGCTTTTTGGTGTACTTTTCCACTTTTTTCTGAAAAGTAGTTCTATTATATATTACAAAACAAATACCCAAACAGGGGCGGTCGGATGGCCCAGTTAGTAAGAGCGTGAGCTCTGAGCAATAGAGTTGCTGGTTCGATTCCCACATGGGCCAGTGAGCTGAGCCCTCCACAACTAGACTGAAGACAACGAGCTGCCACTGAGCTTCCAGAGGGGCAGCCAGTGGCTCAGTCGGTTAGAGCACGAGCTCTCAACAAGAAGGTTGCCGGTTCAATTCCCTCCATGGGATGATGGGCTGTGCCCCCTGCAACTAAAGATTAAGAACAGAGACTGGACTTGGAGCTGAGCTGCGCCCTCCACGACTAGATTGAAAGACAACGACTTGGAGCTGATGGGCCCTGGAGAAACACACTGTTCCCCAATATTCCCCAATAAAAATGAAAAAAAAAAAGATCACATGGCAATCTGTGTAGCAACATTTTATTTATACTATATATATATATATATATATATATATATATATATATATATATATATTTATTTTTTAAAAAATTCCTACAAATTTAGTAGATAACCTCTCCTTTTCTCTCGATTTCTTGGCCTGTTAATAATTCCTCTGAATCTTTCCTTGTCACTTATCCAAAAAATTTTTTTGAATGACTATATGCACAGCATTGGAGTAGACACGGAGGGATATTAATGTATATCCATGAAACAGTTCCTACCTCCTAAAATTTTGTAAGACAGATAAAAGTGTGTAATTCCTCACGTACCATGGGCAAGATCTAAATATAAAAAAAAAAAAGATTCAAACAATACATGAGCTGTGAATGCTGGCAGAACAAAAAAAAGAATTGACATATGGGGTGGTATTATAGGATTTTGGTTGACAGTGTGAGGGATAGATGGCATTCCATTAAGAGAAAATGGCAAGAATAAACACGAGGAGGCAGAAAGCCAACAGCTTCATTTAGAGCAGTGAAAAAACTCCTGATTTGCTATAGCTGAATATAGGAATTAGTAAAAACGCTATAAAGGGGGGCTCAGAAGCTACATGAATGGTTTCGACTTTATCACCAAGTCAGTGAGAATGCGGTGAAAGAAACTGGGAAGTGCTATGTTCAAGGTGGTGCTTTCCAAAGATCAAGCTGATGCTTGTATGCAGGGCAGAACTGGAGGAGGAAAAAAATGCCAGAGTTAGAAAGACCCACTGGAAGGCTTTGCTGATACTCCAGGAATTCATGGGTACCTAACCTGAGGTGTGAACATTACAAATGAAAAGTAAAAGGGTATATACATGGAAGATAATAGGTGTAGACTGCACAGAGCTTGGCAAAAGATTGCATGAGAAGGAGAAAGGAAGGCATCAAAAATAACTACTGACCACATCTTCTTTATCTAATCGTCTACTGGTGGGCACTTCGGTGCTTCCATAGTTTGGCCACTGTAATTAAATGCTGCAATGAACATAGGGTGCATGTAGCTTTTTGAATTAGTGTTTTGGCTTTCTTCACATAAATACCCAGAAGGAGAATTGCTGGGTCATAAGGTAGTCCTATTTTTAATGTTTTGATGAACCTCCACACTGTTTTCCATAGTGGCTGCACCACTTTTCAATCCCACCAACAGTGCACGAGAATTCCCTTTTCTCCAGATCCTTGCCAACACTTGTTTGATTTATTGATGGCCATTTTGACAGGTGTGAGGTGATACAATGGAATATTTACTCAGCTATATAAAAGAATAAAATCTCACCATTTGCGACAATCTGGATGGATGGACCTGGAAAGTATTATGCTGAGTGAAATAAGTCAGACAGAGAGACAAATACCATATGATCTCATTTATATGTGGAATCTAAAGAACAAAATAAATGAACAAACAAAACAGAAAAACTGATAGATGCAGGGAACAAGCTGATGGTTGCATATGAGAGGAGGATTGGGAGGAGCAGGGTGAAAAAGGTGAAGGGATTAAGAAGTACAAATTGGTAGTTAAAAAATAGTCACAGGAATGTAAAGTAAAGCATAGGGAATATAGTCAATAATATGGTAATAACTAAATATAGTGCTAGGTGGGTACTAGGCCAGTCAGGGGGATCACTTCGTAAATTATATAAATGTCTAACTACTGTGCAGTACACCTGAACATACTATAAAGTAATATTGAATGTCAACTGTAATTGAAAAATTAAAAAAAAAGGGGGGGTGAAGGGGAGTAAGAGGTTCAAATATCCAGGTATAAAACAAATAAGTCACGGGGATGTAATGTACAGGGAATATAGTCAATAATATTGTGATAGTGTTGTACGGTGTCAGATGGTTGCTGGACTTATGATGATCACTTTTTTAGGTATATAAATGTTGAATAACTGTGGTGTACTCCTGAAACTAACATAATATTGTATGTTAGCTACATTTTAATAAAAGTCTTTTAAAAATAACTATTGACATTGATAAAGAAGAATATGGAAGAACAGAAACACGGAAGTCAGAGTTGAGAAGCTAGTTTGGGGGAGAGAAATGTAGCTTAGCATTAGCCAGGTTAAATTTGAAATACTTGGGAAATAGGGTTGTAAAGGCACAAGTAACATAGAAATGGCTGACTTGAGTTTGGAATAGTGACCAGAATTGGACATGTTGATTGAGGAGTCATCCACAGAGGAAAAGACAGAAATAACGAAAGTAGATGAGCTCTCCTAGAAGGGCTGTAGAGAGGGAACTATACTATCATAGACTGACACTTTCAGTAAGGGTCACATTTTGGGGCTGGGGGAATGGGGACCCAAAGAATACAACAAATGACTATTAGGGTTCAAAGCATTCAGTAGTATCAGCAAAAGACAGAGCCACAGAAAAAAAAATCACGGGAAAGAGGTTGATTTACAGACTAAAAGTGCCACAGAATAGTCAAGGAGAAATCCTATGTATCTGTAATTAGAGGCATAACAGTTTTGTAGTTAAAATGTTAAAATAAACTGCAAAGCCAAGAATTATTATCCACTTTCTGGGTGAAGATTTGGTACCTGCCTACTTCTTCAGTCTTCTTAGGCAATGCTTACATGCTATGAGTACCTCAAAGGCCTAAGCACTTTCTTGGACACATGGTGATCCTTACCTCTGCCAGGAGTATTATTTCTGCCATTCTCTGCAGAATTAACACTTATCCATCCTCCTGATCTCGGCTTAACTGTCACTTTCAACAAGATTATCCATGACCCATGCCTTTCCCCAGTAAAAATTAGATTACCATGTTAAATTCTTTTCCTTTGCCTTTTATGGCACTGATCAATTATAAAGCAGTGTCTGTATGATAATTTAATGCCTGTCTCCTCCCTTAGACTGGCAAACTCCGGGAAAGGTGATATATCTATTTTGCGCATCCCATTCCTAACATCACGTCAGACACACAGGTGTTTAACGAATGTCTGTTGTATGAATATATCACAAAGTACTACAAGCAAACCAACTAAGCAGGGCAAAACTGCGCATAACTGTTCATCGTTTAAAACCAGCTATAATAGTCACCTGATCTCGGGAATCGGTAATCTCCAAGTTTTAATCAAACCAAATCGCAAAGCAAGCAAAAATGAATGGCTGCAGTAAAGATCGCAGGTAACTTTACAGTATGTTATATCCATATTCGGTGTGTAAGTACTGAAATTCTTATTGATTTTTCCATTAACACATGGAAACACTACATCGTAGCTGAAAATGATACAAAGACCAGGTAGAAAATGGTCTGGCTCCAAGAGGTTAGGAACTGCACACTGCTCTCCGCATTACTCTAGTTTGGATAATCGTGGCTCAGGACTGATCCCTGCTGAAACGTGAGCCAACGCAATTTTTATTTTGTTCTCAGAATAAAAAGTGGGGGTTATGTAGGAGACGCCAGGCTACAACAGGGCTACCGTCTGAACTTTGGAGGCTCTAATAGCTTAGACTGATCTAAAACAAGGCTATCCGACAGGGAGACAGCAGCTTCGGTTGTGGAAGATACTGAGGGTCCGCCCAAGTGCGAAGGCTTCTCCATCCGGACAAGCAGCAGAAAGCCCGGGGCTAGACGATACGTACCTTGCTTGACTCGGGATTCCCTGGTACTGGCGACTGCTGCAGCGGGGGGCGGCCTAGCCACGGGATTCTTGTTTTGGGCCTCGCCCGCAGCTCCGGCCTCGGCAGATTTAGTTCTAGAAACAGACACGGCGGCCCGGAACGCCGCGGCTCCCGGCGCCTTGTGTTTCTTGTTCTTGCCGCCCATGGTTGCAATTTTAGTCGAAGATTCCTCTCAGTCCGGGCCCGGGAACCACCTCAGCACAGCCTCCAAAAGCTCTTTACATTCCCCGGGTCCCGCGACTCCACCTGGCGTCCTCCATCCGGGTTTCTCGGGCCTGGGAGATCGTTGCCTCGCAATTGGCCCGATTCATTAAGGTCCAGCCTCCTCGCCGCCCCCCAGGTGCCTACTGGGTGCCGCACTCCCTCGTGGAACTTCCTGTTTAGCCACCGAGCTGCCCACCCATTTAGCCGTCGGAAAGGAAGGAAAGATCTCAGAAAGGAAAAAGGTCGTAAGAGAAAAGAAGGTCGGGGAAGAATCGTCGGTAGCTGTGTGACTCGACTACTTTTTGTCTCCCATGGGCCTCCGTTGAAGCTTCACTATCGGTGCAGGCGCGGAGCATTGTGGGTAGGAGGGAGATTCGGTCTCCTAGCTCTGAAAGATGGCGGACGCTTTCGGGGATGAGCTCTTCAGCGTGTTCGAGGACGACTCGTCCACTGCGCCCGGAGCCAAAAAAGACAAGGAAAAGGAGAAGGGGAAGTGGAAGGGGCCGCCAGGGTCTGCGGAAAAGGCTGGGTAAGGAAGATATGCAACGTGTATGTTTTTTGTTTTTTTTTTGCTTAGTGCTGAGGGAAGAAAATACGACTCTTGAAAGGCCCGAGAAAGTGGGGTGTACATTGAGTGGCGTCCGGAAGTGAAAGGGTTTGAGAAAAATGTTGAAGAGGGAGGAATAATGCTGTTTTGGGGAAGCAGGGTCTTGGCGTTCCCCGGTGTTCGCAGGCAGCGTGGACTCGGCCGTTGCACTTCCCTTAGGCCTTCCCTGACTCTACCTCAGTCTGCGCCGTGGGGTCGTGAGCGCTTATGAGGTCTCTGTCAGGTTGTGCAGCACCAGAACGGCATCTGGTAGGTGGTCTTTAACAAACGAAACAAACGGTCAGTTGAGTAAAGGGTTAACAAGCTTAGAAACAGTGATTTGGGTTGACTTGGAGAACAACAGAAGAGAGACATTTCATCTCCAAGCTGTAGTTTTCTTGCCTATAAAAAGGAGATGATAGTGCCTACACTAGGGTTATTGTGAGGATTAAATGAGATAATGCGTGTAAAGCGCCTAACAGCGCTTACCGTAGTACGTAATAAGTTTTCAAAAGCTAGCTAACATTGACAATTCTAATAATCAAGTTTTTTAAAAAGCACCCACTTTGTTAGAGTATATTAAGTAACGTTGAGTTTATTAAGAAAAAAATTTTAAATTACTGGCCCGTAAACATATATATAGACCGATGCTTATAACTACTGGAAAGTGTACAGAATTGTTTATAGTAGAACAGTGAAAAGCTAATGCATTTATTAGATAAAAGTAAGATGGTCCGAGGGCAATTTTAATCAGGGCTTGGAGAAACACCAGAACTGGAGGAAGCTGTTTTGAGGTTATTTGAATTGGTCCTGCTTGAGGTGGAGAGCTCTGTGGAAAAGGATAGTAACGCAGAGATTAGAGGACTAGCAGAACAATCAGGAGGGTGAAGTGTCACATAAGTAAGAGTGACACAAAGTAGAAAAATAGTTTTCCTCTCTCATTGAGTTGAAGGGAGTGAGAAAGTCTTGGGGAACTTTTCAGGGAAAATGAAAAAGGTTCTTTTTTCATTTTTTTTTCCAAACAAGAATAATTAATAATTGCTGTAGTTTGAATGGGCAACTATGATGTTATTAAGACAATACATATATAATTTTCCACTTTAGTAAAAACTTTGCTTCAAAATTACTACGGTAGAATTAATTCAGTTTGCAGCTGTTTCTGCAACCTTCCAAAGCGAAAACTTGTAGGATATAAAAATAACCTAATTTACATTTTAATTTTATTAGAATATATGTGAACATTAGAGAAGGGAAATACATAAGAAAATATAGAACATTAGTAACTTGTGGAGCTTTGTTTAGGTGTTTTAGGAAAAAAAATTTGTCAGATTCCAACTATCATCCTATCATAATTTACTCATAATCAATGTGTATAGCATGATTTCCAATTGATTTGCGTAACACATGGCAGATCATGGAACTTTAAAGGAACTTACGTATTTAATACTCTAACAAAGTGGGTGCTTTTAAAAAAACTTGATTATTAGAATTGTCTTTACGTATATATAGAGACACAGAGAGAAACAATAGTATGAAAAACTCCATTACTCATAAATCAGCTTCAGCAATATCAAGTCATTGGCAATCTGTTTCCACCGCCCCCCCACCTTTTTTGTTTTGGTAAATCAAAAGCTACTCATGTTATTTCTCCCAAAATATTTCAGTATGCGTCTTATTGATAATGGACTTTCTTTTCCATCACAACCCAACAAATTTTACAGTAATTCCTTAATATCATTGAATCCAGAGTGAAATTTCCCCAGTTGTCTCAAAGGTGTATTTTTTGTAGTTGGTTTCTTTGAATTAGGATCCAAACAAAGTCCATGTGCTGTTTTGGTTGTTATATACCTTAAGTCTTTTATTCTATAACAGTCTCCCTCTTTTTTCCTTATGCCATTAATATCCTTTGGAGGGGTGGTTGAGAGGAGTAACCAGGTCATTTGTCTTGTATAGTTTCCCAAATCCTGAATTTTCTTTCTTATACTGTCATTTAACTAGCTACTATATCCAGTATTTACTGTAAATTTTCCCTATATCTAGAGGTGCATTATCTGATATAATAGTTACTACCCACCTGTAGTAATTGAGCACTTAAAATGTAGGTAATCATAGTTGAGCTGTGCTGTGAGTATAAAATACACACTGAATTTTGAAGACTTAAAAAAAATGTATCAACTCAACTCCAAAAAAACAAACAACCCAATTGAAAAATGGGCAGAGGACTTGAAGAGACATTTTTCTAAAAAGGACATACAGATGGCAAACAGACATATGAAGAAATGCTCAACCTCACTAACCATCAGAGAAATGCAAATAAAAACCACAGTGAGATACCACCTCACCCCAGTCAAGATGGCTATCATCAATAAATCAACAAACAACAAGTGCTGGCGCAGATGTGGAGAAAAGGGAACGCTCGTGCACTGTTGGTGGGAATGCAGATTGGTGCAGCCACTATGGAAAACAGTATGGAGGTATCTCAAAAATCTGAAAATGGAACTACCTTATGATCCAGCAATCCCACTCCTAGGTATCTATCCGGAGAAATCCAAAACTCCAATTCAGAAATCTTTATGCACTCCTATGTTTATTGAAGCACTATACACAATAGCCAAGACATGGAAACAACCGAAATGCCCATCGGTAGATGACTGGATTAAGAAACTGTAGTACATTTATACAATGGAGTGTTACGCAGCCACAAAGAAGAAAGAAATCTTACCATTTGCAACAACATGGATGGACCCAGAGAACATTATGTTAAGTGAAATAAGTCAGACAGAGAAAGACAAATACCATATGATCTCACTTATATGCGGAATCTAAAGAAAAGAATAAGTGAATGAACTAACCAGAAACAGCTTTGAAGACATAGAGGAAAAACTGAGGGTTGCTAGAGGGGCCGGGGGGTGGGGATAAGGGGGAAGGTGAGAGGTTTAGAAAATAGTCGGTAACCACAAGATGGCCATGGGGTTTTGAAAATTAATTTGGGGAACGTAATCAATAATGTAAAGATTTTGTAGGGTATCCGATGGACATGTGTCCCATTTGGGAGACCACCTCAGGGATGATGTAGATGCCTGATCTCTGCACGGTACACCTGAAGCTGAACAATAATGAATGCCAACTATAATTTTATATAAATATATATATGTATGTATATGTATATATTTGTATGTATATGGTTACAGGAAGCGGAGTACAGCATTAGGAATAGAGACAGTGGAAATGTAATGTCTCTGCGATGTCAGAGGGATAGTGGATGGGGGGAAGGGGGTTCACACAGTGTGATGGATATAAATGATAAACGTCTAAGTTTTGCTTTGTCTTGTGCACCTGAAACTAATAAAATTATATTTAAAAAGATGTAAAATATGTCATTAATTTTTATCTTAATTATATACTGAAATAATATTTTGTATATATTGGGTTAAATGAAATGTATTAAAATTGGTTTCTTTTTAACTCTTTTAATATAGTTACTAGAAATTTAAAATTACGTGGGTAGCTTGCATTATGTAGATATATATATGTTAGACAGCATTGATATAAACTTAGTTATAATCAGGTTCAATTGTTTTAGATAAGAATGCTTCAGGGTGGTGCTTTGTACTTCCTATAGCATTACATCATAAAATACACCTGATGCTGTTCCATTTTTCTAAGATTGATAAGAGTTAAGAGTGTCAGCCTAATCCATCATCAACCTTTCACACAATGGCTTTAGCACCTGTGATAATTGTCTAACTACATTATTTCAGTAGTAGATTCAAAATGGTGACTTTCTATTTTTATCATTTTTTCCTGCATTTATTACCTGGAATCCATCTATAAAAAAAGAACATTTCCTCATCAGCTGTTTGCCTTGAAATACAGTTCATAGAGGAAAGACAGGATATATGCTTAATTCTTTCTCTGTATCAGTTTTAAGAGAAATGAGTTGTATTCTAAGGAACTTCCAATGTTGACCAACATGGGTGTCTGATTATGTGTTTAGTTTCTTGATGAATTGATCGATTTTTATATATTTGATGTGTTTTACTCCTTTGCACTCATTTTTAAGAAATTTGGTTTGTAACATCTATTTACATGAGTTTTTCTGTTAATGGTGTTAATTGTATATGGAATAATATTTTATGGAGTCACTCTTAAAGTAAGAACTGATACTGCAGAATTCATTTTAAACTATTTACTTCTCAGGAAACGTTTTGATGGTAAATTACAATCAGAGTCAACTAATACTGGGAAAACCAAGAGAGATGCAGATTTCGAGGGTACAGATGAACCCATTTTTGGAAAGAAGCCCAAGGTAGAAGAGTCAGTAACTGAAGACTTAAGGTACGATTTTCATTGTCATAAATTTCAGTAACTCTTAAGTACATAGTTTTATGAAGTTTTGAAAATTGCTTATGTGTGGTTACTTTATGAAAGTACCTCCTGAGTTAGAGCAATGGAGATATTCTTTATATAGTCATATAAGCATATAAATATAGGACATTTATCTAAGTTTGGAGAAATGGAAGACAATATAGAAAAGATATTTTAGTACTTTAGAATCTAACTTTGAGAGTGTTGAAGCGTGTGTTGTTTTTTTTTTTTTTTAAAGAAATGACATATTTCCTTTATTCATTAATGTTCCAAGAAGAGGATCCCTGGAAGAGTGGACTAAAAAGAAAGAATAAAACTGACCCAATGGAAGGAATAAATGAGAAGGAAGATTAGCAGGAATTAGATTTTCACTGTTGCATGTAGCCGGAGAGTGGCTATGAATCTCAAGAATACTATCAATGAGGGATACCCATGGATATTTGTGGCTAAAATAGTTGGTATTTCTGTGATTTTTGAAAGCTGGAACTTTCTAGAAGTTGATGCCAGTTTCTTAAGTAGCACTTTTACTTGTTTTCTTGTGATCATGATCTTCACGGCTTTGCTTCTTGTATTCCATATTCTAGCTTGGCAATGCCATGAGGAATTCACTCTTTTTTATGTGTTGTTTTTTTTTTTTTTTAAAAACCAATTGGCTGTTATTGTAGTTAGCAAAAGTAGCTACTGTATGTGGTGGTAGATGTGTCACTGAAATATTTAAGATACACCATTTGCTTGAGCTAATAGAATAGATTACAATTTAAAATCATTGTTTCTTGTTGTAGTAACTATCCCTTGGGTTTTATCCAAAGCATGATTATCGGTTTAAAGTAAAATAGAAAAATCAATAAGCAAATAATGAATCTAGCCAGAAACGCATTTATTTGATATATTTTTAATTTATCCACACCATGTCCTTTCAGAGTCTAAATAGAACCTAGATTAGTATAATTTAGGATTTTGATGAGAATAGGGAAGACTTCTATAAATTATGGCAACGTCTGTATTAGACTAGTTTATTTTGTACTTTGTATCATGTTTTTATAACCAGCTTCCTGTTTTGAAGTAGGACCATGTTTTGGAGAGGTACTTTTTATTCAAAATAGTTACTGGAACTAAGACATAATTCTTTGAATAATTCATTTAGCGTCTGTTCTGTATTTGTAATAAAAAATGTTAACTGATTATGTTAAATTCTAAGCATATATTTGAGCAATGTGAAACTTTTTGAATATTCTTAATAGTCAAACTTTTTCCAATTTGGAATACTGATAATTGGGCAGTGTCATTTTTCTTAACATTACAGATTAGAGGTTTATTATCTAGTTATAGAAAAATAATTTATTTAAATGTAACTTTAACAATTTTTTTCAAGTTTGGCAGACTTGATGCCCAGAGTCAAGGTACAATCGGTTGAAACTGTTGAAGGCTGTACACATGAGGTAAGTACAAACAGTATACAGTAGGTTGGTTTTATAAATGGAATTTTGCTTTGGACTATCTGGTATGATGATCAGCAAGCAGTTTGGTCTTAAGGGCTTTGGAAACAAGACTGCGTGGTGTACATAGTCTAATGGAAGGAGCTGGGGCTTTGTATCCAAACCTGAGCTCAGATCCTGGCAGAGCACTTCTAACTAGTCTTAGATAAATTTCTTAACCTCTTTGACATTGGTTTTTTAATTTATAAATTTGGAATAATGGAATTTATCTCGTGGGGTGGTTGTGAAGATTATATAAGAAAATTAGGTGAGGTACACGGCACAGAGTAGGTGTTCAGTACATGATCATTCCCATACTCGCAAAGTCAAATAACTGTGCCACTTGGCAGGTCACATGCTTTTTCAATGTCTTGCTGTGATGACTGCAGTTTCATTGTTGGGCCACAAGATGGTGGTCACTGATAATTTATAGTAACCCTTTAGAAGTGAGAGTTTATAAACATGGGATATAAGGGAACTGTAACACTTTTTATTAAGCCCCCTGTACAGTATAACCACACACGTCGTTATTATAGATGTTACATAAAATTTTGCGGGACTGAGAGAACAAAAAAGGGGCTGACAATTCCAGGATTACTTGATGAGTTTATTAAGGGAACTTAAATATGAGGTGCATTTTGGGAGCAATGAGAGGACATGGATATCCTCCATGTGGCAGGTACTAAGGAGTTGTATAAGATAGGACGGGATGGGTGGGGGTACTGGGGCATGAACCGCCCCAGATAAGGGGAGAAACACCTCACATGCCTGCTCCGGGGGCAGGCAATGTCCTCTTCTGGGCACCAGCACAAACCAGCATGCTGTGGGGTTGATCAGACCGTCTCTGAAGGAATTTTGGAGAATCAGTCTGTTTTGGCCAGGATTTAGCTAGCAAGTCCAGCAGCAGTTAGGCGGTGGTCACTTCATTGGAATAGTCTCTCCTCCACAACAGGTAGTTTGGAAATCTTATTAAAAGTCTTTATTGAATAAACAGTAATTCCAAATTAACAAAAATGATGTAATGATAGATTTAGAACCTTATTTAAAATACTTGTTTTTCTATTGAAAGTTCCTTATGTTCTTTTAGAATAGCACTTAGTTTGGCAGGAATTACACCCATTTGATCATTCAGTCAATACTAATGTTAGACCCTTCTATGGTCTTAAAAAGATGGGAAAAAACATACAACTTTTGCTTTTAAGAGGTCAAAGTTCTAGCTGTCCTCCTCCACAAGATTATCCTCAAGCCTTCTATTCTGCCCCCTCTTCTCACTTTTTTAGCAGGTAACTTCACCTGTTACTTCATCTAGAGGCTTGAGGATCTCAAGTTGGAGGGTCCTCTGATTACAGTCTCCTTCACCAAGCATATCTGCACCTGTCACGTCCACTCATAGGAAAAGAACACTGCCTCTTTTAGGCTAAGGAGGCTTGCTCTCTCTCAGTGTGCTTGGTTGTATCTTACCCTTTCTTCACAAAGACTTAGATCATTTCATTTTCCCTTGACTTATTTGCCCTTTTTTATCTATAAATATTGTAAAGCTTCTTTTGTTCTAGGTTGCTTTTTAGCCACTATGTTGTTTTTTCTTTTTTAATATTTTTATTGGGGAATATTGGGGAACACTGTGTTTTTCTAGGACCCATCAGCTCCAAGTCAAGTCGTTGTCCTTCAGTCTAGTTGTGGAGGGCACAGCTCAGCTCCATGTCCAGTTTTCAATCTAGTTGCGGGGAGCACAGCCCACCATTCCATGTGGGAATTGAACTGGCAACCTTGTTATTAAGAGCTAGCACACTCTAACCAACTGAGCCATCTGGCTGCCCCTATGTTGTTTCTCTTTTCCCCCATTATGGTTATTCATTTAGTACATATCTTTTGAGTGTCAGGTACATTTATTCACTGAGTATAAAGAGATAAACAAAAGAAATATGGTCCCTTCCTTTCCATAGTTGCTATCAAGTGCTCTGCTTGGAAAATCCCTGCTAGACTTCCTGACTTTCCATTCATCTTTTAAGTCATTTTGATCATTCTGCTGGTTTTCTATCTTTATTTATTTTTTACTCTAGTCAGTACAGGCTTCTTCTGTCTGTTATGTGTTAGTGTTACCCAGGCTATTCTCAGAGAATAAAAACAAAAATCTTTGATTCTCATACATATCAAAACACAGTTTGTTGTTGTTGCTTCTGTTAAATCTCGGAGATGCTAAAATCTGAATTGCTTCATGCTGATGTTCTTTGTTCACATCATAGAAAGTATCAGGAGAAATGCAAGGGCGGTCAACCAACTAAGTAGTATGGCCCCACAAGTGGATCATACCCTGATGGGGATCACACCTATTTTAGGGTCCAGTCTTTAGATTTTCTGATCCAGAAATTTGGTTTTTTCAGAGCTCCAAGGGTTGTGTTCTCTAGGCTAGACTCGCTTTTATCATATTCATAAGAGATGGAGGTATACAAAAGAATGTCATTTGCTTAATTAAATGAATAAGTAGTCCTCTCACTATCAAACTATCTGAAAATCAGAAACTACCTAGAAGTTTCTTGAAATCATAAATGGGGAATATATAGTCTTAAGGGAAAGACTGATGAATGTCCCCTAGAAGTGTTCATTCTCTAAGAAAAACAACTCATAACTATAAACCCTTTCCTAATTTGCTGAATAAACTACCAAATTCTAACTGTTGTCTCCCCATTATAGATTCCATTTAGAAAATCATATTTCTTTTAATACATACATTCAGTATTAGTTTTTATAATTTATTTTCACTTTTCTTAATTTTAGTCAAGACCTAGTTATTTCTTTCTGAAATGCTACCCACCTTACCTTAATTGTAATTGAGTTGTAAATTTACAGACAATCTCTCAATATTTCTAAGACACTCTTATCTACCATGTTGCCCCGAAAATGAGACGTAGCCACACAGTTAGCTCTAATGCATCTTTTGCAGCAAAAATTAATATAAGACCTGGTCTTATTTTACTATAATAAAAGACCGGGTATAATATAAGACCGGGTCTTAATTTTTGCTCCAAAAGACGTATTAGAGCTTATTGTCTGGCTGGGTCTTATTTTCGGGGAAACACGGTAATACTTGTTTAGTTTTAAGTTTTGCTCTCAGAAATTACTGGTAATTTCTGTGTGTACCTTACTTTGTCCCCCCCACCACCCATAGATTATATATACACTAAAAGGTTTAAGTCTTGGGAATTTAGCTATATTATGAATTGCTCTCCAAGATCTTAATCTTTATTGGAGGAAAATTACTTTCCTGTTTCAGGAAATAGGGAGTATTATTTTATTTTGCATAGTTTTCTTTCATATAGTGACATCCCATTTTATGTCCATTAAGCTTTTTTTGAGCACTCATAAATGTCAGGTAATACATTAGATGTGGAAAATAGGAAGTTAAGAAAGACCCTAGACCTGAGTAAACACAATTTCTTCTGGGAGATAGTCTTACAAGCTTTTAATTATATTATGATTAGATTAAACACTAGAAGAGGTTTTTTTTCGAGCTTTAGTGTTTTGACTTGTTCTTAAGGCCAGTTTTAGTTTTACAGTGTGTAGGACTATCAAACACTTATTTTTCAAACCATCATTGATTGTGGAGTGCTGAATATATAAATTCTTGAATCGTAAGTTAGTTGGTGGTTTTTTTTAATTTTTTTTTTTTTACATCAGGTTGCACTTCCTGCAGATGAAGATTATTTACCACTTAAACCTCGAGTTGGAAAAGCTGCAAAGGTCTGTATTTTGGACAATACCGTTTTTATAGTTTTGTGAGTTTCTCTTTTTCCTAAAAATCTTGATAAGTTCTTATAAATGAGATTTTTATACTTCCCAGTGTATATAAACTAAGAAAAAGCTACCTGAAATCAAATATAATGAGAACCGAATAAGTAAACAACTATGCTGAAAACCAAGCATTATGTGTTGAGATTTTTAAAAATTAATGATTCTCAACCTTTTTATAGAATCTAAGGAAAATTATCACCCTTTCTCTAGAAAAATGCATGTGTACAATAAGTTTTGCATATAGTTTTAGGTGTTTAATAAGCTTCCAATGAAACCTAAACTATAATGCTTATATTGGATGGATTTTGAAGTCCTGATAGACCTTAAATGATGGATAAAAATTTTCCAAGTCATTTTCTCTCCGTAACAAAGGCAGTGTGGTAGAGAGTAAGCATGAACTCTTAAAATATCATACAGTAGATATATTCTTCTGCCTCTGCTGAATGAACTTAAGTGAAGGACTTCACATTTCAGAGCCTCAAAGTTCCCATCTGTGAAAGAAAATAACACCTATTTTAGGGGTTGTGAAGATGAATATATAGAAACCGTGTTGCAAAGTACCTACCACAAAGAATGTTTTTGACAAATAGTAATGATTATTGTGTTATAATTGATATATGTATAAGCATAATATAATAATGGAAAGATTAGACAACAGAATTCTATACTGTCTAGTTAAAGATTTTTTTTACTTTTTCTAATTTTTCTCTAGTGGGTAGCATATTTCCTAACTAGAATTATAAAGAAATACTCCCAGAATGCCCCTGGGGTTAGCATCTCTTGGTTTTAAGTGTGCTCTGATGTGGCTAGAATTTTCCAGTGGATATTAATACTTTTTTATTTTTATAGGAGTACCCATTTATTCTTGATGCTTTTCAAAGAGAAGCCATTCAATGTGTTGATAATAATCAGTCTGTGTTAGTATCTGCACATACATCAGCGGGAAAAACTGTATGTGCTGAGTAAGTAACTTTCTTTTTAAATGAAATTTTAGGTCTGTTAATATTTGCTTTATATAATTAGGTGTTCCTATGTTTTTACAAATCTTTTATAAATATTTTATAAATGTATCCTCTTGTTGGAGTGACCCCTTTATCATTTTGTAATCCCTTTTCAGCTTTGTTTAAAGTCTATTCAGTCTGACGTAAGAATCAGTTTTTGTTTGTTTCCATTTGCATGGAATATCTTTTCCATCTCTTCACTTTCAGTCTGTGTGTGTCCCTGTATGTGAAGTGAGTCTATATTTATATTTCCTTCTAAGAGTCTTACAGTTTAAATTTTATATGAGGTTTTTGATCCATTTTGAGTTAATTTTTCTGTAATTTGTAAGGTGAAAACTTCATTCTTTTGCATGTGGATATCCAGTTGTCTCAGCATCGTTCGTTGAAAGACTGTTTTTTCCCCATAGTCTTGGCATGTTTTTCAAAAATCGATTTGGGTTTGTGGGACTTTTAATGATTTATAATGTTATTTCTCCATTATGGAGAAATTACAGCTTCCCTATTGGGCAGCTGAATTAAGTACTCTGTTTAACAGTGAAACAGTGAGTCCCTAAAGAGTAAAGAAGATCGTAGAGAAAGAAACTGGTAAAAATCGCATCAATCACCCTGTCTGTTATTCCCTATAACCTTGGTATGATGGTGGAAATATTTCATGAGTTCTGGAATATTTTTTCCTTTGTGAAAGTCTCGGCTTATGTGGTGACTGTTTATTAGTTCCTTCCATGCTGTGACTTAGGTATAATTCACACTTTTTCTCTTTGCAGAGAGTTAGAGGAGTGAAGCTTGGATCTTAGCGTGTCATCCTAATGGTATCAGCCAATTGCAGAATAGTCTTAATCTATTTTCCAGTCTCAAATACATTATGGTCTCTTACTACCCCAGTTCTGTCCAGTGGAGTAGGGCTTTTTTCTTTCTGGTCCACCCTTTTTTGGAAGATGTGGAAGTCAAGCTAGTTTCCTTCTAAGGGACAGATATAAAAGAAGAGGTTTGACTATCAGTTTAATTATTTTAGCTCACTTAGAGAAGCATACAGTATGTTTGGTGCATTACCCATTTAAAGCCAACATACATAATCATTAGAATTTTAAGCATTAGTGTAACCTTGCTTTCATTTTTCCTACAAGAGGGGAGAAATTTTAGGTGGAGGAACTTGTCACATACATGCTAAAACCTCCTGTCAAATTCTGGAATAGGAAACCATAAAGAGAAATTTAAGAAATTTACTAGAGTTATAGATACTTTTGAAAATCTGATGAAGGCTGCTGTGTAAAACAGTCTTGTAGTTATTAAAAAAGTTAGAATTACCATAGGACTCAACAATTCTGCTTCTATGTACATACCCCAAAGAATTGAAAACAATACTCAAATACTTGTACATGAATGTTCGTAGCAGCTATGAACATTTCACAAGAGTGAAAAGGTAGAAACAATCCAAAGTCTTTCAGTGAATGAATGGATAAATAAAATGTGGCATAGCCATACAACGAAATATTACTTAGCCATAAAAGCAGTGAAGTTCTGATACATACTACAATGTGGATGAACCTCAAAAACATTATGCTGAGTAAAAGAAGCCAGATTCAATAGGTCACATACTGTATGATTATATTTATGTGTAATATCCCAAATAGGTAAATCCAGAGAGACAGAAAGCAGGATGGTGGATTCCAGGGGGTATTGAGAGAAGAGGAACAGCAGTAACTGCTTAATGGATACAGGTTTTTTGGGAGGTGATAAAAATTTTCAGAATCAGGTAGAGGTGGTGATTGCACAACATAGTGAATGTACTAAATGTCACTGAATTGTACACTTTAAAATGGCTAATTTTATGTTATATAAATTTACCTCAATAAAAAAAATCTAATGAGGTGCATATTTGTATATACATACCAGATTTTATAATTTCAAGGAGTAGTTCATGGATCTCAGATAAAAGTTTCCCATAGGAATTCAAGGACTTCAGATAAAACTCCGTGTTTAGCTGATAACTCTATCAAGTATAACGTTTTATTTATAAATCTGGTACTAGAATTAACATGTTGGTACCAGATTATCTATGTAACTGAGTAGTTTTCCTGGCACTGCTGTTTTTTATTCCATGTAAAGCTTTTTTTTTTCCTTAAATTTTATTGGGGAATGTTGGGGAACAGTGTGTTTCTCCAGGGCCCATCAGCTCCAAGTCGTTGTCCTTCAATCTAGTTGCACAGTTCAGCTCCAAGTCCAGTCACAGTTTTCAATCTTGAGTTGCAGGGGGCACAGCCCACCATCCCAAGCGGGAATTGAACTGGCAACCTTGTTGTTGAGAGCTTGGGCTCTAACCAACTGAGCCATCCGGCTGCCCCTCTGGAAGCTCAGCGGCAGCTCGTTGTCTTCAATCTAGTTGTTGGGGGGCGGGGTGCAGCTCACTGGCCCATGTGGGAATCGAACCAGCAACCCTGTCATTCAGAGCTCACGCTCTAGCCAACTGAACCACCCGGCCATCCCCCATGTAAAGCTTTTTTAAACAGCTTTGTTATTGTACCAGTAAATTCACCCATTGTAAGTGTATATATAGTTTAGTGAGTTTTAATAAATTTGTACAGTTGTGCAACTCTCATCAGTTTTAGACTTCCATCCATCCAGTTCTTGTGTGTGCTGCTAGATTTGTTTTTGGACTTAATGTTCTGTTGATCTCTATGTCTATCTGTTCTTACACCAGTACTGTACTATCTTGATTGCTGTAGCGTAAAATAAATATTGAAATTTAGGTAATAAGAGTCTTCTAACTTCATTCTTTCTTAAAATTGGGATTTTCTAGGTCCTTTGTGTTTCCCAATAAAGTTTTAAGATTAACTTGTTAATTTCTACCAAAGAAGACTAGTTGAATTTTTAAAGGGATTGCGTTAAATTTGTAGATTAATTTGGGGGAATTGTCATCTTAACAATATTGATTTTTCCAATCCATGAGCATTAATATAGTTCTCCATTATTTAGATCTTCTTCAATTTAGATCTTCTTCTCCCAGCAATATTTTGTAGTTTTCATTGTACAGATCTTAATACATTTTCTTTAATCTGTTTCTAAGTATTTTATTGTTTCATGCCATTGTAAATAGTATTCTTTCCTAAATTCACATTTACATAGCTAATAGTTTGTATATTAAAGTACGGTTGAATTTTTTTTTTTTATGTACACTGATATTTTATCCTGTGACTTTAATAAATTTGCTTATTAATAAATTTTAGTAACAGTTGTACAGCCCATAAGATTTTCAGCGTAGATGATCATATTGTTTTTGAATAAATGCAATTTTACTTCTTTCTGATATATATGTCTCCAGTTTCTTTTTATTGTATTTGGCAGTACCTAGTAGAGTGTCAAAAGTAGTAATGAGAGAGTACATTCTTGCCTATTTCCAATCTCAGAGGAAAAGCATTCTGTGTTTCACCATTCAGGATGGTATTAGCTGTTGTTTTTTCCTAGGTGCCCTTTATCAGTTTGTGGAAGTTCCCTTCTGTTCTTAGTTGGGAATAAGTAAAGTAAAAAACAAACAAACAAAACACCTGTTTGAATGGCTATTAAAAAGATGAGACAGCAAGGATGTGGAGAAAAGGGAACCTTTGTTCAGTGTTAGTGGGAATGTAAGTTGGTGCAGCCACTATGGAAAAGAGTGTGGAGATTCCTAAAAAAATGAAAAATAGAGAACTACTCTATAATCCAGCAATCCCATTTCTGGGTATATATCCAAAGGAAATGAAATTATTATCTTGAGGAGATATCTGCATTTCCTTTATTCACAATACTCAAGACATGGAAACAACCTAAATGTCTATCGGCAAATGAATGGATAAAGAAAATGTGTGTGTGCGCGCGCGCGCACGCGCACACACACACACACACACACACACACACACACACAGTGGAATATTATTCAGCCAAAAAAAGGAAATCCTGCCATTTGTGAGCATTATGTTAAGTGAAATAAGTCAGAGAAAGACAAATACTGTATCATCTTTCTTACACGTGGAACCTAAAAAAGCAGAATTCATTGAAACAGACTTGAATGGTGGTTGCCAGGACCTGCGGGTTGGAGGAAATAGGGAGATGTGCAGAAGTTACAAACTTCCAGTTATAAAATGAGTAAGTTCTGGGGAATCTAATGTATAGCATGGTGACTATAGTTAACAATCATATACTTGAAAGTTGCTTACGAGAGTAGATCTTAAATGTTCTTACCACAAAAAAATAAAATGGTGATTATGTGAGGTGATGGAGGTGTTGATGATTATTGGTAATCATTTTGCAATATATACCTGTATCAAATCATCACATTGTAACTTTTAAACTTACACAATGTTATATCAATAAATCTGGAAAGAAATATATTGAGGATAAAAAAGAAGCATTATATTTTAAGAAGCATTGTATTTTGTCAAATGCTTTTTCCATCTATTGAGACGATGGGGTATTTGCATTTTATCCTGTTAATGAGGTATATTATTATTATATATTAATTTTCTGATATTAAACCAACCTTATATTTTTGGAATATAAACAACCTGGTTTATAAACAACATGGTAGATGGTCGTTTGTATATGTTGCAGGTTTACTCATAGTTTATTCTGGATCCTTTTTGGATCTTCATAAGGGATATTAGTACGTAGTTTTCTTGCAAGGTCTTTGTCTGGCTTTGGTATCAAGTTAATATTGACCTCAATAAGTTTGCGAAGTGTTCCCTCCTGGTCTATTTTTTGAAAGAGTTTGTGTTGGTTTGGTATTATTTCCTCTTCAAACGTTTGAGAGAATTCACTAATGAAGCCATCTGAACCATCTAGGCTTTTCTTTATGGGAAAAATTTTCATTCCTAATTCAGTTTCCGTTCTTAAATTTTGGTAATTTGTGTCTGTCTTGAAATTCTTGAGATGGAATTAGATTATTGGTGTTAAGTCATTCTTTCTAATGTGTTCAAAAGTATAAATTTTCCTCTTAGTACAGCTTTATATGCATTCCATAAATTTTGATAGTTATGTTTCATTTTCAGTTCACTCTTTTAGTTTCTCTATTGGTTTTCTCTTGTGTTGTTTACTTTTCAAGCATTTGGTGATTTTCCATGTGTTTTCTGTTTTTGATCTCTAATGTAATTTCTTTGTGGTTGGAGGATGTACTTTGTGATTTTAATAATTTAATTTAGTGATTGATACGGTTGGGTTTGCATTTGCCTTTTGTTTTTTAGCATATGTCTCATCTTTACAGCCTTCTGTTATGTTTAACCAATATTTTTTAGTGTACCATTTTAATTCTTCTGTTGATTACTTTTGCTTTGAGTTATATTTTTAGTGGTTACTCCAGGGCTTATAGAATGCACTTTTAACTATATCACAGCTACAGTTTCTGTTAAATACTGACACCTTGGTCTAATATTTTTTTGGTGCTGTTTTTGTCATACATATTTCAACGATGCTATAAATCTAGTGTATTATATAGAGTTAAAATTTTTGTCTTATAAACAGTCTTATGGTTTTAAAAATATTGATTGAATGAAAGAAATAAAAACACACATATAGTCTTACATTTACCCACATTTTTATGATTTCTGAAACTCTATTTTGTCCTCTGAATTTGAATTAAAGGATTTTAAAATATTTTTTGCAGGGTAGAGGTGTTAGCAATGAATTCCCTCTTTTTATTTACAAATTTCTTTATTTTGCTTTTTTTTATATAAGGATAGTGTCACTGAATATAAAATTCTTGGTTGACATTTTTGTTGTTTCAGCGTTGGATAGTCATGCTACTGATTGTTTCATTCTACTCCGTTGTTTCAATCAGAAGTCAGCCTTTATTACGTTATTCTCTTGTGTGTGTTTTTTTCTCTTGCTGCTTTGAAGACTTTGTCATTCAGCAGTTAGACTGTTTCTAGGTGATTCTTTTTCAGTTTTTCCTACTTGGGTTCATTGTATTGTTGGAGTTGTGCATTAATGTTCTTTTAAACAAATTTAGGAAGTTTTTCATTGTTATTTTTTCAAATATTTTTTCTGCCTCATTCTCATTTTGGACCTTCCATTGGGACACTGGAGGTTGTCCCATAGATCTCTGAGTGTCTTTATTTTTTTCTGTTTCTTTCTCTCTTGGGAGTTGATCATTTCTGTTGTTCTGTGTTCGTATTTACTGATACTTTCTTCTGCAATCTCCAATATGCTCTTGAGCCCATCTAGTGATTTTTCATTTCAATTATTGTACTTTCATCTGTAGCGTTTTCATTTGGTTATGTTGTTACAGCTTCATTTTCTCTGACAGGATTTCTCTATTTGTTGAATCATTGTCATATTTCCTTTAATTCTTAGACTATGGTTTCATTACATTTTTGGGGCACGTTTTAGTTACTTTGAGATGTTTGCTAAGTCCAACATCTGGGCCCACTCAGAATCAGTTTCTCATGACTGCTTTTTTGCCTAAGTATGGATCACACTTTCCTGTTTCTTTTTGTATCTTTTTTGCTGAACAGTGGACATTTTAGATAGTATATTGTAGCATCTCTGTTTTCTTTTTTTTTTACAAATCATATTTGATTGGACAATTTTTTAATATTTTAATTGTTTATTTCACTATTGTGGGGGATAGTTAAGATTAAATGAATATTATTTTTATTTCTCCAAATAGGTCATAAGTCTGTTATGAGCAGGAACTTTAACAAGGAGGATCTAGCACAGTGCTAAGCTTAGTTCTGATTTCATGGTCTATATTTAAATACTTAAATTCAATTGAATTTTCCTTAAAACAAAACAAAACTATGTTGCATTCTATAAATAGCTATGGGAATAGCTTTTCCATAATTAGAATCCACCATAATCTCCAATCAAGGGTTGATATGGTAACTGTTACATGTGAGGAAAAAAATACATATGGATTAATTTATTTGTGAACCTCAAAAGAGAAAACTTAATTTTCCAGTGTTATCTTAATTTTTTATACTCTGTATATGTATAAACTGACAGGCAGTGGCTCTGAAGTTTTGGAGGCTCCTTTATAGGAGTGAAGGTATTTTGCTTACAAGAAATAGGGTAGCCATTAGTAATCCATTGGTATTAGTAATTAGTTACATTAACTCCAAGACACCAGAGTTAAAATTAAAGTTTTCTCGTTCATTTAGACCACTGTACTTCAGATTTATCATAATTATTACCATAATGATTTACTGATAGTAAATAGAATAAGACATTAAAGTTCTGCAGGGTCCATTTTACATAAGTAATTAGGGAAAATTCAGACATAATTCATATATTAATAGAATTTTTTGAGTCATATACTTAAAAGGTTTTGTAAATATTTTTGTTTGTTTTCACATTTTTAGGTATGCCATTGCATTGGCCTTAAGGGAAAAACAACGTGTAATATTTACCAGCCCAATTAAGGCTCTGAGTAACCAGAAATACCGTGAAATGTATGAAGAATTTCAAGATGTTGGTCTGATGACGGGAGATGTTACTATTAATCCTACAGCATCTTGTCTTGTTATGACCACAGAGGTAATTTATATGGTGCCATCCAATTTTCCCTTTTTAATTTAATTGAAGTATCCAATTAGAACATCTGTTGTTTTATCACTTGCTCTATATAGATAAAATATGTACTTTCTGAGTAGATTTACATGAAAAGGACAAAGTTCATCTCAAAAGGTTCTAATAATTACATAAATTTAGTTGTAAATTACCAATATTTCTGTTATTTGTCACATAACATAGATACAATTTTTTTCTTGACCAAGTAGTATTTTTAAAGGCTTCTTGTCAGTGACAGGAAAGACTTTGATGGTTTTGTATACATAGTTTCAAGGACTTGGATACATAGTTTCATACAAATAGTGCCTCTTGCTTCCTTGTGATTTTGTTTCTTCCGAGTCTGAGTGTTGATACAAATAGAAAAATAATTGACTTTTAAAAAGATGCCCAATTATGTTTAGCTTCTCCCATAATCGCAGTTAAGCTTTGCATATACTTGTTAACATCTTACAATACTTTATACATAAATTATATCCTTGCATTTTGTAAGGACACAGTGCAATAGAAAGCATAAATTAGCTTCTGGTATGCAGAGTCAGCCAGAAGCATTGCTCACTTTTCATTTTGGTGCCCAAAGTAAATATTTTCTATTCTCAAAACTTTCTGCCATCTATAGAAGTTTTTTTTTTTTTTTAACTCAAAAAACAGGATAATAGTTGCCAAAAAGTACCCATATTGTGATAGGAGGCAGAAAAAAAGTGGGTAAACAGTATGAGAGCTAGCATGTTGGGTAGAAGATAAATTTAAGTTGCTCTTACATCTTAGGAAGTGTAGAACTTGGGATAAATGCTGTACATATAAGAAAGTGGCTTCCTATTTGAGACATATGGAAATAGAAATGATAATTCTCCATGGATTGTATCTGATTACTAACTGTTGAGAAGTCATTTTGGTTTTAAGAGAAAAGGAATATTACACAATTTGTGAAATTTAGTTAAAATATGTGTAACCCCCATAAATTATTTTTCCATTAAAAAATAATTTCCAGAATTTCTTGTTAGAAAGAACAGCTTTTGTTATGTCAAAATTGTGCTTAATCTTCTATTTTTTTCTTTAGATTTTGAGAAGTATGCTGTACAGAGGTTCTGAAGTTATGCGAGAAGTTGCTTGGGTTGTATTTGATGAAATTCATTACATGAGAGATTCAGGTATATTCTGCTGTGTTGAGATGTGTGTGCCATGTAGTTTCCTTAAGGATGGCATTGGGAATTTTGAACAACATTTGTTAAAATTTGCTTTGATATTTAATGTGGCTAGAGTTCTAGTAAGCTAAATTGTGGACAACATAATGTAATATTTCCAGTAGGATCTCATTCAAGTACAGCTTCTTAAATACTATTTCTAGGTGAGAAGACGCAAATTCAGATAAAACAAATGGAATTAAAACTAGTTTGCTTTCAATAGAGAGCTCTGTAATATACCATGTTAAAGAATTTCCAAAACTTCTGGCCTACAAAATTAACTTCCTTGATTTTTATTATCTTAATCTTTAAGAAACCTAAGAAATGCATGTTTATGGTAAGAAAAATGAGGATTATGAAATAAAAATGATCAAAAAGAAAAATTATAAATATCCCTTTACTTGAACTGTTACACTACTATAATGGAAAAGTAAATATACTTGGAATTTTGGGTGAAAGTGGGAGGGTTGATTTTAACAAACATACTTAAATGTTTAATATGTACACACCTAAAATAAAACTTAGTTGTTATGTAAACTAAAGCACTGAGTTAACTTATATTTATAGTGAAAGTAATATAATTTAAGAAATCATGTACGCTTTAAACATTTCACCCTTTGCAAATTCATAAAATTAAGTTCTGATGAATTCTGTGTTGATTGATTTATTTTAGGGGGAAATTCTCAAACTGATTTTTTTGTGTTTTTTTCTGTTTATATAAAAACTGACTTAGGATTTTGTTGTTCATCACATCTTTCTTTCATCTCTAGAGTTTATGAGGGTAATTTGGGTGAAAGATGCCATATAGTATTGTAATGGTGTTTCTTTGAAATTTGTTGCTGTAATTTTCTACAAGCCCGTTAACTTATGTTTTTTAAAGATGGAGATACTATTTCCATTGCCATGGGACTCTTGTTCGGCTGTTTGAAAAGGATTCAGTCTGAAGCTGCTCTTTGCAGCTCATTATTGAGGCTATTATTTCAGAATACATTGTGTTTATAGTGGTTTAGTCTACTGACTTTCTACTGCATAAATTCATGCTACAAACTACAGTAGTTTTCAGTAAGGGTCTGTGGCTAAAATATCCTTATGTTAAGTGGTCTGCTTTTCTCATTAGTGAGCTTGAGAAAGGGTAATTTTAGACTACTTGTCAATAAAGTAACACTGAATTCCATGGTATATTTGTGTTTTTCAGAGCGTGGTGTGGTATGGGAAGAAACTATTATTTTGCTTCCTGATAATGTTCATTATGTCTTTCTTTCGGCTACTATTCCAAATGCCCGACAGTTTGCTGAATGGATTTGCCATTTACATAAACAGGTATTTTGTTTCTCTTTTTTGATATTTGAAATGTTATACGCTGGCTTTAGTACGTCCAATGCTTTATTCGTAATGCTGCCTAGAATGAAGAAGACATTTTTATGTGAAACTACTCAAATTAAGTAAGCTTATCAAAATGAACTGACTTAGCTTTTTACAAAGTGTGAATTTCTGAGTCCCATCTTAAATCCAGTATATCAAAATCTCTGGGAGTAAGGTCTTGGAAGCCCCAACTTTTAAAAGCTCACAAGTTGACCCTGATGATCTGCCAGGTTTGGGAATTACTGCATTTAGTCATATGAACATGAATACAGAGAATTGCCTCTAAGACCTCAGTACCACGATAAAGCTGGGTGTCTCCTGAGCATGTGATGGATTTTTCTCGTGTGAACACCAATGTTTTAGTATTCCCCTTTTGCTTTTATAGTCCAACTTTAACTGCAGTATAGGACGTTATAATAAGCATTCATTCATGTGTATTCAGTTTATTCTTGGTTTTTCCTGCCCTTAGTTTTCTTCTGTAGCCGTATCCTCACAAACTTATTTTCATAAGCTCACTAATGGTGTTTTTGTGACACCCATGTTATTTCTGTAGAATAGAAACAGTGGATCTTCTGGAGGAGCTAGATCAGGCTGCTGCTTTATTAAGGTTTTGAAACGCCTCTGTGTGGCAGAAAAGTCCCATTTTACTTCAGGGAGCATTGTGTGTCACCATACTACTGCTCTGTATAAACAAGCATCTTCTTTAATTATGGCATCACAGGTCTAGGATATGGATCTAAGATCATTATTGAAGCTTAAACCATGTATTTGGCCCTGATTAGGAAATTGGTAAAACTGAACAGATAGTATAATTTGATAGACCTAGTATTTCAGCATTTTTCTCTTGCCTGGTTTTAAAGTGGTTTTTGTGAAAAAATTTTTTTTTGAAATGCCAAATTCAAAAGTTTATTTCCCCAAGGTCTTTAGGTAGGTTAAATGCACAGTATTATTGAAGAAATAAAATATTACATGTTTAATTATATTTCTTTCTTTTTACAGCCTTGTCATGTAATTTACACAGATTATCGGCCTACTCCATTGCAACACTACATTTTTCCAGCTGGGGGAGATGGTCTGCACCTTGTAGTTGATGAAAATGTAAGGGAGTAAATGTCATTTTTATATCTATAATGCCATACTTTTTTTGTTTATACCAGTTGTTTCTTAAACTAGAAAAGAATAGTACAGATCCACTTTTTTTCTTACATAGTTTATGGTCCAAAGTTGTTGATTTTGTGTGTTGTGTGTGTGTGTACGTTTTTATTTCAAAATTTTTTTTTAAGGCTTGCGTGTCTCTTGTGCCTGAATTAGATTTCTCTCCTTTCCTAATATTTTTAAATGCTTGGAGAATAGGGACTCTGGACATGTTTCAGATATCTTATGTTTTGCTTTTCCCAGTTTTAATACCTCTTTATCACCTTTTATTACCTGCTACCACACATCATTTTTGAACTACTTTAGTGACTTTTGTTATAATTATTAAATTACTTTTATTTGAGGAAGTTATGTTTTGAGGTATGAAACAATTTTGGATTATGATTAAATATTAGTGAAGTTACATAGCAAAATACCTGTGATTCCAGGGTGACTTCAGAGAAGATAATTTTAATACAGCAATGCAAGTTCTTCGAGATGCTGGTGATTTGGCAAAAGGAGATCAGAAAGGGCGGAAAGGAGGAACAAAAGGTAATTTGGAATTTCTTTTGAGAGAATTTCACATGTAAATTGTATTTTCAAATTATATTTTTTGTTTCTTTTTGTTTAACTTTTTCCCTCAGGAAGCCATATAAAGATCTAGATAATAATATGATAAAATTTAATGAATAAAGGCCGATTTTTTTTCCTATATGACATTTATTGAGATATAATTCACATACTATGCAATTCACCCATTAAAGTGTACAACTCAGTGGTTATTAGTATATTCACATAATTATGCAACCGTCATTCAGCCACAATCATTCACAATTCAGTGGGTTTCAATATATTCACAAAGTTATGCAACTACTGTCTAATTCTGGAACACTTTCATCAAATCAAAAAGAAACCCCGTACCCGTTAGCAGTCATTTGTCATTTTTCCCCAAATTCTTTTCCCTACCCCTCAGCTTTTTCTGGACATTCCATGTAAATGGAATCGTAATATGTGTGGTCTTTCGTAACTGGCTTCTTTCACATAGCATGTTTTCAAGGTTCATCCATGTTATAGCATGTGTCAATACTTCATTCCTTTTCATGTTCAAATAACATTTCATTGTATGCATATGCCATATTTTATTTATCCATTCATCAGTTGACAGGTATTTTAATTGTTTCTACTTTTTGATTGTTGTGATTAATGCTGCTATAAACATTTGTGTTTGTCACGTTTTTGTGTTTTCTTTTCTCATGATTATATACTTAGGAGTGGAATTGCTGAGTCATGGTAATTTTATGTTTAACCTTTTGATTAACAGCCAGATCATTTTTCAAAATGGCTGCATCATTTACATTCCCATCAGAAGGGTATGAGGTTTCTATTTTCTCTACGTCCTTGCCAATACTCTAGTCTATTTGATTATAGTCATCTTAGTGGTATGAAGTGATATCTCAACGTGTTTTTGATTCATATTTCTAATGTAGTTAATAATGTCGAGTATGTTTTCATGTGCTTATTGGCCATTTGTGTATCTTCTCTGGAGAAATATCTATTCAAATTCTTTACCCATTTAAAAATTACATTGTCTTTTTGTCGTTGAGTTGTAAGAATTCTTTATATATTTTGGATACTAGACCCTTACCAGATATGTGATTTGCAAATATTTTCTCCCATCCTGTGGATAAGGATTGTCTTTTCACGTTATTGTTGGTGTCTATTGAAGTACAAAAGTTTTTAATTTTGGTGAAATCTCATCTGTTGGTTTGTTGCTTGTGCTTTTGGTATTATATCCATGAATGATTTGCATAACCCAAAATCATGAAGATTTACTCCTATATGTTTTTAAATATTTTATAGTTTTAGAGTTTATGTTTATATCTGTGGTCCATCTTGAGTTAATTTTGGGATATGGTTTTATATACTCTTTTTGCAGGACCATCAAATGTGTTCAAAATTGTGAAGATGATTATGGAAAGAAATTTTCAACCTGTAATTATTTTCAGTTTTAGTAAAAAAGACTGTGAAGCCTATGCACTTCAAATGACCAAATTGGATTTCAACACAGGTACTATAAAATTTTGTATAGTTTTAATGTTATGGGAAAATGAATGTAAATGTATATCTGGTATGACATTATGTGTTATATATTGCTAGGATATGCAGTTCACCTTACAGTTGCAGTAGTAGGTACTCATTACATTTGTAAAAGCTTTAAGAGATCCTTGATTTATATTTCCTTTCTTCTGTCTTCTTTTACTGGAACGTATAAGTACATTGCTCTGTGTAAAATCCAAAGAACCCTACTGAGAAACATTAAGTCATACCTTTTTATACTTCATTGCCATAAGCTCCTTAGTTATTGGGGTTCTCTATCAGACTGCTTAAGGGTAGTTCTCTTTGTTAGACTTCCTCCTGTATAGAAAGTACTGTGCTTCATTCTTCTAGAAATCCAAACCAAGAAGATCTGCCCTTTACCTAACCTAAATTTTAAATAAAGTAAAAACTTTTAGCAAATTAATAAATTACTCTCATATATTAACTATAAATGGAAGTCACACAGCTAAATAGTAGCACAGTCTAGACAAGAATTGTGGCATGCTGAATACCAACGCAACTGTTATTTAGTTTAGCCTTTTATATATATATAATCCTGTACAGTGAGAAGTAAATATCTTCAGCTATCCAAAATCAAATTTCAGTGGCATTGTTTTCTTTATCAAGATACAGAACTAAACCCATCTATTTTAAAGCTAATTTTTACTAATCCATGAGTAGAAGTAACCAATGACAGATAACCTTTTAAAGCCAATAATGAAGCAGATCCTCAAATAACATTTTGTTCAACTTCATTTTGTTATAACATGGATAAAATGCCATAGGGACTTAACTCTTGTTTGCATCATAGCCTGTGGTAATATTGGTTTCATTATATATTGTTTCAGTTAAAGTTGCAGAACCTATCGACTGTCTTAAGTGAGAACTTACTGTATTTTGTGTTTTGATTGAGTGACTTGCTCTGCTTAGACTTGTTTTCTTATAGCTACCAGAGTTGTATCTTAATGTTGCAGGGTTATGTATTGATTACTTCAACAAATATTTATTGACTACCTATTATTTAATAGACACTGTACAAGAAGGCAGTGTAATGGGTAAAGCATAGGCTTTGGAATTGGTTGCTCTGACAGTAGCAGTGCCCATTATTTGCTCTAAGCCTTACTTTCCTTAATAGTAGATAGTAATAATCTCTCTGGCCTGTAATTGTTGGACTTAAATATTGCGTATAGAGCCCTTAGTGTATTGTCAATATTTTTATAAGATAGTACTTTTCATGGAATAAGTCTACTAGGTAAATTTTGAGAGGTAATGAGTTTTATTAAATAATTACAGTCATTTTAATCTACTTTCCCTTCTGACTATTGTAAATACTCTTTTACTCTTTATATTATAGGCTCTTATTTTTTGCAGTGTTTGTAGTTTGGTATCATTGACTCATTTAGGTATTTATGTACCTTTTGGATTTTCTCTTTTAGATGAAGAAAAGAAGATGGTTGAAGAAGTATTCAGTAATGCAATCGACTGCTTGTCGGATGAAGATAAAAAGCTCCCTCAGGTTTGTGTTTATTGTCACTGAGTAAGGTATTGATATTAATAGATAGCATTTATTCACTTTATATTTCTTGGTTTTGTTACTATATTGCATTGTTTGCACACTGCTATAAATATATTGCTTTGGGCACTGAAATGATATCTTGATTTATATTTTAAACTTCTGAAAAGGTCACAAGAGGAAAGATTTGCTACCTGAGGGAACTCTTCTCTGAAAGTTATCATGGTCTGGAAATTACTGCTTCTGTTCCTAATATTATAAATCATTAATGCTAGTTATAAGTCATTAAATCCTTAAGGTTTCCAAACAAAACAGTAGCACACACCTAATAAAAGTCATGTGTTTAGTGAGGAATTTAATGTCAACTTTGCTTTAAGCTAGTGGTCTTTTCCTTTGTGTATTAGATTGCCTGTGGAGTTCTGAGGTATGTTGATGCCTGGGTCACTCCCAGAGATTTCTGACTTATTTGGTCTGGTGTTGTGTCCTGGTGGTTAGAGTCCTTCAGAAGCTCCACAGGGAATTCTAATGTGCGTCCAAATCTGAGAACTGTTGCTTTAGTCTAACCTAATATATGAAAGTTTTGTTTTGTGAAAAGTTCGGAGGTCATAGTCTGCTTACAGATGATTGATTTATAAGGAGTTTGTGCTAAGACTGCAATAATATGTTTCTTGGTATTTAAAATAGTATTTAATTCACAAAATTTTTTTGTGATTTTTCTTCCCAGCTGAATTGTTAGTATCTAAGGGGTGAGCCATGTCTTTATATGTCTTTGTTATCCTGGCACACTCCTAATAGTAGATATTTAATGGCATTTGTTATAGTGTTAATGAGAATGAACTCTTCAGCAATTCATTGTTTTTTAGATGAAGTACATATTTATGTTAAATATGCTTTATAGTTATTTCTTTCTTTTTGGTTTGAGTTGGCCAATGTAAGTTTATTTTCTGCAGATACAAACTTTGCCCTCATAACTTGTCATTTTTTGGAGGAGATGAAATGATACTGGAAAATTTGAATGAGGCAGTAAAACATTTATAAAGCTTATTTAAAACAAACCTTTCGTACTTTTTCATAAAAGAAGCTAGGACAGAAATACATTGTGTTTTGAGTTTAATCTGTGGGAACATGGGTTTGGTTTTTGCTTTTATGCTGAAAAGATTATATAACATTTCTTTAAACAGCTTTCTTTCTTGATTACCCATTTTTCTTAATTTGGTTAGTTTAACATTTTTCATTTCCCTTTTCCACACATCATTGTAAAATAAACGGTATTCCAATGGCAGGTTGAACATGTACTTCCTCTTTTGAAGCGGGGGATTGGTATTCACCATGGTGGTTTACTTCCTATTTTGAAAGAAACTATAGAAATTCTCTTTTCTGAAGGATTGATAAAGGTATGATTTTCTTTTATTTATTATGCCCTAGCATTGCGTTGTGTGAGCAGTTTGAAAATTATTGATAAAACTATTTATTATCAGCTTTATATTGTTTTTGTTTTATTTTTTTAAAACTAGGTAGTATGGAATAGCTGAGGTAATGAACTTGATTTTTATATGTAGTGTTACACAGGTTTCCCCCATCATCCGAAAGTAGAGGGTTCCTATGAAGCCACTCGTAAGTGAAATGGCATAAATCAAAGAAACAATTACCATTAATCTGTATGGAAAAAATTTTGAGTGTTCCCAAGCCCAATATTCAACACACGCACAATGTCTTCATTTTGTTCACTGCCATCAAAACACTTAACTACATCTAATTTTATGCTAAGCATGACACCCTTAATGACTCTCAGGCTTTTCTGATTCATTAGGATATATCTTGCTAACGGATGCATGAAATGCACCAAGATAAAACACAGGTGCTCACAGACATAGTTCAAAGCTCTGGTGCTTGATGCTGAGTATAGTTCCTAAGGATGGAGCTTGGCTGCCACAATATCTGCACAGGGTGCATGCAGCCTTGAAAATGGCTTGCTGCAAAACAAACGCTGAGTGCTCTATTTGCTTTCGCTTTTTTTCATGAAAGCCCAAATCCTCTTTGGATTTCTTTCATTTAGCGAAAACAGGTGCTAGTGTGGGTCTTTTGTAAAAGCAAGTGGTGTAATACAAACTTTTGAAAACTGGGGTGGGAGGGTAGTAGAAGTGGGGGGGTGATGGGAGGAGGAACGTGTACTTCTTAAATTTTGGGCTACAGGTAAAAAAAATTGTTTCCTTTATTATCCTTAAAGTAAAGAATGGTAACAATGTTGGATATAGTGTGGAATTTTGTAAAAGGTGCTATTTTTTAATGAGACCTGGAGTTGATTCTGTAAGTGGACTCATTTCTATGTACAAATTAAAGGGATTAGTTTAGTGAGCCAAGGAGAATTGCTGGTAGACTTACAAGAGAGCTTCTGAGGATGTTCTAATTTAAAGCAGAGACAGTCTAATTTGAAAAATTATGTTGATGTCTGTACCCAGAAATGGGATATTGAAAATGGGTTTTAGTTTTAAAACGTCATAAGCCTATATATGACTCATAAGTTGTTTTATGCTTAAAAATTAGTTTAGCGTGTTAAAAAACAGATTAGAGATTTTTCATGAGAAGCTCAGTACTAAGTAGAATATTTAAAATAAATTCATTCGCTCTAAAGCATATAAGTAACGTATTTTAGATAAAGAATTGGTCACTATTTATACTTGGGTCCTGGTAAGGCCCTGTTGATGTTCTCTTCTGGATTGTGTATTTTCTTAAAGCCCATTTCAAAGAATCTTTTCTTAAAAATATAAGTGATACTCGTTGGTTGTAAAATCAAATAGACCAATTCTACATAAAGTAAAAAAAAGAAAGGCCATCATTCCCCTCATGTCCCAGAAATTTCCATTAGCATACATACAAATAATACATGCTTTATTTTTTTTAAATGTGATTATACTACCTATTACCCATTTTTATCACATGCATAGCTCTTCATTCTTTCTAGCAGATGAATAGCATTCTGTTGAGTTGACGATATATTTTTACCTTTCCTCCTGATGAAAATTTAGATTATTTAATAGAACGTCAGTGACTTTGCTTGTACAAGAGCTTTGTGTGCTTAAACCACACATAGTTTTTGGGGGATGGTGAAGTTTTTGTTGGTGAAGTCTTAGAAGTGAATTTAAAGAGCCCCTCAGAGATCTTAAAGGTGTTTCCAGTGCTGCGTCATAAGTGAAGAAGCCAGGAAATGTGACTGTTTAGAAAAATATCCTAGAGCCTAATGATTTATCCATTAGACAGTAGTATTCTCTCCAAATTACCACCACTGGAATTTAAGAAAGACTATTTTACCTGAACTAAAGTTTTCCGGCATGCAAGGGACATTAAGTATTATTTAATAACTTTATATATAAAATACTGAAACATATTGGGGAATAGCATATTGTCTTATTTTTGTACAGTCTTGTTAACTAATTTTGCAAATTAATGATTTGTTTGTTTATACAAAACTAGTTTTTAGCTTAGAATACATGTTTAATTGTATAATTATTTATTTATTTAGGCCTTATTTGCCACAGAGACTTTTGCTATGGGAATTAACATGCCAGCTAGAACAGTGTTATTTACAAATGCCCGAAAATTTGATGGGAAAGATTTCCGATGGGTAAGTAAAATAATTCAGATATTGAAATAACTTTTATCTTTAATTGTTTTTCCTAAGGTGATTTTCGCTCATGTAATTGAGATTTTCAATTCTAAATACTCAAGAACTTGTGCCTGACCTAATAATACAAGTTCATCAAGGTTAAAATTTCAGATCCTTTAAAAAACAAAACAAAAAAGAAACTTCCTTTAGGTGAAGAGTTTGGTGATAAGGGAAGGATAAGTGTGCAAATGATTCATGAATGCTTTAAAGCATTTTAAATATCTATAGAAGTTTCATTTCTTAAAGTTGACGGCATTTAAAGCATCTCTACAAGTATACTGGCTACAGTTGCAGCTCACTGTTTTACCCTTCAGGTTTAAAATAGAGGTTTTAACGGGTTTGCACATACGTCTTTTGTAAGGCAGAAGGAAAGAGAGAAAGTTGGGATTATGGGTGAAACAGTGAATTGAGGTAAAAAGTAAATTCTTAATTCAGAGGCAAGTAGCCCATTACCAAATTTAAACTATGGACATAGAACTACTGTAGGTACTGATAATGCTAAAGTTAAAATAAAACCAATTCCCACTCTAAAGAAACTTAGCAGATGAAAGTTGATAGACATACAGTAAAAGGTTATATTACGGATTTTAAGAAGGATAAAGTACAGGAAGGTTAAGCATAAGAAGTTCCTTATATAGGCGTATAAAGGGCTAGGAAAGGCTTCTTAGAGAAGGCAATCCTTAAACTGAGCAATAGTAGCAGATTTACTAGGCAGGCATTGGAGCATCACAGGAGTGAAAAGCAGGTGGAGGAAAAGAGATTACTAGGTTGAGTATCCAGTGCAAGCCAAAGACACATCATCTGGCATTTGAAAAAAATTCTAAATAGCCAACTATTCTTCTACTTAACTTTTTATCCTTGAAAATGGTGATTCTTTTCTGCTTAAAGAAGTTTCTGGCAGTAGTTATCAATCATCAAAAGACTGAAAAGTGCTTGTGGTAGAATTGTAAAGGCAAAGGTTTTTTTTTTATTTTAAAATGTGTTGGATGTTACACAAAAGAGAAATGGAAGTATAGTGAGGTCATACCATTTCTCTAAAAATTTTTACATAGCCTTCAAAATTTTTCTATAACGTATAACTTTTAAATTGAACTTTTAAACATTTAATTCACGTAGAAAACGATTTTTAATTGTGAAGCAGATAAAAGTCTTTCATGTTTTTTAAATCAGTATAAATTTTTAAATTCTTCATTATCAGTTTAAAATTATTTAATTCTCTGAATAAAATTGATATCATAAGTAAATAAGTTTTTCATGATTTTACACACTCTTGGCATCCCATGGGCCCTAAGGTAAGGATAGAGTATAGTGGATAATTGAATTTAAGAAAGCAACCTGTTTCTTGATGATTTAAGATCATAATTATGAAATCTAAAAATTGTAATGTTTCATAATGACATTGAGCCCTGTTGAGAGTTTATCAGATTGCCTTTTTGAAGTTTTCTGATTTTTTTTTTAGGTTTTTCTCTGTGTGTGTGTGTGTGTGTGTGTGTGTGTGTGTGTGTGTGTGCGCGCGCGCGCATGCCTTCCATGCTCCCAGGATGTTGGATCTGTTTTTGGTACTATTAGTAATAATACCTTTTTGTAGCATACTGGTTCCTAATGCTTCTTGAGTCAAATATTTTTTGAGAATCTGGAAACAGAATCCTTTCCACAGGAGAACAATATACATGCACTTACAAATAAAACTTTGCCCAGTGTTCAGGTGGTTTATTTGTCACCTTGAAAACCTATATATGGGAGTCTTACCAACCTTTCTTCACTAGGTTGTTCTTAGTGATGAATGGAGTCTACCAAACTCCAAGGAAATAGGAGAGAATTGCACTTAAAAAGAAAAAAATGTTCATTTTATATAAATTTCATTTTGTAAAATAAGAAAATTTATTATGATCAGATCAGAATTAGGATATACTAGATTTCAGTCTTTGTTCTCTTAGACTTTGCCATTTTCCAGAATATCTAGCTTAAAGATATTTTGTATGCTAGCGAATTAGCTAATATTTCCCTGGAGCTATGATGCATTTGATTATTTTGGAGCTAAAATTTAAACATTACTCTTAAGTGTTTAGCATTTTTGTGTTTTTGCTTACACTCCCTAAAAGTATTTTTAATCATGTTTCCTTTTTTTGGAATATGTAACTGCTGCTTGTGTATTTTATGATAAGAAAATTTTTAAGAATATGTTTTTTACCAAGTTTTCTCCTAAATGCTGTATTTTTAATTATGTTCATTCAGATTTCTTCTGGTGAATATATTCAGATGTCTGGTCGTGCTGGAAGGAGGGGAATGGATGATAGAGGAATTGTAATTCTTATGGTAGATGAGAAAATGAGCCCAACAATTGGAAAACAACTACTTAAGGTAATCAAGTTAAGATTCTGTGCCTTCACCAGGAAGTATTTCAGGAGCCACTTTCAAATTACTTGTGTCAGTGCAGATGCCTTTCTTGGTAAATTAGTTAATTTACTAAACTATCTGGGCTTGTGAAGCAGTAGAAGAGGGTAACTGCTCAAAGTACAGATATTTTTGTACTTTACTTTCTATTCTGATAGGTGAAGAGCATCATGTAATGGAGGGGATGTGAAAATCCCCTGAGGGGGTGGAAATATTTACTTTGCCCTTCAAATTTTAGATAACCTTTGTATCTACTCCTTCCACTGCAGGAATTACTGTTCACCTATCGGAACAGCAAGTAAGGCACATGATATCAGTGTTCTGGACAGTTAGCTTCCTCCACCTTTGCAAGCCCCAGGTAGCTTAATAAGTTAATTTGACAGTCTGTCATTCTGTTTCAGCTTATTGATGGATTATAAATATCCCAATATTAAATTCATATTTTTAAGCTTTATTTCAAATTAGCCTGTTCATTTTGCTTGCTTAGTATTTGTATTTTGGGTTGTCTTAAGATTTTTATTTGGATTAACTGGATTTTGTTTCCCTATAAATGTAAAGGTCTATCGTCTTCTATTTTATTAAAAAAACATTTTTAAAAAATTTTGTGGAACGAACACAACATGAGATTTATCCTCTTAACAAAGTTTTTTACGTTGTAAAATATGTCATTGTTGATGATAGATACAATGTGCAGCGGCTCTTTAGAGCTTATTTATCTTGCTTGACTGAAACTATGCCTTTTGATTAATAATTCCCTGTTTACCTTTCCCTCAGTCTCTGGCAGCCACCATTCCATTCTTTGCTTTCATGACTTTGACTATTTTAGATGCCTCACAGAAGTGGAATCACTCAGTATTTGTCTCTGTGGCTGGCTTATTTCATGTAGCATAATATCCTCAGAGTTCATCCATGTTGCATATTGCAATTTCTTTGTTTTTAAAGATCAGTAGTACTCCATTGTGGGTATGTACCACGTTTCTTTCTTCATCTATCCATGGACATTTAGGTTGTTTCCACATCTTGGATATTGTGAATAGTACTACACTGAACACAGGACTGCTAATATGTGTTCAATATCTTGATTTCATTTATTTCAGGTAAATACCTAGAAGAGGGATAACTGGATCAAATGGTAGTTCTTTTTTAAATATTTTGAGAACCTCCATACTGTTTTCCATAGGGGCTGTGCCATTTTGCATTCCCATAAACACTGTACAAGGATTCTAATTTCTCATTTTAAAAATTAACTTTTAAAGACAGATTTATTGACATATAACTCACATGTTATACAGTTTATCCATTTTCATGGTTTTTAATATATTCACAGTTTTGCCACCATTACCCTAGTTTTAGAACGTTTTCATCAACTCAAAAAGAATACTTGTATCCATTAACAATCACGCCCCATTTTCTTCAGGCTCTTCTCTACTTCAGGTTTGCCAGGCTCTTCTCCCTTCCCCCAGACACTAATCTACTTTCTGTCTGTAGATTTGCCTATTCTGGACAATTCATGTAAATAGAATCATACAATATGGGACCTTTTATATCTGGCTTCTTTCATTTAGCTCAGTGTTTTCAAGGTTCACCTGTATTGTAACATGTATCAATACTTCATTCCTTTTTATTGATGAATAAAAATCCATTGTGTGAATATATTACATTTTACTTATCCATTCATGAGTGGATGGACATTTGAGTTGTTTTCACTCTTTGGGTATTGTGAACAATGCTGCTGTGCACATTTGTTTATGAGTTTTTGTGTATATTTTTATTTATTTTGGGTATATACCGATGAGTGAAACGGCTGGGTCAATTCCATACTTAACCTTTTGAGGACCTGCCAAACTGTTTTTCCTTAGCAGTTGTACCATTTTGCATTCCCACCAGCAGTACATGAGGTTTCCAGTTTCTCTACATTCTAATCGCACTTGTTATTGTTTTTTTAATTTATAACCATTCTAGTGAGTGTGAAGTGGTACCTTCCATTACCACTACCATCACCCCACATATTTACCTTTTTTTTGTGTGTGAAAACTAATTATATTATTTTCCATTCTATTCTGTTTCATGGGAAGAAAATAAGATTTGGTACGACCTACTAAATTTCCGTACCTAAGTAGTTATTTATTATTGCTGAATAGGGTGGTATATCACAGTGAAATTGTATTTTGGTATGTCTGGCAGCAGCATTCCAAATAAATCAGAAAGGAAATTGAATCTAGAATATTAATAGTTAGGGTGATAGTTATAGTAATCTAAGTAAGATTTGATGAAACTGAAATGATGACAGTTTCAAAGAAAGAGGCAAAAGAAATAATCTAAGATATATTGAGGAAATAATCTCCAACAGATGATTGATTAAAATAAAAGAGGGATAAAGCAGAAGAAACATAACTCCTAAATTGGAACTTAAATGAGTAATCTCATTAACTGGTAATCAAATAAGTAATCTCACTAACCATTTATCTGTGCAGGAGGGAAACTCAAGTCAGAAATGGGAAAGAGCAAGAGAGATAAATTTCATTTTAGATAGATAACCATATTGTTTAGCACCCTATTAGGACACTGTTGAAAGAATGAAAGAAGGTGCTTTTAATAATCACACCAATACCACAGATGTATATTGGGACTATCTTGGGCTCACTTGGGTACAATGTCAAAATGCCATGTTGAGTTTCAGGTGACTAAGAAGTCAAACAGGTATATTCTGTAGAAGTTAGTTGAGAATATAGAAGTGGCTTGAGGTTGGAAATTAACGTTTGCAATGTTGAAGCCCCAAATTTCTTACAGGAGGTAATGATAGAAATGAAAAATAACAGAAAAGTTGGGGCTGGGTCTGTTTGCAGAGTTATGAAGTGGCTGAAGTTGTCTTTAATTCCTCTCTTCCCCAAGAATGTGTTTTTCATACTAATGCCACATCTCTCTTTCACCCTATTTTCAAGGAGAGTAGATAAAAGTCAAGGTTTTAAGGACTTAACTAGTTATTTCCTTAGACTGGTGAGTGCCACGTGATTTTTCCAGAGTTAAGGAAAACCATCATTTGAAACTCGGGCAAAAGCTCTGCTCCTTCTCCTCTTAAAATCCTGTATGCATGCGTTTAAAATTTCTGAATGCAGTAAGGTTGGCCTGTGGACCTCAATTTAAGAGCCCCTTACTACCCTAAGAGAATTTGTGTATTTTGCTATGCCATTTAGGGATACTTAGCATACTTCATGACACTGCACTTCTAAATACTTTGGCATGCATCTCAAGAATTTGGTCGTTCTATATAACTGCATAATCAATTCATTCTTAGGAAGTATTTGCATTAAAAAGTATTTCGGAAGAAACATTGCTGAAAGAAAATTTTAGATCTCAAGAAAGTATTTTGGCTAGAAACCTTGTTGCAAGTTAAGGTCACACTATGGTAGATAAATGTTTTATTCTGCCTAGTCATAACCTCACCCTTCTTTGGTAACATAGGAGGACAACAAGGAATTATCAAAATGTAGATAAAGAATGGTCTATAAATTGGGGAAACATATTAGTAGTTTTATGTCACTCTAGGAAGCTGAGAGTTTCAAGATACTAATTTTTGTCTGAGTATCCATGCTGAATAAATTTAGTGTACTCAGCACAGGGTACGTTATGCTGCAGCAGCAAACCTAAATCTCAGTAACTTAAAGGTTTATTTTTCTTACCTATTCATTGTTTGTTTATGGAGGAGGTTCTGCTTATCATTATTGTTTCAGCTCACGCTGAAAACCACCATCTTAAACATTACCAGTCACTGTGCCAGAAAGGAAAAGACAGCTTTTCATGGCAGCAATTAAATTTTTGGCCAGGTGGTAGTGTATCTTATTTGCACCATCCACTGTGGTGTGGAAAATGTAATCCTGTCAAATGCATAGAAGGCAGAGCTCACACATACTGACAACCAGTATTTTAACTACTACTGTCCTATTTAGTGATTTCCTTTTTTTCTCTTCATTTTCCCAAAGATGAACTAATTTGTCACTTCATATTGGTCATTTTAAAGGAAAGAACTCAATACAGTTGTATACTATTCCTTACCTTGGAGTTAAATTATTGAACAATTTAACAGGTTAAAAACATTTGTGTAAATTTATTTGAATAATCTAAAACATTGACATGCTTTTTTTTCCCTCTGTTAGGGCTCAGCTGATCCTTTAAATAGTGCTTTCCATTTGACCTACAACATGGTTTTGAACTTACTACGTGTAGAAGAAATCAATCCTGAGTACATGTTGGAAAAATCCTTCTACCAGTTTCAGCATTATAGAGCAATTCCAGCAGTAGTAGAGAGTAAGTATAAAATTACCTTAACAGAGCCTTATTTAGCTAAGAGACTAAAAAGCAAAATTACTGCATTATTGGCTGCTTTGGCTGTTTTTGTTTTTTTTCTGGTAAGCCATAAAGGTCCTTACATAAAGTAAAGTGACAACTGGGGCCCGGTCATTGTAACCAATTAGAACATTTTAAAGTTAAAGTAAGAAAACCCTGTCAGAACACCTTTCTGTAGTTGATTCAAATTTAGTATAATTTATTGTTGTAGACATAACATGGTAAGTTACATTCATGAATAATGATACAATAAAAAGACTGGTGTATTAAAATTTGACCTGTAAGAAGCATGTATATATTAGTCTTGCCCTTTTACTCTTTCTCATTATAAAAGAGTGCCATAGCATAAATTTATGAATGATTAAGGAAATATAATACTTTAACTTGGATTTGAGGTCTTTTAGAATTTCTCACTCCTAATATTAAGATAATGCTTCCTAAAGTCCAGAAAGCAGGTGTTCTGTGGTAACTACATTCAAGTAGACTTGATTCTTAATCATTTTAGAGGATATTTTGGCTCATCATCATAGAGAGCTGATTAAAATCTAAAATAGAGGCAGAGATTGAAGATACTTGGGTACATCTTATAAAAATAATGTTTAGTCATTGTAAAAGAAAAAATACACCAAAAAATTCAGCAAAAAATATAGAAGAAAGTTAAAATTATTTGTACTCTCACATAGAGACAGCCACACAACCACTGTTAACATTTTGTAGTACCTCCATCATTTTTTTCTTTTTTGTCTGCCTAATTTTAAAGGCAAAATCAAATATGCAGATTCTGTAATAGTATAATGATGGTACTTATAATTGGTGTTATTTGTTAACTATTTCCCCTATGCCTAGCCTTGTGTTAGATACATTCACTAGGCCACTGATTCTGACTTTTTAAAATTTCAGTGTCCTTCAAAAGTATGACTTTTAATGACTGTAATGTTTTCATTTTAGAAATGTTCTATGATTTATTTAACAGTAAATGCAATTTGAGATATCTATCATGAGAGGATGGGGCACTTTCACTCATTTTTATGTAGCCAAAAGTATATGAAATATAACAATACATCTTTAAAAAAGGGAAAAAGGCTTAACGTCCTGGTGAGTTAATTTTTTTTTAACACGGATGATAGATCATAATTACTTCCTCTTTCCTTAATTTCTCAGGTCTTAATTAAGGGAGGCTTCTTCATTACAAGCTATAGAGGTGGAAGGAGCTTTGGCATCATTTTACCGATTTTTTTAAAAAGGCCTAGAGAAGTCAGTATCTAAGGTTATACGTTGGATTAATGGCAGAATTGCGATTGGAATCTTGTCTACGGCTCCTATGCTAGTAGACAAAGTTTATGGGCATATCTTGCATGGTGTTTCCTGAGGTAACTGAGGCTTTTCTGTGGTGCTACACTACAGTGAAACCAGCTTATATTGAGGTTTCTCTACTCTTTGATTGGGGAACAATACATACTACCCTTAATTTGGAGAAAAGCAGGCAGCACCTAAACTTGCTGCACCTAAACATCTGGAGTGCTATATAGCTGTAGTTAGAGTCCTGGATACAAAACACATGTGACTTCTTAGAAAATGGCTCTTAGACTTTTGGTTTATTAGGTAAGTGGTCCTGGCACAGAAGTGATTGGAGTGGAGGATCGGGGCAATATTTAAGCATCCAAGCAGGTGTCTGTATCATTTCTCCATAAACTCCTGACAGTGCTTAGTGTTCCACTGATTCCTGCAAACAGAGTTCCTTTGTAACTTTAGGTGGGGCAGCAGGATTTGCATTTCTGTGTATCGTTGTCCTTCTCATACAACTTAATGGGCTTTATCAAATATTTTATTCTTTTTAATTGTTTCTTTCTCTGATAATGTTTATTGGCATAATATATGCTATTAAGAATAGGCTTCTGGTGTTTAATGAATGGAATACAGTTCCTGTAAGAAGTCATGCAGTTCATTTAAAAATAACCAGGACAATGCAGTACACCTAACACAGGGCGAAAGACCAGAAGTTTGAGGGAGCAGTCTGTGAAAAGGTTAAAGATGATAATAAAAATAATAATAATGCTGGGGTGGCTGGATGGCTCAGTTGGTTAGAGCGCGAGCTCTTAACAACAGGGTTGCCGGTTTGGTTACCACATGGGCCAGTGAGCTGCGCCCTCCACATCTAGATTGAAGACAACGAGCTGCTGCTGAGCTGCTGGAGGAGCAACCAGATGGCTCAGTTGGTTAGGGAGCGAGCTCTCAACAACAAGGTTGCTGATTCAATTCCTGCATGGGATGGTGGGCTGCGCCCCCTGCAACTAAAGATTGAAAACGGCAACTGGACTTGGAGCTGAGCTGTGCCCTCCACAACTAGATTGAAGGACAGCGACTTGACTTAGAGCTGATGGGTCCTGGAGAAACAGTTCCCCAATTAAAAAATAATAATAATAATGCAGTAGTAATATCCTTGTTGAGTGCTTATTATGTACTGTGGTGTTAACTCTGTACTTTCCATAGCTTTATCAATTAATCTCTATAGCCTTGTGGGATATGGGTACTATTGTTATTCTTATTTTGTGGGTAAAGAAACTGAAGCACACTGGTTAAATAGAGCAGTTTGATGAGTAGAATAGAATTGGTCCAGAAATAAACCCATGGATCTGTGGTCAGTTGATTTTCAACAAATGCTGCTGGGACAACAGGATATCCAATTGCAAAAGAATTAAGTTGGACCCTTATATTACACTATATACAATAGGTGAAATTGGATGAAAGTCCTAAATGTAAGAGTTGAAACCACAAGACTCTTAGAAGAAAACATAGGTGTAAATGTTCATAACCTTGGATTTAGCAGTTGTTTCCTAGATTAGACACCAAAAGCACAAGCAGCAAAAGAAAATTAATAAGTTGGATTTCATCAAAATTAAAAACTTTTGTACTTCAGTAGACACCAACAAAGTGGAAAGAAAACTCATAGAAGCGAAGAAAGTATAAATCACATTTGATGAGGATCTAGTATCCAGAATATAACTCACCAACAAAAAGATAATCTAATTTTAAATGGGCAAATGATTTGAATAGCCATTTCCCCAAAGAAGATAAGCAGCTTGCCAATAAGCACATGAGAACATGATCATCATCATTAGTTATTAGGGAAATGCAAATCATAACCACACTGAGATACTACTTCATACTTACTAGGATGGGTATTTTTTGAAAAGATAATTAACAAAATGGTGTGGTCATGTGGAAAATAGTTTAGCACTTCCTCAGCAAATGAAATAGAATTACCATAAGACCCAACAATTTTACTTCAGTATATATAATCAAAAGAATTGGGAATATGTTCAAACATAATTTGTGTATGAATGTTCACAGCAGCACTATTTACAGTAGCCAAAAGGTAGAAATAATCTAAATGTGCATCAACTGGTAAACGGATAAACAAAATGGTATATACCCGATGGTGGAATATTATTCAGCCATAGAAAGGAATGAAGTAGTAGTACATGCCACAACATGGATGAACCTGGAAAACATGCTAAACAAAATAAACCAAGCACAAGTCTACATATTATATGATTTCATACATATGAAATATCTAGAATTGGTAAATCCATGCAGACAGAAAGGTTGCCAGGGGCTGGGGGAAGAAGGGAATGAGAAGTGTTTGCTTAATGGGTATGGAGTTTCCTTTTGGAGTAGTGAAAGTAGTAGATGGTGGTAATGGTTGCATACATTGTGAATGTTACTAAATGTCATTATTGGTGAATTTTATGTGCATTTTACCCAGTAAAAATAGTGTTTGTTTACAATGGGATGGATGCATAATGGAATGAGTGAGGAGGGGAGGTCAGCACTGGATTCAAGAATTTGAGCAGGGAATGGCATCGTAGATGGTTAGATTAACTAATAGAATAATTGCTAAAAGAGGCTACTAGTTTGGCCACTGAGGAGAGAGAGGAATGTGATTGACTTGCCACTCCTCAGTTTTAGAGAGCTAGCCTCGGTGCTGGTTGAAGCCTGATGACATTAGCGAACTGAATTTTTTGTTGAGTTGGTGGCACTTAGGTCAAAAATAGTGCTGACTAGTAGAAGTTTCTGCAATAGTAGAAATGTCCTGTGTGCTACTCAAGTACAGAAGTCAGTAGCCATATGTGGCTATTGAACACTTGAAATGGTGCTAGTGCAATTGAGGAACTAAATGTTAATTAAATTTATCCACACATGGCTAGAGTCTACTGACTATAATACTAGAAAGAGCTGACATAGGACACTTCTCACATCACAAAGTTTTATAGGACAGTGCTGTGTTGAATGGTGTAAGCTTAGAATTCCCAGAGATAACCCCATCCCCCTATCCATAGGGGAGAATTCATTTACTGGGTATAATCACTGCCAATTAAGACTCACTTTGAGGATTCACAGTCATGTACTGAGTAGGGGAACTGTAGGAAGAAATAGAGAAGGTGAACTTAATGGAGAAAGGAAAAACTAAACATGCTTTATGGTCATTTCTGAAGCTTTTCCTCAAAACTTCTACTAATCAATGCAAACTGTCTTTGCTCCCTACAATTATAATTGGGGAAAATATGTATTTTCAGTATTATTTGCATGAAGTGAATAATTTTTTTGATATTGTACATGTGTTTTTTTTAACAGAGGTAAAGAACTCAGAACAACAGTATAATAAGATAGTAATACCAAATGAAGAAAGTGTAGTCATCTATTATAAGATTAGACAGCAGCTTGCCAAACTGGGTAAAGAAATTGAAGAATATATTCACAAACCAAAATATTGCTTACCATTTCTACAACCAGGTCGTTTGGTAAAGGTATGTTATTTTTTTATAAAGTATTTTGATATTTTCATATTTAATATTTTTTAGATAAAGATTCTGCTTTTTGCCTTATCTTGGTAAAATGCTTCCTGCTATTGTAGTTGATCTATATTAATTGTTTTACTGGTTTCACGTGGCACTGATTAAGTGGGGATCATGTGACGTCGTTTTAATCTCTGATTTTCATTTGGGGGGATATAAATTGAAGTAGAACGTTTTGGAATTAACATATAAAATATTTCCAGTTATAAAATTAAAAAATGAAGGCAGTTTTATTTTAAAATAAGGCAGTTTTAAGTCTAGGATGAATTCATTAGCTGTAATACATGAAAGACTTCAGCTAGTCTCAGAACAAATAACACCATAACATTTTTAACATTTGTTTGCCAGTTGAGAGACTCCTGTTATTGCTGTTCTAGATATCCATGAAATTTGGCAGTGATTTTTTTTCTGTAGGGTTAATATCTTTTTCTTTAAGTTTAACAGTGATCTTTCAAAAAAATGCTTTACCAGGAAAACTCAGTTTTATTAGCCTATAAAATGGGAATGAAAGTCTAAAATTGCAACAAATGTTCTCATTTACATACTTTACTTTCTTTTCAGGTAAAGAATGAAGGAGATGATTTTGGCTGGGGAGTAGTGGTGAATTTCTCAAAAAAGTCAAATGTTAAGGTAAACCATTGTCCTTAAAGTAGAATTTTATTTAAATTGATAGTGAAATGTTTTTTCATACTCATGAAATTGATCAAAGTAGAAATAGTATTACCTTAAGAAAAGATGTAATAAATTCTGCCATAAGGAATTAATTTTTTAAATATTCTTAAATTTTATTCTTAAAGTGCTATGGTTATTTTCCTAACAACAACACCAGATTTTAATTTCATGACAGTTAACATTTCTTCTCTGAGTTCATCAGTGTTTTATATAACTTTACTCCTTAAATTGAATATTAGAACAAATCAACTTCTGACACTGAAAATTAGAATTTTGATTTAGATATAAGAAACTTGAAGAAAAGAAATTAGGAGAACTGGTCAATTTTACTTATTTTCTCTAAATGAAGGCAATAATGAAGTTGCTTTTGGTCATTATATAAATATTTTGAAAAGATTACTTACGTGTAAAATTAAGGATGATTTTGTTAATTTGTTAGGAGAGTGATTATCTTGAAACAATCACCCATCCTGTCTTATATTTTCTTTAGCTTCAATAGGCACCAGCCTGTTATCTGCAAATATTTTGTATTTCCATGCATATTTTTTCTTATGTTTAAAATGAAAGGTTTGCACAAGGTGATATCTGTGCTCTTTTAAGGTTGACCATTTTATGATTAACTTCTTTGAAGTCCCATTTATGTATAGAAGCAATTAAGAATTAAGCTTTGGGATTGAAAGTTGGTCTTGAAATTTGTAAATGAACTTTGAGATACCAAAGCCATTTGTTGTGGAGAAACAATTAAATTCATAGGTTAGTGATAAGTATTTTGATTAACGATCAATGATTAATCCCACTAAAGAGCTTCTTAAGAATATTCAGTTTATTATTACCATTTTGCTAAATTATATTGATTAATAATTATTAATTTGGAGGATTTTTTTTTTTTTGAAGTATTGTCACAACTTTAATAAACATTCATTGACCACAGATACAAAATCCCTGTGGTCACATATTTGGTGATTAGTATCAAGCAAAATGCATTTGGAGCACAGAGGAGAGAGAAATTATAAATTATGTCTGAGCTATTAGAAATGACATCTGAGGGGGATCAAATACATGGTGATGGAAGGAGAACTGACTCTGGGTGATGAACACACAATGGGATTTATAGATGATGTAATACAGAATTGTACACCTGAAATCTATGTACTTTTACTAACAATGGTTACCCCAATAAATTTAAAAAAAAAAAAAGAAATGACATCTGAGAAAGAAAATTTTAAATTTTAAACGTAACCTTGAAGAATGAGCAGAATTTCATTTGATGGATATTCACTGATAGTGGAGCAGTGGCATGCATCAGGCTCAGAACATTTCAAGTGATAGGAAGGAGTAGAATTAAAATAAAAAGATTGAAGTTAATCATGGAAAGTGGTTCAAGTACAGATTTGAGTATATTGGTCTAGATCTAAACATCTGAAAGCAGTAGCAGCCCATTAAAGGTTAGTTGGTTGGGTGGTTTGCTTGGGTTTTTGTTTGGATAGGTTTTTTTAATCTGTTCATATTTTTGAGTGAGAGATTGATACGATCAGAAGTTACCTTATTGGCAGTGTTTGAAGAATATTGGAAGAAATAGCATAGTAGAGGGAATTTGGTCAGTTAAGGAGACATTTCTTTTGGGGTGACAATCACAAGGAGGAGGATGATGTAAGAGGAAGAGTTCAGATGGAGGCGACTGAGAAACTAGAATGGATAGCACTTAAGTGGGAAGTTGAAGGGAGTATTAGTGATGATGAGGCTTCAAACTTGGGTATATGTTAAAGGATGGCTGTGTTGAGTCTAACAATACAAGATTAAGTTTCCCATTCCATCCCCTCTTCTTCATCTTTTTAAAAAAATATACAGTGAAATGAAGCTTGAAATATTTAACCTTGACAAAGAGTGCATGTGTATATAATAATTCATTTGAGCCATGACTAGAACTATTCAGATCTGACTCACAGCCTTTTGTATTTTCTGTTGTGCCACCTTCAACCATGAGAAAACTATCAAATGCTTACCTGCGTCCTCCCAGCCCACCCCCACGTATGCATTATTTTCTTTAGGAGGAATTATTACCATGTTTCCCAGAAAATAAGACCTAGCCAGACAATCATCTCTAATGCATCTTTTGGAACAAAAATTAATATAAGACCCTGTCTTATTACTTCTGTGATTGTTGTCTCTTACTGAAGAAGAATATTAAATTTACAAGTAAAATCTACAAAATTTAAACTAAACCCAGCAACAGTCGCATATTATCTAAAGACATCAAAGGTCATTTTTGCCCAAATACTCACTTGTTCCCTAACACTTTGGAGTTAATTCAGTCGACAAATTATGGAATGCGTCTTACTCAAAAGGATTTTTCCTCTGGAAAGCTAAATATGGTGATCACTGATTCTCCTTACAGTCATTGGCCCCTTGGAAGAGTCGACAACTGGTAGTAACTATTTACTTTGCGTGTGGTTTATAAAATTCATTTTATTTAACTGAGCTTTACATATATATAGTCTTCACTACAGACCTAATTGAAAATGCTATCCAGCTTTGCTTTGTGTCTATACTAAGCATAGGAATGTTTTGAAACGTCTTTCAAACTATCCATATTTTGAAAAAAAAAAGTATGCTGAGAAACAACTAGTTTTCCTTCTGAATTGAAAAATGGAGGTCAATGCTTTTTTTAAGGAAATTATGATAGTATTTTGGTTGTATTTGGAAATACATTTTACTGTTAAGCAATTGGTAGTTTATTGCAGAAATAAATTTTAGATAAGGATGTGTTGTCATTTCTTTGACAGTTTTTCATTTTTGAATAGAAACTGCGAAGGGTGGGGACCAGTCACTTCTTTACCATGTGTCCCCCTCAATCAAAATAACTTATCTATTTTATGCAAAAGAGATAATTCAAATACTGAATTAAAAAGTAAACAGGAAATCTTTACTAAAGAAAAAATGTGTTTTATTACTGTTTGAAAGACACCATTCTCAAGTAAATTATATTGTAGATATGGTTAGTCAGACCTTGAGAATCGTGTTTTTATTAGAGAATATTTAATAAAATGATATGAACCACATTATAAAGGTGTCTGTATTAAGCAGTAATATACTTTCAATATTTTCTTATGTTGTTTAGTTAGGGTGATTTGGAGATACAGATTTAATTTTGATACTGATTATTTAGTTTCTTTTTCTAATTCTGGTATAATATCAAGTAAAATTATAAACTAATCATTAGAAATTTAAAGTGGCATTTTATGTCACAGTTGACAGTGATCATACTATTTGAATTCATAAGTACCAAGTGATTGCTCTCTTTTCTCATCCAGTGGAGCATTTTGAAGGATGAAGAGGGAGAGCCTTCATTTCATGAAATGAACATTTACTGTATATATGTGCTAGTCATAATGCTAAATGCTGAGGGCATCATCGCTTTACACATGGAACTTAAAATTTGAGGGCCTGTTTTTAAGAATTAATAAACTTCTTTTATCTTTCCTTTTTTTTCCTAGCCTAATTCTGGTGAACTGGATCCGTTATATGTAGTAGAAGTACTTCTGCGTTGTAGCAAAGAAAGCTTAAAAAATTCAGCTACTGAGGCTGCAAAGCCAGCCAAACCTGATGAGAAAGGAGAGATGCAGGTTTGCACTTTATTTTTCATATTTATATTTCAGATATTTTGTGAGTTACTTATAATCACTAAATTTCCTGAATGTGATTATAATGAACATATTGTCTTAATTTCTAAATTGAGAGTTTTCAAGGTATTTTAAGGTATGTTAAAGCTAATAAAATATCAGTAGGATGGTTAGTGAGATTTAAGCTCTTTTTCTTTTATCAAATTGTGGTTAATAATGACAAAGTGAAAGATAAAAGAAATTTAATAACTTAAATTTTAACATGTAGCTGGATTTTACCTGTATTATAAAGATGTTTTGTTTTTTTATGATCAAATAATTTTACAGTTGTATTCCATCCATGCTGTTTATTGCATTCCTATGAAAATTTCCATGTCCTTTTACTTAAATGAAAAATAATTCAGTTTGCCACATGAGATCCCATATTTCTCTGGTATAAAAAGTCTCTTATTTTAAAATAATTAAAGTAATTATAGGTAAAACTTTATTGTAGAGATTCCAAGTATCTATTTGAAAGTTATTATCACTGGAATTTTGTTGTTTTAAACATTGCTTGAAATATGTGGAGTATTGGTTTGGTCTTTTAGGAGATATTGTAACGATATTTGTTACAATAAGCTTTGGTTTATAGAAAGTAAAATCTGGCATTGCAGCATCATAGGCTGCTCCTTTGAATCAGTGAAATGACTATGAGATTTAGAGTGGGCAGTATTTAAGAAGACTGTTCATTATTAAACATTTTAAAATAATGATTTAGAATTATTATTGTTTTGAAGACCAGCCTCTGTTCCTCAGTCTTCTAATTTTCTCTCCTCCAGATTCCACCATCGATGAAACTTATATGATTTTTTTCCCCTAATATTTATTTTACCAATTGACTGCTTAACTATAAATGAGGCTAAAACTCCCGCAATTTGTCATATATATATTGTACCCAAAGGGACCTTTGAAGTTATTGCAACTTGGGATGGCAAATATTTGGTACACATCCCAACATTCTCCTTGCATGTTAGACGTTGATGATAAGTCATGGTGATAAATCTTTCACACTCAGAGCTTTAACTCTTTTTCCAAGAAAATGATCTGACTAATTCATTGGAGTTACCACTTTAGGTGAAACCTGTGTGTGGTCTGTGTTTGAGGCCCAAATTTTCATAAGTCTAGCAGGTATGTCTGTTTAATTTAAAGATACTGAGAAGCTTTGCAGTATATATAGTAAGTCCTCACTTAATGTTGTTGATAGGTTCTGTGACTTTAAGTGAAATGAAGTATAACAAAACCAATTTTACCATAGGCTAATTGATGTAAATAAGAGTTAAATTCCCACAGCACCTAATCAATGTTATAATGAAACGATGTTGAATGAAACGACATTTTTGAGGACCTGCTGTACTTAATAATCATGACTTGGTCCAGTTTAATAGATGGCCACTATAAGGAAGCTTTTACTGGACTGTGCGAAAACTGTCCTTTTTCCTGTTCCTATGATGTGTTTTTCTTAAGTATAATTGACATATAGCAGTTCTGTAACACTTTTTTTATTGAGTTTAGTGTACGCTGCTAAGGAAATTAAGGGGGAAATGTGTTAGCGTGAATTTTATGTATAGACTCTGACTTCAAAAGGGGCTTACAGCTTATGGGGGTAGCATTTTGTGCTCAAGGAGCTAGGTGAACATCAAAGATGAATCCTCTAACTGAGGGTAGAGTGTGTGGGGAGGGAGGGAATTAGTAAAGAAGGCTTTATAAAAGAAATTGTGAGAAATTTGACAAACTTACAGGAATATTAGAAGTTTTTTCAGACAAGAATTGCATTCCCAGCTGTGGAAGCAACGTGTAGAACATGAAACATCCCTCTTTAAAAAGAACTCTTAAGTTGTTTTGTTCTGTATGGTTGAGTGACAAAGGCATAAAAAAGAAAACCAGAGGACTATACCTTAAGAAATGGAATATGTATATAATATTATTTACTTTTGTAAATTACTGTCTTCTGTGGACTCCTGGACATAGGGAAATAGTTTCGTGGGTAGTTTATAAGGAAATTTCATCTCTCAACTTCAGTGATTGTGTAGCACTCTTAAGGGTAGGTTTCAAACAGACTTTCTTTGCATGAGATATCAGGAGAAAGTGGGATTTCCATAGTCATCTTTCCTTTCTCTAACTTTGTGTATGTGTGAGACACCAAATTTAGCTTTTTGTCAGCTTTTGTACAAGACTACTTTCTAAAGTGACTTTACCTTTTACCTATGAGATGAATACTCTTAAACTTAATTTTCCAGAAAAATAAAATGGCTTAGAATATAGCTGGTTTGGGATTACAGATGGTTAGTAGAGGTTAACATTTTTCTACTATGTTCTAAAGATTGCTTGCAGTTTTGTCACTGTTGCATTGCCAGCCTCAAGTGTGTCTGACCCCTTCCCCCCTTTTTTTTTAAGTGTGTTTTTCCAGGACCCATCAGCTCCAAGTCAAGTAGCTGTTTTCAATCTCTTTGTGGAGGGCGCAACTCACAGTGCCCCATGTGGGGATCAAACTAGCAACCTTGGTATTACGAGCACTGTGCTCTAACCAGCTGAGCTAACCAGCAGGCCTGATCCCTGCCCTTTATCACAGCCACTTCTTAACAGTTAAATGAGACTCAGTGTCAGGAAGTGAAGACCATAATTTCAGGGTCTAGATAAGTGATTTATGTTTTGTTTTTATAGGCAAAAAACTCACTAGAATCAATCTGTATTAGATAAAAATATCCATAAAGGGACATGGAATAGAAGACTACAGATCACAATTACACATTTATGATATATAACTACTTGAGAATCAAGATAAACCCTTTAATAATAGTTGTGATGGAATGAAACTTAACAGTTTTGTCACTTTTGAAGTTTGTGTCATAAGTGTACTATTATAAATTGAAATCAGATGCTTTTTGGATAAGCTTTGAACCAATTGCTGATTTAAACTCTATTAAGTCTCACCTTCCTCAGAGACAGTTTCTGTTAACTGCTATTTTTCCCTGTGTATGGACCATGCTTTGTTTTATTATGTGTCCTGTAATTTTTTTTTGAAACTGCACATTTTAAATAATACAATGGGCAGCTCTGGAGATCAAATTTCCCTCTTTTCCCCCAGAGTTTATTATAGTAGGTATTTGTTACAATTGTTTGTTTGGTTGTCTGTTTAGTAGACTTTTCTCAATTATTAAGTCTGTATGTTTTGTTTTGCATGGCCACTGAAGTCTGCTTGGTTAGCTTAGTGGTCATAATAATTAGACTTCCTTAAATGCCTAGAACCCATTAAGTCTACCAGTCTCTTCATGCATATTGCAACATACCTTTAACATTGAGCCAGACAGTTGACAACACTGCCTTAGCCTTCATTTCCTGTGTGCACAGTTTCAAGGTCAGCCAGAGGTAAGAGCTTAGAGCCTTCTCAGTTCTTTCTTGAGGATGAACACATGCATGTAGGTTCCTAGGAATGTGTCTGAATCTTTCAAATCTCCCTCTGGACATTTTACTCCCCATCTTTTCCTTGTAAGCTTTTTGTTTAACCTGTTGTTTGACCTCACTGTTATTCATTGTCTTGGGAAGCCATGATGTTTAAATAGTTGCCTCTTATTTTTAACAAAGGGAAAAGGTCATTTGCCCTGGCAAGCACTGAGCTAGGGCAAATAAAGACAGCCATGTTGATGGAATCTTCTAGGGAACCACCAGACAGGTGAAATAATGACAGTTCTCTGGGAATGGGGCTTTGAAGTAGTTCCAACTCTGTTTTGTCCTTTCCAGTGAGTGCCAATCAGATTTTCACTGTGATTTCAGGCTGTAGGTTTTCAAGGCTACTAGGGAAGAGGGGAGTGAAGCAGGGAGTAGGGTAAATTAAAATACCACAAAACTTTCTATTCTTACTGAAAGTCAGCCCTTTTTTCTTGGTTAAATCCTCCTTGGATTGCTGTAAACCTTTGGTTGATTTCCAGTTTTGGAGAGAAAATTAGATCAAGGTGCTAATCAATTTTTAAAAATCTGAAATTTAATTAAAAAACACATTGGTTTAAATAACTTTCCTTGACTTGGTTAAAATTCAGTAGGTTCAGAAACATCTTTTGTTTGGATAAAAAATTTAAAAATCATTCTGTTTTAGCTAATAGTGTTGTGAAATTGCATGTATTGACTTAAAACTTACTGACTTCTCATATTATCTACCTTATTTGCTTACTTAAAAGGGGAAATTGATTTATGGCAAACTTGCAAAGATTCAAAAGGTCTAAGAGTAAAAATACTTCCTAGTATTGCTATTCTAACAAGTTTCCAAAAACTAATCACATGATTATTTGGCTTTATATAGACCAATGTTGCATCATGATAAACCTGCATTCTAAATTACTTTATAAATGTTATTAGGTTTAAAAAGTTGAATAAACTGTGCTATGCAAATATCACATGTTTTCAAATCCCTTGGAATGTAGAGATTTATAATTTCATAGCACCTATTCAGTTGATTTTTAAGCATTGAGCTTATTTACAAAACTTAAGTCTTAGGATCTCTGTTCTATACTTAAGGAGACATTTGTAGAAGGGTCTGTGTAATCTCTTTCCTGTCATAATTTCTTGGGTGGAGTTTATGGGAAGCAGCATTAGAAATTGGGCAGTTTCTGTCTTCCTTCTGATTCGAGTCTTCACAGAATAGTCTTTATTTCAAGGAAATTATCAAATACTTGTGCATAATGAATTCAACTGTAATTACACAAAGCATATACTTGCTCTCTAAAGCCAATTTTTTTTTTTTTTGGCCATTTTTGATTATGTACATGTACCTCAGTGCAGAAAAATTGTGCGTCTCTCCCTCTGGGTGTTAGTTACCTAGTACATTAGTGATTATTTTTTTTTTTTTTTTTTTTTTTTTTTTTAAAGATTTTATTGGGGAAGGGGAACAGGACTTTATTGGGGAACAATGGTCAAATTGTTGTCCTTTCAATCTTAGTTGTGGGGGGTTCTGTTCAGCTTCAAGTTGTTGTTCTTTCAGTCTTAGTTGTGGAGGGTGCAGCTCAGCTCCAGGTCCAGTTGCCGTTGCTAGTTGCAGGGGGCACAGCCCACCATCCCTTGCGGGAGTCAAGGAATTGAACTGGCAACCTTGTGGTTGAGAGCCCGCGCTCCAACCAACAACTGAGCCATCCGGGAGGCAGCTCAGCTCAAGGTGCCGTGTTCAATCTTAGTTGCAGGGGGCAGAGCCCACCATCCCTTGCGGGACTCGAGGAATTGAACTGGCAACCTTGTGTTTGAGAGCCCACTGGCCCATGTGGGAATCGAACCGGCAGCCTTCGGAGTTAGGAGCACGGAGCTCTAACCGCCTGAGCCACCGGGCCGGCCCCTAGTGATTATTTTTTATGTCCTCTTTTAGTCTTCTCTCTCCAGCCAGACAGTGCGTCTAGGATTTGTATAGGTCACAAACTGGTGGTTCAAAAGCAAATTCAGCCACATAATGTCTTCTTTAAAAATGAATTTTACAGTTTGAGAATAAAAATAGTAACAGTAAAGGATTATAACCAAATAAAAACAAAATAAGAATCCACAAGTCCAAACTGAGAGAGAGAGAGAGAGAGAGAGAGAGAGAGAGAGAGAGAGAGAGAGAGATGATGTTTACTTCTCTCTGATGTTTAAAAAGTCACCATTGGGCAACTACCATAAATAATTCACTCAGGCAAGAATAATTCGTGGATGCTAAAAATAAAATAAGTGAGTTGAAAGTTTAACAAGGAATGGGAAATTTACGAAGTAAATAATGTACCCCACAAATTTCTTACTAATTGTAAAGGGCAAAATAATAACTTTACTATCGAGAATGCTAACAGGTACCATTTTGATCAAGGGATCAAAGTTACTGTCACCAGTAATGCTGTTCAATGGATGAAGACGACTAAAATAAAATCACTTCTGCCAAAAATGCATAACCTGAAGCTGATGATTCCTCACCATTAGACAAACCAAAATTGTGGGTCATTCTACAAAATAACTAGCCTATAGTATTAAAAACTGCCACTGTCTTGAGAGTCACAGAAAAACTGAGGAACATTAAAGGAGAATAAAGAAATACTACAACTACAATCATTGTGTGATCCTAGTTTGGATCCTTGGAGTGGTGGGGGGAAAAGAGGATGGTATAAAAGACATTGGGAAAATAGATGAAATTTTAATATGGACTGTAAAATAGAGAATATCATTGTATCAACATTAAATGTCCCTCTTAATACGTTGTGTGTGTGTGTGTGTGTGTGTGTGTGTGTGTGTTTAGAGAGAATGATAAAAGCAAATGGGTCAAAATGTAAATAATTGGTGAATCTGAATAAAGGTATATGGGAGCTTGTTATCAAATTCTTGCAACTTTTCTGTAAATTTGAATTACATGAAAATGTCAGTACCATAAAAGAACAAAAATGGTGGGGTATATTCTAGATTAAAGAACAGTAAAGAAACCTGACAACTAAATGCAATAAATGATCATTGGCTGGATCCTGGATCTAAAAGATGACGAAGAAGAAGAGAAAAAGAAGAAGATGAAGAAGACAAGGGGGTTGGTTGGAGGAAGTAGTAGTAGTAGTAGCAGTAGCAGTAGTAGTCGTCGTCGTCTATAAAGGGTATTGTTGGGTCAGTTGGGGAAATTTGACTGTGGACTCTATTAGATATTGTATTTAAATTTTTATGCTCATAATGTGGCTATGCATGAGAATGTGCTTATACTTAAAATATACGTGCAGAAGTATTTGCTGGTGAGGTGAAGTGGCATGTCTGCAAATTAATTTCAAATGCTTAAAAAAGGAGGAGGAAAAAGGAAAGCAAGAAGAAAGAAAAAAAACCCTAAATTCTTATTTAGAGAGAAAAAAGGTACATATTGCAAACTGTTAACAGTTGGAAAAATCTAGTTGAGAAAATAACAATGGACAGTTTATTGTATTGTTTTTATTCAGTTGTTTTCCAATGGAAGGTTGTAGTTGTCCCCTTTAAACACTGCCAAAGCCAGTTTTGCAGTCTCCATCTATCTCACTTATTAACACTCAAAACAAATATACCTTTCACATTTGAATATCATCCCTGCTGTTTTATCATTGGTATATGCAGATTTGTTGACACTTACATTTATTACATTAAATTACATTTTTAAAGGTGTTTAGAGACTGTTTGAAAATATTTTGTACATGCATTGTTTCATTGAATTCTCACAGTCGTTTAATGAAATAGATCTAATTTTATCCCCATTTCTAAAATGGGGAAACTAAAGCTTAAAAAGGTTAGGTGACTTGCTGAAGTTCACACAGCTAACTGAAAACTGAATTCAAACCCAGTCACTCTTGACTGTAAAACCCACACTCAGTAATTCTACGATTTTCTTCACTAAAAAACTATGAATATATTTGTTACCAGCAAGCCAATGACAATTGCTTTTTCAGTGGAGATCAGTCCAAAGGTAGCTGTAGAAGACCAATATACTGACGAGCTTTGACCTGTGAAAATGTTAACCTATCCTCAGTTTATAGAGGCCTTCTGAATTTAAAGGAAGTATATTTAAAGGAAGCAAAATGGCATATTTGATGGTGAGGGAAGGGTATTGTCAGGAGAAAGTTTGAAGATAGGTGATCCTGAAGACCATGTCTAGTGGAATAGACTGTTTTCTCAACTTGAAACACTTTTTTCCCATCTCCCTTCCAGCCCATCCAGAGTTTACATGAACCTTGGTTGGTTGTTTGAACCTAAGGAGGAGTCTTTCCTTCCTCTGTAGTGCTAGTAGTACTTTCAGGTATTCAAAAAGTGGCAACTACTGAGGAAGCAAAAATGAATAAAGTATGGATTCTGTATTGAGATAAGTGTATTTTTATGTACCATTGATTTGCCTATTATTTAGAGGTTTGGATTAGTTTTTATTTTTAAGGTATAGTCTCTACTAAGATAAAAATTTCCGCAATGATTATTTTCTACTTATTATACCTGTCACATATTGTAAATGCAGCTTCCTTCTAAGTATTCAAGCTAAACTTAGGAAATGGTAGAATTTGAAAACGTGCAATTTTAATTGTAATGTTGTTATAACTTTTTGTTGGTAGGTTGTTCCAGTTTTGGTGCATCTCCTGTCTGCCATCAGCAGTGTTAGGCTTTATATTCCAAAAGACCTTCGACCAGTGGACAATAGACAGAGTGTTTTAAAATCAATACAGGTATATGTGCTAATTTTATCAAATATGAATTTTATGTACATATAAATAGGGTTTCTAATGAGACAACTGAAATGCTTTTAAATATATTACTTTCTTTCAGAAAATCTATAAACACAACCAATAGTGGCAATTTTTTAAAATAAAAATAGTGGCAGCAGATCTTCGTATAGATTGTTCTCTCTTTGAATCTACTAACAAAGTGAGTTGCTAAAAGAGGGGTCCCAAAGCTGTCCACTATTAAATGCTAAATATGTTTTGCTTTATTTGTTATGAGTGAAAACAACTACAGACTGTATTAAAGGTTTTATGTATAAAATCATGTGCCAGGACTTTTAACCATTTTTAGTATAGTTAATAAATGGATGAAATAGTTCTATATTCGATTTAAAAAAATTACTTTCTAGAAAATTTTATTTTCAAGTAGGAAAACAAAAAGGAACTTTAGTCAGTAAACATTTGAATTAGCATTTACTCTGCATTGGAAGCTCTATACTAGAATCTGAGAAAACAAAGATAAATGAACAGGATGTTTTCAGTGTAAAGTAGGAATTTTTAAGCTGTGGTCTATAGGTAACAGTTTTACAAAATTTTTATGTGGATAACCTTTTTAAAAAAATTACATTTATCTATCTGTCATCAGCTATCTATTTTAGTTATGAACTGGCCAAATCCTATGTTTAAAGCCTATCCAAAACCCTGGAAGTCTTCCAGGGGGATGCCAGTCTAATGTGAACTATCGCTTCTCTGAACGCATGTGCTCATTGTATTTAACAGTTAAATCATGTTTTTTTAAAAATTAGCAATAGGGATCTGGACGCTTTAAAAAATTTTCATCTTTCAACTCAGTTGTGCCCTCCTTAGGAATCAGCTCCAAGGAAATAATCAGAAGGTTGATGTTTACTACAGAATGATGTATAGTGACAAGTTTTAACAACCCAAATATATGATAATGGATTTATCAATGAGCTGTTGCACATCCAGAACTATTAAACTCTAAATACTAGAATTTTTAGTAAATTATAATCCATCCATACATCAGTAAATCGTAATACAATGATTTAAAAGTTTTCAAAAACATGCAATGGGAAAAAAGCACTCAAATTTAAGTGGAAAGACAAAAACATATACATGTAGCAGTCTTTTTATTTTTGTCTGCATAGAAAAAACACAAGAAAATACTGATTTAGTTTATAGTTTTAACTAATTTTGTCTATAAGATGAAAAATTAATTTTAAATATTTTGTTTCAGGAAGTTCAGAAACGTTTTCCTGATGGTGTTCCCTTATTAGATCCTATTGATGATATGGGTATTCAAGATCAGGGGCTGAAAAAAGTCATCCAGAAAGTAGAGGCCTTTGAGCATCGAATGTATTCTCATCCACTTCACAATGATCCAAATTTGGAAACTGTGTATACGCTTTGTGAAAAAAAAGCACAGGTATGACAAACTTACTTCTATTGTAGAATTCTATGTATTTCACTAAAGAAATGAATGTACTTTTCATTTTCTTTTCCTATTGGTTTCATCAGCTAAAAAAGGAAACTAGCTATCTTTCAAGTAAACTATCGATTCTTAGCAAGACAAGATGACAGTCATTTTACTGTAGTTTGGCATTTGATGAGGTTTTTTTTAACAGTATTTTTTTATGAGATATAATTCACATATCATAATATTCACCCTTTTAAAGCATACAATTCAGTGGTTTTTTTGTATATTCACAGCTACCTGCAACCATAACCATGACCTAATAACTCCAGAACATTTTCACCACCCCCCTGAAAAACTCATACCAATTAGCAGTCACGTCCCATTTCCCTACCCTGGCAATTACAAATCTACTTTCTGCCTGTATGGATTTGCCTGTTCTGGGGATTTCATAGAAAGTCATACAATACGTGGCCTTTTGTGTCAGCCTTCTTCCACTTAGCATAATGTCTTCAAGGTTCACTCATGCTGTATTATGAATTAGTACTTTACTCCTTTTTATGGCTGAAAAATACTCCATTGTATGCTGTACCACATTTTAACTATTCATCTGTTGATGGACATTTGGGGTTTTTCCACTTTTTGGCTATTATGAATGATGCTGCTATGAACAGTTGTGTCTAAGTTTTTGTGTGGATATATGTTTTCATTTCTCTTAGGTGGAATTGGGTAGAATTTCTGGGTTATGTAGTAACTCTGTTTAACTTTTTGAGAAACTGCCAAACTGTTTTCCAAAGTGGGTGAACCACTTTACAACTTTACATTCTCACCCGCAATTTATGACAGTTCTAATTTCTCCATGTTCTCACCAGTACTTGTTATTGTCTGTGTTTTTTGTTGTAGTAGTTCAGCTCTTTAGGGTAGTTAGCTGTAATCTCTAACCAGAAAAAGCATTCTTACAGCCATTCTGAATAATGAATTTAGAAAAAGCTTTTTGAAGTGAACACATTCCTTTCCACTATCTGTTTCAACTAGGATGTCTTGTACTATACAGTGTCACTTGTTCCTTGAAGTTTATAACTCCTTGCTATTATGCTTTTTCAACTTTTATTACATGTCACTTTTATCTCATTTGTCTTCCTTTCTCACAAACTAGATTTTAAGCTCCTTAGGGTCAAGTGTTTCATTTTAGCTTATTTGTACTCTCCTGTATCTCCCATAATGATCTGTCTTTATAAAGTAGATGCCTAGTATTTATTGAATAAATATATGAGTAGAAACTTCTTGACGTTATAGAGTAATGTGTTTAGTTCTAGTTTTACTCTCCCTTTCTAGATTTTTGTGAACTAACATAATGTGGCCCTGTGCCACGTGGGACACAGCAGCTGTGTTCCTGGTGAACACATTCACCGTGCTCTGGCCCACCATGAAGGTACTTCTCAAGATGAGGAAACCGGGACACAAAAAGCGTTAGTAACTTCCATAGGTATACTCAGTTATGACCGTGGACCATTGCAGCATCTCCCTCCTTGCTTCTTGTTGTTACTTCCTACATTATATAGCCACCAGAGAATCACCATGAACCATCCCACAACATGAGAACAGAGAGACTTGAGCTTGGTTCAGTGGTGATTGGAAAGCTTTCATGGCTGAGGTAGTTGGAAGCTACACAGGGGCATTATCTGAGCTACTCAAATATAACTGAAGAAGGCCCTAATGTCTGGCTGAGGGACTGGCTAAATAAACTTGTTATGCAGACTCTGCAGTACTTGGAAAAATGTTTATGCAGGTGCATTAAATGAAAAAAAGTGGAGTCTAAAATTGATGTGGACTATGATTACAATTTAGCAAAAATAAAAACATGCACCAAAAAGACTAAGGAAACCCTTAAGTGGTTGTTTCTGGGCAGTGGAAGGGTAGGGCCCCTTCTCCCCAATTGTCTATAAGGTCCTTATATTGAATTTTTAATGAAAGAAACCTATGAAGAGTTAACAATTTAGGGGAAAAAAAACACAAGTCTCTTGATTGCCTAGTGAGTGCAGGATAAATTTCACATCCCTTAGCCCTGCCTAAGAAGCCTTCAAAATCTGACCACTCAACTGTCAACATTTTAAGTGCTCACACCCTCTGACCCAGCTTTCCCACCTCTAGAAATTGAGACTGTAAAGTGAGGCAGTACAAACATGTTCTTGTAACATTGTTTGAAAAAACAATCTTAGTGTTTCATCAGTAGAGAATTAGATGTATGAATGGTGCATATCACACAATGGAAATCAACATGGCCATTAAAAAGAATGAGGTAGACTTATACGTAGTCTTTAGAAAAGAAGTCCTAATATATTCAGTGGAAAAGGAAGCTGGTCTCAGTTTTGTGGGGGGAAGCCCCGATGCCTGTGTATCCATGCATTTACAGACGTGGATGTCTGTGTACTTTTAAAATGTGTAGAAAAACATCTAGAACAGCATCCAGTAGAAATACAATGTAAGCCACATATGTAATTTAAAATTCTTTAGTAGCTACATTAACACGTTGCGTACGGATCACGAGAATCTTCACGAGGGATTTAAACCCCGCCGTACGCAACGTGTTGAAAAGTGGAAAGAAACAGGTGAAATTAATTTTAATAATAGTTTGGTTTAACTCAGTAGACCCAAAATATATTTCGATAAAAATTATTGAGGAAAAAAATCTTAGTGAACTCTCTTCTCCTAACTAGCAAGCTTTATATGCCTCCATAATTAATACGGTCTTCTGCTGTCTTCATCTGAGCATTCTTAAAGAAACTTTAGAAAAACAGTTTTTTTTGGATAGGCCTGATAAATCATGCTAGGTAGCATAGGTTTGTTTAGCATAGAAAACATTGCTTCTTATCCTGAGAGCATTATGACAGCACACCTGTTCATAGAACTATAAATAATTGCTACGTGCTTGGATTCTAAAGTCTGATAGCCTGGATTTGAAACCAATCTTCATCACTCACTAACTCCGTGATCTTGACCAGTTTACTTAGCAGTCTCTCTCTGCTTCCGTTTTCTCATCTTTGTAAAATCCAGATTTAATATTAGTTACCTACCATATATGATTGCTATAAGAATTAAATGAAATAATGTAACACTGTAAATAGGGTACACAGTTGGCTATCAATGAATATGTTTCTGACTACCATAATTGGCTTTCTAATTTTTACGCCTCAACTGAAGCTTAGCATATTGTCTGCAAAATTCCAGAGTCTTTGAATTTCAATTTCTCAATCCCTAAATTTTACTTCCTGTCAGTGTTTTTCTGAACTTCAGGTCTCCACTTCAGGATCCCAGTGTTTTCTTGCTATTGTGCTATCCTATTCTCATCACAGTTGAACAAATGTAATATTTACTTGATTAACTGAATTTTAAAACTCATTTATTCTAAAGGATGGCCTCAATATATATTTTTCTTTTCAGCTTTTATCTCTGTCTATAGAATAAATACCTATTCCTTCGCTAAAACCATTTCCAGCTTAAGTAGATTTGTGATGCCATTTGAGGACAGAGAAGGAACACTTCAGGGCATCATAGGTAGTCAAGAGATAAGATTCATATACCCTCATCTTTCTTTCCCTGTTCCCTAAGCTACCCCTCATGATTGTCAAATGAATCCTGTATTGGAAGAGCCTATCTTAATTTACCACTGACTTTTTCTACCTCCTGATGGTTACCTCATCTAGTTGATGGCTATCCAACTCATTCCCCTCCTTGTTTTAAGCAAGAGCCATGCTCTATTGCCCAACTTCTTTAGCTTTTCACAACTCCTAAACCTTACTCTGCCTCAAATTTTTCAGATGGACATTTTATATTTTCCATATATTTAACACTTTCGCTAGTATTTAATAACCAGATACATGTTCTTCTTGTGTAATATCCTGGGAAAGTATGAAATTCCTATATTCTGCCTCACACCATTAAAGCTTTGACAGAGAAGTATGTTGTAAAGTGTCATAAAATATTTTTTCAGGTCATAAGTAAATCCCATTTTACTTTCTTCACTTTATTATTGAACTTCCCTTTATACTTTTATCTGCCTTAGATTGCAATAGATATTAAATCTGCAAAGCGAGAACTAAAGAAAGCAAGAACAGTCCTACAAATGGACGAGCTCAGATGTCGCAAACGTGTTTTAAGGAGATTGGGATTTGCTACCTCTTCTGATGTCATAGAGATGAAAGGACGAGTGGCTTGTGAGATAAGCAGGTAAAACCTGGTTGTTCCAGTAAACTGATTATAAAATGGGATACTGTTTTTTAAATGAAGGCTATTAATCTTTTAGAAAAAAATAGCTGTCTTAAAAATTACAAAGTTTGTATAATACCTTCTATATTAAAGGCAGGTTTCGACCATGAAATTGAGAAATTAGAAAAGGAAAATTAAAAAAAAAAAAAATCTCTTGGATCCCATTAATTAACATAACATTAGCTTTTTATGTATGTGCTTTTTCTATATTTTAATGCATGTGAGATTTTTGCATAATGGTAATCTCAGTCTATACACAGTTTTGTATCTTTTTTAAAATATGAACATTTTTCCACATTGAAACTTACTCTAATAACCATTATTATCCTGTTATATGTATAGGAGATTTTATTAAAGTCTTGGGCTGCAATAGGGTATTACAGCATAGCGTCCGATAGGCCATAGCTTTAGATTGGATATAAGCTACTGTCTGTTTCAGTAATCTTTTGCCATATCAAAAATGATCTTAAAATTGAATGACATGAAACAACAACGTTCTCCCTGGTGATTTATGTGGGTCAGAAACTCAGGAAGGGCCCACTGGATGGTTCTGGCTTGTGGTCCCACATGACTGCCATCAGCCTGAAGGTATATCTTGTTTTGTCCGTAGTCATGACCATTATGTTCAGTGAGTCCATAAAAGACATTGAAAGTTTTTTTATGTACATATCGTGGCCCTAATGGACGAGGTCAGAGAAGTACAGACCTTGTATATGGTTCCAGACATTGCTGATAAAGACTTTTTCATATTCTTATTAATCATCTAGTTCAGATGTTATGAACTCAAGTGTCTGCAGGGGCCCGGCAGAGACTGGCGAACAGGACAGTTCTTGGCCACCAAAAGGGGGCAGTGAATACCCACCTCCAGTTAGTTGTTACAAAATAATGTGATAACAGAGTTTCCAATTTAGAAAAGCCAACAATCCAGAATTTTAGGTAAAATCTCTTGATTTTTAAATGTTCACAGACTAATTCAGAATCATTTTTTTAGTCACTGTGTGAGCCAAATATTTCTTCAAATTAGATTTGCCCCACAGTCTTCTAGTTTGCCTTTAGCCTCTGATAAAGTTCAGCTTTCCTACTCTATAATTAAGAAACGTAAGCACCATAAGGTTAATAATTTACCTCGTATTAAATCTAGACCACAACACTGGTTTACTGATTCATCGGCCAAAATTAATGTTATTGAAACTATTTCTTTGTGCTATTACATAGTATTTAATAATTAATATAGAAATTAATTTCTCTTAGGTATCTGCAGCTAGATTTAATCTTAGAAAAATGGTATTGATTTTATTCTAAAAAGAGAATATTTAGAGAGGTGGAGATAACATATGTCAAAGCATGTTACCTTTCCCGCAGATTTGCTTCTCACTCTTCTCTTATTTTGCTGAATAAAATCCAGATACTAAAGGCAAAAACTTGGGAGTCATCCTAGACTCCTTCTCTTTTCTCTCTCTTTTCATATTTTCCTGAGTAGTTTCCTCTACCTCCATGCACTTTTGACTACTCCCAGAGTATTCTTTCCAAAGCACAAATCCTTTCATGTCATTCTTTTGGTAAAAGTTTCTTGATGATTCTGTGTTGCTTTTAGAATAAATTCCATAATTTAATGTGTTCTTGCCCTTCCCTCTTTAGCCAGTCTGTTGCCACATCCCACACATTGATATTTTTCGCTTAGCATGACCTTTCTCTCACTCCCACCCCACATCCTGCTAATTCCTGCATATTTTTTCCCAAGATCTTCTGAAACTTGGTCTGAATTTCTATAATCCGATTTTAGATTCTCAACATTTTTAATATAATTGCCTGTATCAACCTCTGTTAGATCACTATCATGTGATTATTATCTTTGTTGTCTGCCTGACACATTAGACTGTAGTTCCTTGAAATAATCTTGCCTTATTTGTATTGTCTTCTTTGCTTGACTCAACTCGCAGTTTACCATCAGGAACCCAAATTTAGTTTTTAACTTTGTTTTTGAATAAACTATTTGTAAAGATTACTAGTTCATGACTTTTTTTTTTTTTAAGTCTTCCAGAAAACAAAATTTTGCTGTTTTAAAAATTTTAAAAAGAGTAACATTGTTATAATTACTGAATGGATCACTAAACCCTTTAATAAATGTAAGATACCTTATGCATCCTTGATTATGGAATTGTAGAAACACCATCTCTGTGTAGACTGTTTTAGCTTTTGTTGACACAGCTGAGAATTCAGAATTTTTCATTTTCCACCAATGATGACGAGGAGAAAAATAACCAAGAAAGATATTTTGCAATTACTGTATTACATAAATCAGAAGATAAACACAGAGACAAAAAACACCCTAGACAAAGTGATAATGGTGAACTTAATCATACAAGCAAAATCTCAGACCCTCAAACTCAAGAATCAGTGAGTTAATAAGTATATTTCTAAGGACAAAAAACAATTCTAAGATTCTTATATAACTTACTCTCTTCTGTTGAACAGTAAGGACTTATGTAATGTTTTGTTATAAGTTGGACCATCCCATTTTGTTACAAGGATTTGTAATAAGAATATTTCATATTTTATGATTTGTGCACTAAATTTTTCTTGGTAGGGTTTTTAAGTGGTCAAATACTGAAGATGGTTGTAAATATCAGGAAGGTCATAAGAAACATGAAAAAATTTGTTAGACTGATTATTTTAATCTTTATAATTAGAATCTGAATGTGAAAATGTATAATTATGGAGCAAAAAAGACTTTCCTCTTCAATGAAATTATAACCTCAAAGTTTTTAAAAATATATTTTAACAATAAAGAGGAAACAAAACTAACGATTAGCTCGAAACTAAAAGAGATGTATTTAACATTTGGAGTCAGTATGTTTTGATGATGCATGTGCAAAAAGGAACAAAAGTAATGATGTTGTGCCTATTAGACATGTATTTGAAATCGGGAATCATATTCACTGCATGGATGTTGTCCAGATTCGTGGATTGATGAACAGCACTTGTTGCATTCAAAGGCCATTGCACACCTCGGTTATATACATTCTCAGCAGTACGAAACTGTGCAGTAAAATTTGTGTCTGCTATGGGTACATTCTAATTAAGATTTCTAATAAAGTTGTTTTTTTATTATCCTTTTATTTTATAAATTATTTGTAAAATAAAGTTAAAAACAAAATGGTCCTTGGATCCAGATAATAAATGGATAGTGATGACTTTTTTCTGGTATAATAATGGTTGTTTATTTCAATAAATATGTGCATTTTGGTACTTACTAGAATGGGAAATACCCATTTTAAATTTATTATTTGTATAGTACTGGTAAATATAAAGATCTGCCATTTCCTTAGTTAAATAAATCTTTTTCGCTCCTCATTGATTACTCCTTATGGTCAAATGATGCATTTTGTTAAAAACTACATCTTAAGGATGTGTGTGTACATATGTATGTTTTTATATTCTGACATTTGAAATTTATTCTCTTTGTGTTTGTGTGTGGTGGTGTAGCGCTGATGAGCTTCTTCTAACTGAGATGATGTTCAATGGCCTTTTCAATGATCTGTCTGCAGAACAGGCAACGGCACTACTGAGCTGCTTTGTGTTTCAAGAGAATGTGAGTTAATATATTTAGCACATCTTATTTATTAATTCACATATACTATAATTTTAATATGGATATTTTTAATTATAAAATATTACTTCATAGTTACATAATATGGGTAATGTTAATTAGAAATCAGTATAACTTTAACACAAATATAGTAAGATAAATACATATACGTAATTAAATGCATATTATCAGAAAGAAGAGTGAAATCAGATTTTATTTTTGAACGATCACCATTAATCAAAGTCCAGGTTTTAAATTTGTTCTGTAACTCAATGCATTGTTTGAAAGTCTGGTCTAGTAAGACAGTCCTAAAAGAAAAAGGTAAGTGAATGTGAAATTAGGCAAAATTAGTGAAAATAAAAGGGGATGGTGAGGTTGAACCTTCTTCCCAATACTGGAGAATAACTAGGAAGCCACTGATCCTACTAGAGGACATAGTCTAAATTTTCATAGGCAGGTTTTATGGTAGTGGCCAGAGATTTTCATTGCTAGTGTAGCAATATTTTTTCCATGTGAGTAATTACTTCACTTTCTCCATCTCTTGAGAAAAACAAAAAAGTGCTAGATGGAATACCACAAGAACATTAATCACCTTTCTACTTTATTCCAAAACCTCATATGATTTATTTTAAAAATGTAACGTGCATGTTTAACATTTTAAATCTTACAATTTGTCCATTGTGGATGAACTGGACAGAATAAGACAGATATTTGCCTTCTAAAAATAATTTCAATATTGCTGTCTAAATTTTTAGAGGATTTTTTTGTACCATGTGCTTTTTTTTTTTTTTTTAATTGGGAGTACCATATACTCTTAACTTTTAAGTAAATTGTGTAAAACAAATTGCTTTTTTTAGTTCTGCCATTGATCTGTTTAACTTTTAACTATACCTCTATTCATTAATCAGATAAAATACATAACTACTTTTTTAAGTAGACAGGTGCTTTTCTCTCAGCTCCCTGATTACCAATTAGAATTACAGCTATAGGGGCAATGAAAACAAATAGGACAGTAATCCAAAAACAATTTATGTTCCCCTGAGAACGCCTGCTATGCATCTATGAAGTAATTTGCACGTGAAGAATGCATTACTTTGCAAAATCTAGTCTGGTTGTTATGTAACTTAGGTTCAAAATTTTATTTCATTAATTTCCAAGGTAATTGTTAAGAATGTCAAATTTTCTTTGACCAGATCTAAGGTTTAGAGGGTGTCTGAGGATTGGTGGTCTTCTACCTGCTATGTCAAACTTTGTCTTGTGGCTAATTTCAAGCATTGTGCTTTTTTTTAAATTAATGTGGCACTGCAAAAATCCTGTCCTCCAAGAGACCAAGTTTGTTACCTCTTCAAAGGAGTTGGACTTAGCCAAAACACGACTCTTAATTAAATATTGGGGCAAGACATTACTATATGTGTTTAAGATTTGTTCAGTGAAATCACACTGTGTTATTTGTAGTGTCATCAATTCTTATGGTGGTGCCTTTCAACATCAAGGTGAAAAATTACATTAAAAGTGACATGGAATTTTTTTTGATACTTTTAAAAGAATGTTTTCTAGCCAGAAAGAAAGATAAATATAGTAAGATACTTGTTATAAATACATCGTATAGTCTGCTTGATATTCTAACTTCTATTAGAAAATGTGTTCTTTCTAAAACTATGCCCCCACTTTTTTATATCATTGAAACTAAAGACAGCATACAGTCTTTATAGGTATCAAGTAACTACACATTTATTGAGCGCCCACTGTATGCAATGCACAGATCTAGGCTCTAGAGCTAGAGCAGAAATTTTTCCCTTCATGATACTTATATGCTAGTGGATGAAGATAACAATAAAGAAATAAAATGCACACAAATTATGTCAAATCGTGGTAAGGATTGTGGAGAAAAGTGAAGCAGAGAAGGCAGATGGAAATTTCTGAGGGGATGGTGGTGTTATTTTAAATAAGGTGATTAGAAGAGGCCTCACTGATAATTTGAATTGAGGCTTTAAAGGAGAGATGAAGAAACAAACTGCACATACCTAGTGGGAGAGCATTGGCAAAAATCATACTTAGTTTACTTATATCAGGACCAGTACCTTCTACTTACAGTGACCAGGAGAGAGGAAGCGATCAGTAACTGCTGACCATAAATAGACACTGTGTCAAAGACATTTAGCACTTTTGCATTCTTTTCACTATTAACCTGAGAGGTTGAGTTCATTCTGGCATTTTGCTTTTCATCATGATTTTAACAGGAATAATATGGAACCTGGGTCATGATTTATTACATAATATATATACATGATACAAATCAAAACCAAGTCCTATGTAAATACTGATGCATAAAATAAAGGCATATCTATTGCAACTAACCAGTAATTGCTTTTTTAAAAAATTTATAATGATTTTAAATCCTGTCCCACACATGCATGCATACAATTCTAGTAATATTTTTTGTATAGTAAGACTACTTTTGTCAAAATTTGTACAAAAATAATTTCTTTTTTCTAATCACAAGCCTGTAGATTTTTAGGATCTGACTTTATTTCTTTTTGACAGGGTAAGAAACCAACACAGAATTCAAGCAGTTTGTCTAAGTTCATTTGGCTAGTTAGTAATAGACTTGAACTCCTATTGTTCTAGTTGAGAAATTGACAAACTTTTCACTAGTGGGAAAGCAATATTAAGAATACAAACTCAGATTAAAATTTTAACTGTCTTATACATTGTTAGAGAGCTAGAAATACCTGGGTAAAAAAATTGAGGACATGTTTTTAATGTTCTTTATCACAAATTTTCAGTTTCCACAGATTGAGAGTTACCTAGAAGCCAAAACTGTTTGATAGTCAAACTATGATAAAAGAGTTTATAATAATTTTGATGTAACTAAACTACTATGCATGTTCACAGTATTTGCTCTCCCTCAGTTCCATTTATGGTTACAGAAAATAGCTAGTTGAGCACACTTTGCCAATTTAGCAGAGAACTATTTTCCTCTGAAATATAATAGAATATTATAATTTAGGTTGAGAGGAGTGGTATTTTTATGTACGTAAACTGAGAGTTGATTAGAAACTAAATACTTATGTCTAAAGTTTTATAATTTGATATTAATGGATATCATAAAAACTTTGTTTTGTTAAAGCAGGTAGTATGTATGTATGGCATTTTAATTTAGGTTTTTTACATCTAATCTTCATTTTCTTTTAGTCTAGTGAGATGCCCAAATTAACAGAGCAATTAGCAGGACCGCTTCGTCAAATGCAGGTAATATTTTTTCTGAACTACATATTTGATGAATAGTATATTGTAAGATAAACATTTTTAAGTCTAATCATAGTATTTATCAACAGAGACAGCTTCTTTCAGGATTAAAGATGTCATTTGATGTTAGTCATGTCATTTAATGCTATTTATAGCATATACATTTGTGATTTTATGTTAATAATTAAACATTCTCCCCCACCAATGTAATAAATTGTATACAGTTGCTTTGAGTGCACATAATGTGGATAGGCGATACTAACAAGTCAATGCCTGCATTGTTTTCCTTGGGATTAAGAATGGCATCTTGATGGACTAGGATTTTATTCATTTTTCCATTCTAGTTTAGAACAAAGTTTTAAAATATTCTTTATTCTAAGAACATATTTATCACTGGGTCCTCAAAGCCATAGACGCTATAGTAATTAATTTGTCTTACTATTTTCTTAGGATGAACTCATTTTGTCTGCCTTTTCAACATTATGCAGAAAGATAGGGGAAGATGAACTTTTAAGACATTGAAAGAGGAATGAAAATGAATCATAACATAAGTCCCCTTGAATGGAACATTTAGCGTCCCTTAGTATTACTAAGAAATTTAAAATTCCAGAACCACAGAAATCCTTATAGGCAAAGGTGCTTTTTTGTTTTTTGGTTTTTTTGTTTTTTGTTTTTTTTTAATTAAAATTTATTGCAGTTACAATTGTTAGTAAAGTTACATAGGTTTCAGGTGTACAGTTCTGTACGACATCATCTATATATCACATTGTGTGTTCACCACCCAGAGTCAGTTCTCCTTCCATCACCATCTATTTGATCTCTTACCCTCATCTACCACCCCCCTACCCCCCTTACCTCTGGTAACCACTAAACTATTGTCTGTGTCTGAGTTTTTGTTTCTTCATTAGTTTGTCTTGTTCCTTGGTTGTTTTCAGTTTTATATCCCACATATCAGTGAAATCATATGGTTCTCAACTTTTTCTGTCTGACTTATTTCGCTTAGCATAATAATCTCAGGATCCATCCATGTAGTCGCAAATGGCACTATTTCATCTTTTCTTCTGGCAGAATAATATTCCATTGTGTATATATACCACATCTTCTTTATCCAATCTATCGAAGGACACTTCAGTTGTTTCCACATCTTGGCCATCATAAATAAAGCTGCAATGAACATCGGAGCACATATATCTTTACAGATAAATGTTTTCAGATTTTTTCGGTAGATTTTTTGCTGGGTCATATGGTCATGCTATTTTTAATTTTTTGAGGAATCTCCACACTGCCTTCCATAGCGGTTGCACCAATCTGCATTCCCACCAACAGTGTATGAGGGTTCCTTTTTCTCCAACACTTGTTACTATTTGTCTTGACGATAGCCATTCTAGCTGGTGTGAGGTCATATCTCATTGTGGTTTTTATTTGCATTTCTCTAATAATTAGTGATGTTGAGCATTTTTTTGTATGTCTATTGGCCATTTGTATGTCCTCTTTGGAGAAATGTCTATTCAGGTCCTCTGCCCATTTTTTAATTTTGGATTGTTTTTTTGTTGTTGAGTTGTATGAGTTCCTTATATTATTTTGGATATTAACCCCTTATTTGAGACATTGTTTGCAAACATCTTCTCCCATTCGGTTAGTTGCCTCTTTGTTTTGTTGATGGTTTATTTTGCTGTGCAGACGCTTTTTAGTTCGATGCAGTCCCATTCGTTTATTTTAGCTTTTACTTCCCTTGCCTTTGAGGTCAAATTCATAAAATCCTCTTTGAACCCAAGGTCCATAAGTTTAGTACCTATGTTTTCTTTTATGCAGTTTATTGTTTCAGGTCTTCTGTTTAGGTCTTTAATCCATTTTGAGTTAATTTTGGTACATGCTGACAGCAGTCTTGTTTCATTCTTTTGCACGTGGCTTTCCAATTCTCCCAGTTCCAGCACCATTTATTAAAGAGGCTGTCTTTTCTCCATTGTATGTTTTTGGCTTCTTTGTCAAAAATTATCTGTCCATATTTATGTGGATTTATTTCTGGGTTTTCAGTTCTATTCCATTGGTCTGTGTGTGTGTTTTTCTGCCAATACAATACTGTTTTGATTGTTGTTGCCCTGTAGTATACACTGAAGTCAGGGAGTGTGATATTTCCAGCATTGTACTTTTTTCTTAGGATTTCTTTGGCTATTTGGGGTCTTTTGTGGTTCCATACAAAAAAGTCTGATGATGTTTTTGTTTCATTTATCTAAAAAATGCCATTAGGATTTTGATGGGGATTGCATTAAATCTGTATATTGCTTTGGGTAATATGGCCATTTTAACTGTGTTGATTCTTTCAGCCCATGAACAAACGGAATGTCTTTCCATTTTTTTATGTCTTCTGGTGAAGCTGTTTTTGATCGTTTAGATTACCAAGGAGAAAAGAAAGGATCTGATTTCTCATTGTGGGAAAAGAAAATACTCAGATTTACATTTTTTAAGCATTGGTGGGGGGAAAGCATCATTTTGCCATAATATTTGTGTTTCTCTAAATCTGTTTTGTTACTGTTTTTATTAATGAAACAATTAGAGATTAGTTAAATGCTACTCTTGGATAATTTTAATGAAGAGTTTCTGTTTTTTGAAGTAAAGGTATAACTGGGTGAAAATCATGATCCTGACATATTTTTCTTAATTACTTCAACATAAGGGGGGAACTTTGCTGTTCACTTACAATGGAAAAGGCATTGTGACTCCTTAGAAGCAGAATATCCAAATTGTACGAGTATTAATAGGAAAGAAAAAGGGACCTTGTGGAATACTAAAGAAAAAAGTGATATGGGAGATCATAAGTAAGAAATTTTAAGTATATCTTTTATCTTCAAAGGAATGTGCTAAACGAATTGCAAAAGTTTCAGCAGAAGCCAAATTGGAAATTGATGAGGAATCTTACCTAAGCTCATTCAAACCTCACTTAATGGATGTGGTATATACCTGGGCAACTGGAGCTACCTTTGCCCATATCTGCAAAATGACAGATGTCTTTGAAGGTATGGTTACATTTTGTATACATGCATTTCCTTTTGATATTTCCTAGGTACATACATATACGTACTTAAGATGACATTGTTTTAACTAAAAATGAATAATATATTATTTTTAATTTTGGTAACAAAATGGAATCTTCTGCCTATGTAGATCAAAAATATTCTCCACAAATCCTTTGTGTTATTTATTTAATAAGCATAGTCTGCTTGTTAGAAATTCCTTAGGAAACTATTTTAACAGTTTGTAATTCTATGCCAGGTAAACAGATGATGTTGGTAAGTCATATTTGGGTATTTTTACTTTTTGGTTTTGTTCTCTTGGTAATAGCTTAATGGCTTCCTATATAATTCCACTGAAAAATAACAGAGTTGAAAATGTTGTTCATCATTGCATTTCAAATAACAAATGTTGCTTCAGTCAAACTTTTACTGACTGACATGAAACAGATTAGTGAGTAGAATTTTAAAAGACTGGAAAATAACTAAAGAGAAATTTTAAATGAAAAAATAAAGTCAAAGGGAATCTATAAGGAGTAATTATAAGTGAATTGTAGGAAGCAAAAAATAAGCATAGTAAAGAAAACCATATTTAGAAATTGTATTCATTCCAAAAAGGTTGGCTTAAGTACATATTTATAGTGCTGAGTTATATTTATAAAATAAGATATTTACATTGAACTTTCTTAGAAATGAAAATAAATGAACTTGGACTTCATAGAGATTATTATAAGAATATTTTTTAAATTACTATTGTTTATAGATCTATTTTGAGAAAAATTGTATTTTTAACACACCCAATATTATATGCTTTTTAATTGGTATTAAAGACTGACAGATTACTGAGTTTATTAATCATTGATTTTTATGATGCATAGGTTAAACATCTCTGCAACAGAGTACTAAAATGTTCAACTATTGGCCTTTACTCCATTATATTAACGTTGAAATTAACACACGCAAGATTTTAAGTGTTATAGTTTATTGCATGTTATTTTTTTTATTATGGTATGCTGTTTTAGTCCTTTCCCTAAAGTTTATTTCTAAGCTGCCGTTAAATGATCTTTTAGCAATATGGTCCCAAAATCTGCATCTGAACATTGTATTCTGTTACTGGTAAGATCATAAGTAGCTACTTTGTACCAGGCATTATGCTAATAATAAGCACTTTATTTAATTTAGATCTAATCACCAACATAGAAACTCAGGGTAGATATTTCCACTTTGCGCAAGGAGATAGTTTTTAAAAAGTAAATTATTTGGCCAAGGTCATGGAAGTATAGTACGTGATAGCACTGTGATTTGATCCCTGGCCTCTGTGACTACAAGTCACATGGTAGTTGATAACTTCATCTAAGCACCATAGTACCTTATTCTTGAATTTTGGATAACCTAGAGACTTCTTAAATCCCAACCTAGATTATACCATCTCCATCCACTGGAAATTCATGCCTGTAGGAATGGTACGGTCTGTAATATAGTTCATGGTAGGTAGTAACATTTGAGGATATGAGAAGAGGGAAGCATGACATACTCAACTCACATGAGAGCATTGCATAACACCGGAATCCAGGTAAATTTGTGACAGCTTGTGTGTTTCAGAGGCGCATAGGCAATCAAATACAGCGCCACCACTCTTCAGTTCAACATCTTTTTGAAACATAAGGGAAACTTATGACTGTTTTATGCCTAAATAATTCCAAAACTTGTTAATACATAATAGCTCATGTTTATATAATATCTACTTCTCTGAAAAGTCAAACACAATGACATAAAACAATGGTGGTTCATAGGGGAGAACAGTTTTTGTTTTGTTTTTAAGAAAAAATCAAGGGCAAACAGACCTGGAAATCTAGGGAACCCCATAAAATTGTTTTTGTGTATTATTTTCCTGTTTTTTGCACTTAAGTGGAAAATTTATCACAGTATGGAAGATCAATCTTAAACTGCTAAAACTGAAGACAGTTTGTAGTTCCACCCTTAGGAGTTGACCTTTTCCATAGCATATTAGCATTCCTGAAATCTATTTTGCTCTCTTTCAATTCCTTGGGACCATTTTTACATCACAGTTTGCTTGAGAAATCTAAGTTTGAAAATTTGAGGAATTCACTTTATAACTATAACTTGAAATTTGGTCTAACATCAGTTTTCATGTATTTGGGTTCTGGGTGCCATTATATCAATCAAACTTTTCCTAAAATTGGGATAGACCTGTATATTAACTCTTAAAAATGAAACATGTAATTAAACAGGAAAAAAACAAACAACTGAGAACCTTGCTTTACTAGGATAGTATTTCCTTTTTCCAATGTACTGTGTCTCCCCCACCCATCCCACCCCCCTTTTTTTTTTTACCATGTTATTATTTAGTTCTTCCATTTCAGAATATCCATTCTCTCCTCATCTTGTAATTGTACATTCTTTATATAATTGGAAAAATACTGTAATCAAAGCACGAGCCCACAGTAGTGTATTTTTACAGGCAGAAAATGACTACATTGCAACTTTTTAATGTGCTGTGCTCAAACCGTATTTGTTTCTAATTAGATTCTTAATTTTCTTTTGTGTGAAAATAAAAAGGTCTGATCATATCATCATGTGATGAGCCTCAGAAATAGTTTTAAGTATTTTTCAGACATTAACTGGGGTTACTTAACATAATGACGAACACCATGTGTCTGGGGGATGTCTGATGCAAGAGAAGAGTTTATACTGGGATTCAGTTGAGGAATTCTGAAGATTTCATATAAATATTTCCTCTGTTATCACCCTGGGGAAAAAAAATGATAGCATGTAGTTGTTTATTTCCATCAAACTAAATTTGAATAACAATTTAAAAAGTATTTGTAGGGGTTAATGCCTGTGGTTTCAGTCTACTCATCCATGTAGTAGATGCATTGTAACCCAGACAGTGACCATTACTATTTATAAGTCTATATAAAAACAACACTGTACTCTTCACAACACATAAAGAACTTGCTTTCCACTTAGCACATATCATCAGGAAAGCTCCTGTGGCAAATTATTACTTGAAACTGTTTACTGCACTTCAGCCTGCCATAGATTTTTTGAGCAGTTCTGTGTAGTGCATTCCCACACTCTGCGTGTACTACATACTCTTCTTAAATGCCTTTCATCCGACATACAAGTAGTTTTACCCTTCCTTAGGACAGGGTACACCAATGTCATTAGGGATTTTCCAGTGGATTTGTTTTTCAGAAATACTTTGGCTAAAAATGATGGGTAATATTTTATTAATATGTATCATTTCTGTGTTTAAATTTTACTACTAAATGACCTTGGAATAAGTACCTAACACTTAGTCATTTGATGAGTAATGACTGAGACCCTAGTGGGGTCGGACACTGTGCTGGGTGCAGTGGGAGCAGAGAGCCGCTGCCCTCCAGAAAGGGTTCAGCCTAAGCTGGGATTTAGTGGTGAATAGTTGCAGGAAAATGTATTTGTGATCCTAACAACCTCAGGCCAAAACCATTTAAATCACCTAGATAAGAGTATTAAATCAGATTTGGGACATGAACTATGGTGAACCACTTTGGGGGACGCTGGAAAGCTGGAGGTGGAAATACTGTTCGGAGAAATGTGTTGCTTTCTATCCTCAATGAGAACGATGCTGTTTTGTTCAATAACCAGATGAGCCTAATGTTTACAAAATTGCCCTTAAAGCATGTGTGCCCAAATGTCCATCAGTGGGTGAATAAATTGTGTCATATCCATTCAAAGGAACAGCATTCAGCTAGAAAAAGGAATGAAGTGCTGATAGTGCTAAAACATGGATATGAACTTGAGAACATATTAAGGTTCTAAGGGAAAGAAGGCAGACACAAAGGCCACCTATTGTACAGTGATTATGGTCGTATAACTCCGAATATAGTAAAAACCACTGAATTGTACACTTAATTAAAAGGGTGAATTTTGTTATGTGAATTATATCTCACTGTGGGTTCTTCAGAATGATAATGTAATCCTGAGTATAAAAAAAGGTCTGTGACACTGAATTGTACACTTTAAAGTGGTGAGTTTCATGTGTATTTTACCACATTTTTTTTTAAAGGCAGTGATTAGTAAGAATTCAAGTTTATTTTCTAAAACTCTGGCAAGCCCAGAAAAAAATATTGGTAACAAATTATTACCTTAGTGTGTTTGTTTCTTGTGAGGGTGATACCCTGGGGTCATGGCTTTGTAGCTTTTGTGTGGCACTTCATCTAGCTGGTCCTGATGGATGTGGCAGAATGATTTCCAAAGCTGGGAATAAGGAGAACCCTTGGACTAGAGAGAACTGTAGTAGGTAGGAAATATGCTGGATAATTCACTCGTTCGCAGCTGTTTTCATTCATCCTTGTGGGGAGTAGCCTTGATGCTGAGGCTCCTGGGGCGGTGTGCACACGAGGACACACACGGTGATTTGATGAGACACTGTAGCCAGTAGCCACAGCCATTGTATGTGCAACCCTGTACCTCCTGGCCTCATTTTATTAATTGTTCTCATGTCATCTGAAAGTGGAACTAAATTTTCCAGAACTTGGCGTGTTAACATAGTGTGACATGGCAGTGCTCCCTGGCTCAGATGTGCATTTACTTGCTTTCGTTTATAGCTTATCGTAGCAGTTTATTTCATACGGTTTGGCCTCTGATAACTTTTGCAGACTCTGATTATTAACAGGAGTTACTCAGTTTGTAAAAATACCAAAACAGTATCACGTTATCTATAGTATTTCCTGGTAGACATTTGAAGTCAGCAAAACTGTGAGAGGGGGCACCTCAGTCTTCGATGCCTTATATAGCAGAAGACATTGGGTAGAATTTCATTTCAATTTTGAATGACCTGTGAGAATCTACTATGTTCCTTGTTTACAGTGCTATATACAGAGGGTGCCAAAAAAATATACACATTTTAAGAAATGAAAAAAACTATTAAAATTATAATATATACCAATAACAAAAGGTGACTACAAGTCATGTATATATGTATTTTTGGCACTCACGGTATTTACATTTTTAGCTACTACCTAATTTGTCTTTGAACAGAAGTATTTGGAAAATAAATATTTAATATCTGGTTGCATAGGTAATATATATAATTAACTCCTCCATTCCTAACTCCCACCCTCTCTCTTCTATCTCAAAAGTTACTGTAACTGGATTTCCTCTTTCAGTGCAAAGCAGTATTGGAGCCCAGCATTCCTAACAGCTAAGAACAGAAGTAACATATACAGCCAACATTTATTGAGCTTCTATTGAGTTGTTGACACTTGTTAAGCATTTTTTACATATATTCATTTATTTCTCACAATAATCCATGAAGTGCTGATTCCCCTTGAGCACATGGGAACATAATGTGGAGGGCATTAAAAGGTGAAAAGGAACCCTTGACACTGTGTAATGTGTGTTAGAAGAACTTGGTAAATGTTAATGAATTATTCCAGTGTTGCAGGGACTTAATGAGGACCTGAAGTGTGAGTTCACAGCTCGCCTTATCAGAGAGACTGACACTCCTAATGTATGTCACATATTCAAGTCCTGAGAGTTTTCAGCTTGGGCAGGTAGCACCTAAGAGAAAGGATCCCAGGCCCCTCCTTGCTCAAGTCTGATAGAAGAGAAACTGTTTACAGCTTCACATTTGATACAAACATTTGTCTCAGAAGGCGTCAAGTCCAATGGGAAGAGGCTTATCTCTTTTTCGCTTCCTTGAGGACACACTGTGTGAAGAAAGCGCTGATGAAAGAGTCTATTTAAAGTCAAGAAGAATGAATAATTGCACCTTTCAAATGACAAATCTGATCCTGTTACTCCCCTGCTTAAAAATCTCCTGTTGCATTTTCTTCACAGGGTGGTATCCAAGTGCCTCAGTAGGCCAGGCTCCTCGGGGTCCTGGGATAAGTGCAGTTTGCAGGCTTTTCTGCACTGCCTCAGTGATCTTCCCTTGTCCGCCTGACAGACGCCTCTTCGTCCTTACAGATGGGTTATATTGCTGGCCTTTACCCAAAGTTGCTCTCCTCTGCTCCCAGGGCATTTTGTTTACTTAACCTCTATAAGAGCAAGTGTGAACACATTATAATAAAGCCATGACTCTTTCTACCATTAGTCCTGTCAAGGATGGGAATTAAATTTTTCATCTTTGTGCCCTTCCTAGTGCCTAGGAGGCAGCCAGTCAAGTTTGCTAGCAGATTTGCTCCATGGGAAGTCCCTGAAAGTACTATCAGTTAATTCGTGTTTTCCTGCCTTGCCTCTTAACAGAAGTTCTGCTATTCCTGATTATTTCCATTTTACAAGTGATTTGTTTCCTTTTCTGTCCAGGCAGCATAATACGTTGTATGAGGCGCCTGGAAGAACTGCTTAGACAAATGTGTCAAGCAGCAAAAGCCATTGGAAACACTGAGCTGGAAAATAAATTTGCAGAAGGTCAGTATCCATTCCATAAGTGTTTCTCTAATAACTGGCGAATCTTGTGAGACCGGAGCTCTTGACCACAATGTCGGAGGACATTTTCAATTGTTTGGATTGCAATGGAGGGCCATCTAGTAGTGTTTAAATAACATTTTAGAGTGTCTGGGGAGAAGTTTTGAGATTTTATATATATGTATTTACAAATATTTATTGGGCACTATATGCCAGGCATTGTTCTAAGCACTAGGGGATACAGCAGTGAACAAAAAGACACAAATCCCTGCCTTCATGGAACTTACATTCTAGCACAGGAGATAGATAATAAGTCAACAATTAAAATATATCAGATAGTGATAAATCTACAGAAAAAAACAGATAATAGGGAACTGGGGGGCTAGATGAGATGGTCTAAGAGCCCCCTCGGCGAGTGGATTTGGGCCCTTCATTCAGGCTTGATAGACTTGAATAACGAGGCCAGTGAGCAAGGAGGCAGAGGAAGCAAGGAGCATAGTAGTAGGGGTTGGAGAACCATGAAATAATTGCGTAGCCCCCAACCCTCTGCTTTTTCCTTTGAAATGACTGGAGGTTTAGATCACAAGAGTGGTGTGCTCTGACTGGGTTTTACAAGGCAGTTCTTGCTGTTGCATTATAGGCAAGTCTATAGAGTAGCAAGGTGGAAGCAGGGAAGACCAGATCAAGAAAGGAGAGCTGGACCAAGGTGGTAGTCGTGGGAGGCGGTGTTAAAACATGTTTGGGAATAGTTTCACGCCATCTGAATACTGGCCAGGTGAAGGACTGAGTTAGAGCATCAGACATTAGCAGCAGCCATAGTGTTGCTCCCAGACAGCCCTAGTGATTTCTGCTGACAACTTAGTGTCCTTAGAAATTTGCAAAATCTCGCTTATGTTTCCATTGATAGAGGCAGGCTGATTTAATCATTGACTTAATCATTTAGTCTAGTTATGTAAAAACTCTTTAAATAAAAATTTATGGTTGTCCTTACTCCAGAAAAAATTTCACATGGGAACTGAAAATGTGTCTTCAGGTTGAAAGTTCTTTTTTTTTTTTTTTTTTAAATAGTTTTACCAACACACACATACGTATGTATGTACTTTATAGTCGACGTCCCTAAACGGGTCTGGTTTCTAAGTTTCCTGCCTCTCAGAGATGGCTATGAACTCTTCTAGGTATCTTTCAGAGCAACAAGATGTTGTATTTTCCAGGTTGATCTCACCAATTTAATCGGGACTGTTGTACTGTCTTGACAACCCCAGTAGAGGGGAATTATGTTCTTTGTAGTCTTGAAAGTCTAAATCATATTTTCTCCTCTCTTAGGAATCACCAAAATCAAGAGAGATATTGTGTTTGCTGCCAGCCTTTACTTGTAGTCATCTAAAGGAATGTAGGATTTTAAATTGTTCACCACCTGTCTGCAGTTGACTACAAATGCTTCCAAGTATTGACTTGGTTCTCCCATCTTACAACAGTTGTCCTCCTAAATATCATTCGTATTAAAATGTTTATGAAGCATCATTCTAAGAAAGCATATTACATACACATTTGTATATAAGCATTACATTTTTTTAATAAAAATGTACAGGTGGGGTATTGTTTTAGTGAAAGGCTTGAATTTTTTTCATGAACTTAGAGCTATTAGATAACTGTTGTGTTAAATGTATCTATATACACACAGGTAAAGTGGGCATCCAAGGTTTAGCAGCAGCAGTCCTTAAAGGCTTGTACACCAGCAAGAAAGACACATCTTCTTGCCTTCAGGTTGCAATCATTTTCCTTTAGAAAGCAGGCCAGGTTCATCTGGGTATTCTGTCACCTTCATGGTTGGTGATTGTTCCGATAGTGATTCCCCGTTGTCGTTGTCGTCGTCGTCGTCGGTGTTTCGTGCAGAGTTGTATGAGAATCCTCCTCTTTTCTTTCTTTAAAAGGAGAGTTTCTCTCCTTGAAGAAATCTGATACATACACAGCCTGTATAGAACAGATTATAGTTAGAATGGGACAAGGTATTTAACAATATAATATAAAGTTGCAATAAGCAGTTTGCAAAAATAAACAAAAGGATATATATTATCTGGTACGGGGTACAGTTAAGGATACAAAAAATTAGTGGCTAACAGGAATTTTTGTTAAAAGGGATTCTTCCAAATTGAGAGCTGCTTTGTTATGTCTTGGGCAAGTAGCTTCACCCTGCCAGCACTTAAGAGTTCTCCTTCATGTCAATTAATTTTTTTGTTTCATTACCAAAAAAGAAAACTGTTTATAGTCAGAGCCTTTGTAACTTTTGTGAAGGGTAATCTAGTTTTTATCTGCTGTCTATCCTAAGATGACTTAACAACATTTGAGTTCTTATCTAGTACCAATTATAGGGCCACATGCTTTGCTTTTGCAGTTTTCTAACTGGGACATTTTTTTCTACTTATCCAAGTGTTTATCAGTATCAAGATGTAGGCTGCTGCCTTGTATACTTACAACTAATATTGCAACCAGAGCTCCTTGAATGAGTCCAGTCAACACATCACTCCAGTGGTGTTTGTAATCAGACACTCGAGAAAGGCCCACGTAAATGGATACAGCAACAAGACCAAATTGCAGGGTGGGGCGTAAGAGTCTTGCCCAGTCTGCCTTCATTCTGGCTTGAAGATAAAGCTAATAGTAAAGATAAGAAATAATCAGAGTATTATTTATTATATATGGAATAGAGCTTTAGGCAAGCATTTCTTGTACTCAAGCACCTGAAAAGTTAATTCTTTTAAGCAAAATAAAACAAAAAAACTATTGCCTCAGTAACTTCTGTTTAGGAGAATTTACCTATCCAACTAGACCACGTTTCAAATTTTAAACAAGGGAAGGGTTTCCTTGTTTGTGACATTTTAGGATTTCAGGGACAGTTCCTCCCCTTCTAACCTGTGTTATAATTCTCATTCAAAGTCATTAGTCTTGGGACAAGACTAGCATTCTCAGCACAGGCTGCCCTCACCCTGGCCCAGGCTGTGTGTTTTCTGCCCAGCCTATCTAGTGACTTAAGTTTGCTTAATGCGCTCAGTTTACACACGCGCCCCAGCCTATCTAGTGACTTAAGTTTGCTTAATGCGCTCAGTTTACACACGCGCGCTCCGCTAGCCTCAAATTACTTAACAGGGCAACTGAGACCAAATAATCTGTATTTATAAGTAAATACAATAATCTGCCTGAAAAATATAGGTTGTAGGTTAGTCCTTGCCCTGCAAAGCAGTCTCTTCTTTCAGTAGCACTTGTACCTTTCTAAATTCTGTGACTTTTATTTACACTAATAAGACCTGAGAATTTCCCGTTTTTTCCATGTCAGCCTGCCTTTGACTTTGGGTGCATCCTTAAAGACTGATGTAGAAGGAATTTGGATAGTTTTCCTGTGAATTCCTTTTAGCAAATCTAGTGTCATTTAAAAAAAAAATTTTTTTTAACCTAATAATTTCCAGCCAGTAAGAATGTAGTTTTTAACATTCGTTTTTAAAATTCTGTTCAATAATTTACGACTTATACTTAATGCATTCCTCACAAAACAATTTATGTGGCTGTGCCCATTGGCACTGCCTTTTTAAAATAGATACACAAGTCCATTCCCAGTTCTTTGGGCACTGCTATGGGTGTACAGTTCTCAGCAGCTGGCAGAAATTCAGGGTGTCTAATTTTATCAGGAACTTTATAGTATAAACATCTAGTTCTGAAGGAGCACACCATTTCAACGGAGTTGGACTCATTAGCTGGTTTAAGTCCTTTCTCACTTTTTTGTTTGTTGAAGCTATGAAAAAGTAAATACTAAAGGGCTTGTCCCAAGATTCTGGATTTAGGAAAATAAGTTGATTCTTTGAAGCAAAGTTGGCATCTGGCAACTGAAGTGAATTAGGTAACGTAACCATGCCAGTAAGATTCACCTCATTAGATCTACCTCAGTTGGAAACAATTTTAAGAACAGTTCCTTGACTGGAGCTAAAGCCAAGTTTTGAATATTACTGTCAAAAAGTTCAGCTGTCCTTATTGGTTATTTAGCTTCCTTTTCATACAACAAAGGCATGGGTTTTCCAAGCTATAAAAATATGTATCTAGTAATTACAAATACTTACATAAATGCAGACATCTTAGGGAGAACTGCATCTATCTCTGCTAGAGATACAGTAACTCTAAAATGGACTTAAGCTAGTCAGTCCTATTTTGTACTTCCAACCCAAAGGAAACACAGATAGGACTTGAAAGATTCCCTCCTCACAGGATTCTAAGATCCCTCTGACCATATTTCCCTTGCAAAGACTCTGACTTTGACTCTTGGTAGCCTCGAGGTGCATGTTGCGTACCGTGTTTTGCTGTGTGTAATGCGCGTATTTTTGGTCCAAATTTGTGAGGGAAAAATAAGGATGTGTACTATACATGGGTAGGTAGTACTAATTCCGTATCTATATAAATATTTTTAATTTATTTATGCTTTTATGAGTTAAAAGTGTAATTATAGAAATCAATAATGATTTCTGTATGCAAAATAATACCCTGGGATATAATAATTGGTTTTGTTGAATTTATGACGGACTTGCAACTACGAGTTCTTGGCTTTCTACGATGCATAAATATCGTAAATTTGATACCAGTACATAAAATTTCTTGTACCTTGTATCTCTTCTTGTGTTTTGTAATTATTTGTTAAACATAAAATTTCTTGTACCATAATATGTTAGAAAGTAAATGCTAAAATTCCTTTACAATCCAAAAAACACCTAAATGTAAACAAATAAAAATTGTAATTAAAAAATTAAAAATTAAAAAACGAAAGATGTTTTTCCCTGAAAGTTTGGGCCAAAAACATGGATGCATGATACACGGCAAAATACGATATTATTTTGCCCAAATTTCTTCACCATCCCTGTGAAAAGCATTAGTATTCACTTACGGAACAGTAATCAAATGAGCTGCAGTATACTTTAGGTGAAACCTGTACCCCTCAAAGTAGCTAGTTTCTCCTTACATATCTACCCAAGTATAGATGTTGCCCCCATCTGTGTGGACCCAGAGATTATTGCATCCTGAGAGGGTTCTGGGTTTCCCCGATTGTGGTTATGCACCTGACCTTACCCTCTGCTCCGGGCTCTGGCTCCCCTGGTGACTAATGGTCATGGCTTGTGTGCCGGCTATCGTCACAGAACAATTCTCAGCTCTGGGTGAGGTTGGCTAATTGAGGGTGCTTCCTATTTGCTCTGTGGTTCCGGGGTACTCACCTATAGCCCTGCTCTTTGCTGTGAACAATCTCCAGTAGCACCCAAGAAGGTAAACACTGAGTTTCCTGGAGCTTGGTCACCTGAGTTCCACAGTGGACATGCCCAAAACTCTAGACTTGGACAACTCCCTTCCATGTTGCCAGCCAGAAGTCTCATACATAAGCAGCTTCAGCGAAGCACCCACACTGTTTCTGGTGGCTCCACTTCCTAAGCCCTTCGCAGGTTCTGCAGTGCAAATCTGTCTCTCAAGCTCCCGCACTCTGGAGACTAGAGATTTGGCTTCCTCTACCACCCATTTAACTGCTTTCCAGAATCGCCACCTCTCACCTATTGTCTGCTTTTCCATTTTTTGACTTTGTCTTATTCTATTCCTTGTCCTTTGAGAGGACTTTTCTTAGAGAGGGGAGAGGAAAGTGTATTTCCTAACTGCCTCAAAAGTGTCTAAAGCTTCTCAGCACTGTTCTGTTAGAACTAGATACAGGGACAGAGCTCATACTTTAATGCCAGAGCTGATAATAAAAAGGCTTTATAGGTCCCTGCCTTTGCAAATGCCACTCTGCCCTCCTCTCCACACATGCAAGTGCTAATCATACGTGCACTAACCCATTCGAAGGCAGGCATATGGCTGCTTATGTCTTACGAGTTAGATGAACTTGACTCCACATCCAGTATTGTGTACAGTGCCAGAAAGGCCCAGTGGCAGTGCCAGTGACTTTCAAAGTCCCCTTTTGGAGGAAACGCCCACCCACAGACACAATTGAAGGCACAGCCCTATCTGGCCCACATAACCCTGTCTCCTCTTCTGGGAGGGCACTGACTAGGTGACTTAAGACAGGCCTGACCCAGAGATTTGCTGGGCTGAATTCTAGAATTTATGCAGGAAGTATGAAGGAGTTCTCTATTTTCAGAAGTTGTAGAAAGGGCACCTAATGGATTCATGATAGGCTACTTGCAAACTAATATTATGAGGAAGCAAAAACTATGGCTAGGCAAGGAGAGCAAGCCATTTAGTAGAGAAAGAATGGAGCAGAGTGGCAGCCACACCAAAGACCAGGTGGCCGATGAAACACCTGGAGAAAGTTCAGTTCAGCTCCTGGTGTGTGCTGGTTCTAATCCATGTGGATCTTCACTATAAACCTTCTCTAAGTGAGTCAGCTGCTTACAACCAAAAGATTAAAAAGCCAATTAATAGCCTCCTCTCTGGGTTTAACCAAAATCCCATTTTGTTTTGTTTGAATTTGGATTTCTGTGACTCAAATGGTGCAGACTTTTAAAAATGCTGTTTTGACTGAGAAGGAAAACAGTCTGTTATACTTGTATACCTGGGTTCAAATTGAGAAAAATAGAAAAATAAAGTCCCATCACAGTAAACATACTGAACTTCCACTGAGGCCACACTGAGAGCGGTGGCATGGGGCACGGGATTGACTCTATGACGTTTTCCTACACGTTAGGACAACGGTGTGAGCCCCTGAGCCCAGACCTCGTCCCTCCAGCTCTCAAGCTCCTGCTGATGCCTCTGAGCTTACGCACTGGCTTGTCCAGTGGGTATTCGGTCACCTTGGGGGAGACGCTGTCCTGCGTGAGGAGAGGCTAGCTTCTGGGTCTCGCCCAGTCCTAACGTCCAACTTTCTGGTGAAGGAAGCTCCAAAGTAGGAAGTTCACAACTAGAAAGAAGAGAAAGGATAAAAAAGGGAGAACAAAAGCAATGACGTGCAGCTCTCCACTGAGGTGACCCCAGCGGCAGAGGCTTCACACTGGTGCTACAGTCTTCCAGGGCAGCAGAGGGGATGAGGGTGAAGACACATGCAGCTGCCAGGACTCCCACCACGGCAAAGGGGGTGTGTAACTAGGGCAGTCCACATAACTCCCATCGGCCACGGAAGACGACTGAAGAGGCAGGCAGAGAAAAGCGCTAATTCAGGGGCTTAGGCTGAGGGGGTTTGCAGTGGTAAATACGGTTTTCAGAGGGGAAGCAAAGGGAATTAACACGAGGGTTAGCCCAGCATAGAGAGAACGAGTGGGCAAAAATCCCGGTAGCTGCCCAGACCAGAAGGGCTTTGCTTGCTTAGAAAGGACCAGCCCCTCTGCCCTCACATCTGAATGCTGTCCTGAAATATTTAAGAGAAAAATCATGTTTATAAAAGGAACACCTGAGCATGCTACTAGTGTGATCCCTGCTGAAACAGGAAAAGGCAAGAGGCGTGTGGGTTTCCAGGAGAAACAAATGGAGGTTGGAGAGCTAACAGGAACAACAAAGATGCATCATACACTTCACTAACCTTCACACAACTCCCTCACCCATTTTCATCTATTAAAAGGCGCAGGACAGACAAACCCCACAGGAAGGCATGATAAGGAAAGGGAGTCAACCTCAAAGCCTCAATGAAAACCACAGTGACCTATCTCTTTCCTCTCTACCTCTCTGGTAGGAGACACTTATCTTTGAACCTGAGCAGATAGTTTGTCAAAGCAAGAACTCAGAACAAATCAAATATAACCACTGATTGGGCACAGCCCAGTTTTAGAAAGCAGAAATTAGTTTGAGACGAATTAGCCTTAGGAATCCACCAATATCCTCCAGGAATGCCCCCACTGAAAACCTGGCATCACTACTGGCCCTTAGGAAAAGAAAGATTCCAGGTGCAGTTTTTGCTCCAAGAAGAGCAAAGTGAGCAAGGGTGAGCCCACTGAGCTCCTCTCCCAGGCAGGACGTCTGGTCAGGAAAGTCTTACTGCTCGGTGCAGGAGTAAGTGCCTAGTCTCTCTCAGCAAAGTAAAACCTACTGAAAAGGGGATGAAAATAAGCTAGTATGTCCGATATTTTTCAAGAAATAAGAGCTTCTCAACTGGATTATTACCAGAGATTCATAAAGGCAATTTCTTATTCCTTACGGACAGAAGGTGTCAGTTTTCTCAAACAGATACCAAAGGCTGTAGGAAGAGCTCCTTGCAGGCCGCAAATGCTCCTTTGACAAGTGCAGAGAGGCCTTTCTCCTGAGCCAAAGAGAATCCGACACTAGGGGGTCTCTTTATGAAGAGCCCCACGATTGTTTTATGGGGTGCACAAAGAACACCCGGATAAAATAAACAGTGAGGACTTTTCATTGCACAGGGGCCACAGTAGAAAAAAATTAGAAGGTGTACACATTTTTCCTTTTGTGTAAAAAATAATTATATATACATTTTTTAAAAATAAGGAAATTCAATGTCTATGACACTAAGCATTCTTTCTTTATTTTACTGTCACCAAAGGGAGGATATAGCTTTTTTGCCTAATGTTTGTGAAAAAACATTTAGCTTCCATTAAAGGATCTAATTGTACTGTCTCAACCTTAAAATCTGATTGTTGAACAAGGTATTTTTTGAAGCTGGTTTATTTTGCCATTCTTTGACTAACCTTGTAACACAACTGCAAAATGCTATCGTCTCAGTCTCTTAATACTCTATTAAAAAATAATAAGTTGTGTTTTTTTCCCCCATTTAAACTAGAGTCATGGAGTCAGCTTGCAAGCTAAGAATGGTTTTCACATTTTTAAGGGTTATTTTTTTAAAGACCAGAATAATGCAACCAAGACTGCATGTGGCCTAACACAGCCTAAATATTATCTGACTTTTTACTGAAAAAATTTGCCAACCCCTGAACTAGATTAACAGCAGAATGCTCAACACAGAGAAATACACCTTGGTCTATTTATTTTGAAGCACTGCTTCTAAGACCAAGCCAGGGAAACCGGTGTACTGTTCACCCTGCATTTAATCACAGATCTGGCCGGGAGAATACTTCTTGGCTGGTCTCAGCTTAGTCTTTTCTAGGCTTGTCCATCTTTAGGATTCACAGTTCCTAAATTTAGATCTCGAAGACCACCCCAAAATTAGGCCAGATTCATGTAGTTTATGGGCCATACGTAGTTCATTTGCCCAATGCTCAGCATTAATCCACTTAGAGAAACATCTTCGTGAAATAATCGACAATGCTAGGTAGTATATGGCCAATTCCAGCTGAGGGATTGCTTGAGGGACCCAAGTGGTGTCCAAGAGCCCACGAGTGAGACAGATGGCAGTACAGTCCCAGCACAGGAAGGCGTGAGGCATTTTGTGGCAGGGAAGGGAGTCCAGCTGAAGCAGAGACACCGAGAGGTACTTGGGCCCCCACTCTGGTCATGCACATAGGAATTCCATAACGGGCAGTGACACGAGCAATCAGGTTTCAGTCTCAATAGGACGGTGCTGGGAAAAGTATCTGAGTATATTCCTCACTGTGTTGGAAAAAAGGACAGTCTCGTACCATGGCTTTTTTCCTAAACAATCAAGTAAATCTGGCATCTTTGGCATTTAACCAAGTTCAAGGAGAGTCACTAAGCAATGAGTTGGCTCTGTGCAAAGAAGTCCTGCCCTGCGCTGCCACCAGCCCAGGTGGTTTTCCCGGTGCTGCGTCTCCTGGCTGCCAGCGTGCGGGCCAGGCTGCCTGCCAGGGGAGAGCAGTGATCAGGGCATCTCTTTTAAGAGATGTTTTGAACTAGAAATTAATTTCTGGATGTCAGGAATTCTTGACAGGGAAGTTTTGGCTATCAAACACTGTCCTCAAAATTCAAATGACTTTACGTCTCCACCCGAATCTGGGACTGACCCATGATGCCAAGATGCTGAGGGAAACAAGATGAGTCATGGCCTAAGGAATTTTGGCGGTGGTGGTGGTGAAGTGCTGTACAGAAATGTGAAAGCTGGAAAGCAAGGAGACGTGTATGTTCAAGGGCTGAAATAAAAGCCGGGGCCGACATCCACATCCAGTAAATATTTCCACTGCTTAAAAGTCAGTGAAATGCAGTGCAGTTGCTCTGACCTGCTTTCTCCACAAAGGCGTTGGTCTATGACAAACCTGTTTATCTGAACTTTTATTTTCATTATAACTTTAAGTCTAAATGGCTCATACTGACCCAATTTCCAAACTACAGTTGAGGTCATTTCCCCGCTCACCTCCCTAACTCACCTCCTGTGCCCCTTGGTGCCCACAGAGCAGGCCTGGGCTGAGGCCCTCTCAACATTAATTTTGTCCCTAGACATTAATTTCGTATTTCACAAAACAGCCCCCAGTAAAAGCTTCTATTTGACCAAACATACACAGCTGTTTGGAGAAGGGTCAGGGAGCAAAGAAGAAGAGCAAACATTATATGGACTATGACACCGCTGAAAATACTCTTTAAAATTAAAACCAGTGGGTCACAGTTACATGTCAGCCACCACCTTCCTTCCAGAGAGGTGCATCTCCTGACCTTCAAATAACTGTTCCGACCAAGTGATCAAACCAGCGGCCTGATTAACATGCGGCTACGAGCGAGTTTACAGACCTTGGCAGCTCCTCCCAAGGCTGTTTCCCCATCGGTAAGAGGGTGGCAACGGTCCTCCTCTCCTTCACCGGGGTTATTAGCGTCCACACTGCAAGCCCTGCACGAGGAAACCATCAGCACCACCCTCGTGCTGAGGTCTCATAAGGGAGGACGTACGGGCAGGGACACTCAGGTGAGTGAGGAACAACCCATGTGAGGTCTGGCTCGGTGGCACACAAAACATGTCCAAACATTCAGAAGCACGGTTGTCACAACTCGAGCCTTGGGACAAGTTCTCAGGATATGAATGGCCCTAGCCATTGCCGGCCTTCTCCTTTCTTCCCCAGTCCCCAGGCCCAATTTAGAAAGAAAAGTGTATGGTGGCTCGCTTTAGAAAGAATGCTAACTTTTCCTAGCAAGATAAATGAACAGAGAATGTTAGAATATTCTTACTTCAAATAAGTCACATTTCCCATGACACATCTGCAGTTTTAATATTTGGGTGTGTGTTTTACAAAGGAAGCCTCAAATTCTGCTCAATTGGTACCCTGTTGCTTCCTCACAAAATTTAGGTAACATAAGATGAAAACCTTGCAATTTCCAGAAATGCTGAAGAAGCCAAGAATTAGCTCTATTGTAATAGTTCTGAAGTTGTGGGTTTGGATTTTATATAACACATCTGCAATGTTCATGCTCTTTTAACTTCTGGAATTTGGGTTTCAAATAAAAGCAAGATTCTGGTAAAACTGATTTTAAATTCTTTCTGAATGAGACCAAACTAACTACTAGCAGTCTACTCTTAATATTACATATCACGGATTTTTTATCTAAGCATTAAACACTCATATAGAAGTTAATGTAATCGGGGGGGGCAGGAAGCAGCAAATTTAGAGCAAAGCTATATAAAAATCCACTTAGGAAAAAATTAAGACAAAAATTACAGCTGCTCTGTATAGACATCTCTCCCCTTTTTTCCCACCAAATTTTGATAATTTTATACAGAGAGGGAGACACACACAGAGAAAGGAGATTATAATATGTTCCAAAGTAAAGGGCACACATGAACTCATTCTTAGCACTAGGCATGCAGACTTGCTGATTATCTCTTTAGGTTTCTACCACTGTTACAAAAAGAAACCTACTTCAAAAGTAGAGACTCCCTGTTATCCTGAAGGTCCCCAATTTGCAGCTTGCTATAAAATGTGCCTGTCTGCTACCTCTAAATGATGGACAAAAATACCTTCAAACAATTATAACTGGCTTTGGCAGAAGCATAGGCGTCCGTTCTCTTCTGAACTTAACTGTAGCCAGCAATGGAGTCCAGCTGAGTGAGAACATAAGCTGACGAGAATGTCAGAGGCAACCACACAGGAGAGGCCACGGAGGCTGAACACATGAACGCACGTGGCACATAACCCACCACGAACAGACACACAGTACTTACTGCTACGAACAGCATGCAGTACATGGAGAATGAAGAGTGGCCCGAGTAAAAGGACAATCTGAAAGAGAAAGAAGAGAAACATTAATTTTCTCTCCTAGAGGCCGAGACTTCTTGATTTCATAACTGTCCTTACCTACACAGTGCATACAGCTCCCTCCCCTCACTTAACGATCAGAAGCGTGGGATGGGGGACAGTGAGGACAAGGCTGGCGGGGTCTGAGGTCCAATTTCTATAGTGTCATTTTGTTGAAATTTTCAGGATGGATAATGAGTCATTGAGAACAAACTTGCCAAGCATTTCCAAAGTAATACTTGACAAGCCCTAACTGACATACATGGCCTGACTTTATTACATATAAACTTTGTGACCATGATTTAAGGTTTATTTTCCACTTGCACAGTTTGCCCCTTAGTAATAGTAACACCTCTTTTGGAACACTCAGAAGCTGACTACTTTTTTAAAAAAAACCAATAAATTTAAAAAATTTAACAGAGCAAAATTTTTGCATTTTAAATCGACACACATCTTGCCTTAGATTTCCCACCAGATTAAATGCTTTCATTTAACATTTATTTTTAAATTGTGCATTGACATTCCTGTACCAAATGAATCATCTCAAATATTATAGTCTATAAACATCTGAGTATCATCTTCCCACCTAAAAATGACGGAATGCTTGCAAAACTTAATTTTATGGCACTTTGGATGGAAAAAGAAAAAGAAAGCTCACTAACATTCACGATCTAAGTTCTGCTTACATGGTATCAGCCGCTGATGCAGAAAAGGCAAGCACATTTGATACAGAGGTTACTCTATGCAAAAGATTCATCATGCAAATAATTAGAATGCTGCTGACTGCTTTCCCTACATACAAATAAGAACAAAACCAAGAGGGACAGGCTCTTATTTTACCTATTACGCCCTGCTTGCTTCAAAAGGAATTTGGTCCCCTGGATTCAGAGAGGAGAAAAGACTCCTAGAACACACATATAAAAAGTTATGTGTGGGGCCGGCTGGTGGCTCAGGCGGTTAGAGCTCCGTGCTCCTAACTCCGAAGGCTGCCGGTTCGATTCCCACATGGGCCAGTGGGCTCTCAACCACAAGGTTGCCAGTTCAATTCCTCAAGTCCCACAAGGGATGGTGGGCTCCGCCCCCTGCAACTAAGATTGAACACGGCACCTTGAGCTGAGCTGCCTCCCGGATGGCTCAGTTGGTTGGAGCGTGTCCTCTCAACCACAAGGTTTCCGGTTCCACTCCCGCAAGGGATGGTGGGCTGCACCCCCTGCAACTAGCAATGGCAACTGGACCTGGAGCTGAGTTGTGCCCTCCATAACTAAGATTGAAAGGACAACAACTTGACTTGGAAAAAAAGGCCTGGAAGTACACACTGTTCCCCAATAAAGTCCTGTTCCCCTTCCCCAATAAAAAAAAAATCTTTAAAAAAAAAAAAAAAAAAAAGTTATGTGTGTAAATTTGGCAAGTGAGAGTAGGTGGGAGATTTCCTAAGCATATAGGGATGATGATTCTACCAAGAATTATGATAGTCTATTTGTATCTAACAGATACATTCCTAAGAAAGAGAATACTCTAACTTCTGTGCCAACTAGGAATTAGGTAATTAAACCAGATAATTATACTGGGTTTAATCTATGTAAAACAAGAAAAATAAATCACTTTTACCCTTGCCAACTATTTGGCCATAGAGAATAGATCAATACAAATCCTTATTTTAAATCAGACAATTAGAGTTCCCTACTTTTTATGGTTAGTTTCAGTGAGTTATATTGAAGAGCTGACAAGTTAAATAAACACCAATTTCAAGGACTGTCAAATCCCATTAAGCCAACATGACCATGATCACAGAAATGTTCTCAAAGCCAAGCAAGCTGAAAGTTTCCCTCCGACTTCATGTTCAGAGTATTCACTGTACGCTGTGCCACAAAATCATGAATTCCAAACTTATGATATTTTGAACAGCTCTGATTCAGTCACAGGGTGATTTCATTAGTTAAAAACACAATGGTTTCAGTTTTTTATTCTGAATACATAAGCATATTTTATTCAGTACAGAATCAGCCAAAGAAGTCTGGCTCTGACTTTGACAAGAATATGAAACAGAAAGGGAGAGCTCCACCCAACCCCAGTCTCTAAGCCTTCCCCCACAGTACGTTATTAAGCCAACCAGGGTAATATGGACTTTTATTTCTATTAAAAAGAAAATAAGCAGAATAAGACGCCAAAATATAAATTCAAATTCTTTTCATATTTCCTACAAATCTCTTTACTGGCATCTCTAGGAGATAGAGCTCGTAGGAGCATCTTATTGTGTCCATAATTCACAAAGGAACATATAATTGTATATGGTTAGTTTAATAAAAACCCGAAGAGCAGTCGAAATGCAGATTGTTTTCATCACAGTGACCGCAACTGAAATGTTTAAGATTTTGGCCCTGGCCTAAGCACACTGCCGTTATTAGATTTTTAACCAATCCTAGACTACCATCTCATTTCATTATAGCCCCTCTAGTGAAGGCAGATAGATACAGTAACAATTTAAGCCAGCTTTCTATCAAAGCTTAGAAAAGTCTTTTCAGAAAGAAAATTTACAGAGATAAAAATATATTCTGAAATACAGCTGTTTTCACTAACTCTGGAGTATGGTGTATTACACAGTGAACAGGCAGACTGGTCATGACTATGTAACTTGCTGTGACTGGAACTCTATTCTAAATGGCAAATTGAAGGTTTTTTCCCTTACATTTGTCAGCCAGGGCAGCCCTTCTCCTGGGAGAGCTCATTCACCTTGGCCTGAACTCGGATACCGTAGCCTGAAGCCTGTTCACAGCCCTCCACCCCCTGCCGCAATGTCTGTTCCCACTTCTGTTTCAACACCCACATCAATGTTCAGCCTTATAAAGTTTGAAAATGCCATTATTTTGCATCCATTCTTGAATGATGGTTTTCCTGAGTATGGAATTCTAGATTGATGGATTTTTTTCTCATGACTTGGAAGATATCATTATACTATTTTCTGGCTTCTTTTTTTGTAATTAAAATATAAGCCTTCTGTTTCCCATTCCTTTCTGCGTTACCTGTCTTTTCTCTACAATTTCTCCCCTTCTCCACCAAAGTTTTCCATATTCTGCAGTTTCACTATCATGGATCTAGTAGGAATTTCTTTTTATTTATTTGGTTTAGTACTCATGGTTTCCTATGTCTGAGGATTTGCATACTTCACAAATTCTGGAGCGGTATCTCAGCCATGATAGCTTTGATTTTGTATCCTCCACATTCTTTTTTTCTGAGATTCTGATTCAGCATGTTAGACATCTTCATTGTATCCCTCCATGTCGCTTAATCTCTCTTTTGTATTTTTAATCTTTTCTCTTCAGGTCTATCTTCCATTTCAGTCCTCCCTTTCACTGTGTCTAACGTGCTTAATTTATCTGTTAATTTTTTTAAAATTTAAATTACTATATATGTATCATTTATAGAAGATCTCCTTTGATTCTTTTTCAAATCTGTCCGTTCAACTTTGATGCTCTTCATACTACATCCTATTCTCAATCTCTTGTCCTACACAGTAGACATTAATTTTATAGTCTATATGGTAATTCTAATATCTGCAATCTTTGATAGTTTATGTAGTTTGTTGTATCTGCTGACTTTCATTTAGGATAGCTTGTTTCTATGTATGTTCATTCATATTAGAATATGAGCCCATGTCCTTGGGACTGTATCTGTGTTGAATCTTAGAGGCCTTCATTTAGAAAGAGTTCATTCAGAGAAGATAGGTTCTCTCTTGATGGGTTCACTACCAATCCACTTTAAACTTCTAGCTCTTTTTTTAAAGCTATACAGATAGTATGAATTCTGTCCCCAGAACGGTGTGAGTATGGTCTTGTGGTTAAGAAATCTTTTTGATAGTTGTCCTGGGAGGATGTGGCCCTTTGGGAGTCCTTGATTTATTCATGGGCATCTATCTGTCTGCCTACTCTGCTCTGGCCTCAGCCTTTATCTCCTGTGCCTCCTGCTAAGAGCCTATCAAAATTCAAGCTCTAGGCTACAAAGAATTGGCACATACTTTTAGGACACGCATCATATCTATAGCATTAACTGACCCCAGCCACAGAGAAATGCAATTTCTTAGTCCCCAGCCCCGACCCATTGAATCAGAAGCTCTGAGAGTGAGGCCCAGCAATCTGTATTTTAACAACCCCTCCACATGATTGCAATGAAGCTAAAATGTGAGAAACACTGGGGCAAAGAGAGTCAGGGTAATGGAGGGCTGAGGAAGCAGTCACAGCTTCAATGGAAAGTGTCAGGTACTGACATTCAACATAGAGGGGGTGGAAAGGTACTGGCCTTGGAAGTCACATTCCTTTTAAATACACTAATAACTAATGTCCTTTCATAGAGTGAAAGAGCTTTTAAAATCATTGCATCTTTCATTCTATACATTATAAGACTAAAAAGAAGGTTGTCTGGTTTGCTGATATACACATGTATGAGAAATACAGATAAGCCTGAACAAATAAATCTTTTCAGAGGCATAAAGGTTTCTCCAGTAATGTCTACTATCAGACCATAGAGAAGAAGCCATTCTCTCAAAGTATAAAGCAGGTTTTACCGGGAATTTAGTACCACAGCCAGTCGCTCCAGTTATAATGGGTTTTCACTGTTATAGAGGCATTCCCTTAAACTTCAGGTTTAGTTACCCACATGTGGGTTGCATTAAAAAAGAAAAGGACAACTACACTTTAATTAAAATTTAAAAAAAAAAAATCCACTGAAAGAACACACCAGAAATTAATTTTAAAAAAGGAAAATTATTTCTTACATTCAAGCAAACATATTGCAATTAAACATCTAAACAATACGAAGCTGCCATAATCTAAACAGAAATAACTTTGTATTGACTATCAGACTCATATAGTCAGAGATGAGCCACTCATAGTTGATCAGGAACACAGAGTTTATGCTTAAACAAATGTAATTTAAAGTAAAAGCCAGGAAAAAGGAAAAACGTGAATCTCTTAAAGGCACCAAAGTTTCTGTACTGTATGATCACAAACAGACCAGCTTGCTGTGCCCAATCTTATTAATAAATGCACCCTACCTAACAGGGTAAATATCACTCCCACGTCCCGAGACAGCAGATGTCATGCAAGGTCATGTTCCCATAATCAAGGTGATATAAAGCAGTGGTTCTCAAAATGCAGTACCAAGATCAATAGCAACAGCAGCATCTGGAAACTTGTTAGAAACATCCATTGTCGGGCCCCACCCCAAATCTTCTGAATCAAGCACTTTGGGGATGAAGCCCAGCCCAGATATTTGTGTTTTAACAAGCCCTCCAGGTAACTCTAGTGAATCACTGACGTTTGACAGCCACTGGTCTATAGATTCTCTAAAGAGAAATTTGACCTAGGAAGGGAGCTAAAGGTCTGAACGACCTGGACTCATTAGTAATATTTTTGAAAAACTGAATGTAATGCTATTCTTACTGGCATAAGAAATGGCAGTTGGATGTCTTACTATTGAAAGCACAGCCCCTTTTAATTTATAGTAAACTCCCAAGTATTGATTTTAAACAATGAATAGGAGCTCTCTGGAACTACAAATAGTAAGTATTTCCTTATAGTCCATTATGTTCTTACTTCTATGTTTAGGACTCAATGGCTACCACAAATGAAGCCCAGTAAAAGTCCTGTGAAAACAGTGATATTAGACAGAGCACAAGAGCACGCACAGGGAGGGAAGAGGAGAAAAAGGAAGTAAGAGAATAAGTGGGAAAAAAGTCAAGACCAAAAACCAAAATTGTAGGAGGGTACTCTCACCCTAAGATGTAACTCTGACTCATAGTGAACAAAAATGACTCATTTTGAGTGTTTATGTTCCCTTCTCTCCAATGTCAAGCATTCTGATAATTAAAAACGTACAGAGGCAGGCTGTGGAGACAAATTTTAAAAGCTGGTTACACTATAATCCTAATAAACTATAGACAATGTCTAGACTGAAATGTTTCTGCATTTTTGGCATCCTGACTTTTAAAATTCAAGAGAAAAGGAAAAGTCTGTATCCAACCAAACTATGCTCCACAATAGAATAGCAATGCAAAGTTATGTACCAATGTTATACAGCTCTGAAACTGGCAACTAACTCATTCTGGAAACACTGATGGAAATCACATTTTTTTCTTGGAAGATACAAAGTCTTAAAATTTCATTTCTATGTTTGACTTTCTCTTTGCTTCAGAACCCCAAACCTTATTAACAGATCTTCTTATTGAAAACCATAATTATTTTTAATGTATATAGCTCTGCAATTTTAGTTATCCAGACAGTCATACTGCTTTTGAAGTGGTTGTTTTCCTGACTCTTACATAGGACTTTAAGTGGACAATTGCATGGGGGTTGGTGTAGAAACTTTAAAGGATGATGGGTAAAAAAACCTAGGCATACTTAAGTCAAGAGTGCAATCAGAGTAATACTATATGTTGATTAAGTTAGATATACTAGAAAGAGATAGAGTATGACACATATGGACGGAGAATGGTAATTCCTTTTATACCATTTTAAATAAATTACATTATTTCATATTTTACCTAAATGTTTTGTTTGTAAGAAATAAAAATCTCTAAAAAGATACACTGTCAAAAGAAAATTTTGAGCTAAGATTTATGTAACGGAACCTTAAGTAAACCTTTATCACCATAGTAACTTTCTTAAATTCCTTGGTTGAGAGAAAACATTAGAGTTTGCCTGTTATTTTCTGTTGGGTAATGGAAGAGAGATATTATTAGAGATATAAGCACGGTACTTGGTAGAAAAGTACTAAACTAAGACTCGAATTGTGAAAAACATTAAGAAGCTCAACAAACTCCACGTAGTACAAATGTAAATACAGAACCATACCTAGACATATCACGGTAAAATTGATGAAAGCAGTATAAGAAAAAATTATACATCCCACAAAGGGGAACAAGAATATAATTAAGAGATGATCTCTCATCAGATTTCTCAGCCATCTCTTTAGCAGAAACCAGAAGACTGTGCAATGACATAGTCAACATGTGGAATCACAAAAATACTAAAGAAATTTCTTCAGGGTGAAAGAAATAACACCAGATGTTAAGTTGAATCCCAACTTACCCCTCCACTGTGTACTCTGGAACTCCAGTTCTATAAAGAAACCTGCATTTCCCATGTCCTTAAACTAACTCTTCACTGAAGATTCAATATGTCTTTTAATCATTAAAGAAATCTTCACTTAATTTCTATAAAAATGATTCTTTAAAGCAAAAACTACAACACTATTTTGCTGGGTTCCTAATGTATATGGATGTAAATACATGACAATAATAACCCCAAGTGTGTGGAGGTGGGGGGCACAGAGCTACACTGCGTATAAAGGGCTAATTTTGCCATAAGAAAATCAGCATTAACTTGATATAAATTACGATTAAAAGATGTATACTTTACTCCCTAAATACCAAAAATTAACCAAACAATTTAGGAAAAATTTCAGTACAATACTTAATATGATACACTAAAAAAGATTTGTGTAGTAAGAAAAAGTATAGGAGTAAGAGAAATTAAAAGGAAAAAGAAATTATACCTAAAACTAATGAAATGTTATATGCCAATTACACCTCAATTAAAAAGAGATGAGACAAAGAGAAAACATGCAGCAAAATGGCAGACCTAAATCCATATGGATAGTTACATTAAGTGTGAATTAATTAAGCACTCTAATCAAACAGCAGGGATTTTTCAGACTGGATTAAAAAGAGTAAACAAGATCCAACTATATACTTTAAATATCCAACAAACACATTTGAAATGCAAAGCTCATATAAACTAAAGCTTTACTTATGGAAAGTATATACCATCCAAACAATAAACATAAGAGAACTAGAATGGCTATATATTAACATCAGACAAAATAAACTTAAGGCAAAGAATATTTCTAGAAGCAAAGACATTTCATACAGAAAAGGGCACATACAGCAGGGAAAAAAATACTTGTAAATGTTATATATTAAAGAGCAGAATCACAAAATAAATGAAACAAAAGATGGCAGAAATGAGAAAACAAAGATAATTCAACAATTATAGAGATTTCAAACTCCTAAAGAATTAACAAAACATCTTTATATTATAGAAAATTCATAAAGATATAGAAGATTTGAATAACACTATCAATACACTATCCATGTTGACTGAATTGACATCTACAAAAACACTCGACCTCAAAAACAGCAGAATACACAATCTCTTCAAATGCATGGTACATTATTGAGGACAGACCATATGCTGGGCAATGAAACAAACCACGATAAATTTAAAAGAATTCTAATCACATAAAGTATGTTCTCTGACCATAATGCAATTAAACTAGAAATGAATGAGAGAAAGATAACCCATAAATCAAAGAGGAAAACACAAAAGAAATTATAAGATATTTTCGGTTAAATGAAAATGAGGATGCAACATATCAAAATGTGCAACACAGCTAAAGATCTCAGTTTCATCTTATGAAACCACAAAAAAGAACAAATAAAACTGAAAGCAGAAGAAAGTAAATAAAAATAAGAGCAGAAACAAATGAAATTGAATACAGAAAACAACAGAAGAAATCAATGAACCTGAAGAAATTAATAAATAGATTAGTAAAATCGATAAAGTTCTAGCCAGACCACTCAAGAAAAAGAGAGAAGGCACAGATTACCAATGGCAGAAATGTAAGAGGGGAGAACTCTACAGTTCCTACAGACAATGAAAGAATGATGAGACACCATGAACAACTTGATGCCAATAAATCTGATAACTTAGATGAAATGGGCAAATCCCTTGAAAGACAAATGACCAAATCTTATACAAGAAATAGATAACCTGAATAGTCCTACATCTATTTTAAAAAATAAAATAATAGTTTAAAATATTCCCACTAAGAAAACTACAAGTCTAAATGGATTCACTGGTGAATTCTACCAAACACTTGATACTAAAGCTAGACCAAAAAAACACGGAAGAAAACTGTAGACAAATAACACTCATGAACATAAAAGTAAAAATCCTTAACAAAATATTAGCAAATCAAATCCAGTTAAAATAAAAAGTATAATACAGCATGACCACATGTTTATCCCAGGAATGAAAAGATGCTTTAATATTCCAAAATTAATGGGATACACTGTATTAAAATAAAAAAACACACAATATGACTATCTCAATAGCACAGAAAAAGCAACTGACAAAATCCAACACACATTCATGATAAGAATGTAACAAAAGGCATCTACAAAAAGCACACAGGTAACATACTTAGTGGTGAATGACTGAGTGCTTCCTAATTCAGGAAGAACACGAGCATGTCTGCTCTCACCACTTAGCCAGTATAACAAGACAAGGAAAAGAATTAAAAGGCCAAAGAGAAGGGAATATAAGAAATATAACCCTCTTCATTCACAGACAGTATGAATGGGAACAGAGAAAATCTTGAGGAATCTATAAAAGAAGTTACTCCAACTAATAAATTAGCAAGACTGCAGTATACCAGGCCGATATAAAAACCAATTGTGAAAAAAAATGTATTTCTAAGCACAATAGAAAATTGATTTAAATTTTTTAGAAAACCTTTTCACAACAGCATCAAGAAACACTAAAAACGTAAAATGTGTGCAAGATGTGGATACTGAAAACTAAAAATATAACTACGAGAAACTAAAGAAAACTTAAATTAATGGAGAGAGACCTCATATTCATGGATTGAAGGACTCAGTATCAAGAGAATAATTCTTCACAAATTGACACATAGATTAGAAGTAATCTCTATCAAATAAGCTTCCTCTTCTCCAACCAAGCCATGTGCTCATCCCCTCCATCCCAACGCTACTGTGAACTCTGGAACTCCAGCTCTGTTGTTCAAGGCCTCTGTATTTCCGTGTGTCTTCAAACTCTTCACTGAAGGTTAACTACATCTCCTAGTCATTAAGTTAAAAAGCCTTTCCCTCGTACACTGCTTGGCTCTGTAGTGCTATCGAAGTGGAGAATGAGGTCTCCACATCCCATGCCTTGTTGGTGTTGGTATCTTATCCCTCCTCAAAGCCATTTCTGAACCATTCTTCCCCTACCTCTCACAAAAATGCTTGCTCACCCAAGCTCAAATCAACACCACCACCTTCTACTATCTACTTCTCAGCCACCTACGTTTCAGTCACTTTTCCCTCCTTCATTCTTTAAGACATGATACCCATACCAGTCCTCACATCACCACCTCAGAGCTCACCATTCAACAACCTCTCTAATCTTTGGCTTCATTACAATGGGGAGCTTCTCTTCCATTGTCATCATTTGTTTAACGTAAGTCTTCCCTGCTAGACTAAGCTCCATGAAGACGGGAACTGCTGAATCCTAAGCACACAGCATAGTGTATACTCTTAGTTACACAAGGGGTTTTTTCATCCCCACTAAATGCAAAAATTAGGGGCTACTAGCAGGCCTGTGTAGCTTACAACAGAACAAACAAGGACAATAACGTATCTGGGAATCACATACAAAAAACAATCAAAGGCTGTTGTACCCAGGGAAAGTATTTATTAGATGATGAATAAGGGAAATGGATAGCTATCATAAAATACAAGGTCAATCATATAAAAAAGGTACTGGCTGACAATTCTGAAACCTGAGATGAGGAACTGGCTCTTCTACTAATTAGTGGCTTTATTTAATGTTATCGGGCTTGTTTGCTCATCTGTAAATTAAAGAAGTTGGACCCTTTGTATTCCAAACATTCTATTTCATTCATGCCTAATGGTGCTCCAGATGCAGAATGCAGCCCAACAAGGGTGTTATAAGAAGGCAACCTGAAGACCTAACGCTGTCAAGATATGAAGTTACCTTATAAAAAATATATACTCTAAGGATACTAAGAAATCTAGCAGAGCTTCACACATGGTTGGACTAGGTCATAAGTCAGCAAACTATAACCCCTGGAGTAGCCACTGTTTATGTAAATAAAGTTTCACTGAAACACAGCCACACCCATTCATTCAGAGATTGTCTATGGCTGCTTTTTCCTGCTACAACAGTAGAGTTGGATAGTTGTCAAATGGATCATATAGCCCACAAAGCCTAAAATATTTACTCTCTGGCACCTAAGAAAAAGTTTACTGACCCTGGACTGTTATGATCTATGAGGTTCATTTTATATCATTATACACTGGAGATGAAAGAGTTGCATTAAAATACTCTTAAATAGAGGACAGGGATAAAAGAATGAGTAGAGAGAATAGATTGAACATATGAACTCAATTCATCTCCCTGTGATTACATCAGCTTTTCTAAGCTAGTGAATGGCTCATCTTCCAGTCACTGAAAACTTCTATTCTAAGAATACACAAGATAAAACAAACATCAAAGATTTAACACGCACCTGCCCTCCTTCACTTTTTGTGCATTCCCTCGACATATGTAGTTTTCAATGTAACCATCACTGCAGTTGATTTTTGACCAATCTGGGTCACAAACATCCAAGAAGTGAGGCCGCAATCTGCCTATTGAATACTTGGCAATGTCAGTCAGGGACTGGCTAGCAGCTGCACCAAATAAAAATGTTCCAATGGCTTTGTAAATAGTGGCTATGTAGTTATTCCTGATAAAGGAATTAGAGTGCAAGACGTTACAGTAAACAGACAGGGTTTCTCCAATAATCATCTGAAAAAGAAACAGAAATAAAACATGTTAAAGCAGCAACCAGGCACTTTCAACAAAATTAAAAATAGAAAAGAAAATGGTAAATCACAATAAAATCTTTATTGTAAAAAGACCCTTCCTGTTTTTTCCTTTACAAATGGAATCAACTTAGGATATCTAATTCTAAACCATAAAAAAAAGGTGTCAGATCAATTGTGGATGCTGCTTACAAAGCAATGGCTAAGCTAAAATAATTTCAAAGTCTACTTAAAACAATACAACCTTATTTCTTTTCTTGTATTCTAATAAACTGAGTTTTAATAAGTAGACAGTGATGTATTGTGGACAAAAACCATGGTGTTTGTTCAAAGAACACAAATTTTCCCAATTAAAATATCCTTTATATAAGTACTTTTAACAGTCTTCATTTTTATCAAAAATTCCTCTGAATTAAAAACATCTATCATATTGAAAAGCGGAAGACCATTTCAAGGAGTAAACAATCTAATATAAAAGCAGGGATCTAACCCTGAGGCCAGTGGGTGCAGAGGGCGGGGAGGGTAGCTGACAGGGCCTCCTCTTCCTGCCTCTCCCCAGACCTTTCTGCCCAGCTTCCTCAACAAGTCTCATTAAAGAGCAAACACACACTCATGCTCTCCTTCTCCAAGAAAACATTTCAAGCGACTCTTTCCTCTTTATTTTTCCCTGACTTTTGTAAAATTGGAGTTAAAGCCTTCCCAGATTCTAGAACAGCGTGTGCATGAATATGCAACAGTGTAACGAGTTTAAAGGCATAAAAGGCTTTCCAAATACTTTACAAGTTCACAGACCAATATCCTGAGAAGTTAAAACAATACTGAGTGGCAACATTATAAAAAATTACATTTGCTGATTAAAAAATAAGCCACACTGTAGCTACCTGAGACCAAAATAAACATTTAAATAACAGTCTGCTATTATTTATGTTGGAGGGGAGTATAAGTCACAAAGTTTTGCTTAGGATGCGTGCTAGTTTTGCTGCTTCATTTTACACAACAAATGTTCAATTTATATAAACAATTATATAATGCATTCAAAGATTTCCATTTATAGAGGACTAATTGTCTTCAGGGTGAGCCTTACCATAGGTGAAATAAATGGCTGCCTCCTGAAAAGAATTTCAAGAACTTGATACCAAGAATTCTTTCATCTGGTTCAATGGCTCCTAAAATTCCATAATTAGAGTCTTATAACTTTGTCAACTAGACTACGAATTCTACAAAAGCAGAGTGAATTTTTAGTTGTTGATTAGAAAGCTAATACTACCACAGTGACCTAAAACAGAGTAGGTGATCAATAAATTTTAATTGAAGATACTGCCTCTTGAGTAAAAAGGTAACTTAATATGTTTAAACATATTAAGCCCCAGATAAATTTATTCATTATGGTCCTTAATGTGAATAACTTAACCAGATCCTTTCCTGAGAACAGGTCTCACAGGAGAGGAAAACCATATGCACTTCTAGGGTTATGGTACCTCCGCAATTTTGCTTAGGGTTCTCCCAGACTGCCTCCAGCCAGTGGCCTTGCATTAAAGCATATACTATTCTCCTCAGGCTGCTAGGTTTTTCCAGCAACTGCCTTGATAGATTCACAGCAAGAAGTAATTTTTCTAATGTTTTATTATGGAGTAGATCTTTGATCATTTAAAATATATACCAAGCACACTAATTAACCGCAATTCGAGGAGTTGAAACTTCCACATCTCAGCTGTCAGTTGTTCTTGCAAAAGCAATCAACTGTTTTCCATAAATAGGTATTGATCTTTTTGAGTCTTCCTAGGCATAATGATTATGTAGGACAAGCCAAACCGTAGTTCTTGCCACTGGTGACAGAAAATCAGCTCACTAGGAGCATTCAGAGCACTGGGCACAGATTAAAAGCTGATGTGCAGAATCAGTGTAAGCTATCGTGCTCCATCTTTACTGAGAGAAATAAATATGAGAAGTTCTAAATCAATTCTTCTAAATTAAATGTACAGATGTGTCTGTGCATTTCACCTACATAGAGTAGCCATATTTTTGTTTAATTTAAATATCTTATCCTGCTCTTTGAGCCATTTATGCCAATTCTCTGCCTTTGGTGAAGTCCAGACTTAAGCTAACTAACGATGGCAGAATCTTAGAGCTGGGATGACTCAGCAGGTGTTATGTACTCAGATTCTAAAGGTCAGATAAATTACTAAGAACTGAAGATAAGGTTTGGGGGAGTAAAACAGGATACTTTTGAAGATCAAAGCTAATAATTATCTAAATCAGTATGATTCCAGCATGTAAAACCTATGCACTACAGTATTTTCTCGCCATCTCCTTTATATCTCCACCAATCGAGATGATTTTATCCATCTCTACACTGTCCCTATAGTTACGTGTCTTCCATTCAGAGCCCACCTTCCCAAAAGAATAATCTAAAATCACGGACATACTTCCTCTTCTTCCTAAATATCTCTAATTACCTCCATTCCTTTTATTCTACTGAATCTCTCTCAAAAGTCAAAACAGTCTCATCAGATCAAACGGATTTTTATCAACCCTCATTTACCTTAACTTTGGTAGTATGTGACACTGTTGACCATTTCCTCCTTACTGAAATTCTCTCTGGGCTTCCGAGAAACTACCCCAATTCTGGTTCTCTACAAGGCTCCCTCAATCACTCATGTATTTGTGGATCATTTGCAACTCATGTCAAAGACGTGGTATGAAGTCTGAATCATAGTCCTAAACGACTTTTTAAAGAAATCCTTTACCTTCTAGTAAATAAAATTAAACACATATAAGTCTAACCAAGTGCTGCCTGTAAGAAGCTGAGTTAATGAATAAACTAAAATTATTTTAAATTAGTACATAAAACCACTGTCCTACACAGTGTTTGTCTTTGTTGATACAATTAATATGAAAATAGCACTTGATAGCACCTTTAAACAGTCTGTTCTGTTTTAAGAAACCTACACTCAATTTACTTGCTGTTTTATTAAATATAAAGATGACTTTCGCACAGGTGATGCTGAAATAGTCAAAAGCTCCAAGTTAACGAAATAACAATAACGCATTTTTGTTAACTGAGCGCTGCCAGACACCCACAGGCGCCCGGAAGTCGGCGCCTGGTCCTGAGGCCTCTGGTCTGCAGCGGATTTCGGACTTTTGCTTGTACAGCATCCTTTTCACTGAGACACATAAAAATTAGAATTGAAAGACAAGTACACTTGTAGTAGTGTCTGAGTAGTTGACTCTTGTCTGAAATCAGGTACTGTTTGCAAATAAGAGTCCTACTAAAATTTTTATATTTAAATAGTAAGCTCTCAGGAACACATATATTCAAAAAAAAGACAAAGACCCTACTCTTACTCCAGAAGCATAGGCTTGGCTTTCTTTCTTTCAATAATCAAAACTCAGTGTAAAGATTTGTCGAGATTGAAGGGATCCACCGATTTCTTAAAACTTGACCATATTGCAGGTGAGTCGCCCACACTGTTGCTGCGTCACGACTCCCGTTTTTTCCCAGCACCTAGGACAGGCCGGCTCCACGGAAGGCAGCATGGCTACCAAGACGAACAAGGCTCCGTCTCTGCCTTCAAGGAGCTCACAACCTCAGGAAACAAACAGCTGTACAGCAGAGGTTTTCTTTTATTAATTGTGTACCACAAATTATGAGTTGATCAACTTTAGTGCTAATAAGGAAAACTGACGACATATATGACATTATTTTGTTGGCCTATCTCCTGGGTGGGACCACATTTTCTGCTTTTAACTAATAAGAAGAAAAACCTTGTTTCTAAAGTTACAAGTTATGGAGCATAAAACTAATCTAAATCATAGACTCTCTGGGTCAAGACATAAAAATCATCTAGTCTGATCACTTGACGTCTTCTCCCTAGAACACATTCTCGAAGCATTCCCACCTGAAATCCTAGAAAATAAGTTATTATTGTGTTTCAATACCAGTAAAAATTCTTTCATGTTCACTGCTAATTATCTATAGAACTTTGGCTGTTCTCTCCTATTTCTAGCATTATCTAAACATTCTTTAAAGTAAATATGGGTTAAATGAAGCCTTTGTTAGCAATTTTTCTTTTCCAGAATTCAGTAACTAGAAAGTAGACACATATACACAGATTCAATAAATTATAAAATAATATCCTAGGTATAAGGTATACTAGAAACATACTGATATTCATCTATTACATGATTACTGAAACAATAACCAATTACAGTTCTAAAAAACACAGTGACTTGAAAAAGATTAGCATAAAACCAACACATATTCAGCAAGGTTCTTCTAATTATACATTGTTATTCTTTTGTCCCCACCTAAAATAGCTGAAATTATCTTGATCAAATATACTTTCAATTAAAAGTTAAAAAAAAATACATTGTTTTACAGGGTTATGCATTCAATCATTAACAGATTAACACAAAAATTAAGCCAACTGCCCAAAAGTGATAAATTTGGAAAAAGCGGATTTAACTTACAACGATAATACTGAATGGAATGATTATTCCACCTAATAACGCATAAGGGATGGTGTCTTCTTTGTAAGGGTACTTGATGGACTCATCATTACAGAATAATCCTCGTTGGAAGGGGGTATGCCTTGAAGAAAGAATTGCAAAAGGCAATCCAGCTAGCAAAAGGAATAAATGAAAATATCATTAAAAAGGAAATATCAAAACTAATTAATGGCAACAATTATTCCAGAGGCTGTTTAAAAATACATTTGCCATGAAAATAAATAAGAGCACATGTAAAAAGGAAATGCAGCAATGCATGCAACAGAAGCTAGAAAGGTTACGGTTTAGGGTAAAGATCTTTTTTCTGCAGGAAACAATGCTCCAAGTCCTCTACTAATCAATTTAACCAAGAGTATCATCTTCCTTTTGTTTCTGCCCAAATACACTGAATGGATTTTAGGGAAGAAAAAAAAAAAAAAAAAAATACCCTCATGCTCGTTTGTCGTTTCATCACAGGGTTTTCAACACTATTTCTAAACCAATTTGTCACAGACTTTGCTTCCAAAAAGAAAAGAGCATTTTGTCATCCCCCATTTTGTCTCTATATTACTAGCCACTTTAGAGAGGTCATGGTCGTTGGCTAAGCTATCAGAGTATCAAATTAAGCTTTATCCATTCATTTCTGTACTGTCACAGCCAGTTTAGAGGTGCTGTGAAAAGGAGTCTGAACTTAAATCAAGTGTCTAAAGATGGACAATGGAATCAAGCACAAAAGCACCTGAAAAACAGCTCTCTCCGTTTCCATCAGCAATGATTTCCCTAAAGATCATGTCTCACACTCACCTCCTAAAATGTCCTACTTTTGCCTAAGTGTGAACTTGAAGAATTCAGTTCTCCTTTACGTCACTGAATTTGGCATACTTAATACTGCAGCATACTGACGAGCACTGCTTTGTAAGAGATATGGTTTAGCAGAAACCCTCCACGTGAGGTCTGCTTCAAGACTTATCAAGTACCGAAGGCTGTCTCCCTAAACGACCCATTCTCTCAGCAGTGATACCACAACCACTAAGCTAACATATTCTATGTTCAAGTATTCTTTCCGTGAAGCACCAAGTCTTGATGGCCACGTACAGGTCTCATGAACTCCATAAAGCCCTAAAGGCTGAATGACAACCAAGCCTCTGACACTCTGCCTGATTGTCCTTCACTACAAATATCAAGTCTGTTCAATCTACAAGGGCCAACAGAAAAGGAGAAGCACATTCCTAGTTCTTTCATTTATATTCCTGGTTTTCATGGAGAACCTGAATATACAAAGAAAAGTTTATTTCTTTGTGTGAGCCAATTTGCCAACAATGGTAAACTCATTAGGCCTTTAAGATGCTCACAAAGTTTCCAAAGCCATACTTCCAGTAAATTCGTCATTAAAAAAACAAAAACAATGAACTAGAACTGACTTTGCTGATGGACCCTTACATTCCACTACCTGTCAGACTATCCTCCAATCCACTACGTGGTCTGCATTCAGAGGAATGAGGTGACATACCCCAGCCTCCAGCACCAACACTACGGTTGCAGCACAAACCTTTGCACTTCGCACACACTGTGGGGTGAATCCTCAAAGCTGAAGTTTGAGCTGTTGCCCGATACAGTCACTGAACACTTAGCCTTCAACCAATAAACTATACTCTAACCCAATGGGCACATTTATTTTGTATTACAAAGAGCTAGAACTTCTATAATTCATTTTACTTGCAAGAACTCTACGCACAATATTGGAAACTTTCAGTGTCTACACTGCATATTTCTGAATTGCTTTAATTTTTCAAAGAGCATTTCTTTCTTTCGGAGTAGTACAGAACTTAAGTCCACATATGATTAGTATCTAAAACTCGGTAGGTTTTATGTCCTTATTCTCAGGAAAAAATTCTTACTTAATAGGCCCAAATATATTGGAAATGTTTTTAACTGGCATATTAATTAAGTTGATTTTTTTCCTTTGACCACAAAAACTATGTTAGAAATTATTCTTAGATTTAGAAAAAATGCTTGTGGGTATTTTTTAGGCTAGGAGGGAAACAAAATAAAATCACATACAAATATAATCAGTCTATTTTTTTTAATAGAAATATTCAAGTGGGCAAATATTGAGTGAATCCATTGTGCAAGGAATTCTGCTAGGTACTACTAGGAATACAAAATAGAATAACGTACATAATTATAGCAGAGAATAAGCAGAGGGACAAAGAGCTATGAGGGTTCAAAACAGGAGAGCTGGTGAGGCTCTCAGCTGGTGGTTATCAGTCAGAATCTCAGCAGCAGGGGTCTGGTACACAGATAGAGATTTGAGGATATAAAAAATGTCTGAAGCCACAGAGGTAAAAGAAATTGTGCAGGATGGCTCTGAAGTAAAAGAAGTGGAGGGTGTAGGGCAGGGCAACAGCAACACTAACGGGACGAGCAGAAAAAGAAGATCCACTGAGGCAGACATGGTGGGCTAAAGGAAGGTCAAGAGAAAGTAATGACCCTGAGGCCAAGTCCAGAGAGAGAATTTCAGGAAGTGGCGATTGGTCCACAATGGCCAATGGGTTTTCAATTGCCAGACTTAATAAAAGTGGTTTTATTAAGAAGGGATGGACTCCTAGGTATCTATCCAGAGAAATCCAAAACTCCAATTCAAAAATCTTTATGCACTCCTATGTTTACTGCAGCACTATACACAATAGCCAAGACATGGAAACAACCGAAATGTCCATCGGTAGATGACTGGATTAAGAAACTGTGGTACATTTATACAATGGAGTATTACGCAGCCATAAAGAAGAAAGAAATCTTACCATTTGCAACAACATGGATAGACCTAGAGAACATTACGTTAAGTGAAATAAGTCAGACAGAGAAAGACAAATACCATATGATCTCACTTATATGCAGAATCTAAAGAAAAGAATAAGTGAATGAACTAATCAGAAACAGTTTTGGAGACATAGAGGAAAAACTGAGGGTTGCTAGAGGGGCAGGGGGGTAGGGATAAGGGGGAAGTTGAGGGGATTAGAAAACAGTCGGTAACCACAAGATGGCCACGGGGTTTTCAAAACTAATTTGGGGAACATAATCAATAATGTTGCAAAGATTTTGTAGGGTATCTGATGGACACTTGTCCCATTTGGGAGACAGTGGAAATGTAATGGCTCTGTGCGATGTCAGAGGGATAGTGGATGGGGGGAGGGGAGTTCACACAGTGTGAGGGATATAAATGATAAACGTCTAAGTATTACTTTGTCTTGTGCACCTGAAACTAAAATAAATAAATAAATAAATAAATAAATAAATAAATAAATAAATAAATAAAATAAAAAATAAGAAGGGGTGGAAACCAGACCATAGAGGTATCAGTAAGAAATGATTTGAAAAAAAAGAAAAAGAAGAAGAATGAATGAATCTACCACAAATGCACACTATTCTTTTGAGAGTTTGAGTGAAGAGATCGTATCACAGAAGGCCTTAGAAATATTTTTAAGTTAATAACTAATATTTGTAATCTCTCATATAAGCCCACGAGATGTATTACATCAAAGTCATTACCCAATGCCATTTCATTTTCAGGAATTAATTAAACCTGAACGTAGATCCGTTATTCATGGACACACATAAGGCTCAAAAAGATGAACTAGTGGTACAGATTCCTGCTCTGGAAATTTTGGAATTGGAACAAAGACTGACTCAGAGCTGGCCAACAGCATGGGCCATTCATAAGAAACACTGGTTAAAGACTGGCTGAGGATAACGCAGGTCTGCAGAGAAAACAGCAGGGACACCTGAGACGGAGACACGGAGACAGCAGCTCTGGGTCTCACTGCCAAAGGGCCTCTCTGATCTTGTTGTTTGGAGTTGTCTGAGTGCCCTGCAACCTTTCAACAAAACCCATTTTTACTTAAGCTAGTTAAGGATTCTACTGCGTGCAACCAAGAGAGCATACCTTAAACAATTATAACCATTCCCCTTAACATGTAGGTTATTATTGTTTTATTACCCTACTACAGTGAACATTTCCAAATATCAATCATTATTTGCATATCTAATTATTTCCTTAGAATATATTTTTATGTGGAATTATATAGGCCAAAGGATATAAACGTTAAGGTCTTTGACAAACCGCCCCAGAAAGGTTACTTTATACCACCAATTTTCTCCACTAGCCACAGTATACAACAGCACGGAGAAATGCAAAAATTTAAGTAAAGATATCTGATGGTACCTTAAACATTTACTTAAACATAGATTTACTTAAACATTGCCTTAAACATAGATTTCAAGGCAAAGTGAAGGGTTCCATTTGCTCTTTTATAAATTCAAGTCAAACCCCCTTTTCCGTTTCCCTGGAGTACATCTCTAAAACAATCCCTTTTCATCATTTGTCAAATGACTACATTTGTCAAACAATGTTTCTCTTAATACTTCAGTTGACAAAATTCATTTTCAGTCCCTTTATTGAGGTGATTTATAGAACATAAAATTCATCCACTTTAAGTATATAATTCAATTATTTTGGTAAATGTATAGAGTTGTGCAACCATCACCACAATCCAGTTTCAGAATATTTTCAAACCCCCCGAATTCTCATGAGCCCATCTGCATTCGATCATTTCTTCCACCACTAACCCCAGGCAACCACTCATCTGTTTTGTCTCTACATAGATTTGCCTTTTGTGAACATTTCATATAAATGAAATCATACAACATGTGGTATTCTGTAAGTGGCTTTTATCACTTAACATAATGTTTCTGACGTTCATCCATGTTGTAGCATGCATTTTATTCCTTTTTATTGCTGAATAGTACCCTATTGTACGCATATACGTACTACATTTGGTTTGTCCATTCACTAGTTAATGGACATTTGGGTTGTTTCCAGTTTTTGTCTATTATGACTAATGTCACTACAAACATTCACATACAAGTCTTTGTGTGAATATGTTTTCATTTCTATTAAGTAGATATATAGGGGTAGAATAGCTGGGTCATATGTTTACCTTTTTAAGAAACTGACAAACTGTTTTCCAAATGCCTACACCCCTTTACATTCCCACACCCTGTTTTTTAATATGCCCAGGTGGCTTGTCATATTAGCCCATTTAAGAATCAGATTCTCTGCATAGTTAACTCATACTCACCCACAAATAAATACAGCCTTTCTACCTCCTACCAGTGAATATTAATAACAAAAGAGTATATGTGATATGGTAACTCATCACTTCCACGAACTAAAAACCACAAGAATACTTCTCCAGAGATAGGAAAAGATAACGTAAGAGCATGGTCACACATCTTTTTAACTTCCTCTTGCACAAATACTCAGCATCTCGATACCATAATCTAAATACTAATAAATATCTTAGTTAGAAAGATTGGTGGTGGAGTGTCCAGCAAAACTGAGAAATTGTGGTTAAATACCTTTTACATGTGAAGGAAACTCTTCTAATAGTGAAAACTACATAAATGCCTCCACAAAAACAATGTTACAAGGCTCATACATGGTGTAGCACAGATTGATATTTTGCTCCTTTTTATTGCAGAATAGTATTCTATTATATAAATATAAAACCCACTAGATAGATGCCCAGGAGAGAGTCAGCACGCAACTCCAGAGTCTACCAATCATTAAGAGACACACTAATTCAGGGATAACAGCAGGAGCAAGACTGAGAAATTCCGACACAAAGCTGTCAGGCGCCTTGAGACTTGTTGAGAGGTCAGCAATGGCCTGGGAGACAAAAAGACCCCACTGGCAGACCAAAGGACCCCAATGAACAGAGAGAATGATGCCCATTTGTGAAGTATCCATCTCAGGGATCGCATTCCTCTAATGCCTGAACAAGAAAGGGAGGGCGGAGAGGGAGACTAGAAACCTAAAGAGTCAAAAGGTACAGGATAACCTGTAGAATAATGGGTCTATTATTATTTTTGCCACCTGACTGTATCCCTAGGCTAAATAGTAAGTGAGGTGTGTGTGTATTTAATCTACCTTCTCTATCAGGTCATTTGAAAAATCTTCCTTTGTTTATTTACCAATGGGGAAAATTCCAAGTAGGAAAAGAGTCAATTTAAAAAATACAAGTTGTCAAAAGATGCCAGTGATACAGTACCTAAAATATAATCATACTTAATACTACAGTAAAAAGACTGTGCCAACACCTCATTGCTTTTCCCTCTGCTTATATTTAAAAGAATGAAATTCTGGTGACTATTCAAGAGAATGTGTGAAATCACTCTGCCCTGTTCATGCATGAAGTGCACATGGGGATACAAGATAAAATGTAGTTCAGGAAACAGAAGGAATGAAGCAGAAAAAAACAAAAAATTACTGAACTCCTCCCAAAAACAAAAGCCAACAAGAGAACTGACAACCAGGGGTATTGTATAACTGAACGAATACCTGGACGACTGCACTCCTTTATTACTTAAAGCATGAATCTACCTCTTTTGCTGTAAACAAGTAAGAGTACACAATGTACTCTTGTGTTACATGGAATACTTATCTGAGCCTATTTCTTTAACATTAATCTTTCCTAGAGACAGAATTTTTAAAAACTGAACAATAATCATTTCAATCTACACAACAAAGTATAACTAAAATAAACTGAAGCTAGGACATTCTCCTATTTATAAACTCTATCACTGTATCTTAAAGGAAAACTTAGAAAAAAGTTTAATATTATCTGCATTTGAACTTGCACAAATATATAAACCAAAAGGTTAAGGAACTCCATCTATAATAGATGTCTTAAGAATTCTGGAATGTTAAGATATAAAAATGTTATTTTTGTCAACATTAAGGGACATTGTAATTTGACGAACTGAGATCTCAAAGTCCTGAGTACCATTTCTTTAATAAAGAAGCAATCATTCAATTCAGTTCAACAGTTAATGCCTTCTTACTGCTCTAAGGCACTAGTTTGAAGTGGGGAGGGCCGTAGGCACAGCACAGGCCTTCCGGTCGGCATATTCTGAATTTATTTTGCAAGTAAAGGCAATAGTATTTGCTGATGGATGTACTGGATATGAGTGTGAGAAAGGAGTCAACAATGACCCTAAGGTTTTCCATTTGAGAGTCCAGAAGTTTAAAAGTGCATTAACTGAGATGGAGAAAACTGGAAACTGAAGAGGGCAAAAGACAGACCCAAGAGTTCATACTTGGATAATTCAAGTTTGAGACGGGTATTAGTAGAGATGTCAGGTAGGCAGTCAAGTCCGTTGGGAAAGAGGGCCAGGCGGAAGATATAAATGTGGCATCGAGGTGGTATTAGAGCCATGCAACTGGACTGTGATCACCACGGAGTGAGTATACATAGAGGAGAAAAGAGGCCCCACAGACGCATCCCTGGAGCACTCCAAAATTAAAAGATCATGAAGAAGAGAAGGAACTTCAAAGAAGGAGAAAAGCAGCCAGTAAGGTAAAATTAAAATCAGCAGAGTATAGAAAATCCCCAGGAATCTATCTCAAAACTCTTAGAACAAGTAAGTGTGTGTAGCAAGGTCACAGGATATAAGGTCAACATGCAAATTTCAATATAGCAGCAACGAACAATTGGAAACCAAACTTAAAAGCACAATACCATTTGCAATAGTTCAAGACATTGAAGTATTTAGGTATAATCCTAACAAAATGTGTACAGGATCTAGATGCTGAAAACTACAAAACACTGATGAAAGAAATCAAATACCTAAATAAAAACATGGATTGGAAAATTAAGATGTGAATTCTCTCCAAACTAATCTACAACTTCACTGCAATTCTTATCAAAATTCCAGCCAGATTGTTTGTAGACACACTGATTCTAAAATTCATGTGGAAAAGCAAGAGAATGAGACAGCTAAAATAATTCTGAAAAAAGAATAATAAAGTTGGAGGAGTCTTGCTCCCTGAATTTTTTGAGAAAAATGTACCTATACTTTATTCCCCCCCACCACTTGATTTTAATATGTTTTTATATATTTTTACCACCCAACATACAGCTACAATAATCAGGACAGTGTGGTATACAAGTAAGAATGCAGCAAGGACAGAGTACAGAAAAAGACAGACAATGAGAAGATCAGGGAAAGAAATACAGACAAAGCATTTCACTCTTACTGAGGTGAATAATTGGCAGTAGCTTTCTCCAAAGTATAATACCAAAGTGGTTTGCTGTACTTGGAGTTAAATCAGTGAACTCTGCTCTTAAGAACAAAGGACAGACTTTGAGATAGGTGCCTGCATCGATGAAACAAACCCTCTTTTCATGGCTTTCTGATAAACCGAAAAGCATCTTTTATATAGAGAAATATATTAGAACAAATTAAGTGACGCACACAAGGTCACGCTGAATTTCAGCAGTGGAGCTAAACAACAGATTCACATTCAAATTTTCAATCGTAAATTGTCTATATCAGTACTCAAAAATACTTCCGGCAGATGAAGTCAACCTGGACAAACCCCACTGTATGCTTTGGTGGCTGCTATCACACTAACCTGTTTCCAACCACTCCCTCCTAATCTAATCTTCACCACCTAGACTCATATTCACAGCTTCCATCTGATAAAAGAAAACCAAAACAAAAGAGCTTACAGACCTACCCACTTCCATCAAATGAGACCCAGTCCACCCTGAAGACAATGACTGTCAAAGAGAGCGTAAACCACAGAGTAAGGCTGACTTGATGGGGTTAAAATCCCAACTTGGCCTCCTGATAGCTATAAAAGAGAAATACCTACCAACCTCAGATAGTTGTCTTGAGAGAAAGAATCTATAATACAGTCATACTTCACATAAAACAGACAATAAATGACAGAACAAACACAGCCTTCCATTTACCACATATGCAAAAATTCTAAACCAATGAACACTCAATTTATAACATTTTCAAAGAGAATAAGCAAAATTCTATAGTAAACAAAATAAGTGTCTTTCCCAGTTGCTCTTTCCATCTCGTTGCCCAGTGATTTTACTACTGGGTGCCACAGAACAGTGACTCTTCACACTGGAAACAGGTAATTCTGCTGCTAAAAGTAAAGAAGGGCATATTCCCCCAAGCTACAGAGAAATTAATTTGACAGAAATCTTATTTTCCCTCAAATTTTGGTATCTTCTAAAATAATGCTTTTAGGTATATCAGAAGATTAACACCGAAGTAGAAATCTAACACATATGCACATTTAACTAAACACATAATTGGTGCACTGTGCTTCAAAACTCCCAAATATTCTACTGGAAAAAATCAGTGAATCCCTAGACCATTCTCCCCACCCACTCTTACTGCCCTGTCAGTAACCTCTGCTTATACATATACTCCCTAGATTATAACAAGATCCCAAACTGGATTCTCCCAACCCCCTCCCAGCCCTCTAGGCCAAGATAGCCAGTAGAAAGTCACCTTAGATTAAAAAGACTCCTCACCACCTACCCTGGTGTCAGAGAGGAAGCAACTGGGAACAGCCTTCTGAAAGTAGGTTGTTCTACTACCATGCTCTGAACCGGTGTTGGCTATTCATAATTCAAAAATGGGTGTGAAAACACAGAAAGTTTTCTTTCTATAAGTAATACAGAATTCCATTTCTTGTCATGCAGGAAACACAAGTTCATGATCAAGCAGTAAACTGCCATTTTTAAGATCCTATCTCATTCTGTTTGAAGATAATTGACAGAAATGGTAGAGAACTTTTAAAAATTCTTATTTAAAGATGGAGTTCACAGAAATCTGGCTACAATAGAGTATTAAGTGATTTTCCAGAAAGCCATGTAGGCAACATAAGCTACTTGTAGCTACAAGGAATCACTCAAGTGTTTCATGAGTGGCTTCTTTCCAGGACACTAGTTTTGCTCACACTTCACAATTACTGAATAAGGTAGTATTCAAAATCACTGTACTGCAATGGACATGTTTATTTTTTTATAGCTTACATCACCAATCCTGTACTCCACTCACAAATGGATGTTTCACATAAACAGTTCTAAGCTTACAACAAAAACTAAATTTGAGATTTTCAATTATTTGTCTGAAGTAACCACGTAACTTGACTAAGAAATTAGATAATTTTAAATCAGTTTTCTTTCACTCAAAGGCCTATAATCGCTTATTCTAAGACCCAAAGACCTCAAATTCCTATTTCTTTCTTAACATTGGATGCCGATATCCAACCTGAACTTATCTAAATGGCAAAACTTAACCTGAAAAAATGAACAACCCTAGCCTTTATTCACCCCACTTACTTTGACTAGTCATATTTCGCTATGTAAATATTAATGTCTTGATCATGAGATACTATTCTAGACTCTGCCGAGGGCATTACCTAAGGTATTAACCATATAACCTTTCAGAAATTCAAAAATTTCTGGCTCCAAGGGTTTTGGTAACGGACTATGAAACTGTATTTAGATAAAATCCTCATTATTAAAAGATGCTTCTAAGTTCAATGTATTATTTTTCAGAGAGCCAAAAAATTTTCAATGTATTAAGGTCTACTGCATAATAAAACTTTAAACAGTAATGGTCCCTTACATAAAATGCACTAAATATATTCCACTCATACGAGCATATTTTCTAAGAGGACTGTAAGTGCCACAAGATTTCAGTTCCTTATTTGTTGTTTTTCACTATAAAAAACTGAAAACTGGCACTGATTTGTATTATTTTTTTCCCCAAATTTAAGTCTTCGCTAGATTAAGTCTTATAAATCAAAAGTTTATTCTATTTATTAAACTGTCAATCAATTTTGCACTTCTTTCCTTTGGTAAGAATAATCTCAAGTGAAAACAAATACTCATAAAATATGAGTTCACAAATAGATAAATTATATGAATCATAGCCCAGAAACTTTACTTTCTATGCCTTATCAGGTAATCCAATTCATAGCAATGAATATATAAATACTCACTATGAGGATAATCATTTGTAGCAATCTTAACTAATGTTATTTAACCAAAGAGCATTGACATTTCACCAAACTTTGAGCAAATTTTAATTTTTAAAAATTAATACACTTTACTTTTTTAGAGTGGTTTTAGGTTTATAAAAAAAACAAACTGAGAAGGTAAAAGATATACTCCCTCGCTTACAACCACCACTTTGAAGTTCCCGTGTTTTAAACATCTTTCATTAGTGTGGTACATTTGATATAACTGATGAACCAACAATGAGATGTTAACTAAACTCCATAGTTCACATTAGTGTTCATTCTTTGCATTGCCTTTACGTTGCACAGTTCTATGAGTTTTGTTTTTTTTAAGTTTGTCTGCCTTTGTCTTTTATGATATTTATTTATTTATTTAAATTTTTATTGGGGAACAGTATGTTTCTCCAGGGCCCATCAGCTCCAAGTCGTTGTCCTTCAATCTAGTTGTGGAGGGCGCAGCTCAGCTCCTAGTCCAGTCGCCGTTTTCAATCTTTAGTTGCAGGGGGCACAGCCCACCATCCTTTGCGGGAATTGAACCAGCAATCTTGTTGTTGAGAGCTTGCACTCTAACCAACTGAGCCATCCGGCCGCAAGCTCAGCGGCAGCTCGTTGTCTTCAACCTAGTTGTGGAGGGCGCAGCTCACTGGCCCATGTGGGAATTGAACCGGCAACCCCGTGTTCATTGTTCAGAGCTCGCACTCTAACCAACTGAGCAATCCAGCCGCCCCAGTCCTATGAGTTTTGACAAATACATAACATCATGCATCCACCATTACATTATCATACAGAATAGTTTTACTATCTTTAAAATCATCTGTAATCAAACTTCTCATCCCTCTTCTCTCCTCCTCCCAACTCCTGGCAAACACTGATGTTTTTATTCTTTCCATTGTTTTCCCTTTTCCAGAATGTATATGGTTGGAATTACAGTATGAATCCTTTTCAGATTGGCTTCTTTCATTTAAGGATATGCATTTAAAGTTCTTTCATGTCTTTTTGTGGCTGGATAGCGCAACTGTTTTTAGCGCTGACTAGTCCATTGTATGAATGTACCACAGTTTATCCATTCACCTACTGAAAGACATCTCAGTTGCTTCCAAGTTTGGGCAATTATGAATAAAGCTGTCAGAAACGTCCATGTGCTGGTTTTTGTGTGGATATAAATTTTCAAATCATTTGGATAAATACCTAGGAGCATGATTGTTAGATCCTATGGTAAGACTGTTTAGTTTTGAAAGAAACTGCCAGACTGTCTTCTAAAATGGCTGTACCATTTTACATTCCCAGCAGCAATAAATGAGAACTTCTGTTGGTCTACATCTGTACTAGCATTTGGTGTTGTGTTTTGGATTTCAGCCATTCTAACAGCTATGTAGTAATATCTCATCATTGTTTTAATTTACAATTCCTTAATGAAATATGATACTGGGCATCTTTTCATATGCTTATTTGCCATCTATGTATCTTCTTTGGTGAGGTGTCTGCTCAGATCTTTTCCTCAATTTTTGATTGAGTTGTTTGTTTCCTTACTGTTGAGTTTCAAGAGTTCTTGGTATATTTTGGATAAAAATCCTTTAACAGGTATGTTTTATAAATATTTTCCCCCAGTCTGTGGCTTTACACAGAGCAGAAGTTTTTAATTTTAATGAAGTCCAACTTATCAATTATTTCTTTCATTGACCATGGTTTTGGTGTTATTATCTAAAAACTCATTGCCAAATCCAAGGTGGATATTTAATTTTAATTACAAAAAAATTTTTCAAAAGAAACAATGTCATGAATTCAACCAAGTTCGTAGGACCTAAAAGGTAAAGTATAAAAAATCCGCAGCTAGAGTTTTTTTAAAATAGTATTTATGAAAGAGGAAAATAAAGTCATGAAATGTTAACACAAATGCCTTCACTTCACTTTTACCTAGTATGACAAAATAAGTCATACTAAGATACTCTGCCTTCAAACTCTTTTGTCTATAACAGAAAAACACAGACATCATCATGCTAATATTTTCATATATTCAGAGATGAAAGGTTTGTAAACAGAAAAAAAGATTTGTTCTGTTCTATAAAAAGGTTAAGAATTAATGGAAAGAAGATAAATTTGACATTTTTTATACATTTTAAAATAACTGCATATTAATCTCATATCTACCACAAATATATTTATGTTTGGCCATATTACCAATTCAATGTTTAACAAATGAAAAATTGTGTCACTTCTGTTTTAAAAAGTGAAAGTAGAAAGTTGAGGGAGGGGTATATAACTCCGATTGCAAGTTTAAATGGTAATAAGACTTAATTCCTGGTAGTAGACAAAATGAGTATTTTAATTTTAATTGTCTTCTTATCACATATAATTCATTGATAAAGCTCATTTAGTAGAAAGAGCTTTTAGGGCTTTTCGAAAATCAGAGTTCTCATCTAGGAATAAAATTTAACCCATTCAAACCCTGCTGATTTGTCAAGATACATGCAGCAGAAAAGTTAGATGTCTACTCATTTTGTATAGCTGTACTCAGTATGTGAAGCAATAGCTCTTTACCACTTAACCTTAGCAAAGGCATTCCATAATATGTCCTAAAACTCAAGAATATTTTATGAGCAGATATTTTTCCCAATGAATCCCTTAAAAACCTATAGCAATTAGGAAAACAACAGTGGAATTCACTAAGCTTGGCTAATGTGCAACTAACAGAACTTCAGTTTTCATTATTGGCAGTAAATACTCAATATTTATATAACTTTTCTTTAAGTTCACCCAATATAAAACAAAATTTATCAAGATATTTTCAAGTGTTCTATAAAATGAATACATAAAAAATACTTAATGTATCAAATCTATACATTACCTCTTCCAATGGTAACATGAAAAGACATTTTAAACAAAGAAAACATCTGTTGTTACAGCAAATTACTTTGGAATGCATCTGGTATTACTTCATTTTGTGACAATTATATAAAGAAAGGGTGCTGGAACAACTGCTCATAAGAACTGATTGAATCAGTACTTTCCATAATGATGGAGACAAGAAATGCAGTTCCACATGGGAATAAGTAAATAAGAAAATAATTTTTTTTTCCAACCTAAGAAACCAAGCTCCATAATACTAAATTTCATTAATTCCAATGTCCCCCATATTTTGAGATATCTATAATCAGGATATATATTCAATATACTAGTGTTCCATTATTTTCCTGAAAATCTGTTTTAATGAGGTATTTTATCCTAAGAGATGACTTGGAAAAATGGTACTGCCAGAAAGTTAAGCTGAATTTTCATGGTAGAATTATGATTAAACATAAGCGACAGTCTTATTCCATTTTCACATTTAGTTTTTCATTAAAATTTCTACCTGCTTTTGTTAAACACCAATTACACACTAAGCACTGTGGTTTGCATTAAGGATACAATGTTGAACAAAACAGGCTGTCTGTCCCTAGCCTAGTAAAGCTTATTACCTTGTGCCTACTGGGGTGAAACTCTGAAAAGGTAGCACAGCAACCCTGTCAACATGGAAACAAAAACTGGAACAATACACATTCTAGAGTAAGGAATTTTTAATAGACAAACACTTCAAACAATGGAGACACAATAGGATTTCAAATAATGCATATTTTTTAATGAACTTAGGGTAAGGGTATTTTGCACATTAAGGTATGTTTACACAGATGTTCCTCTATCATGAGCTAATAACTTAATCTACAATATACACTAAGGATGAAGCTCACCATTAATGATAACAAATAGTGACAAAGACTCTCTTTGACCAAACTTTAGTTAAGCTCCTCTGAGCCCTCTTCTCAACCAGGCTTCTACCTTGACCTTCTGTGTCCATCCTGCCTGTCCTCGCTGGGCCTGCATAGCCCAGTCTCAGGAAGAATCCCCCAAACTTGTGGCTGGCATCTGAAGTGAGGGCAGCTTTATGGCGGAAGTGGGTCATGGGAATCCCTTGGATTTGTAACCAGAGGGTCAGAAGTATGGATGGCCTGGGGACCCTCACTTGCAGCTGACAACTAAAGTGAGGGCAGTCTTGTTGCAGACTGTGACCTTAAACCTGTGGAGTCTGACCCAACTCCAGGGGTTAGCATCAGAACTGGATTATACTATATAGAAACACTAAGAAGTTCTGTATTTGTAAGTCCACTCAAGGCCACAGATGGCCCATTACTCCTAAAAGAGCCTAGTCAGCCACATAGGTTGCTGAGCCCCAGAGAAAGGAGTGAAGTTTTTATTTTAATTTATTGTGCATTTTAAAAATATCACTAGTTCAATCTTTTATTTTCCCACATTCTTGGCGATAGACAAAACTAAACTCACACATAGAACAGTTAAGCTTCTGGAACAACTATATGAAATGGGTATGTAGTTAAGACAGTTAAACTTCACATTTGTCAAAATGAAAAGGGGATATTTTTCTAATGGGTTTTTAAAATGTAAAACATTTCCTTATTTGAAAAATAGTATGTGTACAAGGGAGGGAAAAAAAAGAAAATGCAAGAGATAAAATGAAAATAATCTCGTATACTAATAATCCCACCATTCAGAGAGAACCATCACTATCCTTCTCCCACCCCCACTTAATGCTGTAATGAACAATCTTGTAACTAATTCTCTGCATGAAACTATTATTATTTCTATAGTATAAATTGTTAAAGTATAATATCTATGTCCAACGATATATTCTTTTTAATATCAATTTATACCCCTGCCAGCTTTGTATATGAGAGATAACTTGTTTTTTTTTTACACTTGACAAGCTGGGAAAGCTCTTTCTTTTGCCAATGTAACAGGCCAAACCATGTTCTCAGTGCTGTTTTAAAATAAACTTTGATTTCTTAGGAAAGTTAATTTTTATTTTTTTTTTTACATTTTTTTGGCAATTTTTTTATTCCACTGACACCTTTCTCTTCATGCCTTTTGCCCATTTTGCTTTGGGGCATTCATCTGTTTCTCACTTATTTACAAGAATATTTATATATAAAAGAATTAATAAGCCTTTTTCACATACATCCACATGCATTCCTATTTTGTCATGGTGCAGTTTAAGTTACTGTAAATAATACAATGTCTCTTTAGGAGTTTTATTAGTTGGTCACACACAAAAAATTGGCTATACTACATTGTTTTAGGCTAAACATTTTTACTAAAATGTTAAACTATAGCATAATCAAGACCTAAGAAAAGTTAACTACTCACAGTCAGTACTCAAGCCAATGTAAAATAACCTATTATTAAACACAGAAAGAAAGTTTTCTATTCCCAACCTATATATATACATGTTAAAGCTAGAAGAAGTATACTTATTCACAACATAAGGATCTGGGATTTAACTTTATTGTTGCTATCATTACTCTGAAAGTCTGCATATAAATTCAAGCTTTTATCTTTTTCTATAAATGTAAAAATTTATAAAAGTAAATGTACAAGGAATTGAGAAGGGAGACAATAAACCTACATAAAGCAAAAAGGAGAGAAGGAAAACAGTGTTAAATAAAAAGTGGATCCTTAAAACCCAAAAAGAAACTTTAAGTCAAAACATATAAAGATCTATAGTTTTCTGAATGTTGCATCTTTTTTGATTAGCTGATGAGGAAACAGTACAGAATGAATTTTAAAAAAAAAAAGGTTATGGACCTCAGATTGTGAAAATTAAGTCACTGCTTTAAAATGTTCTATCATCCAAAATCTTTTTATTCATCATCAAATTATAAAGTAGGTGTGTATGCAGTTACATCAAACATAAATCACTTTACAGAAAACAGTCTCCTACATCTGATATTATACATAAACTTATTAAAACAAGCAAATAAATCTACCCCAGGAATTTCCTAGAATCCCTTCACATTAATCCACAAGCCATCAGCATATTTAAGGTCCAGAAACTGTCCAAATACTACTACTTTTAATATAAATACATTTGCATTAAAATATCTTTCCAGATCACATCTCTCCAATAGCAATCTCATGGGAATTTATAGCCAAGAATTCAAGGATGCATATACCAAGTCTTTTTCTACTACTTTTTAAACATTTAAGCTGTTTGATATTTATAATAACTCAAAAATATGTTATAAAAAAAGTAAAAAACAGGCACAAGACTGAATTTGCACTGTTCATAATGATCTAAAAAATTGTCCAACTAAAGGAAATAATAGCAAAACGTTAACAGTAGTTGTCTTAGGTAGTAAAACTAAGGGTGATTTCTTTTTTTTATAACAGATTTTCTTAAATTCATTAACGAATGTGTATTATCTTTATCATTAAAATTTCTTTAGAAAAAGATGAAAAGTATCAAGTCAAATATAAAAGTAACTTTCTGATCTTCAAGCGATTATCTCCTGAAATACAGGGACAGTTTTTTAAAAATTTTATCTGGCAATAGCTGCTCAAAATACCTTGAGCAGCTTGGCTACAACAAATACCTTGTACTTTATACAAGTACAGTAACACTGTCTATTATCATTTAAGTGTGGCAGTATTATATGCTTTCCTGCACATTGTTTCATAAGCCCGAAGGCTAAAATGGAAGTTACGGTGGAATTTACTTCTTAGGAAAAAAGTAAATATCTCCTTAAACTAAGTCCCAGATTTTTCTCCCCTTTATTCCTATATAAAAGTGGTTTTAATCAAATTAGAGTGTGTATACTAAATATGAAAATATTTAATATATCTTGGAACATAAAATCCAAGTTCCCTTCACCTTCTAGAATACTGTGCTGAAGACCATCGAAAAAATAAAATAAAACTTCTAGACAAAATGAACTCAGATATGAACTAGAAAAACCAAAGAACTAGGTTATTATTCTCAGCCAATTTGGGGCAAAATAGGGAAAGAAAAGCCAGGCTGTCCTATTGTGAAAATAAGGTTGCTAAGTTTGTTAAGACAAAAATTTGTAAGTCAACTATCTGAGGAAGACAATTGATAAGAGATAGGTGGTCAAAGAAGAAACATGGTATGACCTGATATACTCCCAAAACTCTCAGCTCCTTCTATTCTATTTCCAAATCACATAAAAAAGAGACATGGGCAAGGCTCAGGAGTCAGTGTTAAGGAACATGGAAGTAAGCACATCTTAAGTGCCAATCTTAACCTATTATTGCCAAACTTAACCTAGAAGGAAACTTCCTAGTTATCTAAAATAATAAAACCCAGTATCTTACAAACTGATGAACTATCTAAAACACAGTAAAACTTAAAAAAGACTGATATAGTTCTGATGTATTCTGAGGATTTTATTTTGTGCATGTATTTACAGCCTTTCTGAGTTGTTGTCTCAAATTTATTAAATAGATCTATTTCCTTTATATGGCCTTAATTTCCATTTAATAACATGATAAAACAAGCATAATCTTAATTTCAGCTCTGTCATAAAATAACTTTCTGGGCGTGAGCAAGTGTCTTCACTTGTATACTAAAAGGAGTTGGTCCAAATGACTTAAATGAACCCTTCCATTCTAAAATAATCATTCTATAATTCTTCATGATCACATCAAGTTGTTTTGGTTAACATCCCACTTTTAACTGGAGAAACTGACCCTGATTAAAACAGTGGGTATGTTCCTCAAGCAATCACTCACCACGTCAACACTAGTGAAGACAGTGCTGTGGATTCACTCCCACCCCAACTCCATCACTTCATCCAACCTCAGGCACAACAAACCCATCGCTACCTACTTATTCATTTACTTACAGAGGAAATGGGTAAACCAAGCCCCACTATGGTGAGAACAGTGGATGTGACGGTACTGTCATGGTACGGATACTGGATGCTGTTGTCTTTACAGAAAAAGCCTCTCTGATATGGATATATTTGGCCCAAATTTAGAACAGCCAAAGGCATGGAAGCTGTTGGGGAAGGGAAAAAGATACACATGGTTAAATTCAATTCACTTCGTTAGGAAGTAAAGTCTACTGAATGGGATGCAAATCTTAAACATATTTTGCCATTTCTAATAAAGAATCAATATTCTACAATATCCAAGAGTGAAGACTGAGGAAACCATGCAGCATTAGCTTGTCCATATCAGCCCCTCTTTTATCAAGTATAAATTCTCTTACTTCCGTTGACCTCTGATTTTAGAGACAATAAAAGAAACCCCCAAGAAAAAGAACAAAATTGGCCCATAGAAAAATAAAGTGGAGAAAACAGCACGATTTTACACTTTACATTTTGTAACTAATTCAATTTTAATTGAATTGCTTTATATATTAACTATGTTTAAGAAAAAAAGGAAAAACTCAGTAAATACATTTAATAATCATAATATCATAACAGCCAAATGTAGTTAAGGAGGGGGTAAGATATAAAATTTTGTTTCACATTAAAATTTACATTAATAGCGTTAGAATACAATAGAAACCATAAGCATATTTGATAATAAAAGCAGAACGAAACAAAGACAAATTGAAAATGGTTTTTATTAGCCCTGGCAAGGCTCTAAAATCACTTTAAGAAGTTATAAAGAAATAATTTTCATGTGAAATCTTTCACCCAAATAAAATGAAAGACCAAAAAATAAATAGTAGCTTCTTAACATGTTCAAATTTACCATGCTTTTAGGCTTTGCTTTATACAATTTAAACGTTCAAGCATCTACTTACTATATGCTCAATACTAAACTAGGCCATTCATAAGTGAAACAACTCAGTGTAAAAGAGATATTAAGTTTAAGAGCCTAAACTGTATATGTAGAAATAGAATGTATACTCATAAATTGTTTAAAAAGTAATACAAAGATAGGTTTTTAAAGGGGGGGTGATGAAATTGTTCTGTATCTTGAGTATGATAGTAATTCCACAACTCTATGCATCTGTCAAAACTCACAGAACTGTACAACAAATAAGTGAATTTCATTGTATGTAAATTTAAAAAGAAATACCATAAAAGACAGAAAAGGTCCTATAGGAATTCAGAGGTCAACTTGAACTAGAGTAGTTAGAAAAGACAAAGAAAAGGCAGCTGAGTTGAACTTGAAACAGCAGGTAAATCAAGGAGACTATTTAGTGGTCGAGGGATGCAAGGTCAGCAAGAGCACATCAAGAGCACAGAGGGAATGAGCAAGGAGTGTTTAAGGTACGTAACATTTTATAGCCAACATGCTCACACATGCCAGGCATAGGCTACAAAGATAACTCAATTCTTACTGCAACCCTGTGAAGTACGTACTATCACTTCCCCTATTTTTCACATAAAGTTGTTATGAGGCTTTAAGAATTCCAGAACTTTGCTGAAACTAGTAAGTGGAACCAGGATTCTAAGACAGACTACCGTGTTTCCCCGAAAATAAGAGCTAGCCGGACAATCAGCTCTAATATGTCTTTTAGAACAAAAATTAATATAAGACCCGGTTTTATTTTACTGTAATGTACGACCGGGTCTTTAATATAAAATAAAATATAAAATATAATATAATATAATACTGGGTCTTATATTAATTTTTGCTTCAAAAGACGCATTAGAGCTGACTGTCTGGTAAGTCTTATTTTCGGGGAAACACGGTATCTGTTTCTAGAGTCAGTATATACAGGGCCTCCCATGAAGGCAAGTGATCTGGCTAAATTAACAGGTTAGAATTGTGACAAGGAACATATGGCTGTGGGGGAAGGGGACATGTCTTTTTGAAAACTTGTTCAGTATAAACTATATGTTATGTTCATAATGAAAACTCAAAGTTAATGGAACAAAATCTTTGGTCAAGATTACTCTTAAGTCTGCAATTTTGTGTTTTTTAATGGGAGGAAGTGGGCTGGAGATTTTTGTGTTTACTAAAAAGAATTATGTATTTAAAATCCAGGCCTAAGAAAGAACTTATCCTGTAGGAAATAAAATATCACTGTCTTCTTTGGTTAGGGTCAGCAACAAGGTAAAATAAGGGGTTGTAGAAATTAATTTTGAAAAAAGCATAGAAAGGGGAACATTTAATACAGCTTTGAAATAATCCAGTAATTAAGTGATAAGTAGTGTGTTGATAGTGGAAATAGAAAAGGATGCATAAGAGTATTCTGAATATAGAAAATACCCAACCTGATGACTGCTCACAACTGCTGAGGCACACCTGGAGAGTCTGACACTTCAGGGCTGGAAGCAGGGAGACGGATGGTCCCATTGACAGATATGTGAGGTTGGGAGGGGGTTTATAGTGGAAGAAAATGCTTCACTATTGAGAATATTGCCTTTGGGGTGATCTAGCACCTTCTTAATTGCTCAGCTTCATCTTTCACACTTCCCCATGCAGCCCTTAAGGCTCCAATCACACTGAACCATTTGCTGTTGCCTGAACATTCCCATTCGTATGTTTTCAAAACCCTAGGTACTTTCATACACAGTCAGCCTTCTCCTGGGGCTACTTGCCCTCTTACTTCCCCATCAAGTCCCAGCCAGGCACTCCCTGCTTATCTGTCCCATGGTATCTATCACAATGTATTTTAAATTGCCTGTTGCATTCTGTCAGCAACTTGAGAGCAAAGACTATATCATTCTGTATCCTTTGCACCAGGCATACAATTGACTCTGAATAAAAATTTACTGAAAGGGTAAACGAATAAAATTCAGGATAAAAATCAAGTAGAGAGAGATATGCAAATTATTGGCAATAGAATTGGTAAGTTAAGCCAGGAGAATGAAACAGTTCTCAGAGAAAGCCTAAGTCAAGACTAAGAAAGATAAAACAATCAGCTAAGAACTAATCTCCATAGTGAAATCAAGAAAAGAGACTGTAGGAGAGAGAGGAAGAAAGGATGATTACATGCTCCAGAGGAGGGGCTAACTGCATCTCACTCGGCAGCACATATTGGCCATTCTTTGAACAAAAGAATGAACAACAGGGAAGTAGGACAATGTGATACAAAAGCCAGCGGAAGTAGCTGAGTATCGAGTCTGTATCAGGTAAATGTAGAGTATCAAATGCTAAGACAAGAAGGAGAGTGAAAACTGAGAACAGACTATGAGGTCTGAGGAAAAAGGGTGCAGCTGGAGAGAGGATATTACACCACCTCTACTAACACCACAGTATCTTTACGAAGAAATTTCACTATTGGGTTATTATAGTCTAAGCATACATCTCTTTCTTCAAGTTAAATATATTATGAAGTCCTCTACTGCTCATATGTTTTATATATACACACATGCACACCCCTATGGGCTGAACTGTTTTCCCCCCAAGTTCTTATGTTGGGAGTTCTAACACCCAATTTTACTATATTTGAAGATAAGGTTTTTAGGAGGTAATTAAGGCTAAATACGGTCATAAACGTAGGTTCCTAACCCAATCGGACTGGTAGCCTTATAAGAAGAGGAAGAGACAGACATCTCTCTCTCCACACGCATGCACCCAGTTAAGGCAATGTGAGGACAGAGTAAGGTGGCGTCTGCAAGCCAGGAAGAGAGCCCTCACCACAACCCACCATGCTGACACTTTGATCTCGGGATTCCAGCCTCTACAACTGTGAGAAAATAAATGTGTTATTTAAGCCACCCAGTCTTGGTATTTTGTTATGGCAGCCTGAGCAGACTGAGACACATATACACAGGCATATCCATCCTCCTAGAGAAAACAGACACCTCTACTCAAAAAAGCAATGGAATATTCTCTGCTATAGAGATTATTTTCAACGGTATTTTTTAGGGTAGCAATGGAGAGTTCTATGTCAAAGTTACTGTTATAGGAAATTCTTCTTTCACAGGACAGGTATATTCTTGCCTTATATACAGGGCATAGAAACTTTTTTACCTTAATAATAATTCTAAAATATTTTTCTCTTAATTAAAATTATTTAAGAGAAGTCACTTAAAAAGTTGAATCTTGCTTAAATACACTTCAATCATGCTAAACACATTTGCTACCTACTATATATCTGCTCTTAGTGCATCCCTCCTAATTGAGGAATACAGCTAATGTCTGTCTGTCTGTCTGTCTATCTATCTATCTATCTCCAGATATTTATCTAGCTATATTCACATACACACACACACCAGGGGCGCCAAAAAAATGTACACAAATGGACACTTTGGTCAATGTTGCTCAAGCAGTAGTTCACCATAATCAGAAGTGTCTGGACGCTGATGGTAACCACTTTGAACACCTCTTGTAACTGCAGAAGCCAAATGAGACTTGTATTCATCTTTTGTTATCAGTATATATTAATACAGCTTTTTCCTTTCTTCAAATGTGTACACATTTTTTGGCACCCCCCCGGTATATCATTTCCTATATTCTCCTCCAATTAAGTGATAACTGAAATCCCTCCCATTTTATATATAATACATACTTTACTAAAGACATGCTGTTACAAAATATCCCAATGGAATAAATCTAAAATGCATTTTAAAGAGACAGAAAAAGACTGAAGTAAACCAATGTTAACTTCTAATATGTAGAAGCAAAGCTAAAGAAAAACATGAGCTAAGTTTACTTCTTGAAAAGAATGAAATAAAAATCTAGATACTACTAAAGTGACTATACTGACTTCAGGACTCACTACCTTCCCCGATTTTCTCAAAAGCTCTCATCTCAGACATCTCAATAAGTATTACGCTATACCACAGAGAAATTCAAATGTGCATCCTCTCGAAAATCTCCTCTCCTTATTCATTCAGACATTTCAATTCATATTACATGGCAGCCACAGTGCCAGGTAAGGAAAAAGTTAAAAAGACTACAAGAGGGAAGAAATGAAAAAGACCTCACCAAAAAAAAAATATATATATTGAAAGGACGATGAGTGCTACAGGAAAATAACACAGCTGTAACTGCAAGTAGGGCTGAAACTTAAAAGGATTTGGACAATAGAGCAGTCAAGGTCCTAGCAGAAAACAGCACCCTCAAACTGTGTAGTTTAAGAACTTAATAAAGGACTATTACAAGGTATGGAAGGTGTGGGCAGTCAAGAGACGATGCCGCCTGAAGGTGCGACCACCCCTAAAAGAGAGCCCCTGACAGGATTAGACCTCTGAGAGAGCCAACAAGACCTGACTTGGCAGGAGGAAGCTGCGAGAATAAACACAGGAATCCCGCTCTCTTTCTGCCAGTGCTTCCCATTGTCCAAACTGATCTAGAAGCTAAAGGGCAAGGTCTGCCTCCTGACACGAAGGCAGATGGCTAATGATGACAGCAGGTCTGTATAGGGAAACAGGACATGTACAGAACCTGGAGGCAGAAGGTAAGACCAATCAGGGTCTCAGCATGGAACAGATAGTAACCAAACAGCCAGTAGTAACTCAGGAGAGTATAATAAAGGGACAATTTGCAGAATCTATATTAAGACTACCTACAAGTACTAAGAAGTTTGGACATTATTCTGTGGGTAATAGGAGACACATAATCTAATCTGTGCTTTAGTGAGGGAAAAATTCTAAGAAGAGCTGTATAAAAGAAAACACAGTGTGAAGTTAGAATAGAGGGCAAGTCCAGACAAGAAATACTAGTGTATATAAGAGATGTTGAAAGCCTGAAATAAAGAAATAACAGCAGGAATAGGAAGAAGAGGCAGATTCTAAAAATATTTAGAAGATTGTTCCTATATAACTATGGCCCATGTTTGTGTATGTGCATAGATAGATGTGTGTGTATATCTCTCTCTTAAAGATACATATACACCCCTCAGCCTTTGCTATCTCTGCAAAATACATTTTCCACTTTTCCTTCATCCTGAGTACATTACTATCTGATAGCATCCCCTCCACAATCCTGCTTACAATAAATACTTTAAAGAATATTTGTTGAATAAGTAAATGAAGAAATGAATAAACAAGTGAGCAAAAGTCTCTGAGGCACACAAACAATAATTTTGTATAACCATAAACTTAGGTCGTGAAAAGTTTTAAATGATATTTTCTCTCCAAAAGACTCAAAACAAATAAACCAAAAAAAAGACCAAAAAAAACAAAAGCTGCTTAACAATCAAAAGTCCAAGAACATGCCAGGGAAGCACTTCTAATTCTATAGTCTAACGATTATTTCTCAAGCTTGTTTTCCACTAGGAACACAAAACGCTAACAAGTAAAGATAAACTGATATACCCATGTTAATTGCTAAAACAAATTTATGATTCATAAACTTCTATTACCTTGAAGGCAATCTTTGTATAGTCCAGCATTACCTCCAAGCAAAGATTCAGACATGGCTATGGTGGAAGCACTTCTCTCAGCAGCACCCCTTACTCTTTTCCCAATGACAAAAGAAGTTGGGGCCCCAATTCAATCCTCTTTACTGATCCACCCACAACACTGGTCCACATCTTCCCTGCAGGAAAGCAGATTTCCAAATGAGATGATGAAGAGTATAAAGCAATAATACTTCAAAATAGGACTTTATAAATAACTGTCAGCTCCAGATCCATCTTTTCCTAGTCTCTTCTCTAGAACCACTAGAAACAATCAGATCTGAAATTGTATCGCAAAGCACACATTTACATACCCTACTTCAGACAGAAGTGTAGGATTTCCAATCTCAGCATCCATTCTACACACTGGAAAGTTAACAAAGGACCATATTCCAAGACTGCCATGTATCTCACATACTGTACAATTTTATAGTACGTATTATACTGTGCACTCTCAGTAAAAAGCATAAATCATAATGTGGTCTCTCATTCGCCAGTAAAATATATTTGCTCTTACCGGAAGCACCTAAAATAATCGGGGCGGCCTAGCTTGCAAGACTCTTAAATAGCAATCCTGCTAGACTTGTAGCAATTTATAAACCTGAATCACAAAACATAAACATGCTAAGAGAAAGGTCTGCTTCATAGTGAAAAGATTAATACCATGGTTGTTTGTGGATATTTACTGTGAGTCTCCAGAGTTTCACTATTCAAAAGAAACAATTAATCATCTTTCATGGCCCTTCTCAAATATGTCCAAGGATGGAAACTGACATGTATTGACCACCTAATATGGGTCACCATCATGCTAAGGCGGTTGCATTACAATTGTATATCATCATCTGCATATAAAAACATATTTATACTTTCAAATAAAAACATACTTACTTCAGATTTCCTACCATAAAATCTGGAAAAGGTTTTTTAAATCTAATCAATAGTATTAGAATGAGAACCAACACATACAAAGAAATATGTTCAATGTGTTAAGTAGGCAAAATAATCTGTAAAAACATTATATTTAGTATAATTTCACTTATATAAAACACATTATTTGTGTCTATGTCTAAATATACATTGGGAAGCCTAGAAAAATATATAACCAACTTTTAAGTAGTCATCTCCAGAGATGGTAGAAAACTCATTTCCTATTGTATATATTTCCATGTTTGAATATTTTATAAAACAAATGAGCAAGATCATTAATTTTGAATTTTAAAAAATGCTTTATCACAATGAAAAAGTTTTTTGTTGTGTTTCCTGAAATTATGCTATACACGCGACTTACCTGAAAAAAATCCTACCTATGTTAAAGAGATTGTTTGAAACCAGGGCAAAGGAAAAAAAACTATTTTGTTTAAAACAAAAAACAAAACAACAGTTTTTATACCTGATTGATAGGATCTCAAAGTAGGCGTACAGTAATATAACTACTCCTTGGGATTGTCCTCTCTTGTAACTTTTGAGAGCTTTGATGATCTACCACATATGAAATAGATAAATCATAACTGTGTCTAGTATCTCCAAAAGTATATGAAAAAAACAGTGTTTAACCTTAGAAATGTTGTTATAACATTTTAGGCCCTTCCAAAACACGCTTATTACATAGAGAGTAGAAATAATCTTGAGGGTCACCAGTTTAGCAGAGTCAGTCAAATACAAACTATAACGAATACATTTATTTTAGTCACCACTTCTTGAAAAACCTTATAAAATCATGGCACTCAGGCAGATCATTCTAAAAGGGTAGCACTGTCTTTTTAATTATGTAATAAGCAAAGGAACATTATTCCAGCGAGCCTTTTAAGTTTATTTTTTAAAAACCTCAAAAACTGATGATACATTAATATAAATCAGCATTAGTCTGATGGGGGAGGGAGGAAAGCAAATAATTTCATTTAGGGCTGTGTTGTCCAATAAAATTTTCTGTGAGACAAGAATGGCAAACATACCGTGCTGCCCAACACAGTAGCCACTGGCCACACGTGCTAATCAGCACTTGATACGTGGGTAGTGAGAAGGAAGGACTGATTTTTAAATTTTATTTAATTTTAATTAATCTCATCTTAAATAGCTACATATAGCTAGAGGCTCGCATACTTGATCGTGCAGATTTGGGTGGTTAAAAATAAACTAACAAGTTGAGAGCCATCAAATTTCTAAACTGTATTAATACTTAATAAACAGCAAAACTAATTTTGATTCTAGAAACTTGAGGAAATAATTATGAAATACTTGAGTAAACATAGGTTTTATTGTGAGCCAGTGCTTACGATGAAAATACAAATCAAAACATAAAGTATATAGGGTCTCAATTTCATCATCTACAAATGAGAAAGAAGAATGACATTATCTCTTAGGTCCCTTCCGGTCCATGATTCCATGAGCCTAAGCTGGTCTGTATATAGAAAACAACTGACTTCCTTCTTTTGGTGAAGGTGGAGTTGCTCTGTGTGACCTAGGATACATCATACCTACCGCAATGGGGCTGACTGAGCCAGCCTAATGTCTAACTGTACTTTGCTGCAAACTAGGGCAGAGAAATGTGAAACCTCAGCAAACTTACAAGAAAAATACACAGTGAGGGAACTGCTTCTAGCAGCTGATGTCTTACAAAAAGGTAATGGGCAAAACCCATATGTAAGAAATATTCTCCCTTAAAAATAAAAAAATCTAGCATATGTAAATTTAACCATGTTTGTGCATTTTTCTACATGTATATTTGGGTCTACCAAGTAAGTCTATAGTTACTTTTGTGAAATTTGCTTCTATAAACCCTTTCATTTTCCCCTTTTAGCAGTCTAAAGTTAAAAGTAAATAAAATTTTTTTGGCTCTTTACTACTTTGTGTTACCTGAGCAGTTTTTAGAAAGTTCTATTCATTCCAAATTTAAGGAATGGTCTTTATTTGGTGTCGAATTCAGTTTGAACAAAATACATTTTTGGAGAAAAAAATGTAATATTTTTCGTGCTTTCTTTGGAAACAGGTGTTGCAAATTCTTTCCAGAATCATATGAAAAATCCTCCTGCTAAGTGACAGGAGTTATGTGTTATTTCTGAACAGAAAGGGTTTTCTTTCTCCTCCTTTACAAAGGATCATTAGATGTCCAAAAGTTATTCAAATTTTATCAACTTAAGTGAAACTAATAAATTTGGCAAGTAAGATATAATAGTTTCCTTACAGATCAAAGGCAAATACTACTTCCTGTTTATGATTCCTGATCATTTGACAAATGTTTCATGTCTAAGCCAACTAATAAGGAATGCACTATCAGGAAAGTCGGATAGAGAACATGAAAGAATAGTGTCAGGGAAAATGAAGGTCCACTTTTTTAAAATGTCAGTAACAGGAGGTACTTTTTATTTAACTCCCACAATATGTCCTGACAGCGTGTTAGGTGTTGGCAGCTTTCTAATCCTTCAACAACTTTAAATGGTAACTATTATTTCATCATTTTGAAGATGAAGATGAAGAAACCTGCCCCAAACCACTTAGGTTGCAGAATTAGGATTTGAACCCATGTCAACGAGGCTATGAGCCCACTGACTTCGTATGGTCTTAACAATAACAGATGCCTCTTACAGAGAAAGATGCCCTTCCAAAACACTCTTATAAAGAAGCTGAGTAGAAAAAGAACAGAAAAGAGGCCACTAATGAACCCTGATAACACTGTAGCACTTGGAGTGAGAAGAAAGAGACTGAAAAGAATTAAGGAGTGAATGAGTGAGTGGGGAGAGACAAGTTTAAAATATCTTCTGGTAAAAAGGAAGGAAGGGGAGAACTTCGTGCATACCTTGAAGGACAAACAGAGCAAAAGAAGGGTAACAATTTTTGTCTTTTTGTCTATAGTGCAAACAATATGATAGGAAGCTGAGGTGACAGAATGGGGGTGTGGAGGAGGACTTGAGAATAAGGACAAATGACAGAGCTAGATCCAAGGGAGATGAACGGAAACGTAGGCATTGGTAGATAAGCAATATCATCAAGAGAAGGGTCAGCTAGTGTTTCTTACAAACAAATAAAAGAAAAAAAGCTTCCTATTTCATTTGATTGCTATGCAATATAGTCAGGCCCTGGGCCCTATAGGGAGGTCAAGTCCAGTTGTTAATATTGGCTCTGTGCTTTCCTTTGGCCCTGATGGGAACAGGATGGCAAAGGGGAAGAAAAAGCCAAAACACTGGGAGCACCTGTGTATGTCTGGCACCACACTGAACACGGAGCAATAATTTTCATTTAGTCTTCACAATACTAGAACACAAGCTTCACGGAGGCACAGATACTTTGGTTTTGTTCACTGATATGTCCCAAGCACCTAAATCAGTGCTTAGAAAAAGACAGGTCATCAACAAATATGTGATGGAAGAACAAAGAGTCACCTTGTAAAACAGGTATTATTATCCTCACTCTAGAGATGAGAGGATGACTCAGAGGGGACAAGTAACTTAATTGAAGCCATACATACAATAAGGGTGAAATGAAAAATAGTTAACAACTAGTGCTGCACCAGCACTGCCACTCAGAACCAACGCCAGCTGGTCTCCTTCAGCCGTTGTGAGATCTTGGGGAGATCCACAGACGGTTGTGGGTGGGGGAAGGGAAGATTCAGCTGTATACTGGCTACCAGCCTGCATAGGCAGTGGGGCATCCAGGATTCAAACACAGTTACCTGACTCTAAATCCTTCTAAATGAAGTTGGAAACAGTACCATTTGCTAAATAAAAAAAGAGAGCAGGGGATAATTGGAGTTTCAATAGAGTAGGAAAAAATATTCAAAACAACTGCAGTGGCAAATGAAATTAGAAATGAATTAAAGAATGATAACTGAGATCAATCTGTTACCAGACAATTAAATTGAAAACAGCAACAGAAAAAAAAACCCCAGGATGATCCAAGTACAGTAGGGTAGAAGGAAATGAGGAATAAGAGAAATATGAATGGACAGCAAAACTAGAGTATGAGAATTTTTGATTCCCGGTAAGTAATCTGGATATGTTTCAATAAGAAATGAAAAACCCAACACTGTCTCTTGAGCAAGGACGGACTTGGTGAGTCTGTGCAAGGCAGAGGTGGAGATGGGGAAGAGCCTAGCCCGGAGCCTGGAGAAGGTCAGTGGTGGGCGGAGAGCAAAGTATACAGTAGTCCCTCCCCACACATGAGGTCTCAATGCCTAAGGGTTCAGTTACCCATGCTCAACCTTGGTCCAAAAATATTAAATGGAAAACTCCACCTCACTTCATTTCATCACACAGGCATTGTATCATCTCACACCATCACACGAAGAAGAAGGGTGAGTACATTATGATATTTTGAGAGACACAGAGAGAGACCACATTCACATAACATTTATTTCAGTATACTGTTATAATTACTCTGTTTATTATTGTTGTTAATCTCTTACTGTGCCTAATTTATAAATTAAGTGAAAGGTACATATGTGTAGGAAACAATACAGTATACGTAGGGTTCAGTCTTGGAATGTCTGCCCCGTGAATAAGGGGGGGCTATTGTATTTGAGTGTGATTCACAGCAATGGTACGCCAAGTATCCGGGGGCAGGAATTCAAACAACAGTGCCCCCTCTGCTCCTAGAGACACCTACATTCTGGTCACCGGCTTGTAGTCACCACCTCTCTGTGGCTGACATGGTTTTACTATAAAAAGTACTTAGTTATCTTGTTGGTTTTTGTTTTGTGTTTAAGTTGGGATAAAAGGGGGAAAAAGGCAGTTTGAATATAAAAAAGTGACATTTTCCAAAGACGGTTTTTACTTCGTGTGGTTTTCTGTCAATAATTACCTATAATATCCTCAACCTTGGAGTCTCTTAGTTCATTAAGAAACTTAAAATAAATGTGTATATATTTAAAGAGCTTTAAAAAAAATCCAGAATGACTATAAGGGCAGATTCTTTTACTATGGACTCTTGAGATTTCTGCACACAAAACAAGTTAGCCTATTTATATACTAACAAAAATAAAAAGCAAGAAGTTGGTCACCTGTTGTTTCCGCCCCAGAAAGGCACACACTGCCAACTGGCCAGGAACAACATTAATTCCTTCCACTCCCTCAGGGTAACAGCTGTTCCCTTTCTTTTTCAAGCTAGCAAAGGTCACAATCAGTAGCAAACTTTCCATGCAGATGGATTTCTATAAGCAAAAGGCAAGGCAATGGCTGACCGAATAGGGTGTGGGTAGAGAGAGCTGATTTGTTTTTTCTATTTTACTTTCTCCTGGGCATTTACTAGGAATCTGTTTTGCTCTTCTTTGGTATTTGAAGCTATAACTATAATCATTTCTTAGCCAAAAAACATTCTGTGTATCTGAAACTAGAGTTGGGGATGATATAAGTACATTTTGAAAGAGGCAAAAAAACTAGAGCAAAATTGTACAGTAACATTTCGTACATCATTAATGACTGCTTAATTAGAAATGCATTATGCTAAGTGAAGAGGCCCGACTCACAAGGCTACATACTGTATAATTCCATTCATATTACATTCTATGACATTCCATTTATATGACATCATAGGATGAAGAGTAGACCAGTGGTTGTCACAGGTGGAGGACGGTGGGAGGAGTTGACTACAAGAGAGCAGAATGAGGGACTTTTGGGGGGTAACAGACCAGTTCTGTGTCTTGGCTGTGTGGTAGTTACATGTCTAAATTCATAGAATTGCATCCCAAAAGAGTGAACTTTACCATAGTAAAAAAAGAACTAAATGTTGGCTTGAGCCTCATACCGCCTCTCTACTCCCCTCAATTGTTTCGAACTTCTTGCCACACTCTACACAATGGCCCTACCGCCCCACCCCACCCCCACCTAGCTAATGCCTACTTGCCATGCTAGACTACTCAGCTACTCCTGGAATCTTTCCTCTGGTGTGGCAGGGTGGGGTCCTGGATAGAGGTGGGGCTTTAGAGTCAGATACACCTAACTGGCTTTACTTCTGGCATTCTCCCAGTTACTACTTGAGTGTAAATGGGCAAATTACTTACCTATCTGAGCTCAGTTTCCTCTTATGGTGAATGCAAATAAATACTATGTAGGCAGCTCCGAGAACTGCTGTTAGTAATGTGCCTAACACAGCACCTGGCACATGGAAAGAGCTTAATAAATGCTTGTTCCCTGATCTTTCTCCTGTCTACTGCCTTCACAACCACTGCCCTCTGAGTCCCCATGGACCTGATATATACATAAATCTGGCACAACATTTAATTCATATATTATAATACTTTATCTCCAGTACATAAAATATGTTTGTGTCTCTTTGTTCCCTGAATTCACAGAGACAAGTATGTTCATTGCCTAATAGTCAATAAATTGTTTGAAGAACAGTTTGTCCACCTGATCTGGTGTTATTGTTAAAGAAGGACGTATTGAGAGAGAGACCGAAGAAAGCAGAAAAGGCCAGAACACATTGAGATAGTCTGAAATGGATGACCCAAGAAGGTTTTTCCAAAGTTTCTACAAGGATGTTGTGTACAGAATAACAGCACAAAAAACTGGAAATAACCTAAATATTAAAAAATGAAAGTAAAGTGGATTATGCCAAATACAAATATTGATAGAATACCACATAACCATTAAAATTAACTTTGTAGAAGTCTATGTTAAAAATTAAAGAGCATATGCAGCAATATTCCAATTTGTTTTTTCTAAAAGCATGATTTGCTTGTTGTTTTAAGTATTAGTTCATAGACATTAAAAAAAGATATATAACCAAAATGTTAAAAGGGGACATCTCTGGGTGATGGTGAGATTTTTATTTTCTTTTCTGGGCTTTTTAGATTTTACCAATTTATTACATGTTAGTTTTAGAAAATTTAGAAATCACAAAATAATTATTTTTAAAGAGAAAAGCTAATATAGATCTTACTAATAATAGTATTCCATATCCAAGACTCAAATGTCTTAAGTGGGGATTAAGTATATTATGCTAAATTCATACTATGAAATACCATGTATTTCCAAAGTCAAAATAGTAAAATATATTATAAACCATATTATGAAACAAAAAATGAGAAGCTCCTCTAATGAAAAAAAGTAACTTTTAACTTGGAAAATCCATAAACAAATGCAGAGGAACATTTCATCAAATATTAACTACATTTTAGTTATCTTTCTTTAAAGGCTTGTCAATAGCCAATAAACTTCAGAAGATGATATAGGATGGTCAATTAAGGTGAAGGTTCCTCTTTGAAGTATAGTTTCTACAGAGTTTATTTAGTCTTTAGTTTGAAGAAATTATGACCTGTAGGGTTTTATCTCAGTATTACTTAAGCTTATAAAACAAAGCATCCTGTATTCAGGGGAGAACACCTGGTTAAGTTACTTTTCTCAATGAGACTTCCCACAATGAGACTTCCAGTCTCAGCAATCCCATCCACAAAGCTCCCTTAACCAACAAAGTCTCCCTATTAGTAGCTGGGCAAGAGATAGCTTCTCCCACTCAGCAGTGAGGCCTATATTCCAAAGAGTAACAAGTGTGTGTTTACCATTATATCAATTCTTGAATAAAACTGGCAAACTTTAATGCCCTTATAAAATTTCTAGGGCAGTCACCTTCTAGAAAAGTAAATACATAAATGCCTCTTAAGAAGTTGTGTATGGTGGTTGGGGGCAGATTTTAAAACCTTTAAGGAGACTGCTTTAGCAACTGAACTTGTAAAAAGGAAATCACACTGCCTTGATTTTACCATTCTGGTATAAAATTAGTTATCTCAGTGCTCAAAATATACATAGAAAATAATTCAAGAATCAAAACTACAAATAAAAATTTTTAAATAAACAACTAAATAAAATCCAGACCTGACCTCAACTGCTTTTAACAGTTTACATTCCCCCCAATAAAAAATGTATTGTGTATTTTAAATCTTAACAGTTCTTATGTAAATCCATCATGTCAGTCTGAAATTATGCCAAATGGCAAGGGTCCAGAAACTAAAATAAAGTTATACTAAGGTGTGTCTCAGAAGAAAAACATAAAAACTCTTACTCTGGCAGGAAGTCACCAAAGTGGCATATCTAAATTAGTAAGCTTTGTTTAAAATACATACACACTTTTTTTTGAAGGCACACAAGCCAAAGAAGTTTGGTAAATTTCTTTTTTTAATGGCTATGATTATTGCAGTAGCAAATCATATATCTATTTTCCCAAAAATGTATGTTTGTATCACTCAAGTTATTTTATACAGAAGATAAGTTGAAGAAGGAAGGACTCCCACAAATTATTCCTTTAAGGCTAAGGGCAAACATACGATGAATGCTAAAACTACACAATAAACAGCAGCCACCATGGAAAAACAAGAAAAAAGGCAGACGTTATGTCCGCTGAGTGCCTACCAAGTGCTTTATTTACATAGATTCTCATTTATTCCTAACAAATCCATGAAGTAGGCAGTATTCTCTCCATTACACAGTGAAGAAACTGAAGTTTAGCATGTGTGACTTGAAGCAAGAACATGGAGAAAAGGAGGATTTTGAAACCAAGTCTACAGCTTCAAATCCTAGACTACATCACACTTGGAACAGTTACTTGGGAAAACACCAGAATCAAGTAATCCATTGTTCTCAGCAAAGAGGGCTCTTTCTGTAACGGAGTTCAACTATTCTTATACCACTGATCTAAAAATGGTATTCTACTTATCTGGCTAGATCATTCTTCCCCATCCGGCACACCACAGGAAACCATGACAGCCTATTATCCCAGCCCATCAGAGGTTCAGTTGATACCCCTAACAGATCTTCCTCCCATTCCCAGAAATGATCCAACTGGCCTGTGCTTGGAATCTTCTCAAGAAATTCCATCAGGCCCCCTTAAGCTACTACTCTCCCTCCCAGTTCAACTTTTTAAAGTAATTACCAATACCCATACTTTCCATTTTTGCCCCAAATACCCACTTCTCAGCCCATTCCAATTTGGAAATGGCTTTACATAAGGTTATCATGAATGACTTTTGTGTAATTAAATTCAATGAACACTTTCCAGACATTATCTTTACCTGACTTTTCAGGAGAATGTAGACATTGCTACCATTCTCTCTTTGAGTCACCGTTTCCACTTGGCTTTCCAGAAATATTCTCCTGGGTTTTAAAATGTTCCCTCCTAGCCTCGGTGTTCTTCATCTCCTCCAACCAATCTGAGATGTTGGTGTTTTTCAAAGCTCAGTCCTAAACCTTTTTTCCTTCTCACTTTATAACTTCTTCCTGAGATTTTATCAATTCTCACGACTTCAATTACCATGAATACGCCAATGACTCCCAAAAGTCAGACCACTCCTCTGAGATCTAGACCCATTTATCCAAATGAAAATGGATACTTCCATTTTCTTGATACTTCCTCTTGGAAAATTCAAAGGTGCCTTAAATACAACATGTTCGAAACCAAACTCACTATCTCTTCTCTATCCCCCTTTCTATTTCAAATTGGGTTCTCTCCTAGTGCTCCCCAGCTCAGTAACTGACAGTAACCAACATCTATCCAAATTATACAAGACAGAACTTTCAGAACTATCCTTAACATTCTCTCTCTTTGACTCCCCACATTCAATATGTCACCAAAACCTGACCATTTCACCTCCGAGATACCTCTCAAATCCATCCACTCTTCTCCATCTCTACCACCTCTTTGGTCTCACTACCATTCATTGTCTCATTTGGATCATTTCAACAGCCTTCTAACTGATCTCCCTAAATTCATTCTTTTCCAGCTCCAATGTATTACTCTACCCTGATGCCAAAGTTGTCACTTCAAAAAGCTACCCATTCTCCTTATTCAGAACCCTTTTTATATTATAAAATCTCATAATACCCATATGTCTCTTTCATAGCACTTGTTGTTCCATTTTTGTATTTATTTGCATCTTCACTAACTAAACAAAGCCTGGCACACAATATGTAAGGAACTAGTATTTGTGGAATAAACAAATGCCTATTATATAGTGGACACTGGGCCATATGCTAAAGAGAATATATAGATGGAGACCGAGCCCTTTTCAGATTAAAAAAACTGAAGTTGTAAACTTAGCTGATCTACCCTAATGGTAGGTTAAAGAACTAGAATTCAAATTCAAACCTGTACGAGTATGTTTCCAGTGTCCATACTCTTAACTTAATGCATCTCATGAATACGACAGAATTCTGTAAAACTTTTATACATTAGTAAAAATAAATTTATTTCATATCTTGAGAAAATACAAAATATTTTAATAAAGTTCTGTTGACATTGCAAAGTAAGACTCACCCGCCATTCTGTTTCCCTCTTACTTGGGTAATTATGATTTGCATAGATATGATGTTAACCCACTCAAAAAGTACTCATTCACACCCTTTTAATAGAAAATATTAAGGTCTTTATCTCCTATTACATAAACACCTTCTCCTGAATATATTCAGACAACTCACTAAAATATGTCTAACGGCTAGCCCCTATAAACTATATTTGTGCCACATTCTATTTGATATATCTGACAGTTCAAATTTTCAAACACCTCTGCTTTTACAATTGTAACTTACAAAATATTCGACTAAGTCAAGCTGTCTCCCAATCTCAACATTTCATTCTTATTCATGAAGAGTCTGAGGACGTGAAATAAGGATAAGTATCACAAAGTTTTTCCAGCGATCTGCCCTTTTTCCCTAGTAAATCGTAAATAGAGGAGGTTGAATTCATTAATTGTCCAACCTGAAGGACAAATGCCTTACTTCAGGAAACGTAAGTCATTAGAAGTGTGCCCTGTAGATGTGGCCCACTGGAAATCAGAATCTCCACCACAATCTGTTTACGGGGCAGCGACCTCAGGCCTCGTGAAGCACATCCTCATGACTAATCCTGCCATCCTTCTTCCTCTCAAAGGAACGTCCTCCTCTCCTGAGCTCCTCTTGGAAGGCAAAACCAGACCAAAAACAGACGCAATATTTACTTCTTTCTGTTTTGTAGCTTCCTTTTCCTCACTCTCCTCTTCGCCTCCCTTTTTTATCAGAAGAAATTCATCAGGGTCTTTGGGTATAGAGGCTCACCTGAGTTAACATTTCAGTCTACTGAATAGCTCAATGCTTTTAAACGTAAGTTTCAAATTATTAGCAAACAAAAAATATGGCTCTTAAATAAGACCCAATTTTGTCAAGACTTTTCCACAACTTTGCCCATGGTATTTTAATTCTGGTACATATACTTCTAATTGTGTTTCCATGGCGATAGGGTAGATAAAATTCCTTAACTGTTCAATGATACCTATATTCCAATGCCCTACATAGTAATAAATCATTCTGCCAGCTACAGCTACACAGTAAGATGAAGTCTCACCATTCCAATCATTACTTGGCTAATGAACTGCAAGACTAGTACTGAAGTAGATAATGTAATTACTCTACTTCAAACAACATCTCTCTCCTATGTATTATTCTGCAGGTCACTGGAACAGAATATACCACAAGCAGACTGCAATCTTAGAAGAGATTCCCCTGGTGTGTCAGATACTTGCCAAAAGAATCTGACAGACTTTGACAGTCTCCTGATATTCAACATACAAAGTTAGAATTGTGGTTTCTTTCTTTATTTTTTACTTTTCTTTCTTTTTTTCTTTACTTTTTTTTTTTTTTAGTTAAATGATAGATGAACATCAACCTTTGTTTTTTTTAAAAAATGAAAATCTCCCTTTGCTGGAATTTCACTGAGTTTGACCAAATTATATTTTGCTTTGGAACTAGTTGCAAGATTTCATGAGCCACTCGGTCACTGATAAAGCTGTGTACCGATATATGGCAAAAAAAAAGAAACTCAAGCAGGGGCCTACATTACTTTGTATCAGGGCCCATTTTTCCTGTATCATTACTTCCTAAATACTTCAATTAGTCTTCAGCTTTTTCCTATTTTCTACTGACAACACTCACCCCATTCTCAGCCAGGATAGATTTACAATTAAGGTCCTGTAAGTCTCCTGCAGTTCCTCAAAATACCCCTTGCATAACACGTGCGCTTTGTCTTCCTACCCTGAGTCCACTGATGTCAACTGCTGCAATACATTCTGCAGCCACTGACTCTCCTTAACAAGCGAGGTTTGCTCAACACTACGATCCTAAGAGATATGCAAGGCGGATGCCATTCTCATTATAATTTCCATGTGACTAAATGAAGCACCCAATGTGATCTTGCCCATGTGATTAGAGAGAGTAGAAGCAAGACCAGAATTTGCCTTCCAAGCCAACTGCTTTCACTACTTGACCACATTTTGAACCCTTTAAATAAAGTTACACAAGCACATTGACGTTCACCGAAAAATCATTCACAGCATCAAATCCTAAGCAAGGGGGAAGGTCTATGCAAAAACTTATCTTCATAAAAGATAACTTACTTGTTATTATATTTGGTTAGTAATTAGACTACAATTGATGGCAGCACTCGGATTCTCACTCATATTGTGGAAGTCAGTATTAATGTAGACATCCAGCACTGGCTATAAAGCTGAGTATTACCCATAACCTGCCTAACAAGTTTTGATAACATCACAATTTAAGAAACTTTTTCTCTAATTGAGCCATTGGGTTACACAGAGACAATATTTAGAAAGGAGCACATTTAAAATTCCTTTCTTTCACCCATGCTGTTTGAAAAAAAGTAAAAGACAACAAACGTCACTTGTTTCTGCTACACTGCATAACTTGATTTTCCAAATCAAATGGGATGTCATTTGAAAAAGTGTTTTTCAAAAATAGTTTTAAAAATATACATGTTTCTTATGATTCTGCCTTCCACGGCAAGCAAGAAGCTATTTGATATGCATGAGTTTTATTTTTCCACCAATTTTTGCATACCCAGTGCTAGAGCATAAAACGAGGCTACTACCTCACAGAGTTTTGTGATGATTGCATGAGTTTATGGAAGACATTTACCAAACGCTCATTTAGGCATTCAATAAATAATGGTTTTCTTCTCTTCTCATTTACCTCTCAAACACCTCTCAAGACACTGTCTCATACATTAGCTCATCCAATTTCACGTTACTATGAGGAAGACACTATTAGCATGATATATATATATATTATAAAAGTATACACTTTAATTAAATTTAGTCATATATTTAACAAACTGTCTCTATGAAGCAGACGGTTACCATGTTTCCCCGAAAATAAGACCTAACCTGAAAATGAGCCCTAGGCATGATTTTTCAGGATGACATCCCCTGAACATAAGCCCTAATGCGTCTTTTGGAGCAAACATTCATATAAGACTGGGTCTTATTTTCGGGGAAACAGTACCTAAAATAGAACTATCACAAAACGTTGCGGATAGGAGTAATCCCTCTATACATCTATTTCTTAAATTCTATGGAAAGAAGAAATGACAAACTCTTATTGATCAAAAGAAGTTATGATGAGAACTGGTTAGGTTTAGCTCCTTCAACCTGTGCTGCAAGTTAGCTCTTGACCAGTTTATTATATTTAAGAAATAAAATCATCATGTTTTAAGAGCTGAGTTCTAAGAGAAGTTATGACTATGCAAACCATGCCAACCCCACCCCACACCTCTTTGTCTATTCCTATTTTTAGTTTGTTGTTCTCGCTCTAATCATGAATGTTCATTTGGGCACCCTGCCTGAGAGTTGTGGGAATATTGCTCACCTACAAGTCAAATCAGAAGATCTGACAATTGTACCTGATTCCAGAAAGAAATAGGTTAGAAGTAATCAAAACATTTCTTACAGTGATCTGGGCACTAAAAACTGAAATACGAACCAGGTTCCAATTTCAATGCTGTTTAAATGGAAGACAGAATTGCATAAAATAATGTTCCAAAAGCAAAGCAACCAGCATATGATATCAAATTTAAATAACAGACTGGGTGAGTGGTGCCAAATTGGTTTATTAGCTTAATAATGATAATAACAGCACCAGCTAGGACTATGCTAGTAGGACACTTCACATACACTGTCTCATACATTAGCTCATCTAATTTCACGTTACTATGAGGAAGACACTATTAGCATGATCTTTTTCCTCATTAGATGAGGAAACTCAGACAGCGTTAAAGCAACCTACCCCATCAATGTCATACAGTGAGAAGCAATAGATGGAGCTAGAACTCAAACCCCAGAAGAGTGGCTCACTCAAGTATACTGCCTAATCATTCATTTATGTGACAAAAATACGAATGCCCACAGTTCGCTACCCACTTTCTAAGCACCCTCATTACAGTGTTTCAACCCAGTAATACAAATGTATTCTGAACTAGCTAAGGATTTATTTCCAGAATTTCACACTAGACAAAAGTAATGTTCCCAAATGTTTACATTATCTCTGCTGGAAAGTAAAAGCAATGGTCTCAGGAGAAATTCTTTTGAAATATATATAGATTTCATTAAAATACCTGCCTATCTCCCCTTGCAAGACTGTATACCTCTTGAGGATGGAGACCCTATCTCACCCACTCTTAGCAAGCTCAGTGCTACAACGTATCAGGCACTCAAGTTGCCATACAGTGTTCTCATTGTTTCTTATGATTCTGTCTTGCACGGCAAGCAAGAAGCTATTTGATATGCATGGGTTTTATTTTTCCACCAATTTTTGCATACCCAATGCTACAGCATAAAATGAGGCTACTACCTCACAGAGTTTTGTGATGATTGCATGAGTTAATGGAAGACATTTACCAAACGCTCATTTAGGCATTCAATAAATAATGGTTTTCTTCTCTTCTCCTTTACCTCTCAAACACCTAGGAAGCCAATCCACCTCTCTTACTGCTGACGTAAATGAACCAAAAGGCAAGGCAGAACCTGGCTCAACAAGCTGCCAATTAACTCAAGAGCTCATCCGCTACACATTTCCTATATGTCATTTCCCTGGGAACCCCACCCTGAAAAAGACTCAGGAAACATTTCCAAACAGTGACAACCGAGAACTAAACCACGAGGTTTAGTTAACTATATCTGCTGGAATAAGTTACTAAAGATGACTCTGAACTCTATATACATGATTCACGTGAAATACAGTGAAGAACAAAGGTCTTCCTTTCCAGTGTAGGAATGCCTACAACAATGCTATTTGAAGAAAAAGTCTGAAAAGAACAAATTAGTTACATCTTCCAGTATGGTATACCCTTCTGGCCAACTCTGAGCAGTTATTAGGAGTTTGAATTTTAAGAAATTAAAGTGTCTCCTTTAGAGAGCAGACACATGCTCACAATACAGCAAGCAGAAACTGACTCTGAAGCCACATCACGTAGAACAAAAGTCATAAAACATTTAGAACACCTAAAGTAATCATTGCTTTTATAGCCAATTAATTCCCCCAACCCCTCCTTCCTCACCCTCTCCATTTACTACCATCTTTCCCAAATCTAGACCAATCTGCATTCAGAAGTTATAATCCTCAAAAATGCATTTCCCACTTCCTGACCATACCACGCTTACCTGGGTTCCATTGGGAGAGCTTCCCAACTATCCTAGACTTCAGTTCCATCATCTACAGAATGGGTATGACCAAGCTACTACCCCCCTGAGCAAGCTGATTAGAGACCTCACAGTCTGCACAGGGCGTAGTGAGCACTAAATCAATGTCAGTTACTATTATTACCGACATTTAGAAATGAGTTACAAAATTCATTGTTAAGAACAGCACTGATGCACACCAGATTCCAGCAACAAAATGCCCTTTGCCCCGTGGGCCCTCAACACCTGCTCTTCCCTGTACCTTGAATCATCTTCTTTCAGCTCCTTCTGGCCAACTTGTTTTCATCCTCAAATCTCAATTCAATATCCCCTCCTCAGAGAAGCCTTTCATGAGGTTTCTGCCCGATAAGGTCTCACTCTCTTCTAACTTCGCTTTCATTCTTTCATGACATTTACAAACATCTGTAATTGTCTTATATATTAGTATAGAGACCTTATCTTTTTCACAGTGGTATCTATAGCTCCAAGCATTGTACTAAGGACATAATAGGTACTCAATAAATAAACGAATGAAAGATGAAGCAGAGTCAAATATTTTAAAAACTTAACATTGTGCTCACACAACATTAAAAAACAACAACACAATTTTAGGTAAGCATACATCAAAATAAATACCTGACTGAAAAAAATAAGGGTAAGAGGGAGAGGGTTTGGAGAAGTCTTACACAATAGTTTTTTCCTTTGCTGCTTGCTTAATTGCAGAGAGGAATTAAAATAACAGAATTTGTACAAATGAGGGTGTACGATTAAGGTAATTTAAAATTTTTAGGAATGCTAAGCCTACTTTTTACATGGCAATGACAATTTCCAAGGCCTGGGCAATAAAAATAGTGACAGTGACTAGAGTGCAGTTAACTCCATTTTCTTGAGTAAGTTGAAATTCAGGAATTACCACTCTCTCAACAGCTCTTCCATTTGTTTAATTACGCTCTACCACAGGTCAATTTACACCATAACTGGGATTACCACTACTAGGTATCATATATGTGGTCTTTATACATGATAAAACATTACTATTTCAAGAGCCTCTGTAAACTTCAAAGACAGTCCATGAGTATTCATGGATACTGTTTTAAAGATTGTGTTTTTGTCCTCTAGTACAACAATAGTTGATGTTATTTTGACTAAAATAATTCTTGTTATAGTTGGTAGGATTATAGAGGATTAATTTTGACAAACATGTATCATGAATATTAAGTGCAAGGCACTGCTCTAAGCCCTTCACATATTGATTCATTTATGCCTCACAGCAACTCTATGAGGTAGGTACTTACGTCATTATACCGTTGAGGAAACTGAAGTACAAAGAAGAAACTTGCCCAAGGTCATACAAGGGGTTGGAATGTGATCTAGGCAGTTTAGATCCAGGGTCCATCACTAAACTACACTGTCTCTCTAATGTTTTAAAGAAAAATTTATAGTTTACAAACAATAAGTCATCCCTAATGTTAGACTAGTTTCAGTTAAATTAAAAAACAATTCTGAGCCATCTGAGCTAAAAAAAAAACCTAGATAGCAAGAAGGTTGAAGGGAAGAAGGAAAGCAGGAGGAAGACAGGAGGTGGGGGAGGAGGGGGAGGAGTGAAAATGAAAAATAAGATAACTAGAGAAGAGAGAAGAAATAACTACTGTTCATAATATCTGAATGATGAATGCTTTTCTGAAAGTAAAATAAGAGAGACAAGACAACGTCTATATAATCCCTAACTAGCTTATTATCAGGACTGTATATTTCTAACCCAAATGCTGATTAAATCATCTAAATTTGGAAAAAGGAGACAATTAACATTCCAAATTCCTTTCCATAAACCTGAAACTACATGCTAACCGGTTCAGTTAAAATCTTGGAGTTTAGTGATTTTCTACAGCTCTGTCTTTTCCAGTATGATAAACAGTAATGATTTTTTTAAAAATAAATTTTATTGGGGAATATTGGGGAACAGTGTGTTTTTCCAGAGCCCATCAGCTCCAAGTCGTTGTCCTTCAATCTAGTTGTGGAGGGCACAGCTCAGCTCCCAGTCAGTCACCATTTTTCAATCTTTAGTTGCAGGGGGCGCAGCCCACCATCCCATGCGGGAATTGAACCAGCAAACTTGTTATTGGGAGCTCACACTCTAATCAACTGAGCCATCCGGCCGCCCTTCCTAAGCTCAGCGGCAGTTCATTGTCTTCAATCTAGTTGTGGAGGGCGTGGCTCACTGGCCCATGTGGGAATTGAACCGGTAACACCACTGTTCAGAGCTCGCGCTCTAACCAACTGAGCCATCCAGCCACCCCAACAGTTACAATTTAAACTTGAATTTTTTATCCAAAAGACTCAGAATAATTCCCTAGGCTGAGTAACACATAGGAAATTTTGGTAGAGCTCAGCCAAAAATGACTAAATAAAGAAGTTAATTAAGATTCATACCACATCCATGAGTTTCCAAAAGGATGTAATTCAAAGAGAACATATAGGAAGAATTTACATTTCATAAAATCTATAGAGGGGAATGTTCTCTGAACATTTCCATCTCTATTACAAGCAAAGTAAATTTAAGTTAAAACTCAACTGTATAAAATCAACTACAGACAGCAAAACAGTACCAATTTCCTCCACGTCTCTGTTTTTGTTCCAAATTGACCATTTAAAGGTAGAAAAAAAGCCCTGCCATAGGACTCCAGTCTGACCCAACAATATGCCACATGGACAAATTTTTGTTCATTTTTTAAGACTCCTTCCCTTTTTCTGTGGCTAGAAGGAAAGAGAAAAGTTATATAAAACAGAGAAACAAACCCAGTCAACCTTCATCAGAAGCAAAAGAAGTTTGCTTATTAGAATTTAATAGCAGTTGAAACGGCAAGTCATCAGGATGAGCATTATGTGCTGTTTGTTTATCTAGTTACAGATACTCCTCCGCTTACGATGGGGGTTAAGTCCCCAAAAACCCATCGCAAGTTGAAAATGTCTTAAGTCAAAAATGTTTTTAATACACATAACTTACCGAAAATCATAGCTTCGCCTAGCCTACCTTCAATGTGCCCAGAACACTTAGATTAGCCTAGAGCTGACCAATTATCTTGAATTTTGCCTTCTTCTCCTTCTTCTCACCAGAGCAGGAGACACAGACGGGTGTTTTGTAGATGTGATGGGACGCAAAAACATGAAACACAACATCCAAACACTGCTGGCAACACAGCACACTGTGGAGTAGCCATTGTTTACCCTCATGACCACTAGGCTGCCACTGTCCAGCATCATGAGAGAGTATCATGCCACACATCACTAGCCTGATAAAGGATCAAAATTCAAAATTCAAAGTATGGTTTCTACTGAAATTGTATAGCTTTCACACCAGTGAAAAGACAAAAAAAAATCATTAAGTTGAACCATCCTTCTAAGTAGGAGACCATCTGTACTTATTTGCTGATTTTTATCTTCAGTACTTAACACAATGCCCAGCACTTACCAGATATTAAACAAATATGTACTCAATAATAAGTGAATGAACAAATAAATGTTAGGAGAAAAGGGAAGGTACAAAATGTTGGAGACTATTTAGCAAGCGAGAATACCTGGGGTTTTTTTCACTAAATACTTGGGTTTTTTTCCCAGGAGAAAGGATCGCGGATTGAGGGTTAGGAAAGGGACCACTCCTTAGGGACAATACTTATGGGCAGAATGATGTCAGCATTATGGTGATAATCACTGCGGAAGAATAAGTAACAGATAGTCCACAACCACCTCGTATTGGCTGTCCAAGCTTTTGCTGTCCGATTTTACTCTAAATCTATTGTCTTTGATTTAGCATAATGGTGATACCACATTTGGAGCATGCTGAGGAAACCATGACCCCTTTCATTCCAAGAAAGCCAATGTTGGGGCCATGAGCTCCTGTTTGCACCTGCTATTATGGGCAGTTGTAATTACCGTCAGGTGCAGAAACAGAAGCTACCTCAGATCAGATATTATCAGGCCAGACAAAAAAACAGGACACTCAAATAAGGTATTCAAGAAAATTTAGTGAAGGCACCATCTTCAAAAGTATAGGCAGAGTTTACGGAAAGCAGCAAGGGAGGTAAAACACTCCCAGGCTAGTAATATCAGGGAGCCATTAGCACCTCTATGCCTAAAGGGGACAAGTAAAGAGTTACCAAGAACCCAGAAAGATCTGTAACTGTAGCTGGCTGGCAGAGAGGGCCACTGAATAGAAGCTGTGACCTACTCACAAAACACAGAACAGCTCTAGCAACACAAATTCTACAGGAGGGATCTGGCTCTTCCAGGCCTCCTGCTGATGTCCCACTGGCCAAAGCCAACCAGAAACGAAGAAAGCAAGAGCTCAGTTGATACAGTCCCAGAGCACAGAGGAGGGTGGAGAAAAGACCTGGTGGGCAAAAGAGGAACACGAAACACAGAAAGGTATTCTTAATGCCACCCAGCAAAACACAGACACATAAAAAGGTTTGCCAGTTCCATCTCAATCTTCTGGATGTCGTGGGACTGCCTGCAGAAGTCATAAACATAGGGCTTACTGGAATTTCTAGTACCCCGTATCAATTTGGGAAAGGGGAAAAAGAGATTCTAAAAGTAATTCAGGTAACTTTTGTCATTTCCGCATCTCTAAGAGTGAACAGACAACCCATTTATCTATAATGATTCATATCTAAGACAACTCCCTTCTCTATACTCAAAGGGCACCTATTCCAAACCTCCATTATTATACTTATCATGATGCACTGGAACCTCTTGTTTATTGGTTTCTCCCTCATTAGACCCTGAACTCCCTTAGGGCAGGCACTGTCTTATTCATCTTGGTATCCCTAGCACCTAACATGGTCCTGGCACAGAGTTAGCCTTCACTCAATGTGCACTGAATCAATCAGTGGACTCAGTGTCTATTAACTGGCAGCCTAAAGCCATGGGGGAAACAATCCGGAATGACCCTCAACCATTAAACCCTAATTAAGTTTTAAGTTTTATTGAGGACATGGTTTCACACATTGGACAAAACACACAGTTCCTTTCATACCAGCCCACTATCATTCTCTGTAGAGCAGCTTTTCTTGTGTGCTCAGATGATGTTTATGGCCTTTCCTACAATCATAGAGCTCATCATCAAAACAGTCAGAGAAAAATAGCAAAACTATGCTCCATTTCAGAAAGGAATCAAATACACATCATCTCTCAAAATTCTCACTCTTTTTCCAAGAATTTCCCAAATCTACTGGAAGAACTAATATTTTGGGTATATCAGATAGAGGAATTCATGTTTCACAATAAGATAATGTTGACTTAGGGATAGAAGTGCTTGCATGGGCGCACGTACGTGTACATGCACGCACACACACACACACACACACACACACAGAGGGCATGTTTAATGATCACTTCAACAGGCATCACCCTTTGTAAAATTATAAAGTAGCCACGTAACACAATCACATAACATTGTCCTATTAAAATGGATACACTGTATGATGTGGGGTGGTCATTACCAGAACCTGGAACACATTCACATTATAATTATGAATCATTTTCACATAACCCTGTACTTATGAAGTGCTTAGTCATCGTTGTGTTGGTACAATCAACTGTTACCTGTAGGTTCTCCATAGAAAAAGAAAAAAGTTAATGCCAAGTTCATAACTCTCTTCAAGTTACATGACTTTAGGCTGCCAATCTCCTGCTGCCAGTAAGGTGAATAAAACACAAACTTAAAATGAACTTTAGGCTCCACTAGAAAGGTGACTTTGCTATAAAACTATATTGTCTTTCCAAAACTCAGCAAGAAAGTGTTTTATCTCTTGCACCACTGTTCTCCTTCATTGTTGCTTGTAATAAAGAGTTGATATTGTTAAAATTAGTGTCATCTTATATACCAAATTAAAATAAGTCAGTACTTCATTTTCTATTTAGGAAAAGGGAATTCTGGGCTTATCTTGACAATACACTGAATTACTTTAAAAGTAACTCTAGTAATACAAAAACAGATAAAATGTGTTTCAAATAGATTAGGAATCTTTTCCTAAAACATACCTAATGCATAAATCCCCAAAACAAGCTTTTTCCAAAACCATCAAAGACATTTAAAATCGTAAGCACAATTTTATCTTTTTGAGAGCCATCCTGCAACTGTCAGGTCAATGCAGCAATAGATTACTGTTACTTCTATAGGTCAATCACGTATGTGATGTTTGCATCATGTTGAAAATATAGACTACAAGAACCTATAATTTCTAATACTACTGCATATAGTGTTCCTCCATTTTACATAAATTTAAAAAAGAAACAAAATGTAGAGCTACCATATGTCCCTGTGTTTAATAACATTAGCTTTAGCTACCTCAGAGCATTATTTTCATTCATCAAGCAGTACAGTGCTTGGCTCAAAGAGAAAAACATGATGTTTGGTTTATAAATTAGTAACTCCCATAAGGTAGGAAAGAAGGAAATTGATACATAATTTTGACAGTGTACATTATATGGCAATTACAGGATAATATTCGATATATCAGAATTATCCAAATTACTTCTGATTGACCATTTTCCTCTCCCTTCATGAAAATATAAATGAAGTTTAACAAAGTTCCACCAACACTGAGTACAAGTTAAAATATATTTTAAAACACAACATGTTTACCAATGGCAAACTTTTTGCTGCAAATAAATACATCTGAATATATTTTAATGTAATTAACATGTCCTGAAATGTGAAACGATTGTGTTTCTATAAAAATAGTGTTCTAAAATTGCTTTTCCTTTTCTTAAATTTAATTCCTAAAATTCACTGTGGAGCAATACAGGAAGTGTCTTGGTAAACATAAAAATGTTTCATAAATAACAAAAAGGGATTTATCCTCAAAAATAACAGGTAACAGAATGTATAAGTATTCAGCAAGACTACAAGCACCTAAGTAGTCAGGTGTGAGGCGTAAGAGTGGAATACTGGATTAAAACCAGGGGAATTTCCTATCACTGAAAAGCCATTATGCAGACCTGCATCTAGGAGGCTGTGCAAGTCACAGATCTCCAACGCTGAGAACTTGCTAGTACCATTACTTCGATACTTAAACATGAGTAGGACTAACCAAACTTCGAGCAGGCCTTCGTGTGTGTGTGTGTGTGTGTGTGTGTGTGTTTTTCCATAACGTATAAATAGTTCACAACATACTGCCTTACACAATACACATTTAAAAAGGTGAACGCTACTCCTTCCAACGCCTATCCCTTATCCAGATGACTTCAATTCTTTCCCGTGAAAAGAAAAGGAGTAACTGGCAACGAGAAGCCCCAGAACTGAACTCTTCAATCAGGAAGACGACAACGCCAAATTTGCTGCAGCCAAAGAATGTCTAGTGCTCCTGGTGCGTTGTCACAGGAGATGGAAAGCTACACCAGGGCAAGGTCTATGCAGAGAAGATAACAGCAGGTCTGGAGCAGGCACACACATACACATACACATACATACACACACACACACACACACACACACACACACACACACAGAGCAAGCTTCTTCAGACCTATAGACAGAAACTTGGCATCCTCACACCCACTTGCAACCTGACAATTTACAACCTGGTAACACCTTCTAATTAGGAACGTTCTAGCCTTTTATAGACGAAAAATTAAACTGCTTCCCACAAGTAAGATAAACCAGGCACTGGCGCCTGTTACTGAGAACCCCCGCGTGAATCAAACCTCCGGTTTCGCTACTGAACCTGATGAGCCAGCGACCAGGCTTCCCTACAGAGAGGGGAGGAGCCCACCCCGCTTTGCTGGGAGTGGAACGGGAAACAGAGAGGACAGGAGCAAGGGACTGAGCGCAGAGGCGTGAACAGCGTCCAAGCAGAATGGGTTCAGCGCACCGGTGGGCAACGGACAGACAGCAGCAGCCGCGCGGGAGCCAGGGTGCAGGCTGCAAAGCGGGGTCCCCGGGCTGCCAAAGCCGCCCCCCGCGTCTCGCCCGGCAAAGGCGCGCGCGACAGGCATACACACCCCCCACGCCAGTCCGCGGCCGGGCGTGAGTACCCTCCCAGAGGACACACGCCCGCACCCACGGGTGCAGACCACCCCGGGCTCGCGCGCGCACGCCCCTCGGGCCGGCGACACAACGTACCCAGTAACAGGCAGAGCACATCGAGGGCCACGTACGGCAGCCGCGTCTTGTCAAACATGGTCTCGGCACGGCGGCCCTGCGCGGGCGGCAGACCAGGCACCAGATTCACGGGTCCCGGCCAGGGGCTGGCTATGGCCCCGAGCTATTGCTCCTCCCAGCCAGGGGAGCACAGACGAGGGTGAACAGGGACCCGGCGGCGCCCTGACGGTCAGCAATGGCGCCCGGGACCCCTCCCCTCGCAGGTCCCGCAACCTCTCGGTCGAGGCCAAGACTGGCGTATCAGCCGCGGCTGCTCCGTGGCCTCAGGCCCTCCTCGGTCAGGCCTGGCCCGCCCTGGCTGTTCGCTGGCCGTATCCCGGCCCCCGCTCCAACAGGCGGGGCGTCCGGACTCGTGCTTTAAGGATGCGGACCGGTGAGGAGGAGGGACGCGGGCTCCGCCCCTCCCGCCGGGCAGCGCGGGACCCGCCAGCGCGCGGCCTCACAAGCTGAGGGAGAACGGCAGGGGCGGGGCGACCAGTCCTTGGCGACAGGGCGGCACCAGGGCCGGGGAATCCCACGCCGGGGCGTTCCAGCCAATCAGCGCGGCAGGCTCCTCCCCAACCGACCTGCGGAGCCTACCCCCTGAAGTAGGACGCCTAGCGGCCGGGTGGGACGTAGGGGTTGCGTGCGGTTCCGGGAGCGATGCTTGGACCCGCGTTCCTCTGATGGTAGCAGAATGCGGCCTGGTTAGCACCCGCCGCCGGTGTTTGCTACCTCGGAGGGAGAGCTAGGCCCCCGACCCAAGATCCCAGAGCTGCAGCTGCCTGCCAGCCTTTCTTATCCATAGGGATTGGGTAATAAAGAGTTGTGGGGTAGGCAGTGACAAAGACCCTCTCCTTATCCAAACTTTAGTAGGGCTCCTCTGAGCCCTCCACTTACCTGGGCCTTCAAGTTTAGCGTGGCTGAACCCAGTAATCGCGTGAAGTCTGCTAAATTATCCCCCATCCTTGGTGTCTGATTACCTTTGATATATGATCAGATTTCTAATCCCCCACCTTTAATATATAAGTCCATGGCCTGCCTTTAGCAAGAAGCCCTCTACCCTTAATGTTTCCTCTTAGTAAGTTTCTATCCACTGACCCCATCATTTTGCTTGTTTGATTGTATTTGCTGTCTTCAGAGTTAAGCAGTTTCTCCTATTGCACTAGTCTTGAATAAAGTCTTCACCATTTTAACAAGTGTCAATAATTTTTATTTAAGAGCGGTTGAGCAATCCTCTCACCCGATTCCAGGAGGACCCTAGCGAAGATTTAAGAATCTCACTTTCCTAATCTAAAATTGGTATGTTGATAATCCCTGCTCTATGTTATAGTCAGGAAGTGGTAAAGCCTGGAAAAAATAATATGAGTGTTTTACAAAAGGTTAAACCCGCCACAGATGTCAACAATTAGTATCTTTCCTCCTTATATCTTATGCAAATATGTAAGATGCAAATCGAAAACTACCATTTCTAAGACTTTTCTTGTGAAATATCCCTAAAACCAATAGATAACATTACCCTTAGGAAGTCTGAAGATACAGGACCAAGAGATCCCACACACAAGCGGGAAAAAAAAAGTATTTAAAAAAGCATGTTTTTCTTTGAAAGAAACATGAATTTTGAATTTTACCTTTTGCTTAATTATCTTTTAAAAGCTTTAAATAATTTATACTGAGAGATATGTGCCATGGTTTATTCTATGGCTTCATTTATTTCCAGAGTTAAAAGGGCCCCAGATTGCAGGCCACAAGAAATTGAAATTACTTGTGATATCTAAATATTAGGCATTCATTCAAAAAAACTGTTATTGGGTCTGTGTACCAGGCATAGTCTAGGGACAGTGTTTTATTTAAACAGCTTTTGAAATAAACATGTGCTTTTAAAATGCTTTTTCAAAAGTAAGTCTTCAAAAAATCTTAGGTTAATGCTTTTGCTCGTTGTGTATTCACTCATTCATTCATTCAACATTTACTAAGCCCCTGAAATATATGAGATCCAGTGCACAGCTATGGAGAAACTAAGATGAGTGAGAGAAGATCCCTGCTCTCCAGGAGTCTGCTGCCAAGTCAGGAAGACTGGCATGTAATTAAATGAATATTGTGATAAAAGTGTGTTGGTATACAGCAGGTACACAAAGGAGGAGTGGGGGTTTTACCTGGGAGCTCTGGAAACACTCCATAGGGAGGTGATACTTTGTTTTTTCCTGTCCCTCTCCCATATCATCAGACATTTTCTTAGGTGAGACGGAAGTAAAGAAAACAGTTGATATATTAACAGATGTGTTTTGCCCTTTGGAGGAGTTACAGATAATAGCTTTAAAAATAGATCAGCAAAGCAAAGTCCATTAAAATGTATTAAGACATTTTCTGTAGTTTCAAATGGGCTCTTTAATTTGTGCAGATTATAAACTAAGTCCTCAGTTGAGAGAATGACTAAGAAATGTCATTTTGTTTGGGCGTGGAAGTTTTTGTTTGTTTTTTGGAGGAGGTGTTGTTTGTGTTGGTCTATTGTCATGATTGGATTCTGGTATGATCAGTGCGATAGAGAATGAGTTAAATAACCCTGAAATCATGGTGAAAATAATCAAAAGGAAATATTGAATAGCAACACCATTAACACCCCTGAAGGGGTAGGTACTAGTGTATTCTTAGACTGGATGTGAAACCTCAGCAGCTTTCTTAAATGCTTAACAAAGTTTGTCCTTGGGCCTATATTTTAGTCTCTAATACAGGCAGCAAACAAAAGCAGAGTAGATTTGGGAAGAATAGTCATGAAGTCTCCCTGTAGAAGAGAGAAACGAACTTTTTTTAGTTATTAAGCAGTTTGAAAAGGAGACATCCTCCATTTTCACTTTCTCTTCAAATACTTCTGTATCCTCATTTCTGTTCCCACTCCTCTACTTGCACTGTTCTTTAACATAATATTATTGGTAAGTCTCCCTCTCCTTGTTCTAACAGTGCTTGTTTCAACTAATTTCAGAAAATGTCTGCAAAGTAATAAGAATAAATTCCCTTAGAATATTTGTATTTGTATGTGCTTATGTCCTTTCTCCCCACCTGGACTGAAGCAAACATAGTTTTCATTATACTCGAATAGCACTGTAAAACTAAAACAATAAAAAAATGTAAATATCTCGTCCCCCAGTATATTTGCCTCCTCCCTCAAAAAAATTTCACAATATGGTATATTGTAATCCTTTTAACACTCATTGCCAAAGCTATTTGTTTCTTATCTTATTAAAGTTTTAATGTAATATTTGATACATAAATGCAAAGGGTGCCAAAAAAATGTATACACATTTTAAGAAAGGAAAAAAACTGTATTAAAATTGTAATACTCAATATACTGTGTTTCCCCAAAAATAAGACCTAGACGGACCATCAGCTCTAATGCGTCTTTTGGAGCAAAAGTTAATATAAGACCTGGTCTTATTTTAATATAATATAATATAATGTAATATAATGTAATGTAATGTAATATAATATAATACTGGGTATAATATAATATAATACAATACCATATAATATAATACCAAGTGTTGTATTAATTTTTGCTCCAAAAGACACATTAGAACTGATGGTCCAGCTAGGTCTTATTTTCAGGGAAACGCGGTATACCAACAACAAAAGATGAATGCAAGTCACATGTATATATTTTTTTGGCACCCCCGGTATATATAGTACATAACATATAAGTAAGTTATGAAGCATAATAATAAAATTGGCAACAATTTTGAAATGAATCCACTACTCAATTTAATACATAAAGCATTTCAGTATTATTGAACCACCTCTGTGTTCTAGCCCTTTCTTGTTCCCTGCTTCAGGAGAGGTGACCACTATCCTGAATTTTGTGTTTATCTTTTCCTTCTTTTATTATTTCTTTTTGGAAAAGCACATAACCACATGTGTATGTATCTCTAAAAATATATATTGTCTAGCCTTCTTGTTTTTTAGCTTTTAAAACATTATGCCCAAATAGTCATAGGGATGTAAAGTAAACCTGACTATATAGGGAATATAGTCAATAACATAGTAATAACTATGTATAGAGCCAGGTAGGTACTAGGTGAGTTAGGGGGATCACCTCTTAAATTATATGAATGTCTAACCACTATACAGTACACCTGAAAGTAATGTAAAATAATATTGAATGTCAACTCTAATTGAAAACTTTTAAAAAGAAGGGGAAAAAGTATAGGGGAATAAAAGGTTCAAATTTCCAGGTATAAAACAAGTAAGTCATAGGGATGTAATGTACAGCATAGGGAATATAGTCAATAATAGCCATGTTTCCCCCAAAATAAGACCTAGCCAGACAATCAGCTCTAATGTGTCTTTTGGAACAAAAATTAATATAAGACCTGGTCTTATTTTACTATGGTATAAGACCGGGTCTTATATAATATATTATAATATAATATAATATAACATAATATAATATAATACTAGGCCTTATATTAATTTTTGCTCCAAAAGACACATTAGAGCTGATTGCCTGGCTGGGTCTTACTTTCAGGGAAACAGGGTATTGTGATAGCATAGTATGGAGTGAGATGGTTGCTGGACTTATCATGGTGATCACTTCTTTAGATATAGAAATGTTGAATAACTATGGTGTACACACAAAACTAATATAATATTGTATGTTAGCTGTATTTTTTAATAAAAATCTTTTAAAAAATAAATTTCACACACACACACACATACACACATGCCATATATGTAGTCATCTGCCCTTGATTTTTTTTTCACTCAAAATTATATTTCTTACTCTAATGTTGCTGCAATAGTTATAGGTCTATCATATGAACATATCATTTTATTCATTCTTCTGACAATGCGTATCTGGGTTATTTCCATTTTTGCTGTTACAAAAAATGCTGCTGTGAATACTGGGAATTGCTCCTGTGGAATTGCTAGCTGTGGAACTGCTGCCTTGTGCAGTATGCCCACATCCAACTTCACTAGATAATCCCAGACTGTATTCCCAAGGGGATATACTATTTTACCGCAGCCACACCAGTGGTGATAAGGCTCCACATTTTCATCAACACTTCATATTTTTCTAATTTAGTGGGTATAATGTATATCTCAATATAGTCTTAATTTGCATTTCCCTGATCACTAATGTGGCTGGGCTTCTTTTCCTGAATTATTCACCAAAAATGTTTCTTCTTCTGTCATTTGCCTATTCACATCTTTTGCCTATTTTTCCATTGGGTTGTTTATCTTATTTTTATCAACATATAGAAGTTCTTTACATATTCTCATTAGTAATTCTTTGTGTTATATATATTTTCTCCCAATATGTGGCTTGTGATTACACTTCCTTTATGAGCAACTATGGGACAGAATTCTTTTAAATGTAATGTAAGCAGAAGTCTACTAACAAGTTTCTGTGAAAGTTTTTGCTTTCCTGACCAAAGGGAAAAGACTCGCTTCTTTTCCTGTCTACCTTCCTTGAAAATGGACATGATATTACATTTACACCTACAACAGCCATCTTGTGATCATGAGGGAAAGGACAAGAAGTCACTGGTCTTTATAATGTTGAGCTACTAAAACAACCAGCAACTGGCTACCTCCAGATTTCTTCATATGTGAGGGGAAAAAAAATTGGTTAAGCCTCAAATATTCACGGCTGATACAAGGCTCAAGAGTATTTTGATTCCTATTACTGAGAAATTGCAAGTCATGTTATTCTAAGAAAATCTTTTACTTGAGCTAACTTAATTGAATTTCTTGGTCCTGGAAACCACAAAGCCCTAAATTAAGCAATTTGGGTAGATAAAAAATGGTTGTGAGGGAGAATAGACTTTGAAGATTAGAGAATGGTTTGAGCACAGAAGCAAAACAAATGACATATTCTGAAGTTCTTGAGCAGGAAAAGCTGTGAAACAAGGAACTCACGTTGAGGATTAGTGGAAGATAAGGTTCTAGGAGGTAGGTTTGTAGCTATAAAGTGTGTCTGGAGGCAAAGGAAAATGGCTGAAAATACATAGTGACTTGCTGAGGACAGCCATTTTAAAACAAGTGAGAAGAAGTCATAATCTCTGCAGTGGGCTGTAAACTGAAGATGAGTAAACCTTGTTTTGTAAACCAGATTATTTAGTTTCAAGTCCTTTTCTATGTGTATTTCCATTTTGTTATCTTTTATCATCCTAAAATCTTGTTTATGGCTTCTAGCCCTTTTTCACCTTTGGTGCAGGGTGTTAAGGAAAAAGTATTCCATTAACACTTGATCCAGTCTATAAATGTGACCACCTTGGAAGAGTTAGTGAAAAACATAAAAAGGAAGTAAGTCTCTGTGATCAGAGTTGGCGTCCTCATGTGTGGGCACCTCAGCTCCACCAAGATATTCTCCTCCTTCCACCAAGACTTTCCTTCAGTGGTTTGGATGATGGTTTGGGTTTTGTGCTGTTGTTTTTTAGGAAGACATTTTCTTAATAGGATTATTGTGATGATTAAATACAAACTGTAAGTGCAATTGCCTAGCAAATGTCTGATCTAACTACATATATATACATATATAATTTTTTTTTTAAGATTTCTGTGAATCCACATCTACTTCCCTACCACCCACTCAACCCAATATCTACCATGGTTCCCTAATCTACCAAAGCAATAGGGCTGGTCTGATGTTGACTTGTTCTTAGTAAATCCACACCTGACCCTGGTGATCACCACTTCCTTTCTCTAGGATGCTCACAAATTATTTCTTTAACAATCTGTTAAAAATATATATCACAAAAGATACAGAAATTAATTACCTACAAAATGTCTATAGTCTTAAAGACATCACATATATTTTTATATAACAAATATTGGATAAATTGCTATTCAGTTACAGGTCTTTAATTAGAATCAACCTTCTTCACCTGTTTTAGAAATCATAATAAAATCTGCCCTTTTCTCATCTTCAGATTCCTTTTTTGTTCACATTCCCAGTTTGTACTTTTCTCACATTGTACTTGTCCCTCTCCCAAAACTCATCCCTGTATTGATATGAGTAGTTAACTGATCTTAAGCGAAAGGAGTAGGCCTTCTTCAGCATTGTGTATTCCCTGATCCTAGAGTTGTACTCAGCACAATGAAGTCACATGCAGTTAAAAAAAAAAAATTGCAAAAAAAATAAAATAATTTGCCTGAATAAACGAATGAGAAAAAGGAAAGTAAACAAGATTCAGGAGAGTGTCAAGCTGTGTCCCCACCCTTTTTTGTTATTCTAGCCCCCTCACCCCTCCCCCACAAATTTAGGCTTGTCCTGGGTGGAGGTGGAAAGCAGGGTTAATTTTCCTGCCACTATTCTTATAGTTTCATGACACTACTTTATAAGTACTTTTTTGTGTCCTCAATAACGTGAACTCCTTTAAAAAGTGAATCTACACCCTTCTATGTGACTATATTATGGAATACTCCTGATTGGACTGCAAAGGTTGCAAATTTACAGGTCCTCTCTGCTTTTCTTCCTCATTAAGATCAAAGCCACCTTCTCATTCAGATTCTCACATCACAAATTTCATTTAACTTTCCTTTGCACTTTTAAAACGCTGCCTTTGTAAACTCTATGGCAATGATATTCAAACTTGCACATTAGAATCATCTAGAACGTTGGTTGAACATACAAGTGCCAGGCTTCATCCCCATAGATTTTAATTTTATGATGAAGGTCCAGGATGGAACCCAAGCAACCCAAGCATTGCTTTTTTTTTTTTTATCATGTTCAACAAATGGCCCCAGGAAATTTGATACCAATCAAAATGTGAAAACCTCAAGTCTAGTCAGCCCCCATTTTCACTCTCCAGACAAAATTTAATAAAATGTAATCATTTCCTTCAAAGTGATGGCTATACATTAGGACTGCAGTACAACATAGTAATTAAACACCTGGACTCAAGAATCAGGCTCACTGAGTACTCTTGAGCAAATTACTTAAAACTTTCTGTGCACCAGTTTCCTTATTTGTAAGATGAGAATGATAATAGTATCTACCTCACAGGTTTGTATAGTAGCTGCCTCATCATAAATTAAGTGATATGTCTAGAATACTTAGCACAGTGCCAAGGCACATAGTAGGTGCTCAATAAATGTTGGACATTATTATTTGAAGATTCCTGTCACTTCCTCATCAGAACCAGTTTGATGGGTTGTCCTCTTAACCTTGGCCTAAGGATAGTGTTCAGGGGCCTTCCAAACCCTTTGCAATTGTATGTTAAATTCTACGTTTATGCATTTTGCTATGAAATGAATCTTTAGATAGGTCTTCCCAGATTCTCAAAGGGGGTCTGTGACGCTATTGAACTCTAGAAACCCGCTGCTCAAATAGTGCCGTCCACTGGCAATGTGTTCATCACCTGAGGCTTCTCAGAAAGGCTGATTCAGACTCCACCTCAGATTGAATCAAAATTTGCTTTTCAACAAGATCCCAAGTGTACCTATGCACATTAACATTTGAGAAGCACTGCTCCAGAAATTTCCCAAGTTTCCCTGTTAATGACAATCACCCTGGTATGCTTATCAAATATGCAGGTTTTCTGGTGCCTATCTTGGAAATTCTGACTCATTAAATCTGATCATTTAAAAAATTCCTCTAGGTTATTCTTATTTAGGGAGGAAACACTGCTCTCAGAGATGAAGCTATCAGCCAGTCAAGTGAAGAATTTGTCAGTTAATCTGTTTATAGCTGAATGAGCCTTTCTGCAGCAGCCTCTTCCTCCTTTGCTTACAGGAGGGAGGAGAGAGCAGTTGGTATTTAGGTTGCTTCAAATCCCAGATGCTTTCCAGTTACTATTCATCTGGATCCTTGTGATAAATCACTTTGTCTTTTCTAGCAAGCTTGAGTTTGTACACCTAACCGTGAAAAATGGCTAACACAATGCCAATGATTACCTTGTTATTTTTAAAAGTGCAATATTTGATACATATAAACAAATGTTTGTAACGTGTAAATTGTAGAGCATAACAAAATAAACACCTGAGGACTCACTACCCAACATAAGAGCTAAAACATCTCTGATACTTTTGAAGTTACTTGGGTGTTCCTTCCCAAGCCTGCTCTATTTTTTACCCCCACTAACCCAGAATTAACTACATTCTAAATTTTGTCTTTATTGTTTGTTGCCTTTGTTTAAAATAAAATTGTGGCTTTACCCACCACATATTTGTCCCTAGTCAATATTTTACGTGTTTTGAGCTTTATCAGAACAATATCAAACCATGCATACTAGTAAGTGAGGATTTGCTCTTTCGCTCACCATTGTTTCTAATGCTTATTTATGTTGTTTCCTGTTGCTACAGATCAGTCATTTTTAGTGACAGATACATTTCTGTCGCTTTGAATATACCACTCTTTATTTATTCATTCACCTATCAATAGACATGTGAGGTTTCCTCTGGACTTTTAAAATGCATACAAAAACTGCACCTATGAAGAGTCTTATATTAGGTGGGTGCCAAATTAATTGCCGTTTAAAAGGTTAAAAATAATTGCAAAAACCGCAATTACTTTTGCACCAACCTAATATGTGTTTTCTGGTGCACTTAGGCAGGCTTATCTAGGAGCAGAATTGCTAGGGTATTGTGGTAGGCTGACAATGGCCCCCAAAGATATGTCCACATGGAAATCCCCAACCTGCAACTGTTACCTTATATGGAAAAAGTGTTTGCATATGCAATTGCATTAAGGATCTTCAGATGGGAAGATTATCCTAGGTTACCCAAGTGAGTCCTAAATGCAATCATAAGCGTCCTTATAAGAAGGAGGCAGAAGGAATTTGACTGCAGACAGAAGAGAAGAAGGCATGGTGCCCTGCCAACCCCTTAATTTCAGTCCAGTGAAATTGATTTAGGAATTCTGTTAGTGAATAAATCTCTGTTGTTTTAAGCCATCGAGTTTGTGGTGATTTGCTGCAGCAGTCATAGGAAACTAACACAGGTATGTATATGCTCAACTTTAAACTTAGGGTCAAACTATTTTCAACCAAAATTGCCAAGAATCCAGAAATGATGACATGTCAAATATTAGCTCTAGTGATGGTTCTAGAATTCCTTTCTGGGAGGAGTTAAGAAGCTTGTTTTGAAGCTGTATTTACATAACACTTTAAAAACAATTGTGTGTGGGGGGGTGGGGAACAAAAACATCAAAGGACCCTATCAGAGATTGTGGGTGGAGAGAATGGGTCACCACTGATTGGCACACACTCATTTTATTACTTTGCACATTTGCTAATAACAACTAAGTTCTCTACTTGGTTATATTATTCTCTTGCTGTTGGAAACCTTGGAGAGTTCTTTTTGGGAGTTATACCTTCAGGTAGGGAAGTATAACCAGTTCTCAGATGCATGAGTGGGGCTTTAGGATTATTGGTATGCCATGTGTTTACTTGAATGACTTCCTTATTTATGAACCAATTTTATTGGTATACTAAGAGCAGCAGGTTTATGTACGAGCATTGTCCTGGGCTTTGCACCTTGCGGAAACAGCACTTCTCTTTATGACAGAGCCTCCAAGGGCAGTAAACAGGTCAACTGTGCCCTTTACTCCTTGCCTATCTGTTTTGATTCAGTACAGTTTATAACTCTCAGTCTTGCCAAACTTCTAACATTCTAGCACCGTTGTTGCTGCTCCTGACTGTGGCAGCCCTTAATGAATGATCGCATGCAATTACAAAAAGATTTGCTTTTCCAACAATTAGGAGAAGGAAGGTATATTAGGTTTTTCTTGCTGCTGTAACAAAATACTACAAACTTAGTGGCTTAAAACAACACAACTTTATTATCTTACAATTATGTAGGTCAGAAGTCCAACCTTTATCTCACTGGGCTAAAATCAAGGTGTTGCTAAGGTTGTGCTCCTTTCTGGAGAATCTAGGGGAGAATCCATTTCTCTGCCTTCTTCAGCTTCTAAAGGCTACGCATACCCCTTGGCTCACGATCTCCGTCTTCCATTTTCAAAGCCAGCCATTTTGCATCTCTGACCATTCTTCCATAACAATATCTACCTCTACACATACCTGAAAGAAGTTCTCCAATCTTAAGGACAGATGTGATTTTAGATTGGGCTTACCCATATCCCAAGACAATCTTCCCTCCTTAATTTAATCACATGTGTAAAGTCCTTTTTGCCATATAAAGTAACATATCTACATGTGTAATTAGGATGTGAATATCTTTGGCGGGGTGGGGGGGTGGATTATTCTGCCTATCACAGAAGATTTGTTTAAAGAGGGAAATACAGTACAAATGCTATGCTTATTTAGCTGCATGTGCTTGAGACATATAAGCCATTATAAGCAAACTGTTGTTCAGAGGGCCCACTGGAGCACTTCATTCCATTTAAAACATTTTATTGAAATATAATCTATATACGTAAAAATGCACATATCATCAAAGTACGGATGGATTAAATTTTAAATTTTATAAATTAACACATCATTGTAACCTGTACCCAAATGAAAATAGAGAATATTGACAGCACCACAGAAATCCCCCCTATATCCTCTTCTTGTGATCACCCACAGCAAAAGTAATTGCTGTTGTAGCTTTCGGTGCCATAAATTAATTTTATATGTATACCAACAGAATTTTATACTATGTACTCTCAATATCAATGGACTATCTTAATATCAATGGGATAATATGTAGTTCTTTCATGCAACATTTTTGTGAGATCCATCCATTTGTTGCATTTAGTTGTAAATCATTTCTTTTCATTGCTGTAGATTTTTTCATTTTGTGAATATACCATAATTTATTTAGCCTTTCTGTTGTTGTAGGCACTTGGGTAGTTTCCAAGTTTGAGGCTATTATGACTTGTATGGCTATAAACATGTTGTCCATGTCTTTTGGTGAACATATGAGCACATTTCTATTGGGTTACACTGGAAAGTAGGGTTATGGATATTGCATTCAGCTTTAGTAAATACTGCCAAACAATTTCCCAAAATGTTTTACCATTCCTACCAGCAATGTCTGAGAATTCCAGTTATTCCACATCCTCACCAATACGTTTTCTTTATAGACATTCTGGTGGATATGTAGAGGTATTTCATTATGGTTCTAATTTGCATTTCCCTAATGACTAAAGAAGTTGAAAACCTTTTTATCTACTTACTAGACACTTTTATATCCTCTTTTTTTGCAGTGTCTATTCAACTCTTGTGCATTTTTCTATTTGGTTGTTTGTCTTTTTCTTATAGTTTTTTTTATGAGGTCTTAGTATAGTCTGGAAACAATCTTTTTGTTGGTTATATCAGTTGATTGTCTTTTGATGAGCAGATCTAGAAACCGATTTGTCAATTTTCACCTTTGTGGTTAACATTTCTCTTGTCTTTTCTAAAAAACCCTTGTCTTATATTTTAATATAAACTTTGCTTTCTTTTTCAATTAAAAAAGATGAATGCTCATTTTAAAATTAAATATATGGGTAATTAAATAGGAAAAATAGGAAAAGGATCAACTATAATTCAGCACCAAACACAAAGATGGTGTTTTGTAAACTTTCTAATTTTGACTTAAAAAAATTAAAAGTCCTAGTTATTGAGTGAGACTAATTCCACAGAAATTTTGACTTTGTGTAACTTTAATAAACAAAAATGTTAGATGTACCAACCTACATTGAAAAATTAACCCATTGATCTCAATGCATTTTACTTTCTCCTGAGTCTTAATTGTTCTCCCTATAATACTAGACTTTCACTTTCCTAGGAAAGTGAACACCTTACTACAAAACTGTGGTGGAAATTTAACGTACCAAGCATCTCATATTGCTTATGTCATTAATATGTATTTTTTGTAAAAGTAGGATACTGACTAATGTTCATTGCCAGGCAGATAAAAATAAATTCTTAGTTTATGGGCCTGGTTTTGTTTTAAAAACAACAAAACAAAACAAAAACCCTGACTTAATCCATAGAATATTATTAAGTTCAAAAAAGAATTCTGGATGTTTAAAAATAAATTGCTTTAGAAAAATAACATTTCGTCTCTTTTTCATGCTGGAAATATTCTTTGGATGAGGTGAAAAGAATCTTTTTCAAATTCTTCTTCCTAAATCTGATCAAATATTGTCCCTTGCAAATTATTCACATCCAATCAATAAAATTCATTCAGCAGCTACTATGTGCTAGACACTCCAGTGGTACGGCTTCCAGATGTTGTCCTCTTGTGACCTTTTTTGAAGGCTGTAACCTATAGCAAGGTACCCAGCTTTGTCACACTTCTGGAGAATCCTGAAACACTTACTCCAGGGCCTACCCCATGACTCGATCCTCTCTGCCTTATTCTTGCCCACCTGCCCCAGGCCTTATTCAGTTCCACCTGGCTCCAGAGTAACTGGAGGCCTGGTTCTAAACTCTAGCTACTCCTGTGGTTGGGGCCCTGTATCAGCCAGGATCCAACAAGGAGAACAGACACTGTTGTGGTTGTGAGTATTTAAAATAGAGAGAATTTAATGAAGGGACTTGGTTATATGGGCGATGGAGCAGCTGAGAAGACAATAGGGGATTTGAAGCATCCCAAATATTAGCATTAGCAGGAAGGCACTTCCACTTCTAGGCTGGAGGGACAGAGTGAGATGATATGATTAGAGCCCAAGGGCTGGAGTCAGCTAGTGGAAGCAACAACAACAATGGGCCTGCCTGATAGAAGCCAAAACTATGAAGAAGACACAAATGCAGCCAGAAAAGGAGGCTAAGACTAAGAAGAAGGAAAAATGTCCTGGCTTCTCACTTCTGCCCTCCAAACTTAGGCCAGTACCTCTCATCGGCAGATCCCAGCTGGGAGTCAGTTTATAGAAGCATAGGAAACAGCCTGTAGGAATCAGGTACCTGCTATATTGAGCAGAGTAGAGAAAGAGTTGAAGAACAGATGTGAGCATGAGTAGCCCCAGACTGGCACTCGACTGATATGGAGCTTCTTGGATGCCAGATGCTTACTTGTTTTATAGTTTACCTGCAGGTGAGCTCTGCGCACCAGCCTACCGGGACTCCCTATTCCCTCTTCCTAAAACTCTCTATCGCCAACTCCTTGCCTGAGTGCACGTTGGAATTACCTGAAGACCATTTGAAAAAGTACAGATTTCTGGGCTTCTCCCTAGATGCTGAATAAGGATTTTTGGAGTGAGGTAGAAATACCTATATTTTTAATATCTCAAGATGATTCTAATGTAGTTTGTCTTCAGACTTATTTTTTTAAAGCAATGTTTAAAGATGAGGCTACTCTAGTTTCAATTTTCTGGACCCTCCAAGCTTTCATCCATTCTGCTAGACTGAAACCAACCATGCTGAACCAGAATGTAGAATGAGGGTAGTCTCCAAACAAACACACAATATTTGATACAAATAAATAGATTGAACTTTATATTTACATTATTGGTAAAATCCAAATGATGGATTACTGTCCATATAATTTTATTAACTGGATAATGTCTGATAATATTTGTGAATATACTATTTTTCTGGTTTACATTGAATTAAGTATAGCATTAAAACAGAAAACTTCCTCTGTGATCTGATTTTGGTTAATTTTGAGATTAACTATTTTTTGTTTTAGCCATACCTGTGCATATTCCACATAGTTTAAAAGGCACTAAATATAAATAGAAGATAGAATTCATTTTCTGCAGATTTGGTTCCTCTCCTTATCAACATCTCATCTATTATTTTGTTTCATTTCTTACTTATTGTAGACCCAACTACAGTCTGAGAGGTATCTCAGTACCAGAGAAAACAGAGGGCTGAAGAAGTGGGTGGGGCTCTGAGCCAAGATCTAGCTTGGACCTGAGCAGATTTTTCTTTTACATATTAGGTTTCTATATAAAATTGTATTCGGAAAAAAGGGTTCCACTCATTTATTTTTTTCATTGCAATGTTTTACCATAATTTACTTAGAACTCCTATTGTTGGATACATAGATGGTTTTCAATCTTTTGTCATTATATAAACACTGCTAAAGTGAATAGCCATTACATTTTTTTTCAATTTTCCAATTGCTGTTGAGATTCATTATTTTATTAGTTTCAGGTGTACAGCATAGTGGTTAGACATTTAGATAGTTTTTAAAGTGGATTCTGGACATTGCATTACATAGGGAAAATTAATAAAAATTTCCAGAATTGATGATGGTATGAAAGTATCTGACAGCTGTCAGCCAGAACAATGTATGTATGTATAAACCAGGCGATGAGAAACCAAGTAAGCGAATATTGTGATCAGGAAATATTGTGGTTTCCTAGATTAATTGCTAATGTACTATTTTAGCAAAAACCTCTTCTTGCTCTGACATGACTATTTTTAAAAGATTTTTCACTGAAATCTTAGGTGGCTTGAATTTGCTATCAAGAAATAATTTTTCGTCTTTGAAATATTGGCTTATTCCCTTAGTAAAATTATGGAATGTGACTCTTTTGTATCTTTTTCCTACCTTTACAGAGAAAACGCAATTTTAAAAAATCACTTATGTATTTTTTGCCTTCAGCAAGATACATTTTATGGCTACGTTGACTCTCACTCAGGATGTGGTTAAAGTCAGCCTCTAATGCTAGCAGTCAAAAACAGTGAGAGTTAAGTGTCTCATGTATACAATATTCATATGGCTCAGAAGTATGAATTCACTTGGTGAGACGTTATATAGCCATTAAAATAATACTTAGAAACTTAATGTGATATCATAAAATTATATAATCTTTAGTGGAAATGGAAGACATAATTCTATATGATGTAATTATAATCATATTTTAAAATATATGCACAATATCCTTTGATCCAACAATTCCATTTCCCAAACAGGTGTGCAAAGATAAATACCCAAGTATGTCTATAATAGCAAAAAATTAGAGACAACAAATCTTCATCAGTAGGGATTAGATAAATAAAATATGGTACATCCATGCAATGGAATACTATATAGCCATTTTAAAAATCAAGTAGATATACATATCTGGATTTTGAAAGACATCTGGATATATTGTTATTTGAGAAAAAGCAAATTACAGAACTGAATGTATAGTATAAGCCATTTGGTAAAAATATCAAGTCAGAATATATAACAAATAATATGTACTAGGTATAGGTACATTAGATGTTATATATATATATATATATATATATATATATATATATATACATTTTATGTTATTATGTAAGAGGTAATGTTACTATCAAATTTTTCATAATAGTTATCTCTATAACTATTCTGGAATGGGATTATAGGAAATAATTTATCCTTTATTTGTTTCTGTATTGCTTATAGAAAACATGCCAATTTATAATACATTATAATACAATACATATGATTTATAATACAAAATTAACAAAGTTTCAGCATAGAAAAAGGACTGGAAGAAAATACACTAACATGATTACAATCGTTTTTTCCAGTTGATGGAAGCACGAAAGATTTTTAAAATTATTTGTGCTCGAATAAATTTTATTCCATGTGTATATGCTACACTTTTGTAATTGAAAAGAGAAGAAGAAGAAGAAGAAGAAGAAGAAGAAGAAGAAGAAGAAGAAGAAGAAGAAGAAGAAGAAGAAGAAGAAGAAGGGGAAGAAGGGGAAGAAGGGGAAGAAGGGGAAGAAGAAGAAGAAGAAGGTAGAAGTTAGGTAAGGAGTTGTTAGGGATTGGATTAGGTCATTGAAAACACTGAAACATCTAGCTTCAATTTCCTCTCCTTAGTCACAGATAGTGTTGCATTTTCAGAATGCCAAAAGTGCAATTAGGTGGATCAAATTTTTTAAGAAGGCCAAATTATGGGGGACGGGCATCAGGGACAGATACATAATTAGCATTTGCTGGGGGGTTCCAACTACTGTGTTCTTACTACTGTATTAATCATACACACTGCTGATTCTGGAGTCCCTCACGGCCGAGGACCCTGCTCCTGGGGCACAACTTCTCCTTTTGTTTGTGAAGAGGCCTCAATACATGTGACTCCAAGCTAGTCAATTTTAAACAAATAGTGGCTTTGGCAAGTTTCTAGAGCATTTGAGTCTTGAGGTAATAAGTCCTTTACCCCAGTGATGTCAGCTTATTTCTGAGAAGAGTTCCCAGCTGAGTTTTTCTCAGAAATGTTGATCGTCTGAGGCAAAGATGCAGACACCAGCTCCTTACCTCAGGGGTTCCTTTTCTGGTAAATTCTTTCTTGGGCAGATCTTAATATGCCAAGAAAACTTCTGCAGCAGACTTCAGATGTCCTACAATTTGAATTCCATAGATCACAGTCCATAAATGGAGACTCTCAGCAGGGCCCCTGTTCTCTCTCCCAGGACCGACAGCCCTTGTTGATTCTCCACGTTTGAGGACAGGGATCAATAAATGGCAGCCAAGTCAAAATTTGAAAGTCACCAAGATTATATCAGGTGGGATTTACCACAAAAACAAAGACAACCAGATTTATGGCATTTGAGTCACCAAATAGCAGTATCCTTTTACTAATGGAAACCATTTATCATCAAATTGCTTCACTTCTTTGCTGTTGTGTTTTTAATTGGCACCTCCTAAGGCTTTGTGGCGTGAGTTGCAGAATAGTACATTAATAAAGTTATTTCATGACATAAAACTTTTTCAAACACAAAAGTTAGGAAAGGAGAGAGGAGTTGATTCAAATGCCACAGAGACAAAAATGTGTTTTCCTGGGACAAAGGGAAATGAATGATTTAAATTTGTGGCAAATTTTAGTCTCATTTGCACACACACAAATAATCTTTTTTAAAAATTCTATTCAGCACTTAGGTACAAGCACATAATGTACCCAGGAAGCTCAAATGCCGATTATCATTATTAATACCCTTGTTTTTCTTGCCTACTCTTTGCCAAATAAAACAGGGAATTAAATACAAGCTGCTGCAGGAAAACAGCCAGAAGCATGAGTATCCTAGATAGAAAATGCCCGGTCAGCTTTTCCGTTTCCTATAGGGAGGGTTTCTTCACTTGCAAGTATGGCCCCTTGGAAGTTACTGAAATGTGTCATACTGACTACTGTCTTACCGTGTTTCCCCCAAAATAAGACCGGGTTTTATATTAATTTTTGCCCCAAAAGATGCATTAAGGTTTATGTTCAGGGGATGTCATCCTGAAAAATCATGCTAGGGCTTATTTTCCAGTTAGGTCTTATTTTCAGGGAAACACGGTATTTCACGGGGTAAAAGATTTCCTGCATTTTCAAGGATATGATGGAAACAGAGACAAGCACTCCTAAGAAAGTGGTTACCTGCTCAGCAGTCAAAATAAAAGATCTTGAGGGATGCTACTATCTCAGTGACTATGTTTTCTCTCTGGCAATGCAGTCTCCATCTGGGGTCAGGTGTGGTTTTGTGTTGTTTTCTCTGGCGGGTCTTGCACAGAGCTCTCCTATCTTTGTAGACAGTTCTCAGTCAGTTCTGAGACAGGAGACTAGAGCAAGGATGCTTTAGTCCCAGAGGTATGCAGTTTTCAGCTAAAGTGGCCAAAGGAATGTCCCAACCAGGCATTTCTACCAATGAGGCAAGCTAAGGGATTCTTTCTACTTTTTGGAACTTCACTGAGCTGTGGAAGGAAGAAATGAGTATGGTTTCCTTTTTTCTTCTTTTTTTTTTTTTTAAAGCTGAAACAGGAGCAGGATTGTAGCTGTCACAAGCTGACTAAATATTTTTTTACAGCACCAAAGCCTTTAAAATCCTTGGAACATTGGTGAGAACTAATGTTTATGTTGGGACCTTTACATTAGTTGAAGGGTGTATGTGTGTGTGCAAGTTACATGTGCACAGTGCCAGCCACTGCCCGGGGGCTCCACATCTGAGGAGGGTGGGGAGAGTGAACCATTTCATCCATGGTCTGGAATAACTTATGACTGAAGAGAAATAGACTTCAGCGCAAGTCTGAAAATGAACAAATCAGAATGAGGTTTGCAGCAAGCCCAAGAATGCCCTTGACATTCAAACCATGCACCCTAGCCTCCCTGACTACCAGACATGTAATTCTAGTCTCTACCCCGCCTGGGGAAGTTCTGTGCAGTGTCAGAATTCAGCCTGTAGTCCTCAAAACCCTGTGAGGATTCTAGTTCTTGGAGATAAGCCTAAGACCCAGTTGCAGAGGGTCGATTTCCATCCTCTCCCTTAACAGAGGCCACCAAATTTAAAATATGTAGAAAAAAGAAGACAGCGTGGCTTTAAAAATTCACTTTAGTCAGATTTATAGCAGGGTGACTTAGTATTTACCTAGGAATTGGTTCCCAGATCAGAATATGTGTATTTTTAAATGAATCTATGAATCAGCTCACTGGAACGTTCACCGAATGCTCTTTTGCACTCGTAAAATATTAGCTCTTATTAGAGTTCTTTTGACCAGTTTACATATGTGTTGACCCTTAGGAAATCTGAGTGTGACTGTAAAGGTCATTACTAAGTCAAACTTCCAAATGACTTAGACAAATGACAAAAGGGTTTTCTTCCTATGTTGGATCAGTAGGATATGGGAAATATGGTTAACTATTGTTGTCAAAGTATAATTTTTAGAAAGTGAAAACGATGGTTCTTAATATGAATATTTAAGTGAGCATATGTCAAATGGTGAATGGATAAACTGTGACATAGCCATACGATAGAAATTATTTATTTAGCAACAAAAAGAAATGACACAAAAAAGACGCAGAGGAACCTTACGCTTATTACTAAGTGAAAGAAGCCAGACTGAAAAGGCATTTCCCTAGAGAATGATATAATATGTGGGTAGACCTATTAGACAGTGCCAGTATGACACTGAAAGGACAGACATACAGTCATTCTTTTGCCTTATTTTTAAGTTTTGAATGTTTTTTTCCCTAACCTTATAACAGGTCCTATTTGCTACAGTAAACAATTTTGCCACACTTTTGGTCAATCTTGCAAATAAATTTCCAAATTATGAGCCAACTACTTGTATTAGTTGAGGCCCAATGAGAAGTCAGAAACCATACCAAGTATTTTAACATAAGGAATTGTTTACCAAGTGCAGGAGAACTGAAAAGACAAAAAGAGAACATTAAAGTATCATAGAAGTAGTAAGTCAGGAAGTGATTATCACCCTTAAAACTGAAGGAACAAAAGGTAGAGTCTGGATTATTAAAATTTAGAACCTCAGGGGTGGTGCCTAAAGCTGTCTAAGATGCAGTTTGCCTAATGTCTCAGGAACTCAGAGGAGAGACCCTGAGGAGCTGGGAGCTACATGGGGGGGCGGGGGTCTGGGGGGGCTGTGATTGGAGAGTATGGTATCACTGGGGTGGGGGTGGGGGGTGCAATGAGGCTGGTTCTGGGAATGTGGACAACTTGCAACCTGAAATCAACTGCTGTTACTAGAAGGAACTGTCAGTGCTAGGGTCAAGAGCTGTTTTCAGGGTGACACTGATAGGAGCAGGAAACTAATGGAAAGAAGCAAGTAACTTGTTCTCCTAGCACCTCTTATTGACAGAACTTATTGTGGAGCAAGTTGGCAAAGGAGAATTGTGGTTTTTATCACAAAACAGTGAATAGAAGGGCTAGTTTGAGGCTGAGACAATAGCTTAACAACCGCACACTGCTCTAACTGGAACACTTGTAATTAATATGTTTGCTGTTGTGGAAAAGCATGGGTTTTGGGGTCAGACAGACCTAGTTTTGAATCTTAGTTCAAAATGTTTACTAGTGAGTTACTCTAGGCAAGTACTGTATTATATTCAATTTTGCTAAGGCTCAGCATCCTCATATTAAAACAGGAAGAAGAATACCTATCTCACAGGGCTTTTGTGAGCATTAAATAAGATCATGTATATAAATTACCCAGAGTGGTAGCAGAGCCAGGATTCAACCCCAGGCAGTGGGACTTCAGAGCCACTCTCCATCACTAGATATACTGGCTTTTCAATGCACATGGAGAACTAACTGATAAGTCAAAAAATAATACTTTTCGGGGGTGAGGAAGGAAGTGTGGGGGTTATGAAAAGGCAATGTAAGGAATTTTTGTGGTGATGGCACTGTCTGTATCTTGACGCTGTGGTGGGTACACAAAACTCCATAGATGATAACATCGTATAAATAAACACAGGCGTGCCCACAAGTATAAGTAAAACTGGGGAAACATGAATAAGATCACTGGCTTGTATCAACGTCAGTATACCGGTTGTGACACTGTGCTGTACTTTGAGAATATGTTATCATTAGGGGAAACTGGGCAAAGCTTACAAGGGCTCTCACTGTATTATTTCTTACAATTGCATGTGGATCTACCACTATCTCAATTAAAATTTCAATTAAAAAATAATAATACAATTTGTCATTGATGCTGAGACTACCTTATATGATGCCTTTGCATTAACTGCAAGATGTTATGCTGGGGATATAACAACTGGGGGTATATTCATGTCATACTGAATATTTTAAACCATGTTTGTAGGGACATAAAAATGTATGAGGTTTTGATGTCAATGGACTTAATTTTTACGGATATAAGTAAAAACTATATTACCTTCAAATAATATTTGGACTCTACAGAACTTAATAAATTGGACACTTTGGAAGATTTAGGATAATATCCCAAAACATAAATGCAAAGCTTGAAGCACCACTGATTGTTTAGTTTGGGTCCGTGTTACCCTATTACTGATAGTGAAACATAACTGACATGGACTCCAGGTTAGCAAATCATCCAGAGATTTTACCCAAATGATTTCCTTCAGCTTGTGTTTGGACATAGTCATAAACTAACCTCTAATCATCATTTTGAATGTCAAAGTAACATTTCAAAGAACTCAGCTGGTTCCATAGGTAAGAAAAATTTAAAAAGTATGTCAAACAAAAGATCTTGCCAAACAGCTGAAGTAACAGATGAAAACTAGCTTGTTTCCTGCCCAACTTTATCTTTCTCTTTCTGTGCGTTTGTTCTTATGCAAGTTGCAGGGCATTTACTTGGTTTTGGGTATCTTCCTGCTGTGTGACTGTGGCTGTAATAACCAATTGTTCTGAATCAGTTGCCTATTCTCTAAGGCTTTCCTGTGATTGAAAACATATCTGAACTAACTTTGGCTGTATCAGGCTTACTGGCTCAAGAAGTGATTGAGAAGAGTAATAAAAACACAGGGCAGGATTTTTACAGCCAAACAAAAACAGAATTATCCTGCGAACTCATTCCTCATCTCTATTGTGTCGGAGATGCTGCTGCTACACCTGCCTTTTCTTCAGTCTGCGAACACCTCTCCCACCACTAAAACTGTCAGAGTCCAGAAAAGGGGAGGGAATGGAGATAAACGCTTTTCTTGGTGGCTTTATAACAGTTGTGATGTAGGTGATGTTGGATCTGCTAGCAGTTTCTGAGTGTGGGCCAGGATCGTGTCTCGTGAAGCTGAAGAATGGAAACACAGGCCAGGGAGAGGCAAAAAGTTTTAAAAAGAGGATAGTTTATTAGAGGCAGGAGAAGAGGTTGCAGCTCCCGAGCCGGAGGGGGTCCCGAATGGGGGGTACCCCATGACTGAAGCAAAAGCTCTTACTGTTATACCTTCCCTTGCCTGCTTGGGAAGGGGAGCTGTTTGGAGAAGGGGACTTGTTTGAAGAAGGGACCTGGCGCCTTCTAATGAAATTCGTCTACCAGATTTGTTCTGCTTGCCCATCCTAAACGAATTACCAAAGTAACCCATTCTTTATCTATCAGATCGGCTTCATTTGTCAGGCCAAAATGAATTTTATAATTAACCTCAAGGCCTTGTTACATTATGTTCTGGAGCGAAGGAGTGATTCAAAACCTGAAGTTTTAGGATATGACTGTCTTTGTTTATTCCACCAGGGACCTCCCTGTCTAGCTAGGGACATGCTAACTCTCCTGTTTCAGTTCCATCTCATTTCATAGTAAACTATAAATTTTGTGATAAATCATGCTATATGATGCCACATCATTCTACTATTGAAATATTGTCAATTGCTCAGATAAAAGTGGCTGTTACCAAAGGGGAAAAACAAACTCATTTATTGGGTTTATTGAATTAGCAACTTGGTTTGAACTCTAAGCAATGACATACTATTATTGTGCTCGGAACAGAATGGGTGTTCCATAAATTCTTAATTGTCTGTGATAAGAAGTGAGAAGAAAAATATCCACATGTGGAATGATCCCGGTTGGAATTTGATGAAGACATGTGGCTTAAACAAAACCCAACCGTCTTCTTTGAAAATATGTTTCTATTACTGCTTCCATTTAAATTAAAAATCTTCTGTCTGTACAGCAAGAGCTAGGAATTATATCTCACAATTTTCCCCAGATACCTTACAATTGTGGCATAAAGTCAAGCCACCAAAAAAGACAATGGAGTGAATTGATGAACAGAGGAGGAAATTGCATGCGTGTCTGGGCTTCTTCCTCTCCGGCTCCCACAAGCTCCATTGAGAACAGGCTGCCAATGGAGTACAAAGGTCTGCCCTTTGCTGCAAATAACTGTGCTATTCTGAGGGCATCGAGGCCTCTGTAAGGCAATGAAGCCAGTGCATTTATGAGCTGAACTCAGTTGTAAAAAATTTCAGATTCCAGCAAGAAAGTTTCTAGTGGATCATGCTAACTCAGGATGAAATCAGAATTAGGTTAATGCCTTTATAAAGCTGTACGTGCTGAGAGGGGACAGAAAGGGGGAATTCATGATGCCAGTCTTTCCGAGACCAGTTAGTTTGGGCCTAATCCAATCACGAACATTTCTCTCTAGTAAACTGTTACCAATGACAGAATGGGTAGAAAGCAGGCAGAAATTTGTACATACCCACTACTCCTGGAAAACCAAGTATAAGCCCGATAGCTGTCTTTATAGTCAAAAGACAAAATGTTAACTAATAATCAGAAAATTAAGGCAAAATTATCTCAAATTAATCTTTCCTCTGCCTGTGATCATAGTATTCTGGGCACAGCCAGGATATCAAGTGAGTGGGGGCAATTGTAGTTTATCTTGTCAGCACATTTCCTCCGGGCGCTATTTTTGCGAACGATGTCATCATTTACCAATCACCAAGACTTGAAACCTCAGAATCTCACTTGAAACTCTTCCACTGCTTGCCACATGTCATTAAACCAACACAGTCAAACTATTACTTTTTTCTCACTGCTCCTCTCGTATTTGTATCTACTCATGTTCATTCCCACTACCATTCTCGTTAACGTAAATATGGACTTAGCTTTTTAACATTCTGGACACTCCCCTCTGAAAATTCATCTTCCTAATATCATTTCATGTTACTCCTTTGCTCAAAAGCTTTCAATGGCAAATACCTCTGGACTATTAAATAAAGGCCTAAGTTCAACTAAGCCAACAGGCTATAAAAATCTGGCCTGGAGTTGCACTTCCAATCTTATCTCCTTGCATGAGTTGTACATTCCTCCCAAGTGAGTCCCTAAAACCTTGGACTCATTGCAATTTCCTTTGCCTTCCAAGGCTGTGGCCCCTGCCTTCAATGCACCCTCGAGCTCTCAACTAATGACATGGGTATAACTCTTATCTTCCCAGATAAATGTCATAGTCAGTTCTGGGCTGGTCCTGTAATCTGTGTTCTTGATTTTGAAGAGCTTTTCTATTAGATTTACATTCTTTTTTACACTTCATTACTTGACTGTGGCAGAAAATTGTGGAATCCAGGCTGTCGTCAATTACTGACCCTCATCCACCGATCTCTACATTCTGCCACCTGGTGGGTTCTATATGATAAATGGCATCTATCATATATCATATATATGAGTATATATTTGATACAATTTGATTTTAGATGAAAAATACTGAAATATGGAATATTATTGCCAAAAAGAGTTTAAGAGGCTGTCTTGTACTTTGCTGTTCAAAGTGAGGTCCGTAGACCAGCAGCATTGTTTCACTTGGGAGCTTGTTAGAAATGTAAAATCTTGAGCCTATTGATTAGAATCTGCATTGTATAAGTGTCTATAGGGCATCTGTGTGCACAGTGAAGTCAGAGCAGCTTGAGGGCGGTCCTTATCTTAAGATCCAGAATGATTGCTGAGAAGGTGAAAAGAAAGACAAGAGATTATTATTCAGAAATTATTTTGACATAGGAACCAGAATCATGTCATTTATCAGTTGTGACCCTGGAAAAATCACTTAACCATTCTGGGTCTCACTTACTGATCTTTCAAATGGGAATAATAGCTCCCTGTTGTTTCCTGGAGTGGTTGTGCGGTTTGGGGAAAAGATGTGAAAGTGATTTAAAATTCATGTAAGTTTTAGACATATTTTAGAATCTTGTTTTAAAAATTGCTTTTCTCAGGATTATACAACTGCCTTGTGGCAGAGCAGGGACCACAACCCAGCTCTCCTGACTTCTAGGCCCTTCCACAATGGGTGAGACTTCCATCATTACAGGTCCTAAAAGGCCCTTGGCACTGAAAAAATCAGCTGAAACAATCTTTGCAGAAAGGAATTTAAGTGTGTTAATAACATATGAGGAATCTAGCTTAAGGAAACAACTGAAATGCAGATTAAGAATTTGAAGTAATTATGTCTATTGTAGATTTATTTATAATAAAATAAAACTGCAAACAACTTGAATGTCCAACAACAGGGATGGGTTAAATAGATTGTAAGTACATTATGCGGCTATTAAAATTTTTGTCTAAAAAGAGTTTTTAAGGATATGAGATGTTTGACATAATAGTAAGCCAAAAAAAAGAGGTAGACCATAAATTATATAAGTATGATCTCAACTATGCTTTAAAAAATGTGGGGAAAAGGTTACAAGGAAACAGGAAAATATTAACTGCTTGTCTCTGGGCAGCAGGATTTTTTGTCCTGCCCTTCATTTTTTTAGCATGATACTGACTGATTTCGATCAGTGTACATGGGAAGCCTAAAATGGATTAAGAAAAGTGATAGTTTCTCTAACCATTGGACAACAGATGTGAAGTTGCATTTGTTGGTTAGTAGCTGAGCTACTTTTTTTTTTTTTAAGTTTTATTTATTTATTTATTTAAGCTTTTAAATTTATTTTAAGTGTGTTTTTCCAGGACCCATCAGTTCCAAGTCAAATAGTTTTTTCAATCTAGTTGTGGAGGCTGCAGCTCACAATGGCCCATGTAAGGATCGAACTGGCAACTTTGTTGTAAAGAGCTCCCCGGGTGCTCTGACCAACTGAGCCCTCCCAGTACCTGCGCTACTTTTAAAATAACTTTCTCTCTCTCTCTCTCTCTCTCTCTCTCTCTCTCTCTCTCTCTCTCTCTCTCTCTTTCTCTCCCCCCCCTTCTTTCTCCCTCTCTCATGTTGAATAAAGGATATGTGCACAAGGTAAAAAAAAAATTATTATTATTATTTTTTAGTTCCAACAGTACAGTATTGTTAGGTGCACAATATAGTAAATCTCCTTCCTACCCTATCCCTCAGGGCAATTCCTCTTTTTGGAAGCAACCACTGGTATCAGTTTCTTTTGTTTCCTTCCAGCAGTAGTGCATGCATTTCTCCCTAAAGGGAGTATGCTATAGACTACTCTGCACCTCTATTTCTTTCATTGTAAACTTTTTTGGTTTAAAAAAAATTCAAGCCTTCAGAAAAGTTACAAGAATAGTAAAATGATGTGTTTTACACCTTTCACCTACATTCATCAATGAACATTTTGCCACAATTGCATTCTGTCACTTTATGAATATAATTTTATTAGTGTTGTTAATGTTACTACTATTATTTCTGAACCGTTTCGGAGTGAGCGGTGGACGTCTTCATCCCTACATCCTTGCTTGTGTATCTCCTAAGAACAAGGACATCGTCTCACCTAACCATGACACAATGATCAAATGCAGGAAATTTAACATTGGTACAATACTACTACATAATATATGAGTATAGTCCAAATGCAAATTTTTCCAATTGTCCCTATACTATCCTGTGTGGCAATGTTTTTTCTACATACCTTGAAGCATATTCTAAGCATTTTGTAAAGTGGCCTATTTCTTTTTTAATGGTAATATAGCATTCCACTAAATGGATGAGGCATAATGTACTTAACCAGTGTCCTATTAATGGATTTTCAAGTTATTTCCAATCTTCCATTAATACACAAAATATGGAATGTGCAAATTTCTTTGTATACAAAAAGGTGTATACATCTATCTGATACCTTTTTGAAGTGAAATATGTGTCAAAGATTATGTACATTTTGTTTTTTTGATGGATGTTGCCAAAACATAACTTCAAAGAGGATGTACTATTTTATACTTGCACCAAAAAGGCATGAGACTGACAATTGTCTTACATTTAACCTAATGTTGCATATTGTCAAATCATTTGATCTTTGATAATGCACATCCGAAAAGTATACTTTAAGTTTAGTTTTTTTCTTATTGTGAGGTTGAAAATATTTCATATGTTTAAAATGTAATTGCATTTCCTTTTCTATGAATTGTCCTTTGTTTTTATTTTTGACTCTGTCTCGAACTCAAGCATAGTCCCAAGCCAGGGCTGCCAGGAAGCAGTGCTTTTCTAGTAAGTTATGTGGGAAGCCAGTTTTCCTTTTCCAAATAAGTCCCGGGTGTATCCACAGCTTGAGGCCCTGAGTTCTTGGGAATCCTATTGTCCATTCTTAGCAAATGCTTGGCTTATCTGCTGTTATCTTTAATAAGCATTGCTTCCAAGTATATTCTACACCTTTTGTCATTGGTTTGCTGCTTTATATATTCACGAGTCCAAGTGGTTGGTACCAGGGGACCTCCTGGGAAGCCATAGATGTCATCCAAGACAGAATCTAGGTCTATGTTATTCACGAGGTTAGAGAGTACCAGCTATGCTCCCTTGTAGACACACTCCGATGACATTCGGTGTTCCTCAGATGACAAACTGGTTTACTTGATTTTATTTTCTGCCTCCTAGGCCTGTCCCTAATATTTGTGGAACCCAGGGCAAGAATACAAATGAAACCCCACATATCATGTGTCTAAATATTCAAAGTTATAAATCAAGCCAACATACCATAAATAGCATATTTCATCCTCCTACCTTTGCACATATATGTTCATAATGACCTGGAAGGTCAGCTTCAAATTCAGCATTGTCAGAGTCATCAGAGCTCCACGCTGGAATGTGATGATATGGGGACACCAGCCTCTGGTCTAGCCTCGTTCCCATCTTATGCCTTGAACAACCCAGGCCCCACTCCTGGGATTCTTGTACACATACATCCCCAGTCACCCACATTCCCACAGATAAGTGCCCCTTGGCCACCTCTTGGTTTTGACCCTCTGGAAGTCACACTTGGGGAAGAGGACCTTGTAGGATGCAAGCACAGGGAACTGCCTTAGTTCCCATAAACTTGGAGCATGATCTAGACGTCGCTGAATTTGGCTCCTTGGATGCCTGTCCCTATGGGGATGATGGAGGCCAGAGGAGGACCACAGCTGGGCCGTCTATAGCACGTGGCCCAGGAAAGGTCCCTCTTGACCAGGCCTAAGGCTGTTCAGTCTGCCTTCTTGGCCACCTAGTACATCATCACACAGAGAGTTGCTGAAGAACTCTCTGTAACTTTTCTTTGAAAAATTTTCGACAATTTGTTGAGTTTTCCTGGTGGCAAGCTTCTACAAGGACTTTGTCACATTTTTAGGTTATCCCAGAAAAATATGTCAAATTGCAAAGCAGTTTATGCCTACTTTCATGTACATGTGTTTCAATAGCACATGTATTCATAGAGAGCAATATTTGTTGTTGTTCTAAATAAATATATTTATTTTCTTTTTCTGATATAAAGGTAATATGTGCTCATTGTAAAAAACCCAGACATTTCTTAAAGGTATAAATAAGAATGCAAAAAACAAACAAACAAACAAACAAACAAACCACTCATATCTCACCATGTAGAAAGAACCACACTTTTATTTTGGTATATATCCTTCTACAATTTTTTTTGTGGATTCACACACACATGCTTTTTATACAATAATGAGTTTATTCTTTTCATACAGTATCAGAATATGCTTTTCCTTTTAACAGTAGATGACAGATAGCTTTCCAATTCAACAAATATAAGTATGCATCATCATTTTTAATAGCTATAGAATTTCTACTATATTTATTTGTTCATTTATTCAATGAATGTTCATATATGGACAAGTCACTGAGCTAGATTCTGGAGATACAATCATAGGTAATCAAGTCTTTGCAAACACCAATTTTCCATAATTCATTTAATTAATCCCCTATAGCTGGACAGTAAAGTTGTTCAATTTTGTTATTATAAAAAGAGTTATGATAAATACCCCATAAATACATTTTTGTGCCCTTGCATGAATAGTTGCTTAGAATAAATTTCTAGAAGTGTTAATTACTTGATCAAAAGTACATGCATTTTAAATATTGGTACAAATGCAGAATAACTTTCAGAAAAATGGTTCCAATTGACATTTCCATCAATAGCACTTAGTGCTCCATATTCCTGCAGCAGAGTATTAGTAATTTTTTTAATCTTTGCCAATCTCATTGGCAAAAATTAAATTAAAATAAATGTTATCCCTCTCTCTCATAAACTGACAGCTCATATCTTTCACTTTGGGATGTTCATCTTTTTCTTAGTGATTTGTAAAAGTAATTGTGTACATTAAGGGAATTGTTATGTAGTCTACAAGTTTTTCCCAAGGTTTTGTTTGTCTTTGGTATTTTTAAACCATATTAAAGTTATCTTTTTTCCCACTGAGGAATAGATGAAGAACTAAAATGGAGTCACTGTGGTCAAGCTGCTAAATTAACTTCGAGTGGGTCAAGGCATAAGGAAAGGATTATTCTTGTGTTAACTCTCCTAGGAATTTAAACTTTTGAACTTTCCAGTCCTATGTCAATGCCTGGGTGCATACCAGTGTGTTGTGCATTAATAGCTGGACATGCATCAAAGCTTCAGTTAACCATCTGAATGACCACCGAACATCTGATGATCACCATCCTGGACAGATCCAGGGGCTAAGAATACAGAACTGATTCTTCTCAAGAATGTACTTTTTGTTTTTTTTAAATTAATTTCAGGTGCACAAAACAATGTAATAATTAGACATTTATATCCCACACAAAGTGACAACCCTCTCTCCCAATCTACTACCCCTTTGACATCAGATATAGCTGTTACAGTTCCACTGACTCTAAGAATGTACTTTTTTACCGTGAAATTCTCAGACTTTTCTTTCTCCTTTAGAACACTCTGGGTATTGCCTAGTAGAGTTTCTGGTTTGCAAGCCCTAAGATCTTTGGATAAATTTTAGTCATTTTTATTTTTTAGCCAAGGTCGCCTGGCTCTTTTCGAGTTCATTCAGCACCACACAACAATTTCTGTGAGAGTAGCTGTAATTTTTAATAATGATGAATAAGCCTACCGAGTAGATAGAGTTTGGAATGATCAGCATCCAGGTTTTTGTGTGTAGAGATGCATGATTATGAGCCTGCAGATCTCCTGTGGAAGTCTTGGCAGGGTGAGTAGATGCCTCAGGAGCATGCAGGAAGAAGAGTGGGTGACCTGAACTTCTCTTCCTTGGGGTGGGGGAAGGGTGGTTTCTGCTGTGTTGAAAATTCAAGCTGAGGGATTTAAAGAAAAGGATTGGAAAAAGTGGTAACAACCAGTGTGACTGTAAGAGGTCTGAGGAGGAAGATGGGGTAGAGAGAGAGACAGAGATGTGGTGACTGTGGTAAGGAGTGGAAATTTGAGGAAAGAAAGAGAGGTTTAAAGATAATTTTTAGGAAGTTTGTCAGTATGATAGCCAGCCAGTTCTCACAAAACCTGTGTCAATAAAAACCACATTACTTGTCATACATTGAAGTTGAATTTGAATATATTTTTGCATATGAAAGTGGGGGATGGATCCTAAGGCAGGCGCTGCTGAATGCAATGCCAGCCCAAGGCACCTCACTGTGTTTAGGGTCCCCAGTGTAGTCTCACTGAGGTTGACTCCCCAACACTCAAAATCCATTGCTAGAAATGTAATCCAAGCCACTCGTGGTAATTTTCTCCTTGCCAGGGATCTATTCAGGAATTTGTGCCAGTGGGATGCCACAGAAAGCTTGCCGGGGCTTTTAGAAAAGAGAAGTAAGTGTCTTCCTGCTCAAAGAGGACAGAGTAGCAGGTCCCAGGTCTTGTGGCCTTGCAGGGAACTTACCTTTGGAAGAAGCTAAATAGCAGACAGAGAGACACACAGAGAAAGAAGCTGGGTCCCTAAGGACATTGTTAAGCCACTGAATCCACCAACCCTAAAGTCTACCCTACTTCTAGTCTTCCTGTTGTATGAAACAGTAAATGTCCTTAATCTGTAAGCCTGTGGGAATCAGAATCTCCGTTACTTGCAGCTGAAAACATTCTGATGCACAGAGTAAAGTTTGAACAAGTTGGAACCCTGGCAAAAGTACTAAATTCCTCAACATAATAGTCTGGACTCAGCTCAGACCAAATGTTTAGATTGGGCATTTTTTTGCAAGCTGTTCTAAACTGTTTTCAGTTCCCAGAATATGCTGTGTTCTCCCCAACTCAGAGTCTTTGCAAATGCTGTTCCTGCTTTCTGGAACCCTCCCTCTGCTCTTTGTGCTCTGACTCTCGCTGAAACTCAGGTCTCCAGTAGGAATCAAGGGCCTCAGAAAGATATCTCTGGCCCCTCAAGTCTGAGTGGATGTCCCTCCCATGTGTTCCCACAGACCTGTGTGTTTTGTTGGGCAGAGCCCTTTTCAAGCTGTATTGAATTGCCTGTATCTCCCTCTGAAGGCAGGGATATGTCTGCGTTTGTCACCATTATCTCTGCAGTGCTTGGCATATTGCCGTACCACACACTCAGCATTTGCTGAATGAATGAAGAAAAGAAGGATTTATTCTTTCTACTTGAGCTTTACAAAGATTTTGCCTTTTATAAGAAATCTGCAATTTGTTATAAACATAGATCGTAAGTAGAGCAACTATTTAATTTTTTTCTTTAAAAAGCAGGCTTTTGGAACAAAAAAAGAATGTTAGGTAAAAACTAAGGAAATCTGAATAAAGACGACTTTATTAATAAGAAAAAAGAAGGCTTTTTTGTGTTGAACATTTATACGTGGTAAAGACCCCTGTTTAAAAATTGAGATATAATTCACATATCATAAAATTCACCCTTTGAAAGAGTACAAATTCAGTGGTTTTTAGTATATTCACAAGGTTGTGCAACCATTGCCATTATCTAACACCAGAAGATTTTCATCACCCCAAAAAGAAACCCCACATCCATTAGCAGTCACTCCCCATTCCCTTCTCCCGGTCCCTGGCAATCACTAATCTGCTTTTCATCTCTATGAATTTGCCCATTCTGAACATTTTTTATATATGAAATCATACAGTACATGATCTTTTTTGTCTGGTTTCTTTTACTTAGCATAATGTTTTCAAGATTCATTCAAATTGTAGCATGTGTCAGCACTTCTTTCCTTTATGTGGCTGAATAATATTCCATTACATGCATATATCACCTTTTGTTTATCCATTTATCAGTTGATGGACATTTGGGTTGTTTCCACTTTGGGGCTATGATCAATAATGCTGCTATGAACACTAGTGTACAAGTCTCATAGGTATATACCTAAGAGTGGAATTCCTTGGTCATATGATAATTCTATATTTAAGTTTTCTTAGGAACTGCCAAACGAATTTCCACAGTGGCTGCACCATTTTACATTCCCATCAGCAATGTATGAGGGTTCTAGTTTCTCCATATCCAAGTAAAGATCCATTTGAGTAAATGTATTTTAGGCAAACAGAATGCTGACATGGGGAAATAGGAATGATACACTTCATACTCACGTGGTTAATGCACATGAATCAAACAATCAGTAATAACCTCACCAATCTGCCATTTGACATCTAAGAGCTCATAAGGACAAGACAAAAGAAAATGACTAAGTTAGGAGTGAATGATTGATGTGACCAAAGTTATCTATTAACATAAATGCATGCATATTGGGTAAAGAGCCTGCAGTAAATTTAAACTTGAAAGTTATGCAGCAGTGGCCTTAGCTTAAGACTAAGCCATCTCTGGCTGGAGTTCAGATGTGTCTGGGCCTGTTTGATGGGCTGGGCTGCCAGAAACTGATTTTTAAGAGAGAGAATGCACTTGGGAGAAAAAACTCATTTAAGGGAAGACAGACCGAAACAGAAAAGCTTATTAAGGCTTCTGGTGGGAGGCATAATTCTGAATGCACAGGACTCCCCAAACCCTCGTCTTCTTGCCTCCATGTACGCAGGCCTGAGTCCCAGAAGAGAAAGCCCTGTGCATAAAATATTAAAGCATTATTTCTATGGTTTGAATGTCGGTGTGCTCCTAAAATTCATAAGTTAAAATCCTAATGCCCAATGTGATGGTGTTAAGAGATAGAGCTTTTGGGAGGGGATTAGGTATTAAGGGTCAGCCCTCATGAATGGGATTAGTGTGATTATAAAAGAGACCCCAAAGAGTTCCCTAGCCCCTTCTGCCCTGTGAGGACACAGTGAGAAGTCAGAAGTCTGCAATCCAGAAGAAAACCTTCCCCAGAAACTGACCATGCTGGCACCCTGATCTTGGACTTAGCCTCCAGAACTGTGAAACATAAATTTCTGTTGTTTATAAGCCACCCAGTCTGTGGAATTTCAGTTATAGCAGCCCAAATGGACTAAAACAATGATTCTCATTAAAAATTCTAAGATACTAGATAAAAGGTAGTTCTGCTTCAGTAATCCGTTCATACAGATATATGACACAAAAAGGAGAGTCTTTCTCTTATTTTGTGACCAAACTTCCAGAATATTCATAACCTCCAGAATATTCGTGTCCGCATTGGTACAGTAAAGGCCCCTGTGTATCAGGGATGCTGACAGTGGCAATGGGCCTATAGGGGGTGGTTGACTGGGGACATTGGAGGCAGCCTTGAGACATCGTCACACAGCTGCACGGGTAGTGAAGGCCTGGGCAGTTGACATCACTGAAGAGGGACAGGGCAGAAGAAGACAGTGGTGGCAGCCTGTGATGGGCCTGAACTTTTTGGTGAACACAGGTGAGATGCTCTCTGAGGACTCTCAGAGGGACACTGATGGGGACTCGAGATGAGGATAAGAGCGGAGACACAGGGATAATCACGATGTATTTATTAAGAGTGTACAGCATTTTCGCTAGTGTGGGCCAGGGAAATACAGTCTAACTTCTAATGAAACAAAATGAAAAATAACGACGTAGCTGAGGAATGAGCCAAACAAATTTGAAATGAATGACTAAAAACACATTGTTCTTTTGAATGATTGGTAGTCCTATAAAATAAAAAATTTTCCACCCCAAGAGTGTTTGCTATTGTGATAGCTGATGGAATAAAGTTCTTTAGTGGCCTTTCCCACCATCGGTTGGCGTGTTGTTCTCACATTTGGAACTTTCCATGGCTTCAGAGATGAACTTTCCCACAGTTTTCTATCCCCTATGACGTTTGAGGTTCCAGATGAAAATGTAACTAGCGGTCAACAGCAGGAAAAGTAAGTGGCTGATGCAGTGTGTAATAATAAAAAAAATGAAGCAAGTTCAGTTGGATCCAAGAGGTTGAGTTAACAAAAAGCCAGTGCAATAGAACCTGGGAGACTAGTCATGCCCTGGGGTTCTCCCATGTCATGAGGGAAGTGAAGGAAAAATCTGCAGTGCTGCCTTTTTAAACTTGTGGAAATGAAACCATGTGATCACACCTATACTTTTTCTGGTAGGATAAAATACATTAAGTTGAGGCCAATGCTCTATTTTGAACGTAGCAGTAGTTACCGTTAGACTCATTTTCCATCAAAAGACATTTTCCAGACTTTTAAGAAAGAAACAACAGATAAAGTTCTTGGTATGTGTTGAAACATAAAAACAGCTTAGGGAGCAGTGGGGAGGTCTTGTCTGAGAAGCACCTGGGAAGGCATGACCAGAGAAGACCTCATATTTCCTCTGTGTGTGGGAAAGACAAAACAAAGCATGATTTTCCAACACTGTATTTGGTGGGACACTGACAATATCCTGAGAGTATCCCGGGGTAACTGGGAAGGGGCTTGTGGGGACAGAGTCCCAGAGAAGCAGTTTCTAGGCTCTCGGCCTCATGTGGAAAGGTGCTGGCTCGGGTAGTAGATGGTCATCAGCTATAACCAGTTAGCCATTAGCCACTAATATAACTGTCGAGGCTCTGCTAGAGAGTTGGTTGGTTGGCAGCGAAGCGGACGGTAGGTTGCAGATCGTGTGGATCCTGTTTCCTGTGTCTCCAACCCAGTTGCCAGTGGTATGACTCCCCTATCTATGGCTCCATGGGTGTTCCTTTTTGGCCTCACCATATCCTGCATTCTTCATGCATGACAGGGCCAGATAGGTCCACAGGCCCCACAAAACAATCAGATAAGCTGAGTTTTAATCTCTTTCGTATATTGGTTCTTATCTAAAATTTATATACGAACATAGGGATTTGTTGCTCAAAGAGAGAGAGCATGGGAGAGGAGAGAGAGCGAGAAAAGAAGAGATTGAGATTGAAAACCACTGGGGTTTGCTTGAATCCCCTTCTGCAAATGTTATGGTTTCTCAGGAGGAGACTTCTCCTGGATGAATCCTGCATGTTAATCACAGTTACAGCAAACCCAGTTGCTGTTTTTCAAACTCACACCGGGAATTCATCTACTCCTGGCTCTCAACACATGGTCCTGGCACTGCTTTTCATGGCTGCTTTGTTACTGAGGTGCGTGGTGGAAACTGAGCAGAGCCCTTGGCTGGATCACCCCCTGGCTGACCTCCCACGCTGCACATCTCCACGTACAGGGAAGAAAACTGAGGACTCCGGAGGGGAAAGGGCTGAACTGCTGGTCCTGTCCAGAATTTGGGAAGCCCTGCTCAGGACAGCTGAGATTAAAAGAGATCAGGAAGGAGAGAAATCAGCAGTTCTTTTAAGGGCCAGAAAAGTTATAGAAGTGCCAAAAGATGACAAAGCCACAGGGCGTGGGGGTTTGGTCACTTAGCACTCAGCTCCCTGACCTTTGGAAACAAAATGTCACACTATTGAGTCCCAAACCAGCTTTGATAGTTGTTGTTTTGGGGTTTGTTTGTTTTTCATCTTTGTACTCAGGCTTTTTAATACACTGTAGAGAGGGCTTCTAATATTTTCCACACATCATACTAGCATAAAAGCAGGAAAGGAACAGGGACAGCCAGAAACAATTACAAATAGAGAACAGAAGACAGAATAGGTGGAAAAAAGGAAGTTAAGGTGATATCTGTGGGCTTAATCAGTAACTTAATCAGGCAATTTAAAATTTAACCAGTTAAGAGCAAATAGAACCCAGTTAGGTCACTCCTAATGAGCCCCATCCCCACCTCAGACTTTGGACTCCTTGGGCATCAGTCAGCCAGCTGGCTTCTGATGGCTTTACTCTGTCTGGTCTCTAGAACAACGGCCAAGCACTTGATCATTCAGCATTTCCCAGTCCTGAGCCTCTGAAGGCCACACGTGGCAATATTGGGAGTTCTTGGCTTATTAGTGGATCTGCAATTTGCCTGCTTCCCCCACATCTGGTCTCCAGATGGTGGAACTGACCTGTGGCTGCCAGGTGTGCGCTGAGCTGCAGGTCTCCTGTGTTTGTGGCCAGTTTGGCTGCCTAGTACTTTGCCTGGTTCCTGCTTTTTCACTGGAATTAGAACCTGGGCCAGAAGTTATCGGGGGCTACCATGCCTCCCCTGGCTCCTGTCCATTTGCTCATGCCATCTCTCTCTTACTTAATCCACCACTGGACTACATTAGGTTTCTAAATCTGATATTTTGAAAAATTTCAACCCTACAACAAAGTTGAGAAAACAGTAAAATGAATAGCCATATAACCTTCAATAAGATTCATGACTTGTTAGCATTTTGCCACATTTGTTTTTCTTTCTTTCTCTTCCTACACACACACACACACACACACACACACACACGGAGCCATAATTGTCCCACTAATGTTCTTTATGGCTATGTTTTTTTCATTTCAGGACCCAAACAAGGATCATACATTGCATTTAACTGTCATGTCTCTTTAGTTTTCTTTAATCTAGAACAGCTCCCTTGCTTTTTTTTTTTTTTTTTACTCTTTCTTTTTTTTTAACTTCTATTTATTTAAGTGTGTTTTTCCAGGACCCATCAGCTCCAAGTCAAGTAGTTGTTTCAATCTAGTTGTGGAGGGCGCAGCTCACAGTGGCCCATGCCGGGATCGAACCAGAAACCTTGTTGTTAAGAGCACCGTGTTCTAACCAATTGAGCTAACTGGCTGCCCCTCCCTTGCTTTTTAAACAATCTTTCTTGACATCAATATTTTTGAAGAGTCCAGGACAATTGTTTTGTAGAATGTCCACAATTTGGACATGTGATTTTCTCCTCATGATTAGATTTAGGGTAAGCATTTTTGGCAGCAATATTCTCCAGGCATAGGCTGTGAGCAGCCACTTGCCGTCCTCTGTATATCACTACACAGTAACCACCTCCCCCCATCTCTGCCAAAAGACAAAGCAGAATGGGTGGCCAAGGAGCTTGGGCTGAGCAGACAAGGAGTCCCAGGGGCCTGGCAGAGTTGCTGCCACCAGACACCTCTCTGACAACTCAGTCAGACTGGATTGGTCCAGAAGGGAAATCGCTGAATGTTCCCTCTTTGACTTCACTTTCTTTTGTTGCGGATGAGCTCTCAGATACCCTCGGCTCTTAGAATTCTCTCATAGTCCCGTGGTGGTCAGGCTGAGGGTGGACCTAAGAGGAGACAAATGGGGCAGAGATTCCACAGAAGCAACATCTTAGAGGCTCCATAAGCCCAAAGGCTCTGGTATATAACCTTCAGTATATGGACAGAATTTCTGAACTCGAGTGGAAACTCCAGGCAAAATGACTGTTATGCTGGGCATCAGATAGAAACAGGAAGGACCAGGAGAAGTTGGGACTGGACATCTGGTTGAGTACAAGAATTTGGCAAATATCGATGCTCAGCATTAGCAAGAATGTCAAGTTCCTCTTTGGAAAGGAAGCATGAGTACTACAAGTTCAAAGAGTCAAAGTCAAAACCCAAATCCAGAGCCCTCATGGTTTGGAGACCTTTGACTAGGAGTTCCTCCAGGGCAGGAAGCCTTTCCTATTGTTCTGTGCACCCCCAAGCACTACTCGTGGTGGGTAGGAGACACCCAATCCTTGCTGTTGATTAAATGAATGGATGAATAAATAAATGGATATGATTTCCAAAGATGCAGGACCAAGGTTAGTATTCAAGAGCCCAATTTAATTTGGAGGCCCTAAGTCAGTATCTGAGGGTCTAGGAGGGGAAAGATGGCAAAATGTAGCATTTCGAGATACATTAAGTCAAAGATAACTCAGTTGGGAAACGGAGTTGAAACACAGTACATTGTTGAATGTATTATAATTCATCCTCGATCCACAGAACTCCAGACTTTTCTTTTGTGGTGAGCTCATGGTGTCCTGGTTTTCTGCATGCAGAGACTCTTTGTTCAGCCACTATGTAGCCAGAAACGTGCCCTCCCCATCAGCTGGGAGTGGGGCTGCAAGGATGATTTTTTCCGCTCCCCTGCCCTGCTGCATGTGGTAGAAACGGAAGGTTAAATGTGGACACACTCATATAATACCCAGGCTTTTCAAAAGCCATAAAGTGGCATCCAAAGCTCTCCCTAATATTGTAAAAAGCTGGGGGAAAGTCCAGAAGTAGGAATGGAGAAATGCCATGGAAAAAAGCCCAGAGAGCTATAAATAAAACATACTTAAATGTAAAGGTTTGGCACTTTATTAAGACAAGGAAGAGAGTGAGGGGTCAGTGACTGTGTGCGGCATGTGGAGTGCTAGAAGCTTCCAGCAAGACCTGCCAGACTGATAAACTAGCTCTGGAAGATCTCTTAATGGATAGAAGGGCTGTGCAGGGGAAAAAAAGACTTGTCAGGTGATTCAGAAGAAAAGTATTTTTAAGTTGAGAAGAGTGCAATTGTATTACCATCCCCTCATTTAGAAATGAATATAAAAGGCACAAAGAAAGGAAGTGGGCTGTTCCATAACTACAGTCCAGCTCGGCTTCCTTATATAGGTTTCGTTTTGCACACATGCTCTTGGCTTAGGTTTCTAAAGCCAATGGTTTTTATTTATAGGTTAAGCAAACCCCAATTTTTCTAAATACTCACTGAAGGATATGCTGGCCAGACCCTAATTTGTGTTATCACCATGCCTACCGCCCTCTCCTTCCTCCTTGCTATCTGAGTCTCTTGAAGAAGCAGGGTGACCTCTTTATTTCTATAAACTTTCCCAATTTTCTTCCCTTTTCTCTCTTTTTTCCTTTGTTTTCCTTTTCTTCCTCTCTCATTCATTCTCTCTCTCTCTCTCTCTCTCTCTCTCTCTCTCTCTCTCTCTCTCTCTCTCTCTTCTTTCTTTGCCAATGTGTCAGTACAGCTGAGCCTTCTTGATCCCCATTGGCTGCAGAGACCCAGCTTCGGTTCTGTCCCTTTACTGGAGAACTGATGTCAGCCCCGCTGGAGTATAGCCCGGCAACCGTTCTGTTGCTAATGACTTGGCAGGGAGAACAAAACGCTGCAACTCTCCTGGAATTATTTTGTCATCTATCGTTGGAACACATAAAACCTCAGGATTTGGAAAAGAACAAATGCCATCAAGCTTGCTTATTTGCCTTAGGATGTCAGGACCCCCAGCTCACCACACCCTGAATGTTTGTCTGATTACAGAAGTCATGCAAATGACCAAAGGTTAAAGGAAAACTCCACCCTTGCAGCATTTCTGTACTCATTTCCCACTCTCCCCCCCCCCCCCCCAGGACTGGCTGGCAAGCCTGGGTCAGGAAAATTCTTATATTTATAGTCCTGTGAATAGGGGAGCCAGGCTTGGCAGCTTCCAATGGGCTGAGCGAATCTTGGAGAACTGGGATTAAAATAGCCCTTAAGGAGCATTAAGGCCAACATTCTCCTCTAAAGAAGAGAAACTGAAGCGAGAGAGGTTGCCTAGTGCTATGGGTTGAATTGTGTCTCCCCAAAATTCACTTATTGGAGTCCTAACATCCAGGACCTCACAATGTAGCCTTCTTTGGAGCTAAGGTCTTTATAGAAGTATAAATCACAGTGAGGTCATTGGGGTGAGTGCTAATCCAATATGGCTGATGTCCTTGTCAGAAGGAGAAATTTGAACACAGAGACATGTATACAGGGAGAATGCTGTGTGTGCAGGAGGACGGCCATTGATAAGCCAAGGAGAGAGGCCAGGAGTAGGTCCTTCCTCATAGCCCGCAGCATGAAACAGCCCTGCCAACCCTTTGATTTCAGACTGCTGGCCTCCAGTACTGTGAGACAATACATTTTTGTTGTTTAAGCTCAGTGTGTGCTCCTTGGTTATAGCAGTTCTAGCAAACTATTACACCTGGAATATCAGTTCTAGAATGGCCAAGCCAGTTGGCTCTTCTGACTCCTCTGCCCAATACTCCCCTGGTCACATTGCCCCCTAGACTAGTGATAGACCATGAAATTATTTAGGAAAAATGAGTACTTTCAAGAGGGACAAAATTTGTCTAAATTTGAAGAGCAATGTGTCCGATCTTCCCTGCTGAAATCTGTGTGTGTAAATAAGGGCAGGAAGATGCTCCCCACCGACCCCCATATTATTCAGTTTTAAAAGCTTCCCCCCTTTAATTTGTTTCCTTGGAGCCTAGGAAATAAGCATTCTCTTTTTGTATGATTGACCTCATTAGCTCATCTCGATCTGTTTAAAAAATTACCTGACCTTTCTTTTCCTGTGAGAACATTCTCAGCTTAATCACTATCATCATCTATAATATTATATCAAAAGTTATGTTTCTTATTTGTTGTTAACGCGACTTAAAATTATGAATGGGCTTGAATTTTATTTTTATGCAGATAAACCATGGCACTTTATTATTATTGGAGGAACCTATTTCAGGGATGGAATGATATGAATAATTTGCAATAACTTTTCACCATAGAGTGAAATTCTGATCTCAAAGGAGTTAAATCAACAACAAAAACAGCCTTTGCTATTAAGGTAGCACAGTGAGGCCCCTAGAGGGGCATTAGGAGATCGGGGACAGACTGAGGACACGAGAAGGCTGTACTCTCCCTCATGTCAAGGTGCTGAGGAAGGGGCAGGGAAAGTAAAGCATTGGGACTAACTCGGGGAAGCTTAGGAACACCCCAAAGAAATCCTGATGGAGAGGTGACGAGCCTGAGGACAAGCAGTGGGCACGAGGGGACAGGGCTTAGCCAGCTAGTCCCAGAATAACATTCTGTGAGAAATCTGTGCCTCTGCTACCACCCCAAAATTTCAGTCAGGCTGGCCTATGCTGCCAAGGTCCGGCCACTACATCAGCTTTACAACGTAGCTAGTTTGTACAAACCCCTGAATCTGAAAGTGTGTATCCATGTGGGTTTGTGATCAGTGGCTCCCAGAGTTTAGGATTTCATGATGTCTCCCCCCCGCATAAAAGAGAGGCACTGGCAAATGGTTGGCAGTTTTTAATTCTGCCACTAAGAATACTATTTAAAAAACAGTATCTTCTATCAACACAATTTCATAAAAATATGAATATTTAAACAACTTATTAAATTAAAAAGACAAAACCTAAAAGCAATGACAGTCTTTCCATCAAATGACATTTGGCAATCCTGAAGTGACTTTTTTTGTTTGTTTGAAAAAAGCATATATTTATAATTTTTTCAAATTAAAAACTTCACAACATAATATTTTATTTATCATTCCTGCCTTTGGTACAGTTCCTGGTGCTTGAGCCTAGACCCTGTCCCTGGGGTCCTTAGTTCTTTTAGCATCCCCAGTTCCCTCACTGCTTCAGCTGGATGGTGTCAGGTATGACAGGGATTCCTTGCCCTGAGAGTCACCCCCTTTTGTAGTTCCCTTGTTTCTACAAAAACAGATGCCTCTCCCAGAGAGTCTTTGCATCTTACATTGTAAAGAATAAAATTTGGTATTATTTACAGGTAACTCCTTAAAATGCTTTGTTAGTCAGTATCAGTTCTCAAAAGGATATGTCACCCTCCCACTACAAAGGCAATGTATCCTACTGTCTTAGGTTGGGTTTTCCCAGAAGCAGATTCTGAGACAAGGATAGAAGTGCAAGTAGGTTATTTGCAAGGAGATCTTGGTAGGGGCATGGGGACATGAGACAGGGAAGAAAAGCCAGCCCATAGACAGGAAGCATTACTGAGCCTGTTACACTGGGGAGACTCCGGGGACACTGCAGAGTACCCCTTGAAGTGTTGTACCATAATTCCTATCTGTTGTAGTGGTTGAGTTCTGCTCTTGACAGCATGGATTGTCCAATACTTACCACCTACCCAGTGCACAAGCCACATGAGCTCCTGTATCCGGAGCAAGTCTTCAGGCAGAGTCACAGAAGCCACTTGCGTTTATAACAGGGAGTGCTAGCGGATGTTTGTAGGGTATCAGAGGCATTGGCTATACCCTCTTCTGCAACCTCTGAACTCTTGATATGAAATCATATCACAGACTTTGCCCTTTGATAAAGAAAGGACGAGGACCAATGACTCATCTTTACCCTTAAAGGAAAAAGGAAGGGCTTTCTTCCCCCAAAAAGCCACATCCTACTTTTCCATGGGTGGCCAGACCACCTCCCATGATCCTTGTCTCACATCCATGGGCGAGACCACTGATACACATCATGGTAATAACGTGCAGATAGTCAAGACAAACACCTCCCACCACCACACAGAACACTTACTAATGATGACCTTGACCAGAGATGGCAAACTGATTCTGCAATACACCAACTCAGATCAATTGGTAGTGGCCGCACAGGAAGCACTGTGTGGAGAAAAATTCTGAAGCTCGAGGAGAAAGAGTGGGTTAATTATGGATTAGGGCAACGTGGTGCCATTCCATTAGAGGTGAAAAAAACAAAAAAATCACTGGAAAACTTCAAAGCTCCAAACATAATAAGGCAGAGAAAACTATATTTTCAAGAGCCTTTCAGAAACATACTCTGTATATATCTGATTGGAAGGAATATTTTTATCAGATTCTTGGAAGTTGTGGGTGAAGGACAAAATGAAACCTTCAAAGGGCAGCATGTTCTATCACATCTTAGGTTGTGGGTGGTTAGGGTGGGAGAATAGTCTAGGCTCTATTGTCAACATGGATGGTAAAAACCACTGTAGGCAAATTTTAAAAGTCTCTTAAAATGTCCCAAAGTCACTTGTTTCTGGCTGCTCAGAAGCTTAAAAGCCTGTGTAGTTAAATCTCCAAATGTATACATGATGCAATTCTACTGTAACAATACGTAGTTCCTACCAGCCTTCTAAGGATGGCCATGCGGATTGGGTCTGGGGGTGCTGTAGAGCTTTTATTTTGCCCAGTGGATTGCGTAACCTGGTGTTTGCCTTTAGCTGCATTCCCATGCCTAGTGTTCTGCTCCTCCTTTCCTGAACAGTGACAAAATATAATGTTAGGCCCCTACCTTATGTAATATATAAAAGCAAATTTCAGATAGGTTAATGAGATAAATATAAAAGACCAAGATTATTTTAAAAACTTTAATCAAACTAAAAGTTTGATAATCCCCAGTGTTGGCAAGAGTGTGCTGTCATGGGTACAATACGATAAGAGGACTATTGCTACTAAAATTTTGGCTTCAGTTCTGGTTATCTCTCCTATAAAAATACACACTGAACTAAAATACCTGTACAAGATTATTCATTGCAGCATTGTTTGTAATAGTGAAAAATTAGAAATAACCAAAATATTCCTCAAAGAAAAATGACTAAACAAATTAAGGTTCACCCTTATAGAACGTTATATAGCTTTCAAAAAGCATAAGGTAAATTTATACATACTGACATGAAAATAGCTCTAAGACATTCCACAATTTATTTGAATTAAATTTATTCATCTGTAAGATGGGGCGGTTGGACTAAAAAAATCTCTAAGATTCCTTTTAACTTCATTCTGTGAAAAGGGAAGTATGTCATATAACTCAAGCATTTTGTGCTGTTAAAAACAGAATTATCTCTTTTTCATCTTTTTTCCTTGGGAAAATCTAAAATTCACAAAACCAATTAACTCCCTCTCCACTTTTTCTCCTTTCTCAAGGTTAAGTCTACTTTCTTTCTCAATTCAGATGACCAACATATCTTGGAACCTAAAAGTAAATAAGGAAACTCTGAAGTTAAATATGTTCAAACAGCTTTTCTAAGGAAAAAATATAACCCGAATGCGTGGGTTTCGAAGACAATATACTCCCGATTCAGCAATTGAATGAATACTCTAAGTTCTCTTTAAATATTTATTGGTGAACTCTATCGATAATGATCTGTTCAGCCAGAAGGGGGCTGTGTTTGTATCGTTAGGAGAGGCCTATGCAGAGGCTCCTCATAATCTATGACTGGGGTGTCTTGGAGAAAATCGGTTCTGATTAGAGGGGATTCCAAATTTATATGTGTCAAAAAACAATCTCCTAGGACCTGACGAAATGGAAAGTATTTTATTTTAAACAAACAGGAAAGATCACCTGAGAAAGCAGAAGTTTCATTTCCATGTTGACTGGATTTTCATAACCACTTGAGAACCATAGTTTCTTTGTTGCACGAGTAGGAAATTTGCTTAACCTTTTTGGGCCCCCAGTTTCCCCATATGGAAAGCAGGTGGAACTTTTGACTCATTTTTCAAGGTCACTTTTGAAAACTAGGTGAATATTAGACAAGTCTTCTGAAAACAGAAGGGAACACATCAATCACTGAGGAAAAACCAGGACATAGAGCATAATGAAAGTTATCCACTGCCTAAGGAAGTCCTGGATCCAATATAGACAATCATTTTGGTTCTTATTTACAGCCAGAGAAGCCTCTGAAACTCTTTAGAATCTGGAATTACTTCAGACACTGGGCTGGAAATTTCAAAGGAAAATTTCAAGAAATTTTAAGGAAATTTTCAAATCCACTAGCTGGTTTGTTCTTCACTGGATGTTAACTGGATCATTTACATTTTAAAATCAGGCTGGATTCTGCACTGGCTGAGCCAAATTTTGCCTTTATCTCTGAGCAACTCTTGCTGTTGTCAATGTAGCTCTGTGTGGGGACAAGAGAAGAGAATATGGCCCATTGTCTTACTAGATGCAAATTATGGTCCCGATTCAACAAAAAAACATCTGTCCTCCATACAGGGAAAATAAGAAGACTCTAAAGCCAGAATGGTCTGATGTAACTTGGCATTCTGCTCTTGCAGAAATTCATGTTGTGGTTTGTGATTAGCAAGCAAAACACAAAACAAAACAAAACAAAGATCCTGAAACTGATATGATTTGTCCTTTTTATTAGTTTTCAGGCCTGTGCTAATGATAAAATCTTTATTAAAATTTACTGAGACAGAATAAACTGATAGTTTTTTTAAAGAGACAAAAGATTCTGTAAGAAAAAATTTTTATTCATGTTACATAATTGTACGTGACAAAGTTGATGCTTTTTCACTCCATCATTCTCTCTGGACCTTTGGGAAAACAATACCCACTAAAAAGCAGTATCAATAATACTAATTGACTAATTTCATAATAATCTTTAGTCACTGATGATTCTTTCATTGAGGGTATGGACGACTGAGTTAAAGTGTTGGTGGACTGCATATAGATTGCATGCCTCAATTTTATAAAATACATTTGATTTCTACCTACTTATGATAGAATAATAGTTTAATATTAATCTACTATAGTTTTCAATTCTTTGTACTCCTACCGCTCTCCCATAATTTTAGTGGCAGTGAGGACTTTTGTTAAACACTCTTCCTAAGGTAGGGTCTCAACAGCTAAAATGCAGAAAAAGAAACTGATTTAATGACTAACTTTGAGTTTTAAAAACCTGGCTTTGAAGATCAAGAGCCAAGTATGAAGGAATGTCCCCAAGTCACTGTACCCTAGTCAGCAGTGAGTACTATAATTGATTTCTTTCTCTTTTTGTTAATATTAGTTGTTAGAAAATGGTGTTTCTTTGTTATTTTTTGGCTATTTGTACTTCCTCTTTTATGAATTGCCTGTTTTTATGTTCTTTTCTCATTTTTGAAGTGGAATCTTAGATTCCCGCCCCCACCCCCATTTACCTCCATATTGCTGTGCCATATATATAGTCATTATTTTCCCAGTTTGATATTTCTCTTTTAATTTAGTTTATGATTCATTGGCTCTATAGAGTTTAACAGTTTTATGCAATCAGATTTATAGCTTTTCCCCATATGATTTCCTCCATGATTCTTAAACTTAAGATAGTTTTTACCCATACAGAATTGAGAGAAATATTCACTGAGTTTCTTCTATTTTATTTGTAGTTAGATTTGTTGCAACACATTTTTTATTCTGTCAGGTATTTTACTCATTCCATGAACAAGTATTTCCTGAATACCGATCTGTGTCTGACAAGGTGTTAAGGATAAAATAGTAACCCACACATTTAGTGTGGGAGAGATGAGAGAGTAATAACAGGTAATTTCCATACAGTCGAGAAGGGCTGGGGGAAGGTGGTTTGGATGTAGTATTGAGCCCAGTGAAGTCGGTCAGGGTTGAGAACTACTGGAACCTTTCCAAATCTTAGCTGTTTTTCTCTCAGAGAATTACAGGGCATAAACTTGATAAACTAAAACAATTTCTGCAGTAGGCTAAATCTGATTAACCATAGATCATTAATCATTCTCCATCTATTAGGCAAAAGATCATCAGAAACAAAGGAACCAAGAGAACTATTTAAAAAGGACTTAGCAAAACAACAAAATATACCTTCACCAAGATTTCGAATCAGGATTCAGAGTAGCAGAGCTGTCTGACATGATTTAGACTTGCATAAAAAACAATTAAAGGAAACCTCAAAATAACCACTAAATGTGAAGAAAAAAAAAAGAGAACAATCTCACGTAATCAAAGAGAGGTTCTGAACTTTCCATGAGAGAGCTGTCACCTAAATTTGACCTGATGCTACTTTTTGGGGTCAGTCTGAGGCCTGGGAGGTGCTGGGCCCAATGGACAGAGATTACAACTGCCTTGTGACGGCACTGTTTGCTCTGTGCCTTGCTCAGTGGCCTGACCACAGGATTAATTCACACACCTCACTCCAGGTCCCAGAGCTGGCTGGTCCATGTAAGCTGCTCCAGTTGGGCCTTCCCTCTCAGTGCTTCAGGAATGCTATCTGCTGGACCTGCCATCACATGACATGCTGTTTCCCTAAAATGGCACATCCAGCATCCCCCCTTTGGACATCCATAGCCTTACCTTAGGAAATTTCTGGAAAACTTGCAAGAAAGAGAAGAAGGGAAACTGTTTCCAACCTGCCGTTGTGGTTTGTAAGCTGGTGAGTGTGATGGTTATTTTTGTGATAACTTGACTAGGCCATAGTATCAGATACTTGGTTAAACATGTCTGGATGTTGCTGTGAATATATGTTTTTAGATGAGATTAATACTTAATAAAGTAGATCCCTCTCCATAATATGGGTAGGCCTCATCCAATCACTTGAGGGCCTCAGAAAAAGACTGACATCTCCTGAGGAAGAGGGAATTCTGCCAGCAGACTGCCTTCAGACTCAAGCTGCTACATCAACTCTTTCCTGGGCTTCCAGCCTGAAAGCCTGCCCGGTAGAGTTTGGATTTGCCACCCCTACAAATCACAAGTCGATTCCTTAAATTCTCTCTCTCCCTCTCTCTCTCATATTGTTTTTTTTTTTTCCTCTGGAGAATGTTAACTACTGTAGTGAGTAAAGAGCTCAAGTAACCCAACTTTGGGCTTAAACCGAGGCAATAACTGGGGGGTAGGGTATCTCCAGTACTTCGTATATGCATGTAATACAATCGTGGTTTTGCCAATAATATTAGGACTAAATAATCTAACTTGTTTGACATAATTAAATACACCAATATTTTGTGTCTGTGATTTCCGGGTGTTTTACCACCCACAGCCACTTGAAAATCACTGATCTGATTGTACAAGGGACATAAGATTTCTTTTCCCAGCCCACTGCCATGCTTCTCCTTGTAAGCTATAAAACTCCTTAGAAGGGGTCTGGCCAATTCCATGAAGTATTTTCAGGAATGTAATGACATAATCCTAAAACTGAGTATTTGTATAGTGTATCACAGTTTAATAAAGCACTTTTACATACAATGTCCTAAAATCTATGAATTAGGTAAGAGAGGCAGTATTATAACCAACCCTATTCTGCAAAAGAAGAAACTGAGGATCAAGAAGTATGGTATGTGTCATACAGTAAGTTCATTCAGTGAGTCTATGGCAGCGCCAAAATTGGAAACCAGTTCTGTGCCTCACCTAGCCTTTTTTTCTTACCACCCAAACACATTATCTGGCCAGGTAAGCAAACTCTGTGCCAGATTAGAGTGTCAACTCAGCATCCTAACAAGGAAATTTATTGTCAGTGATTTTTGACAATGAGGTAAGAGGAAAGTTGGGCCAGCTAGTGCTGAGGATAGCTGGAGAGTTGGAAGTTCAGGCAGTAACTGGTGAGTCATCCCCACTTTTCCGTGGAAAGAATTTCTAAAGTCTAGCAAGGGACTCAGGCTTTTAGTCTTCTTTCTATGCTTGTCAAAATAAGTCTAATTCAATGGACCCAACTCTGAGAAACAATTTCTAATCACCCCATCAAAATTAATCTTATCTTCTCTGTGTGCTCATTGCCATCTTTTATTTTGGGCTAATCGTGTATTAGACATTATCTGTCTCCCTAACTAGATTACAAGTGTGTTAAGGACTAGGACGGGTCTTTCGCCAGGTACTCATCCGACTGAGGTTTTCTGCAAGGACCTCTTCTGTTGCAATGTGCTAAACCCAGTGAATACAAAGATGAAGGTCGTCATCCTGCTGGGGAAATATATACAAGCCAGTCATTACAATACAATGTGATAAACGAAACAATAAAAGCATGTCTGAAGTGCTGGAGAGCATAGAAAAGGGAGCACCCAAATTATTTGGGAGGTAGTTAAGATAGATGATTTTCAAGCAATGTCCTGCAAGATAAAAGCTTGTCAAATGTACAAAGGAAAAGGGACATTCCAGGCTTAGAGCATAGCATGTACAAAAGCAGATGGAATAAAAATGTATGGACCATCAGAGAATAACAAATAGTTTTGAGTGAATCGGTGTTAGATGAAGGTGGAAAGGTATGAAGATTGCAAAAGGGCTTTGGATACCAAGCTTAAGTATTTTAGACTTTGTTCTCTAGGTTGGTCCCTCCCAAACTGCAGACTAGTATTGTTTCAGAGTTTTGTACTGTAGACTGAATAAGCAAGCATGAAGTGTGTGTACTTGTTCAAATGTCTGTATATGCTGTAATAATATATTCAAAGCTATATATAAGTGCTATAAAAGGTACAGTAACTTTTTGTCATTATTTTTATCAATCAATAAACATTAAAAGTACTATTGTGTGAGGGTCCACAGGATAATACAAAAAGAGAACCTTATAGTTAGCTTGAAGTGATGGGAAGTCAGTGAAAGACACTTTTTTTTTAAGAAACAACTTTTATTGCTTTTCCTCACAAAAGATGATACATTTTTACTTTAAAGCTTTAGAAAATGCAGATAAACACGAAATAAAAAATAAACACCTAATAGTCCTAGCACCCAGAGATACCTAATGTTCATATTTGTTATATAAATGTCCCGACTTTTATATATGTACAATCATGTGTCACATAACGACGGTCAATGACAGACCACACTACAACAGTGGTCCCTTAGGATTATAATGGAGCTAAAAAATTCCTATCACCTAGTGACGTGGTAGCCACCATAATATCATAGCGCAACATTTTACACACGTGTTTGTGGTGCTGCTGGTGTAAACAGACCTACTGAGCTGCTAGTTGTATAAAACTATAGCACGTACAATTGTGTCCAGTATACAATACTTGACAATAACAATAAATGACGGTTACTTGTTGATGTATTTATTATACTATACTTTTTATTGTTATTTTGGAGTGTATTTTCTACTTACAAAAAAAGTTTGCTGTACAACAGCATGTCATGTTACGCCAGTAGCAGCCTCATACATCTCGTGTTTACAGTCTCTTGATTGCATCATTTTCTCTTGTGCTTGGTTTACTCTAGTGTTTTTTTCTACAGTAACACACCATATAGACCTGTAGCGCGGGAGCAGTAGGCTGTACCATAGAGCCTCCGTGTGGGGTAGGCTGTACCGTCTAGGTGTGGGTAAGTGCCCTCCATGGTGTGCGCACAATGACAAAATCGCCTAACGATGCATTTCTCAGAACATATCCCCATCATTAAGAGGCACATGACTGTATAAACAGATGTCTTACATTTTACACATATTTAATTATGATCTCTGTTCACTCATATCTATAAACATCTTTTTGACATTACATATATACATCCGCATCATTATTCAAAATAGCTACACAGTATTCCATAGATGGATATTCCATAATGTATCTACTGTTGGACATTTAGGTTGTTTCTGATTTTTCCATTATAAATAATAAAGGGATGAACATATGAATATGTATGTTCATACTTGTCCAATTATTTCATTAGGATACACTTCTGGAAGCAAGTCAAAGCCTCACCTTGAGGCGTTGTGCATATGCATATTGCCAAATTACCTGAAGAAACTCTGGATCCGCTTTTACACCTACCGCTTGTATGTGTGCCCATTTTCCACACTTCTGCCAGGGTATTATTATTGTTTTAGTATTGGACAAGTAGAAAGCATTTTAAATTATGTTTCCTTTTCGGCTAGTGAGGATGAATATTTTAAAAACAGCTTTGAGTGAGGGATAATGTATATACCATAAAATTCAACCAGTGTAAGTATACAGACTCAATGATTTTAGTAATTATATAGTTGTGTAACCATTACCATGGTCCACTTTAAAACATTTCTATTACCCTAGAGAGTTCCCTCATACCCATTTACAGTTAATCCCTGCTCCCACCTCCAGTCCCAGGCAACCAGTTTTGTTTTCTGTTCCTATAAATTTGCCCTTTCTAGACATTTCATATGAATGGAACCATACAATGTGTAGTCTTTTGTGTCTGGCTTCTTTAACTTAATGTTTTTAAGGTTATCCATTAGCATGCATCAGTAGTTCAACTCTGAACTTTTTTTCTCTTCATGTTTATCTGTAGTTTTTCCTCTTGAGAGCTGTAAGACCCTTGGCCAGTTTTCTATTGGAGAACTGAAGGATTTTAAAGAGGAGAGATGTAATCAATGGCATATCAATTAAAGAGAATTCTGGCAGCATTGGGAAGAATAACTCTATATTTGCATTTCCAAATCTAGGACAATAAGTAAAAGTTCACTGCGCTGGATTAGATTAGGCTTTATCTACATACAATAAAGGACTGTAATGTGGCACCAAGGGGTAATTATTTGAATGGTTTTAGTTTCCTTAAGTGTCATGAATTTCTAATTTATTCTCTAAAAAAAAAAAAAAGTAAGTTAATCCTGAAAAATTGATTTTACTTTAGTGTAGTAGAAACAGATCCTTTCTGGAGTATAAATAAATAAAAGTTGCCTTACTTTAATGTTGCTCTTGATAACTTGTTTACTGCAAGAGCCATTAAACAGTTCCTCATACCTAAGATTCATCAAATAGCTATTTGACCATTAAACAGTATTCTTTGAACTCTTTATTATCTCTATAAAAATTAAAAGAAAACAAAAACCAAAAAACAGTGTAGGACCTATCCCCAAGTAAAAACTCTAATCTTAAAAAAAAAAAAAAAAAAAAGAATTCCTGGTTTGATCCCAAATTAACCATTACTGAATTTGTACTCCTTGCTATTTTGCTAAATCCAGTTTGACTCTTCTAGAAATAAAAGCTCAGATCTGGTAAAAGTTGTAGTTCTTAAAGGTAGCAGAGACACTCAAAGCTTGACGTATCAGAGTGCCCCAAATTTTTCTTCATTACACTTCCTTCAGCCTTCTAAATCCCCCGCCCCTGCAGCAGTTTGTGGATGATTTACCTTATAGCTCAAGAAGCTATTCAGGGCTCCTCACTTATACCGGCGCCTTCTAGTTTTGTGTGTTTTTCTTTAAAAGGGAACACAAAATTATATAAACTTTAGGCCCCACAAAAGCTGGATCTGCCCCCGTAATCAACGATCTCTCTCACCCATCCCAAAGGTTCTTTATAGATTGGTCTTTACTTCATGGGTTGAGTGGAGACTTATCTCCACAAACCTTCTTTTCCATGATTTATCCTCGTGTTTTGGAAAACTTGTCATGCAAATAATAAAACATAAATGATTCACCTAGAATCTCATCACCTCAACAGGTCAGTCATGTTCATTCTTCTGTGGCCCCTTTCAGTTTTTGTCCACATATCTACTTAATTTTATGAAGATATAAATAAATGTCCTATGATTACAAAAGTTTTATCTTGATAAACATGGCTCACTTTGCAAAGTCGCAGTTATTGCACCCCTATCCTACAGGCATCCCTGGAAAATGTGTATGATGTGGAGTCATCACAGCATTCAACAGGGAAAGGGTCAAAGCCTGGCAATTTAGTGGCACTTAGTGAAAATGACCAGCTGCCAGTGCTCAGGAGCGTGGGCAAAGGATGCTAAACTGCCAAAGCTGCATCCAATTTGTTCACCACTGTATGCTCTGTGCTTTGCATAGTGTGTGGCATCCAGTAAGTTCTTACATATTAACTGAGGGACTAATCTTGAACCTGACTGAACAATTTTGTTTTGAGATATGGAACAAAATCTTAGAAAACAGCAATTAACTTGTTGTTTCCCATTAAAGTAGAATCTTGCCTCATTAATTGATTAACTAAATATGTGTATATTAAGTGCTGGCTATGACCAAACATGACTGAATTACTTGGGATTAAGAAAGGGCCACAGGAGGAAAAATCTGGAGAGTGTGCTCTTTCCAATCCTTATTCCACAGTCCTGTAGTTTATGGCCTGAGAGGAGTAAGGAGAATGGACTTTTAAAAGACTGCCTTATTTTATCTTTGCAGAAGAGCTGGGAAATATAGGACAATGGGGAAAACGTTACTTAGGGAAGACAGAAAATTAGAGCTCTTTATTGCCTTAAATGGCTCTGGACGATTATGACCCCAAGCTCTGCCAGAAGCTGGGCTATACTTATCGGCAGTGTCACATTCATTCTGAAATGTTCACAAAAGGAGAGGTCACAACAGTTTATTGTCAAAAAGGGATGATCATTTTAGGTTTTGGTTAAGATAGCCTGTACCTTTCTCCAGAATAAGAACACTAGGGAGGGCTCCTTATGGCCTGATGTGACAGATGCAGGAGTCACTTGAGTGACTTAATGTGACACATGTGAAGTCACTTGAGAAGTTTGACCCTGTAAAAGATGAAGTTCAGCTTCTTTTTGCCCTGGGGTCAAGTGCTACCCGATAATAGCATTTCCTGGCAAAATTCAATTAAACAAAATCCCACAGTTGTTTTTCTTCAAAATAATTTTGATTTAATTTCTTCTTTTATATTAAAAAAACAACAAATTACATTTCAGAGAGTACTGTTTAGGTTATGAGGTTCCCGTCAGAGCTGTTTTGCAAGACATGTTTACATAATCTGAAGTGAAGACGGCGGGGCAGTCCGCTGTGAAACTGGGGCCAGCCAGGCCGTCTCGCGCACATTTCACTTTGGATCACAAACTCATGTATCATTCTATTGTTTAGGTGTCAGCTAGATTCGGATTTTGTTTTGGACATTCAGATTGGGACGAGAAAACAAACCACCACTACCAGATTCTATCAATAAAAAGCAATAGGTCAGTGCTTTGTAAAGAAAACATGCAGCATCAAAATTTTCTGCTCTTATCAATGAGCTCAAACATTTGACATTTTGAATACTGCTATTTCAATAAATCTTTGGAGAGAAAATTTTGTAGACTCTTTGTTTGTACTGCCCAATGTGCTACTAATTATTTCCCAGGTTAAAAATGCGGAGAACAATAAATGGTATCAGAAGCAGTTTAACACTTCTGATAAAATTTATCTTAGAGGAAAGTTGCCAAAATAAAAGCAATTACATTTTACAAGATCCCATATGATGGTGAATGCATCAAATATCTAAAATTTTGGACCATAATTAGAAGTGTGGAAATGGTCCTTGCTGTGTCACCACTCCACTTGCTTCCTTTACCAGCCCTCCCTGAAGATCCCAACTGGAAGGGTCGCTTTCTTTCTCTAATAGTCCCTTGCATTATAGTTAGCTATATACATAATTTCTTTCCTAGATTAAAATTTCCTTCATGATAGGAATGATGTCTTATACATCTTTGCCTCCTCCAAAGCACTAAACATAGTTTACTCAATTATTTATGGAAATGAGTAAGTCAAAATACAGATCAACAATTCTCCTAATGAAGTCCAAGTAGTAACAAAAAACTCTCTTACCTCTACATATAGTAGGTATATTGTGTTTGGAAAATATATTTAATGTAAATAAAATGAATATCTCCCTTTAATATAGGCCCTTTTTGTGAGTAAGTTTATTGTTTACTCCAATATGTTTTTTGGATATGATGATGAAACTGATTTTGGATGATCATCCATAGGTGTCAAATGTCAAAGGACATTTCTTTGTCCATTTTGACTTTGTGTTAACATACCACATATTCATCCATGGGCCTTTTTAAGGAAGACTTTTCTAAAAAAACCCTCTTTTAATTTTATGATGTCCTCAGTTGTGTGTTAAATAAGCTAAATTCAAACCGTATCAGAGCAAAAAGTGAAAGAAATTTAATTAGAAAATCCAAAGAGATCACAATAGAGAAAGCCTAAAATGAATTATAATGGGATCTCAATGAGTTCATAAATCATCGTACTAATGTGTGAGCCAGGACACACACACCCACACAGAGTTTCTGACCAAGCGAAAACACAGGCCAGAGGAGTTGGTTTCAGGACAAGACATGAAAGAGGGCAAAGTGATCATGACAAGAAACGAAAGAGGACAGTCATTCAGCATAAGTCCAAGGGAAGATTTTGGAAGTTCTGAATTATCAAGTCTTTTAAAGAAAGTATCAAGTCTTTTCAAGAATTATCAAGTCTATTTAAAGCAAATACCCACATTGCTTTTTACTTCAGTAAATAATACATTCATTGTCATATTTACTTTGATCATTAAATGGGCAAAAATACATCAAAATACTTTTCCACGTAAAAATATTCAAGTATATTTGAATTCATATATACTTGAAATGTTCAAGTATATATGAAAAGAGGCAATAAAAACTCTGTTTCTCAGGTTTTTAAGGACAAGAAGGCAAGTAGGGATAAACAGGGATTAAGCATAGAGGATCTCTCAAGGAGCTACCTAGCTTTTGATTCCTATGTTTCTTCTAACTGAACAAGAGTCTGAAGTCATAAGGATACAGGGACTTCCAAGCAAGGAGAGACACACTTTCTCCATGAATCATACTCCTATTCTAAGAGTGGTTAACCCATAAATCCACACACCTAATGCAGAATTTTCTAATTAATCCAACTTCTATCAGCAGTTTCTGCTAACAAACACTTTCGAGACTGTCTCCATCAATAAATGTAACTAAGTTCAAAAGGCTATTTAGTACATATTAAGGTTTTTAGAGAAGAAACAACATAACATCTGAGACTGGCTTTAAATATTTCAGTGGAAAAGAAAAAAGGGGGATAGGTAAAAAAAAATACAGCAGTCTAATTACTAAATCTAGGGGATGGGTATATGCGGGGGAGCATATTATTTTCTCTACTTTTTTGTATGCTTGAGAATTTTCATTATGAGACTTTTTAGAAAAGAGCTTTAGGAAATATAGTTCATCAATATAGGTATGCATCTATGGACTGGACTGAAAGCTTTGCTGAAAGTAATTATAGCTGGCCACAAATCGGGGGCTCTCTACTAGGTTAAAAAAAACTATTTCACTCATCTTTCTTAAAGGAAGGAAATAACACAAAACTACACAGTATTCTGGGATGTGAGATGTGTAGTAACACAATATGCTTTTTAATGTAAGCCTGAAATTAGAGAAATCTAACTTTTTCAGTAGATCACTGAGGCGGTTACATGGAAGACATGCATTGCGATTCTGGTTTAGTTTTTAGTTTGAATGAAAGAGAGGAGACTGTTAATTCCAAGAATTCAGGTTCCCTAATCCTTTCCTCAGATCCAAGGAGCTTTCTTTTGGGGATTTAACCTCTACCCTGCCGGTTACAGAAGTAGGGGGGCGGTAGGTCTCCTTCAGAAGTCATACCTCAGACAGAATTAATCCTTTCCTGTAGTAAAGAAACCACTTCCACCCCTCACTTTTCCTGGCCCCCTCTCTACTTCCTGTTTCCCTTGTAGGGCCTCATGTATCCCTCTCTGCCATGCTTCCTACATTCTTCCTCTCTGGTCCTGTCATGACATCCTATTCAATGCTCAGAAATCCGAAAAGCTAAAGACCTTCCCCCCACCCCACCCCTCCACCCCCCGCTGATCACACTTGTCCCTATGCAAAATAATCTGGCCAGGAAACTGGAATTTCAACCTAAATCACTGGTACTGGATTAGAAACAAAAGAGAAGTCAGACAGCAACAAACTCTCCTAGTTCACTTATTTTATATACTTTTCATGACTATGGGGCCTGTACTGACAAGGTTCCTTCCTCCCTCCCTCCCTCCCTCTCTTCCTTCTTTCCTTCCTTCCTTCCTAATAGAGATTGAGGACATAGTCAAAAATTCACTCTATTAACACTGATGTCATGGAGACCTTTTTTTTTTAAATGAGGTATCTGGTTTACTGTCCCAAACAGTAAAGGTTTGGGCAAACTGCAAAAATGGTCTAGCAAGTAAAATTAAAGTGAATATATCGAAACATAAAACAGAAACAGGATCTGGCCATACCCTCCTGTGTGACACCCTGAGAATCTTTATTGTAGCTAAAATAAACCCACCCACCTTATATCTACCAACCCACAGCATGATTTTTCCTTTTCTACTCAGAAAAGACAATGAGAATAAAGAGGTGAGTGAATATGAAAAAGGTAGAGACAAAGATCATTCTTATTGTCCCTTTCCCCACTCTAATTGACATTACTTACTGATGGATCACTATTTCTCTTGTTTTCAAATTATCTTAGGAAAACATTTAGAATTACAGCAACAACAGCATTTACAAGAGAATTTATGTGGAACTGGTGTCAAAGTTCAAAATCCCATGAAAGATCTTGAGAACACTGTCGAGTATTTCACATAAAAAACTGAACAATTAGGTTAGCCAGGCCCAAAATGATGATGAAAACATGAAAGATTAATTTGGGCCATGTCAGACGCTCTTCTTGGTGTAGGGAAATTATATAGATGAGAGATGGATATATGAATACAAAGGCCAGGCCGCATGCTGCTCCTGAATATCTGCAAAATAAAAGCTTTTAGGGTTAATATTCATCTTGCATTTTGCTTTTTTTGATTTACAATTAAGGTAAATACAGTATAATTTAAACCCTTTTTAGTCTGATATAACAAAATTATTTTTGATTCATCTGTTGTTGGCATAAAGCATTTGAGTTCAAAACATTTTACTTCCTGTTCATCTTTATGACATCTGCTTGACAAAGAGATTTTTATTCATCTCTCAAATCTCCATATTTCCTCTGAGTCTCCGTGATTGTGGCTACTTCCTCAGAAACATCTGGAGATAGGCTTCTATCTTTGATCTTTTATAAACTAATTATGCATTCTGAGTTTTTAAAGGACTGCTAGCATCTGCTTAAGAATGAGAACAGATGAGCGCCTCCGTGGCATTCAGCATAATTATCAAAGATAATAACAAAAATACCTAAACATGAGACTGATAGAGGAACCTGTACTTTCTCCTCCTTTTCCCTATGCTCCGTTTTCTTGAAGAACGGTTTAATAGGAACTTGTAAGTCTATTATATTCAATAAGCATCACGCTAATAATCTCCCCTTTAATTTCTTGCTATTTTCTTCAGTAAGGTCTTCAAAAAAAGTGATTCAGCCCTGCTTTCTATAGGTCAAGTAAGAGAAATCACATTAGTGTAAACCCCAGTCTTCCACGAGACTCTGTGGTCACAACTTTATTCCCAAACTACTTCACAATGTTTTTAGAAAAAGGATATTAAGGAAAGAGCCACCCAAGGTCTAAACTCTTATCTAAACTCTTACTTTCGGACTACAACTGACACTGAAACATGTTCTTGAGTAGAAATGGATTATGAAAGTTAGGACATAGCCTTGATATGCAAGAGATCTCCCAGGTACCCCAATATAATACGTTATATATTAAAAGTTACTTTTTATTTTGGATAAGGAGAAAGGAATACAGTAGAAAATGATAAGAAAAAGAGAAAGGAATATATGCTTAAAGCTAAGGGATAATGGAGCTTCTAGAATTAGAAATAAGCAGAAATAGAAGGTAGTGAGCACCTTAACCGACACCAGAGAACTACATGTGAATATTACCAGTTTTAAATACTGAAATTTCACACAACTAAATTAAAACAACAACAATAACAGGAAAAGCATAAAAATAAAGACACTATATGAAGGGGCACAGTTCCCTTACAGATAGTACCTTATGATTCCTCCTATGTTTGGGTATATACAGGCCATGATCACTCCAGCTCCCACAATAATTAGATTAAGAATCAGCACATGGAAAATGCTAGAAGTTGAAGAGTTTGGAGGAAAGAAAAAATATAAAAACAGGCAAATTATAACCATTAATATAAGAATAAAATTCATTATTAACATCTTTAAATTCAGAATGTCTTAATCTTGACAATAAAATCACAGCAAAAATAGAAGGCAACAATAGTAATTGATGCTGGGATGGGACACTTGACCTTTTGTGCAATTATATAAATAAGTTAAGTTTTGTAGGAGCAAACTAGTAATGTGTATCAAACTAGTAATGAGTATTGATCCATAATTCCACATGGAATATCTTATGAAAATAATCAAATCATGAAAAAGCTATTATCACAAAGATATTTCTAGAAAAATAGAAGTATCCTAGATACACAGCAAGGTACCAATTTACTTGATGGGATACATGAAAAATTATTTAAAATGCTTATCATTGTTACCTAGATGGTAAAAATCGAGCTAGGTAACTTGGAAAAAAGCTAGTTAGATTTTTTTACTCCACTAGAAAATCTGAAAACATTTGAAAAACTATCAGAAGGAAACACACTAAAAAGGTAGTAGTGATTGTGGTAAGATTTGGAATTTGGGGTAAGTTTTCTTCTTTTCTATATTTTACAAATTTCCTATATTTTAGAATATTTTTTTAAAGTGTTTATTTTACTTTTATAATTAGAAAAATAAATTATATTAAGGAAAAGGCAAAGTGGGCAGCTTTTTATTTTTCAAATTTGGCCATTTAAAGCTATTCAGTAGTCACCATAAATAGAATATTTACTAAACACTTGAACTAGATGTTAACAATTCAAGGTCTTAGGAGTCAATTTAGACACAAATAAAAATCAAGTAGATGAAATCTGATCCTCAAGAAATAACTCCATTTCCCAAAAGCATGATTCTTAAAAGCCTAACTGACCCATGAAAATAACTTTTGAGCCCAAGTTATTAAAGGTTAATTAATCCCAGATAAAAATTACAAAGAGAATTAAAAATAAGAAAAATAATTTACACAAATAAGTGGTTAATCATACACCCTGAAGAAAGATATTCAGACTTCCAGATCTTACTATTTATCCAGAAACTCCAACCTTAAAATTGCTTCAGACCTTTGAAACATTGGCTAGGCCTTTGTTATTTCTGTATCGTAAAAGGAAACAACTTTGTGTATTTTCCAAAGTAGTGGTTCTCAAAGTGTAACCACGAACCCCAGGGAAGTTCCCAATATTCTTTCAGGAAGTCCCTGAAGTAAAAATTATTTCTATAATCATACAAGACATTATTTGCTTTGCAAAAGCAATGTTGGGCAAAACTGCTGGCCCCTTAGCATGGACAGGGGCAGTAGCAACTGTCTCTATTCTACAGACTGTATTCTTTACTGTAAAACACCCCTAAAAAAAGTTATATTAAAAATTGTCCTTGATAAAGGAGTAAAAATTATTAGTTGTATTAAATCTCATGCTTGGAATACACATCTTTTAAATATTCAGTGTGCTCAAATAGGAAGTATATAATTAAGCACATCTACGGCATACTGAAGTACGATGGTTGTCTTGAGGAAAAGTACGTGTAACTGAGCTGGAGGGCAGCCTAGCCCTGTTTCCCAAATAACGTTTTTTTTCTTGAAAGGCAGACAAACTATGGTCCCTTTGACTTGGATAGCTGACAGACATTTTCTTGAAAATGAATGATACGAACTTGTCATTTCAAGGAAAACAACTGGTAGTCTACGTTGCCAATGCTAAAATCTGAGCTTTCAAGTAAAAATTAGAATTTTGGAGAACTTGTATCTGCCACCCTGAGCTTGACAGTTTTCCAATATTTAGAGACTTTTATAATGAAACTGGTGGTGACACTAACAAATGTGTGTTTTGAAACTGTATAATGAAGTGTGTCAATATTTGGAAGATCTGAGGAACTCAGTAAACCAATATATTCCAAATGACCAAACATGATGTTGCAAAATCATGCATGGGTAAAAAATCCAACGTGTAAGATGGAGTAATGGGTTTTAATGTAACTGAGTTTCAGATTCAACTAATTTTTAAGAAACCACCACTTGTCAAGGTTTAGCATCAAAGAAGAATATCCATAATATCTGAAAAGGTTATTAAAAGTACTCCTTCTTTTTCCAACTATGTGTCTATGTGAGGGTGTATTTTTTTCATATATTTAAATGAAAACATATTACAACAGTTTGAATGCAAAAAAAGATAGGAGAATCCAATTATCTACTAGGAAATCAGACACTAAAGAGTTTTGAAAATATAAAACAAAAGTTATTTTGGAAATAATTATTTTTCATAAACATGCTATTTATGTTAACAAGTAGTGGTTTTATTATTGCTTTTTAAATAAATTATATATTTTTATAAGTTATATATTATATAAATTATATATATTATAAATAAATTATATAAATTTATATATTTTTAAAATTCTTGGTTTTAATTTTTATATATGTTAAATATTAATAGATATAACCCATATAAACTAAAATTCCTGGGGGTCCTCAATAAACCTGAAGAGTGTAAAGGGGTCCCAAGACCAAAAAGTATGCTTCAAAGTCTGTAGAGTACTTATAACTGTGGGATAAATGATAGTGTGTTCTTAGTGGTAGGGGAAGAAATGTAATATGAACACAAGGGAAATTCCACACTTTTTCCAAGAAGAAAAAACATTCTAACAGCCAACATTATGCAAAGTAAGGGCAGAAAACAGGAATAACATATTTACCCAGAATTTTTACATCTATGACTTCACTGTATTCATATTACTTCGGTGAACGTAAATACCTCACAGGGTATAAATGCCATCTTATATTTACTGAAATCCAGTCTTCTAGATGAGCAACGTTGGAACTGTAGCTGCTGCTGTGGTCAATGCTAGAAACCTAGAACTCTTGACTTTTGCTTTTAAAAGTTTAAGATCATTTATTCCCAATAAAATAGGTTAGGACTAGGTACTTTTCACTAGGATGAATCCATAATAAAATTGAATATAAGAGTAGGAGTTAATCAGGGGTCTATAAGGAAGTTTCAGGGAAACCCTGAAGCAGCATATAGAAATTTCTCTTGGGTGAGGGTGACTAGTCTGGACTCACAACTCCTCCATCATAAATAAGAGATAAGAAGTTACAGCAGCACAGGCAAATGAGAATTTAAACTTGTTATGTATCTCACCTTCAATTATAAATAACTATCATGTAAAAATGCATGAATGTTAATATACAGGTAAATATCAGTAACTAATAATTAAAATAAAAGTTGCTTCTCATTAGCCATACACTGCTAACACAGGTTCTGTATACTATTAACTTCTTGGCAAGGTGTAGGTTAATAGCAACTACATCATAAGATAAATATAACTGGTATCAGACTTAATATAACTACACGGAAAGGAATTGACTTTAAATCATTCTGGACAAGGGAGTGTCTTCTATTTTTAAAGCTCTTCAGGGAAAAGAACGCCAATGATCTATCCTTAGTAACCGTTTTCACTAGGCAAACTTTCATAGCAAAAGGATCAGTCACATTTTAAACTGACCTGTTTGCACAGTCATTTGTTGCTTGGCACATCTTGCTGGTCAAGAGAAGAGCCCTTACCTAGGATAAATGTCACCGAAGACATGGCCCAACAGCTGGACGCGAGCCAAGTAGCCTAGGAGCGGGTATACAGTCATCATCTGGAACAGCAGGAAGATCCTTGCAATGAAGGACAGGATGTCACTGCTAGGAAAGTTGTCTAAAAAATTCTAACACAGGAAAGATAATGAAGTAATGTTAAAAATCAAATTCAATATATACAAACTTATAAAATGGAATGTCTTTTGCTTATTTCGAACACAGGTGACACTCAGATTGTGATTTGTGGACTGGTGCCTGTCCACGAACTGTTTAACTATTATTCTTCAGTGAGCTAAGTACAGAAATCGAAAGTAAGTGTTTCGAAACTTTTATAGAAATTTGACATTGCCACATTTTTATTCTATTTTACCAAAGATGAGTCTGCAACTGATCTGACATTAAAACAATGACAGAGATAATTTGAGAAGCCCCGTTCCATAAGGTATAAACATAAATTTGTTTGAATATAGTTAAGTGGCTAATTTAATTGAATGCTGTTTCATCCTCATTAGCTCTCTTGCTTTGCCTCCTCTGAAGCACTGTAGCACTTTCAAAGTCAAGATTACATAATAAAGTGAGAGCATATCTATCATCAAGTATCATTATTATTTACAGTCTATCACTGCATAGAAAAGGATTTATTTCTATTTCCTTTCATGAATCTTTTCTCCATTTCAGTTTGGCATCTAAAAACATAGTTAATCACTCAGTTTTTTCCCCCTTTCAAATACAAATACCATAGATATTCCTATTCCTAAGGGAGTGGACTTTATATGGGATTATTCACATCAGGGGAATTTTCAGCAAACATGTAGTTGCCAAAGAAGTTCTGGAATCAAGGAAATCAATAGAAGAACGTTTCAAGCTATCATAACAGCAGTAACTCAAACCTATTTCTCTTACAAAAATGGAACATCATTAACACTATGATGTTGAAATAACCTTTATAATTCATCTGTAATAAATCACATTGTATATTCCACTATATTCTATTATAGAAATTTCTTTACAACCAGAAATAAAGTTACCTGTGAAATGCTATTTTTTTGTGAGAAATTCTGCAGTCACATTAAACCACAGACTACACTATGCCTAAGTTTATGATGGGTCAAATCAAAGAAATATTACTTATGGCAACATTTTAGTAAAAAAAAAAAATGTTTCTTTTATTCTTTCTCTCAGTCTCTCCCTCTATCTTTTTAACAGCCAAATAGTCTGTCTTTGTTTTGCTACCTGCCATGTAGTACCAAAGTGAAATGTGAGACTTAGTGTTAGGAACTGTTGAACTGAGGCACTAGTTTATTCAGGACATTTCTAGATCCGGGCTTTGAAAAATAAGGGAGGTGAATGTATTCGCTGTGGAGGCTTTATAAATTCATGACTACTACTAGTGACATTTTTCCACACAGAGAGAAATACTATGCATGTAATAGGAATCACCTATTTGAGTATCACAAGATGACAGCCTAAGGTAGGTTTTCTCAGAGAGTCCATCTAAAAATCTATGGTGAATGTATATACTATTTAATGAAAGACGAAACTGACGTCCAGAAAGGATGGGGAAGGTGCTTAAATTCCCACATGTAGAATAAAAAGTAGAGGTGGTATGCAAACCCAGTTCCGTCACCATTATATTTTGCTACAGTATTACCCTGCCTGCTCTGCCAATACAAACGTAAAAACAAGCACACAGAGAAGGTACATAGAGCCTTACCTGTTCTATACAATCTTTGGATAATGGTGGTGAAGGAAATGAAGCAAAAACCAGGACTCCAATATAGAGGTAAGTTAATGTCACCAACATATAAGCAATGGACAAATCCCTTACCTGTAAATAGAGAATACGAGTCTCACAATACTGAATAAATTTGCAGTAAGTCTGCCTGAATAGGCTAAATAAGAAGACTAACAAATAAATACAAGATTTATCTTTTTTGCTCAGTGTGTGTGTGTGTGTGTGTGTGTGTGTACGTATCCCATTTGTTCACACAAAGTAATTAAAACAAAATCCACATACTTTACAATTAGTCTGACATTTTTTTTACTATTCTGGAGTATGTAGACTAAGCTACCTATTGGCAAACTTAGGAAGCTAACATAAATAGTGCTTTCCTCCTTAAATGATTGAAATTCTGACTTAATTTCAAAAAGTAATTTATTTACCAAATTATAAAATATTTAACTAAAATATTAATAATAAAACTAAAGGACAACAAGAAAGCAAGAATAAGTCACTTTCTGTATGACCCACAGAATTAATTTTTTTTTTCTTTTAGTAAATTAAATCATTAAAGCATGCCTAGACCAAAAGAGACTAGTACATAATAAAATATATTAAATAAAGAAGGAAAGCTAGTTAAAGAGCAGAGAGTAAGCAGGTATTAAAGACAAGCTTAATAAACCTAAACAGTAAACAAAAGGAAATTAAAAGGCAGCTGTTCAAACAGCTGCACAATGTTATTACTGGAATTAGTAAACAAATGCAGAACATTAAATAAAGTGGATTGCTTTCTTCCACTGCTGTTCCCACCCTCTTAGCCTCCCAGGCTCATGCAAAGTAAAAAGATTCAAGATATTTAATGCAGCCAGCTGTCAGATCCAAGCAGAACAGATCCCACAGCTCACAAATCTGGTCTCCATCACCACTAAAGTTATGGCCAAACAATTCAGTACAACTAAATTATGGCAATAAGCCTATTCATTTTTCATTTTAAACACAAATTACTTTGAAAGCTAAGAAAACAGATAACAAAAAAATTATATACAATTTTACTTTAGTTTAATAACACAATAGAAAACTGGACATTTGGTATTAGGGAACATTTCTGATTGTTTGGACAACTTTCCTCCTTAAATGGGCTAAAGCAATAGCTGAAAAGTTATAAACTTGAGCGTTGATAAATTCATTTAAAAAGCAAGTAACAAGCTATGAGATATCCTAAAATCAGGTCTAAGATGACAATCAGCTTGAAAACAAACCAGGGATTCCCTACCCTTAATTCACTGGATAGGCCTATGGAGCTACAGGAACCTGGATTATGCATATTGGTTCCAACCTTCTCAAATGAGAAAGGAGAGACTGAACAAGCCTCCAGGGGGGCGGTTTTCAAAGTTTCCCTTTTTAGTTCATGAAGCTCTAGGGCCCATCTGAGACTAGACTTTAGTTACCCTGTGGGTTGCCTGACTGTCTTGGATAAGATGAACAGAAATGAACAAAGCAACTCTTATTTTCATATCAAAAAGTAGTAGTTTCCGATGATGTTTCAAAGTCATTCTCCCCTCAACCTACCAATGCCACTCAAGAACAAGGTAGTCCTGTAAAAAGCAAAATCTTGGGAGCCAACACAGCTGTGTCAGAGAGAGCTATACATAAAGAGGGAAGCTACCATCTTATGGACAGTCTATAGCCTACATACCACCTGATCACCACATTATTTTGGTCAGGCTTCCTGCAAAGATGTGGAAAATCTGACAAAGATGAACAGGCTAAGACGCCAGGGCTTCTCAATAAGACAGTTTCCCCATTCTTAGAGCACTGTACACATATCTCAAATACAGCATAATGACAATTATCATTAACTTTTATTGTAAAAGTAATCCATGTTCATAAAATGAAGGATCTCAAGTGGAAAGAAAATGTCCCTTGACACCGACAAAGTCGCCAAGGTTAATAGTTCTCGTATCATGTTGGCATTTTAATTATTCTTATTTAAGTTGGTCTAGACCACTAGGCTATGTGATCCCTGAAGACAGGGGCTGTGTCCTTTTCATCTTTCTATCCCCATACTCAGAACAACACCTGGCACATAGTAGGAACTCAGTAAACATAGATAAAAAATAATAACTACATTGGACATAATTATTAAGTGCTTCTAGGTATTAGGCTCTATGCTGAGCACATCACATGTATTATCTCATTTAATGTAGGTAAATCATTTTCTTCATTTTATAGATGAGTACACTACACAGCAAGGTTACAAAACTTGTTTGTGGTTACAAAGTGAGTAGCTGGTGAAGTTAATATTCAAACCAAAGTCCTCTGGCTTTACACTGCATGCCCTTAGCTACTACGATGGAGAACTGACATCTCTAATTGATTTGTGTCACAGTTAATAAATAACAACCAGGAAAACAATGAAAGGAGAGGTAACAAGTTATGAATAACCAAAGATACAATACAGCACACATATAGATGCAAGAGAAATACTAAAATCAAAAAAGTTCTATTTCATAGTAGTCCAAATGTACATTCAGTAGAACTAGGGCAAAAGTTGCAGATCTGTTTTCATCTGCAAATACTCTAATGAACAGAAATGCTGTTTTAATATAAAAACAGCTGAAGTTTAGCACGGTCCTGGGAAACATGCCACCTATGAATAGCATGCACACATGTGGGTTTTGCTATTCTCTGGCTTGAACACAAGCCATCACTGTACTAGGCCAGGACATACAGCCTCTTAAAAGCCCATTTAATGGAAAATGGTAGAAAAAGCTATCTTTTAGAAAATGAGGCTCAAAGAAAAAACAAAGATTAAAAAAGAGGCACAAGTGACAACATGAACTGGTAATGTGTCAAGAATCCTATATATTTAATAAGGTAACCTGCTCGGCCTCATGAATAAGCAATGGCTGCCAGGGCTTAGTAGAGAACGAACGACAGAAGAATGCCAACTCAGAATGAGGACTGGTTTTACAATGGGGCACAAGTGGGTCTGGGAGCATGTTCTACTTCTCAATATGGTTTGTAATTGGTTCCACATACCATTCATAGTGAAAATATTATCCAGTGGAGCATTTACTAACAAAAGTGACAGAAAATGACCACATAGACCTACCCCAAACATTTACATAAAACTTCTGCTGATGTATATAGTCAAGTAAACTACACAGATTCATATGAAGCAAAAAGTTAATAACAAATGAAGATACAAAGCATCTCAAATCATTTTTTAAAGAACTAAGCAGGGTATAAAGCTAAATAAAGACAGGCAAAACGAAACAAAAAAGGCACTGTACAGTTTCTGATTCAATGGGTGAGTCAGATTGATTCCCTCTGTCTGCCAGAAAAGCATTTCTATTTAAGAATTTTAGGGAGCGGAAACTTAAGCACAGACAGTCCCCTCTTTGCGTGGTGGTATGAGACTGTAAAAATGCTTGGACACCTCTTTGAGTAAGATATGGCCGCAGGTGTGGAGGAGCTCAGGTTCTCATGCCCCTGCTCCTGCCTCAGGGCTGTTTGCTCTCACCCAGGAACAAGCTGGTCAGGAAGCTGTGCCACGGCCATGGCTTACAGATTCCAGAAAGACACCCATAAAACCAAAGGTAGCCATTTACCGAATGAGAATTACTCTAAGCTGCCACAACATAAAATCCCTGAAGGTGCATGCTGACTTGATCAGAGACACAAAGGAAATGAATCTCAACTTGTCACCCAAAGTGAAAGGACCAGTGCGGATGCCTGCCAAGATTCTGAGAGTCACTATGAGAAAAACTCATTGTGGTGAGGGGTCAAAGACTCTAAGATTTTCCAAAGTCGGCTCCAGATGAAGATCCACAGCGACTCACTGACTTGCACAGTCCTTCAGAGATTAAGCAGATTACTTCCATCCATATTGACTGGTTGAAGTCACCATTGCAGATGCTTATGTAAACTATTTTAATAAACTGATTATCAATTGTTAAAAAAAATGACTGAGCAACATAATCATAATGATCAACGGGAAAAAGTATGATTGTTCCATGACCTTTACCAATATTTGTCAAAACATTAAAAACTCATTGTCAGTTACAAGGGTATAAGAAAATGAAAAAAAAAGTAAACCTAATATTTATTTAGTATACTAATGTAAAACATTAGAAACATTGAGAATTAAACTTTTTATTTCTTTGTAAAAACTTACCAAGAGTAGTTTGAACTGTGCTTCTCCCCACTCATGGTATAATTATAATACAGAGCAAGCACCTTTTCCATGCCTTGATAAACTGTCATATTCATTTCTTCTAAGTTTGCATCAACTTCCAACATTGCATCCGTTGTGCTTTCAATGTAGTGAATTATCTCTGAGAATTCTTTCAATGTGAACTTCAATGGGAAGTTTCAGTGTAACTTCCTCTAGGACATCTTCATTCTTTTCATCACTTTTCTCATTCATGTTGATAATTTCACCTTCCCTAAGTTGCTCTGGCAGCATATCAAATGGTAGCAGTGTCAACATTTCCACAATCAGATATTTGTTTTATGAGTCAATTTATGTTTGATTCAAATTTCATTTCCAGTGTTATCACTTTTTATTTCATTGTTTCACTTTCACCTTTGTTTGCCAATTTCCTTTTTTGATTCTCCATTTTTGTAAAACATCACATGGGTTTACCACAAGGAGACAAGGAAGCAACTCAACTATCGCTTTGCAGTCTGTGTGTAAAGTGAATAAAATCTATTTCATCTTCACAGGAATAGTGTATGTCATTAACAGTGTATACCGTGGTGCCAACTAAGTAACCTGTCTATCCTAAGCAACTGTTCTTTTATGACAACTTATACCAAATACCCCAGAAACCCATTTTGTGAAGTAGTATTCTCATGCAGTGGATCATTCTATCCATGAGGCTGTGCTTCCCAAACTTTACTACCAAAGTCTCTATAATGACAGAGGAGAACACCTTGTATACCTGGGAATCTGGGAGTGAAGAACACAATTTTAATGAAATCTCATATTCGATCTTAAACACTCATGTATATTTTTAGTGTGCTCATAATTAGTTTGTCTTACTCATTGTCTTCAATCTAGTTGTGGAGGGCGCAGCTCACTGGCCCATGTGGGAATCGAACTGGCAACCCTGTAGTTCAGAGCTTGCACTCTAACCAACTGAGCCATTGAGCTATCCCCCAATTTTTGCCTTCTTAATGACTACCAAACATTACTTGAAGCCTTCTCAGAATCCCCAGGCACAGTGAACTCTTCTTTCCTTTGAATTTTAGTAACAGTCATATAGACCACTATTAGACCTTCATCATGATTTTTGGTTACGTGGTTAGAAGCTATCAAATTGAGTTTAAAATCTGCAGACAGACCTTAAGTAAGTGGTTAACTTCTTGCTTTGGATTTAGTTTGTTCTTCTTTTTCCAGTGTCTTAAGGTAGAAGGTTAGGTTATTGATTTGAGATCTTTCGTCTTTTTTAATGTAGGTGTTTATAGCTATAAATTTCCCTCTAAGCACTGCTTTAGCTGCATCCTATGTTTTGCTATGTTGTGTCTTCATTTTCAGTAATCTCAAAGTATTTTCTGTTTTTTCTTGCAATTTCTTCTTTGACCTATTGGTTATTTAGGAGTAAGTTGTCTCATTTCCACATACTTGTCAATTTCCCAATTTTTTCTTTTTTCCCCCCCAAAAGTTATTGATTTCTGACTTTGCTATGGTCACAGAAATACTTGGTATGATTTCAATCCTTTTAAATTTACTGAGACTTGTTCAATGACCCTGCATATGGTCTCTCTTGGTAACTGTTCTATGTTCATTTGAAAAGAATGTACATTCTGCTGTTGTTTGAGAGAAGACTTTTATAAATGTCAATTAGATCAAGTAGGTTGATAGTGTTTTTCAAGTTTTCTATATCCTTACTTATTATCTATTTGTTCTATCAATTATTAAGGGAGGTATCATGAAATTTCCAGTTGTAATTGTGGCTTTGTCTACTTCTCCTTTCAGTTTTGACAGCTGCTGTTTCATTTATTTGGAAGCTCGGTCACTGGGTGCACACATTTTTAGGATTATTATGTCTTCTTGATGAATTGATCCCTAAAGATCATTATGTAATGTTCTTCTTTATCTTGGCAATACTCTTATTCTGAAGTCTACCTTGATATTAAAACAGCCACTCTACCTTTTTTATGTTTAGTGTCTTTATGGTATATATTTGTATTTAAACTTAGTTTCTTGTATACAGTATATAGTTAAGGTTTTGTTTTTTTAAATCAGTTTGACAATATCTTTTACAGTATAGACCATTTTAATTTAATGTAATTATCAATATTATTGGGCTTAAATCTACTATGTTGCTATTAGTTTTCTACTTGTCCCATCTATTCTTTGTTTTCTTTTTGCTGTGTTTTAGCTCACTTGGGTATTTTTAAAGATTTCATCACCACTATTGACTATACCTCTTTATTTTTTCAGTGATTGTTCTACAGCAGAGGTTGGGAAACTATGGCTCATGAGTAAAATCTGGCCAACTGTTTATTTTGGTAAATAAAGCTTACTTGAAATACAGCCACCATCATTTATTTACATATTGTCTATGGCTACTTTATGCCACAACAGTAGAGTTGGGTAGTTGTAACAAAGACTACATGGCACACAAGGCCTAAAATATTTACCATCTGAATCTTTACAGAAGAAGTTTGCTGACCATGGCTCTACAGATTAAATTTAAAAATTAAGATCCAGTAACAAAAATCAATTCCTCAGATAATTACTCACATTGTTTTCTTGGTTCTTGTTGTTCTTTAAGAGAGTGATAATACAATTATGAATAAAGAAAGCAAGGGTAAGCACACCAGTCAGCTGCGGAAACTGAAATCTTATCTCTAGGAGAAAAAGAGAGGGGGAAAAAACATTAAAACTGACAACCAGAAAATGAATATTAGTAGCCAAAAGTTGATTACTAAAAACCAAATGTCTCTGGAAGAATAATGTTAAAATGTTTTTACAAATTTCCTCAAAGCTAGCATTATACTTGAGCAAAGTCCTTGAAAGAAAAAGAAATGGAATCAAGAAATGACTACTCTGTGATGGTACTTTATATCAGTTATTCCTGTTTGAGGTCACTTAACTAGTGTATGACAGAGCGGGACTCAAATTCAGGGTCTGTCTGACTCTAAAGTTCCTCTTTTTCTAATACTTGAATTTGCCAGAAAACTACCTTTAGAAAGGAATCAGGGAAGGGAGAATTGGTCATTTAACAAGAAAAATACTGATCACTTTAGATCAATAGTCAGCATTATACGTATATAATTATAATAGAGGTACCAGTTTTGGAAAGATGATAAAATTATTATTTACATATGACATTATCTGAAGATATTATTTGCAGAGAAATAACTGAAAAACTCTTTAGTAAGAATTCAAAGTCATCAAGTCACAAAGGAAGAAAGCATGAAAGAAATTACAAAACAACCAGAAATCAATAAACAAAATGGCAATAGTAAGTCCATACCTATCAACAATTACTTTAAATGTAAATAGACTAAAGTCTCCAATCAAAAGATACAGAGTGGTTGAATGAATAAAAAAACAAGACCCAATTGGATGCTGCCTACAAGAGACTTACTTTAGCTTAAACAACACACAGACTGAAAGTAAAGGGATGGGAAAGATATTTCAAGCAAATGGAAGCCAAAAGAAAGCAGGGCTATACTTATATCAGACAAAATAGATTTTAAGCCAAAGACTGTAACAGGAGACAAAGAATGTCATTATATAATGATAAAGGGATCAATTCATTACGAGGATACAACATTTGTAAAAATGTATGCTTCCAACATAGAAAAACTTAAATATATAAAGCAAATATTAACTGGTCTTAAGGGAGAAATAGGCAGCAATACAAGAATAGTAGGGACTTCAACACCACACTTGCAACAGTAGATAGATCATCCAGACAGAAAATCAATAAAGAAACATTGGACTTAAGTGACATGTTAGATCAGGTGGACTTACTTAACAGAAATTTACACAACATTCCATCCAACAGCACCAGAATACACATTCTTCTCAAGTGTACATGAAACATTCTCCAGGATAAATCATATGTTAGGCCACAAGACAAGTCTTAATAAATTTAATAAGACTGAAATCATATCAAGCATCTTTTCCAATCAGAATGGTATGAAACTAGAAATCAATTACAAGAAGAAAACTGGAAAATCCACAAATATATGGATATTAAACAATATGCTACTAAACAACCAATGAGTCAAAGGAGAAATCAATAAATACCATGCAACAAATGAACATAGAAATGCAACATAGCAACACATAAGGGAGGAGGCAAAAACAATTCTAAGAGAGAAGTTTACAGCAATAAATGCCTATATTAAGAAAAAGAACAATCTCAAATAAATAACCCAACTTTATACCTCAAGGAAGGAGGCAAAGAACAGCAAACCAAGCCTAAAGTATTTGCAGGAAGGAAATAACAAGGACCGGAGTGAAACTAAATGAAATAAAGACTAAAAGGACAATAGAAAAGATCGATGAAACTAAGAGCTGGTTCTTTGAAGGGATAAACAAAACTGACAAACTTTGAGCTAGCTTAATCAAGAAAAAAAGAGAGAGGATGCAAATAAATAAAACTATAAATGACAGAAGAGACCTCACAACTAATACCACAGAAATACAAATGATCATAAAAGACTATTGTGGACAATTATATACCAACAAATTGGACAACCTGGAAGAAATGGATAAATACCTAGAAACATATAACCTACCAAGACATAATTATGAATAAATAGGAAACTGGACAGACCAATTACTAGTAAGGAGGTTGAATCAGTAATAATAATCTCCTAATAAAGAAAAGTCCAGGCTGAACCAGAGAGCTTCACTGGTGAATTCTACCAAACATTTAAAGAAGAATTAATACTAATCCTTTTCAAACTCTCTGAAAAATAGAAGAGGAGTGAACACTTCCAAACTCATTTTATGAGGCCAGTATTACTATGATACCACATCAAGTCAAGGACATTACAAAAAAAGAAAATTACAGGCCAATATCCCTGATGAACATAGATGCAAAAATCCTCAACAAAATATTAGCAAACTCAATTCAACAATACATTAAAAGGATCATACACCGTGAACAAGAGGGATTTATTCCACGTATGCAAGGATGGTTCAACATGTGGAAATTAATCAACATGACACCCCGCATTAACAAAATGAAGGATAAAAAGCATATGATCATCTAAATAGATGCAGAGAAAAGAATTTTATGAATTTCAACATCCACTTAACAATAAAAACTCTCAACAAACTGGGTATGGAAGGAACATACATTAACACAATAAAGGTCACATATGACAAACCCACAGCTAACAATATACTCAACAGTGAAAAGTTGAAAGGTTTTTTCGAAGATCAGGAACAAGAAGAGGATGTCCACTCTTATCCAACAACTGGATGTCCACCAATTTTATCCAGCAGAATACTGGAAGTCCTAGCCGGAGCACTTAAGCAAGCAAAAAAAACAAAACAAAACAAAACAAAAAAAACAAAAAACAACAACAAAGAAAGAAAGAAAAAAGAAAAACCATCCAAATAGGAAAGGAAAAAGTTAAACTGTCTCTGTTTGAGGATGATAATAACAAATTCAGTAATGTTGCAGGATACAAAATCAATATACAAAAAATATATTCTATTTCTATACATTAACAATAAACTGTTCAGAAAGAGAAATTAAGAAAATTTCATATACAATAGCATCAAAAAGAATAAAATTCTTAGGAATAAATTTAACCATCGAGGTGAAAGACCTATACACTGAAAACTATAAGACAATGATGAAAGAAATTAAAGAGGACACAAATAAATGGAAAGATATCCTGTGATTGTGGATTGGAAGAATTAATATTAATAAAATGTCCATACTCCTCAAAGCAATCTACAGATTCAATGAAATCTCTATCAAAATTCCAATGGCATTTTTCACAGAAATAGAACAAACAATCCTAAAATGTATATAAAACCACAAAAGAATACAAATAGCCAAAGCAATGTTGAGAAAGATGAATAAAGCTGGAGGTCTCGCACTTTCTGATTTCAAAGTATATTACAAAGCTATAGTAATCAAAACAGTATGGTACTGGAAAAAACCAAAAAACAAAAAAACCCAACCAAACAACAACAACAACAACAACAACAAAACAGACACATATATCAATGGAACAGAATAGAATTACCCAGAAACATATGGTCAGTTAAGTTATGACAAAAGAGCCAAGAATTATAATGGGGAAAGGATAACCTCTTCAATAAATGGTGCTGGGAAAACCTGGACAGCCACATACAAAAGGGTGAAACTGCACCATTATCTCACACCATACACAAAAGTCAACTCACAGTGAATTAAAGACTTGAATGTAAGACCTGAAACCATAAAAGTCCTAGAAAAAAACATGAAAGGTAAGCTCTTTGACATTAGTGTTGTCAGTGATTTTTTTGAATTGACACCAAAAGCAAAGGTAACAAAAGCAAAAATAAGTAAGTGGGACTATATCAAACTAAAAGGCTTCTGCACAGCAAAGGAAACCATTAATAAAATGAAAAGACAACCTACAGAATGGGAGAAAATGTCCACAAATCATGTATCTGATAAGGGGTTAATATCGAAAATATATAAATAATTCATACAACTCAGTAGCAAAAAAGTAAATACTCTGTTTAAAAAATGGGCAGAGGAACTAAATACCGTGTTTCCCCCAAAATAAGACCTAACCGGAAAATAAGCCCTAGCATGATTTTTCAGGATGACATCCCCTGAACATAAGCCCTAATGAGTCTTTTGGAGCAAAAATTAATATAAGACCCGGTCTTATTTTGGGGAAACACAGTAGATATGTTTCTGAAGACATCCAAACAGGCAACAGGCACATGTAAAGGTGCTCAACATCACTAATCATCAGGGAAATGGAAATCTATTGACCTCTTGGAGACATACCGTGTTTCCCTGAAAATAAGACCTAGCCGGACAATCAGGTCTAATGCATCTTTTGTAGCAAAAATTAATATAAGACCTGGTATTATATTATATTATATTATATTATATTATATTATATTATATTATATTATATTATATTATACCTGGTCTTATAGTAAAATAAGACCGGGTCTTATATTAATTTTTGCTCCAAAAGCCGGATTAGAGCTGATTGTTCGGCTAGGTCTTATTTTCAAGGAAACACGGTAAAAGCCTCTGTCCTAGTTCAGCCAACTCCAAATAAGGGGAAAGGAAAGTCTCACAACCAGTTATTTTTAGCTTAAGAAAGGTCTTCATGATCTGGCATTTGCCTCTTTACCCTTATCTCCTATCACTTCCCCAGCAAGCATTCTTTCACTCTAGCCATCCAAATTCTTGAAATTTCCTAAATGGGTCACGTTATCTCAGGCCTTCAGGGTTGCTCACACATGTTGTTCCCTTGATGGGGCATACATCCCTTCCTTGAATTCTTCATTTAAAGAATTCCTTTTGGCCCTTAAAACATTCTCTATTTAGCACCTGTCTCTGATTCCTAATTCTTACATGCAATTCTTCTATAGTACTATGGCTCTTGTGTATATCTTTGTACTATCGTCATCAACTCACAAATTGATCTTAGTGCTCCACTATAAATTCCTGGAGGGCACTGAGCCATGTCTTTTTTGACAATGATGGCACATAATCAGAGGCATTTATTTATTTTCGGAATAAAGAGCTCTCAGCTAGGGAAGTGGTCAGATTCTACCTTAAATTGTTCTTCAGAATGATTTTTCTTTCTGCTAAGATCTATTTGTTTTCAATAAGCTCATCAATTTAGCTGATCTTTCCTGTCTCTTAGGGCAATCAACATCTATCACTGTAAGATGAGTCATGAAGCAACTTGTTAGTGGGTCATTTTCTAAGGCAGGTGATATTATTCTCGTTTCTAACTTGTCAAATTAGAGTGAGTAAATATCCAGTTTTTTCCAACTAACAAACAAAAACTGTCTTTTGAGCAAATTCCTTAAAAACCTGAGATTCTTTTTAATAGCTTTATGAGATATAATTCACATACATCTCACCCATTTAAAGCGTATAAATAGTTTTTTTTAGTATATTCACAGAGTTGTGCAACCATCACCACAGTACTTTATTCCTTTCTATTGCCAAATAATATTCCATTATATGGATATACCACATTTATCCATTCATTAGTGATGGACATTTGGGTTGTTTCCACTTTTTGGCTATTATGAATAAATAATGTTGCTATGAACATACATGTAAGAAAAAATTTTTTATGGAAAATACGCCTTTTTAAAGAACCCAGGCATTTCCACAATGATCACTACATAGTGAATCAAAAAAGACAGATTCCTTGACAAAGTGGTTTTAAAGAAGCCCCAAACTTCTGATCATTTTCAAAATGCCTACTGTATTTCTTTGAGAAGACATATTAAGAAAGGAAGCAAGCAGAGGGGGAAGAGATACCTGTAATATATTAATATGACAAAGGATATATATCTAGAATGAATAAAGAATGCTTATAAATCAATAGATTGACAAAAATGGGCAAAAGACATGAAAAGGTACTTGACAAAGGAGGTGATCTTAACTGTCAATGAACATATAAAAAGGTGGTAACTTAATTAGCCATTATGGAAATGCAAATTAAAACCACATAATCACCAGAAAGGCTAGATGGAAAAAATAGAAAATACAACTGTTGATGAAGATGTGGACAACTAGAACACTCAAACACTGATGGTGGGAATGTAAATTGGTACAACCATTTTGGAAAGTTGTTTGGCAATATCTACTAAGCAGAATATATGCATACCCTTTGACCAAGTAATGCCACTTGTAGGTTTACAAACAAGAGAAAGCAGCCATATGTTCACTAAAAGATATGTACAAGAATGAAGAGTGCTTGAGCTGAGCTGCCGCTGAGCTCCCGGATGGCTCAGGTGGTTGGAGCACGTCCTCCAACCACAAGTTTGCTGGTTTTACTCCCACAAGCGATGGTGGGCTGCGCCCCCTGCAACCAGCAACGGCAACTGGACCTGGAGCTGAGCTGCACCCTCCACAACTAAGATTGAAAGGACAACAACTTGACTTGGAAAAAAGTCCTGGAAATACACACTGTTCCCCAATAAAGTCCTGTTCCTCTTCCCCAATAAAATCTTAAAAAAAAAAAAAAAAGAATGAAGAGTGCTGTAATAAACACATTAGTAGAAAATTGGAGACTACTCAAATGTCCCTTAACAGTAAAAGCTAAACAAATTGTGGTATAGTTATACAATGAAATACCAATGGGAATAACTACAAATAACATACAACAATATGGATCATTATCACAATATAATGTTGAAAGAAGCCAGACATAAAATAACACATGCTGTATATTTCATTCATATTAAGTTACAAAAACAGGCAAAACTAAGCTTTGGAGTAAGAAGTCAGATCAGTGGTTATCTTTGCAGGGAGGTAATGACTGGTAGGGAGAATGAAAGGGACTTCTGGGGTGCTAGTAATTTATGTTTTTGATCTGGGTGTTGGATACGTGGTGTTTTGAGTTTGTGAAAATTAACCAAGCTGTATACTCATGAGTTGTGCATGTTTGTGTGTATGTGCACACACACACGTACATGCATGGTGAAAGTTTGTGAACTTAATTGTGTGACCTTGTGTATATATATTATACTTCAATAAAATGTTCAAAAGCAAAACCAAAAAAGGTGGGACAAAGACAAAAACATAAAAATAAGGAGAGAAATTCCAATATATTTGGAGGTATTATTAAGTTTCAGTGAGTGAGTGGTAAAACATAGTCTGCTCCTAATGGAAAGTGAATGAAACTATTTAAAGCATATGTGGTTAGAAAATTATTTTTTCTGGTTTCAGATGAACACAATGCTGCTGTCAAATCACCCTATAATTCTTGAAAATCAGTGTCTATAGTCTCTTTGAAGTCAGTTTCAAAGCATTTAACAGTTTTTCATTTTAAAACTATAATCTTAATTGCAGTCTTAAATGTATACTAATTGTTAAAAGTTAAATTGCATTACAAGGCTAATAAAAACCAGGATTCTCTTGCTTCATAACTCCCATCCTGAATCCTGTTTCTGAGAGGCAACTAATTCTAACTCTTCTAACTATTTAGCATATTTTTAATTTATAATCCTGCTTATTTTTAAGTAACATGCTTATATTTCTTGTCTTTTATTTTTAAATTTTAGACATAATTCATTGATTTTTATACTGTAAGGCTTTAATCACCACCACCACTCATATTTTCCCATCTTCTATTTTCCCTAATCATAATTATAATTTTGATTCTGCAATATCAATATTAAATGTTTTAATTTTTATGATTATTATGTATTATTCATAGTTAATCCATGGACTGTATTATTACATATTCTTTCTTACATAAAAATACTTTTGTTGACCTGTTTTTTGGGAAGTAATCATTGACTTTTTCCTTTATGATTGCCTAATTCTCTAGTGAACCAATTCTTCCCCAAATTCTCCAAAAGAATGGTAAAATTCCTCTCAATACAACAAATAGAATGATCTTTTCCATTTTACTTTTCTGTTGGAAAAAAAGCCTCCTGGGGTCATTTGTCTACGTGCTATAATCTGGGCTGGTTGCTCTCTAGACCTGTTGAACAGCTGTTTCCTAGGATTTCCCTTCACCATCACTCTGGGAATTTCTTGCTTTACCACTTCTTTTTGGTGGAGCACATGTAGCAGTTTTTTCCTGAGAAAGCGTGCACGGAAGGTAAAATTTTGTGAGACTTTACTTCCTGAAAATAACTTTATTTTTTTTACTTTTTATTTTATTTATTTATTTAATTAAAAATTTTTTTTAAGGAGGGTGCAGCTCACAGTGGCCATGTGGGGATCGAATCAGCAACCTTGGTATTATTAGCAGCAAGCTCTAACCAACTAAGCTCACCGGCCACCTGAAAATAACTTGATTATACTCTAACACTGGAATGAGAGTATGGCAAGATTTAGAATTTTGGGTTAAAATAACTTATTCTGAGACCATTGATGACACTTCTATTGTCTTCTAGCTTTCAGAGTTGTTGAAGTCTGATACTATTCTGATTCCAGACCTTTTGTATAGACCTGTTCTTTGTCCCTGGAAGCTTTTAGGGTCTTCTCTTTATCCCTGGTGTTCTGAAATTTTATGACGACATGATTTGTCACAGGTCTTATTTACAGTTCTGGGTATTTAAGCCCTTTTCATCTAGAAATTTATGTTCTTCAGTTCTGGGGAAATTCCTTAAACTGTTTCTTTGATCATTTCATCCCCTTCATTTTTTCTCTTATCTATGGAACTATTTTTAGTTGGATACTGGGCCACCTGAATTAATGCTCTAATTTTCTTATCTTTATTCCCCTTTCCTTCCCCCCACCCTCATTCCCTTCCTCCCTCCCTCCATTTCTCCCTTCCTCCCTCTTTTCATTCTTTCCTCTATTCATCCATTTGTCCATCCAACCATCCATGATTTCTAGTCTACTTTTTCGGAAGTTAGCTTTATCTTCCAAATTTTCTCTGAATTCTTATTTCTATTATATTTTTTATTTCCAAACCCAAACATTCTCCTTTTTTCCTTCCTTCCTTGGCATCCAAATATTGTTTCATGGATATGTCACTTTGAAGATATAATTTTTTGGAAGTTTTTTTCCCCTCTTATTTTCTTTTTCCCTTTATGTTCCTCCCACCTCCCCCCTTTCCTATTTCATTTTCATGTAAGAGGCTTTCCACAAATATCTAGTGCTCTCTGTCTGTTTATATTTAAAAGTGAAAAATACCATGTATACTTAGTAGACATCTAAATGGTCTGATACAAGCAAGGTACCTGCTATCTATCTATCTATCTATCTATCTATCTATCTATCTATCTATCTATCTATCTATCTATCTATCTATTGGCAGAAATCAAATATGTGAGACTCTAGGTCTTTCCTCTTGGGCTTGTCAGTTTCTCCAGAACAGAATCCTCTGTTATCCTATGCTGTCAGCATTCTGGGAGCCAAGGAGTAAAGAAGAGAATTGGAGGGGTATAGGGAGAGAGTATGGTCTCACCATTAAGCATATACTCTTTTACTTAATCCCTGTTTTCAGACTAGAGCCTTATTCCTACCCTTTGTTAAGCTAGGTGAACCTGAGTTCAGAGTCTGATTCAGTTTAGTCTATGTCTTGCTAGGTTGAGGAGGGAAGGAGAGGGGGTTATATCTAACTATTCCTGAGGTAAACTTTTAAAGAATCCTCCCATTTTAAGTCCTTAACTTACCCTTGCTTTCAGAGTTATCCAAATGGCTCCAAATGCTGAGGCTTTTAAGGATTGTGTAGCTCAAACCGATCTCTTTTGTCCTGGAATCCATTTCTACAGATACTTACATTTTCTACTTTGCTGTCAGTTACCAACCATCTATCACTTTTCCAGCTTCTAAAAATCCGTTACTATCTCTTGTCTGCTACTATCTCTTCTAAGTCTCTTTGTGTTTGGTTTTTACATTTATTTATTTACTGTTGTTTTAATGGAATTTAGGAGAAAGTAGAAATAAACACATTTATCCATTCAACAGTTATTTACTGAACACTCACTATATGCCAGGAAGTATTATAGGCCTCAGGGATACAACAGTAATAGCGAAGTATAAAAACAAAAAAAAAGAACATCCCTTTTCTTGGAGAGCTAACATTCTAGTTAGAGATAGAAACACAGGTTAAAAAACAAACAAACGAAAAAACAAACAAAAATCTTACCATTTATTCCTTACCATCTGAACTTTCACTATCCAAATATAAGAACCAAATAGATTCAGAAACATTTTGGATAAATCCCATGTTATCTTAACTTCTGCTACCTTCTCTTTGAAACTCAGGAACCAAGTCCATTATAATAATAGATATCCCTCAATATTTCAAGTCATTATCAGAATCAGGAACATAATAGATTTAGATAACCAGGGACACCTGCATGTAAGAGTTGGTAGTGATGAGAACTCTAAAGAAAAATAAGACACAAAACAAGGCACATGAAAAATAAGGGGGTGGGGGTGGGAGTAGGCAGGAAGTCAGGGAAGACCTCTCTAATGACACTACCCATGTAGAGATACCTGAGAAAAGATAAGGGCATTTTATGCACTGGGGACCGTAAATGGAAAGATTCTGAGCTAGGAGAGTGTTTGGCGTTTTTGTAGAACAGTAAGGACAGTGTGGCTGGAGTGTACTGAATGAGTAGGAAAGTAGTAGGGGATGAAATCAGAGAAGCCAGGAGTCAGATCATGTATGGCCTATGGACTATAATAAAGACTGTCTTTATTCTGAATGAGATGGGAAACCATTAAAGACTTTTGAAGGTGGTATATTAAAAACATCATTCTGGCTGCTGGGTGCAGAACAGGTTATGGAGGGGGAGACAAAGTAAAAACAGTGAAACTAGTTAAGAGGCTACTATAATAATCCAGGTGAGAGATTAGTAGCTTGACATAGCTGTTTTTGGTGGAAATGATAAGAAGTAACCATGTTCTCAGTTTATTTTGAAAGTAGAGCTGACATACTTTGTAGATGTGGGGTGGAAAAAAAGAACGGTCAGGTATGAGTCAAAAATTTTTGGTCTGCTCATGTGGAAAATTAAAGCTACCATTTTCTGAGACAGAGAAGCCCGGGAGAAGAGCAGGTTAAGCAGGTTGGTGGGATGGGGTGGGTGACGAAGGAAACATTTGGTTTTTGTAAATTTATGTTTGAGATACCTAGTGGACATCCAAGTGGAGATATACAAGGGGCAAGTAGATATATGAGTATGGATTTTAGTGGAGTGATCTGGGCTAGAGATACAAAATTGGGAATATTCACCATATAGACCATATATAAAGCCAGGTGACTAGGTGACATTACTTAGGGAATAAGGGTTGAGAGAAAAGAGGTTTGAGTTCTAAACCCTGGATGACTCTGTCATTTAGTGGTCAGGAATATGAGAAGGAGCAGTTATGCAAAAGAATCAAGACAGAATGGGGTTTTAGAAGTTAAGTAAATATAGTGGTTTAAGATGGTAGAAGTGATCACATGTGTTCCATACCACTGATATGTTGAGTAAGAAGAGTGTGAGAATTGGTCACTGGATTTGGAAAAATGGAGTCATCGGTTGTCAATAGAGTGGCATGACTGGGGCCAAAGCCTAACAGAAGCCAGTTTAAGGCAAAATGGAAAAAAAAGTGGAAACAGTGAGCACAGACAACCCTTTCAAAGAGGGAAGCAATAGCCAGACGGGAATGTGAAATCATTATGAGTTTTTGTTTTTTAGTTTGGGAGATAGGTTTTTACACTGACAGGAATAGTTCAGTAAAAAAAAAAAAAAAAAAAAAAAAAGATGATACATGATTAAAGACAAAAAAAAAAAGAATAACTGCAAAAGTGAAGCTTTTGGTAGAAAAGGGTAGGATAAAATATATGACTAGGTTTTTTTCTCATTATTTTTCCTATTACCTAAGAGAAAGGATGATAGAGTCTACTTCACCAAAACATTTTTTTTTAGAACTAAAGAGTATATACACAAAGATTCAATCAGAACTACAAGTTTATATGAACCATTCATCAAGATAGGAAAGATTCACACCCTCCAAAGTTCTTTGATTCTTAATTAGCCTTTACTGAAAAAGATTTATGATATATCTTCATTCTTGAGAAATTCTTATCACAACAAAGTAATTTATTTCAGGACCATAAATATTAACACAAGTTAATAGTCCTCATAATTCTCCCTTCATGTCACTTAGAAATAAAGGGAAATAAATCACTTAATAACTATTTAAATATGCTCTCTTTTTCATCTTATAAATAACTGTTTATACTCTCTCTTTTCCTCATATTTATCTCTCATGTCCTATCATTAGCAGAAACTTTTATCACTAAGATTCTTAAAATAAATCAATATGGATCTAATTTTACAAAATAATATCCTAGACTATTTTTATCAATCAATGGAAGAACTAGCTTAAAGTTGCCATTTTTATCAGTGCCCAATTCTAATTACAATCTGGGAGAGAAGGATGCCTTTCAAGCCCTAGCACTTCCTTTATCCTGAAATTACACTGACTTTTTATTTTCAGTCTTTGTGGGCTTCTAATGGAAATAAAAAATGACAGCTAACACAGCCTGGGGTAGCCTGTTGGCTCAGTTGGGTTGAGAGAGCATGGTGCTGATAGCACTGAGATTGCTGGTTCGATCCCTGCATGGGTCACTGTGAGCTTCACCCACCTTAAAAACAAAACAAAAACAAAACAAAACAAAACTAATGCAGCCAGATGACATGAAAACAAATAACCATGGTAACATAAACAACAACTTCCAATGACCACAAAACCAATACACCTGGAAAACTCAGGAATGTTGTAATAAAAGAAACAAAAGGACACCAAAATTATAATTAAACTACAGAATAAACATTGAGAATTGCCTGAAGTCTTGCTGAACTGAAGTACTACTACAACTAAGGATGTACAGAAGAAACCACCTTGAGACTGGTAGGAGGGGCAGAGATGCAGAACGGGTTGGTCCCACACCCACATGTGGCAGTTAAAAGCCAGGAGGACTATCTCAGCTGTGGAGGTCCCCAGGGGAGGAGTGAGTGATCCCAGCCCCAGACCCGGTACCCTAGCCCAGGGTCCCAATGCTGAGGAGCAAAGTCCCCATAATTCTGTCAGTGAAAACCAGCAGAGATTGTGGCTGAGTGAGAAGGAGGGGGGCTGGAGTTCCAGGCTGTCCTCTTAAAGAGCCTTCAGATGGACTTACAGACTCGCTCTGAGCTGCAGCACTAGGGCAGCAGCTTGAAAGGTGCCAGGACATACAGGGAGGAACTGAGTTGTCTAGCTACAGGGTGAAGGCTGGAGGAGCAGCTTTCTCCCACATGGAAGTGCTGGCAGAATCCATTGTTTCTTTGTTGAGCCCTTCCCCCTCCTGGAGTGGAGCCATTGTAGCTGAGTGTCCATAAACCTGGCTAACACCATTTGTCCGCCCCACCCTGGTGAGTCCCTGAAACCCTGTACCACCCAACTTTCAAGCACACCCAAGTGTTTCCAGTGGCTTTTTCGTACAAAGGGACCATCTTGGCTCATGCTGCATACTTTCCTAAAATTTCTCAAAGGTTCACAAATCCTAAACAAGAAGCATCTGGTTTCTATGTGTCCCATACTTTTTCTTGAGAAGCCCCAAGCCTGGTACTAGCAGCAGCCAGCCTTGGGTCCCAGCTTGACCTCTTGAAGCACCTCCAAGCACAGTGCAAGTGGAAGCATCTGTGGATTGTTTTGTGGCTCATGCCAGATGGGCCCAGGCAGTGCACAGGCTGCTGCTGAATTTGGCCTGCAACGGGGCCCCTCCCAGGTGGCCCCAGGGCTGGCACACCCGATGGCTAGCTTCAGACTATGTAGGAGGCTGCCTCCAAAGATGACATACCCAAAAGGCAGACTGGGCAGGCACCAAGATCTTGCTAAAGTGAATCCTGCTCTGTAGGGTCAGACACTGCACAACAGCTCCTCCACTGTAGTCACAGCCAGTCCTCACAACTAATCAGCCTGAGGGTCAATCCCTCAGCAACCAAGGCTCAACTACAACAGGAGGGCACACATAACCCACACAGGGGACACACCCGGAGCACCAAGCTCAGGTGAACAGAGACTAGAGACTGTGCCATAGAAAACCTACTACATGAGGTCACTCTACTAAGACAGGGAGACATAATACATAGAAACAAACACAGGGAGGCAGCAAAAATGGTGAGACAAAGAAACATGTCCCAAATAAAACAACAACAAAGCTCCAGAAAAAGAACTTAAAAAAAATGGAGACAAGTAACATACCAGATACAGAGTTCAAAACACTGGTTATAAGGATGTTCAATGATCTCAGGGACAATTTCAACAAAGAGATAGGAAACATAAAAATGGAGATAGAACATAAAAAAGAACCAGCCCCAGAAATAAAGGAAACAATAACTGAAATGATACATTAGAAGGAATAGACAGTAGAATAGATTAAGCAGAAGATCGAATCAGCAATTGAGAAGGTAAGGTTGCAGAAAACATCCAATCAGAACAGCAAAAAGAAAAAAGAATACCCCTAAATGAGGATAGTTTAAGGGGCCTATGGGACCTCATCAAGCATAGCAACATTCATATCACAGGAGTATCAGATGGAGATGAGAGAGCACAAGTAATTAAAAATTTATTTGAAGAAATAATGACAGAAAACTTCCCTAACCAGGTGAAGGAAATAGACATAAAAGCCCAGGAAGCCCTGAATCCCAAACAAGATGAACCCAAGGAGCTCACATAAAGCCATATCATAATTAAAAATGCCCAAACTTAAAGACAAAGAAAGAATCTTAAAAGCAGTAAGAAAAAAGCAATTGGTTACCTACAAGAAAGCTCCCATAAGACTTTGACATGATTTCTCAACAAAAACTTTGCAGGCCAGAGGGACTGGCATGAAACATTCAAAGTGATGAAAAGTAAGGACCTACAACCAAGATTACTCTACCCAGCAAGGCTATTATTTAGAATCAAAGGACAGATAAAGTGCCTCCCAGATAAGAAAAAGCAAAAGAAGGTCATCACCACCAAACCAATATTACAAGGAATGTTAGAGTGACTTCTTTAGGAAGAAAAAAAAGTTACCAAAAATATGAATAATAAAATGGCAATTAACTACATATCTATTAACAATTACTTTAAATGTAAATGGATTAAATGCTCTGATCAAAAGATAGGGTGGCTGAATGGCTAAAAAAACAAGGCCTTTACATATGCCTGCGTACAAGAGACTTACTTCAGATTGAAAGACACAGACTGAAAATAAAGAGATGGAAAAAGATATTCATGAAAATGGAAACTACAACAAAAAATCTGGGGTAGCAATACTTATACCAGACAAAATAGACTTTAAAATAAAGGCTATAGCAAGACATAAAGAAGGACCCAGTAATCCCACTTCTGGGTATTTATCTGAAGAAATCCAAAATGCTACTTCAAGATGTGTGCATTCATATGTTCATTGAAGCATTGTTCATAATGACCAAGATGTGGAGGCAGCCTCGGTGTCCATCGATGCAAGAATGAATAAAGAGGTGGTGGTACCTATATACAATAGAATATTGCTTGGCCATGGAAGAGAATGGGTTCTTGCCATCTGCAGTGGCATGGATGAACCTGGAGGGTATTGTGTTGAGTGAAGTATGTCAGACAGAGAAAGACAGATGTAATGCATTAATAATTTTACTTATATGTGGAATCTAAAGAAAAAAATAAAGAAGCAAACAAAACAGAAACAAGCACATATACAGAGACCATTTTGATGGTTGCCAGATGGTTAGGGGGATGGGAGAAAAAAGGAAAGGGATTATGAAGTACAGATTGGTTGTTACAAAGTAATCATGGGGATGTAGGGTATAGCATGAAGAAGACAGTTAATAATATTGTAATTAACTATGCATGGTATCAGATGGGTATTAGATCTATCAGGATGATAAATGGGAAGGGCATTGGGGGGAAGAGTGAAAAAGGTTAAGGGATTAAGAACTACAAATTGGTAATTACAAAACAGTCATGGGGATGTAAAGTAAAGCATAAGGAATACAGTCAATAATATAGTAATGACTCTATATAGTGCCAGATGAGTACTAGACTACTCAGGGGGATCACTTCGTAAATTATATAGATGTCTAACCACTGTGCTGTACACCTGAAATTAACATTGAATGTGAACTATAACTGAAAATTAAAAAAGGAGGGAAAAAGGGGGAATAAGAGGTTCAAATTTCCCGGTACAAAACAAGTCATGGGGATGCAAAGTACAGCATAAGGAATATAGTCAATAATATTGCGATAGCATGGTATGATGTCAGACGGTTGCTGAACTTACGGTGATCACTTCTTTAGATATATAAATGTTGAATAACTACGGTGTGTAACTGAAACGAATATAATATTGTATGTTAGCTATATTTTAATAAAAATCTTTCAAAAAAGAAATAAAAAGGAGTGGTAGACAACTAAAACTGCAGACTTTAGAGAGTAACACCAGATCCTGAACAGAGACTTGAAATTTTAGACCGCCTGAATCAACAGCTGAAGAACGGAAAGAAAGCAGTCTTACTAAACCAATAACAGAATTTTGTACTACTCTCTTTTTTATTAGTTTTCAAGATACTAGTGTAACAGTCACTTCCATTTTCTAAGCTGTCTCTCATTGAGCATTGATTATCCATTCATTGGTTCATGGTGCTTTTATCATGTCCAAAATCTCCTAAAGTTGGATGAAATGTAAGAAATTGCCAAATTTTAACCATAAGGGAAAAAAAGGAGGGAGGGGACACTTAATATCACCATCTTAATTAGGCTGAAAAACAGGAATATTAAAAAAACAAAACAAACAAACAAAAGAACCCAGAAGGGGAATAATGATGTCAATGAGCAGTATATCCACATATATTAATCACTGACCATGTTTTAAGTCTCTGAAATTCTAGGGGTATGTTTTGTCAGAAAAGTCTAGAGAATGCTTTCTTGATTTTCCAATTGCATTGTAACTTAAATGAACTTCAACTCCCACGTAGAAATGACAAAGGGCCCTGGTTACCCCTAACTGCAAGAAAACCAAAATAATTTCAACTGTACTCTTATTTTTAGCTCAACAGCATTAATAAAAATGCTTATATAAAAAATACCATTACTTGTTTTAGAATAGCAATGGTTAAAAATAGTTAACGTAAAGATCGCATTATTACAATTTATTAATCCTTTATTTGTCTGAAACAGCTCACCTGGTACAAAAAATTCTGTTGGCACAAACCAATGAAATTCCAGATGAAATCCCAAGCGAATAGCCTTCAAGGTGACAAGGAAAATCAAATAGAGAACGGACACTGTACCTGTGAAAAAAAATTGAGAAACAATGTATCATCTTTGTATTTTTAGACTATTTTAAAATCAAGCTTTGTTTCTACGTTCTCAGCAAAGAACGTACTAACTTCACTGTTACTAACTTCACTGATTCGGTACACTAAAACCCAGGTGGGATCTAAAGAACAGAAACAAGCTATGTGAGTTATCAGAAAACAAAGCAAAAAACTTGTAGTAGGCCTAAGAAGAACCACATGAGGGTTGAGCATATATTGCTTAATGCAAAACTGTCTAATTTTCTCATGAGCTGAATTAGTGCAGGATACATGCTGAGTCCATTACAAAACTGTTAGGTTACATAGGAGAAAAAAAGACAACATGAAAATGTCTTTTATTCCTGTATTGAAACTATTAGAGACGGTCAATAAGTTGGAAAAGTCTGTCACAACACTTAGTGTACGATGATAAGAAAGTAAAGTAGTGAATGTGGAGCATATACCTATTTGAGAAAGGCAATAAGCCAAGTAATCCATGACTAATCTGATCTAGTATTTAGGTGAGGTTTTGATTGGGTAGTATTACTTGCTAGATGGAAAGGTTCCAGGTTCCATTCATAGGTATTATACACAGGATAAAGTGGACATTCAGAATTTTTCAGTAGTCTAGAAGTTAGAGGATTATTCCTATTAAGGAATTAAGTCCAGTCATTATGGAGTTCAGTCCAAGAAGTTTTCTAGAGGAATGAGATACTGATTTCTCTAAAGAAGCTACAGATTTAACAGAAATGGAAAGTACCAAGAAAAAGGGCAAAAGCAGAACATCCTTAAGGAGGTGGAGAATAATCAACCTGGTTAGAAGTCTAGTGATTGTTTTGCCCAATTGAGCAAATTCTTCTATAAATTTATATGCTAGCTTTTAAAGATTTGTTCCATAGGAAAGTCAGCAAACAAATCAGGAAACCACAAATGAGCTATATGAGCTCTTTTGTGGGCTTGGAGATTAGCTGACTCACAAAGGAAGAAAACAAGAGTCCAAAGCTTATATAACCACAACTTTTCATTTCCTGTGTGTCTTTGGCAGACTTACAGTGAACCCTGTTGTGAGGCAAAAAGGTACAGAGAAATAACTTTACCTGCTCCTTTGGTCTTCTGGAAAGCCAGAAGCTACCTCCTGGATGTGACAAGTAACCTAATTATTTTGTACCCTAGGCTGCCTACCCTGCAGGAGATCAGATCTATAGGGAGGAGGTGAAATCCTATGCTGTATTTGGGGTTATCAATTCTTTATGAATGATATCTTTGTCTTTAGTTAACCAGATCTGAGCTTTCACTGGGGATTCCGTTTGCCATCTTAAGACTGTAAAAGAAGACATGGTCAAACATAGCTTTATTGATTCAGAAATTTCTGAAATTTTTTCAGTGATTTCAAAAATTTCTGAAAAACAGGGTTCACAGAAAGAAGTGTGTTCCCTTAAGGAGGCAATGGTATTCCAAGAAAAGAAAAAAAGAAAGCACTGAGGAAGAGAGCAAAAGCAGAACAAACCTTAGGAATTTGAGCTAGAGAATGATATCTCAGGTTGAAAATCAGGTGATAATTCTGTGCTATATACTTAAATAGAAACCATAGGAAAAAATATTCCATAACCTCCCTTAGTAAGTTCTAATGTTTCCAACCTTTAGAATTGAGAATTCCTATGACATCCCTTGGACCTCTCTTCCTGAAATCTTAGTCTATTTCCTGTAGTTATATCCTCAGAGGAAATGAGGAAGGCTTAGCTGTTCAGTAAGGACAGGCTGGGAAACCCAATACCTTAAAAGGGACTCAAACTTGAAATGGTCATCTACATTTTCCTCTGTGCCCAACTCCATAGAGAAAACCAAAAAGCAGGTAACACACCAGTGAACAAATTAAACTTAGGCGTACAGGCCTAGAAGGTAACTCTCTACCCAGCCAGACCATATTTCCACGGAATCCAGCATGTATTCTCCTACAAAGTGGCTGTATAACTCTGTGCCTCAGCTTACCTAGGATATTAAATTTTGAAAAAAATGAAGGGGATTTGAAATTGAGCAGTGGCAGTAGGAGCCCTATGAGGTAGAAGGGCACAGTCTTGGACTTATTCCACCACTTTTCAAACTGTTGGAGTCCCGTGTCATTGGCATAGAAAATCACAGAGCCGTTGTCAGGGTGGCCACCACTCCCGGCACTTGGACAAATCACTGCAACAGGAAAACATCAGATTAGGGAAGACTTCAAAGGACAGAAAATGACCCCCAGAGACTGACACTTGCACTACCCACCTCAACTTTTACCATGAATACTAAGTTTCTCTTTTCTGGGAAAAAAATTGAGGGTTATATTTAGATATAGTAAAAATCTTTTACCTATAAACAAAGATGGAAGAATGTTAGAAAATTTTGAGGTATCTCCTTCATTTCTACTGGAAACTATACAATGATCGCATCAAAAATCCTCTGGTTCCATTGCCAGAGAGAAAATATTGGGCTGGATGGTATTTAATCTTATATAACAAATACAATTTAGGGTAACTGCTTGTTGTGCTAATAACCCATACAAAATTCAAACAACAGGTTTCTTCTAACAATAAACAAGATCTTGGGTTTGGATTAAAAAGTTGACATCATTGCAACAGCTGTCACGGTACTGCCAAAACCTAATTATTGCTTATAGCTTAAGAATCCTGAATTCCAGCAATTCAGAGTAATTCTCCTGGAAGTTTATCACATGTTATAGTGGCCCAAGAGTCTAGAAGATATCCAGAGAACAGAGAAATGAGCAAAATGTATTTTTCCTAACACTGACCTAAAGTGGCAATTGCTTCTGCTAGTAGAATACAAATCGTTCTCACTGTGTTACTAATTTCATAATAGTGCTTTTGCTAATAATCAGCTCTTTGTAAAGAACTCTTAATGCTGGTGAAAAATACTCATACTGAGCAACAATCATACTCATCACTAGTCAAAGAGAAAATGATGTATTCATTGTAAGTTCTGTTTTCAATTTTATTCTGTCTTCATTATTTGGCATGCCACAAAGCCAAACACTTGGTTTTCTTTCTCCTTTCTTAGTCAGCATTTTGACATGTACTGTTTTCTTCTATGCTCTGGACAGAAGTAAATTAACTTCACTTTTTCTTGTGCTAGTAACAGTGGTAAAGAGCACAGGCTATGGAAATAAATTCACTGAGAAATGAGGTGACTCTATCACCTAACACGCAGTTAGGCAACCTTGGGCAAGTCACTAACTTCTCTGCTTTGGTTTCTACATCTAGAAAGTGGAGGTAACAGTATCTACCTTACAGAGTTGCTGTAAAACATTTAGAACAATGCCTGCACACAGTATCCAATAAATGTCGGCTGTAATTTTTTTACATGAACTGAAATGGACTGTTTCATATACTATTTAATACATTGTTCAAAATAAACACAAGAATCAAAAACTGCTAGTGTCAACATAAGATATCACTATGCAAAGTAAACTGACTTTATTATTGGTGGTCTCTCCAAATCTTCAGTGTAATTGTGATATTTATAAATTCAACAATGGACTCCCTATTGAAGAAATCCTATTAGATATTAATAAACTAGTTTCATCAATTGATACCAGAATAGCTATAGTAAAATGAGTTTCTCTTTTAAGACAAGGATGTTATTCGGTCCTTTGACAATTTTGAGGTAAGGAATAGGACATAAGAGATATATTTTAGTATAACTATTCAAAAGTGTGTGTGTGTGTGTGTGTGTGTGTGTGTGTGTGTGTACACGTGTGTGTCTACAGAAATAAAAGCTGGTACTTCACTCACTCATTTTCTAGTGAACAAAAGAAATTAAACAGTTAACTTAAGGGCAAAGTAAGACACTGGAATGTATGTTTCATGAGAGGAAAGACTTTTGTCTGTTCATTATATTCCCAGCACCTAGAACAATAAGTTGTCCTTTTGGTGATCAATGTGTACCTCCATCAAAATGATATCAATTTAGTATTTCTGAAACCTAAATACGTGAAAGCTTTAGGTGATGTTCAAGGTTAACAGTATAATTGTTAACAAAGTTACATTAGCTTTTATATTCACTTTCACCTGTGACTGCCATACTGGATAAACCCATAGGCCACAAAGGTTTATTTTTAACAAATTAAAAAAAAACTTTTCTACGAAATTAACATTGTTTTTTCCCAATCTTCAATTTATTTTTCCATATTTACTAACCTCTGTTCATTACTAGGAAATTAATTATTCTAAAGGATACATATTTGTATATTTTAAATATTAGTAACTAGAACAATAAATGTCTAAAACTAAGTTAAATTGAGAACTATGCTGCCAGACTAAAACAATCAGCAGTTTTCTGAAAATATGTAATGATTATTCGTAGGCAAATAGGGATATGATAAATGTGAGCTACCGTCGTGAATTGTACAATGTGAACTAAATATTGTTTAGCTCACATTAACACAACCTTTTGTGGCATTGTTTTTTGTGTGTTTTTTTTTAACACACGGATGCCAACAATTTAATAGTGGCCCAGTTAACATAATGATAATGATTTTACACTAATCATTTACCTAAAATACAGTCATAGGTTCTACCTGAAATCATTTTTGAAGCAAGGTGGGGAATAAAAAACAAGCTAAACTTTAAATTCCAAACTACTTACCAGGGTTGCTATCGTTGGTTCTCAGCACAGTGTCGGTGTCATTAATGTGATGGATAAAATCTAAAAATTAAGGAAAACTATAGTTTAGTACTGAATGAAAGATGCTAAATTGATCACCCTCTAAAGACTTTTGTCTATAAAAATCCTTTAAGATCTCCTGGGTGGTAATATTAACTAGTTCATTGAATCAAGGCAGCTGCACTGTTAACATGGCTTCACCTTCTTCAGCTTTCTCTACTGACAGCAATGATGTCATTGGCTTCACAGTCCCACTGTGGAAAATTTTACATGATTGAAGAGTTTTAAAAAAACCTACCTACAGGCGAATTTAGTTAAAAGCCCTGGAATAAAGAGAATGTGTACAATTTTTTTTTTCATATACTCTGACTAATTTACACAAGTGTAGTTACATCTTAACATAAAGTTGTAAAGTCTGTAAAAGGGGAAAACTGACACTTGTCACAGCCGAATTTATCTGGAAAATCATTTAAAGTTTTTACAAAGTGTAGTACGTGCTTTTATAGACCATAGGCTATAGAGTAATTAATTGCTTACAAGCACTACTAAGTTATACTAAAGGGAGTAGCAAAGTAGAAAGCATATGCAGAAACCTGACCATTCATATCATTCTATGGCAAATGAGAGAATGGGTAAAGGATGTGTTTTCTTGCTAGCCTGATTGAATTTACTTTATTTGGTTTGATGTTAACCTTTTATAACCTTAGTAATGAGCATTAATAAGATTATCTGATTAAAACTTAAAAGAGATGGTAAAAATGTTGGATTAAGTTTTAAGGTCATAAAGTAAGTTGAATATGTGAATTATTCACCATCATTGTATGCATCTCAAGATAGAATAAAAGAAGTAGTTTAGTGCTCAAGGTTTTAACAGTAACTCCAAAGGTTATTAGTGATTTAAGATTAGAAGTTATGAATCTTTATGTAATTCTTGACGGCTACTTACTTATGGCTAGTAAATCCTGATACCAAGTATACTGGGTTGAACAGTGTCTCACCAAATCCATGGCCACCAGGAATCTTAGAATGTGATCTTATTTGAAAATGGGGTCTTTGCAGATATAATCAAGTTAAGATGAAATCACACTGGATTAGGGTAGGCCCTAAATTCAATGACTGGTATCCTTAGTAAGAAGAGGGAATTTGAATACAGACATATTAAAGGAAGACAGAGCCATGTGAAGACAGAGGCAGAATTGGAGTGATACAGCTACAAGCTAAGGAATGCCAAAGACTGCCAGCAACCAATCACCAGAAGCTAGGAAGAGGGAAGGAAGGATTCTTCCTGAAAGGTTTCAGAGGGAGTAGGGTCCTACTGACACTTTGGTTTTGGACTTCTAGGCTCCAGGACTGTGACAGAATGAGTTGCTCTTGTTTTAAGCCAAACAGTTACGATAGTTTGTTACAGAAGCCCTAATACACAAAGACTTAACAAGGACAGCATGAGAAAGAAAAACTATAGGCCAGTATCTCTTATGAAAAGACACAAAAGTTCTAAAAAAAATATTAGCCCCACCCCTCCCAAAAGTAAACCGAATCCAGTAAGAAATGTAAAAATATGACCAATACACTAATTTATGTTTTCCCAGAATATAAGAATGATTTAAATATTACAAAATGTTCATTTAATTCACTATATTAACAATTTGAAGGAGAAAAGCTTACCAGCATTACAAGAGATGTAGATTAAGTATTTCATAAAATCCAGCACACGTTAATAAAAATGCTTAAGAAAACAATCGGCAGGAATATCTTTAAATTACTAAAGGGTAAAACCGATATCCACAACAAATTCTGTGGTATGTTAATAATATATTTATCACATAACTTCCATTACTCTATTATTTTCTAATTTTTAAATCTTAATATTTTAAAAATAAGTGACTGAAATTTGTTTCCCCAAGACTCTACACATCAAATTCTTTAGTAACAGACACCAATGACCTTCATAAATTCTGTTATACTAAAATTTTGTGGTAAAGATTGAAACAATGTTTAAAATATCTGCTGAAACTCAGAAATATTTTATATTAATTAGAGAATTTGAAGGAATATTGTTTATTCAAAAATTAGTTTTTGAAAATGAACATACACATTATACTTGAGATCATAACAATAGAAAATAAACTGAATCAAGTGCATTTTCCAGAATTAAAAATATTACTTTTTACATTATTTATTCCAACTTCAGAGTTTAAGGTTGAAACTAAAACATTATAGTAGTTATTGTATCTGAAAGTAACTGTGTAAAAGCACATGCTATCGATACTTACTAAAAATAAACTTTCCCGTATTAAAAAGAAAATTAGACATAAGCACCCAATAAACTATCATTGCTCCAATGAGAGACACCAAGGAGAAAAGGAGACTCGACCACTGTCCAAAAGAGCCAAAATAATATCTGCAGACATCTGGATATTCCCAGGTAGTGGTATCCACTGAAGCTAGATAAAAACAAAGGAAAAAGAATAAAATTAGATGTTAATTATATATCCCCATATTCATAATTTGTTTTTCCCAAATTAACTCAAAATATTTAGTAAAAGATTATGGGTATTCCACCAAAAGATATTCGACCATATTATGAAACAACAGAAAATAAAACAAACATACAAAAAGAAATATAGGTCAATCGAATAATACAGATAATCTGAGAAATAGATTATAGTATCATAATATTTTATAATTAATAAAAGCAAGTGATAAACCAAGGCTAGACAAAATCATCAGTAAGGAACTGAAGACATTACCCAATAATATTTGACATACTTGAATAACAATATGGAGAAAACTTTTCTTGAGTCATATTTTATACCACATGCCAATTTAACTCTTAGACAATTGAATTAAAAATTTAAAAATTAAGTAACAGAAAAGTTAGAAGACAGTGTAAAATTGGAACCTGAAAGGTTATCCTTTTTTCTATCAACTGAATAACAATGGAAAAGATAGTTAAATATAAACAAACTCATATATATAATATAAAAGCCATTCAAATATTGAATGAGAAAGAAATTGACAAGAAATAGCAAATAAAAGGCTATTGCCTAAATCATATAAAGAACTTAGCAGATCTATAAGAGCACCAAGGGACTTGTGGATAAATGGGAAAGGGATATAAATAAATACCACAATTAAGAGAAAAGATACTACTGCTTAGTAGAGACAGAAAAAAATTGGAGCCAAAGCCTGGTCTGTTGGGTCATACTTGGTAAAATTCAATTAAATAATCTATGTTTATTTAGGTCCTAAACTACTTTAAAACAGACTAGATCCAGACTTTTGAGAGATGCGTGTAGGAAATGCATTGATACAATGGAATTCACTGCAAGGACACATTGATCACATTTTCACATTTTTCTAGTTACAATTTCTACATTTAGGTCTTTGGGTAAGGATAGGTCAAAACAAGCCATCATTAACTGATAAGAATCATACATTCTCAATTTAGTTCCAGCAAAGACCTTACTTTCAAAATATGACTTTTAAAATTATTCTTATGAGGAAATTAACACCAAAGTGAACGCATTCTGCAAAGAACTCTCAGCCTCTTTGAATTTCAGAGGCAGTCACTATCATTCAGCCTAATGCTATGAAATAGAGAAGTAAATCTTTAGGCATAAAATATTAATAGTTAATACACACATGGAATGTACACACTAGGAAATATGTACAGGAAATACTTAACGGGAAGTACTTATTAATACCAACTTATTTTCACTGTGGCAAATTCTTACATATCATAGCTCGTGATTTCACTACTCTGTAGCAGCAATAAAGGGTTAAAAGGCCCATCAGCATGATGACGCACATTCCAGTAGTAAATCCAGCCTGTTTAAAAATAACAATATATTTTGTTAATTGTTAAAAATAACAATAAATAGAACAACATATATTATCATGTGAGAATACATATGCAGTCATTATGCTACCCTAAACAATTATGATAAAAACCTGACAACTAATGAGAACTTAAATATAATAATCTATTTTAATAAATTTTTTGTAGGTTTATCAAAATCTCTGTTGTAAAGCTTACAATGTAAAAAGAAACAAATTCAGGCAAAAAGTATGCTGAAAAATTATATTACCTGTTTTATGCCCCAAGGAATACTTAGTATAGATGTTCCCATCATCGTATTCCAAATCATAAAACTGAAAAGACAGAGTAATAACAGTAAAAACATGTTGAAGTTTGACTCTTCAAACATTTTAATTGAGACAAAAATTAAAATAACCAGAATTTTCATTTACATACAGTCTAAGCTATGCTCCAAAAAGTAGTTTTACTCACATGGTTACTAAACTGGTGTTTTTACCACATCCTTCATTATAACTTTGAAGTTTATAAGCAGAACCCAATGGACTATATACATAGCACTCTTCTGGAGCTGGAACTACATGATCTGGGGCAATCTGGTAAAAAGAAAAAAAAAAAAGAAAAAAAGGAAGGAAGGAAGGAAAGAAGGAAGAAAAATGTTAGAACCAGTGAATGTGCAAAATAGGATATTTTCTATACATCAGAATATCTGACTCTAGACACATTTCTAAATATCATGAACAAATAACAAGTATGCTTCCCAGATTTACAAATATATATACATATATATATATATTAAATGTAGAAGACCTAAAGGAGCAAGAATTTAAGGACAATAAACAATAAACTGTTCATCTGAAATGAGAATGAATTCCTAGAATATGCAACTATCAAAGTATTTTTCTCTTCATTTTCATGAGAAAAAAGGAAGGAGAGCCAGCAAAGATTGAGATCAGGGAATTTTAGATGGAGGAGACTTGGGCATTAAGCGAGGAGAATTTCAAAAATCAAGTGGTCACTGAACTCTTATCTTATGTGAGGGTGGTTTTAGCAGAGGCAGGTAGGGAACTCAAATTATAAAGAAATAAGGAGTCAATAGAAGGTAAAGAAAGGAATAATAAATATAGATACTCTTTTCAATGCTTTGGTAGAAGGAAAAGGTGAGGGAAAGAAAGTGGCTGAGGGAAAAGGCAAAGAAAGGATTCTTAAAGATGGAAGATGTAAAAAGGGAAGGAGCAAAGAGAAAGAGGCTGAAGACATACAGAAAGAGAATGACTGAACAGATACCTGTTTCTTATACACATAGCTCCTACCTTACCTCCACACTTTTCTTCCTAACTCTACCTCCCTATTTTGGAGGGGAAAAAAATAGTCTTCTGATGGAATTCTGCCCATGTCCCTGAGAATAGTCCTTTGAAAATATGTAGTCCTTACACACAGTAGTTAAAGACCTCGGAGTTGACTTGTATAAATCAATAATCTTTTATATTTAACACCGACCACACAAATCTCCAACTTTGTGTCAGATTTAACATTCAAGAAATAAAATAATATACAGCCCCTAATTTCAAGAAGTTTAAATTCTAGTTGGAAGACATATGAAACAATTAGACAAGGCTATATAAGACAGAATAAAAATTAAGTGTTCAACTCTATTGTATATTGTATCACAGGAATGATGGAAAAAAAAAAGAAAACCAGTGGGACTACAACAGTTTGAGAAAGACTTCAAGGAACTGATGGAACATTAGGCCTCAGTAGGTAGACAGGATATGGACTGGGGGACTGGTACAAAATGAAAAAGTGTCCAGTCCTTCTCTCATTATGCATATGACTGGTGGTGTCTTATGGGCAAAGAATGTCTCGAATGCTATGACTGGTGTGACTTTGGAAACAACTAGTACTTCCTAGAGACACAAAGGCATATATGGAAATGGGTCTGCTGCCTTCTCTCTACCCTAATCCTATTGGGTCTGAGTTCTGTTGTTTTATGCCATGGAGTAAAAAGAAAAGAAAGGGGCAGGACCTTATCTGTATCAAGCCGGAGATAAACCATGACAGCTAGCAAAGCAAGTTCTGGAAAAGTGAAAAATCAAAAGTTGCAGGGGACAGGGTAAGAAGGTAGAGTATAAGAAGTGGTAAATTCTTAGGAGATAACAGAAAAATTGGAGGACTGGATCCCACATTCTGAAAGGGGTCTAGAGCAGTGCTGTTCAGACTTGAATGTTCCTGTGATTCACACATGGGTCTTGTTAAAATACAGATTTTGATTCAGTAGGTATGAAGTAAGACTAAGCTGCATATTTAACAAGCTCTCAATGATGCCGATCCTTCTGGCTAGGCAGGACACACTTTTATTAGCGAGGATCTATGAGATGTTGGCAGCCAAATAATTTTCTACCCTTCCCCATTTTAGAATAAAAATATTAAGGCAAATGGGGACATTTTCAGAACTAAAAAGGTGTTAGTCTGTAAATACCTGAGACCAGGGGTGTCGTATTGTTCTTCCTTTAAAAACCTTTTGGGAAAAGTAATTTTGGGATTCTCAAAAACGAAGTGGAGGTATAAACACATTCATTAAAAATGGTCATACCACATTGTTAATTTTAGATCACTGTTGATGTCCTTTGATATACTAGAGTCCTCTCACAATCAGTTAACAAAAGGGATCCAACTTGGTGAACAATGATGATTTAATTTTCAGGCAAACATACATTCAGGCCTAGATTGGCCCAGCTGGTATCTGTGAAGTATGCTTTCACAAGCATAGCCTCTCGGTCCAAAGATACTGGATTACTTCTAACTCCCCAGAGGGCTTAAATAATTCTGTTATGAAACTAAGACTTTACCACAACTATTACTATAAAGCCCTAGGGAAGGAAAAAGAGAAAAAATTGGGGAAATAATTATCCCACCCAGAATATTTTGGAAGTCTCTACTTTGGTGATACAAAAGAAGATCTTAATACTTCACATTGCTTAAAATGAGATATCTATGTTCAAGTGACTAGCCCAAACCTTGGCCCCCTTAGTAAACATATAAAGAATGCTGGTTCCCTTTTTATTATTGCCTGTAAGAAAATCATTATCTTTTCTCCCAGAATGTTCCCATTTTCTTTATGCTTTCAAGTTTCTGTAAGATTGGTAATTCTTATAAGCAACCAAATTACTTATAATACATAGTATTTTTGATTCTAAACTAATAATACATATTTTAGGATCAAGAGTCAACAAACTATAACCCAGGGGCCAAATCTGGTCTTCAACCTGATTTTTTTACAGCCACTTTGCTAAGAATGATTTTTGTATTTTTAATGTTATAAAACGAAAGTGAAGACTATATGACAATATGTGGCTCACGAAGCCTAAAATGTTTACTAGCTCCCCTTTGACCCTTGTTTTTGATAGACAAAAGGACACTGCTAAAAAGAAAATATTTTATATATTTGTGTCTGTGTGTGTGTGTGCATGTATTTTTCAGTTTCCCACTCCTGCAGAAAATTTCTATAAACATTTTTTCCTTGTAGCTTCATCTTAAAAACTGAACACGCTAACCAGAACCTATTAGTAATCAATGACCTAAACTACTTCAAAAGTAGTCTATCATCCTCAGAGCTTTTAGGATTTGGGATTAGCAGAATTTAATCCAACAAATCTCTAGATGTGTTGTCAACACAGAGAGATTGTTTCACATCTCTCTACGCCAGCCTAGATAAGAATGAACTAGCCTGAGATGCAGGACATGTATTAATTACTATCTTTGACTTTCCATGATGTTATCCTGGGAACATGGCCAGCAAAAAGTTCAACCACGGGGAGTTGCCCTGGCTTATGTTGTTCACTGTTCATTTCAACTTAACCTTAGACAATCAGCAACCCTTTGCCCCTTACCAGCGCCTTGTCTGTAGGAGCGGTGAGCCGGCTGTAGTAATGAATCCTCTTGTTCATGGCAGAGGCATGGTCGCTAACCCTCTGAATGACATCATTCACATTGACGATGTTTGTGGGCTCTATATGGAAAGGCCTAGGGAAGGGAATATACACTTGACAAAGAACATTCAGCCAGAAATTCTGGAAGTCAGCCATTGAAGAAAATAACTTCTTGTCCTCCATTAGAAGTGGGATATACCAAGCAAGGCATTTACTTCTCACTTTCAGTGGGAAAAGAAAACATCACAAAAGAAGTATTATCCAACCCACAGAATAAAGCCTTTGTCTCATAATGCTATTACTTTAAACACTTTTTTAAACTTAAGAATTAGCAATAGAGAAGACATAACAGAAAGAGCTTCAATCAGTTATTAAAAAGAAATATAGCAGCTGTCAATTTTCAACCATAAACATTGGACAGACACAGCTTTGAATATTCTCTCAAAGAGCTTTTGGCACTAAATCAGAGAAATTATAGACAAAAATGTTCCTCTACTAAAGAGTGTCTACTCCTTCTTCATGGGCCAAAGTTACTTCCTATGATAAATAGAATTCTTATTTCTTGGTTCATGTACTAAGGATTAGTGATCTCAACCATCTCCCTTGTGAAATTTATCCAAGGTACTATGAAATGGAACATTAAGACACTAGAAATATTTTGTCTTATTCTACTTTTCCTGAATTTCAGTAATATACCCTATTATGCTACTGTTTATGTATATGCTTCCTTCTCATAACTGTGTCCCAATCAACTGAAGATTCTGGTTTTCAGTCATCATTTTCAGTCATTAACCCCTCAGTTCCTAACGGAAACTCTCTCCATTTTCTTTCTAAGCTTCCGGTAACACATTATGCAAAACAGGAAGACCAGGCAGAGTTGCAAGAAAGGACTGCAATCGTCTGATGATTCTCAGATTCCTTGAAGTCACAGATGATTTTGTGCCTCAAATTGTATATAATTTGCTATTTCAGATTATATAATACATAGATCCAAATAATGAAGGGGAAAAAAAGGCCAGAAATTTATCATTGGTTCCATATTATTCCTCTACACTTATGGTTCTGAAAGAAACTTAAAATGTATTAAAGTATGGTCATCATTTCTGGAGACACTGTTACTCTAATCTTGTGGGAAGCACTTGAAAAACCAAGTGACTGAACTTTAGTTTCTGCTATTTTTCCAACTAACTTTGTGATATTAGAAAAATGGTAGTATAGATGTTTAATTTAGTCTTGTATCTCTAATTAGCATACAGAATCTTTTAATCTTTATTATTTACTCTCCACCATAAATATGGTGGGTACTTTCTAGTTTAATCCAACAAATATCTACGTAGAGCACTTATTACAGCAAATATGTGGATACAGCTCAATATGACTATCTATCAACATGACTATATGTGGATATAGATCAACATGACATAATTGCTAAATGAATTAAGTGGTGTCAATAAGTCTTAAGTGCATAAAATGAAAACAGAAGGCTCAGAGGCAGAATAAACTATCCGTACTTATGAATTTGGTAGCCTGAGATAACTACCAGTCCTCCCAACGCATCATGGAGTTGTATATAATTTACATCTCTACTATGACTCTAAAAAGCAATGTAAAATTATTTATGTCCAGGAGCCAGTTTGATCATACTTAGGGTCACATTCTAATAAGAGTATTCCCTTCTTGTTTTGCAAGAATGATACCTCCCAAATTTCAAGAAAAAAAAAAATGCAGCTTTAATGCCAACATAAATCAGAGATTAAAACTAATCATGGATTACTAAAAGAGACGAGTAAGTTTTATATTGATGGAAAGGGATGTAGAGGTTCTACTTGTAGCTTATTACTCTGAAAATTCAATGGTATTAACATCAAACACTAAGTTGGCTTGAAGACCTGCTGAAAAGCAGTCCAGGAAGTGCTACATTTCTTGGCTCCTGGCCTCCTACAAAAGTGTTAACTGTACCAGTTTAGTTGGCTTGGGTACACTGAGAGCAGAATGACTGAAAGTTTTTCTTTTCCAACAGTTTTCATCGAGATGCTGTGTGCCTGTTCAAACAAATAGTGTGGAATCTTCAAAACAGATTCTCTTTAAAAATATACAACTCAGCATATTTTAACTGAGTTATTAGAAACATACGCTTAAAGCTTCATCTGAGAGAGCAAATATATAAATTACACCTCTGAATTGACTTTAGTTGGATCTAAACACTTTTAAAATTAATACTACTATATAGAGAATAATATTCAGAATTAAAGACTTTTGAAACGTGGGCTTTTTCTTTTGAACAGTTTCACATGACTGCTCCCTACCAATGGTACTTTTCATTTGAAATGTAGCTCAACTGCTCCACAACTTAAATTATGATATTTCATGTAGAAGTTATATTTGTCTCACATTATAAATATTTATGGTCATGCTACAGAAAAAATACAAAAAAATTCAGCAAAATTTAAAAAATATTTTAAAAATGTGACTCAAACCCCCATATTTTTAGTTAATATACTTAGAAACAAAGAAAGCTTATTTCTACCTTTTTTAGGTTGTACTGCTTAAATTCCTTAAAATTTTTGGCTTTTAAATCTGTCTCCACCCTTCTACTTACCAGTTATGCTTCTCTGGAACTTAATAACAATTCCATGACTCTTAAGAAGGTTCATACTCAATGTGAAGACCCTTGACTGAAAACTGTTCCTTTATTCACATAACTGAAAGCTGAAGGACCCAAACACCTGCCAGCTTGGGGTAGTTTGTTAAAAAATGAAAAGAGAATCAAGTATTCAAAAAATATCATGGAAATATTCAAAATAATGAACCTACTATACTTTTTCCTATCTCCTTGATAAAACATTGTTTGTCTGTCAGGGAGCTTTTAAGTACAAACAACAGAAAAGAAGTTAATCAGCCATTGTACCAGGAAATTCCTTGCTGCTACAAAAAACAAAACAAAAAACGATTGGTAATCTCTGGCTGGCTGGCATGTTTCTCATCGTCTCTGACACGTATACACCATCCTCTTTCACAAAAGCCCTGCTCCACACTCCAACTTTACCATCTGTCTCCAAAGGCTCTTCTCTTTCTATTACGGTTAATTAATTTATATTGGTTTTCAAATTTATTATTACTCGAGTGCCAACCAAATATAAAGCATTGTACTAAACATTAAATGAGGAATGGGATGTGGAACCTCAAGTATCATAATCTCCTGGAGGACAGAGGTAAGTTAGCAATTCTAATCCAGAGAGAAAAAAATAGAAAGAGAGAGTGCTCATGAGCAACAATGGAAGAAGAGTGGAGAGGGTTGTGTGAGGCTCGGTATGTGTACGGTACACAAAAGGGGAAGCTAAACCACTCTGCAGGCCACTTAGGAAGGTACAGTTGAGGAGAATCCTAAAAGATATAAAAAGCTAATCAGGGTTGGGGGAAAAGGAGGAAAAAAAGTGTTTCAAAAAAATGGAAAAGCGTGTAGAACAAATCAGGAGAAAGAGAGCATGATATATTTTTTAAAACTGTAAGAAGAGATGTGGTTAGAGACGAGGTAATCCTGGGCTAGTACATGGAAGATTTCAAATGCCAACAAAGGATATAATCCGAAAGGGAAGAACCCTCAGTCTCAGTCTCCTTTGGCTGATTCCTTCTCAAGCCCCCAAACCTGAAGGTCAGAGTAAACTAGCGTTTAACCCATGGACACTTTCTCTTCCCTAGCTATACCCAATCTCTTGGTGGATTCATCTAGTCACATAACTTTAAATATAATGTACTGCATATGCTGATGGCACTCCAACTATTATCTCCAGCCCGAACTCCTGATTCATATATCAAACTGCTCCCTTCCCCAACTCGTCTCTCGCCCTTCATTGCCCACACTAGCCTCCTCGCCATTCCTGAAACATTACAGGCAGGCACCTACTTCAGGACCTTTGTTATTAATTTCAGGTAAAAAAAACAAATGCTCTGAAGACCTTTCCCCTAAATATTTGTATAGCTTGCTTCTTTACTTCTTTCAAGTCTTTCCTCAATTGCTCCTTTCTCAATGGGACACTTGGCTATCCTTGCCACCATATCTAAACTTCAACCCCTCTTCTTCACCATTCTCATTTCCTATATGCACCTCTGCTTTTCTGCTTTACATTTTCTCCCTGGCATTTATACTATCTAACATAATATATGCTTCTTATTTACTTATTATTGATCACCTCCAGTAAATAAAAGCTCCATGAGGGAAAGGGGTTTTTGTCAATTTGGTCACTACTACATTCCCAGGGCCTAGAATAGTACCTGGCATATTGTAGGAACTCAATAAAATATGCTGAGTAAGTAAAATATGCTGAATAATATGGCGTATTACTTAAAGAAAAAGTTTATTTTGAAATAATTTTAGAATCACATAGAAGTTGTAAAATAATACAGAGCGTTCCACTATATACTTCACTCAGGTTCCCTAATGATGACATCTTATATAACAATAATATGATCAAACTTGTATTACTTTTATAATCAGGAAAAAAGTTAATGAAAAATTATGGGGATAAAGCTTTCAACCTTTTGGTAGGTTTACAAATTTTAAAGTAAATACTTGAGGGAGAAAAGATGGAGGAAACAATCAAAGTATCCAAACGAGAAGAAGCAACCTATAAGAAAATCAATTTAGTGTGGTATCCACAAGCCAATTAAGGATTGTTTTCAGGAGCAGAGAATAATTGTGTCAAGAGCTACTGCTAAGTAAAATGAGATGAGGACTGATCAACGAAAGGTGACCTGGATTTGAGCAGTTTTAGTGGAGTGGGAAGGGCAAAAGCCTGTTGAAATGCAATTTAGACAGAGAAAAAACTGGATGTGGTAAGTATAAATAATCCTTGCAAGGAGTTTTCTGCAAAAATGTGTGAGTGAAATGGAGTGGTATCTGAAGGGGTAAGTGTCAAGACTCTAGAAAGTATAAAAAAAGCATTAAAAATAAAAAGTCACCTATATCTCACAACTAGAATCATTAATAACATTTTGCCAACCTCATTCTCTTGCAAAAAATAGCTAGTAGGAAGTAGAGCAAATGGAAACTCTTATACACTGTAGTGAGAATGTAAGTTGGAATAACCCCTGTGGAAAATACACGTAGAAGCTAAAGGAATAAAATACTAGAAACCACTGGAACTGAAAGAACTATAGTTACACACTACTTGGATGAAAATTACCACGCTGACAAAAATCACAAAATCATACATACAGTATGATCCCATTTACATAAAGTACACAAACAGGTAAAACTGAATTCAGTATTTAGGGATACACAGATCATAAATTATTTTAAAAGTAGGGAAATGATCACACAAATGTCAGGAGTGTGGTTACCTGTAGGAAGGAAGGGGGATGCTGTGGTGAAGTACATATGGGGTAATTTCTGGGTGTTGCTATTTCTAGACCTAGGTATTGGTTGGATGGGTTTTGGCTTTATAATTATTTAAAAGTTGTACATATGTATCATGCACTGTTCTGTACATATGATACATCATATGATAAACTTTAAAAACCATAATTTAAATTAACATATTCTTTCAAAATTTAGTAATGAGATCAAGAGGGACCAAAAAAACCTTTTGTGCCATACAAAAACTTGCTCGTTGTCTTGTGGCAAAATACCACAAGGATTTGTCAAACTTAAATACAAGTTACCTTCTTTTCTTGTATAGAAAGACCACTGTTTGAAATTGGTTGACCTCTTCTCTGATGACATGTGGCTGTCAACAGTATGGGTACACAGTAGGTATTAAAAACCCCCTACATTCTTAATCTATCTCCCTTCAAGAGAAAGATAATATTTTAACAATGACTGAGAAAGTAATTGCTGTTTTAAAAATACTTACATTATAGAGAGAATATTCTGATAACTGATGTTTAGAAATGTTTCCACTGTTACATGATTTTATTGCTGAAAATGTCTATCACTATTAAAAATTATTTGTAATCTTATAAACATAGATTAAAATTTTTCTAACACTTAAAAACTGCCAAACAATGAATGCAGATAATGGTCTTTGAACCAGTTATTAAACATAAAAAAAAATCAAAGTAATAATTGTAATAATGAAGCAAATGACAACACTAGTATCTTGGTGTTTATTCCACGTAATACAAGGACTAATACCAGTATTTTCAAATGTTTACAGTATAAAATGCTTAAAAATCAGTGAAATTAAACATTCAACTTTCCAAATATGGAAATTTGCAACATTATAAGCATCAAATAAAAGATTATTTTATAAAAACATAAATATTAAAAAGTTATAATTCTAATGTAAACTGTTAAATATGACTGTAGCTAATGCTTTTATCCCCTTTGCATCCTTCTGCCCAGGGTACCTTCCAAACTGACACCTCTGAAATAATCAGTCCAGAAAGACTTCAGGACCTTCCTAAAGTATTTAGTGCTCCTCCAGTGGAGTTTTCAGACCAGCTAGGCAGCTTTTCCTCTCTGTCCAGAAGCTACTGGGTTATAGCAGTTTTTTTAATTTAATTTAATTTAATTTAATTTTTTTTTATTAGTTTCAGTGTACAAAACAATGCTATAGTTAGACATTTCACCCCTCACAAAGTGATAACCTCCCTTCCCCAATCTACATTGTTATAGCAGTTTTGATTTCTCTCCCAGGATTAATTCCTCCCCTCCCCCCAGCAGAGAGAGCAACCATCTTCTGAAGGTGCACTATAAATCAATGCTTTCCCTCCCTTCTTCTGTGTGTGTGTGTGTGTGTGTGTGTGTGTTGGAGAGTAACTGGAGGCACTGAGTGGTAAAATAGATGTAGGAGGATGTCAGGAATGAAGGAGAGGAGAGATTTGGGAATAAATTGGAAAGAACTAAGGAAGGGGAACAAAGTTACTGGTTCTTTCCAATTTAACAGTATTAAACCAACAAAAACATTTGTATTTTGTACTTTCAAAATAGCATAGGATACTAGAATATACAAACCGGCACTGCAATCACTAAATGTAAGAATTGAGCAATATCAGGGAGCATGAAAATTTACCAGGCAAATTTCAACAAAAACTTAAGACGTAATTGTTGAATAAGACTGAAATAAACTTCAAATCAGTTTGAATTATTGTGTGGCAAAGTGTTATATGATTTTCAAAAATCAATAAAGCAAAACAAGTGTTGGCAAGGATGTGGAGAAAAGGGAACCCTTGTGTACTGTTGGTGGGATTGCAAATTGGTGCAGCCACTATGGAAAACAGTATGGAGGTTCCTCAAAAAATTAAAAGTAGAACTACCTCAGAACCCAGCAATTCAACTTTTGGGTATTTATCCAAAGAAATCCAAAACACTAATTCAAGAAGATATATGCACCCCTATGTTCACTGCAGCATTATTTACATAGCCAAGATATAGAAGCAACCTAAGTGCCTATCTGTAGAAGACTGGATAAAGAAAAAGTAGTACATATATACAATGGAATGTTACTTGGGCATAAAAAAGAATGAACTCTTACTGTTTGTGACAACATGGATGAACCTGGAAGGTATTACACTAATTGAAATAAGTCTAACAGAGAAAGACAAATATCATATGATCTCACCTATACGTGGACTCTAAAGAACAAAATAAACCAACAAAACAGAAATAGACTCATAGATACAGAGAACAAACTGATGGGAAGAGTGTAGGAGGGTGGGCTGAAAAAGGTGAAAGGATTAAGAAGTACAAATTGGTAGTTACAAAATAGTCATGGGGATTGAAAGTACAGTATAGGGAATGTACTCAATAATATTGTAGTAACTAGTTCCAGGTGTGTACTAGACTAATGGGGGGAATCACTTCATAAATTATATAAATGTCTAACCACTATGCTGTACACCTGAAACTAATATAAAATAATACTGAATGTCTACTGCAATTGAAAAATAAAACAATTATTAGAAAATATTGTGAATCTAAAATAAATAAAAAATAAAGCATATTCAATTGCTATTGAGAATGTAATATAGCAAAAGCAAAAGTGTTAATGTACTGTTAACAAATAAAATTTAAAGTTAACTTTATCAAGACTGGTTATTACATCTTATAATTTTAAAACTTCCATTGTCATGTTTCATAATGTACATAATGTAAGTATAGAAGTACATAATTTGCAAATGCATACATGCGCACACACACCTATATGCAGTCCCATGAAAACTTTTTAGGTTCCTATTATTATTTTTTAACTGATGAGTGTGGTATGATGAAAACAGCAAATGTTAACAAACATCTGGTTAATGGATTCCTTATTTTAGAATGCTGGTACTTAGTTGCAAGTAAACATCTTCATCAACAATATATGGACAAAGAACTTGACCTGAATATTAATTCTCAGGCCCATATATCTTGATTAAATACAGATTTTTACTAAGAATGAATTTCAAATTCTTTTAATGCAATTTATGCTTTCAAATTTTGGTTTTAGAAAAATCTATAAATTATTTTAATTCTACTGTCGTGAAAACAAATAATCTCTTCTTTTATGACCAGTAACAGAAATGCAAGGGTTTTTGTTTTATTCTTACTATCAGCACTAGAATGAGACTAAAAACATTATATAAATACCAGGAGCATTTCAATCAAGTTAAGATACTAGGACCACCTGTAAGTAAATACCAACATAACAGTTCTTCAGTTTTTCTCTAGATTGATATAAAACAGTACCACCACCACCACTGGATGACTATCTTCTATCTAGAAAAAGCAGTCCCAAATGGGACTTGGTGAGTGACATTCAACAAAGAAAGATTAGGAATGTGGGAAAATTCCCCAGAGAGCACAGTTCTCCAAGCATCTCCTCCTTCTATCCACTTTATGAGAATGCCAAAATAAATCACAAATTGTCTCAATTAACTTAAATGCAATAAATTAAGAGTATTATTAACTTAATACTTTGAAATAAACAGCTTGTCTTAATTATAAATAAACGGTAGGCTTCAGCCTGCAATGTCATGCCAATTATTACTCTACTTCTTACACAAATTTATCAAAAGAATTTCTGGAAAAAAAAAACTTTCCAGTTTCATAACTTAACTATTCCCCATTAAAAAAAAAATAGCAGGAAAGAAGAAAAATGCCAGGCCAACATTTTAACTAAAATTTCCTTTCCTTAAAAACTGGAAAGGTAAGGAAAAGATAAAGAATTCAGCATGTGTGTATATATATTTATATATGTTAAGATAAATCTTATTTTTAATATATACATGTGATTCTTTAAATGAATACTAAAATTGCTTTCTTCATCTTAATTCAGTTACCTAGAAACTGAAAACACAAAAAACAAAACTCATCTACTCTTTAAACAGATCACCAAAGAACAAGAGCCTCTTTTTTATTCTTCTCCCATAACTTAAGAATGGGATAATATACGTCAAGCCTTAGAAATCTTCATCATGGCTCTCAAGAAAGTTAGATGAGCTAGGAGACCTTCTGCTTTGCCACTGGAGAGACACTAGCAAAAAACAGTCCACACAAAGTGGTCTTTCAGGTGACGAAGGCTATATTTTCAACCCAGATGGCAAATACTGTAATAGACTGACCAGACTCCATGGTTGGTTGTATGGCATGTTACTAAGCAGACCAATCACAGAATAATAGAATAGACTGATAAAGGCAAGAGTCCAACATGAAACCTGTCCTGCCAACTGGGTCCTATCAACTATTACTAACTAGTAACATTTGTTATTGTCATTGAGATTTCTTACCTTCAGTTATTGTGATTTTTAGTTCCAGAATTTCAGTTCTTTTTTAATTCCACAACTATTTTCTGTGAATTTGGTTCTTTGTTATATTTCTAGCCAGTGCCAAAATTCTCAACCTTATTTCAATTTCCTGAACATATTAAACATAGTGCGTCAAATGTCTATTTCTGATAACTGCATTATCTGGCTCACCTGTCAGTCCTTATTTTGTATCAAGTCTCTTTATTTCTAATCATGTTTTGCCTCCTGTTATGCCTTCCAATTTTAAATTAAGTACCTGACAGTGTACTTATGGAATTACAGTATATGGAAAATAGTGTAAATAAATTGAAGCCTAGGATAATATTATTTTCTTTAGAAAGGATTTACATTTGCTTTTGGGAGCCAGTTTGAGACGCAGCAATCCTAGATTACTGTCATCCAGTTTTGGGGATTGACATGAGTTCAAGTTGAGTTGCAGTCCCTGCAAAAAGGTCATTCTATTTCAAGTTCACTCATATTTCTAGGCTTATAGAGCTTAGGGCTTCCAATCCAAAGTTTGTATGAAATCTCTTAGAGAGCCCTGGATTCCAATTTTTCTCCCTCTAGCCTTGTAAAACTGTCAAAGCTCTGCTCAATTTATCAGCCTCTCAGCTAATGAACTGGAAGTGGCAGATACCCTTAAGGAAATGGTAGACCCTCCTTTCTGGGTTTCCTTCTTCCTTTTGATCTAGATCTCATTCTTCACTGTCTTAGTAGTTCTCCATTGTCTTGAAAGGGTTCAGGACAGACCTCCCCAAGATGTGCTACTTTGGCATGTTATTTATTTTGATCTAAAGGCAATAGAAACCCTATGGGCTCAAGATGAACATCTGCCCCCCAGCCTCCTTAACTACCTAGAAGAATTTAAATTAGGGGCCTTGCCCATAATAGTTAAAACCAAAGATAAGTTTTTATGGCAGAGCAAACATCTAATTACTGATCATCTGCTTTTCTTATCATCCTGTGATGGGCCTTCCTCCCCTGAGGCCTGAAGGCTGTTAATTCATCCTTAAGTTCAGAATACCGTATATCCCTCATTTTATCTTTCTGCCTCTGAACCCCTCATATTTGTGGGCTCTCTGACTCTCATGTATGTGAGGTTCCCATATATATGTATGTAATTAAATTTGCCTATTTTCGCTTGTTAATCTGTCTCATGTAGATTTAATAATTAGACCAGCCAGAAGGGAGGAAGGAAGGGAAGAAAATAACGCACACCTAGTTTATATGCAAAATAGAAAAAAAATAGCAAAATCAGATAGAACACATGGATCTAGAGATGGAAATGGAAGCAACTCAGGCAAGCAGATTTGGGTACAGGAGGGCAGTTAAGCAAAGAGGACTGGAAGGAGAGGAAGAAGGAAAGAATATAAGAACCAATGAGTTTGAGAGAACAAAAGGATTCTGATGGGACTAGAAATTAGATCCCACTCTAATAAAGCCTCTAACTTTATTTCTATTTATATTTAAAGCATCTCTAACTCCATGGCTAGGATTGTCCTCATTAAGCATTTAACAAAAAGAGTTACACTGGGGAAGAATAATGGTGGAAAGTGGAGAGAAAAGAGGTGAGAGAAGTGGACTGAAGAGGGAAATAAAAGAGGAGGAGCAGTAAGAGAGTAGGAAGAAAAGGAAGGAGAGTGAAGGGTACAGAAGCAGTAACACAATCAGTTAAGATGGCCATCAGCTCCACAGCACTGATAAATGGTCAGGCCCTCATTCCATCTACTTCACCTGGATGGCAAGTTCCTCACAATGCAATTCACGCAGTTCTGGAAACCAACCCTCCTGGAAAAACGACTTTTCTATCTTTTGTTGTAGATCTGGATAATCCCCAATTATGAAACTACAAAGCCTCAGTAATCACTTCCAATCACTGTTATCTGGGCCAGAATCTACCTTTACATATTAATGGTAAACTCCTGCCTTTGCTTTGTTATTCCCTTTCTCTCTTAGCACTACAAGTACCAAAAAGAGTCAATTCAAGCTGCTATTCAGTGATAGTATTAATGACAAATGAAAGGGAGAGAGGCCATTTTACAGATGCACCAACTAGTAGCCATTCTGAAAAACCAGGGGTTACAGCATATGCAGTGTGTTTGAAGGGCACCAGGAACGCCACTGGCTTACCAGAGCACTTAAAATGTTATCAGCTAGGAAAACCTAACTTTTAGGTAAGAGTTTTTTACATCTAGGATTCTCCACATTAAAATGCAAATATCCATGGAAAAGTAATAGACTAGGTCTCGGACACATCAGATTATTTGCCATTCTAACACTAAAGAGATGACAAAGCCCTGCAAGAATAGGACAGATAAATACTGGTGAATAAGGGGCAGAAGAAAAGTATGGTTTACAAAGCATTGCAGAGGGACTTCTTGAGTGAATTCTTGCCCTGGGGAAAACTGGACATACAGAGAAGAGCTTGAAAGCCCTAGGCTCCGGGAAAATTGGAAAAACAGAGTTAGAGACAACTGAAAAAGGGAAGCTGAAAAACTAATAAACCACTTCACAATTTGGTTTCAGGCTGGCTGGGATGATCATTTCCCAAAGGGAATAATCCCAGAGCAGCAGCAGAGTTATGAAGCAATCCTGAATACCAGCTCTATCTTTGATTACCAGAAAGTCTGAAAAAGGCAGGAAAACAATCTCTGTGATTACCATGGGAATATAGCAAATACAGCATAGGAGATTTCCAAACATATCTGTCCCTTCACCCACATTCCTCACTTCACCAGGTGAAAAACTGATGGGGGAGGAGAGAAAAAGCATGCAGAAGGGAAAGTGGACTTGTGTAGTTTGCAAAAGTTCCCTAAATGATCCAAATGATTATGTCATGTACCTTTCCTCTATGGTGACAAGCTCCCTCATCCACATAAGTCTAATTAGTACCCATTTCCACCAAAATGATAAGCAGATACAGTATATTCTTTCAGTGCAAAGGCGTTGTTGAAATTCTTACGTTTGAACTGATATATAGTTTTGATTGCCACCTAGTGGAAGAGAGAGAATTAACCACAAGCCAAACTAAAGGTAAGATCCTAAAAGTATCAAATGTTGTTTTCTATATTCTGTTAAAAAACAAACAACGAACAGGCCCAAATAGGGTCACTTCGGCTAAGTCCCACTCAGCAACAAACTTAATACTGAATTTGCAGTTTCAGCTTCTAGCAGAAAAGTAACCTTTAACCAGTCAATCTGGAATTATCTGGTCAACACTAATGAGGTAATCTGCCTGATCCCTGTTTTCCCCTAAATGAAGACGACCTTGCTTGCCTGAACTAATTCACAATTTGATAATAACTTCCTCATTTTGCCTCTTTTCTGTCTTTAAAAGGCTTCCATTTCACAAAGCTCCTCAGAGCTCCTTTCTATATGCTATATGGGATGCTGCCCGATTCATGAATTGTTGGATAAAGCCAATTAGATCTTCAAATCTACTCAGTTGTATTTTGTTTTTTAACAACTCCGACAGCTGGAGACAGTTTGGTTACATGTAAGATGTTTTTAAATAGCACAAGGATGAATGCTATTTTAGCTACCTGGTGTTTATTGCAATGCATATAAGAAAAAAGTATAAATGATACTTCAAATCCATCATTTACCAATTATGCGAAGATGAGGCTAAATTAACCCTAATTTAAAAAAAATAAATTAAAAACGTACATTAGATCATAATATACAGATGGCAATATCACCAAAATCACATGGTGACTTTAAAATGACTGAAATTTTGCAAATAGTTGTCTAAGCTGGTTCTTCCAATGGAAGATAAATTCCCCTCAGTGTGTCTGACTTTTATTTACATATATAAAATGAAGTAACTCATAGTTTAATAGAAATAACAATGTTTTAAGGTACTCCTACTTTTTTTTTCATCAAATAAGTTCTGTTTTCAACATAAATTATTTCACAGGCAAATTAACATTCAATACTGCTAAGTCTGTATCAGTATTTGCCCTCCAAAATGTGCTTACCTAGGTAGTTATCCCATAAATGTAAATAGTTGATTCCCTTTCATTTTGACAAGTTTCATTATAGAAAATATATTTCCATTTAATCTACACAGTTAACAAATCCTCAGACAACTGTTTAAACTCCTGTCAACTTATTGCAATGGAATATACTGTAATGACCTATGCTCTATTGTCACAATGGTCAATTATTTATCATAGAATTTAGAGGTTTCAAAAAATCCTGAGATTCAATTAGTATTCATTAGTTCTTGTATTCATTGATGTTGGAATATACAAGTAAAAATGATAAGATTCATTTCATTATTTTTCTCTGATGACACTATAAATGATGATGTTAAATTTGTGATACATCTCACATTGCTACCTCTCAGTGCAAGAAAGACTAAAAAGTTAAGTACAGTCATGTGCCACATAACGATGTTTTGGTCAATGATGGACTTTAGATATAATGATGGTCCCAAAGGATTATAATGAAGCTGAAAAATTCCTATCACCCAGTGACATTATAATGAAATGCATTACAATTGCCTAAAGTATTCAGCACAGTAACATGCTGTATAGGTTTGTCCTAGGAGCAACAGGCTATACCATATAGCCTAAGTGTGTAGTAGGCTATACCATCTAGGATCGTGTAAGTGCACTCTGTGATGTTCGCACAACAAAATCACCTAACAACACATTTCCCAGATGGCATCCCCCTCATTAAGTGACACATGACTGTATCTGGAAAATGAAAACAGGGTTATTGAGATAAGCTTAAACCAATCCTCTTTCATCTACTGGGTTGGAACCTACTGCGACCCTTAACAAAATTAGGATTCTGTTGGCAAGGAATAGGTGGGGTTATTGAATATTTATCTAACAGTATTTGCCACACCTCCTACCTCAAGCACTCGGTTTCTCTATAGGGGGGCAACTACTCTTATACAGTTTCCTATTTATTCCCCCAGAGTCATTTATACATATTGTATTATATATAATTTATTGATTTATTTTTATCCAAATGGTGGTGTACCATACACACTGCTCTGCACTTCACTTTTTTCATTTTAACAAAATAAGTTGAAGACTTTTGCATTTTGATATGTAATAAAGCCACTTCCTTCTTTTTAATGGGTGAAAAATATTCCTTTGTATCAATACGCCATAATTTATTTATCCAGCAAGAAAAGATATTTTACTATTATAAAAAAATTTGCTCTTGTAAAAAAAATGCTGCATTAAATAACCTTGTACATATGTTATTTGACATTATTGCCAATTAATACTTAGATGTGAAATTGCTGGACCATGTAAAATTTGGAATTGGCTGCTTGCATTTTTTTGGGGGGGGCATCACATTAAATTTATGGATTAAAATTTAAAGATCAGGACATTTTATTTTAGAATCCAACCACTGAGAGGAGAATATGCCTTTTTGTTAAATGTCGTATTTTACTAATTCTAGTATACACGTTCAAACATTTCTAAAATATGGATGCATCACATAATCCAGGACATATTTTAATCACTGTCAGCCAGTAATTATTCCTGGTGTCATGACAGATAACTGTCATCCCTAGTCATTTCAGTCATCAAAATATTTAAGGACATTTGAAGAAGAAATATGAGCCACTGTGCTGTTAAAAAACCTTTGGTGACACCTTCTGGTAAGATCACGAAAGTGCAAGCATCAAAATTAAAGTGTCAGTGATTTGGAAGAAAAGTCTTTCAAGAAATGCTACATTATTAATGCTCTTAATGGTACAAAGGACAATTTTGTATGGGGGAAAAACACTGATTTTGATGACTCCAAGTCAAAAAGTGATTTAGAAGAATCAGATTCCAAATGTGAAGAATCAGATTAGTAAAATCTTAACTGATATACTTTGTTTTTATAGTTGCACCAGAGATATATGATACATGATAAAATACCAAAAAGTCCAAGAGTTCTTTCAGTAAATAAAAAAACCAACAACAACAACAAAACTAAGTTCTCAGAGAATATTGCATAAGAGGTATTGGTAGCAGTTTATCTTAGTGTTATATTAAAAAAAACAAAACAGTACAACTTAAAATCAGTATATCAGATCTGAAGAAATATTCTAAATCTTATTTTAGGTCCCTCAGTGGTATTTCAAAGTTTCTCTCACATAGAGTTTGCACATTTTTAAAACTATGTATTTTATCTTTTTTTATTACATTTTTTCATCAGAATGCTATTTATTTTTCCCTATTTTGTAAATAGCTGTCTTACTGAATTCTCTTACTATTTATAACAATTTTTCAGTGGATTCTGTTGAGTTTTCTAGGGGTGCAATGAAATAACTTTTAAACTCAAATCTTAAACCATCTGCTATAGAATTTAAATTTAAAGTCAATGAAGGTAAGGACTATGTGTTACGTTCATTGTTCTATCCCCAGTACCTAAGCATACAACCTTGCACAAAGCAGGTAATCAATATACATGAATTATATGAATGCATCTTACTTCTTAAAACTTACCCCGCCCAGAGATGAGTTTAGTTGTAAAAGTCAAATATAAATGAGGAAATAGAATTTACATTTATTCCCTCCAACTACAAACATACAGATCCTGTAAGAAACTGGATTTTTTTATAATCAAAGCTATTTATGCGTGGTTATAATTAGTTCTATTTTAATAATTAAAAACCTTAATTATGAAACAAATGTTTTATTTTAAACATTTACCTTTTGGATCTCAGATCTGATGAATCAAACTGGATATTCATAGGTCCAGGATTTATTTCATGATCTACCTCAGGGATGAGAAGATGCCTAGAATCACTATCCATATTTGCCATTTTTCTCAGACTCTAAGCACTGGAGAAGTCAGTCCTATATACATCAAAAAAGATAAATAATTTAAAGTTTAATTAAACAATTATTTTACTATTATTAAATAACACATTTTTATGCATACGGAATTGGAAAAATACGGGAATATATCTTAATGTGGTAAATGCCTAAAACATTTATTTTATTAGAAACTTGCTAAGTTAAAATGGAGTTACTGCTTATTTTTCAGCTTAATAAAAATAAGTGGGGTAATCCATTTCTAGTAATAAAACAGATTAGGCTATTTGGACCCATTTTTCTGCATAAAACAAAAAATACTGGATAAAATATAGAAAAACATCTTTTGAAAAGCTTCAAAAATAGTGAGAAATTTCAGGCCATTTTCAGGTAAAGTCAAGGAACCTAGAGAGGTAAATAGCTCAAGGAAGTTGCTTCTGCTCTGAAGGTATTTTCTGTACCAGGAGAAATTGGGCTGAGGTTTTCAAGGCCTTGTGAAGTGTTAGGGAAATAGAAGACAAAACCTGGGATTCACTCATAGTAAGGAACGATTATAAGAAATCCCCCCTACTTCCCATAATTTGGCTGAGACTACATAGAGCTTTACCATTAGATTAGGGGTTAACAAGTAAAAGTGCCTCACTACCTCACAAGGGAACTACAAACAAGTTTTCTTGACACTGACCATAGCATGTGCGTGCATGTGTGTGTGTGTGCACGTATGTGTATGCCTGTGTGTATGTGTGGTGGGGGAAACGGCATACACCACAAACTGCACCTCATCTGGATTTGGAAGGCAGTTAAAAGAACACTTAAATCTGTGAATATAATTTAAGGCTCATTTGCTTGGTAGAGATTCTAGGTAACTGGCAGAAGCAAATGTAAATCTTTCCTGTAAGGACACACCTTCATCCTAGTCCTCAAAGAAGACTTACTGACAATCTTTTAAGGACAATAAACAGTACACAGTCCAAAGTCACCTAGCATGTAAAGAAATAAAATACTGTTAGTGAGAACCAGAAGAAACAACTGCAGAATGATCCATAAGGACTTTAACTACAGGAATTATCAGAATAAAATTATAAAACAATTACGCTTCTTATGTTTAAATAAATAAAGGAAAAAGGGGGACATTTTCAAAAAGTAACTGAAGACGTTTGAAAATGACCAAAGTGAATTTTTAGGCCAAAATTTTAAAAAATAATAAAATACAATAGCTAATATTTTAAACTCAATGAATGGGTTTAAAAGTTGAAAATTAATGAACTAAAAGATTAAATCAGAAGAAATTATCCAGAATGTGGCAGAGAGAGAGAAAAAAAGAAAGGCTGAAACTGTGGAAGAGAGGTAAGAAAGAGGGGAGATAGAATGAGGTCTAACATGTATGTAACTGGAGAACCAGAAAGAGAGAAGTGGCAAAGGTAATATTTGAAGAGATAATGGCTGACAAATTTCTAGAATTCATAAAAGATAACAATCTGCAGATTTAAGAAATTTACTGAGTCCAAGCAGAATGAATAAATGTTATAAGACTAGAAAAAAAGTTAAAATTCCAGACCAAAGGGAAGAAAGGCCATAGGAAGGTCTTGGAATTAACGTGTTTGAAGACCCTTGTATTGTCCAGGTCAACATTACACTTTGATGTGATGCATGTTGTGATTTTAAAGGTAACTACTAATATTATAGAAAACAGTGTATCATTAAAATCTAGTGGAGGGGGAAAAGAGAATGATAAACATTGACCTAAAAAAGGGCAAGAAAGGAGAAAAAGAAAACATAAAAGAGGAAGCATCAAATAGAGAAGACACACAGTAGAAAGCATAAAATAGAGAAGATTCTCCCATTCTTTCTTCAGACCATGCTAATCAGGATATCTTCCTCATCCCTACATAAAAGCTGTCCTTGTTAGATTACCAATGACCTCCAGATGGGTAAACCCAAGGGTCATTTCTCAAGCTTTAACTTACTCTCTCCCTATCAGAAATATTTGCCACAAGGGATCATTCGCTAATAAACTAAATTCACTAGGGCTCTGAGTTTTCTTTACATACTCTGGTTCCTCCTCTTCCTCCTCTGTTTCCTTCACTGTTTGGTCCTTGTCTCCCAGACTTCTTAAAATTGCAGAGTCCCAAAGTTCAGTGTTGGTCCTCTTGTCTATTTACCATATTTATTAGAATGGAGAAAGTTTAAGTGGTTTAGATAGATCAAACCAGTCACAACATTCTCGTAAACCAAACCCTAATCCAGAGCAAGGCCCTAATTCTCTTCAATTCTATGAAGGCTGAGAAAGGTAAGAAAACTGCAGAACAAAAGTCTGAAGTTATCAGAGGTTGGTTCATGAGGTTTAAGGAAAGAAGCCCTCTCTATAACAAGCAAGCGCTGACATAGAAGCGCAGCAAGGTATCCAGAAGATGTAGCTAGGACAAGTGATGAAGGTGGCTACACTAAACAACAGATTTTCAGTGTAGATGAAACAGCCTTACAGTGGAAGAAGATGCCATCTAGGACTTTCATAGCTAGAAAGGAGAAAGCAATACCTGGCTTCAAAGCTTCAAAGGACAGGCTGACTCTTGTGAGAGGGGCTAATGTAACTAACTGGTAGTGACTTTAAATTGAAATCAGTGCTCATTTACCATTCTAAAAATCAAAGGATCCTTAGGAATTATGCTAAATCTACTCTGTCTGTGCTCTATAAAGAGAACAAAGACTGGATAACAGCACATCTGTTTACAAGAAGGTTTACCAAATATTTTGAGCCGACTGTTGAGATCCACCACTCAGAAAAATATGATTCTTTTCAAAATATTACTGCTCATTAACAAAGCACCTGGTAACCAAGAGCTCTGATGGAGATGTATAAGATTAATGTTGTTTTCATGCCTGCTAACACAATATCCATTCTGGAGCCCAAGATCAAAGGAGTAATTTCGACTATTCGATGCGTTTCACTAAAGAACTTCCCCAAGTGACAGCCGGCTGGTTGCAAGCTCAGCTCTTCCGCTGCAAGCTCAGCTCTTCCTCCGCTTCCCCTCTGTTCTCTCCGCTCCCTCCCGAGAGGCTACTTGCAAGACCAGGGAACGTGCTCTACCTAAGCAGACCAAGCCCTCAGTTTCGGAGAAGTCCGCAAGAAGGTGGAAAATCCTTTCCATATCCTCTTAACTTACCGCAGCCGGGCTTCTTGTCCCCTGATCAGGAAGAGGCAACTGTCTAGGCCGCGGTGGCCGGCGGGGAATGCAGTTCTGAGAGCGCTTAGCCAGCCGCCACTGTCAAACCTCCCGGCGCTGCAGACTACAACTCCCAGTGGCCTCTGCGACAGACAACACGCCCCTCGCTGCAGAGCCCAGCCTTTGGTCGTTGAGAAGATGGTCAGCGCAGGTGTGCAAGTCTCTCCTGATCTGCCGCCTGATTTCCGGCCAGTGTCGAATGCCTGCCTGAGGCTCTAAGGCATCTGGAAGGAGGGACACTGTAGCCTGCAGTCCTTACAGCCCCGGAGGCCACATGAGAAAGGGCTGATGTGGCATCATCATTTAGGGATGACCTCCAATTATCTGTTTCTCTTCCCAGGTTTTCCTGGCCGTTCTGTACTCTCATCACGTGATTGAACCCTATGGATACCAAGGGAAGCTGGTTTGAAAAAAATGTGTTGGGTTGGCACTCTTCCTCCCTTGTCTAGACAGTTTTTTTTTTTTTCCTTTTAAATGTGTTGGCAAACTACTCTCTAGGCTAAAAAAAGGAGCTGTGGGAGGATTTTAGCGCCCTCTGCCCATCTCTAGCCATTTCTCCCAAAGCCAACCCAAATAAACAATCTAAGTAAAGTTAATGTGCGTATACATAAAAGTGCATTTTTGAATTAGGATATTTTCATCTTAATATGGGTTTATTGGGATGTAACCCCATTGTAAGTTGAGGAGCATCTGTATTTCCTGTAAGACAGATAAAAGTTATTTTGCTGATTAGGTATCCTTATTGAAAAATGTTTGCAACTGCTCCTTGGCCTGCCTTCAAATCATCAGTACATTTTTTGATAGCTTCCGTGATAGCAAAATTTTTTATTTCTCTGCATTCCAGGCTGAGAAAATAATTTTAGGCAAGGCTGAGATGCACAAAAATGGTATGGAGTGACATCATTGAAAATGGCAGAGTAGGGAATTTGAAAACTGTCCCTCTGTAAAAGCAACAAATAAGCTGGCAAAATTGCCAGAATCAACTTTTTTTTTTTTCTTTAGCTGTGGAATCTAATTTTAAAAACTTAACAACAGTCAGGGGAACATTTAAGAAAAGACTGATGAATTTTGGTAAGAGAGCTCTGTGATCATTTCCTACTCTCCAGCTTGTAAGTGGCCTTCAAGACAGCAGCCCATATTCTTGGTGTAGTTTGCTGATACCAAGGAAAGCAATATGGACCTTATTCTCAAGGTCCTTATTCTCATTGTAATTATGTGTTTTAACTTATCTGGTGGTTCCCCAAAGGTTTGGCTGAGGGTTTTGTTTTGTTTTGCCTGCCTTGGGGCCTCCCCAGGGCTAAGTCAGCTGCCCAGGCAGTGTTTGTTGAAAGCATGTAAAGTAAATGTATTAGCCACTGCCAGCAGAGGCAAAGTATAATAGTCGGAGCAAGCAATAAACAGACCAGAAAGCTCAGGAAGGAAGAGGCAAGAGAAGCAGCTACTTGGAGAAATAAGGGTTTTGAAAAGCTCCCTGTTATTCTGGGGAATCCAGAAGGCCATATGCATACCCTGGTCTGGACACATGCTCAGAAAACACCTGAAAAGACCTAAGTTCTCACCTCTGGCTGACCTTCAGGCTCTGTGAAGACAGGAAATAAAGGCTAAGGCAGAGTTGTACACTGTTTGGCTCAGCATTGAAGGAGTGCCCCAAAATATAGCTAATTGGCAAAGAATGGGAGAAATATTTTTGCGTTTGGCTTTTTTTTTTTTTGGCTTCCAGGTATTTAATAAAGACATTAGCTGACCACTAAGTTGATGGAACAGAGACTTCAATGGCCACAAAACACAGAATACAGACTTCATAAAATTAGTAGAGTGGTAGTCAAGTTTAGAACCTTGATCGTATTCAAACTTAGTTTTTTAGATCAAGCCTTATAAGTGGTGTTTTGTACTTCCTATATCACATCAGGTCTTTCATTTGTGATATTGAGACTTCATTGGGCTCAAATATTGTCTCTTACAAAATTCCTCTTCAGTTTTTCACCAGCCATTGATCATTTGCTAGATCAGAGTTTTATGTTACCCTTTGAATTTCAGTAATTTTTTTTTCAGTATCGTTAGTTTCTGTTTGCTAAGTAGTTAGGTCCAAACAAATTAATATGTATTTTTGTCCTAACAACTTAGTAGCCATTTAAATACACACACACACACACACACACACACACACACACACACAAATTGAAAGAAATATGTTATTCTTAACCACAATTGCTTACTAATGGGGTGTGTACACCTGTTGGGCACTGCATAACTTCTCAAACCTTGAAATCAGACGGGACAACACTATCCTCATTTCCTGTTCCACATTGGATGTGGCACAACACTTACTTGAGATCATAGGAACTGCTGAAAATTCAACTTTTCAAAGGTACGATGTTATCCAAAAGAATTAACTTCATCTAATGCTGAAACTGTGACTAACCTCAAGTTAGTCGTTCACCTGGTGTCTGACGGATGTTGCTGTGTTTTTCTCAAAAATTTAAAATACTCTGGCATCCCAGAGTAAACTGTGAGTTTCCTGTGGTCTCACAGTTTGGGAGGTGTATGTCACTAGCCTTTATTTTCCTGGTCTAGAGCAAGAATTGGCAAACTTTTCCTGTAAAGGGCCCAATAGTAAATATTTTAGGCCTTGTGGCCATATCGTCTCTGTCAACAGTTACTCAATTTTGCCTTTATGGTATAAGTACAGCCAAAATAGACAACATGTAAACAGATGGGGTGGCTGTACTTAAGTTTATTTATAGAAACAGCTATTGAGTTGGACAAACAGCTATTTGTCCTCAGGATCATAGTTTCCTGATCCCTGGCCTAGAGGATACAGAGTGAAGATTTTCGTTTATTAGGTGGAATTTTTCTAAGGAAGAGACTTTTCCCTGAACAATTTTGTTACCCCAAATGCAGTATAAACATTTGTTTGTTTGTTTCTTTTTGCCAGTTTTCAAAATGAGTTGGTTGCCTAGCATCTTGCAAAGGTGACCAATGGGAGGTTTCTTGTTTTAGGGGTTCTTTTGGTGTTTTGTTTGTTGTTATTTTTTTTTTGTATTTTTATGAACTCACAGAGTTTAAAAACATCTTTGATGTGTTTCAATCCTTTGAAGATATATATATATATATATATATATATATTTAAATTACAAATAATTTCTAGCTCACAAAAAAGTTGCAAAAAATAGCACAAGGAACTCCCATATAACCTTTATTCAGTGTTATTAATTGATATTATTTTGCCATATTTGTTTTATCATTTTTTCTCTCCCTTCCTCCCTCTTTCTCTTCCTCCTTTTCTCTGTCTCCTCCCTCCCTCTTCCCCACTCTACACACACACACACACACACACACACACTTTTCCCTAAATCATTTGAGATTTGGTTGTGGACAATATGCCTTCTCCTAAATTCTTCACTATGTATTTCCTAAGAACACGGATTTTCATAGTACGGTGATCAAAATTAGAACTTTTAAAAATTTATACAATGCTCCTATTCAATCTACAGACCTTGCTCAAATTTCACCAACTCTTCCAAATATGTCCTTTATAGGAATTTTCTTATCTCATCCAGAACCCTACATATGATTGATCATGCATTGCATTTAGTCTTCATGTCTCCTTAGGCTTCTTAAATTTGGAATGGATCCTTAAGACTTTCTTTCTCTTTTATGACGCTGACATTTTTGAAGAGTATAAGTCATTTAGTAGAAAAGTACCTCAATTTGAATTTATCCAATGTTTCCTCATAATTAGATTCAAGTTATGCATTTTTTGCAGGAATAATACATGAATATTGTAGTGTCTTTCTCACTGCATCACATCAAGAGGCACATGATGTTGACTGATGTTAAAGGTTCTAGTACCAATTCCAGCATGGGGGATCCACACCACCAGGCAATTCTTGGACACCAGCTGGGTGTCCTACACTTTAACTCAATTCTAACACGATCTACCTGCAGATAGCATCAGATCCACAGGTTAAGGGTTCAGTCCTACAAAAATTCCCCCCACTTTCATCCTCTATTTTAGATGTCGATTGAAAGTCCAAGATGTCACCTGTGATTCTGACCTACCAGCTATATATCTGAGGTTGCCATGACCCCCTCCGTGAGTTCTATTACTTTGCTAGAGTGACTTACAGAACTCAGAGAAACATTTTACTTACTAGATTACCAGATTATTATAAAAGGATATAACTCAGGAACAGCTAGATGGAAGAGATAAATAAGACAAGCTTCCATGCCTTTCTGAGCATGCTACTCTCCACTTGTACCCCAACCCCGAATCTCTCTGAACTCTGTACTTTTGGGTTCTTAAGGAGGCTTCACTACATAGGCATGATTGATTATATCATTGGCCATTGGTGATTGAGCTCAACTTCCATCTCCTCCCCTTTCCTCTCCCTGGAAGTGGGTGGGGGACGGGACTGAAAGTTTCGACCCTCTAACCACATGGCTGGCTCCACTGGCAACCAGCCATACTGGGTGTTGTCCAAAAGTCACCTCATAAAGTGCACCTTTGGTGCCCTCATCACTTAGGAAATTCCAAGGGTTTTAGGGACTCTGTGCCAGGAGTGGGGTTGAGGACCAAACACATATTTCTTATTATAAATCACAATATCACAGGTCATATTGGTCATCATTGATAGCTAGCCTTTAAGATCTTAAGTGAACTATGTCTCCAGTTTTCATTGCTTTATATAGCCCCTTCTCCTTGAATTACAATGGCTCTGTGATTTTTTTTTTTTTTTTTTTTTTTAACCAATAGAATGTGGCAGATGTGACACTGTTTCTTCTTATGCTAGGTCTGAAGAAACCTTGCAGCTTCTGATTTGGTCTATTGGAATTCTGTCTTTAGAAAGTTTGTTCATTTAGAATGCTCAATCTGAGGGTAGCCAGCCACCATAAGAAGTCCAATTAAGACCTTTAACCTATGAAGAAGCTCAAGTTAGCCACTTGCCACTTGGAGGAAGAGAGACATCTGGCCAATACCCAACTGTACCAGCCGTCCCAGCCACCAGATATCTGTGTAAAGAAGCCATCTTGAATGTTTAACCAAATTGATATTAAACCTTCAGATGAAAAAAATTCCAGATAGCATCTGACTGTAACTGCATGAGTGATCCCAATTGAGCCCACTAAATCCACAGAACCATGAAAAATAATAATTGTTCTAAGCATTTAAATTTTGGATGAGTTTGTTATGCAACACCAGATAACCAGAATAGTGATTGTAACTTTGTTCCCTTGCTTAAGATAGTGTCTGTCAGGTTGCTCCATTCTACAGTTAGTATTTTTTCTTTAAGATTGGTCAATAATTTGTGGGGAGACTGTTTAGACCTTATTAATGTCATCAAGCTTTCAGCTTCATCAAGCTTTCAGCTACTAGATTTTGTAAGCCAGAATCAAATGTTATTGTGATGACTGCAAAATGGGGATTTAAAAAACAACAACAAAACTTTAGTTCCTCTACATGCATTAGTTAGAATTCTGTTTTAAGAAAAAGCTTTGCCTTCTTTCTTATTTACTTATTTATAATCAATATATATGCATGTGTTCTTATTTTATTTAATGGGTTATAATCTGTTACAATCATGGCTTACTTTGTCCCATATTTGGCGGGTGGGACCCCATTTCAGTTGGCTCCTTAGTGCTTTGGTAGTTTTTGAAAACTTTCTTGCTTTTTGGCATGAACTGATGTTTCAGGCTGGTCTTGTATATTTCCTGCCCCAGACCTGGTATCAGGTTTTTCTCTTTGTTCCTCCCCCAATAGTGCTGGTTTCTTGCAGTAGGAAATTATATTTAAAGACCATTCTTCAGTATAGACTTTCTTCAGTGGACAGAGTTAGGAAACCCTATTTTTCTTTTTAAGGAGCTATATCATGAGTTCATACTGATATTTCCGATTCCAATTTAGGGGTATAGGGTTATTTCTTAACCTCTTTGATTTTCTAATTTAATCCCTTTTCTCTCACACTGAAAATCTTAGTTCTTAAAAAAACATTAACTTAATTATATACCATTTTATTACTAACAATATGATTATAGAATTAGTTTATTTTTTGCAGTTCTTTTTGCCTTATGATATATCCCAGTAGGGACAAAAGTTCAAATTACTGTATTTTTAAATCACTTGAAACAATTCTGATTTGTGTGGTTAAGCCATTAACTCAGTACATATTTATTTGTGTGTGTTTATTTCTTTTTGCTTTACATTTTAAGATTTTGATTTAATTTTGTTTTATAATTTTGTGGAACAATCACATGGCTTCACAATCAAATCCACTCACTCAGAGAAGGCTAGCACACATTCTTATCCTTCTCAACCTGTTCCTTCTTTTCTTTTCATAGATAGTCATTTTATAAGTTTTTGGTTTATCCTTTCACTTTTAAAATATATAAGCAAATGTATCTCTTTTTAGATGTAAGCTGGCACACTGGACATGCTACTCTGCACCTGGCTTTTTCCAATAATATTTCCTAGTGCTCACTCCACAGCATTGTACAGAGACAATCCTCTTCCATTTTTTCAGCTGCAGAGTACTCTGAAGGGGAGCAGATGTGCTACCCCCAAATAAGTCATTTTGGCATATTGATTATTTTGAATTAAAGTTACCTGGGAAACAGTTAGTGCAAGAAGGACACTCTGACCCTCCTTTGTCTCCCTAAAAGCAAGAGATGAATCTCCCATATGAAAGGTACCACCTTCCCCTTACCCCATTCGGAGGGGAGACAGCACCCTTATCACCAGAGATAGGAAATTAGCGCCCAGAAGGCTGTATTCACAAATCTTGTTACTATTTAACCAATTTACTACCCCAAGACCAAACCCCTTTGTCCTGTCAATTCTTTACAACTTTATTGTTTCTTTATCTAAAAGTTAGTGTAAGAGCTTCCTGCTTTAAGTCACTTTTTGAGTCTATTTTAATAGGGGGATCCTGTATGTATAAAACTGAATATGTTTCTTTTCCGTTAATCTGTCTTATGTCAATTTAATTATTAGACCAGTCATAAAACTTAGAAGAAGGGAAAATTTTCCTACCCTTACAACTCCAAGGGTAGATGTTTCAGTCTGCTATTCAGTGTCTTTTGAGTTGTTTCCAAGCTTTACTTTAGCTTTTCGTTCTGCATGATAACTTCGTGTATACATCCCTTTAAATTTTTTTGCCTGTGTATCTTTGAGATAAATTCTGGAAAGTAAGATTCCTGGGTCAAAGGGTAAACGCATACATAATTGCTAGATATTGTCAAATTTCCTTCCCTCAGGGTTAGGCCATGGTGCATCCCCAACAGCAATGTATGAGGGTGCCTGTTACTTCGCAGCCTCTCTAACAGAGTACATTATTAAACACTTGCCATTTTAATAGGAGAAAAATATATCTTAGTGTAGTTTTAAACACATCATTCTTAAAATGAACGGAATTGAGCATGCATTTAAGGGCTGTTTTCTTTTTCTGTGAACTATTTGTTTATATCTGTTGCTATTATTTATATTTGTTGACCTTTTCCTTTTTTACTTTTATATGTCTTCCCTGTATGACAGATGTTAACCTTTTTTCTGGATTATGTTGGAAATATTTTTTCGCACTTTTTCATTTGTATGTACTTTGGCTTTTTTTTTCTCATAAGAGTTTTATTTTTTCATCTTTATGTCATCACAGTATATAAAACTATTGCTTCTGGATATCAAATTATAGGTAGGAAAATTTTTCCAAATATAGAAAAATTCGCCAATATTTTCTTTTAGTATTTGCATGGTTGCATTATTTTTACATTTGAATTTCTTATCCTGCTATATGGTGTGAAGAACTGGCCCAACTTAATCTTTTTCATATGGCTATTCAGTTACACACAAAGTATTTTTGTAAAGGAGAAGTAGTCAACAGTGTCAATGACTACTAAAAGATCTGCTAGATTAAGAATGAAAAACTGTCAATCGAGTTTAGAAACAAGGAGGGCAATGTTGCTATTGACCTTGCCAATAGCAGCTTCAAATGAAGTCATGGGACAGAAGCCAGATTGCAATGGGTTCAGCAATGAAAGAAGGTGGGAAAGTGGAAAGAGCAAGTATAGATACGTCCTCTTGAGGTCCTAAATTAATTAAATCTTTTTATCAGGCACCATATAAAAGATTTCGAATTCTAAGACAGAGTTCCGGCAAAAATGTTTCTCAGTAAAATCCCTGTATCAGTCAGGGATCAACCAGGGAAATAGAAACCACTGTAAATATTTAAAATAGAGGGAATTTAACCTTTGTGAGAATTAGAAAATGGTATGTCATATGGGTAGATGTAGCTCTGCAGGTATGCGGCTTGATACGTGGATTGCAGGCTGAGTTCAGCTTCTTCTTGCCTTTTGGCTTGGTTCGTTGATGAAGGGCCCAACCTCCAGAACTGTATCTCGTGGCCCTGGTTATCCCCATTTTACACAGAGAGATAAAATAACTTGCCCAAGGTCATATGGTTAATAAATGGACGGAGATTACCGATGCTGACTTCTCAGCCAATTGCTAGTGATTTCTTCCTCCCTAACTGTTTGAAAGCTTCAACTCTTCAGTCTTAAGAGGTAGACAAAAAGAGATTCATCTCTGGTCATTGACAGGATCTTGTCACTTCTTTTGAGGTGAAATACATCCCTCTTTTGTATTCAGGATGACTGACAGTGATGACATTCACAAATCACTTTTCCTTTGCCATTTGGGATGTGGAAAAGTTACAGCTAATATCTATTGGGAATGAATAAAAAGGGCTAGACGTTGGTATATTTCCTAGTGACAGTTCACCAAATTCCACAATTCACGGATGAAACATTGTTTTTCAGCCAAGGGCCGAGAAGACCTCCTAGTTTTAGGAGGGATTGTCCAAGGTAGCCTGACGCAGTATTTGACCATATACCTTTCATTCACTTTAAGCTTTCATTACATACTCTTGTAAATACACTTAGGGGCTACTAAACGTATTATGTCACCTAGGATTCTTGGTTGATTACAAGCAGAATCTCTCAGGAACACTAGTTAAACTCAAATAAGACTGATTTCTAAACCCGTATTAATTCATAATGGGGAGCAAGTAAGTCTTATCCACTGCACCTCCTTTCTCAGTATCAAAATACTTGGGGGAGTTGAGAATTATTAATCAGAAAGTTGCTAAGTGAGCATGGAATCAGAACAAGTGCTGATGAAACATCTTTACCTCATAATGGAGAAAACCTCTGTAGTGATCTGTCCCCTTTTCCATTTGCACCAATGTTTCCCACACTTTAGTCATTTAAATATCACCTTCATGATTTCTGCCATTGCTGCATACTATTAATACTTAGTTTTTATTTAATTGAGTCAACTTTAAAAAACTTATTTACTTTAGACACATTCTAAGCAATTATGTTTCTGAAATCATAGGTCTGATTTAATTTTCTAATACATATTAAAATAAATATTAAATATTAACACTAAAATAAGTATCAAAAAGAAAGTTGTCTATGAATTGCCTAAAATCAGTGGTATGTGTACTACACTTCGGTAAATATTGCCTTAGCCATTACTGAAAATACACAGAGATTTTTGTCTCTCTCAACCCTGCTGGGTGTGCTGAAAACCCCTCTCTGGCGACTTTCTTCCTTAGATATGTTACGAGCACCATGGTATCTTAGAGACATTATAACTCCCCGCCCCTCCATGTTGTGTTGATTTATAGGGCTCCAACCTTCAATACTTATTTTTAAAAATATTTTGTATGGTTATGTGCATAGTAGGAGATTCTCAAATATTTATAGTACCTAAGAATGAACATCTACTCTCCCTGTTTGAGGTGATCCATTTTGGCTTATTGGTAGATTACAATAAATTTTAAACAGCCTGTGTGGTAGGCACAGTCCACATCAATAAAATATATCATTATTTGGATAATATAGAAATAATATTGAAAACATTAAAAATCTAAAATGTCAGTTGTCTTTATCTACATTACCTTGGAGAATTTAGAGCCTCTTTTAAAGTGTGAAGGATCTTAACTACAAACTTTGATTCCAAACTGAGACATCTTTGAGGACACCCTTGTCCTACTTTACTACGTGGGATTTAGAGAATGTGGAGAAACTGTATACAAGCTTTCCAGTGAATCTTGTGAGACAGGAGTCTTAAGGTTTTAAATTCTATTAGCCACTGCCATTCTTTTCACTAGACTGTTTCTTGAAAGATTGGCTAACTTTACTTATAGTATTTAGCATAGTACCTGGCATAGTACATAGAAGGTGCTCATTTAAAGTCTATTTAGCAACTAAATGAATTCCTGTCTTTTTTCTATGTTGAAATTTATTACCACCACTAATCCAAGATCTGTCAAGAGAATCAGAAAATAGAATATACTGGCTTTACTTTCTTGGGACACACATCAAGGAGCAAGTGTTTACTGAACTGTTTGTCTTTTTCACTGTTTATGTTCAAGTTTTGAATGATATTTTTTTATCCATTATTTACCTTTCCTTTCCTCAATATTAAACTTTAGTTCTCATCAGAATTCATTTTTTTCTTAACTCTTAAAAGTTATATATATTGTTTCATAAAGAACCATTTCATTGTAATACCTGAAAGCAACAAAAATCTGTTCTTTCCAAGAGTGAATAGCAGAGAATGTTTACTAAGTGCTTAAAAAATGTTTGTTTTAGAAAATATCTCCAAGTTTTCCATACTTAAAATAAACAACTAGTTGGGTATGTTGCTCTTCATATCTTGCTCTTTTCACTTAATATTTTCCCATTACATAAAACATTTTGAAAGGACAACATTCAATTCAAAATGAAGTAAAATACCTCAGAGGATCCTGCATAGAAATTCAGAGTACCAGGAGTATTGGTGGCTCTCTTCCACACATATACAGTGATTTAAGGTACTAGCCACTTCAAGGATGATGTGAAAATTTGGTTTAAAAACAGAAATTATTAAAAATGAGAGTTATGTTAAAATATATTCTGGTTTGACCTTTGTTAAATACTATCTTTTAAAAACAATTCACTTTGAGTATAGTCTTACCAAGTTTAGTGCTAATTAGATATATCCTGACATATTCTTGGAGGAAGAGACAGAACCAATAATGGTGGTTCTAGAGATGAAAAATATGAAGTCAGAAGGACCTGTAAAATTTCTCATCCTCTGAGTGTGAGACTATGTTGGGATTTATATTTCTCAATGAAATATTCAGGAATTTCTTCAAAGATTCAGAGAATGGAAAATGATTGAAATAAAACCAAAAATAAAAGTTACACTTTGCAAGCAGTCCATTGTTACACTTTTTACAGGGATGGGAAAATACTACGGGATTTCATCTACTTTTTGTGGAGCAGAACAAGAGTATCTGATTGATGAGGTCATGAAGTACCGAAACGACCAGTACTCCATAGTGTCAGGTGGATCACAGATCCAAGCCTTGATGTACAACCTACGCCAGCACAATTTCCTTCTTCCTTCTGTATCAGAGGGCTTCTCCTTTCCAAAGAGTTGGACCCCAACTCTATACAATAGGCTAACTTTCTTTACAACTTCCTGGGGTACCAAGGGTCTCATTCATGCCCTCATTGGGAAGAAAAGGAAATATACCACTTCCATCGGTCTTTGCCTCACCATCAGGCACCAGAAATCCCCGGATGGGAAGGAAGCGCCTCAGAAATAACCAGAAGGACCAACTGCCAGGGGCCTCAGTAGGAAAAGGGGTAGAGAAAGCTAAAGGAGTAAGATTGAGAGCATTACCCCTTTTCCCTTTTATTTCTGGTGCTAGAAAAAGGGAGGTGGCCATCTCTGGCTTGCAGTGCTTGCATAGGGAAAATCTAGAGCCTCTCCGGATTGAGGACCCCACTCAAGAATCTAGAGACAAGTGGCACACACCCCTCTTGTACCCACAGGTCCAACGGGCCACTCTGTGAATAGAACTGTGGGTGGGGCCACCGCGGCCTTGAATGCGAGCAAGTAGGGAGTGCACGGCTGGAAATGGGGGTGGGACGACGCTGGCTTTCTGAGCACTGATTGGCTCGTTTCCTGGGCACTGATTGGCTTGTTTCCTGAGCACTGATTGGCTCGTTTCTTGAGTACTGATTGGCTCGTTTCCAGGTGCCATTTGTTGGTGGAGCAGCGTCCTGCACGTGCAGCCGTTTAAGCGGCGTCCGGGCCTGCGAAGACCTGAGAGAGCAGGCGGCGGAGAGGTGAGTGGGCAGGTGGCTTTTCTCGCGGCATGGGTCTCAACCTGACCTTTTGGGCTTCCCAGTAGCGGGACTTTGGGCCAGATGAAGAAATGAAGGGTCGAGCGGGGTGGTGGTTTGAAGTCGTCCCTTGGGGCCTTTCCGTTTCCTGCCGGAAAGTCATAAAGCCCTGTGGATGCTTGAAGTCTGGGCTGGGCTCAAGGCCTGCAGAGGAGGCTCAGGACCTTTTTTAGCCCACGCCCTGCGCAGCTCTTTTCCTGCAAGGAAAACTGGAGTACTGTTTGTGTACAAACACTCGGTGAAATTAGTTGACCTTTGCTGGAGGGATTTGGTCTGCCTAACCCTTCTCCCCTTCCCGTCAAACTTCAAGGCCTCAGTTCCCGGCACCCTCTCCCTGCAAGAAATTATTTAAGAAACCCCAAACCAAACATCTTAAATACTTTTGAAGGCAGAAACCTTGAATAGTATCAGGAAATTTCCCATCCCCTTGATATCTAATGAGCCATTTGGGGACCCTTCCAAGGAGAAGGTAAATTCTGTGAACAGATTTTAGGGCAAACATGGTGATTGTTAAGAGTAATTAGGTAAGTGGTTCCACTAATTTTTAAAGATAAAAAAGATGCATATGAATGCCATCTCTACATAAAAAATAAAACTTAATTCCCCGTTTTACAAAAACTTTTGCAGGAAGATCAGCACCTAGTTGAGTAGTTTCAGGAAGTGTATGTGAAACGATGGTTTATGCTTTTTAAAGATACAGTTCTGATCTAATTGAGGCCAAATATGTATGTTTGTATTTTTATAAAAATAGAACTGGAACCCAGCATGGGAGATGAAGATTGGGAAGCAGAAATAATCAAACCTCATGTGTCTTCCTACGTTCCTGTATTTGAGAAGGTAGTAAAAGTTTAAGTTTGCGGTTATTAAATGCTACAGATTTTATCAAAGTTGAGAAGCGCTGTGGTGGGAAAGTTGTTTTGTTTTTTTCCCAATTTTTATTGGGGAACAGTGTGTTTTTCCAGGACCCATCAGCTCCAAGTCAAGTCCTTGTTTTCAATCTAGTGGTGGATGGGAAAGTTTTAAATTACAGTCTGTTTCAGTATGCTGTGCTTATCTCCATGTGACTGTTGTTAACTTTCTGATAGGGAATAAGGAGGAAGCACGCTAAGCCGCAAATAGAATAAATTCGTCTGAGGCAATTTGATAATTAAAATCTGAAATATGTATTAAAATCTAACATACATATAATAGTATTATTAACAACTTAATGTAAATCTCAATGATTTAGGACATATGGTGGGTGAAAACAAGTTTGTCCAAATGTCTCTGAGACACACATATAAAAAATTGAAAAATATACTTTGGTTTTAGGTGATATTTTGAATTCTGGAAATTGGTTTTATACAAGGAGGACTCTCAAGATAAATATGTTAGGTTGATTTAGATGGTATCATCAGTCTGATCTTTAAATATACAAATCATCAGATCTTTTTCCATAATGGCATTTGGGGGGGTTACATTGTAATTCAGAAGAAGGGTCCTGGAGACGTTTTTTTTGGGTTTCAGTTCTGACTTGAAAAAACGTCTTAAAAAGATTAGCATTAGGGAGACCACCTCAGGGAAGATGTAGATGCTTGATCACTGCACTGTACACCTGAAGCTGAAGCTGAACAATAATGAATGTCAACTACAAGTTTATATATATACACACACACACATACACACACACATACACACACACACTTACAAGAAGCGGAGTACAGCATTAGGAATAGAGACAGTGGAAATGTAATGGCTCTGTGTGATGTCAGAGATATACTGGATGGGGGGAGTGGGTTTGACACAGTGTGAGGGATATAAATGATAAACTTCTAAGTATTGCTTTGTTTTGTGCACATGAAACTAAAAAAAAAAAAAAAAGATTAGCAGATGGTACTTTAGAAGATGACATATTTTAAAGGATTATTTTTGCAAAATTGTTATCTACTTGAAAATGTCTCCAAAAGTTGATTTTTCGAATTTCCAGTTTGAGTTTGTTAGTTAATTCTAACGCATTTTGATTTCAAGTGATATAGTGGAAGTTCTTATTTCACACAAAAATGTAAAATATGGAATCCTTTGTTTTCACTGGATTTGGTCTGTATATAAATTTTATATTAAAATAACCCTAGATATTAATCTGAATTTATCATATTTCTTGTTTTGGAACTTAAGCACTCCCATTAAATGTTTAGTAAATGTTTTTCTGTTTTTTCCAAATATGTTTTCACATAGATTGTAATGACAGTACACTTACAATTATAATTTTTGATTCCAGCTTTTTCACTATTTTTTTTCACTATTCTATGTTACTAATTTCCTAAAAATAATTTCTTGTGGTTACGTAATATTTCATGGAAAGGATCTACCATAATATAACTGAGTTTCTGTTGGTGTGAATTTAAGATAGTGTTAGCTTTTCACTGTAATATTGTCATGACTATGTACAACTTTTTCTTTGTTTTAATTTGGGAGTATTTTTTTCAAAAATGGAATTACTTGGTCAAAGGATATTTTATGGTTCTTTTCTTCCCTGGTTCTCAATAGATTTGTTATAATATAAAGTTTAATTCATAGATACAGACTTTCTTCCAGTGGTCTTTAATAGTCACCTGTGTAATTTTTATTTTTCAGTCTGAGATTTTGTCTTCATTAAGTTTCTTTAAACACTATATTGAACTGTAGCATATTGTGCATCTATATTGCGTAGGGTGTCTGAATTGAGTATTGCTGACTATCATATCTTTCAAATGTACTTTTTTAGAATTTTTGTGCTATTCAGTAAAGTACCTTGTTTCTTGATACTGGGAATACTAACTTGAATATAATTTTTGTTAACAATTCTAATTTATGACTCTTGATACATATTTTTATGGAGTCAATTTGTAGTAAAATTTTTGCATTTGTCTGCAAATTTAACACCTGGTGCGGGTTTCGCAATAATTATTTGATCTATTTTACTTAAAGGAACATGATGCAATTTGTTGCCTGCCTTGGTTAAATAAAAAGTGCAGAAACTAAGGATGAATATGTGACCTTTTTTCATGACATTTTTATGTAGGAGAAATCTGAGGTCTTTTATTCAGCCTAGTTTCTATTAAAGGCACTATTTTGATTGTTTTTTCTAACTGAATTTCTATTTCTAGAGACAGTTGGGCTTCCCTTTTGTTAAGTTTATAGTGTCTCTGAGACCATCTTGGATTGGTATCATCTTAGACAATATCTGTGATCAGCTTTTGCTGAATGCTTCTCAGGATCTTACTTGGAGATTTAATGTTGACACGTGCTTACATAATTTTGAATACTGTCTACTGTTCTGGTAGTTCTTAGAATTTCCCAATTCTAGATTTTAAAGTGAGTGTACCACCTGGGGATAGAACAGTGAAAGACCTGAGGTGAAGGAAAATTTGATAATCTAACAATTTTGTCGTCCAGAAATCTCAGTGCTTAGGCATATACTCATCCATTCCAGCAAAACTTGAATACATTGCATTCAAGTTTTGCTGGAATGGATGAGTATGGTGGTTGTAACAGGACATTGAAAATGAAGTTAGAGAAGGAAAGGGAAAAAGGGGGAGGGAGAGGAAACTGGAGATAGTCATGGACATAGAATTAATTAGACTGGATGGACTGGATTTGGAGTGAGAAAGAGAGGAATTAAGAGCAGTGGCTAGGTTTTTTAACTTAAGCAGCTAGATGGATGGTGGTGCCATTTACTGAGATGGGGAATCTATGGAAGATGAACAAGTTTGGGAGGGAAAAAAATCAAGAATTCTGTATTTGTTGTGTTCAATTTGAGATGACTATGAAAATGTATTAGGATGACAGATTATATGAATTTGTTCCCTATGAGAGGGATCAGGACTATAGATATAAATTTGGGAATTATCTGTACATCAATGGAATTTAAAGGTATGAGATTGAGTAAAGTTCGATGATGTAAAACTTAGAGGGCTCTGCTATGAGGTCTGGGGCAATCCAACGTTAGAGGTCCAGTGAAGGAGGAGCTGGCAAAGGGATTGAGGAGGGTGTGACCAGTAGGTAAACCTGGGGCGTGTATTCTTAAGAGAGGAAAGTTGTAAATAGGAAGGAAATAGTCTGTCATTTCAAATGCTGCTGAGGCCTCTGGTCAGATGAAACAAAAGTAGTAATTTTATTATATAATTTCCTTATTAAAAGCATTTTCAGTATAGAGGTAAGGGTGGAGGCTAGACTGGAGTGGCTTGAAGGAAAAAGTAGGATATGAGAAAGTTCAGGCAGTAATTGTAGACAACACATTTTGTTTTAAGAGGATCAGAGAAGAGGTGCAGTAACTGGAAGGGAATATGAAGTTAATTTATTTTTAAGGTAGTGAAAAAGGTAAATAATGTTTATGAAATGAATTATATTGAAAAGAAATTTGATGTCTTGTTTCAAAATTTGCCTTGCAGTTTGTGAGTTCCATGTATGTGGGATATTAAATTCCACAGCCTGAAGATCATTTAATAATAGTAGTTTTCAGTTCTCTAGTATTTCATTACCTTTCATCAGCTTTACAACACTTATAAAACCAGCCCTGTTTTGTGCTCTACTCACCCAACATATTGTGGCCACTAGAAAAGAGAAAAGAGTCTTTAGGATTTCACTTTAGGGAAAACTGGATCTCTCTTCTTGTTTGTTTTAATGTCTATGGTAATCATAAATTGGGACATTTTACTGTACCACAAGCCCAAGGCATTTCAAGGATGCATTGTCTTTCTGTTCTTAATAATTCAGAAAAATAATTGGAAGACTCTCAAGCTTTGTAAAAGTAGTTTTTAAAGTCATTTAGTGTCTTTTGTGAAAGAAGTTTTAGAAAATAAGTTATTACCTGAAGATACTACTCACCTGGGTACATTCCCTCCAGCTTTGGGTTTGTTTAAAGGAACTTATTTGAAGAAATGTTGTGACTGTTCTAATGCAGTCAGTTAATTAAGGTATCACCTGTAAGTTTTAGGTCACCTTTCATCCTTAAATTACTGAGTTATAATTTTCATGTACAAGAATTTCAGAGCTCTATATGAAAGTTTTGCTGTAAGTAGAAGAAACTTAGGTGAGAGGAAATAAAGGAGTGGATTGAAGATAAGCATACCCTAGGAGTTAGAAGTGAGAAAAAAGTTACTCAGGTTGTCCTTAACTCTGAGATACTCTGTGAAATGTTAGAAGGTTCCAAAATTAACTTGACATTAAGCTACTGATTATACGAGTTTAATCAAAAGTTGAATTTTCTGAGTGCAACAGTCATTATACACTGCAGGTGTAATGCATAGCATTAATATTCAATAATTTTTTTGAGACTAAAGTAGCATCAAAGACAGTCTTCAGATATTGCAGTGACAGGTTTGATTGAAATTAACCATGAATATTCTGACCTTATAGCTGACGTGTGCCACTTAATTGGATATGTAGTGCACTTGCAAGATGTAATAGATATATAGATACATGTTTTTAGTGCATAAGTGAGGTGTTCTTTACATTAGAGTGAATTCCTTTTTAAAAGATGTGAACACATGAATTTGTTTCATTTTACATAAACAGAACTGAAGTTTGAAAAATAAATTTCATTAATATTTACTGTAGAAACTGTTATCCACTATGCTCTGTCTATGCTCTACTTTGTTCTATACAGTATTGGCGAGTATACTGTAAAACACTGAACTCTATAAATGTATTGTGTATTGGCAGGCATTGATTTATTCATGTATTACTTTGGTCAGATTTTATTTATGTAATAGTATTTCATTATACTGTTCAGATATTTGGGTGGCTAAACTTTCAAGTCAGATGTCAGCAAAACTCTTTCTGTAAAAAGCTGGATAGTAAATATTTTAGGCTTTACAGTCTCTATTGTAGCTTTGCCATTGTAGTGTGAAAGCAGCCATAGATAGATATACCTAGATGAATGAGGGTGGTTGTGTTCCAATAAAACTTTATTTACAAAAAGTGGTGGCTCACCATATTTGTCTGATGGCTGTAGTTTGCTGATCACTGTTATAAGTGATATATTGATATACTATACACATATTGCTGACGTGAAAATTTTGGAATAATTTATAAAGAAACATCCAGTGACCCAGAAAATCTCACAGTCTACCATTGTTTTGTTTTGAACAAAACCCAGTTGTTAAATGTTTCTAGTATTTGTGAAATAGATTACACATTCTTATTCAAAGCAGAAAACTAATCTTTTCTTCCTTCTTACAGGACAGGTATTTTTCTGGAGCAAATGGAGACACGTTTAACAGGACTCCAACTTCATCATCAGGTACGTGTTAAGGCAAAAGATCTAGTGAATGAGGGGCAGACTGGTAGACATCTTGTAGAGGTATTTGTAAAATTTCCTAGTGAGACTTCATTCTTATTAGGATATTTTAGGATGGGGGCCACTTCTAGTTAGAGGAAGGGAGAGAGGAGAATGTTATAGACTGTATTATTTGATTTTGTGGGTTTGCTTAAAACCTTTGTCCAATCTGGATGTTGCATGTTTGGCTTTCAGGCTGCTAGGGAATTGTCAGGGTCCCTGACAAAAGGGAGTAGGAGATTGGACTGTAAAGTTGAAGCAGATAGCAATAGTGGTGACAGCTGTTTAAACCTGCCATACCATCAAGACGCCATGAGTTTCTTTGATATCCGAAACCGAATGTAGAAAAGGTCCTAGGAGAATAAAAGAAACTGTCAAGATACAAGAGCTGCTGTTTTCCCTCTACCATTTGTTTCCAGTTGGGTTGCCTAAATATTTTATAGACTTGATGTGGGTGGAAAGATTGGGTGGAAGTGATAGGACTGGGCTAGAAATTAAATTCATGGCAGTAGTCTCATATTGTTGAAGTCCAAAGCAGGCTGAAATGCTGTTTTTACTGTCTTCAATATTTTTTTTTTCAATTGTGGTAAAATACACGTAACATGAAATTCACCACTTTAACCATTTTTAAGTGTATAGTTTAGTTGGCCCTTGAATAAGGTGGGAGTTAGGGGCACTGACCCCCTGCATGGTAAAAAATCTGTGGATGTTCAAGTCCCTTATATATAATGGCATAGAACAAACAATGCATGTACTCCGCCTTCCACATCCTCACATTGCCAACTGTGGATTGAAAATATATACATTCACTTTGCTGTTGCAACCATCACCACCATCCACCTCTGGAACTTTTTTGTCTTCCGAAACTGATACTACTTTCTGTGAATTTGAGTTACTATGATTTTACTTATGAGTCTTTATGAATTTGAGTAACTACTACTCTTAAGTCTTACTGTAGTACAAGGGCGAGGGGAGCTAGTGGCACCAGGTAGTTTCATCATTTCTATCAAAAATTAGTGGACGAGGTGATACACTTTATAGTTCTGGGAGCTGCTGGCTTACTTGAAGCCTGTACTAAAGTGAAAAAACCTGTGGAGAAGTAATTTCTAAAATGTGAAGGGGAATTTGAAAGTCAGAGTTCATCAGGTTAAAGCAAATTTAATTCCTATGTTCAGAGTAATTCACTTGCTAGAAAGAAGTTAAATTTAGAAGAAATGCTTTGTTGTTGTCAAAATACAGTTATCTTTCATAAACATCTAAGTGCAGTGGTTTAATATAGAGCAGTATTCCGATTTGCAAAAGTTGATGAAATTCTGCCTGTTGAACCCCCAGCAAAAGGCTAATTGTTGCTTCTACCTTATGAACTGTGTGTACGCATGTATACTTGAAATATTCAGAAAAGACCAATAGGAAAGATAATCTGTGCTTTTTAACTCATCTATTTGCATAGATCGTTGTGTAATCGGGAGAAACCTCATTCTTTGAGGTGTCAGAAACCAGTTTTTGTAAAGAGATGAAAGTTTAGGTCTATCGTATATTAAAGTATGACATTGTTTTGTGGTGAAATCTTTAGAAGCTACTTTGGTGGAGTCCATTTTCCTGAAGCTTCTTGAGATGGGAAATAAATTTGAGATATTACAAATTTCTTTATCTTCATGCTTGATTAATGGTAAAATTTTAGTTTGGAAATAATTTCCCCCCAAAACTTCATATTGCTTCATTGTGTGTGAAATTCTGGTCTTGCTGTTGAGAAGTTTGATAATTAATCTGAGTCGTGGTCCTTTGTATGTGACTATTTTTCTAATCTAAAACTTTTAGGATCTTACTTAGTCTTCTGTATTCTGAAAATTTTATTATTATTTATGTATCTTGATTGTGGGTCTTTTTATTTATTATACAAAACACTTGGTGGGTCTGTTAAATCTGAAATTCAGATCCTTCACTTCTGAAAAATTTTCTTGGGTTATTTTTTCCTCTGAGGATTATTATAATTTAATAATCCCTTTATTGTTTCTTTGCATTGTTTGTTCTATGTTTGTTTTAGTCTGTGTGTGCTGTCTGCAAAAGTCTGGAGATCCTCTCCTGCCTTTTTGTGTTTAACAGTGGAACATTAAAATGCTGATTGGAAACTCAACTATATGTACATGGACACAGCTTGTTGACTGACGGGCTCTACTATCAAGTGATTGGGCTAGGGCCAGGCTGTTTTGTTGGGGAGAGCAGTTTCCCTAGAGAGAAATCATCTAGTCTTTTGTCTAGAGGACTTAAGTTTTTTAAATTATATTTTCTATTTCACTTTCCTGTTTTGTCCTTCCTTCCCTCCCTCTCTTTCCTCTATTGTACAGATCCTGTGATGCCCTGGCTGATTTCTTAATTACCCATTTTTGAATGATTTAAATTCTTTTTTTTTTTAATGCATAGTTTTTATTTATTTATTTTTATTAGTTTCAGGTGCACAAGACAAAGTAATACTTAGACGTTTGTCATTTATATCCCTCACACTGTGTGAATCCCCTCCCCCCATCCACTATCCCTTTGACATCACACACAGCCATTACATTTCCACTGTCTCTATTCCTAATGCTGTACTCCGCTTCTTGTAAGTATGTACATATATATATATATATATATATATATATATATATATATATATAAAATTATAGTTGGCATTCATTATTGTTCAGCTTCAGGTATACAGTGCAGTGATCAGGCATCTACATAATCCCTGAGGTGGTCTCCCAAGTGGGACAAGTGTCCATCGGATACCCTACAAAATCTTTACAACAGTATTGATTACATTCCCCAAACTAATTTTCAAAACCCCTTGGGCATCTTGTGGTTACTGACTATTTTCTAATCCCCTCACCTTCCCCCTTAACTCTCCCCCCCCCCTTCTTTTAGACCAGCTATTTGTGAGAGGGAAGTGTCAGGGATTTTTTTATCCTCCTCCTTCAACCTTTCATTTAAAGGAAGCACTTTACTGCTTCTCTTTGGCATATCTGAATTGCCAGCATCACTACTCTTTGGGGCCATTATTTAGTAAAATAAGGGTTATTTGAACACAAGCACTGCGATACCGTGACAGTCCATCTAATCACCAAGACAGCTCTAAGTGACCAGTGGGCAGGGAGCATATACAGTGTGGATACTCTGGACAAAGGGATGATTCACGTCCTGGGTGGGACAGAGCTGGATGGCGTGAGAGTTCATGCTAGTCAGAATGGCACAGAATTTAAAACTTAAGAATTATTTATTTCTGGAATTTTCAATTTAATAATGATAACCATAGGTAATTGAACCATAGAAAGTGAAACCATGGGTAAAGGCGACTACTCTATTATCTTTGTTCTGCAATTTGAATTTTTTACTTAGTATTGTTTCTAAGGTTTATTCATGTTGCCAGTCACTAAATTCATTTATAATCATTCTGTGTGTGAATATACCACATATATTATATATAATACTGTATAATATAGAACACAATATATATGTGTATATATATTATATATAATGCTTTGTTGTCCAACTGTACCACATATTTTTATTCTTGAAGCACATTTGAGTTTCTTTTTTTTGTGGTTATGAACAAAGCTGCCATTAATATCCCTTCTTTTCCTAATTTGCTAAATATGTGTTTTTAAGTCATGAGTGGTGTTGAATTATATCATACACGTTTTTATCTATGGAGATAGTTTTCTCTTTTCAATCTGTTAATTACCTTTTTTAGATGTTTCGATGTTAAAGTACCCTTTCACACTGGAATAAACCCAGCTTGGTTGTAATGTTTTATCTATTCAATTTACTATTGGGTTTGGTTTGCTAATATTTGTTTTTGAGATTTTGTATCTACTTATGAGTAAGAGAGGTTTATAATTTTCTTCTGTTCTTATCACATCAAAGTTAGGTTGGCCTTCTAAAATGAGTCAGGGAATAATTCTTCCTAGTTCCTGGAAAAGTTGTATTGTATGACATTGGAATGAGTTGTTCTTTGAGAGTTTTGGTAGAACTCACCTGTAAAACTATATCTAGGCATGATGCATGGATATACGTAAGGATTCAATTTCTGTAGGGCAGTTTGGTTTCTATTGCTTTTTGAGTCAGTTCTGGTGAGTTAATTTTCTCGGAACCTCTTCATTTTCTTTAAGTTTTAAATTTAGTGGTATACAGTTGCCTGTGGCAATTTTTGTTCCTTATTGTGGTACAAAGCACGTAATGTGAGATATATCCTCTTAAACTTTTAAGTGTTCAGTGCAGTATTATGGTTAACTACAAGTACAGTGTTGTACTGCAGAACTTTAGAACTTTTCATCTTGCATAACTGACTGTACTCATTGAACAGTAACTAATTAATAGTTCTTATTTTCTAGTATAAAAATTTAGATACTGATAAGTAATATTTTTATCTCACAATTTTAAGCAGTTTTAAAGTTCCATTGTCATTTGTTTTCTTTGAGCTGTGGGCTGTATAGAAGTGTTTTTAATATATATTTCCAAATGTAACAGGATTTTAAATAAGTTTTTTTATGTTTAATAACCTCTCATTTGACTGCATTGTGATTTGAGAATTTTGTGTATATAATATTGATTTTTGGAATTTGGTATTGAATTTGCATTGTGGCCTCCTTCATGGTTAGTTTTTATAAACATTCTATCTATTGTTGAAAAATGTAATTTCTTTAATGTTGCATGCTGTAAGTTTTGTGAAAGTGTACAGTATTCTGTGGGTGACTATGGTTTACCTATTCTCCTTTGATCAGTTTTTCTTGCTATTACAAACAATACTGATAAAAACATCTTTATGTAACTGTGTTACCATGTGATTATATCCAGAGGAGAACTTCATACTAGTACACTTTCAAAAAATATATATATTTTAAAATTAGGATCAAGAGTGATTCAGTGTATAGCTTCAATATAGTGTACTATCGTGCTTGTTTCTCTGTGTCCTTGATGATTTTTTGGTATTAGCAAACTTAAAACTGTTTTCCAGTCAATCACGTAGTTGAAAAAAGGTATCTCCTTTTGACTTCCAAGTTCTTTTATGAGTGACATATAGTCACCATTTATTTTTTTTTTTGGAGAACTACCTATTCTTATTCATAACTCATTTTTCTAGTAGGGTATTCATCTTGCTTATTGCTATATAAAATTCCTCATTTGCTATGTGAGTTGCACATTGAAAAGGCGTAAAGTTTGCCTACAACCAAAATACTTGTTATTTTGACTTGCTTCATAATATTATTTATTTTAGAAATGGATGATGGACCTCGAAGAGATCATTTCATGAGAAGTGGATTTGCCTCTGGGAGGAGTTTGGGAAACAGAGGTAAGTAGCTTTGTCTCCTTAATTTTTTCAACTGTTGAATAGTGGACTGAATAGAGGATTTTATGGCTGTTTAATGCAAAGCTAAATCTGCTATAACTCAGTGTACAGTAGACTTTGTTGACATAATGAGTTGATCATTTTTTCAAATGCCATTATTCTTTTTTCTGTTTTACTTTTTGGGGATAGTAGGAAATAGTTTGATTACATAGATTGGTTAGAAGGTTGGTTAAAGATAGTTGCTTCACAAAGCCACTTCTTAGTGTGTTTATGATTATTGATTTCCAGTAGTTGTCATGGGATGAATGTAAAAGCTTCAGAGTTTAGGGTGAGAAGGACCCCTTTCTTAAGTTTCATGTTTGCATTTCTGCTATCGCATTAATATGAAGAGGTTATTTTTCCAAGCTTGGAATTTTTTATTGTCACTCGTAGAACAACCAGCTCTTGATCTGACTGATAATGACACAGCAAAATAACGTCCTACAGTCCATCTTTAGATTTGATAATAAAATGCTGAAAATATTCTGCACTGTGTTTTATTATAGTGCAATAAGATAATATTAGAATTTCAAATTACATTTTTTTAAAAATCCATATGACCATTTCTTTTATGTGATATCATAAGCAAGGGCTAATTGGTAGTTTTAAATATACATAACAAGCATTGAATTTATTAGCTATTATTCTTTGAAAAACTTTATTGATATGTCTAGATAAAATAATATCTTAATATTACACTCAAGGGAATATTTAATATTTTGATATATTTTAAAATCCTATTTTAGAATAGGTTATGTGATATTTTTTGATGCAGACTTCTAAACATTGTTGAATAAAGCTTTTTTTGATGAGAAAACCGTAATTGAAATTCTACAACAAATTGTTAATTCCATATGTTTTAGGTTGAAATCTACATTAAACTTCCGATCAGAATTCTTTGTAAAATGTTAATACTTAAAAAAATTATCTTTATACTACATATAATCCTGGAAATTCACGAGTATAACTTCTTCCCCTTATGATTCATCTGACATTTTAGTTTCAATCTCTATGGTATTTTTTCTCAGAACTTGCATAGCTAGTAATGTGTTTTTGAAATTGACTCTGAATTGCTTAGACTATAATATTGATTAACTTTTCATGTTCTGTGAAGTATGGCCTAAATAGCATTAACTTCTTGAATTACACACATCTTTAGACTCTGATGAAAATAATGATAGTTACTCATACACAATATTTGTTATTAAAATTTTTTTCGCTCATACAAAATTTTGCATGTGGCTTTAGGAGTTTCATAGGTCCCTCAACTACCTTTTTTAGGATATTACAGAGCTAGATAAGACAGTTTATGAGGATCACAAGACAATGCTTTAATTTTTCCCAGCGATAGTTTAAAGTGGCAGTTTATACTGTTTTGGATATCTGTTGTTACAAGTTTTTGTTTTTGTATTTATTTTTATTAGTTTCAGGTGTACAAAACAATGTAATAGTTAGACATTTATCATTTATATCCATCACACAGTGATAATTCCCCACCCCATGTACTACCCCTCTGACATCACGTAACAGCCATTACATTTCCACTGTCTCTATTCCTAATGTTGTACTCCACTTCTTGTAATTATATATGTGTGTGTATATATATACACACACATATATACATATATATATATATATATATAAATATATATATATTTATAGTTGGCATTCATTATTGTTCAGCTTCAGCTTCAGGTGTACAAGGCAGTAATAAGGCATCTACATCATCCCTGAGGTGGTCTCCCAAGTGGGACAAGTGTCCATTGGATACCCTACAGAATCTTTACAACATTATTAATTACGTTCCCCAATTGACTTTCATATCCCCATGGCCATCTTGTGGTTACTGACTGTGCTTTCGAATCCCCTCACCTTCCCCCTTGTCCCCCCCTCCAATATTTTGTTTTAAATAACCATGCTACTTGCTATAGCAACTCAGCCTTCAATATTCTTAATGTAGTGGTAGAGAAACACGTGGAAAGAAGTTTTACTAAAAGGAGATACAGATAGTTGACTGTGGGAATGTGGAGGAAAAATTGATTATTACTGGAGGACTAAAGGAAGACTTCACCGAAGAGGCGGCCTTTGAACTGGGCTTTTGAAGAATGAAAAGTATTTTGCTGGGAAAAATAGGGAAGCAGGGAATGCCACCCTGAAGGAACAACATATTGGGAGGGACAAAATATTAGAAGGCTGTGTAGAGTATGGAAAATTGGTGTGAATTAAAATGTTTGGTGTTCAGAATTGTGTAGTGAGTGATAAAGCTAAGAAGGCTAATATGGGGAGCTATGTGGAGGGGAGGACAGGGAAGGTGAAGAGGAGTAGTATTCATAGCTTTTTTCTTTATTATGTAGTTGCTTCCTAATTTTAATTTTAAAAGTATAAAAATTAAGAGTGATTTAAGTACAGTAAAAATGAGTAAATAATAAATTGAATTTATTAAAAACAGGATAAGAGTGTAAAATTTTCCTTAGTGATTTTCACACGGGCATAGTGTATGTGTAAGTAGCTGGCTCTATCAGAGTAAGGTTTAATATACAGAAAATCAGAGAGTTGAATTTTCTGATTAAAGGTCACTGGTAAAATAACTAGTAGAAAGCTGTATTTCACTAGTAATAGAGTCGTGTTCATCTTGATTTCATAATTTAACAACTTTTTAAAAAGAAGTTGGTATATTATATCTTTATAAGTTGCTGTACTACTCTCTCCTATCCTTGAAAGTCCTCTTACCCCCAAAGATTCCTTTAATACGTAGTTTTGATGACATGCTTAATTTATATGTTAAAGAATTTTAACTCTATCTGAACTTTTTCAGATGCTGGCGAGTCTAATAAAAGAGAGAATGCATCCACAATGGGTGGTTTTGGAGTTGGAAAGGATTTTGGAAACAGAGGTAACCTGCTTATGATATCTTACAATCAAAACTTGAGTGACCATAAGTTTGCCACTCTTTGAGTTCATATTTCCCTTTATAATACTTAGAAAGTATGTGCCTTTCCCATAAATTTATGAGGATCACAAAGGAATGCTTGCACTTTCTTAGCCATAGTTTAGAGCAGCAGTTTATGCTGCTTTGGTTGTGTCTGCTGTTCTGATTTAGCTTTAGCTTTTTTTTTTTTTTTTTTTTTTTTTTAATAGCTATGCTAGCTGCAGCATCTCTTTAAATTGATTTATCCCACAGGTGGACCCCAGTTCTTTTCTGTATTCAAGATTCCCTTTCCTGCCCCCCAAACAAGAGATCCACCTTATATTTCCAAAGGTGAATTTAAGTCTCCATCTTTACTTGAGCAAAGAATCAGTAGAAGCTTTGAAATTAAATGTTTTTCCTTAAAAACTTTAAAAACTGTGCATCAAAGTTTTTCCCTTAAAAACTTAAAAAACTCTAGATCAAAAGTAAAGTTTACGCTCAAGACCAACAGTGTGTATGTGAAAGACTTTCCCTAACATTTTGGAAAACCCACACTTGATCTTTTTGGGTTGGGGAGTATGGAGGGAAGGGGGCAATTGTAGAGGGTAGTAGAATATAATCCTCTTCTGGACCAACTTCAAAGATTGCCAATATTTAAATGAATAAAGTAACTCAAACCTTAGGTTTTGTGATAATATATTCTTTCTGCAGAGATTATCTATTGAAATTAAATATATGCTTAAGGAACAACTTTTTTGTCATCCAGTCATATATTGAAGGTACAGGGTACTTAATTTTATATGGTAATTGTGTATTAAATTTCCATTGAGTTTTATGCTGGAAGAATATTAGATTTTGGTTGAATCTGAGGTGTTAAGTGACTTATGTATATACATTTTGTATATAAATTTAATATCTGTCAAACAGTAATTGATTAGTCTCTGTATTACAGAAACTAATTTAATATTTTGTAATTTGGATTAAATACTGATTGACAGACATCTTATATTGACAATTAATTTTAAGGTGTATTATTCCTTGAATATCTTTGCACTAAAGATCATTTTAATAAGACTCAACATTTTAAAATTTTATAAAGTATTACTGATGGATGCTTTTAAAATTAATTTTAGAGGCAAGTCTACATACCGCAGATACATAAATCTAGACGCAGGTTTTCATTAAATGAGATTTTGAAAGCAGAGCTTGACGAACGATTTAAAAATTTATTAATTTTTTTCCCCCTTTTTTCTCCTCCCCCCCCAACTCCGGTTCAAGCCATTGTTTCTCAGTCTAGTTGTGTAAGCTCCCTGGCCCATGCTGGTATTATGAATCTAGTGCTCCCCACTGGCTGAGGCAGTCGGTTGCCTGTCGGGTCGTGGGTCACTGGTCATCGGTCAGCCACTCCCAGCAGCCCATGCCGACCTCCAGCTGGCTGTTCACGGCAGCCCACTTCCAGGGAGAGCCGTTATTCACAATCTTAGCTGTAGAGGGCGCAGCTCACTGGCCCATGTGGGAATCAAACTGGTGACCTTGGCTGGCATTTGCATGGCGCTCTAACCACCTGAGCCACTGGGCTAGCCCTAAAAAAATTTTTATAAACAAAAAATTGGCAGAATTTTCTTGTTACTGAGAAGGGAAAAATTACTGAATATTGGATTATAATTTAGTTATCCGTCCTCTGGCAGAAGAAATTATGAGTTAATTTATAAAATTTTAAAAGTTTTCATAGTTTGAAAAGAAAGTATACAGTAGTTATACTGACTATTTTGCCCAATAATGTGTGGAGGAATATATGACATTTGAGGTAATATAACGTTGTTTGACATTTTAACCTTAGTAAATTGATACAAAGCATAAATTGTAATACAGCCTATATGAGTTCTTATTCAGTATTTATATATAAAGTTGTATGTGGTTTATCTTGTTTTAAAGAAGCTTCATAACTAGTAGTCCCTGTTAGGGTTTTTTTGTTTGTTTGTTTTTGTTTTACACCACAGAGGTATAGATGATTGTTGTTTTTAGAAATTTGCAAGTTTAATTTTATATAGGTTTTTCAAATAACAAATTTGAAGAAGGTGATCGCTTTGGTTTCTGGAGAGGTAAGTCAATTTTTTTTGTAGTGACTTTTATAATTTAATGTCTATAGTCCATGCTAAAGAGATACTAAGATTAAGTAGCTTAGTCCGTCCTAATTCTAATTTATCTAAAACCAGATTTATAAAGCAGCTATAGTCAAAGCCTTAACCAAGAATTCAGGTATCCTGATTTGGCCTATTGCCACATGCTTTGATAGTCTGTACGGTGCAACTTTTGAATGCTGGCTGCCTTAAGGACAATATGATAGTAGAAAGAGCAAGTCAACAATGAAAATTATACTTCCAAGTATAAATACAGTTTGGGACATTTAGGTCCCTATTCAGATTCAAATCTTTGACAGTGGAAAAAGATTAATGAGGATGTAGGTCACCGCTGAAATCAAAGACATTTCTGCAAAAAGTACAGACTCTGGTTTGGAGGAATACAGAGAATGATGAGAATAATGTTACTAAAATATAGACTACAATAATTAACAGTGATTTCTCAGGAGAACCTGATTGAGTAGATTTGGGTGAGGCCTTGGAACTTGTATTAAAAAAACTTCCCTAGTGAATCTGATGCTGTTTGTTTGGTAACCACTGATATATAGAATCTTTATAACATAATGCCCTTTGGAGTTTCAGACTTTGTTTCATGTCCCTGCTCTGCTACCTGCTAGTTGAATGATTTGGCGCAAGTTGCTTACTTTCTCGGATCTACAGGTTTCCTATTCTGTAGAATGGAGACCATCCATTTCCATGGGTTCTTAGGCAGACTAAATGAGAATGCATATAAAAGTTGAAAGCTTAGTATCGGACACATTCATGGTAAACAATAAATTCCATCTATTGTCATTAACTATTTGAGATTTGATCTTATACTCTTAATAGTGATTCTCAAAATCAAAACTAAACCAGACCTGATTACCTTAAAACCCTTTCGGAATAAGGTGGGGTTTTAATATATCAAATAAGACTGTTCCCTCCCAAACTAATGTCTGTCTTAGTTTCCCTGCTTCTCTCTGCTTTTTCTCGTATCCCCTTTGAATGAAAACATTGAACTGATATTTGAGTGAAGAAAAACCATCACGATTTTTATCTATTTCTATTTCTACTTGACGTAGTTTCCTAGTTTTTAATCAATTAATATTCAAGATCATTTCCACTTATCAAAGACTTTCCCTTCAGTTGACTTCTTTTAATGGTGGAGGGCTTTTGAGCACAAATTCCTTACAGCACGTGAGAGAACTTCTTCCAAAATGCTCTGTTTGCTTTCCTTTGGTCTAGTCTACTTTTTCTGTTCTTATTCTTAGTTCCCCTAAAATTGAAAAAAAACAACATGGATTGAATTCTTTCATTCTCACATTGTTGGCAAGCTTAGGAGCAAATTTTGATATAATGATAGACTCTGCCCACAAATGCATAGTTTCTACTCTGCACACAAATGCATAGAGTTTTGTGATTGCTATTTTCCCTGCAATCTACTTTCCCCTAGCTGGTATCATGTAGTGATAAGGAGTTCAGATTTTGGACGTGGACACCCTAAGTTTGGGACCCAGATCCTCCTCCTCCTGTCAGTTGTGTTTTTCTGAAAAATATATTGAACTTCTCTGTATTTCATTTTCTCCATTTACAAAATGAAGATAATACCCACCTCACAAGGTTTTTATGAGGATCTGAAAAGCTAATACATGTAATTCATTTAGAATGGTGCCAGACACATAATAAGTTCTGTATGCGTTGTTATTTTTTTACATAATAGGTTGTCACTAATCTTGGGATCGTTATCTCATTTTTGTTTGTGCTTGGCTTTACTTTCTAACTTTACAGAGATAATATATGTAACTTTTTATTTTGAAATAGGTTAAGACTCAAGTGAAGTTGCAAAAACAGTACAGAGGGTTTCCTTCACCCTTCTTCTCCTAATGTATCTTACTTTTCATCCAATTTCTCCTAATCTCATTAACCTATTTTAATTCCCAGTGTAGCCAAAATAACTATAGGTTTGTTTTAGGGGAATAATTGGCTGAAGATAATGTGAGACTTACTTCTCCTTGACAGGTCTCAAATTATTCATAGATTTTTCTGCTATAAAGTATCAAATGTTAGCTATCGTCATTATTTCCGGGATAACCTTCTTTCCAAAATTCTTTCCTATTCAGCCCCTTGTAGTATTGTTAAATCCTGCTTCTAAGAAAGTTGTCTTGATATTAGATGGCTCTTGAGGAATATTTGTCAGTTGACTTTTGCTCAAATAGGCACCCGCAATAAGAGCTTTGGTTGTTTATTGTTAAACAATATTAATTGTTAAATAGATTAGTACTTTTGCACAGGAACTTAACTGATAGCTTCTCACCAGTTTAGCTACTTGATGTCATCACTGAATAAAGGTCTCATATATTAAACATTAATGACATATATAAAGATCCCTTGAAGCCATCTCTGTATTTTCCAAACATGGCTTTGTTGAAATACTCTAGAAAGCTTACAGTTATTACTAAAACCTATATTAATAACATATAATTTTCAATTTTGAAAAATCACTTATTCCTTTCTGTCATTTTACACTTTCAAAATAAATATCTCTGGGCTTGGGTCCCAGGACTTTATTTTTAATCAACTTTCCAGGTATTCTTTCCAGGTCGTGATCCTCATGCCTCTTTAGAAACCCTGGTAATGTTACTTGATAACATCGTTAAAAACAGAAAAGCCAGGATATCCCCAATTTTTTCATTAGTATGAATGGGGAAAAGTTTGCTTATATTTTTACAAACACTAATGCTTCAGGTTTATTAAAAAGGCAAATTGCAGAAATAATGATGACATAAAAAGAATAGTCATGTGTTTCTAGTGATCTATGGCCCACATTTGAAAACCACTTGACTGCTTAATAGTTTAGATATTTCTGAAACTATTTTTAGTCAAATTGACATTTATGAAATTCTTATTTTTTTGGCTTGTGTCTAGCACTTGGCAAATAATGGGTTCTCAATTATATACTCACCACTTAATATTTAGCTATATTAGGTGATTTGTATAGGGAATAAACTGAATAATGTCTTTACATTTCTCTTAAAATTATTTCAGTAATTGTTTATATTTTTAACTTATGAAAATAGTTTTCTTACTAATATATCTTTTGACTCTTTTAAAATGTATTTTAAAAATAATTTTTAAAATTATAATTTTTTATTTTTCAATTACAGTTGACGTATATATTAGTTTCAGATGTACAACATGGTGATACAGTACTATTTTTTGATATTACATCTTAATTATTTAATTATTTAGTTAATTATTTCGATGTTACTCACATGTTAAATTTTTATTCAAGAGGCTTACAATGACTGTGAAGATAATCAAACACGGAACAGAGGGTTTTCTAAGAGAGGAGGTAAGGACCACATTTTTGAACAATTTGTACTTATGATAGAGATACTAAACTGACAAAACTGATTTTGGCAGAGATGAAAGAAAGAGAAATTCTGGTGGTGCAAACCTTTGAAGAAAAATACTTTGGCATATCTTTTATGCTTTTAATGCTTGGGTGAATATTCAGTAGGTGTTCCTCCTACTTTCTGCTGTCACTGGATTTTTTTTTTTTTTCCTCTAAGATCTCCAGAATGTGCCATGAAGTACAGAGGTGGGACTGTAACTGTGAATCTTGGTCAGTCACAATATAGATGATCTGGGATGTCTCTGAATAGGACATAATTGGAGATGTGGGAGAGGGAAGAAATTGCAGATTACTTTTTTTTCAAGTCTAGCAGTACTCCACCATACTCTGCTAATCCTGCATCTAATGAAGTTGACTTGAGGTGATATAAAAAGTGTCATGCTTAATTCTTATCTATAGGCAGACATGTTAAAATAGCAAAAAAAACTATACTGAATTTATAAAATTGCTACAGATGTGCAAATCTACATGTGATAAAAAGTTTATTACATAGTAATCAGATACAGCAGTGTTTTTTGCTGCAATTTGAGGACATCCTTTTTCCTTGCTCATTAGTTAGCTTGTCAAATAGCAGGCCCTCCCTTGTGAAGCTGGGACTTGCTGTGGATTTCACTATAGCCTTGTTAGGGATGTGAGGTGGTAGGAGTTTGGAGGTGAATGAGGGATGGTTATATGTCTCATTAATTGAATCATTTTAATTGCAGGGAGCTGTGTAATGATGGGGAAAAGGTTTAGATAAGGAAAAAAAACCGGATGACTCTTCAGTATTCCTTCCCTCCCCCTTTAACAAGCAGTTTTTTGACACTTAATGTTTGTAAAACATTGCTTTTATTTACAGTTGTGGTTGTTTTCTGCAGAATAGTGAACATGTTCCTCACTATTATATTTTCTTTAAATCAATTTAATTCATATTTAAGTGGTGATATCAAAAGCCAGTTGCAGCTCTTTGTGCTTGAATCTGGCTTATTGACTAATAAGGTGTCTAGCAGGGACAGTCATTTTTCAGGGTTTCCTTGATTTCTGTTGTCTATTGATGTATACATTTGAGGGTGGTCACTCAGTAAATCGAGGTATATTTGTTAATATAAGTGTATCTAGGTTTATATTGAAGTATGACATGATATAGCACCAGACATGGGCACATATCATAAATGTATAGCCCAGTGCTTTTTCACTAACTGAACACACCATAGTGAAATGTGTTCACAAGAATCCAGATCAAAAAGTACAAGTAACTAGCATAATAAAAGCCCCCCTTTAAGCTCATTTTCAATCACTAGACATCCCCCCCAAAGTTAAACTCTATTCTGACTTCTAGCAGCGTAGATTAATTTTGTCTGTTTTTGTACTTAATATAAATGGAATCATACAATAGGTACTCTTTTGTGTCCAGCTTCTGCTTAATTTATTTGTCAGATTTATTCATATTGTTGATTGCTTTGTAGATCATTATCACTGCTATACAAATAGTGATTTTGTTATTCTACTCTTCTGCTGATGATGGACATTTGGATTTCTTTCAGTTTTGGGCAATCTTGAAACTACTCCTGTGAACCTGCTAGTGCATTTCTGTTGGTGACATTGTATATATTCAGAAGTAGAATTGCTGGGTCATAAGTTGTGTATATTTTTGGCTTTAATAGCTCTTGTCAAATGTTTTCCAAGTAGATATACTATGATTCCCATATCCTCACCAATATTTGGTATTTTCTTTTATTTTAACCATTCTGCTAAGTGTGTGGTGGTGTATCCTATTGTGGTTTTAATTTTCATTTCCTTGATGGACTGCTGAAATGTGCAGTGCTTCGTATGTTGATAGGCCATTTGGACATCATCTTTTGTGTAGTACCTATTCAAGTCTTTTGCCCGCTTTAATGTTGGGCGTCTTTATTTTTACCTTTCTATTTGTAAATAATTTAAAACTTACAGAAAATTTACAAGAATAGTACAGGTAATTTCTGTATGCCCCTCATATTGGAAGCCCTCATTTTAATCAAGTCCAGTTTATCCGTCTTGTCTTTTATTGTTAGCGCTTTTTTTCCCTCCTTTTCAAGAACTCTGTGCTCCCTCTAAAGTCATAAAAATATTCTTTTCTATTTTCCTTTTAAAACTTTATCTTTTTAGGTTCCACATTCAGATTGTAATTAGTCTGGAATTTTTTTTTTGTATATGGTATAAGGTTGGGATCAAGGTACATTTCCCCCCATATTGATGTCCAGTTGATTCAGTATCCCTTATTGAAAAGACTGTTCCTGCCACTCTACATTACATAGCTGCCTTTGTCTTAAATTAGGTGGCAGTATATATGTGGACTGTTTCTGGATTTATTTCCATTCCATTGGTCAGTTTCTCTATTTTTACACCATTGTCATATAGACCGTTTACTGTAGTTTTATAAGAGGGTCCTGCTTTCTGGTTGTGTAAGTCTTTCAAGTTGGTTCTTCAAAAGTAACCTGATTTAGTCTTAATCCTTTGCATTTTCATATGATGTTTAGAATTATCTATTCCTAGAGAAAAACCTAATGGGATTGTATTGAACCTGTAGAGTAATTTGGGGAGACTGAACATTTTTACAATATTGGTCTTCAAATCTATGAATATCCCCATTTATTTAGGTCTTTCATTTTTTTCCTTGCGATGTTTTGTGGTTTTCACTATAGAGACCTTATACATCTTTCTGTACCTGAGTATTTGATATTTTGTGATTCATATTTTGTTTGTTTAAACCACATATATAAATTTAATCATTTTAAAGTATATACTTCAGTGGTTTTAAGTATATTTACTATGTTGTGTGACTATCACCACTATGATATTCCAGAACATTTCCCTTTCCCCAAAAAGAAACCCTGTGCCTTTCAGCAATTAGTCCTGTTTCCCCTCTTCCCACATCTTCTGGCAACCATTAATCTATTTTCTATAGTTAATCTATTTTCTGTAGTTATGGATTAGCAAATTCTGGACATTACATATAAATTAAATGATATAATAGGTGGTCTTGTGTGTCTGGCTTCTTTCACTTAGCATGATATTTTCAAGGTTCATTCATTTTGTAGCTTGTGATAGTACTTCCTTCATTCCTTGTTATGGCTGAATAATATTCCACTGTATAGATATACCACATTCTGTTTATTCATCAGCTGATGGACATTGGGTTGTTTCCACTGTGGAACTGTTATGACTAATACTACTGTAAACATTTGTGTATATGTTTTGTGTGAACATATATTTTTATTTTTATGGATTTATATACCTAGGAGAGTCTTATGGTGATTCTTATGTTCAATTTTTTTGAGGAACTGTCAAAATAGTTTCCCATAGCAGCTACACCATTTTACATTCCCACCTATAATGTATGAGAATTTCAGTTTCTCCACATCCTAACCAATGCTTATTAATGTCTGTCTTTTTAATTGTAGCCACTGTAGTGGGTATAAAGTGGCATATCATTGTACTTTTGATTTGCATTTGGTGATTACTTTGATGTTGAACAGCTTTTCCTGTGTGTATTGGCTATTTGTATATCTTCTTTGGAGAAATGTCTATTCAAATCCTTTTCCCATTTAAAAAAATTGGGTTGTCTTTTTTATTATTTTAATAATTAAGCTTATGTATTCGTGATACAAGTGTCATCAGATGTGTGATCTGAAAATATTTTTTCCCTTTCTGTGGGTTGTTTTCTCACTTTCTTGATATTCTGTGAAGCACAAAAGTTTTAAATTTTAATGCAGTCCAATTTATCTATTTTTTCTTTTTTTCCTTGTGCTTTTGGTGTCATACCTAGAAAACCTTTGCATAGTCCAAGGTCATGCAGATTTTCACCTGTTTCCTTCTAAGAATGTTACAGTTTTTGCTCTTTAAGTCTTTGATCAATTCTCAGTTCATTTTTGAATATGGTATGAGGTAGAGATCCAACTTAATTCTTTTGCTTGTAGATACCTAGTTGTCCCAGCACCATTTGTTTGTGTTTTATATTGACATGTGTAGGTGTAAATCTCTTTAGATTTATCCTACTTGGAATGTATTATGCTTCTTGGATGTGTAGATTAATATTTTCCATCAAATTTGGGAAATTTTCAGCTCTTTTTTATTGTGGTAAATGATAATGTGAAATTTGCCGTTTTATCTATAAATATATAAAATTCAGTGGCTTTAAATATCTTCACAGTGTTGTGCAATTGTCACCACTATCTAGTTCCGCAAGTTTTTTTAACACCCAAGCAGAAATCTGTATCTATTAAGCAATAACTTCCCACACCTTCTTCCTCTCAGTCTCTGCTAACCTTTATTCTGTGCTCTCTATGAATTTGTCTTTTCTAAATATTTCATACAAGTGGAATCATACAATATTTACCCTTTTGTATCTGGTCTAATATATTTAGCATAATGTTTTCCGTGTTCATCCAGGTTGAAGCATGTATTAGAACTACCTTTGATTTCGTTGTATGTATATACCGTATATTATTTATCCATTCATCTGGTGATTTACACTAGGGTTTTTACTTCTTTTGGCTGTTGTGAAGAACACATAAACACACATATACCATTATCTATTTGAGTCCCAGCTTTTGCATGTTTTGGGTATATACCTAGAAGTGCAATTGCCAGGGCGTGGGACTGGAATAAGTTAAAATATGCCACAAAGTTAGCTATTCTTACAGATATCAGTCTTTAAAAAAGTGGTTCTCTGAAGCTGCTGCAAGTCTTTGATTAATTTTCAGAGTTTGGAAAACGTTAATTCTGACATATTTGTGCCCATTTTTTCTTTTTTTTTGGAGAAGCACATTTTGGATTTCCTTACTTTGCCATTTTTGTTGATGTCAGTAATCCATATCATTTAAAAATTTACAATTGTTTGCTAATATATAGAAATAAATTGACTTTTGTATATTAAAGGTTTGGTGACCTTGCTAAATTTATGGTGAGTAGCTTCTTTAAATGAAAAAAAGATCTTTATAGAAACATAAAGATCTTTTTTTGACTCATTTGTTTTCCTGAGATTGTTACCCGTCTTTAAGACTGTAAGAGATTGTCAGCTCTCCCTTATGAAATGCGGAATATACCTCATAAGAGGACTCATGTCACTTTAAAAAATACGTTAATATTATCTTTCGAAAAGTGATAGTTAAAGGGTAAATATTGAAATATTTCTATAACTCAGGAAAGCATAGAATATTCTATTACAATTACTTTTACAAAGAGCAAGTTCATTTAGATATTTGAGTTGCTGCTGTGTGTGGAGTTATTAAGCTGTAGATACCAGAGCTACTGAGGCATCATGTAGTCATCGGCTCAGCAGAGAAGGTAGGTTTGAAAAGGAACAGAAAAGAACAGAGTGATTAAAAACATGATGGATGGATTAAACATTTAATACAGATGAATAGAATAAATAAATCCAAAGATAGATCAGAGGAAATTCTCTAAATTTGGAAATGGAACACAAGAACACCATTAACAGATATGGAAGATAGACTAAGAAGTCCTGTTATTCCAACATGTGTTTAAATATCTTCTGAGGAAAGAACAGAGAAAATTGAGGGAAGGGAAGGAGAGAAAACGAGACTATTCAGAGATAGATTAGACTTTTCCAGAGATAAAGAGGTATAAGAATTCTGAGCAAATTAAATCAGAGCAAATTCACACCCTTGTGCATGTATTGAAATTACAACATTATGAAGATAAAAAGATCTTTAAAACTAGCAGAGAAAATAAAAGCCAGATCCACTTGTAAAAACTAGATTGAGAGCAGAACTTTTTTATTCCATAAAGGTAGAGATCAAATTATAGTAGAATTCAGAATTCTGAGGGGAATAGCTCTAAATCCTATTGGTGTACTTGTATTCATATAATTTAGGTGTCAGAGAGAAATAATACCATTTAGATAAAAATGGTATGTAGTACTTTCAGACCATGGAGGAAAGAAGTATTAAATCATTTCTATAAGTAAGAAGGAAACTGAATAGGAAAAAGGAGTGAAAAGCAATGATGAGCCAAAATAAGTAAATAAAAATTTTTAAGTTGGTAAACGTATTGATAACCCTAAATAAGTATTGACTGTATAAGCTAGCAATAATGATGACTAATTAAGGGGTTTTAGAAACATGAAAGAACTGAAATACTATCAAAGAAAAGACTTAAGTTGTTTTGCTAGCTTAGTAGGAAGGAGAATAGAAACTCATTTAAAGATTTCTTAATTATGGTAAAATTGAAAGGTAATCAAAAAAGGGTAAAATAAAAAGTATAACTTACTAATGGAGGAAATCCAATAGAAGGACAGGGCTTTGTAGGAAGGAGTTTAGGTTGAAAATAATTAAAATATTCATGGTGAAATTAAAGAATATCAGTAAAAGCATAAAATAAAGTACAGCGTTTGGGGACATCTAATAGGACAGAAAGGACAACAAAAAGCATTAAAAAACAGTAAAGATAAAATACAACATAAAATGGTAGAAATAAAAATCCTTATATGAGTAATCATAATATATGTAAATATATGTCAGTGAAGAACTGAAAATAAAGAGAAAAAAATGTCAGTCTAATAACCAAAAGAAGCTGGTATAGAAACAGGAGATAAAATATACTCTGAGGCACACATATTAGTGATAATTAATAATGAAAGACATGTTCACTGGGAAGACATTACAGTTCTGAGCATGGTTTGAATCTAACAACATATTCTTAACACATATAAAGCAAAAACATACAAGAAAACTTTGCAAATCCTACTTAAACCCTTATTAATCCTAGATTTACACCATTTTCCCTTCAAAAACTGATAGCCCAAGCAGAACAGAAGTAAGACTATAGATTTCAATACCAGTTGCTGAGCTTAATTTAATATTCCAGTTTGGAATAATACACCCCCAAATGGCAAATTACATATTCTTTTTCAGCAAATGGAAAATACATTCAATTTGATCATTTATTACGGCCAAAAGGAAGTCACAAAATACACCATAGAATTTATATCAAGACCAGATCCTCTTGTTAAAATACAATAAAAGTAGAAATCAATAGCAAAAAGCCTAACCCTTGTGGTATGGAAGCTGAGTTTCTCAGTTTATAAATAATAATTTATATGGAAATAATGAAATATTTAAAACTGACAGTAAAAACAGAACATCAAAATTTATGGGATGTAGCTAAAGCAGTTAGCTTTTAAAGGCAATTTTATAGTCTAAAATGCATCCATTTAGGAAAGAAATTAGTGCCTTAGTGTTCACTTTAAAAAAGAAAGAAGAAAACTCATTAGAGGAAGTGAAAAAGATGATAGACAAAAGAAATACTAACAGATACAATGGAGTGTTACTCAGCAGTAAAAGTGAATGAAGTACAGTTTCACATAGCAACAAAAACAAAGGTTATAAAAGAAACGGCGAAGAATATATTCTGTATGATTCCATTATACATTAAAGCTTAAAAACAAAGTTAAACAATATGTTGAGAAAAGGTAAGTACATAGTTGGTAAAATTAAAATAAAACCAAGGCAATGAAAAACAATTCAGGATATTGGTTGGGTCCGGGGTGGTTCCCAGGGGAAAGGAGGGAAACATAGGGCAAAAGACAAGCATGGATGACAAAGGTATTGGGAACATTTTAGTCTTAAACTGGGTGGTGGGTCTATAGGTTTTCATTTTATTTTAAACTTACATATGTTTTATACATTCTTTTATTCATACACACACGAAAATAACATACCTAAAAATAAGAAAAGCGGATGAAAAAGATATACTTTCTTGAAGAGAGAAGTTCTGACAAGGTTTCTTGAAAGATAAAGAGGCACAAATAAATAATTTAGAATAAAGAAGTGGGTGTAAGTGTTGATAAACAAATTGTTGCTAAATTGAGGAGTGCTTTGTAAGGTGTAGGTAGATAATAGATGCATAACTGTGAATCTACTTTGAATTAGTTCTGCCCCGTTTTATAAATAGGCTTTAAAAATACGTATAATCGAGTATCAAGAAATAATCATATGTAGAATTTTTACCTTTATTGATCAGTTTCTTTAAGTGTAAATAGTTGCAAGTTCAAAAACAATCTCAATTTTTAAAATTTCCTACCCACTTAGCGTTTTGGTTTTGAATTGATCTCATTCTGTCGTAGGTGGGATCACATTTTACTTGAACTGTTTCTACTGAAGTTTTGGTATTCAGTTGAGTTAAAAATGTATTGTTTATAACAGGAAATCTGACTTTGTAAGTGCTTGTATGTCTGTGTTTTGAAAGTATGATGTTTACTATGTTTTATGGGGAGCAAATATAAGCATAGACTAGTTTGATCCTTTTGTGGATTGTGCAAATCCTTTTAATGGTGCAATTGTGGCAACTTTCAGTATTTTACAAGTGACACTTTTTCCTTTTAGTCATTTTTAGTTTTGATTCCTAAAGCAAGCAGTGGAATTTTCTTTTTTAATTGTAGCCATATCTACTTACATTAGTAAAGTTGAACATTAACAGGTCAATATGGCATTTCATTTTGGTAACTATCTAAAATAATTAATGCCTCAAAATATTTAACATCATTGAATTATGCAAGGATTAAGTTAAATCTGGCCACTGGATCCCCAAGATTTCTTTGTTGTTTTTTTGTGTGTTGTTTTTGTGTGTGTGTTTTAATATTTTAGGTTATCAAGATGGAAATGATTCAGAAGCTGCAGGCTCATCCAGAAGAGGTGGAAGAGGCCGTGGAGGACTGGGTCTAGGAAGTCCAAGTTAGTAGCGCATTGCAAATTGTGTGCTTCATTAAGAAGGAAACGATTAAAAATAACACCTATCACGTAAGGTCGTTATGAGGATTATATCAGAATAGCTTAGTACAGTGGCTGTACATAATCACCGATAGTGTTCATATTATTTTTTAGACACATATGTAATTGCATACTGGTTAAGTTGGGATATGTGAATCTTTTTAGAAGACTGTGTGACTTAGTTTTTAATGTTAAATACTGTTGTTTTAAAGCCTTGATAATGTAGCTGACCTTTTAAGTATGTGGCCTTCTCTATGGCTCTATTTACCAATATACCTTCTTTCACCAGTGTAGCTTCCTACCTTGAATTCCTCCAGCCATCTTTCCTTGGAGCTAAGATACTGTCTTCAGAAGTCACTGTTGGGTTGCATGTATCTCTTAGCAGAAGAGGACAGATAGTGGTTTTGAAGCTAAAAACATAAATTTGTAATAGTGATTTACTAGATGTGTAGCAGATTAGTGGTAGCAGAATGGTTACTTTAAAAAAGAATAGGGACCTGGAAAATTGCTGTACATGACTGGTAAGGTTTGATTTGACAATGGTGGGTGCAAAGGGTGCTTGCTATTCTGGAGAATAAGCAGTGAGATGAAGCCATGCGAGGTTTCTGGTAACCATGCTACTTTTTTGGGGGTGATTTAACTTTTGCTTATATCATATTTTGGCATAGCATTGGTCCTTTTATAAATGAATTTGAATAACAATTTAGAAGAAGTAATTTGTAATTGAAGGAAATAATTGGTGGAGAATCCTTTGTGCAATACTTAGAAAAATACTCATTGTGATTCCTGTTAAACTTAATTTATCCCACATCTTTTAACTTCTGGCACTATAACTTGGTTATTTCTTTTTACTGCATGATTTAAAAACTTCTTAAAAGTGACATAGTCTAATTTTATAATCTACAAATCTAGATAGTGAATGTGAACAAGATGAGGGGACACAGCGCATTGGTGGCCCTTTTGGATCCAGAAGACCAGCTTTAAGTGGCTCAGGTGAGAAATAGAATTTATTACTGAATACTAATCATTTATATATGCTTTCAGCTCTAGGATTAGTAAACCTAATATATATGTTTAAGTACACATATACTAGATTGGTTTATGATTTTCTCTGCTTTTTAGATCTGTAGGCAAAAATAGATGGACAAGTTTGCGTCCCTTATAAAATTTGTACACTGTGGATTATTTCTTCTCTCTTAACACCAGTTAATTTGAGGTGTAAATTATACTTTTAATTAGAGGAAGTAAAATGCAATTTGCTTTGGTTTCGAAGGAAGGATTGCGAGTTAGGAGATTTGAGGAGAAAGTGAAAAAAATAAGAACAATTGTTGATGAATGCTCAAATATGGGTAAATAAACTGTGGTACATGGGATATTATTCAGCACTAAGATGAAATGAGCTACCAAGCTATGAAAAATATGGAGGAATCTTTAATGCATATATTACTAAAGGAAATATGTCAATCTGAAAAGGCTAGATACTACATTATTCCAACTATGTGACATTCTGGAAAAGGAAAAATTATGGAGAAGGGTAAAAAGATAAGTGGTTTCCAGGAGTTAGTGGGGAGGGATAAATAGGCACAGCATGGAGGATTTTAGGGCAGTGAAAATACTTTATGATGATGGATACATGTCACTATGTATTTGTCTAAACCCTTAGAATGTACAACACCATGAATGAACCTAATGTAAACTATGGACTTTGATTATGTGATTATGATGTCGCTGTAGTTTCATCAGTTGTAACAAATGTACCAACTGGTGGGGGTTGCGGATAGTGGGGTAGCGTATGCTGGTATGGGATCAGTGGTGTACATGAGAAATCTCTGTGCCTTCTGACCAATTTTGATGTGAACTTAAAACCGCTCTAAAAAATGAAGTCTTTAAACAAATGTTCAGATGAGAAAGAAGTTTAAATATAATGTAGACTTAAGAGATAGATGGATTAAGGGACTAGGAATCATGAGCAATTACTCAATATTTGAGTAGAAGTAGCTATATGGTTGATGTCCTTGTGGAGAAGCTGTATTTTCTCTAAATATTCTACAAAACAATGCCTTACAGGTAATGGAGACGTTTATCAGACCAGAGGTGGCAGTGGAAGTAGACGAGGTGAGTTTTTATTTGGTTAAAATTACTGTAATCTGTTTAATTTTTGAAGTTAAAAGTAACTGTTAACTGCTTTTATACACTTTGAGGAGTATATATTTGCACAGCCTGTTTTGGAGAGTTATTTAATACTCTTCAAGCCAGCAATTCCATTATAGGAATTATATACTATAGCTATATTTGCTCAATACATGTACAAGGTTGTTCACTGAAGCTTCATTTAAGTAAAAACTGAAAATCACCTAAAGTTCATCAATAAATAACTTTAATAAATAATATAACCATAAAATAGGATACTGTGCAGATGTTTAAGATTGAGCTATATCTATGTGTACAAACCCTTATTATATTAAAACGATGTTTTGTATCATGAGATAGTTATGTGATTTGGTATAGGGGATGAAGAAAGTTCAGTATACATGATTTGGTACTATGAAAGTTTTTTTCAGGGTTATAGATACTTAACTGTCATAGCAAAGTTAAAATGCTTTCCTGACTAGTAAAACAGTGAAGCTTTTTGATGTCTCTGAAAAATTGTTGGTGAACATTATTAGTCTGCAAGCATTCCAAGCTACAGCTCCCATGAACTATTTATTCTCCCCTGATTCTTGGATTCTTCATTTTAGAAAGAGTTTATTAGTGGCTAGTTAAACCATATCTTCTACAGAGGCTCACATGTTTGAAAAAGGATTTCAAGATCTTTTTGTGGACAAGAAAATTGGCGGACTCACGTGTATAAATGTTATATCTAGTTAGCTTTTCAAGTCTAATGCAGAATTTACTCTGTTTTGTGATAGTACCTGAAAGTGGCATGAGTAGTTTAAAGATCAGAAAGGTAGTGTATAGAAAAGAGTTAACAGGCCTGACTGCTGTTTGTTAAGTCCTGCCTGTTACAAGGTTGGTCCTTGCCTGGCATCTGGGTAGTTGGATTTGGGGAGGGCTCTCACCACCGTGACTGGTAAGAATGGCTCATTATGCCTGAACTGTTTGTTCAGCAATGTGGTTTATGCTGAATACCTGCTTTGTTTCTGGGAGTCTGGAATTTTGGTATGTGCCAGGCATGAAGGTGGCTACATTGTCAGCCCCTCATAAAAACCTTGGATACTGAGTCTCTGATGAGTAGACAACATTTCCAACGTGTTATCACAACTCCTTGCTGGGGGAATTAAGCAGGTCCTGTGTGACACCAGTGGGAGAGGACTCTTGAAAGCTTGTGCCTAGTTTTCTCTGGACTTTGTCTCAGGTACCTTTTACCTTTGCCGATTTTGCTCCCTATCCTTTCACTGTAATAAGTCATAGCCATGAGTATAACTATATTCTGAGTCCTAGGAAATCACAGAACCTGGAGATAGTAGTGGGGACGTCTCAACACATGTGGATTTTTAGTTCCTTTTAGAAAATGTATTCCTTTGCTGAGTAATATAGGAATTAGGTGACATAACAGCTGTAACAAAAACAGTAATATGTAACAGTGTTATCTGCATAAAATCAGCATTTTGAATGCTAAGCAAACTTAAAATGTTCAAGATTCTATTTATCTTAATTGTCTCAAGTGTTATTTGTACAAAGGGACTTTAAAAATGTCTGTCCAGTTTTAGAACTTGTTCTCTTGGAAGACACGTAATTAAAATGAAGAGGTGCACAGCCTTGTATCTTGACTGATTGTCACTATGGATTTCTTTACTAGGTGGTTACAAAGGTTTAAATGAAGAAGTAATAACAAGCTCTGGAAAGAGTAAGTTTTACTTTAGATAAGGTATTTGATTTTTATAGTGAGAGTTCTTTTACCCCTCAATTTTTAAAAACACTTACCTCTTTTTGGGTTTGATTCCCTTTAAGATTCTTGGAAGTCAGAAGCTGAAGGAGGAGAAAGTGGTGACACTCAAGGTATATTAATTTTTGTGTGGTCCACAGAATGTATATTGCATTTTAATAAAAATGCAAAATATTTAAAAGGGTTAACTTTAACATTTGAAGTGATAACTTGAACAGTAAATATTCGAAAGTTCTACAATATTTCAAATTTGATTTTGTCACTTTTTGTCGATTTTCCCTCTTATTTTCCTTCTAGTCCTTGTAATGTAGATTCTGTTTTTTATTTAAATTCCAAGGACCAAAAGTGACTTACATACCACCTCCTCCACCTGAGGATGAAGACTCCATCTTTGCACATTATCAGACAGGCATAAATTTTGACAAATATGATACTATTCTTGTAGAAGTATCTGGACATGATGCACCACCAGCAATTTTGGTCAGTGTAATAATTATTTCTGTATTGATTATGCAGCAAACTTTGGTTTTAAAATATATGGTATATTTCTTTAAGTTGATATTAAAGAATACGAAAATTTCATCTTCAGTATCTAATGTCTTAGGTTGGAAAATTAGAACCATGTCTACCATCTACAGTAGAATGAATTGCCATGTTGAAAGAGAGGGTACTGTGTTTCATCTCCACCTCTCCAAACCAGGATGAAAATTTTATTTAAATTTATGAAAAATGATACTTTTCATAGAGATTTAAGATTTCTGCTTCCTAAGTATGTGAGACAGTGTGTCTTAGGGGAGTGCTTTACTAAGGAGTCGGGGAGCTCACAATCCCATTGATTATGAGCCACTGTTACTGGTCAGATTTATTTGTATCTCACAAGTTTTAAGGGGGCAGAAAAAGTGTTTTTAGAATCACTGTCTACTCCTTAATTCTATCAAGTAATAACATACAGGTTCTGGATGTTACTTTGAGTGGGGGCATATTAGTAAAGTAACTTTAGTATATAAAATGGAATTAACAAAAACTTGAAACTAACTCAAATGGAATATGTTTATGAATGATCTTCATATGATACATGGAATTTAATTACCCCCTCCCCCACTTTTAGACTTTTGAAGAAGCTAATCTCTGTCAGACACTGAATAAAAACATTGCAAAAGCTGGTTATACTAAGCTTACTCCTGTGCAAAAGTATAGTATTCCTATTATACTAGCAGGACGCGATTTGATGGCTTGTGCTCAAACAGGATCTGGAAAAACTGTAAGTCATTTTCTCACATGTATTCTGCCCTATTTTCAAATTGTTAATGTTTTTTGAACTTTGATTCTTACCAAGTCACTTGAATCTCTTTTGTTGGATTATAGGTTTGTAGATAATTTCAGTGAACTGTAATAAATATTCATGTTTTTACTTCTGATTTCTGGTTTTATCGAGGTTTGTGTACTTCTGAAAAAAGAATTTTGGACTATTTCTAGAGTAGTTTTGCAGCTAGTAAATGTTTAATCCGTTTCTAAGTGTGTTCAACTTCTTCTGGAACATGGTAGTATCTATAATAAAATGATTGAACGTTAAAGCACCAGAGGTTATAAAACAGAAAGGGAGAAAATAATTTATGTAATAATTTATGATACAGTTTTGGAGTCAAAATGAGAAATAGCTGTATGCATTGCATAGCTGTATGAAGTGACCTCGGGTTATGCTAACTCCAAAAGAACTCTGATGAGACCAGATTAGTTTTAGGACGAATCTGTGGGATTTTTCTATTGAATAGGGTTCTATGAGTTGAGTCTTAAAGACCATAGTTTCCAAAATCATAGAATCTTGGGTTTAGTCGTAGTCAACCTACATGGTAGAGTCAAAGGGGAAATAGGTGAACTGTGTAATACAGCAGCTGAAGTACAACTTAAACATAGTTTTGGAGGTAGATTTTAGTGTCTTATTTGTTTAATGAGAAAACTATTTGTCTTGCCAGATGTAATTTCAATAACGGCGATGTGGTTAGTAATCCAAATGATTAAATATTGGACGTTACTTACCCTGCTTGTGGACCACCTTTGTCATACATTCTGAGTGATAATTTTATTATTACCCCAAAAGGACTCATTCAGAATAGCTGCTAAATGCAGTGATTTCCATGAAGTTAGAGCTACATTTCCCTCTACAAATAAGTTAATGTTCCTTAATTTGTTTAGTATCCATGGGTATGTTTTTTTCTTGACTAAAAATATTTTGATAGGGTAGATTAACTTTATTAAACAATTTGTATAATATAAACATAAGAGCTAAATGTTAAAAATTTACTGAAGTAAAAAAATTGTTTTCCTTTCTCATTTTAAATTTACCACCAAGATGGAAGGAGACTCTAAAGGCTATAAGGGCATGAGGAATAGGTTTCCACAGGGAGAAGGATGGTGTATTATAAATTTGTAAATTATGCAATTTAACTTCTAGGCAGCTTTTCTCTTGCCAATTTTGGCTCATATGATGCGTGATGGAATAACTGCTAGTCGTTTTAAAGAACTGCAGGAACCAGAGTGTATTATTGTAGCACCAACTCGAGAACTGATCAATCAGATCTATTTGGAAGCCAGAAAATTTTCTTTTGGGTAAGTACATCTTACCCAAAATCTGGAGTGCCACTCACAAACAAATTTTTCTTTAGAGATTTTTCTCACTTATTTCAGGAAGATGATTAGCGTCACTAAATTGAAATGTATTTTTTCATTATCTTGTTTATAGAATCCCTGCTTATTTTTATTTAAAAAAGAAACATTAAAAATTAGATGATAATAGAAGTAAAATGATAAGAAAATATTTAACATTGGTATATTTTCTGGTAGCTTTTAATGAATTTTTAAAAAATGAACTAGGGTGTTCCTAATAATTTTCTGTTCTTTTACACATAACTTCGTAATATGGAAAATTGCTTATTTTGTAATCATACCTAATCTTTAATGACTTTAAGATTGTTCATGTATATATATTTTACTTCCCTATTTTGAGGCAATTAGGTTGTTTCTATTTGGGGCTACTCTAAATAAAACTAAAATGAACAGCTTCTATAAACTTTTTCTATCTTTATGTTTTTAGTCTTTTCTTAGATTTTTATAAATTTAATGCTAAAGAGTATGAACTTATTTTAAAGCTTGCATCAATGTACATTTCTACCAGCAGTATATACTTTGGATGCCAGCAGTATCTATTTCACTATACACTTTGCCAATATTTGGTATTGTATTAGTTATCTATTACTGCTTAACAAATTACCCTAAAGCCTAGTTGCTCAAAACAACAAATATTATCTCAGTTTCTTGAGGTTAGGATTTGGAGAACATAGCTGGGCGCTTCTGACTTGGGATCTGTTATGAAGTTGCAGACAAGATGTCAACCAGGATTGCAGTCACCTAAGGCTTGACTGGACCTCTCCAGAAGGATGCTTGATGTCCTCTGGAAATAACAAAGGGCTTCCCTTAGATAGAGTGACCAATGAGAAAGAGCAAGGAGGCGACTACAATGGCTTTTCTGAAATAGTCTCAGTCAATTTACCACATTCTATTCATTACTAAGCAAGTCACTAAATCTAGTCCATACTCAGGACTGGCTATGTAATTTGCTGGAACTAGTGCAAAATGGAAATACATGTTCTTTGTTCAAAACAAGAATTTTAAGACAGTAAATAGAACATTAAACCAAGCTCAGGGCTCTTTTAAGCTTGGAACAGATTGCACACCTATGACGCCAGCCTTGCACACACTTAAGGAGAAAGGGAGTTAGGATCCATTTTTGAAGGAAGGAAGGCATATTGAAGAATTTATGTACATTTTAAACCACCACAGTCATTTTCATTTTAAAAATTAATTATTAAGATGTTGAACTACTTTTTGAATGCTTAATAAATTTTCTTTCATGAATTATCTACTTGTTATCTACCAACTTATATATTGGGATCTTAGTGTTTTTCTTTACATTGTTTTTAGAACTGTGTAAAAGCTGTTAATCTTTTATTTTGTATAAATCATTTTGTTTGAAATGAGAGCAGAACATTAAATTATTAAAATCCTTGTAATATCAAGTTTGATAGGTCTTTTGAGAAAAGTAGATGTATATTGCTTATATCAGTGTATCTTTATTGTTAAGACCCATGTACTACATTGCTTTTTCTGATTTTACATCAAGCTAAAATATAGCAATATTTTTTCTCTTTTTAAAATTTATTATTTTTTTTAGTTACAATTGACTTTCAATATTATATCAGCTTCAGCCATACAGCATAGTGGTTAGACATTTATATGATTTATGCAGTGATTCCCCTGACTAGTCAAGTACACCCGGGTGGTATACATAGCTGTTGCAACATTATTGACTATATTCTCTGTGTCGTACTCTATATCCCCATGACTATTTTATAACTACCAATTTGTATTTCTTAACCCCTTCACCTTTTTCACCCAGCTCCCCAACCCTCTTCCCCTCTGACAACCATCTTTGTTCTCTATGAGTCTGTTTTTATTTTGTTTGTTCGTTTATTCTGTTCTTTATATTCCACATATAAGTGAGATCATGTGGTATTTGTCTTTCTCTGAGTTATTTCACTTAGCGTAAAACCCTCTAGGTCCATCCATGTTGTTGCAAATGATAAGATTTGATTCTTTTTTATAGCCGAGTAATATTCCATTGTATATATGTACCACATCTTCTTCATCCAGTTGTCTATTGATGGGCGCTTTGGTTGCTTCCATATCTTGGCTATTGTAAATAGTGCTGCAAGAACACAAGGGTGCATATATCTTTTCGAATTAGTGTTTTGGATTTCTTTGGATACATACACATGAGTGGAATTGCTGGGCCATAAGTTAGTTCTGTTTTTAATTTTTTTGAGGAACCTCCAAACTGTTTTTCGATAGTGGCTGCACCAGTTAGCAATCCCACTAACAGTGTATGAGGGTTCTCTTTTCTCCATATCCTCACCAACACTTTAAAATATAACAGTATTTTTAAAAAACAGAAATGTGTATAGTAAATTCAGATAACATGTATACACAAAATGAATATTTGTACATGGATATTTGTTGCAACATTGTTGTGGCAAAAGACTGAAAGTAAATGTTTAGCAGTTGAAGGCTGGTTAAATTAAGGTACATTTGGAATAGTAATGCTAATAACTAAGTTATTAAATAGCATATGCTAGGTTTAGGTGTTTATATATAATTCATTCAGTCCTCACAATAGTGGAAAACAAAGAATCCATTTAAAGCTGTGAGTTTATTTAATAAAACATGATATTTTCCTATACTCTTGCTCCCCAGTTCTTTAATTCTCTTCTTCACAGTTACACTATTAACAGTTTCATATGAATTATTATAGAAATAGCTGGTGCACATGTATGCATTTTAATCCTCTTCTTGGCAAATGGTAGCATACTAAGCTGCTGTCATCCTATTTTTTTAAAATGGTGTATGTTGGAGGTAATGCTTAATCTGAAACCGTCCCTTTCTCTTTTTGAATGCAGAGTATCCCTTTGTGTGGATGGATTATAATTTTAAGTCTTCTATTGTTAAGACGCTTAGATAGTTTTCAGTCTTTTGATAGTAAAAATAATGTTGGCAATGAATGTCATTGTACAGTCATCTTTTCCCATTATAGGAACATATCTGAAGGGTGAATTCCTATGTGTGAGTTTATTGGGGGAAAAATTTAATTTTTAAATTTTAATAAAGACTAAAATTGTGAAAGGGGTTGTATCAGTTTACCGCTTGAGTGTCCATTTATGGCTAACATGGTATTATCATAAGTAAGAAAAAATGTTAGTCTTCATTTGTTTTCCTTTTAAGAGTAATGTTGAACTTAAAAAATGTTTCAAAGTCATTTGTACTTTTAATGAGCCATTTGTTCATGTTTTTGGTCTATTTCTGTGTAGGGGGTGGTAGTATTTATCATGGTTTTTGAAGAGCCCTTTATCAGATCGGTTAAAAAATATTTTTTTTCCATGGTTTTTCAACTTCTTCCTGGGAAGAACTTAACTTTTTTAAGATTGCTGAATGTATTAGTTTTTTTCTTTATGGAGTTTGTTTTACATCTTGTTAGAAACAAAAGTCTAACTTTCAAGTAAGTAGAAAATGACATTTATTTTTCTTGTCAATAGGACTTGTGTAAGAGCTGTTGTTATATATGGGGGAACCCAATTGGGACATTCCATTCGACAAATAGTACAAGGCTGTAATGTATTGTGTGCTACTCCTGGGAGACTGATGGATATCATAGGTAAAGAAAAGGTAGGCTCTAGAGGGATGACAGATTTTTGGAATTGATTAATATTTTTTTTTGTATGGAAAAAGGAGAGAATGGTGTAAAAATAGATAAATGTATTAGAGCACCATTTATATATTAGGCCCTCATCTTGTTTTGAATGTGTTCTTATGTAATTCTTAAAATAATTTCAACAGAAAATAAATAGTATTTTCCATTTCATACTTGGGAAAACAAACACTGTAATTTTGTAATTTATTTAAAATTCCCCAGTTAGCTCTACTAAGTGATAGGGTTAGGGTTAGAATCTGGATCTGATTCCAGAATCCATATCCTATACCCAACTACCGTACACTGGGAGAAAAATGCAATGAATGCTTTTATCTAGCTTCATATATGTCTTGATGAATTTTTTTTTTCCTGGGTTGAAAGCCTTTGTGGCATCAGTAATTTTGTTTCCTGTTTTAGGGTGGGAGTGTTATTAACCAGGATTGTTAATTTTCTAAGTCTTTAAAAAGAGGTTTTAAGGCTATGTAACTATTTTAGGTATTCACCTAACACATTACTGCACCTTTAAATCAATATGCTAAGTTCATTTTCATGAACCTGATTTGCTTTTGATAGCTCTTCTCTAAAGGAGTTACTCAAAACATGATCCTTCTGTGTCAAGGCATTCTTCTTAGAATACTTAAGAGTATCCAGAGAAATCCACCTTGATTTCTCACTAAATATTTTCCACGGTGATACAAAAGTCAGTTGTTTCCTTTTTGTAAGTGTGTGTGTGTGTGTGTGTGTGTGTGTGTGTGTGTGTGTGTGTATAGCAAGAAGTGTTCACGCAAAGGTAAGAGAAGTTTCCCAGTTGCTTCTGAGTGGTTAGAGAATTTATTAAGGGTTTAAAGGAGTTAGAAATAAATTTGCTATTTATAAGATGTTTGTATATGTCGTCCTGTTAGGAAATTTTATTTCTTCCATTAAAGAGTCTCACTTTATCAGATAACACAATCTAGATTTGTGCTGTCCAGTATTCACTAGCCATATGTGGCTATTTTAACTCTAAAAATGATCTAAAATTAAAAATTCAGTTCTTCAGGCAACTAGCCACATTTCAAGTGCTTAATGTCTGCATGTACCTGTGGCTAACATATTGGACAATGGAGGTATAGAATGTTTAAGTAAGGTCTGTTGTGCAATATTGATCTAGATTTTTGGTTTCTTTTAGTCTTAATTTATAAAATATTTTACAACAGTAGAGAAAATTGAGAGCTGAAATAAACAGTGATAGTATTATCTAAGCATAACAATTCTCATCATTTTATGAATTGATTTCTAATCTTCATTTTTAAGAATATATTAATAGTTGGAATTGTGGAGAATATCTTTAGTTTAATATATTAACTAGTATGCATTCTCTGCTCTAACCTTTGAAAATATCCTTGAAGATTGGTCTCAGACAAGTCAAATATTTAATTTTGGATGAAGCTGATCGCATGATGGATATGGGTTTTGGACCAGAAATGAAGAAGCTAATTTCCTGCCCAGGAATGCCATCAAAGGAACAGCGCCAAACCCTTATGTTTAGTGCAACTTTTCCAGAAGAAATTCAAAGGTAATTTTTTCTTTTTGAAAATAATTGTACATACTTTTATGGAAGCAGAAACAATATGAATATCCTATTTTTGGGAGAGTTGATTTTTTTTAATTTAAGATTTTAACATAAGTAGTTTAAAACGTCAATGTATTCCTAAGACGTTTACCATATTTTTAATTGTTTCTTAGCTTTATTTCTGGTTGTGCATTAGCACCACATTTTATTAAAATGTGTATGTGTGTGTTATAGCACAGAACCTAGGTAGGATTTAGTAAGTGCTTACTAAGTGAAGTTATTTTTATAATTGTGCCTTCTCTTCAAACCAACATTGTAGAGCTTGGGAGAATTGGGCCTTTGGTAGAAAATTGGCATACCAATTGTTGGCAAATATTTGGGTATCATACTACATACCATGTGGTCAGGTGAATTCTGAGATTAGGATGACACACCCCTGCTAAAATGGTGACTCTTCTTCCTGCCTGCTGGTCTCTTGGACACGAGGGAGCCTGAGTGCACAGAGAGCAGTTTTTTTTTTTAAATTTAATTTTATTAAATTTATTGGGGTGACAATTGTTAGTAAAATTACATAGATTTCAGGTGTACAATTCTGTATTACATCATCTATAAATCCCATTGTGTGTTCATCACCCAGAGTCAGTTCTCCTTCCATCACCATATATTTGATCCCCCTTACCCTCATCTCCCACCCACACACCTCCCCTTACCCTCTGGCAACCACTAAACTATTATCTGTGTCTATAAATTTCTGTTTCTCATTTGTTTGTCTTGTTCTTTTGTTGTTTTTGGTTTATATACCACATATCAGTGAAATCACATGGTTCTCTGCTTTTTCTGTCTGACTTGTTTCGCTCAGCATTACTCTCTCAAGATCCATCCATGTTGTCACAAATGTTCCTATATCATCTTTTCTTACTGCCGAATAGTATTCCATTGTGTATATATACCACAACTTCTTTATCCATTCATCTATCGAAGGACATTTTGGTTGTTTCCATGTCTTGGCCACCGTAAACAAGGCTGCAATGAACATTGGAGCACATGTGTCTTTATCTCTAAATGTTTTCAGATTTTTTGGGTACATACCCAGGAGAGGGATTGCTGGGTCATATGGCAATTCTATTCGTAATTCTTTGAGGAACCTCCACACTGCCTTCCATAACGGCTGCACCAGTCTGCATTCCCACCAACAGTGTATGAGGGTTCCTTTTTCTCCACAGCCTCTCCAACATTTGTTATTATTTGTCTTGTTGATGATAGCCATTCTGACTGGGGTGAGGTGATATCTCATTGTGGTTTTTATTTGCATTTCTCTGATGATTAGTGATGTTGAGCATTTTTTCATATGTCTATTTGCCATTTGTATGTCCTCTTTGGAGAAATGTCTCTTCAAGTCCTCTGCCCATTTTTCAATTGGGTTGTTTGTTTTTTTGTTGTTGAGTTTCATGAGTTCCTTGTATATTCTGGATACTAGCCCCTTATCGGAGGCACTGTTTGCAAAAAATCTTCTCCCATTCAGTTGGTGGCCTCTTTATTTTGTCAATGGTTTCTTTTGCTGTGCAGAAGCTTTTAAGTTTCATATAGTCCCATTCGTTTATTTTAGCTTTTACTTCCATTACCTTTGGAGTCAAATTCATAAAATGCTCTTTGAACCCAAGGTCCATAAGTTTAGTACCTATGTTTTCTTCTATGCAGTTTATTGTGTCAGGTCTTATGCTTAAGTCTTTGATCCATTTTGAATTAACTTTGGTACATGGTGACAAATAGCAGTCCAGTTTCATTCTTTTGCACGTGGCTATCCAATTCTCCCAGCACCATTTATTGAAGAATCAACGCACAAAAGTCCATTGCCTTCCTATATACTAACAATGAAATCTCAGAAAAAGAAATACAAAAAACAATTCCTTTTGCAATTGCAGCAAAAAGAATAAAATACCTAGGAATAAACTTAACCAAGGATGTGAAAGACCTATATGCTGAAAACTATAAGACATTTTTGAAAGAAATTGAAGAAGACACAAAAAAATGGAAAGACATTCCGTGCTCATGGATTGGAAGAATCAACATAGTTAAAATGGCCATATTACCCAAAGCAATATACAGATTCAATGCAATCCCCATCAAAATCCCAATGGCATATTTTAAAGATATAGAACAAAAAATCATCAGATTTGTTTGGAACCACAAAAAACCCCGAATAGCCAAAGCAATCTTAAGGAAAAAGAACAATAATGGAGGTATCACACTTCCTGACTTTGGCTTGTACTACAGGGCTACAATAATCAAAACAGCATGGTATTGGCAGAAAAACAGACACATAGACCAATGGAATAGAATTGAGAACCCAGAAATAAAACCACATAAATATGGACAGATAATTTTTGACAAAGAAGCTAAAAACATACAATGGAGCAAAGACAGCCTCTTCAATAAACAGAGAGCAGTTTTAGCTTATCGTCCAGTGAGACTCCTGCTGTTTTCTCTGGTGGATACTGATCTTTGAAAATAGTACTTCGATGATAAGTATCTACCTTATTATATTATAGCTGTTATAATCTGTCTAATTAATATTGAAGTAACATTTGCAGGAATTCAGTGAATATTATGAGTGTTAATGAAAGAGAATAGAAGCTAAGGAATAATCTTTTGTCTTTCAAGGTTGGCTGGGGAGTTTTTAAAGTCAAATTACTTGTTTGTCGCTGTTGGACAAGTGGGTGGAGCATGTAGAGACGTTCAGCAGACCACTCTCCAAGTTGGCCAGTACTCAAAACGAGAAAAGCTTGTCGAAATTCTACGAAACACAGGTATCTGACATTGATATGATTTTTTGTTATAATTTTGATTTTTTTAAAAGGCTAATTTTAAAAAATTACTCTTAAGAATTGTTTGACATGAGTTTTAGTAAGTTTGTGTTCATTATTTCCTCTTTTTCTGAAGCTCTTTTTATAAAGGGTTTTATGACTCACTTTTCAGTGTAAGTTACATAGTATAATCTGTTCTCACCCATAAAGGTTAAAAATAGGAAGGATTTGAGACTTTATTTAGCAGTAAGTATTTGACTAAAAACTATTCTAGCAGATATATCTGTATATCTATATCTATATATACTGGGGTGCCAAAAAACTCTATACAAGTGGACACTGGTCAACGTTGCTCAAGCAGTAGTTCGCCGTAATCAGAAGTGTCTGGACGCTGATGGTAACCACTGTGAGCACCTCTTGTAATTGCAGAAGTCAAACGTGACTTGTATTCATCTTTTGTTATCGGTATATAGTGAGTATTACAATTTTAATACAGTTTTCCTTTTTAAAAATGTGTATACATTTTTTTTGGCACCTTCTGTGTGTGTGTGTGTATGTGTGTGTGTGTGTGTGTGTGTGTGTGTGTGTGTATTTGTGTGCATTACTTTTAGTTGCAATAGAGGTATAAAAGAAAAAAAGACAGTTAAAAGCACAGATAACCCTGAAGGATGTTCTAAACCAGGGGTGTCCAAACTGTGGTCTGCGGGCCAACTGTGGCACACAATCCATTTCTTATTGGCCCGCAGCAAATTCCAAAAATATATTTAGTTTTCTTAAATAAACCAGGTGAGGCAATACATACTTCACCTCGAGTGAGTGGCCCGGCTGTTTGTGTATTTTACCGCATATGGCCCTTGGTAAAAAACGTTGAAAAAAGTTTGGACACCCCTGTTCTAAACAGTAATCTTTTTTGCTCTTTTCAAAGTATTTCACAATTTTTCCTGACAGCCTATATCCCCTCATGATCACAAGACAGGCTGGTCTCATTATGTTTGGCTTATTTGCGCAGCAAGACTGTTCATTAACAATATAGGCTACCTTGAATTTGTTTTGCAAATCTAGTATTGAACGGTTACTAAAGTCTTAAAATTAACTTCTGTCTGGAAGTTTTCATTAGAAATGTGAGATTGAATTTTTAAAGGCTTCATTATTTGCTATCTGAAGAATAGAAACTAAGTCTAAGAAACTCTCTCTACCATATTTCATCCACAATTCCTAGAAATTTGAATGAATTACTCTCTTCTAAAGGTTCCCCAGATTTTTAATGTAATTAATTCTTGTTTCGTTGCATCTGTTAGCAGTCTACTTTTCATGATTCCGTCTACTTCTGGACTTGTTGTAGAAACCCTGCTCAGTCCAATGATATGATCTAAAAGTTGTCAAAGCAATGCCACCTTAGAACTTTCTACCCAAGACCTCATTTGAAGTATCAATAGTTTGAAGAGCCTGGTATAATCCTTTTCCACAGGCTTGGAGTCTGTCCTTGTTTGAAGATCCAAATGCTAGCTTCTAGCACAGCCTTGAGGCAAGCATCAAAAGAAAACAAATACTTTAGTAGACAAGAGACTTAATGATTGTGGTTCATTTATTACTGATAATTGTTAAATAGGGAAGACCTGATGAGGGTTTAATAAGAATGATGCTACTAATAAGGAAATTTGGTTGCTTCTATGGCATGCAAAGTAAAGGTAATAAAGCCATTCCCAAAAAGTTATAGCCAAAATGTCTCAAATGATGATGATTAAGCCTATTTTCAAGCCTATTTTCAAGACGTGACTGTATATCTGATTTGTGAAGATGGGTAGACAGTTTTTCATACCAAGAATATCAAGTAGATAGATTCACCAAGAGTAGAATAGGAGTCATCTGTATTTTCACAAAACGCCATGTGTAAGTCTAATGTATGTCCCTAGTTGAAAACCATTGGCCTAGAAGATGCTAGATTCAAATTAAGAAAGAAGTAGGGCTGTCTGAGAAACAATACTTGGTTACCAATTTAATTGAAGTGACAAAGCATTTAAAAATAAACGAAAAAGGTAACATGATTGTAAAAGACGATGGCTCTTTCATAAATAAGGGACCTTTGCTCTGTTTTTTTTTTCTTTAGTCAAAGACATAGTAATAAAGTCAACAGAATCTCTGCTAGATAGGCTAATTACAAAGAAAAGAGAGAATAACCTTTCATATTGTAAATAAAGGCATTAAACAGTAAATCATGAAGTAATTTCGTCCAAATTGAATTTTGCTAAACTTTTAACACATTTCATAACTTCTTTTAAAACACATGTATTATAAATCATTGCAAATAAAATTGTTTCCAAGTTTTGTGCTTTTTCATATTTTAGAGCAAACCAACACTTTAGGATAAAATGAGTTCTCAGGGTCCCTAAGATCCTCTCAAGGGATCTGTGATGTAAAAACAATTTTCATAATAAATAATGATTATTTATTTTAAAATACACATTCAAAAATATTTAAATTTTTCTTGGTTTTAGTTTTTATTATGATATCAATACTTATAAACCACATAACTGAAACTCTTTGGAATTATCAATATTTTTTTAAGAGTATAAAGAGGCCCAGACCAAAAGTTTGAGAGCCACCAGTTTAAGGAAAAACTATTCTTTTTTACCTTGAAAAACAAAAGCATGTATAGTTTATTTCCTCTATCACTTTTGCTCCTAGTATAATCCCAACTACTTTTGTTAATTATAACTTAATCATAGTAACTTCTATTTTATTGAGGAAACTGGAGGTGTCTCAGAGGAAGGACAACTGACATGTCATATGCAAGCATTGTAGCTGGTTACCAGAGCTCATGAACTTTCTAAACTACTTTCTACACCACACTTACCTGTTTTATACTTTGTTAAAGTGGCAAAAATGAATATGCACATTAACATGATTCAAAGAGACTGCCTTTCTATATAGCAAATGAAAAATAAGAAACAGAAGGACATAAACTTATGTTTAGTAATTAATGTTTGAGAATTCTATCCTATATTCAGTGGTTATCCATTAATTAACTCAATACAGTCTATAAGTTACCTAAAGCTAAAGATCTTGGAAATTATTCTCAAGATGACATTCTGCAAAACATAAATACTATTGAATAATGAGTCAATTTAATTGAATAGATTTATATTTTCATACTCTTAAAAATTATGGAGAATATTTATTTGACTGGCAAACCTCTATATGCTAAGAAAAACTCAAGTAAAATAAGGTATATGTTTGTATTATTCTTACACAGTGATAAATTAGAGAAAAGACATGTTTTTCTTAAAAACACCAAAGTTATTAAATTAGTCTTGTCTACCAAAGACTAATTATGTGAACTTGAAATCCTAAATGTTTCTAGTTTAGTTCCCGTAAGAAGAATTTTTAAAAAATATTTAATACAGTTAAAGTATTAGTTCAGTTTATTTTATGGGAATTTTAGGAATATTTATCTCAAATTATTTCTCTATTTTGTTTATCTCTATAAATCAATCAGAATTGAACTCCTTTATTTTAAAATTTAATTTGTTAATACTCTCTGCAGGGTATAAACATACTGATTATACATAATGATGGGTGAAACCCTTTCTGAATTATACATAAGGAGTTTATAGTTTCAGTTTTACCACTTCAACCACAGTTCAAAGAATGAATACAAAAATATAAAAGATTTACAATCTAGGTACCAAAGCTGGAATTCTTTTTAGATTCTTAATTGATTTTAGCTCACAATGGACTAACAGACAAAAGACTAACAAAATGGATGCTCTATAATTTCTCACCCAACAGAATAGGTAACTGTAATTCATTAATCCATTTACAGAGATCACCAAATGGTCCAATCATAAAATTAAATTTGCAATTACTGCTGCCACCAATGGGGTATAGCTTATTGTCTAAACTAGAACAAATACAAAATCAGAAGAGAGGAAAAATAATTAGTCAGCAGAGTTAAATTTTTATGGCCACTAGGGACTCACAGAGGGAACCAAGAAAAAATGAGATCAGGTTTAAGTTGCTCAGTAGTGTTCTGTACCTGCCTATCACATGAATCAATTTTGGCATTGGGCATCTTGTGGGATGAACTTCAAAACTGTTGAACGATAATTTCTGATAAAACATAAAATCATTACTCTCATAAATAAAATGATTGTGTCTCAAAGATTTAGCTCATTTATTATTGCAGGAATCACTTGCCCTTTTGATTTTTTCTTCTTTGTTGTCTAAAGCTGAGACATAATTAAATATCATCTTTAAACCTTTCTCACACACCTTCTATCTTAATGTTACTTCCATTCTTCCAGTTGCTCAGACACAGCATCTTGGAGTCATTCTTGATTTCTTTCTCTAGCTACATAGCTGATCTGTTAGCAAAATCTTCTTGGTTCTACCATCAAAATATATACAGAATCCATTAGCTGCTCAATTAAAAATAAAGATCAGATCTTAATCACTTCTTTGCTGAGAGCTCAGTGGCTTCCTCAAAGTAAGAAAGCTCCTGCATTGTTCTTCAAGACCCTACGTGGAATGGCCTTTATTCCCTCTCTGTCTTCATCTCCTACTGTTCTCCCTTGCTCACCCAACTTCAGTTACACTTTGTTCATTACTATTCCTCACACGTTCCAGGCACACTTCTGCCTCCCAGTCTTGGTACTTGCTGTTTGTTCCCTCTTCCAAAAAGTAGAGGCCTATTTTCTGTTTTATTGAGCTTAAGAGCACCCATGCCTCAGAGCCTTTCCCACTCTATAAAAAAAAATGCCTTTGCTCTTTACCTCCCAAGATAATCCAGTATTTCATTATGCCTTAATTGCCCAAGGTATTTATAATGGCATCCAACCCAGAGCTGACAAACTCTAGAATATTTCATGTTCCAGCTTTATCTCTTAATTCAAACCTCTTTATCCCCAAAGTATCGTATACATGAAGAAAATTAAGTGATTTCTTCCCTCTGCCTTGTAATGCTCTTTCCCCAGAAATCTGAATAGTTCAGCTTTATTTTATCCCTGTTTTTACTCAGATATCATCTAATCAGAGAGGGTACATCTAAAGTAACCCCCTCTTGGAACTCTTTATCCTGCTGATTTTTTCCTTTATAGGACTCTGTGAATGATATTTGTTGATTGTTTGCATCCCTACAATGAGAGCAGGGGCTTTGTTTCATCACTGCATTTCCAACACCTAGAATAGTGGCTGGCATTTACTACACACTAAATATTTTTTGAATGAATGAAACCAGGTGATAGGGAGAAGGATTATGGACAGTAATACAGTCTTCCTTTCATTAAGGCTATAACTGTCGTCTTTCTAACATAGAGAAATTCCTTACGTGGAAAAACCTCTGGCTTATGCTTGAATTTCTACCAATTAAATACTTTAAGCTAGCAAAGAAATAATCTTTGACGTGTTAAGACTCTGGGAGAAAGTTATCACTTAATTTTCTTCAGATATAAGATACTTTGGGGATAAAGAGGTTTGAATTAAGAGATAAAGTTGGAACATGAAATATTCTAGAGTTTATTAGCCCTGGGTTGGATGCCATTATTATAAATACCTTGGGCAATCAAGGCATAATGAAATACTGGATTATCTTGGGAGGTAAAGAGCAAAGGCTTTTTTTTTTTTTACAGAGTGGGTAAAGAAGGGCCTGAGACAAATTTGGAACTGCTAAGAGTTGGCAGGTAGATAACACAAGTCTCTACTTCCTGCTGTTGGCATGGGAAGAGCAAAGGGCAAGCTGTTTTTTGTTTTTGTTTTTGTTTTTGTTTTTTTTAGTCCCTAAAGTAAGAAAATAGCCCTTGTCTCTTTATCTTTGACATTCATCCATTCAGGAAATATTTGAGTCCCTAACGCCCAGCCGGCCTGTGTCTATTTGCTGAGAATAAAGTAGTAGGTGAGAGTTTTCTACTCCTCACCCCTTTTTTTTCTTTTCCGGATTTTTGAGTTTGAATGTTCATCCTTGTTTCATTGTCTTGTAGGTGATGAAAGAACTATGGTCTTTGTTGAAACTAAGAAAAAAGCAGACTTTATTGCCACTTTTCTTTGTCAAGAAAAAATATCAACAACAAGTATTCATGGGTGAGTAGATTAATATGATTTCCTGGTAGGGAGGTGACTTCTATTTGTCATTTGTTAAGAAACATCAGTACATATAACTAATATGATATAATCTTAGGAGTAGGATTCAGAATTCTCAAAATCTAAACTGTTTTTCTTCATCTTCATTTTAAATTTTTATAAGAACTGCGTGGCAGGAACGGGCGAGTTAAAGGTCTGTCTTACGACTTCCGCATGTGGAGTGGGAACTTCTCAAAAGATGTCACTTAAAGTTCTCTGGTCCTTACATCTGAGTTTTTCCTCTGCTGAATCCAGTGTTTCTGATGCCTGACATTATTTTATTGGAGTGCTTAAAAATGTCATATTAATACAACTTGGTTGGTACTTTACCAGTGGATCTAAAATATCAATCAGTGAATATGTAGAATTTGAGATTACACTTTTTTAAAAATCTGTGTTTTTGGAGAAAGCACTCTAATCAAGTAGTTGTATATTTTTTTCAAAACTAGAAAGATTATTAATAGAGATTATTAATAGATGAGATTTGTCATACTTGAATTTATATTTGGCTGTTTGTATTAGCTGTTACATCTCATCTACGAATGGGGATAATTGTTCCAACCTCAAAGTATTGTGAGAATTAAATAAAATGATGGCTTGAAGGGAATTAGTATAATATATGGTATGTAAGAAGTAGACATTGATGTTAAATGTTGGTATTTGTACTATTATTAAAAAGAAATTTATATGGTGAACTTTAGTGGTTCTCCTTATAATTTTCTTAAGAGCTGTCCTAAAATACATGTTTTGTTTTCTTTCAAGTGATCGGGAACAGAGAGAGAGAGAGCAAGCTCTTGGAGATTTTCGCTGTGGAAAGTGCCCAGTTCTTGTGGCTACTTCAGTAGCCGCCAGAGGACTGGATATTGAAAATGTTCAACATGTTATCAATTTTGACCTTCCTTCCACCATTGATGAATATGTTCATCGAATTGGGCGTACTGGTCGTTGTGGGAATACTGGCAGAGCTATTTCCTTTTTTGATCCTGAATCAGATAGCCATTTAGCACAGTCTCTAGTGAAAGTACTGTCGGATGTAAGTATTAAATTTTTAAAACTGAGTGAAGAGTGTTCTTACCTTATCACCGAAAGAAGACATTTTATACATGTATATTCAGGAAAAGTAAATTGTTCCAATCTTTGAGACTTTATTTATGCATATCATATATGAAGTTAATTTTTTTTTTTTTAAAGGCTCAACAGGATGTTCCTGCATGGTTGGAAGAAATTGCCTTTAGCACATTGGTTCCTGGCTTCGGTGGTAGTACAAGAGGAAGTGTGTTTGCCTCAGTTGATACTAGGAAGGTTAGTTGAGGGGAAAATTCAGAACTTGGCTTCTAGTTACTCTTTGTAAATGTTGTGCCAGTATCGTGTAGTAACTGTAACAGTCAATATTTATCTAAAGCATTATTTTTATACCTGGGAGATTAATATTTCTCTAAAATTTTATGTACATATGTATTTTTGGTCTTAAAGGTGAGGAATTAACTTTGAGGTTTATGCTCAAACAACCTGCTTTCCCAAATTTGCTGGCATTTTAAATTCTAACTTGGATCTTTTGAACTTTCTGTACGAATTCCTTACTTTTAGAATTCTGACCACATTATTAACTAAGATAAAATATTAGAGATACAAGTTTATGTCTTTTCTGATTTGTCAGTTTGTAGGCAACATCGCCTTGATACAGAAACAGTGAGCATACTAATCATTAAATATTTATGTTTATTCATTGAAGGGTAGAGCTTTAAGTTTTTCCACTTGCCAAAACTATTGGCTTAAACAAAGAAGTGTTTTTTAAAAAAATGTTTTGTGCAATTTAGACTTCCCAGGTTGATATGAGCCTTTTTTCAAATGGATTAGGTTTAGTAAGAATGAAGTTCTTTATATATTTGGGGAAAACATGGTGGAAAGCTTGAGTCCCTGCTCTCAATCTGGGCAGTGTAACTTTAAAGTTGTCATAAAATTAAGTATTTCTTTTTTTCTTTTTTAAAGAATTACCCGGGCAAGAGCACATTGAACACAGCAGGGTTTTCTTCTTCACAAACTCCCAATCCAGTAGATGATGAATCATGGGATTAAAGCTAAAACAACCTGCAAGTTTGTGGTACAGTTTTGATGCAGAGAAGAAAACAGTTTTGAATTTTGGTTTTTTAACAGAAGTGTGAAACACGACACTTGTTCATCTCCTGTCCTTGTTCTTACTCCCACCATTAAAAAAAAAAAAAAAATCCTTACTGACTAGTTATGTGAAATGCTAAAGTTACAGCGTTGCAGTTACTGATAGAAATGGTGTTAACCAGAAAGATTAAAGCATTGTAAATGTCTTGTTTATTTCTAGTGTATTCTTCATGGTCTTTAGATATGTTTCATGTCTAAATGCTAAATCTTAGTTTAGCATTTATTGATCCTAAACAAGCAATAAGATATATGATACACTTTTGGTTAACAATTATTGGTTCTCGTTTTTACTTAAAAGGAGGCTTTAAAAAATAGTGTGTCATTGAAATGTTAGAACATAATTTTCATGAAGCAAACAGTGAAAGACATAAACCTCTTAAGGTGATTTTGACTTTAGATTGTTAGATATGTGATAAATACGATTAAATGTTTGCAATGTGAGCTCTGTACTCAGTGACATAACAAATGTTTGTTTTTATAATATACAGACTTTCCTTGAAAATAAAGGATGAAACACTTCCCCCCTAAATTTTCCAACAGCACTTTTAATTTTTCTTTGTTACTTATCATACTTCTCAGCTCCTATATTTTGAAGTTTAGTTTTATTGAGTCTTATGAAACCAGTGAAGTGAACAAGTCTTACATGAATTAAATATTAATGTATGAAACATTAATACACAGATGTAATGATGAAAATCATCCTTTGAACTCAAACTATATCAACAAAAAACAATGGTGTTCACTCTTGACATAATCAATTTTTTGATATCTTAAGATTAATGAGAGAAAGAACCCTTTTTTAATCTACCAATATGTATTTTAAACTTACTAGGTCTATAATGTAGGAAATTCTTAATAAATCATTAAATGAAGGAACCAAAACATTAAGACACAAAACAAGTGAAGTATAAATATTACAGAGACAAAAATGATCAGTTTTGAGTGATGATATTATTCACTTAAAAAAAATCCAAAGTAACATGTCCTCAATATATACCTTGTAATAGGAATTTGGTTAATAAATGAGGCATGGCTTATGAAAAGAGGAGTATTCAACAGATGTTGTTAGAATAAATAGATGCCTACCACATACCATATTCAAAATCAGTTCCATGTGAATTATAAAAACTTTGAACTACAAAAAATAGAGTTAAATATTAATTCTTTGAATCAGGGATGAGAGTTGACTAAGCTCAAAGGATAGGAATCATAAAGGAAGCAACAAATTTGATCACAAAAGGATTATTTATTTACATAAAAAGTAAAAGCAGGCAAGGAAAAATATTACTGTGACTACAGTGGATTATTAACATCTAGGTCCTTATATGTGGATATGTAGGAATGCCAATAGACAGATGCGCAAAAGACAGATGACTCAAAAAGGGAAGTTCGACTAATAAAAATAAGGGAAATATTTAACTTATACTCCATAATTTCACTTTTGGAAAAGGCTGAATGAAGAGGTTTGCATTGTTATTGTAATATCTGTGTCTTCATTTTCTCTTTGTTTATTTTGTTCACAGAGATTGTTTATAAGTCATTTGTCTTCTTTTTTTTTTTTTTTTCATTAGAGAGCTTCTTGGTCATAGCCTGATTGCTTTAAAAGATTTTTTGAAGATCCTTGGTGTGTCAATTACTATAGTCACATTACTAAATCAAAGTAAAAAGGGAAAGAAAATTATACATAATTTTACCATCATTACAAACCAAGTGTAAATGTCCCTATATTCAATTACTTTCCCCATTTCTAGGTATAGATTTGAATGATTTATTTAAAAAATATCAAAGTAGGGGCTGGCCCGGTGGCTCAGGCAGTTAGAGCTCCATGCTCCTAACTCCGAAGGCTGCCAATTCAATTCCTACGTGGGCCAGTGGGATCTCAACCACAAGTTTGCCAGTTCAACTCCTCGAGTCCTTCAAGGGATGGTGGGCTCCGCCCCCTGCAACTAAGATTGAACACGGCACCTTGAGCTGAGCTGCCTCCCAGATGGCTCAGTTGGTTGGAGCACGGGCTCTCAACCACAAGGTTGCCAGTTCAATTCCTCGAGTCCCGCAAGGGATGGTGGGCTGTGCCTCCTGCAACTAGAAACGGGAACTGGACCTGGAGCTGAGCTGCACCCTCCACAACTAAGACTGAAAGGACAACTTGACTTGGAAAAAAGGCCTGGAAGTACACACTGTTCCCCAATAAAGTCCTGTTCCCCTGCCCCAATAAAATCTTAAAAAAAAAAAAAAATCAAAGTAACAGATACACATATGATTAGAAAATAAAATCTAGAAGGGTTTAAAATAGTAAGCAATATTCTCTTGCCTCTCCCTTTTCAAATTGCTGTTCCACATCCTCCAGCCTTTAAACATTTTTGGTGGTTCCCATCATATATTTTCTTTTTGTCTTACCAAGGTTAGACTTCAAATGACTTTATGTATAAGAAATGATTTAACTCACCTCACCTCTTCCTTGGTAACTTTATATTTTTTCCAGTTTTATTGTGATAAAATTAACATACATCACTGAATAAGTTTAAGGTGTACAGCATAATGATTTGACTCACACATATTGATAACCACAATAAATTTAGTTAGCATCCATCATCTCATACGGATACAGTAAAAAGAAAGAAAAAAAAAACTTGGTAAAGCTACCCTTTTCCTTCTTTCTTTTTACACTGTAATATCTGTAAACTGTACATTTACATTTCCAAAGTTAATATTTGCATTCTATTCTATAACCATAAAACTCCCTTTTTCGATCTATAGTTTGATTTTAAAATTGGAAATGTATAGGCAGGGTTTACATTATGTAAATATTCTCTGAATGGCCCAATTAACACAGTCTGATTACCTTTACTATTCTTCCAATTTTATGACCTCTGTTTATGTTTCCATGGAGAATTATGTCAGGATCAAATAAAATTGATCAAAACCATTCCACATACTAGTTTGCTATAAGCTTGGCCATACTCTTTGAACAATTTGTTCAGACTGTAGTTTGCCTTTCTTCCTTGCTGGGCAAAGAAACGTCCTTTTCACCATATTATTATGTTTCAAGGTTTAGTTAGTGTTCTCTGAAAGCTTGGTCCCAAAAAATTGGTATTAAGTTTTATAACGAGTGGGCCATGTAATTTCAGCTAGTACTTGGTGTGCTTTGCAGATCATCCCTTTCTGGGGAGTGTTTTACATCTATGCCAATTTTTTCTAAATTTTCTGTGTTCTTTATGGAACTTCTATTAGTCAAATGCTAGAAGTAGAATTAATTTCTATATCTTACATTTTACGTTTTTTCGTCTTTTTGCTTGTTATGGTAGAATTTTTATTCAGTCCTTTTATCTCTTTAGTTTTTTAGCAATTATTTATTTCTAGGAGCTACCTTACTTTTTGTCCTTCCAAATGTTGCTCAATAGTGCATTTTCTGCTTCATTAATACATTTTAACCCCTGGAAGAACTTAACCTAAGAAATCATTTTTACATTTGTTTTCCTGCTGTTCAGCATCAGAAATCTTAAGCCTTCTATTTATAAGGCGTATGTATGTTAAATGCTAGCTTAGCGTTCAGCAGTCTGTCCCAGCTTTGTACCTTTTTCTCCAGCTCTTAGAGTCTAGATTCTAGAGCCCTTTCCTTCCTCTCTGGGTTCATCAAGGCCTGAACTCAAAAGAAGTCATATATTGAGGTGTGAATAATAAAGCTTCACTCTCCCTGAATCCTTTTCATTTTTATGAGTCAAAGGCTCTGGCCTAAGCTAAAATAAGCTCAACATATGGAATATGGAGTATCAGCTGTACATGTGAGGGTTTGGGAATAATGGTGAGGTAGTAGTGAATGAAGGTGAGGAGTGGTCCTGATTTCACACAGGGTAAGTGACCTACCTAGTCCATGTCCCCAGGGTCTTGGGGTAGAGTAGTAAAGGTTTTTCTGATTTGTTGTTCAGCATTGATAACATTTTTACATAGGGCAGCAGCATTGAATAGATGTTTACCTTTCCTATAGCTTTACACTTACACTGTTTGCATAGTTATCTCTTTATTGGTCCCCCAACAAATTTGAGAGAAGACAGCTTTTCATTTTGTTTGGTTTGTGTGCTCTTAGAGATTATTAAACGTGTTGAAAATTGACCCACCTATCTAGTTTTTAAAGCACTGTCCTAAGGCCCTATTAAAAGTTGAGCCACTTGCCAGCATGAGTGATGCTGTGATCGGAAAAGCAACTGTGCTCACTGTTGGCAGGCAATTTGGGTACTCGGCGCCTCCATGGTAAAAGTGAGTCCAGAAAGCACTCGCCGTGTGTCCTGAGGCCCTGGCGGTAAGGAGAGGCGCTGCCGTTTACGATCCGGCCAGGAGAGAGCCGAGCCTCGGCAGTTGGGTAGCTGCGTGCGGCTGTGGCCACCGTGAAGCTGCCAGTACCGGGAAGCAGTTTCCGCCTGCGTCTGGGCTCCAGGAGGCAGATTCCAGGGGCGTCCCCGACCTGGTGGTCCTCGCGCTCCTCCCAACCTGGCAGCGTTTGCTCCTGGGCTGTAATGACAGCGAGGGCGTGGAGCTGCGGGAGCCTTTCCTCCGGGCGTGTTGGAGCGAGAAGGTGATCCTCTGGGGCTCTGGGACCGGGCTGAGCAGCTGTGAAGAGGTCCCTGCCCAGCGGAGCTCCTGCTGATCGCATCCCGGTGAGTGGCAGGGGGCGCACCTGTGGTGGGCTGGCACCGTGCGGGCTTTCCTTGGGCTCTCCCTTTAGAATTTCAGTTCCTAATCATTTGGGATCACATAAGTTTATAGACTTAAGTTTTGCATGCAACCTCCGGGATTTGCCCGTATCTCTCAAATCCGTTCATAGGCCCATCCTAAGGGGCTGGGGAACCGCAGATTGAGACTCTGGCTCTAGAGACCCGTGGTGGTGCCATGAGAAATTCCATGTCAGCAGCGGGAACAGCAGTTAATGTGCCATGACCCTGCAGACACTGGACATTGAAGCGAGCAAATGACATCTCAAGTTTGGGGGCTGGCGATTTACGATTCCTTAATCCTTAACCTAAGTGATTCACTAACTGTGGTGCTGTAATTCATGGGATGATTGTCAAAGTAGGGTATTGGAATTTACTTTTCTGTGGGGGATTTTGTGTATGAATTCCTTGAAAGATTTGTCTCCATCAGCTAGTGTTTTCTGGATTTGGAGTCGTGTTTGTGGGATTGTTTTTCACCATTCAGGACCAAAAAACAACTTTTCCTCCCCTTCTGAACATATGAACTTATTATCCCACAGTGTTGGATAGATCTATTTTAATTTGATTTTCGTTTTAGTTTTGGAAGGGTGGTTACTGTGTGGGGGATTAAAAAATGTAACAGAAATCAAAACATTTAAAATAGTTAAAACTTTTATGTGCAGGAGGAGAAGCTCCTGTATAACAAGGTGGGTATAACTCTTCATAATAAATCATTGGAGTAACCTTAACATTGGCTTCATTTGTTGATTTGTGTGGTGCATACTCTTATGAGAGATCTGTGTTAGGCCTGGTTTGCTTATATATAAAAAGGTAGACAGTAATTGGGTCTTTCAGTGAAGTCACACAGTGCATGCAGTTACAATAAAATATTTTTAAAGAGAGGAAGCCTTGTGTAGGAATGCAGGGTATCATAGCTGAATGCTGGTGCACATGTATTTTAATGTTCACGTATTATTCTAGTATGGTATAAGCTGCTTTATCAATGTTAGATAGCTGAGAACTCAAGAGATCACATTTGCGACGGTAGTGGTTGAAACGCTTATTATAAATATCACACAGGCATAAGTGATGCTTGTTAATTGACCATCTTGGCATCTTACTATATTCCTCATCTATCAATTGTTTCATCATTCTTAGGATGTTCACTGCTGGAGATGTGTTCATGACACACATGCTAATCAGCTATGTGTTCTTCCCAGTTAAATGCAATGCAAGTTCTGACAGTTTCATCTTAACACGTTTATTCTTCAGCTGAATCGTTGGGTTACCAGTCATTTGGCATGGTGCAAAATAGTTACAATAATTTATTTCAATTCTATAAACAGAATTACTGTCAAGATAATGCCACAAAGTTAATACCAGCATTTGAAGCAGAATATAGACTGTGTCAGTGCCAAAATAATTATAGTTTATCATAGTGTGGATATTACGTATAAAATATGTACAGAGTGGTGCTAATCATGTACATAAGCTAAGTAGTAACAGAGTTTTCTCACCTGTGTGTATAATTCAGTAGGAAAATGAACGCTACTGTAGTGAAAAGACTCAAATTGACCTAAGTTTGAACCTTAGCTCAACCTCTTAGTAACTGTGTGCTCTAGTTTTACCTATGTATACTCCTTATAACCATCACCAAAATCAAGATATGTCATATTTCATCACTCTCCTGCCCCTTTCCAGTCAACTCCCTTGTATGGTAACTACTATTCTGATTTTTATCAGTGTAAATTAGGTTTTCCTGTTCTTGTACTTCATATAGATGGAATCATAGAGTGTGCTCTCTTTTGGGTTTGGCTTTTGATCAACATAATATCTGTGAGATTCATTGATATGACATGTATAAGTAGTTCATTACATTTTATTCTGCAGTATTCTGTCATGTGAATATACTACAAATTGTTTTTCCACTTTCTTGTTGTGGGGCATTCGAGTTTCCAGTTTTTTACTATTATGAATTAAGCTCCTATGAATGTTCTTCTACAAGTCTTTTGGTGAACATAAGCACTCGGTTCTCTTAGCTGTGTACCTAGGAGTGGATCATAGTGTAGGTATATGTTTAACTTGGTTAGAAACACCCAGTTTTCCAAAAATGGTTGTACCCTTTAACACAGCCACCAACATTGTAAGAGTGTTTCATTTGTTCTACCCTCACCATTAGTTGGTATTGTTGGTGTTTTTATTCCGGCCTTTACTGTGGTTTGAATTTGTATTTGCCTGGTGATTAGTGACGTTGAGCACCTTTTCACATGCCTGTTGGCCATTTTTCTCTTTCTTAGCCTGTTTACATGTCTCCCCACTCACAGTCTTGCAAGCAATACACCTGGGAATGGTAAAAGGGAAGAAGAAAAGATGGAATCAAGGGATGGAGTGCTATCTTGCTGCTTAGTGGTGACACCAAGCGTTGTGATAAGGGTTTCTTCTTAGGCTCAATTACAGTGACGCTAGCTGCTTTTACAGTCCCCAAAACTTAAGTGGCCCTACAATCTCTGATACATGACTTGCAAGGTCTTTGTGCTTCTCTTCATCAAACCTGAGAAAAGAAAAGAGTGGGGGCAGGGGAGAGAGGAGGTGGACATATGAAAGATTTTCATGGGTCAGGCAAGGACATGATGTACACATCTCTCCTGACATCCCACTTCTGAGAACTTAGTCACATCTAACTGTGGGAGACTGAAAAATGTCGCCTTCTGCCCATGAATCAGCGAGCACTCTCTGCCAATACTTATGAAATGGGTGTTCTCAGGAACAGTCAATGGATTTCTATATTAAACTGAGTCAGGACGAAGACTAACTTCTTGATCTGCTTCCAATAGCAAGGAATTTGTGTAAATTGCTAAGAGGGTTTATAGACACCTTTCCATTCTCTGCTTTCTACGGCTTGACTGCGCTATAGGAGTTGGAGACTGATCACAGAAGTGCAGATGATAATAACAATAAATCCATCCTGTGATGGCTTAAAATGCTTTGGTGAAAGCACTTCTCCATTATAATTTTATTTATCTAATCTCTGATCATTTATAAATTAAATCTAATTTAGAATAAGGTAATAAGATTACTTTATCTTTCATTAATATTTCAGGACCTTGCAATTTTAAAACTTTAAAAATGTGTCTAAGTAGTTTTTAGTGACTTCTTTGAAAGCTACTTCTAAGATGTCCACAGGGAAATGCAAAGCTGTTTCTTTGACACCTTTCCCTTGAGCTACTAATATACTCCTAATATATTGGAGTTGCTAAATCATTCCACTATTCTTTTGTAATTAAAATCCTCCAACAATAAGAGACAGATTGCCTTGAATCATTTAAACGCTAGGTCATTAATCTTCCTAGCTCTTAAGAGGCCAGTGCACATCACTATTAGAGGGGGGAGAAGGAGAAGAAAACAAGGGAAGAAAGAAGAGAGGGCACTGGAAGAAAATGAGCATGAGTTGAGGTGTAGCTGAGCTTCTTGAGTAGCCTTGTGTTAAAGCTTTCCTTGGGCAAATTATTGCTCTAGAGCAGTGCTGTCCGATAGAAATAAAATGTGAGCCACAAATGTTATCAGTATACCCCCAATATCATTTCAGCATGTAATCAATATAAGAATTATTGAGATAGTTTACATTTTTTTTTACCAAATCCAATGCACATTTTACAATTACTTCACATATCAATTTGGGTACTGTTTTTCATTGTAAAGACTTGATCAGTATTTCAGTTTAATAAAATACATAATAAATTATGATTCACACACCCCATATAAATTCAAGTACCCAAGTTGTTCCAAACATACTTAAAAGTTTTCCAATAGCTGCTGAATCAAGTCTATTTTTAAATCTAAATTTACATTAATAAAATTAAATAAAATTGAAAATTTAGTTTCTGAGTTGCACTAGCCACGTTTCACGTGCTCAGTAACCACGTGGTGCTAGTGGCTTCTATATTGACAGTGAGTTTAGATGTATACAATTTGTACTGAGTTTAGATTGTAAGCTCTAGGAAGGCAATAAGAAAGTACACAAGAAATATTTGTGACTTGAAAATATCCAACCTGGGTGGCCGGATGGCTCAGTTGGTTAGAGCTCAAGCTCTTAACAACAAGGTTGCTGGTTCAATTCCCTCATGGGATGGTGGGCTGTGCCCCCTGCAACTAAAATTGAAGATGGCAACTAGACTTGGAGCTGAGCTGTGCCCTCCATGACGAGATTGAAGGACAACAATTTGGAACTGACAGGCCCTAGAAAAACTGTTCCCCAATATTCCCCAATTAAAAAAATTAAAAGGAAAATATCAAACCTATTTTAAAGTATTCAGAGTTGAAAGTGATGTTAATAAATAAGCTAATTTAATGGAACAGCTGGAGGGAAGCCAGTCTTCCAAAGCCACATCTTTGCTTCCCAAACTTAATTGTATCTAATAAGAATTCACTGTGAAGCTATTTAGACCAGACTGACTGTACCTCTTTCCAGCCCAATGGCTGGCAACTCTGAATATTACATATTAATTGTCACACAGTGGAATTGGTAAACCACTATGGGGGAAAATATTTAAGCTGTCCTTTCTGTAATCCATTGGTTTGGATTTGGGGAATATAAACTAAAGGGAAATGAATGTAGGTAAAATAATTAAAGTTGAAATCCTGAAAAAAAAAGTCATACATCCCATTACGTGTCACTCTGCAGAGGAAACCATTTTGCAGTTATAGGGGTAGACACATCTAATTTACAAAAAAGTCTAACCAGCAAAATGTTCTCAGTGTGAAGAAAAGGCTCTTTATATTCTTTGAGAATGCGAATCTTACATTCCACTAATTACCCGAATTTTACTAGTTCAATGTTCTACTTAAGTCATACTTCTTTCACGAAGCCTTCCTTAATTACTGTAGTTCGTACTGTGTTTCCCCCAAAATAAGACCATGTCTTATATTAATTTTTGCTTCAAAAGATGCATTAGGGCTTCAGTTCAGGGGATATCATCCTGAAAAATCACGCTAGGGCTTATTTTCCGGTTAGGTCTCCTCCCTTCCCTGAATTCCTTTTTCATAAGAACCACATAGTTTGTCATCCAAATATGTATCTACAGTGCTGTGAATTGTTCCCATTTGATTAATGAGGTTTGTCATGTCTAGCACACCCAACTCCATGTTTAATGAGTAGCAGTTGCTCAACATTTGCTTGAGTACACAGAGAACAAGAATAAGGAAAAATCCTGGCTGGCTGATAGATTTAAGAACCTCTGGCTGTTCTCATGCTTTGTGTTCAAATTGCTTTCCTGCATTCTGTTTGACTTGAGCTGTGACAGAAGCTCAGCTGAGCTGGAGAGAAGGCTGAGCTGCCAGGTGTTGAAATACTGAATGAAACAAGCCAAAGTGAAAGTGACAGTCTAGCCTTTTATCACTTACTGTGATTGTATAGAGTCTGAACCAGAGAAGGACTCCCCCTGTTCCACTTCCTCCCGTGGAATGGCCCCCTGGGATGATTAAGGGTCTGCTGGATTAGCACAGATGTGGGGGGTTGTCTCACTGTGGAGGGAGGCTCAAACAAAAGGCTGCTGCAGATTTCTGGACCCCCAGCGCAGCAGAGAAGAAGACGGTTGGCATGTCCAAGGACTCGCTGCTCTCGGGAGTGTCATTCTCTCCACCTTCCTGGCTGCTCAGTCTCTGTATTTGGAATTCCCTTTGCTGCCTTCTTCTACTGGTGTATGTCTGTCTACTCATTCTTCAGGATTTAGCTCAAATGTTGGGTCCTTTGTGCAGCCTTCTTTGAACTTCCCAGGCAAAATGAAATGCTTGCCCTGAACACGCCTATGTTTTCCTAACTCCTGGATTTTTCTTGTGTGATGATTGTGCATTTCTCCATCTACCATATGATGAGCTGACAGACTGTTAATGGCTGAGATCTTCGTCTCTGTATCGCAGGGCCAACCACAGTCTTTGTGGATAATAACAGATGTTTAGAGACTGAAGGAATGAAGTAATTGAGCCGGCATATAAGATATCGAGACCTGGTTTAAGGCAGAGGGACCACAAGAACTTCCCAGTGGAGCGATGTGTTAGGTTAGCGTAAAAGTAACTGCGGTTTAAAAGGTTAAAAATAATTGCAAAAACTGCAGTTACTTTTGCACCAACCTAATAAATGGTGGTCAATTAAACTGTGCTTGTTCAGTTTCTTGACGACTTGACACTCTCTCCTTTTTAATCCTCTCCCCAGATTTGGATATCTAGACTGGGGCCTGGAACAATCAACATGCCATATCGTAAAAGAAAACTTGTTTGCTTTTTATTCAGAGAGCCTTTTTACTGCTAGAATTTCCTAGCGGTTACCTTTATTTTCTGATCAGTTTACACTTTGACATTATTCATATGTTTAGTAATTACCATTTATTTCCACCTCCTTATATTTTCTTCAAACCAAGTTCCTCCCGAGCATCATTGTTAAATCGGGATCATTCGGTTTCCAGTAACAAAAACTGGCTCAGTCTAAGTTGAATCAGCAGTGGATTATTGCAGTGATGTAATAGGGACTGTTATGGGCGTCTCTGCAGGCTGGGAGTGCATCAGGGTCTCGTGTGTTTTGCACAAGCAACTGGGAAGTCGAGTGCTGAACGGTCTGTCATCACATGGACGTTCACCTTTGCTTCTTGCTTTGCTTTTCTTCACTCTCTTGTAAACCTTCTTTTCTTGCACATCTAAAGCATGGCTGCCAGTGCCCATGACCTGATGGCCCCATCGTCCACCACCATCTAGCTGACTACGTTCCTAGGTGAGAGAATCGGTGGGTCAGCCTGGCCTGTGAATCACACGTAACCTGGGATGGGGAGGGTGTATTAGTTTCCCTGGGCTACTGTAACAAGATACCACAAACTTGGTGGCTAACAATAGACATTTATTCTCTCATGGTTCTCGAGGCCAAAAGTCCAAAATCACGCTGTCTGCAGGGTTGGTTTTTTTCTGGAGGTTCTAAGGAAGAATTTGTACCATGCCCCTCTCCCTGTTTTTGGTGACTCTGACAATCTTTGATGTTCCTTGACTTGTAGATGCATTGCTCTTAATTTCTGCTTCTGTGGTCACATAGTTTTCCCCGTGTGTCTCTGTGTTTGTTGCTCCTGTTCTATCTCTTACAAGGACACAGGTCATCAGCTTTAGGGCCCAGCCTCCTCCAGGATGATCACATCTAGAGATCCTTTCCTTAGTTACATCTGTGAAGACGCTTTTTCCAGATAAGATCATATTCTGAGGTTCTGGGTGGAGATATCTTCTGGGGTCCACTATTCGACCCATTACAGGAGGTGTAGTTGGGTGCTACCAGCATGGCTTCTGGCCCCATCCCAAGTGCCAGTAAATGTCTGGCTCTTACACATCTCTGCCAGGAATACTTGTCGTTTTATACTGTAATTTGGGGCATTTATTTCTAAGTAACACGTTCTGCTAAAATGTCCCTTTCTCTTAGTTACTTTCTGAGAGACACTGCTTCCCTTAGGGTGGCATTACTGGCTCCCCTATCCCAGTTCCTGTAGCACTGTACACACCTCTTTGCCAGTGGGTTTATAGCATCTTGTTGACATGTCTATTTTCCCACTTAAGTTGTGAACTTTTCCTGGCTGTGAGCTCTGCCTTCTTCAGCTATTGCTACAGTGCCAATTACAGGACCTGATACTGAGTAATGTTTGTGGAATTGAGTTGAAAGTCTGGACTGTACAGATTGAGTCTTTTCCCCTCCAACCTCAGTGTTACTTTATTCAAGTGTACAGTCATGTGTCACTTAATGATGGGGATACATTCGGAGAAATGTGTTGTTAGGCAATTTCGTCATGGTGGGAACATCACAGAGGGCACTTACACACACCTAGATGGTAGAGCCTGTTACACACCTAGGCTGATGGTACAGCCTGCTGCTCCTAGGACACAGCCTGTACAGCATGGTACTGTACTGAATACTGTAGACAACTGTAACGCAATAAGTATTTGTGTATCTAAATATATCTAAACATAGGAAAGATACAGTAAACACAGTATTAAAGATTAAAAGTGGTGCTCCTGTATAGGGCACTTACCATCAACAGAGCTTTTAGGACTGGAAGTTGCTCTGAGTAGGTCAGTGAGTAAGTGAATGTGAAGGCGAGGCTATTACTGGACCCTGCTGTAGGCTTTGTATACACTGTCCTCTTAGGCTACACTGAAGTTGTAAAAATAGTTTTCTTTTTTCAATAATAATTAACCTTAGCTTTCTGTAACCTTTTCACTTTATAAACTAAAATTAAGCTTTTTGGCTTTTTTGTAATAACAGCTTAAACATATTGAACAGATATACAAAAATATTTTTTCTTTATATTATTATTCTATAAGCTTTTTTTCTATTTTAAAAAACATGTTATTAGTTTTTACTTTTTTGTTGTTAAAATCTAAGACACACACATTAATCGAGGCCTACCCAGGGTTAGAACCATCAATATCACTGTCTTCCTCCATATCCTGTCCCACTGGAAGATCTTCAGGGGCAGTAACACGTGTGGAGCTGTCATGTCCTATGTAACAATGCCTTCTTCTGGAATTCCTGCTGAAGGACCTGCCCGAGTCTCTTCTTGAAGAAATGTCACTCTTTTCAGATATATGGAGGTTTGCTTGGTTTGTTTCTTTTGTCATAGATTTGCTTGTAAGCAGATAATTCACCATGAACATTCCTCTCTATTAAGGAAACTGTTCGGTGGTGGGATCTGTGTTCTCAGACGTTTTAAGGAGCTTGTTGAGGTCTGCAAAAGCTTCTGCCAAAGCCTTCACTGTGAATTTTCTTAGGGGTTCTTCTTCTCCTGAAGTTTCTTGTTCTCTTACCTCTTCTCCAGCGATGTGTTCCTGCTCCAGTTCCGACATCTCGCCATCACTCATTTCCTCAGGGGCTCCTCGTCCTCACCCACACCGGGTTAGAATTGTTTGTCATCTCAGCCACAGCCTCGTTGGTTTTTGCAGCCTCCTCATCCTTGGCAAATGCTTTGAACTCGTGGACAAACTTCTGAGTGTCTCCTTCCAGTTGCCATTCATACACTCCTTGGTGACATCGCTCTAAACCTAATGAAGGTTCTCGATTCAGTCACAGATGTTGCATTCCTTCCAGAATCGCACCAGTGTCTTCTCAGAGTCTTCCTCAATTGCAGCAACAGGCTGGCCAAAGGTCCTCCTCAGGTAGGACGCCTTAAAAGCTGCTGTAAATCCTCTATCCACCGGGTGGATCAAAGAGGTGGTGTTTAGAGGGAGAAGCACAGCTGTGACGTTGGGATGCAGAACACCAACAAAAGGAGGATGTCTGGGAACATTACCAACAAGAAGCAAAGCCTTGAAAGGCGTGTTATTCTGCTAACAGCACTTCTCCATTTCACTGGCATGGCAATTCAGGAGGGCAGCTTGGAAGAGGAGCTGGGTCACCCATGACTTGTCATTGCTCCTGTGGCACACTGGCCCTGTGTGTGTATTGATCTGCATAAAAGCCTGGGGCTCTCATTGTGCCCGATCACAGAGGGTTTCCATTTGTAACTTGCAACATTGCCCCTGAGCAAGACTGTTATCCTGTCCTTAAAAGTCTTGAAACCTGGCATTGACTTGGCCTCTTTATGGATGAAAGTTCTTTCAGGCATTTATTTCCAGAATAGGGAGGTTTCATCCATATAGAATATTTGCTCAGGTAAGTAATTTTCCTCCACAATCAGCTTATCTAGAGTTCCCCAAAGTTCTTCAGCTGCCCTCACTCAGCACTTGCAGACTCACCACTCACTTTCACGTTATGCAATGGATAATGATTCTTGAATCATTTAAACCCCCAGAGCTAGCAGTAAATTCAATGCCATTGTTAGGTCCACCCTTTTCCTTCAGCATCACATACAGACTTTTTGCTTTGGCCATGATTGTCGTGGCACTGAGAGGAATTCATTTCTGGTCTGGTCTTTAATCCAGGTCCTTAGAAGCCTCTCCATGTCTGATATGGGCCCTTCTCGAATTTTTGTTAGTCTCATTGCCATTAATAAAGGAGATCCTTTAACAGCTTCTGTCACTTTGTTCATAAAACATATGAAACTGGAAAGTATTTCTTGTTTTAAAGCTTAGGTTGGGTTTCTTTTCTTAGACATCATACTCTCTTCCTTAGTCTGTTTATTTCTTTATGACGTTGTCCGTAACAAAAGGGTGTAAAATTACAGTGCTCAAAGAAATTCCAGAAATCATCTAATTTAACCTTTTGATTTATAGGAAACTAAGGGTTCTATTCCTGGCTTCACTGTTACTGAAGGCAGAAAGAACAGGGCTGCCGGGAGAGTGGGGAGGAAGGGAAGGAGGAAGTGCGGAGAAACGAAGGAGATAAGAGCATTCTTAAGAAAAGGTGTAGCTATAGCTAATAATACTATTAGCATCGTGGGCAGGGAAAAGTCTCCACCTGTGTTGTCATGATAGTTTGGACAAAGGGAAAAACAAGGGAATCCCACCTCCCTATGGGAAGGAGTGGTCAACAAAGACCCACCCTGGGAATGCCTGCGATGCCTCCCCTGAATATTTTGCACCCTCTTTCAAATATAATCCTAAGTTTCTTTGTTTTTCGGTGTGGTTGCCCTTTTTCCTGTCCTGCCTACTCCCATTATTTTGGGAGTGCATTCTTTTCCTTTATTCTGATAAATCCTCTGCTTGTTTGGCTTTGTTCATGTGGCCTATTTGTACATCTTGAAATGCTTTCCTGGGATGATAAAAGGACCCTTTTGCTCTCCAGTAACTTCACCACTTACTTTGGACATATTTCTCAATTGTTTTGGCCTTAGTTCCTTCATCTGTGAAATGGGAATAAAAATGCTATTGATGTCATAGATTGTTTTTGAAGCTTAAATTAGATAATTAAAGTTCTCAGAACAATGCCTAGCACATTGTAAGAGCTCCACATATTAATTATAATGAGCTGTTGAATTAGTGGCCTCTCAGTTCATTATACTTTCCTTTCTTGGGGGTTCGTCTTTTCCTGGATGCGGCCTCTGCCTTCCTCTTTTCCCAGTTAGCCACTATTATTTTCTTTCCTTCATGTCCTTTAAAGATAATTACATGATTACATATTTCTTTTTTCAAGCTAAAGATATGTATTCTCAGCATTTCACCCCTTACCACATTTGTAAAGACTACCTGAATAGAAAATTTGAAATTTAGTCATTCCTTTTGTTTATGGCACTTTCAAAGTTGAGTAGTCTCACAGAAGCAGATTTATTTATTTTTTTGGTAGTTACAATAATGTACTTCACTTCCCAGCATAAGTGCATTAAGTACCACCCTGCCTTGGGCTGGGCTTAAAAGGAAAGGAAAATCCCCAGGCAATCAGAAAGGAAATACTCACACATCTCTATGTACATAAATTCCAAATCGCCCTCCATGTCCTGACTTGTGCTGTGGGAGACAGCATCTTTCCTGTGGATTCTTTGAATCAGCAGGACATCTACAGGACACCACCAGATAAAGGGAGGTGAGTGCCACACTTATTTAGGAGAATCTGATAACTCAAACCCTTGCAAATTAGGCTTCCTTTTCTATTATGTACCGATCTTTTTCCACTTTACTTAAGGAGATTATGGGTCAGAACCTTCCGCATGAAGTATTTTTTTTGTTAGACTGGTTGTTGATAGTTACAGGGCACCCAATCTTTTGGTAGCTAATATTTTAAAATTCTAGGGTGGGGGTGGGAGAGTCATGGGTGTCAGAGGTCAGGGGCTGGGGAAAATATATGAACATAATGGATTTATTTTTCTGGAAACTCTAGTCTAGAGAAAATTAGACCTAGGAGATTCAGAGGAAAATTCTTGTGTGTATTGGTGTTTTGGGGCAGGAGGGCTGAGGGAGAGTAAATCACTAATAACTACTGCTTGATTTTGGTGGAAAGAGTCTAGGCTTTGGAATAAGACACTCTCGGGTTTGAATCTCAGCTATGCCACTTACAAACTATATGATTTTTGAACTAGTTACATAATATCGCTGAGCCTCAACTTTCACATGTGTAAAGTGGAGATAATAATACCAACTCTACAGGAATTTTTAGAAAGACAAGATATAATTTTTGTAATGCAATTAGCACTTTGTAGATTCTCACTATCACATCATGATTGAGTTTTTGCTAATCTTGCTGCTGACCATCTCAAAATGTTTTCTGTATGAAGGCAGCCTGCACCTCAAATGAGTTTATAAACTTTGAAACTGAATTTACGTATCTGACAACTTTTTGTTTAATTGAGATATAATTGACATATAACATTATATTAGGTTCAGGTGTAAAATAATAATTCAATATTTGTATATATTTCAAAATGATCACCACAGTAAGTCTAGTTAACATTCATCACTATACATAGTTACAAAAATTTTTTTCCTGTGATGAGAGTTTTTAAGATCTATTGTCTTAGCAACTTTCAAATATACAATACAGTATTATTAAGTATAGGCACCATGCTGATACTCTTACTTTCATCTTGGGCAAGGTATGTAATCAATTTCCTCCTCCAAACAGAAAAATACTATTAACTCATTAGGCTGAAATTGCCAATATTTGACTGTTTTGACTTAGGAAAATAGCAATTTCATGAGAGTCAACCAAAAATATCTGCCTCACTTATCTCGAAGGTGACAAGGATCAAATGAGTAAATATATGTGAAAGTGCTTTGTAAATAAAAGGTCATTATTACTATTATTATTATTACTGCAGGCTCCAAATCGACATTTAAAAGAGAATGAGAATAGGGGACCCTTCAACTTGATCAATAGGAATGAAACTATAAACCAAATCCTACTGGTCTGTAGGAATTTGAAGGGACCGAATGAGGCTGGGCAGCTTGCTGCTTGCTTCCTCCCTCCCAGCGTTAGAGTTTATAGGTAGGTTTGGCCAGCGTGGTATCCCTGGAATTTACTCTTTCATCACCCATCCTTTTAGTGCCATACTATGCACAGTTCCTGGCACAGAATGGATAGCAATATACACCAGTTGAGTGAATATATGAATGAATGGATGAAAGTAGGGCCAGCCCTAGGAAAATCACATAGTGGTACATTTTTATACAAGTGAAATTAGCTGAAACTTAGCATCCAGGACTCAGCCCTGAATGGGAACTTTTGAATTACCAAAGGACAGCTTGCGGAGGGTGTGTGTGTGTGTGTGTGTGTGTGTGTGTGTGTGTGTGTGTGTGTGTAATGGGGGATTGCTAGAGAGGAGAACAGCCACACCCTATTTCTTTCGCTTTGCTCATATGAGACAGGATGTGGGGAAGCAGAGATAATTTAACATGCTAAAATTTTTAGCATCAACTAGCAGAGGCAGTATCTCCTATTTTTTTTTTCCCCTCTTACCTTGACCCCAGCCAGTGCTTATAGCCAGCAATACTCCTTGGATTTGTTTCCAGACGTTCTACTCTTAACAGTGGCTACTATTAGGTTTACACTTTAACAAATAAATACACCACAAGTTACTTAAGTGGCATCACTGTATATTCTGAGAGTTAGTCCAGCATGGATTGTTTGTTGATAGTGTTGTTTGAGAATTCTAGGTCTTCATTAAATGCTGTATTCAAATGTGGTCCTTCTAATGAGAAGCTGTGTATTTCTAGGAAGTGACCTCTTATTGAAGACCAGTTATTCAAAGCTGCTGCATTCTAAAAGGTAGGGCTGATTACTCAGGGAATGCAGGCAACGGTTTGGTGGTTTTCCTCAAGAGCACAGCATAATCTTTGTGAATTTCTTGTGGTTCAGAGTCTTGCTGCACCCAGAACTACTCAGGTTTGGGGAGACTGTTTCACCTCATTGAAGACTTTAAGAGACTGATGTATTTAAACAAAGGGAGGATAGCCTTTCTGATGACAAGTGGGCTCATGTCGCTTGTTCAGGGCCCCTTCTGCTAAATTAATAATCAGAGAAAGCTTCACAGAATCAGAGGAAAAAGGAGATTTTGGGTTTTGAGGTATTTTTCATTAAGGATGTGGTAAGATCTGAACGTTGGTTACCTTGTTTTAGAGTATATCACTCCAGTAACAGAAAATTTCACCATTTCCTCCCATAGATAGCACTGGATAAACACTGCCAACTTCTGCTTTTTTTTTTTTTTAACCATCAATGTTTTACATTCTGAGAGAACCCCTGTTCTCAAAGTCTCCTTCCATTTAGGGTACAATTAGCCAAGTAAGTTTCTGCAACTAAATGAAATGACAGTTTTCCAGATCCAGCTGTCTGAGATTATACCCATGTTTCCTTGTCTGGAGTTTGGGGTGCACTCAAGCTCTTCAATTGCATATTTACCCAAACGTTCTTGATTTACTCTCACAGATAGTTAGGATTGCTGTTGTGCATAGATTTTGCTAGATAAACTCTCAATTGAACTTATTTTAAGTTCCCAGGAGGCACCTCACACTTATTTGCATATACTACCAACAAGCAGTCACTTTGCTGCAGAAGAATGACGAGGACTGAGAGACTCAAGCGGCATGCAGAGATCAGGGAGAACACAGCTTTATTACGCCAGTGGGCTCAGTGGGATTGTTCCCAAAGAACTGAGCAGTAACTGGGGTTTGGCACTTTGTTTTATATGTTTAGGCCTCTGTGTTGGGGGGAATCTGGCTGGGGTGCTGGGGAGGTCCATCCCTAGCAGCTGTGATAGCTCAACATTGTTTTGACAGGGAGGCCTCTAACCATAGTGCCTGCGGGAGACATCTCCGATAAGGGGATGGAGGGAGGCAGCTCCAATAAGGGGGGATAGAGCTATTAGCGGGGGCCTGCAGGAAAAACCATCCCAACAACTTTGTGGTGATCTTCTGGTGTGTGTAAGGGGAAGGGGAAGAGGTACTAGAGGTCAAGCGAGTGTTAGAATGAGGGGCATCAGTATCATAGCAATGCTTGTTGGCTTTCCTCAGTCAGTAACTCATTCTTCTCCTTAGATGCTCTGTGCTCTCCTTGCTCCATTGTAATAACAGCACTTACCATGTGATATTTGCGGGTACTTTCCATGCTTCTGTATCTGCAAGTAGATCAGTGGTTCTCAACCCTTTTTCTTCTCAAACCCACTTGAGGGGTATGACATAGAGCCGTCAGTAACAGTAGCTCACTCTGGAATTTGCCATCCTCTCCTTCCTCTGACCTCCTCCTCCTTGTTAAAAACCACTGAACTAGAACAAAGTCGGGGCAGGCTTGTCCTTTATTCGAAGCACCTAATGTGTGGCTGGGACAGTGCTGAATGAATAAGAGAATGCCTGAGGTCACCCACTAATTCATGAGAGTGCCAGGGCTAGAACTCAGGCGGTGCCAATTTCTAGAGGGCCACACTCTTCAACTTTTCTAGCTTTGTCTCTGGGTGTAATTTAGTATTGTTGATTTTTTTAAGTTTTTTTTTTAAATTTTATTTTAATTTTACAAATGTTATTAATAGGCGAGTATTCTTATTGTAAAGGAGTCAAGCAATAATTACCATTAAGTTAAAATGTTTTATATACTAATATTTTATTCAACATTTAATATTATAAGATTTAAAAAATGCAAAGCCCTATATCAAAATAACAATTTTAGCTTTAGCATCTATTATTATTCATTTATTCAATTATTGAGACTGTCAGCATCCCAGCTTTTATAGAGTTTTCATGGCTGGGTCTCCCACCGTTTCCAGGATGCTTTCAGGACTTGTAAAGGCCTGTCTTCTGGCTAAGAGACTGAGAAAATTAAGACAGCATTTTGAATCATTAGACTTTAAAAAATACTTTCAGTGTTACAATTAATTTTTAAAGAACACATTTATTCTTCATTGAAAAATTAAACACTTTCCCTTTAAGTTTTGTACTCATTTACATCAAAATGGCTCTTTCTTGAGAGAATAGCTATTGCCATTGAGTAATAGGTATTCACTATTTCTGTTTTGTAACCAGTCTCTTATTGTTTCATGATGGTATTTTTGTTATTATATATACAAGTTCTCATTCTGTTTTATTGCCCTAGGCATTTTCAGTTAATTAGCTATTTCAATTGGTTTGTATATGAGAAAATTTTATCCTTGTGGTTTTCTCCAGAAATACTACATGTGAATATTTCTCAAGTGATTTATTTTGTTGAGAACTCTTTTTATTCCTATCATGATCTTTCAGATGAAAATGTACCATTATTTATTTCTTCCTGAAATGAGGTATCGCTTTTACATTTGCTTTATCTTTAGATTATCCCACTATCTCATCTGGGATGAGATGAGAAGCCAGCAGTCTTTTTGTTCTAATTGATTCCACAAAGAACATCGAATGTCTACCATATACCAGGCACTGCCTTAAATACTAAGGCTTCACAGAAGAATAAGAGAAACTTTACTCTTCAAACGCTCACTCTGTGAAGAGAATCCAACAGGTACACTGGTAAAGGCATTTTGTGTGATGCATGCTATCCTAAAGATGGCAAGGAGCGGGGTGGGGCACAGGGAGGGCTCTGCTGGGAGTTCAGGGAGTGTGTAAAAAATATTTAAAAAAAATAAAGGACTCTTATTCAAAATCCCCATAATCTGTCACTGGAAATTGAGTTGTTGCAAAGAGACAGAAAACTAACTCTTGACTGACGACACTCTCAGCTCTCTCCCCAGCCTGCCTGCATTAACTTGGGGACAATGTGGGCCTGCGCACTGTGGATGCTTCCTCTACTTTGCAAATTCTCCCTGGCAGGTAGGTTGGCCTGTGCCATTTCATGGTTATGTGATTCTTATTTACTTTTTTGTACAAGAATTGTTAACTTGAAAGCAAAGGGGCACCTGGACCATGGGCACATGTGCATGGACAACAGAGAATGTGTGAGCTCCCTGAATTTGTGTGGGAAGGTGTGTACATGTTGATGAATTCTTATGCATGTGCAAATTTGGCAAGATGGCCGATCATAGTACCAAAGGGCGATATGACACCCCCCCTCAATAGGTCAGCATCCACTGTTTTCAAGTAACAGTAAGTGCTTATTTCAGTAGCTTTTGTGTTTAGTTCAATTGTTTCATATAGAACACTCATATAAAAACAAAAGTATAGAATTCTCACACTATTTGCAATAAATTCCAAGGCTATGCAGGGAAATGATGAAACAACATATTTCTGCTGTGGTCCAACTCAAAACTATGGGCCTAATATCCATACAGTACCTTGAAGCTCTAAGATCCATTAAGTACATCACATTTTATGTTTTTTTTTTTTAAATTAAGACCAGAGGGGGAAAGTGGGGCTTGGCACTGAGAAGATAGAAAGGCATCACAGTGTGCTAGTTTGCTAGGGCTGCCTTAACAAAATGCCACAGTCTGGGTGGCTTAAACAACAGAAATTTATTTTCTCATAGTTCTGGAGGCTGGAAGTCCAAGATCAAGGTGCCTGCCTGCAGGGTTGATTTCCTCTGATGGATGGCTTCCCTCTTGCTGCCTCTTCATGTGGTCATCCCTCTGTGTGTCCTAATCTCCTTTTCTTATACGAACACCAATCAGATGGGATTAGGGCCCACCCTAACAGCTTCATTTTAACTCATACCTCCTAAAGCCCCTATCTCCAATACAGTCACCTTCTGAGGTACTGGGGGTTATGGCTTCAACATATGAATTTGATACAATTCAGTTCATAACATGTAGTAATTGGGGTGGGGGATCACCAAGAGAGAGGTTGTGACCCACAGATAATGAGAATTCTTTCTAGACCTCTGTCCTGGCATGATCTGCCTAGTAGCCCTCTAGGGTTATATTTATGGCACTCAGGAACTTTATAGATAATACAGGCAAGTAGGCCTGTGTCTCCCTGTCTCACTTAGCCTCTCCTCGCCAGCTCAGAAATCAACAATTATCCCCAGTTATCCCATTTTAAAGTTCTAATTATGTGCATTGTGGCTTCTACCAACACACTCTTTCCCTCAACTTGTCTTATTCTATCTTCTATCTCTGAATTTTTTTCGTATCACATTTTACTTATACCATCTTCTATGTAACTGGCTCTATTTTCACTCAACTTCCCTTCTAGAATATCCTTACTTTGGCCTCTTCTCAGTTTTGTCCTTCTTCTATTTCAAGACATTTTTCAAGACACTAACTTTGTAACAGCACCAAAGTGATATGAGCATAGACGGAAAAAGGGAAATTGAAAATATCATTTTAATTTTGAAAAATATTCTTCTTCCATGTGGGAAATTCTCTAATAAGCAAGAATAGTCTCTCAATCTTTATTAGAGAAAAGTGAATGAATATTTTCCCTTATTTCTAGAAATAGGGAAAATCATTATTTCTAGAAACGTAGGAATATAGTTATGGGTCTTTTTCTTTATTTATTTGAAGATGGGGGGAAGGATACATGTGTGCAAGTGGTAAATCTTGCCTTCAGTTATTCATTTTAAAAAAATAAAAATTCTGTTTTGGAATAATTTTAGATTTACAGAAAAATTGTCAAGATAGTACAGAGTTCTTGTATACTCCTCGTCCACTTTCCCGCATTGTTAATTTCTTATAATATGATGGTACATTTGCCAAAACTAGGAAACTGATATTGATTGACTAAATTCCATATTTTATTTGGATTTCACTCGTTTTTCCATTAATGTACTCTTTCTGTTCAGAGTACTATATTGCATTGAATTGTCACATTTCTCTAGTCTCTAATGGTCTGTGATAGTTTCTTAGTTTTTCTTTGTTTCTCATGATCTTGACAGTCTTGAGGAGTACTTGCTAGTACTCCTGGGTTTCTGTAAAAAAAATAACACAGGTAAAGTGCCCTTTTTTGCTCTATCACAGTTTTACACATGTTTGTGATAGTCTTTTGATATAGAGTTCACATTCTAATTACAGAGAAATCTAATGAGACTTACAATAGGCACATCGGTTGCCCACAAGTAGAAAGCAGGGCAATAGATGTATAAGCTCTGCCAGCCATGGCAGTTCTGTTGCATAAAGTAAAGGCAGTTCAGAGGTGTGGGAGAATACCAGATAACAGGCTGGAAATGGTAATTATAAGGCAAGAAAGTAAAAGAGAAGCCTAATTTGTTGATTTGCTTCCTTTTTATTTCACTTCCCCCAACTCCCTAATTTGCGATAAAAACAAATATAAAATGATCTGAGATACATATGCAGAATTAGAATATCATGAGGACACATGAGAAGAAGAGGGGAAACTATTGTTGAAATGAATTCTTCCCCCAAGTCTTACTATGCAGGATTTTCAGAGCAGGCTATCTATTTCTTATATTAGTTAGGAAAGTTGTGTATCTTGCAAAAATAAACATGCCCCACATCTTAGTATTTAAAACAATAAACTCTGCATGTCCATCGCAGGGAAGCAGGAACCCAGGCTGATAGAGGCTCTGCCATCCTAAGACACCACCGTCTCAACATGGATTTTTAGGGTATGCAGTGGCAGAGGGAGGAGAGAAAGGACGATCATGAACCAGCACTTAAATTCTCCTCTCACGTCAATGGCCAGAGCAAGACACATGGTCATGCCTAATGTCAAGGGGGCAAGGAAGTAAACATCTTCCCAGATGTCCAGGAAGGGGAGATATTGATGAACACCAGAAATATTGCTGAGCGTTCATTTTATCTGTCACAAAGCTCTTCTGCAATACCAAGGTAGGGGATCAGAGTTTGCCACGTTGACAAAAAGATTATTTTGATCTGGAGGCAAATGAGAATCAATAGATGCAGAAATCAAGTCTTCCTGGAGCTTCCTTTATTTTACTAAAAGCAGAAACTTCTGAAAGGTGAGGACTGCCGTAAATCTCTCCCGAGAAAGTTTAATGGAAAATTGGTGCCAAGATGGAACTGCACACACAAACCTTACTCCATTAGTTGTCCACATATATTTACCTTCCCATAGTTTGCCACCTTCAACAGCCTAAGCTACTTTTCCTGTCTTGTCACTTCTCTACAAATTTATTGTATGTATTGAAAGATGCTATATAAGCCTATGATCTAACCATCTGTTAGAGTTACTTCTCACTGAGATTTGCCCTGTGTGATGTACACTGCAGGTATTAACACACTGTTTTTCTCCTGGTAATCTGTCTTTTATCTAATTATATAAGGCCCCTGCAGGAGAATCTAGGAAGGTAGAAGGAATGGGACTTTTTTCGTCTCCTATGCCAATATCAAGTGGCCTCTGTAAGAATATTGCTCTCTTGTCATATGTCAAGCAGTAAGGGAAAGACACATGCAGCTCCATAAGAAAGCTCTGGTGGAGTGGAAAATCATCTTTAGAGTCACTTTTTCTTCTCCTGATGCCTGGTGACCCTTATGGTTCGGGGAACCAGATGTTTGACTCCCTTTCTGACTGATAGCTTTTTGTATATTAATCAAAGCTTCTAAAGGAGCGAAGGAGAGGTATTCAAGAACAGGAAAGTAAAGGCACTGAGGTTTGATAGGGGTATATTTGAGTTCAAGAGGATCTATACCTACGTTGGTTTTTGGTAGCTGGCTTTGGATTCAGCCAGTGCAAGGCAGAGTAAGAATGAAAAGGAAATAAAATAAAATATGACAGTAGGAGACCATAATGAGAATAGTGCAAGACCAAAGAATATTCTGGGGCGACCGGGAAAGGCCTCTTGTGTTTTTGGTTCTCCAGCAAGTATCAATTTGAAATCCTGCTAAGAGTTAGTGTAATGGGTATTAGTGAAGAGGAGATTGGGGGGCAAGCTAACATTTGATGCGTATTTATTTAAAAATGTGGTGGAAGGACTAAAAACAGATCCACATGTGCACGCCCACACACACGCACATGCATTGCCATCATCTCTGAGCCATGGAAACAGGGATGAGTTGGTCAATGTGAAAGTCATTCCTCCGGGAACGTTGTTGGCTGACTCTTGTTTCACAGCCTTGCAGGGTTGTGCACATTCCCACTGGCAGTTGTGAAGTGTGGAATCTGTTAATATTCTGTTTGCTGATCCAGGGAATCCCCAGGGAGAGTTTCAAGCTGTGTGGCTCTTTGAGGAATGTGTTATCGGTCCAGTTTCTAATTTTCATGTAATTTGCTGTTATTTACTTCAGTTCCACTTAATTTTGTTTTTTTAAGTCTTTGGGCTTGGAGATCACCAGCTTTGTCGTGGTTTTCAGCATGCAAGTAGAAAAGACAGGAAATCTTTGACTCAACTGCTGACTAATTTGTGCTGTGGGAATCAGGTTCACATGTAGGACTCAGAGAAAGTAGCTTCTCAGGACAGAGCTGGAAATGTCGGCACAACATGGAGGCATCAAGCTCTCCTTGACTTTCGTTTGTTGTTCCCAGGGGTTCCTTTACCCCATGTGGACAAGGCTCATTTCATAGACCGAATATATGAATGTATTTACAAATCCAAAAATCTTAAACCCGAACAAAACAATGAATGCCGCTCATTCTGGAACCCTTTACTGCTACTTTCTTCCTGTTAGAAGGTAATACCTCTGACAGAGTTCAAATATATGCAGTATTAGTCAGATGTGCACAGAAAATATAACATCCTTATTTTCTGGGATCAAGCTAATAAATTTCAAAAGTCCCCTCTCCCCTAGAAAGCCAGGTAGGGTTGAGGAAAGGGAGGGGGTAAGTAGCGCTTACATTTGTTAGCAGCATCTCAGTTCTCCTGGTTTACAGTGTCTTTCAGCGAATTCAGCCTCTGTGGGGTGAATGCCCACTGTTCCAGAGTTCCTGCCTTTCCCCCTGCTCTTCTTTGAGATGGTGTCTAGGTATAAAGCAGGGTTTATGTGCCTTCAGAGTCTTAGCTAAGGGCTCGTGAATCCATGTGAGCAAGTCCTGTGTTGCCCTCTGCTCTGCCCTGGACTGTCTGCTGTGGTCTGATCCCTCCTCTGCTATCTACTGCGGGACAGCTGGCTTTGCCTGCGCTTTGACATATCATAGTGGAACCTACTCCTGAAGTTCATGCCCCAGTGTTTGCCTGTGGGCCTAAAGTCTGCCTGTGCACAGAAGCCTCTTCATCTGAATCCCAGGCCTGGACCAGCCTTGCGTATCTACAACCACCTCCCTGTCCCACCCCCAACCTGAGACACAGGAGAATTCTTGGTCCCTGCATGCTGCACTCACCTGTATGGAGCTTACCGCCTGAAAAGCTGCCCCACCCCACCCTCTGCCAGTACAGAGTTAGGACTTTCCTGCCATGCTGGAGTTGGTGCTGAGTGAAACATGAGGCTTATTCCAGACTATAGGCTTATAATCTTTCCCAGGCTGTGCCCGGTGAAATAGGCCACTAGTCCAGGTGAACTTGCTTCATCAGACCCATCTGTGTGTCTCTACTGCTCCACCAAGAACACTGCCATCTGAGCTCTTTGCTTTACCTTACTTTCATACCCGTTCCTCCCTCCCAATATTTCACTTGCTAGAAGCGATGGGCTTTTTCCTATTTCTTGTCTGGTAAGGACATCCTTCCTAGAAACACTAGAGCTTTATTTGGATATGTAAAGATAGCTTAAGTTGCCTTCCTCTCTCAAAAATGCTTGCTTCTTAAGACTGGTCTTACCAAAAGCTCAAAAGCAAGCTAATTTGAGCCTCAGAGTTGAACATTGCCCTTAGTTTCAAATTGCCCTTAGTTCTTAACTGTGTGTGTGTGTGTGGGGTGTGTGTGTGTGTAGGTGTGAGTGTGTGTGTGTGTGTAGGTGTGAGTGTGTGGGGGTGTGTGAGTGTGTGTGTGAGTGTATGTGTGGGTGTGTGGGTGTACACGCACGTGTGCACATGCACGCTAAGCCTCTTGCTCTTCTGGTGAAGCCTATGGACTGCTTCTGAAAATAATATTTGTAAATACATAAGTAAGATACACAGGATTACAAAGGAACTCAAATATATTGAAATGATGTTATCAAAATACTACAGAAACAAATTTGTGACATAGTAATATATGTGCTTTATTAATATAATAAATAAGAAGGCCTAATAATTATATTAATTTAGTAATAGTGACAATAGTATTTGATATTTCAAGGTATTTGCAACAACTGAAATATAATATGAAAATGACTGACAAACAATGCTGACAAAGTTATAAGCAATGATACTATTGTAGGTTGTGGACCACATTCATTACAGAAGGAAATTATAGGTTTTAATAGTAGGCTAGTGAAACATAAAGATGAAAATATTTTCCCATTTAAGTTCATGCATTCCTAAATTCTATTTCTGGACCCTTTGGGGTCTAGATCCCTGTTTCAGATGTTCGTACCTGCTCTCCCTGTGAAGGGATAGATGTTATTGGGTGGAGAACTACAAGAAACAAGATTTATAAGATATAAAAATACAGCTGAAGATATTTCATAAATGTTCTCTATTATACACGCTACTGGGGAAAAAATTAGCTCTGCATAAGGTTGAAGTGTGGTATAGTTCAACAGTTTGTATTTTTCTCTTCTCCCCACATCATCCATTGCCCAGTTAGCCAGAGCCAGAGTGGTTCAATTATTTGATGCTTTACTTTACCTGGTGTTTTAATATAATTTTTGCTTCTCAAACATTGCTTTTGAGTAAGAATGTAAAAAGTATTTTTTAAAAACTAGATCTCTAGCTCTTCAAAGGGAATAATTGAAGACATGGAGTTAGCTTCTTTCCACAGACCTGATTAGAACCTGTTATACTTAGCAACTAACCAGTAAACCCAGTATTTGATAACCTGTTTTCATCAAAATGTTCGATGCTGGCAATATTTATCAGGTACTGAAGTTATTATGTTTGTTTGTTTTTTTTAGTTCCGCCAGCTAAGCCTGAGAACATTTCTTGCATCTTGTATTATATGAAAAATTTTACTTGTACCTGGAGTCCAGAGAAAGAAGCCAGTTATACACGGTACAAAGTCAAGAGAACTTTGTAAGTACGGGAGCTTGTGTGCTGTCAGTGAGAGAGTAAGGGGAGGAGGCAGAGGCTCCTGGTTCACTCGTGATTCAAGTTGCTAATGAAGTAAAATATTTTCTGTTACAGCTTCTGGGTGACCACTATGTGTATCCAGTGGCTAGGGTGACATCTTGGGTACTTGCAGCCATGCTGACAGGATCTCCCACTGCCGAGGGAGGGGAGGTCTAGCTGCATGATAGCTTCCTCCTCGAGTTGCTGGATTGACTGATAGTAGCCACTGGTTATAAGCACAGTGGAAACATCTGTTTATTTACTATATTTAATGACATTCTTCCTCTCTCTGGAATGTGTTATAAAACTGTTCATTCTTCATGGATCCAGATATAGTAAGTAGGGTATAAACCCAGAGCTAGCAGGCAGATTTACCTTAGTTTGCCCTGAACTTCTTGTGTGACCCCTGTCAAACAGTATTCCACCAGGGCAATGAGTGCCAAGTTTTTCACTACCTGAAGCATCCCTTCTTATTCTATTTCTATTAGAATGAAATTGTAGCATTTTTGTTATAATTCTGCCAAAGTCTAGATGTTTTAGTGAGTATGTACAGGGATTTTTTTGAAATTTTGAAAATAGTTCATGAAACCCCTAGGAATAAGGAGGCCCATGCTGGGAACTACTGAAAGGTATCTTTAAGTCTTTTCCATTTCAAAAAGAGAGTCTGTCGATGTAAGTTGTTTTTGTTTTTGAATACAAGATCTCATTGTATGCTCTTTTTTTTTTTCTTTTTACTCCTTGAAATTGATAACTGGTGTTGTAATAGAAGTCCACGTCATGTTTTAGAGCAGAAGAAAGGGAAAAAGCACACAATATTCTTTGCAGCACTGATATATCAATGAGTATGACAGAGAGGTGATTTAAAACAGGGGTGAGCACATTTTTCTGAAAGGCTCAGATAGTGAAAATTTTAGGCTTAGATGGAGCTGGGTTTCTGTCAGACTACTGCTGTAGCAGGAAAGCTGCCATAGACAATATGTAAACCAGTGGAACTGTTTTCCAATAATACCTTATTTATAGACACTGAAATTTGAATTTCATATAATTTTCACATGCCATAAAGTATTCCTTTTATATATATTTTTTTCCCTTCTTCCGCTCCTCCCCGCCCCACCCCACTCCAGTTCAAGCCATTGTGTAGGACACAGCTCCCTGGCTCATGCTGGTATTATGAGCCGCGCGCTCCTCCTGACTGATGCAGTCCGTCTCCAGTCAGCCCGCTCACAGCAGCCCACAGCGGCCCACGCCCACCCCCGGCTGCTCATGGCAGCCCAGCTCCAGGGAGAGCCATTGTTTAAAATCTTAGCTGTAAAGGGCACAGCTCACTGACCCATGTGGGAATCGAACCAGCGACCTCCGCTTAGGGTAAAACCTGTTTTTAGCCTATGGGCCATACAAGAACAAAGGGTGGGCTGTATTTGACCTGCAGGCTATAGTTTACTGACTTCTGCTTTTGAAAATAAGAATGGCAAAGGCCCAATAATCCATGGTCCATATGACTTATCTTCTCCCATGCTTGTTAGTTTTAGGCCCAATGTACTAAACAGGAAGTGTCAGTAAAATGAAAATCTGGAAACCTCAATAGGTTTACTCCTATTTTTCTGTTTTAAAGAATCATCCCTGCACTCTTCCTGGCTCTCTTCGAGATAACCCAGCTCCCTCTAAGCCTAAAATTTTCACTATCTGAGCCTTTCAGAAAAAATGTGTTCACCCCTGTTTTAAATCACCTTTCTTTCATACTCATTGATACATCAGTGCTGCAAAGAATATTGTGTGCTTTTCCCCTTTCTTCTGCTCTAGGCTCTGCTGGATTCCCCCACTGGCTTGTTTTTTTGTGAGATTATCACCAAGAATATCTCTTTCAAGCAGAATGGAAGAATTTCCTTGTGGACATTCAATTCTGAGAGCAGATGACAGTAAATCAGTTGTATGAACAAAATACCTCCTGATGCCCAGAAACAATAGAGATTGATGTTTCCTTGGGAAAGAAAAAGAGGACTTGGGATACCTTCATGGAGGTAGTGGTTTTTGAGCTGAGACTGTAAAGATGTAGAAAAGGAAAGAGAGAGTATTCTCAAAGATTACAGTATGAATAAATGCGAAAAAATTCAACTATAGTTGTAGTATAAATAACACCTCACATTTAGACTATGTCCCTGACATTTTAAAAGTACTTTATGTGTGTTAGCTCATTTCATCCTCACAACAACCCTATGCTAATGTTATATTACTATTCTCATTTTAGAGATGAAAAAGCTGAGGCACAGGTAGGTTAGGATTTTTGTCCAAGGCACAGGGTTAATAGGGGCAAATTCAGGATTTAATCCTAGTTTGCATCCAGAGTTTGTGCTTGTAACCATGACACAACATTGCGCTGGAAGCCATTTTTGTATTTTCTAGTAACCACAGAAGACCCTGGAGGTCCTTTTTACTTTCAAAATGCCATGATTCTATATGTCCAAGCTCTGTTTCCTTGTCCCCACCCCAGCAAACTCTGACAACTTGTAACATGGGCCTCCTTTTCTATTCTCTGCCTAGTCCATCTCCCGCATAATCCCCAGAGCCATGGGGACTATAGCTTACCCACCCTTCTGATTCCTACCAATATGTGTACTTGTTTTCATTAAGTTACAGCTCGATAGGGGAAAAAAAGATGTTTAATGAGTTTTCTGAAAACAATATACACCAATGGTAAAAAATTCAATCTGAAAAATATAAAGACTATAAAAAATCACCCCAAATCCCACCACTAATGGTAACAACTTCAGCATTTTGATAAAGATCTTTCCAGACACCTCTAAGAATAGTTACATAAATATATGTTTATATAAATGTGATTATTCTGTATATAATATGCATCCTGCTCTTTTTCACCCATAGTAGAGTATAGGCATCTTTCCATATCAATAAATATAGATGTATTAAAAAACTGTCATTTTAAATTCTATTTATGTATCTACCGTAATTTATTTAATAAATCCTCTTTGATATTTTTTCTTTTAAAGATAAGTTGTCAAGGCTAGAATCTGGGATTTTCAGGGGCATGTTCATTATTTGTTACCAATAGGAAGTGCATTACAAGTGTAGCTTTTGATGGACTTATAGGGTTCCAAGGCGGTCTCCATGGTTCATAGCATCTCAAGCAGGCAGGACACAGTCAACTTTTATCTGTTCGTGGAGGTGAGGGAGGATTTTAGAGAGAAGAGTACCAAATTCTGGACTATACGGTTCTAAGAGAAACCCAGATTGAAACAAACAAATACATGCTTAATACATTGAGTATAGCTATGTTTTCAAACTGCTGTGCTAAACTGATGTTGAATCATTTTTTCTTTCAAAGCATTTATGGAAAAAGAAACGATACTTGTAATTCTACAAGTGAAAATCATGCTTCGTGCTCTTTTCTTCTTCATATAACAAATATAGATAATTATACCATTCAAGTGGAAGCTCAAAATGCAGATGGTATAATTGAATCTGATATAACACATTGGCGCTTAGATGATATAAGTAAGTGTTATTTTATATTCTTATGTACTCTTTCATTAAAAGATAATCCCACCCTTTTAAAAAATACTTCTTTTAAAATACAGGTATTTTTAAAGTGATACCTGTAAACTCAAAAGTAGACTCAAAACTCAAGTATGTGTATAGTATGTGAATGTTACGGATAAAAATAAAATTTGTCCTCTTATTGAAGAAGGAAAGGAGGGAGAGAGAGAAGAAGGGAGGGAGGGAGGGAAAGGAGGGAGGGAAGAAAGAAGAAAGGAGTTGACCAAATATAAAAATAGAATGGGAAGAGACATTTTGCTGGTCCCTGATTTCCTCTTGCGGTTTGTGCCATAAATTGTACTCAAAGAAGCAGAGCTTTTCCTCCTCAGAACATCATTGCTCATGTAGGAGAAAAGAGTAAAACTATTATTTAAAAAAATGTCTCACTAATTCTTATCTTTTTAATATTTTTCAAAAACTCATTTTCACATATAATTTTTTAATACCAGCTTCAGTGAGATATAATTCGCATGCCATAAATTTCACCTTTTACAAATGACAATTCAGTCTTCTATCATATTTACAAAGTTGTGCAAACATCACCAGTATCTAATTCCAGAACATTTCCATCACCAACAAAAGGAAATTTATACCCATTTACAGTCAGTCCCCAATCCTTTATTTTCTCTTTTCCCCATCCTCTGGCAGCCACAAATCTATTTTCTGTCTTTATGGATTTACCTGTTTTTGACACTTTATATAAATGTGACAATACAATGTGTGACCTTTGTATTTGGTTTCTTTCACTTAGCATAATATTTTCAAGATTCATCCATATTGTAGTACTTGTCAGTACTTTATTCCTTTGTATAGCTGAATAATATTTCACTGTAGGGATATAACACATTTTGTTTATCCATACATCAGTTGATGAAAATTTGGGTTGTTTCTACTTTTTGGTTATTATAAATACTGCTGTTCTGAATATCTGTGTACAGGTTTCTGTGTGGACATATGTTTCAATTTTCTTAGATACATACCTAGTGAAATTGCTTGGTCATATGATAATTCTAGCTTTTTGAAGAACTGTCAAACTTTACCAAGACAATTTAGAAACGTTCCAACTTCTCTATATCCTTGCCAACACTAGTTATTGTCTACTTTTATGACTATAGCCTTCCTAGTTGGTGTGAAGAGGTAGCTCATTGTGATTCTGATTTGCATTTACCCAGTTACTAATAATGTTGAGCATCTTTTCATGTGCTAATTGGCCATTTGTGTATCTTCTGTGAAGACATGTTTATCCAAATCCTTTGCCCATTTTTAAATTGTGTTTTTTTTTTTATTGTTGAATAGTAAGAGTTCTTTATGTATTCTGGGTAAAAGTTCCTTATCAGATATATGACTTACAAATATTTTCTCCCTTTCTGTGGGTTGTCTTTTTAATTTCTTGATGGGCTCCTTTGAAACAGAAACAAAACAATTTTTTTAAATTTAATTTTTAGTGAAGTTCGATTTATCTCTTTTTTCCTTTATTATATGTGTTTTGTGTCAGATCTCAGAAAGGTCATAAAGATTTACTGCTATGTTTTCTTCTAAGAGTTTTATTGATTAAGCTCTTACATTTGGTTCTTTGATCCTTTCTGAGTTAAGTTTTGTGTATGGTGTAAGGTAGAAGTCAAACTTCAATTTTTTGTATGGGACTATCCAGTTGTCGCAGTACCATTTATTGAAAAGATGATTCTTTTCCCAGTTGAATTGTCTTGGCACTCTTGTCAAAATCAGTTCCCCATAAATATAAGATTTTTATTCCTGTGGGCTCTCAGTTCTGTTCTATTGATATATATTTCTATCTTTACGCCATTATCACACTATCTTGATTACTGTAGCTTTATAATAAGTTTTGAAATTGAGAAAGTAAGTCATCCAATTTTGTTCTTTTTCAAGATTATTTTGACTGTTGGGTCCCTTGCATTTCCATATGAATTTTAGGGTCAGCTTGTCAATTACTGCAGAAAAGCCCACTGGGATGCTGATAGGGATAGTGCTATCAATAATATAAAATCTTGCAATCCATGAACATGGGATATCTCTCCACTTGTTTAGGCCTTTTTAAATTTCTTTCAATAATACTTTGTAGTTTTCAGTGTACAGATCTTGTACTTCTTTGGTTAAATTTATTCTCAAGTATTTTATTACTTTTTATACTCTTATAAATGGAATTGCTTTCTTAATTTCATATTCAGATTGTTCATTATCAGAATATACAAATACAATTGATTTTTGTGTATTGATCTTGGAACCTGCAACCTTGTTGAACTTGTATGTTGGATCTAATAGGTTTTTTTTGTGTGTGTGGATTCCTAAGATTTTTTTAAATTAAAAAAAAAAATTTATCCAAGATCATGTCATCTGAAAATATAGTTTTACTTCTTTCCTTTCATCCAATCTGGGCACTTTTTATTTATCTTTCTTGTCTGGTTGCCCTATTAAGAACCTGCTATATAATGCTAAACAGAAGTGGTGAGAGCAGGCATCTTTTTCTTGTTCTTGATCTTAGGGGGAAAGAATGTAGACTTTCACCATTAAGTATGATGTTAGGTGAGGGTTTTTATAGATGCATCTTATAAGGTTGAGGAAATTCTCTTCTAATCATAGTTTATTGGATGTTTTTATCATGAATAGGTGTTGGATTTTGTCAAATATCTATTCTGTTTTTATTGAGATAACAATGAGTTTTTGTCCTTTATTCTATTAAAATGATGTGGACTACATTGACTGATTTTTATGGCAAACAAATCCTGTTTCTTGGGATAAATTTCACCTGGTTGTGGTGTATAATCCTTTTTATATGTTGATAAATTTGGATTGCTAGTTTTTTGTTGAGGGCTTTTACTTTTGTATTCATAAAGGATATTTGTCTGCTGTTTTCTTGTGATATCTTTGTCTGTTTTTGGTACCAGGGTAATATTGGCTTTATAGAATGAGTTGGGAACTGTTTCCTGGTCTTCTATTTTTTGGAACAATATTTGAAAGATTACTCTTACTTCTTTAAACCTTTGGTAGACATCATCAGTGTAAATAACTGGGCTTGAGATTTTCTTTTTGTGAAGTGTGTTTATTTGGGTTTCTTAAAACTCTTTTTTTAGAACTGCCTGTGGAAAGCTTGTGTCACACTATGAACACTGACTTTATTTCATGATGATGGACCTGAAAGGAACAAGATTATTCACTTTTTCTTTGTAAACCTTTATTGTCTTTGCTTTCTTAAAATGAACGTGTATACTTTAACAATTAAAATGTTAAAAAATAAATTGTCACAAGATAACAAAACAAAACCAAAAAAGCAAGAAAAAAACAAAAAGCTCCAAAACTTCCTATCCTTGTTTCAACCAGAAGTAGTAGATATATAAATATTCTGTATTCTGTCACTGAGAGTGAGGAGAAATTTTGGTCTAAATTAGTAAAACACAGATTTATAAAATTAATCTCTGAAGAAATTTTGTTTTTCTAATCTAAGGCCTGGTAAAGTGTTGCTAAGTACTAAGATATATTCAAAAAACAAATTAAGAAAACAATCCAAATTACAATAATATCAAAAGAATAAAATACTTAGGAGTAAATTTAACCAAGGTGGTGAAAAACCTGTACACTGAAAACTACAAAACATCAATGAAGGAAATTGAAGAAGACATAGATAGACAGAAATATACCCTGTGATCCTTACAGAAGGATTAATATTGTTAAAATGTCCATACAATGCAAAGCAATCTACAGATTAAATGCAATACCTATAAAAATGCCAATGACATTTTCCACAGAAATTCCAAATTCATATGGAACCACAAAAGACCCGGTCCGAAAAGCTAAAGCAATTTTGAACAAGAACAAATCTGAAGGCAAATTTACAGTCTTACATATAAGACCCTAAAGTTATAACAAGCTAATTTGAATTTCTACCAACTTAACTTTAATTGCATACAGAAACTCTATTCCTATACAGCCCTGACACAGGCAGCCCTGCCTCCACTTTGTTATTGATGTCGTAGATTACATCTTCATAATTGTATTCCCACCAGCAGAGATTTATAATTCTTTTTAATATTAGTCTTTTAAATTCTGTAGGAAATAAAAAGAGGAGTTACAAACCAAAATTCTATAATATTGATTTTTATATTTGCCTATATATTTACCTTTAATGGAGATCTTTATATCTCCATCTGGCTTCAAGTTATTGTCTAGCATGCTTTCATTTCATCCTGAATGACTGACTCCCTTAGAATTTCTTGTAGAGAAGCTATAGTGGTTATGAACTCCCTCAGCTTTTGTTTATCACAGGAATGTATCTTCTCATTGGACGTTTCATTTTGGGGAGTGGGATGGTGGTGGTAGCAACATTTCCTTTTCACTGGTTTTCTAATACCACCTACATATATTAGATCACAAAATATGCACTATCATTTCCTTTCTAGTTTTTTTTGTGTTTTTTTTTCAATTTGGGGTGGATGTTATTTGTACTTTCTGATCTTTTTGCAAATATGAGAACTATGTGATTTTTATTTTCAGTCAAAATCGAACCACCTAATATTCGCAGTGTGAAACCAATTTTGGGCAGCAAACGAATGGTTCAAATAAAATGGGAAAGGCCTTCGTTGGCACCTGTATCATCCATTTTAAACTACACGCTTCGATTTAGAATAGTAAACAGTGCCCGCTGGGTAAGTTATACCATTACAATGTTTCTATTAGAGGGCCCAAAGAAGAGAATTACTGACAACTTTTGTTGACCTGGAATGGTTTTTTCTTTTTTATATTGAAAATAGAAGATAGAAAAATAGTGAGTACTTGTTTTCCCAGTTTTCCATTTGGGTCTTTGAGATTGGAAAAGCGTTTTACTGTAGTCATCTTGCATTGTGAGCACATGAACATATTAAAGAGCGAAAAATTTACTTTTACATTCCATCCTGATTTGTGTCTAGCTATGTTGGCTGCCAGAGATTCTATGGCTTGACCGTTTCTTTTTTTAGTTTTCCAACCTTTTGTGAAATTGTTATATATAATACACATTTAGAAAAGTGAACAAAATATAAATGTTGCATTTAATAAATTATTATTAAGTCAGTGCTCATGTAAAAACCACCAAGGTCAAAGATAGCATGCTAGAACGCCCTGCCTACTCTGATGACAATCCCTTCCTCCCCTTAGAGCTAACTGTTATCCTGATTTTCTTGGTAATTCCTTCTTTGCTTTTTATTATGGTTTTAACATTTAAGCCTGCATCCCTGAACAATATAGTTTGAGATATTATTATATAAATGGAATCCATCCTTTTTGACTTTTTTGTTTGGCTTTTTAAATATTGTGCTTTTAGAGTTCATTCATGTTATATGATGCTGGAGCTTATACTTTTTATTGCTGTGCAGTACTCTATCGTAGGAACACAGTGGAATCATGGCTTTAGTTTGCATATACCTGACTTTTAATGAGGTTGCATACCTTTTCATGTATTTATTGGCTATTTGGAGTCTTCTGTGAAGAGTTGATTTAAGCCTTTTGCACATTCTTTTTTTCTATTGGACAGTCTATCTGATTTTTTTTAAATTGACTTGTAGGAGTTCCTTATGTATTCTACTTATAAGTCATACTTTTAATTAAAATTTATTGGGGTGACAATTGTTAGTAAAGTTACATAGGTTTCAGGTGTACAAATCTGTAATATATCATCTATACATCACATTGTGTGTTCACCACCCAGATTCAGTTCTCCTTCCATCACAATATATTTGATCCTGTTTACCCTCATCTACCACCCCGCCCCCCTTACCCTCTGGTAACCACTAAACTTTTGTCTGTGTCTATGAGTTTTTATTTCTTCATTTGTTTGTATTGTTCTTTTGTTGTTTTCAGTTTTATATACCACATGTCAGTGAAATCATATGGTTCTCTACTTTTTCTGTCTAATTTATTTCGCTTAGCATTATAATCTCAAGATCCATCCATATTTAAAATGGCAATACTTCATCTTTTCTTATGGCAGAATAGTATAAGTCTTTCATTTGTTATGTGTGTTGCAAATATTTCTCACTATATAGCCTGACTTTTCACTCTCTATGGTGATTTTGGGCGAACAGAACTTAATTTTAATACTGTCAAATTTTATCTACCTTTTCCTGTATACTTAATGCCTTTTGTATCTTAAGAAATCTTTTCTTACCTCAAAGTTCAGAAGAAAATCTTGTATTTTTATCAGTGCAGTCTAAAATTATACCAATTTTTAACCACCCTTACTTTATTAACTCTTAGCTCCTAGACAATTAAATCAGTTAAATCTTTAAAACTCACCCCCCCACACACACGATTTGCTAGTAAAACATATCTTCATTATCTTAGAACTTGTTGGTTTTTAACCTAAGTGCAGGTATTTTATTTAATTCTGTTGAATTTCTTCATGTTGGTCTTATCTATCATTTCAGTCTATTTAGAATCTTTATTCTAACATCCAAAACTTACAGTTAACTTTCTACTTTCTCACTTTCAATATCTTCAAATTTAATACACTTACTTTGTACCTTAATTTAATCATTAATAAAAATAGTGACGACATCAGAACCCTATGGTAAACCAGCAGAGACCATCCAGTCACATCAGTCTCTCCTTCTTTGAGTATTGTCATTTACGCGAACTTCTTGCAATATATCTAAATACCACCACAATTGGACAGCCTACTGTTTTCATCTTGCCCATGTGGCTACCACTGGACTTTTTTCTTTGCTAAAACCCATAGGCACTGTGTTTACTGAGTCCCTTCCTAGTCTAGAACTCTTTCAGAAAATTGGTTTACTTTCTCTTGTCTTGTGTTCAAGACAAGGGAAATAATGATGCCCACTTCTCCCCTCAGCTTCCTTTGTATGCCAGCTCTGGAACCATTCTCCTAAAACCTGACTACATGTAACATAAGACTCACTGATTTATAGTTTCTGGAAACTCCCTCCGTTAGAAGGGAACGCCTAAGCAGGGAGTTCCTGGCTTATCTTCTTTCATACATGTTGTAGTCTCACCAGAGGCATTTCTTCTGTCTAGTAACCCATGATTTCTTCTATTTGTCTGGGCCCTGAGTCCTGTGGTTGTTGCAATAAGATTCAACAAGAAAAATAAACGAGAATCTATGTCATTCTGGAAAATTACTAAACCATGTACAACACTAAGTGAGGACAGCAAGTATAAACTACCCCAAATCCCAGCATCCTGTACCCACCTCTTTGACAAACTCACCTACATTTGCACTCATCTTTATTTCCTTCCTTCTAGTCCCTGAGATAAGAGATCCTTCTTCCTGCTTCTCTGGAAGAAGTGGGAAGGAAAGTGGAATGTGCAGCCAGTATCTCTCTACATCCAACTTTCAAACACAACGAAGTCTATACAGTTCTAAACCCAACTTAATCAACCCAACCTTCTATGGATGATTCCCATTATCTATAGAAGAAAATCCACATCCTTAAACCTCCAAGACCTGGCCCCTGTTGATCCTTCCAACCTCATCTTTCATCTTGCCCTGGCTCCTCTACTAATTCTGAATTGCTAGTTTCCCTTGCATCACGTGGCCTCACTATTCTGTGCCTCTGCCTAGAACACCATCTGCCGTAGTACTGTACTCCTGCCCCAAACTGTGCTAACATATTCATCTCTCAGAACTCAGTTCTAACAGATTCCCCTCTGAGAGTCTGAGCTAGGTACTCCTCCTCTGTCATTACATTTGACACTCAGTGTAGTCATTTAAAGCTGTCTCTCCCTGCATTAGGCTATAGGTTCCTCACATACAGAGACCTTGGTTTTCATCTTTGTTTTCCCATTGTTTGGCACACGTACTCAATAAATGTTTAACTAAACTGAACCATATAAAAACGAATTCTAAAATCCCAATATGTCCATATAGCAAGACTCATATTTGTATGATGCTCTGTGGGTTACAACGTGCTTTCTTATACTCCGAACTATTTAATCCTTGCAAATATCCTATAAGTGAGGCACCACTATTTTTATTTTTGTAGATTAGGAAATCGCAATGTAGAGAGCTTAAATCACTTCTCCAAGATCACAGGGTCTATAAGTTGCAGACCTGAGTCCAGGTTTTCTGATTCCAGTTCAGGCATTCATTTGACCACACTTCAGCAACCTCCAAACAACTTTCCTATGACCCTAGTCTAAATGGATTTCACCTTGATAAAATGGAACCATAGGCACACTCTACAAAAGGATCTCAAGACTCTTTTAAGAGTTTAGTTTAGGCTTTGCACCAAAACTTCTGACTCATCTCTTAAGATACAAACACTTTGAGTGAGCCAGCGTTTGGCACAAAATATAGATTGTTAGAAACAAACCTGATGAAGTTAATTAATGTTTTGGTTGGAGTCCATTGTCTGTGTTGAGTTGGGAAAGTTTTAGATTTAAGCCTGTAAATGGAAGATCAATTGATCCTGGACTCTGTGTGAGCCAAGGCACCTCGTCTGTACAAAGAGCCAAAGTAAAAGAAGGCTTAGAGGCACGCTGAGTCAAAGACTGAGCAGCTTTTGTTTCATTAGAGGCTAGGGCTGAGGAGAACAGGCTTGCAGAGCTGCCTGAGGCAGAGCTTTCTGAGCATGAATGTGAGGAGACCTAGCAATCTAGCCACACTTGTGCTGAGTGAGGGCACTAGCAAAGCAGGAGGAAAACTTAAAATGATTTTTTAGAAAGAATATTATATATTTTTTAAAGCGTCACAAGTAAAATAGAACTTTATTAGACTTTCTTGAACATATTTTATGGATTAATGTGATTTTAATTTTGATTTACATGTGATCGGCCTTCTCCTAAAAGTCTTAATTTTGTGCACATTGGGCCCCATAGATAAAGTAAATTGGGGAGGCAACTTCCCAGAGATGATGGATTATCCCAAGTTATGTTTCCAAAAACCCTTTTCTACCATTGCAACATCTCCAGGGGCTGTTGGCTCAGGGACCCTGGGATTCAGCAGCAAAACTGCTTTCATGTTTGGATCCTACTTCCTTGCTCCAACTCCATCTCACTAGGATGGGAGTTCAGAAGTATCCATCTAGAGCTGGGGTGCTCAGCTTGTTGCCACATATACGTATCCTCACTTTGTTCAGTTATAGGCCCAGGACCTATAATTATGTACTTAACTTCACAGCTGTTATATACACATAAGAACTGTCTGGACTTCCTTCTCTCCCAGGGTTCTATGGGACTATTGTGCACGGTCACAAAATGAACTATCAGTGCAGTTTATTTTTACTAATCAACTGAATATAAACCAACAGCTAAAAGTTCATATTGTGAGAACAATGACCACGCTCAGAGAGAAATAGCTGAGTTTTTAAATTTCTCTTGGAGGGTTGGGTCCAGAGGGGCTTTAGAGATTCTATAAAGCAACACGCACATTTTACTAATGAGGAAACTGCTGTCTAGGAAGGAGAAGTGCTTTATTTACCTCTTCCCCTTTCCCACCCCAAGATGGTGTCAAAATAAATTTATGCATCCAGGCTGCTGAGCTCTTTAGCAGCTTGACTGGTCCTCCAAAGACCAATAACGTGAAACGGAAGGTTTGGGTAAAGAGAAGGAGTCTAGGAGTGAGGAAATCTGTGTTCTGATCTTAGTTCTGATCCTAGTTCTGCTGGGAACAAATGCTGAGGCAGCCCATGATCACTTAACTTTTCTGGGTCTTGTCCATGACACGAGGTTGACTTGAATGTCGCTAAAGTGTCAGTTACCGACTGTTCCATGAGGCCTTAGTTCTAGGTGTCGGAATCACTGCCAAATTTTACACTGAGGCCCAGGTTGTCCTGAGTCCCAGGACTCTACCTTGCATCTTCCAGAACGTCAAGACTCTGCTCATTCACATTCAGCCCAGAGGCAGGAATCTCTGCCTCGAAAGCTTAGAAACAGGAAGTGGGGAAGGGTGTGGTTATGTGGGGTCACTCACATCTATTTAGGTGCAAATGGTCCCCTGGCATGCACGGAGGTTTATTTATGATTATTATGTATTTTAAAATTTGAGATATAATGCTACTAGTTCTGAAAAGGTAAGAGAGGGTTGGGGAAGAGCAATAGGAACATAACATGTGGTCTCCCGTCCAGCTCAATGTTATCTCTGTCTTTTAGATGGAAGTCAATTTCACCAAAGAAGATACCAATAGTGAGCAAACATACAACCTCACAGGGCTGCAGGCTTCTACAGAGTATGTCGTAGCTCTGCAATGTGCAGCTAAGGAGTCACAGTTCTGGAGTGGCTGGAGCCAAGAAAAAATGGGAACAACTGAGGAAGAAGGCAAGCTGGTCCTTTGTAATTCCTTTTCTACCTGCTCCAGTTTAGGGCCTGGGCATGGCCTTTGTGGGTTTTGTCAAGTTCTGTACCTGGGAATCTGTGTAATCCCACAATCCTAGAGCTTGGAGTGTCTGTCCACTCCCCCTCCTCAGGGCCCTCACTGCGCCTACCTGAGCCCACAGGATAAGCCAGCCATCCTCTGATGGTGTTAATTATGGTAGCAGCTTTTTGCCCCAAAGGCAAAAGATCACATCTTTAATATTCTGAATAAGGTCTTATACTATATATGAAGCTGTATAATATTTAAAGATAGCCTATGATAAATTAAAGGTATATATTGTAAACCCTGGAGCTATTACTAAAACATAAATAAAGGTATAACTAATGAGAAACAAAAAGGTCTCACCTTTAATGACAGCAAGGAAAGGAAAGAGAAACGGACCACACTTTGATTGAAGTATGGTAATTAGGAACAGTACTTCGAATCTGTGTGCTTGGCTTAAATCCCAGCCTGGCTGTGGGTGACTAAAGATTAAGGAAAGATACTTCATCTTTAAGCGTCAGTTTCCAAACTATTTATTTCCCTTTCCCGTAATGGAATATAATTTGTAAAATTGAGTTAATAGTAGTACTTTTCAGTGTTATTTTAAAGATTAAATGAAATAATGTGTTTAACCCAATAGTAAACATTCAGTAAATGGCAGATTTCCTATTACTATTTAAAATTCTCCTAAGAGCCCTATAAAATATGTAGATTCACCCCCATTTGGATTTGAGGGAGCTGAGTTTTAGAGATGTTAATAAATTGCTCAGGGTCACTCATCATGTGTTGCCATTCTCTATAAATCAAGAGCCTTGCCCAGTGCCTGATCTCCATTAGCTGGTCAGTAGATACTGGAATGTATGTTTTCTATGGCTGCTGTAACAAATTACCACAAATTTAGTGGCTTAAAGCAACACAGATTGTTTTCTCTGATAGTTCTGGAAGTCAGAAATCCAAAATGAGTTTCACTGGACTAAAGTCAAGGCGTCAACAGGGTTGTTTCCCTTTGGAAACTCTGAGGGGAGAATATGGTTTGTTTTTTGTTTTGTGTTATTTTGCCTTTTCCAGATTCTAGTACTGCCTATATTTCTTGGTTTGTGGCCCCTTCTTCCATCTACAAAACATATCACTCTAATCTCTGCTTCCATCATCACATTATCTCTTCTCATTTTCTGTCAAATCTTTCTGCCTCCTTATTAGAAAGACCTTTGTGATAACATTTAAGGACCACCTGGATAATCCAAAATAATCTCCTTATCTCAAGATCCTCACTTAATCATATCTGTAAATTCCCTTTGGCCAGATAAGGTAACATTTAGGGTTCCAGGGATTCGGACTTAGATCTTTGGGGTTCATTTTTCAGCCTAACACAATGAATGAATAGGTGACTAATTAGATGAATACTTGCTGATGTCTACACATTTTTTTCTGAATTATGGAAAAGAAATGTAAAAACGCTGACCCTTCTAACTTTCTGAGGTTTTAACCTTATTTGTTTGTAAGACATGTGGTTTTTAGACAATGAATTTCTCTTGACCCCACCCCTGGCTACCATTTCAGGGCTTTATTATTCATCCTTATAGCTAAGCTTGACATTGGTCTCAGGTAATATCCGAGGTCAATTTCTGAGCTCCCTCATCCATATAACAGTTTATTCCTCTGGATCCTGGTTGAGTTTCCCATGAAATCAGGTTAGTATTAACAGATGTTTGGCCCATTTGCCCATAAGGTTAGATGTCTGGAAATAATCTGGTGCCTTCTGAATTTTGAATCCCCCACTGGAGATGTTCATGCTTAGTCTGGACTACCCCTTGGTGGATGTGGTTACACAATAAAAATTCATGCAGCACATGGGGAGTTGCACTAGATGGCCAGTGAAGGCTCTTCTCACCCCAAGATAACATTCCTGTATGTCATTCAGGCATCCAGTCTTCTATGGCAGGCTGTGGCCGTACAGGAAAAAGTCATAGAAATTTACAAGTCATTATGTGTTTAAGTGTTTAGAACAAAGTCCTACAAGTGGTAAGCACTATATAAATTTTAAATAAATAAAAATAACTTTTTATTTATTTTTAAATTTTTATTAATTATTAATTTTTAAATTAATTTTGGTTGAAACAAAATTAGTCAAGTTGTAGATTTAATGTAGACATTTGATTAAAATTATATACAATATTTGGGAACACATTTACATTCCACAGACATTATCTCAAAGTGTCTAGTGAATACAAATATAATAGCTTACAAATATCAAACAACACATAAATTGCACAGAAAAGAAAGGGTTCAATGGTCATAAACTATTAGAGTAGTTAATTATTGTTGTCTGTGTCTTTGCTGAGCCCATCCTTTTAAAATATTAGAATGAAACACACGAGTATTGTTGAGCAAATTGTCCTCTTCCTTTGCTACACCTTTCAGAAGGCAATCTGGGAGATTAAATTTTATCTGTGATCTTGTTTTGCACAGCTCTTCTCCCTGCAGCTGTCACTCTTCTCCTCAGTGACCTACTGGTGCCATGATGGGTCAGTGTCTTAAGTTAGCTCATCACTGTCGGGCCACCCTCTAATGTCAATTTCATCCACTCATTTTGCTGCCAGAAACAAGACTTACCATTTCAGCTGACTTATTATTTCAGCTAGCTTGGCTAAGATGAATTAGCAAAACACTAGATGCTGGTGTTCTCTGTACCCTTTTCTAATTAAATCAAATCAACACTCATTTATCAAAGTCACCACTAGAGAACTTTCACTTTTGTTTTTCATTTTTTCATAATCCCAGAGGAAATTGATGAGAATACACCCCTCTACCCTTAAGAAATCTTAATTTATCCTTTTCTAATTCATAAACTATTTGTTTCCCTATTTTACAATGAAATTCCAGTTATTTAACACATACCACCTCAAACCTTTCCTAATTGTTTGAAAATTTCTATTCTAAGTTTAATATGGAGCACTGTCTATTTTATTTTGGATTTCAACATGTTCATTATTAGGGTTATTTACCCACATTTAAGTATGACACAGATATAGTCATATTCAAATCCTGGCTTTATTACTTAAAAACTTATGGTGCAGTTGCTTCACTTCTCTGTGCTTCAGAAATGGAGATAATAATATTGGTATTCCTAATTGTAGGGCTGGAGCGATTAAATGAGATCATTCAGGTACAATGATTAGTACAGTGACACTTGCTAAAAGCTAGCTATTCTTATTGTTGGTCTTCAGCAAGGGCACCAGTATGTGTCTGAGCTGTCGGACTGGTGGCATGGTGGGGATTTCCAGACTGTAATAGAAATAACATGGCATCAAATTGTTCTTATATTGGTCCAAACAATCGATGCCTTTGAATACGTAGGTTTTTTTGGCAGATTTGGAAAATGTTAATTTTGTTCTTTCACAAATACAGAATTATTACTTTTTCCCCTGTGATTAAATTGTCGATCCATTATTAACTCATGGGTACTGGAAAATTGGCTGTGATAGTTGTAGAAGACTTACATGCTAGTGAGGCAGTGGTTTTACTAAGAGCTGCATTGCGGGAAGGCTATATTGGGAAGACTGTCTTTGAACTGTATCTGCAGGTAATAGTGGCTCAGCGAAAAAAGAAAATAACTGGTTAAATACATTTGTCATCTCCATCTACCAAAGCTAAATGGCTGCCTATGGGATAAATCTAAGGAGAATTTCACTCATATTTCTGATGAAGTGACGGGAAGGACTGATTATTTAATAATCAGTTTATTTTTGCCTCTATATATGCTTCAGATGAACCTTTGGGACTGGATTGTAATGAACATTTTGCCTTTGGATTTTTTTCCCTTTGCTCTCAACGTTATTATCCCAGAGTCCCACTTCCACATAACTGGAACAGAGAGACTCTGCAAGTAAGAGATGGAGTGAGAGTCCTTCCAATTCTGTGGGTTACCTTTGAGGGTCTAGTGACTTTGTAACCTTGTATAAAAGCTGTCATCTGGGAAGAACTCTGTCTCTGCTTACTTCTCATTGGTTTGTAGACAAGCTGAAACCAGCCTGTACTCTCTGTCTGACAAAGTTGAGTACTGGCTGTCCTTTCTTCCGATTAAAAAAAAAAGACCTTTGGGAAATCAGAAAACTCCTGGAAGAGCTTGTAAGACAACATCTCAATGGAACACAGATGAAGTCATATGTAAAGTCTAAACAATTCCAATTTACTTATACGGAATTACAATAGCTCTAATTGGGAGACCCAGGGCCTAACAGTTAGACTGTGTTACCCACACTTTATTTTCTGCAAGAGTCATTCTAGAAATGTGACTCTCCATTGATGATAAAACAGGTTTTACTTAATTGCCTCTTGGCACATTTTTCTAGATTATGAAGTTGTCTTTAGTTGGAGTTCAGTAATTTCACTTTAAGGCACTCTATCACCACAAGTTAAAAAGATTCTGAAAACAATCTGTCAGTACTAAAATAGTTTAGATCTTGGCCTGAGTGGCAGACCCCATTCTTTGCAGATCTAATTACATTATCTTCCGCCATGTGATTTCCTCAAGAAAAGATTCAGAGTGCATCAATGCAGCTTCAGTTAGAGACATTTCCTCACTTCTCCAAATTGCAGGTCACTAGACTTCTGGACAGTTCTTTAGAACTTTCTCTGCTTTCCTCTCATGGCTAAAGTGTGTGGGTTATTCATTAATCAAAAGCTTAGCATTTTGAAATTTTAGGTGTATGTCAGATCATTGAACCATAACTTGTGAGTAATCCACTCCTTGCCAAAACTTGCTTGAGACAAGAGATACAGGAGATATAGTCCACATATCAAGTGAAATGCAAATTCCTCTTATTTTTGTAAGTTTTATCCTGTATGTATGTTAGCTTCATCAGAAGCTAACAATTGAACTATGTTGTCTTAGATTATGTTGTTCACTGGAGAAATGCGTGAATTGAGTTCAAAATAATTCCCTTGCATTTTAAATATACACATGCCATATTTCTGTACTTTTGCTCAATTGTGATTGTACACATTGGTCTTTATGTTACCCTGTGTCTTTTTTTTGAGAGGACCCCCTTATAAATTCCATTTATGAATTCAATGCCCATAGCCAGAAAATATTTAAATATTTGCCTCTTCACATGAATTCTGTGTTTCTTTTTTATCAGGTCATTAGAAATATGCAACTCAATATGATTCATTTTCACTTTTCCTGCCCAGAAGATCAGCATTAAATTTACAACTCAGAGAGGAATGTAGTAAAGATTATCTCTTTGCTTCTTTCTTTAATTTTTTTCTTATATTTTATAACATTATAAGTATGCAGTTTCATCCTTTTGCAGAGTAGATATGATATAAATAATATATATTTTCTTATCAGTTATCTGTGTCATTTCCAGCTTTAATGTATGTAGATAGGATATCTTAGAGGACATGAGATGTCACATTTCAATCCAGATTGAGTGATAAATTATATTACAATGGGGATGGGGTCTAGTGTATCTTTTTTTTTTTTTTTTTAACCTTACATTAAGTCATCAGATCCAAGAGGAGTTTTATTTTTTACCTTTGGTTGATTCAAAATCCTTCAGCCACAAAATGCAGACACCCTTGTTCATTGTGAAGCTGCCAACCCGCTGTTCCCTACCTTACTCCTGCTGGCTCCCTTACGCAAATTCTTCCTGACTGTGTTTTCTAAAAAGGTAGCCCAGTTAATTTTCACCATCACCAATTGCAGCTCCCTTCTGTCTGAGTTGAGTACCTTACTCTTGTTCCTTACAGCTCCACTTACCCCGGATCTGTGGAGAGTCCTGAGACCAGCCAAAGTGGATGGAAGAAGGACAGTAAAGCTGTTGTGGAAGGTGACCTCACTCTGGGTTATTTGTTCGTTTGTTTTTTGTTGAAAACCCTTGGTCTCTTACACTTCAAAGAACTGTGATTATTGAACTTTAACCTCCTGAATTTCCTTCCCAAGAGACTTTATGATGCCCCAATCTCACAATGGTTTCCCTGCTCACAAAGCCCTTACACGTCATCTTATAGATGGCCTGAATGTGCATTAGAGACCATGGCTCCCGCTCCCCCATTCTTTGGTCTGAAACATTAACATTTAGAACAGGTACAAAGTGCAAGTGTAGGAGGCACCTTGACCTTCTGGTGAAAATCATCACTGGCTGGACGCCACTAGAAGGCAATGTAAAATTCTGTAGCCCACATCCTACAGTGGAGAAGAGTACTGACTTGGGGGCAGCTCACCCATGTGTCCTCAGGTCACTGCAAACATATATTGCACATGTATGCTTTTAAGTACTGGTATAGTGGGGTGCAAGGACAGACCAGGTCCTTTCCAGGGTGGAGTCCTGGAAGTGAGGAACAAAGGAGAAGTCAGGTAGGTAATGCAGAGAAGAAGAGGAGGAAGGAGGAGATGATAGAAGAAGGTAGGGAAAGGGGCAGAAAAGGAGGAGGCAGAGAGAATAGATAGGAAAGGAAAAGGACAAATAAAGAAGGAAAAAACAGTCAGGAAATAGGAGAGAAAAGATGGGAGTGTTGAGGGGAAGAAAGGGAGGAAAGCAGTGAGATGCCAAAACTCTTTACTATGTTTCCAAAATTCTCAGAAAATACTTATCATGTCATCTCCTACTTGCTAAAGTCCAGGCAAGTTTAAAATCCTTTTGAAAATGGAGAAGTCACCCTTCTCCATTTGGCTTTTCCAAATGACATTCCAACCCCAATTACTTCAGTGTTGGAGTATCCTTCAAACTTTTTCCTCTCCCTTCACCCGCGCCCCACCCATCCCACCCCCGACCCTCCCAACCCCCACCCCCGCCGCCACCAAGGACTATGGGACACCCTCCAGTTGGAGAGGCAACAGACAGGGAAAAGCACAATTTGGGTGTCAGTATATTTGAGGGGAAAGAAAGTAAACAGTGGCGCATATCCACGTGTGACCAGCTACATTGCAGTGGGGCAGGTAGACCACCTGTGAAGTAGAGGATATGAACTGCAGTGCCCTCCTCCTTTCTCCCCTCGCCTGGGAACCGATCTTCCTTTGGTCTCAATAGGAGAGTTCTCTAAGAATTAGAGTTGGTTAAAAAAGAATGAACTAATATTAGATAGTGGTGATTGCACAACACTGTGAGTATTCTAAAAGCCACTGAACCATATACTTTAAAACAATGAATTTTACAGTATGCGACTTGTATCTCGATAAAGCTGTTATTTTAAAAAGAGAATGAGTGTCTTAAGAGACAAAAGGCTCTTCTGACTGACCTTCTATGTCATGGGAGCCGTAAAGGAAATTCCCACACTAGGAGGGTAATGGGACAAAGTGACTTCTAAAGTCCTGTCTGGCCTTATATTCAGTAGTTCTGCTCCATCTATGTGTGTTATCAGTAACAGAATGTGAACAACTGGAAAGTCTTATAGTTCCTGGAAAATGCTCAGCATTCTGATCCCTATGTAAAACATCTGTTTTGTGGTCTCAAGTTCAAGGCTGAAAAGAAGAGTTTGGCTTGGAGCCTCTAGAGTCATCTTCGGCTTCTCACCAAAGATTTAGAACTGATAGAGCAGCCCTGAATGTTTTAGTTCTCCTAGCTGGGATGCCTAGGGCACCTGGTCCAGAGAAGCCAGCTCCCCTCTCAGAAGGGGAGCACAGTTACTCTCCAACCCTTGGAGGCTTCCAGCCTAGGGGTGATCCAGGGCTAGAACAGACTTGGGATTGGCTCGGAAGGAATGCCTCAACATTTTACTTTATATTCTTCTGTCCACGTGGGATAAAGAGAAAGACACAGCCAAAAGGAAATGGAGGCAGCTTGCTTACATTGGCTCAGGCATTCTCCTAGTTTAGCCTCATGGACTTAGACTTAGAAGGGTTGATACCAAGGGACCATTTAGCAAATCCCCTCTTCTGGCACTTGAAGGTTTAATGTCACAGCACCGGGTCTGTAATTCATCCCAGGAGGGTAATTGCCTGCTTGTAGGTTAGCAGCTAATAGTTAACATTACCCACACACCCCTCCACACCACTTAACACCATCTCAGTGCCTTTCCTTTTTTGTTTTTGGCAATAAATTTTGTTTCCTTTGTGTTTAGAAGGCACAAGGAGCCCCAGTCCTAGAAAAAACACTTGGCTACAACATATGGTACTTTCCAGAAAACAACACTAACCTCACAGTGACAGTGAACACCACTAACCAGCAGCTTGAACTGTATCTGGAAGACAAGACCTATTGGGTGTCTGCGATTTCTTACAATTCTCTTGGAGAGTCTCCAGTGGCTACCCTGAGGATTCCGGCGGTTGATGAAAAGTGTGAGTACAGTGTAGACTTCTTACTTAGATGCCTGCGCCCATCCACTTGGCCAAGGAGTAGTCCATATCCTCTCAAGGGTTACTGTTTCACTTGAGTCAAAATGAAAATGTAATAGACACTTCTTAGGTTCTGGTGGGAAGAGCAAAAGCTTCTGGTAATTCATGAGCCCCTTGAAGTAAAGTGCCTGTGTGGAAAATCAGACTTCATAAATCATATTATACCAAGTCATAAGCCCAGACGTTCTATGTGCAGCTTCTATTTGTTTTGGTCTAAGTGAATGTAAGCTGGGTTGAGCCCTATACAGCCGTCAGATCTGCCGCATTTGTTCTCTGTGACTGAAACCTCTCTTTTGAAATCTCCCTCTCATAGTATTGACCATGCCTCAGCCTTGGTTTGCTCACTCTCCCTTCTTCTTTGCTCACTCTCCCGTTTTCTTCCATTTCCCCCTTCCATTTGATTACCAAGTTAGGAAAAGTTCTAATATCTCTACTTGACAATAAATTGGTCACTATACTTTTGAGTAAGTAGTTTTTAACATTTTACTGCTCCCCGGCAAACTCATACCCTATATCTTGTTTTGGAATAAAATACCTTCTTTGACTTTTATTCAAGGAACTGCAAGGGATAGATTTCCTCGTCCCTGCTTTTCTCTACAAGTCTTACCATTCCTCATTCTATAGGTTTTCTCATTTATTGTGTTTATTACCGATCTCTCCCTCAGTAGGAGGCAAGTTCCATGAGGGCGGAGATTTTCACCTGTTTTTCTCTTCTCCTTTTCCTCCTTTTCCTCTTCCTCCTTTTGTTCCTCCTCCTCCATTTCCAATACCTAGAACAGGCATAGAGCAGTTGCCTAGAAAAATCATTCAGAAACGTTTGTTGAAATACACCATAGGAATGCACTCTCCAATTTGCCACCTTTTTCTATTTGCTGAGACCTACACTGGTTTAAGTATTTACACTACTGGCTCTAGACTTGTCTGCCTATGCTCCCCTTTTTCTCTTTTCCTTAAACTTAGCCCATTTCTTCCCTTGCCTCATTTTAAGACTCTTAGATGTACACATTTTGTGTTTTGAGCTATACTTGGTATTATTTTAGTTGATATTTAATAGTATTCCCCACAGTCCTTTGTTCTGGCCTATTCAGCACCCCTGGTTCTGAAGTTTCTGACAAATGCATGTGTCATTTAATACACGTTCGTTAATAGAGTTGCTGCTGATCAGTCATCTCAGTTTCCTGGCGTAGCCCTGGAGTGGGAGGCAGTAAAAAGTAGGGGATAAAAACATGGCCTTTGGACTCCAACAGGTCCGGATTCAAATCTTTGCTCTTTCACTAGATACATAAACCTTGGGCAAGTTATCTAACCTCTCTAAACCTTAGCTACTTGTAAAATGGGGCTATCATATAGTACCTTCCTCATAGAGCTGTTGTGTGTGAAGATGAAATGAGACTGCGTATGTAAAATGCTTTGTTTAGAGCTAATTATTATTATTGTCATTCATAATAAAATTTCTGATTGATTAAATTTTTTAGACATGGATTATCAACTTTAAAAATACTATAAAATATACTTTAACTAAAATTATGCCAAATTTACATAGACTTTTTTGTTCATTTTTCCCAATTCTGAAGGTACTTGCTTTGTGTCAGAAGCATCAGTGCAATCATCAGTTATAGTGGTCCCAGACCAGGTGCAGGCAAGTACAGCTTGTGGGCCAAACCTGGCCCGACACCTGTTTTTATAAATAAATTGTTATTTGTCCACAACCACACCTATTTGTTTACATATGGTCTGTGTCTCCTTCTGTGCAGCAATGGCAGAGTTGAGTCGTTGTGACAGAGACCATTTGGCCTGCAAAACCTAAAATATTTACTATTTGGCTCTTTATGGAGAAAGTTTATAGACCCCTATCCTAGACATATAAGAAAGTAATGTTTTATAGAATTTTGTTTAATAAAGTGGAGTCAACTAGAGAATAGTTATAATAATTGTTGCAAGTATAACAATCATTAAGTCAGTATAATAATCATATATTATCCATTAGTATATGTCACACATTGTGCTAAGATGACAGGTTAACCTAATGTTAGCCTGGAAATAATCCATGAAGTAGATGCTATTAGATCCAATTCATAGATGATGAAGCCGAAATTCAGGAAAGCTTAGTAATTTGCCCAAGGTCTCTCAGGTGGAATTCAAGCCCAGGCCTGTATGATTCCAAATTTATACAATATAATTTATCCTAAAGCTTGGACTTGGTATTAATGAAGTGACTTACAATTCTGGTCACAGATGGTGTGTGACGCTGAGCTGTTATTCAGCTCTGTTGGCCTCTATTTTCCCATCTTTAAAATTAGGGAAAGGAATAGATATCCCTTCAGATTCCTTCTGGCCTGAACATCCTCTGAGTTCTAGGAGACCTTAGGCAACAGGCAGCTGTGAAGTGGTCTGAGGTGGGGCCTGGAAATGCAAGGCCACTTGTGCAGTGAGAGGTTGGGACTGAAATGGGATGGAGTTGAGATCAGCCTAGGAGAGCTGGCAAAGGTGAGGCACCACCTGAGAGCTCTGTTTGATTGGCCCAGAGTGACTGCCTTCATGCAAGTCACAAGACATTAAACACGTTCATTGTCAAAGCACCTTTCCTCAGGAAGGATCTATATTTCCTACCACCCCTGGGTGTGTGTTGTATTTTGAGAAACTGCTCAAAAAGTTCTTGTTGAATGACGGATGGATCCAGCAATTAGTTTATGTTAAGCACAGTGTTGATTTGGAAACTTCTCTTTCAGCACCCTTTAATGCTGCTTAGACCCTTTGGTCTTTTAAGGTTGACTCATGGCTTAATTGAACCATTTCTGCCATCCCGGTGTTCAGCCTGGGCTTGTTCCCTCAGTCCCTGCAGCACATCTGGCTTTTTGCACCTGACTCCTGCTCCTCAGAGCACCAGTGTTGATAAAGGGATGGAGTGTGAGCTTAGAAACCAACACTCACTCTGGTCTTTGGGCCAGGATTTGTGTGCATGTAATTTATTAAGAAAGTGCCTCTAGGGAGACCAGAAAAGGAAGCAGAGGAAGCAAGGCCAGGGAAGGGGAAGAAGCCAAGCCGAAGTGTTTTTTGGTTTTCCCAGGGCTGCCCAAAAAAGTGCCATAGACTGGGTGGCTTCAAAAGCCAGAAATGTATTGTCTCATTATTCTAAGGTGTTGGCAGGGACATGATTCCTCAAAAGCCTTTAGGGAGAGGATCCTTCCTTACTTCTTCCAGTTTCTGGAAGCCCCACATATTCTTTGTGGCAGCATGACTCCAATCCCTTGCCAAGGTCTTCACATGGACAGCTTCCTGTGTGCCTGTGTCCAAATTCCACTTTTCTTATAAGGATACCAGTCTTATGGGTTGAAGGACCACCATCTTCACTACTTACATCGGCAATGACCTGATTTCCAAATAAGGTCACCTTCTGTGGTATTGAGGAGGTCTTTTGGTGGTGGATGGTCGTTCCAGCCGGACACTGCATAGGGCTCTGGAGTATAAGTCACATCTCAAAGTTATCCTAATCAAACAAAATACACAAAAACAGTAAGAAGAAATCTGAGAGGATCTGTGAGCACTCACCTTATCTGCCACAAGAAGCTAGGCAGGGCTCCCGAGGCTCCAGTAATGACTCTCAGCTTGTCTGTAATGGAAACTTACGGTGCTTAGAGGCTGTTAGTAGTGGCGGGCAGGGAGGAGGAAGTAGGAGCCCCAGGGATTAGGCGGGTTGATTTCCTGGCCCTGGCCCCTGCCACATTTCCTTTATGCCTCAGTTGCTCTTCCTCAGAGCTACCTTGTTAGGTTGACAAGTCACCTAGCCTTGCTTCTAGGACTAGCAGCTGGAGTGTCTCATAAAGGCCCACTTTAGGAAAAGGATCCATAAACTGTGTCCTTCAAGAACAGAGACTCCCATGTATGCACACAGCCCTCCTGTTGCCTAGAAACAGCAGGATTTTGTACCCCCAGCCTCCACACCAAATCCCTACACTTGGCCTAAGCGCCCAGCTTCAAAAGGCTTTTGGGGTTTTTTGAGGGACACCGTCTCCTCTTCTGCCCTCATCCCGGACTGTCTCTGATGTTCATTTTAACATACTTTTTGTGGATTCCAATGTTGAAGGCTCAGGTGTGTTGTGGGTGTGAGGAGTGGATGAGAGGGGAGAGCCACACCTCTGGTCTTCTGAGCACCACTGCTTTGTGCCCTCTTACTCTGCCTAACTGCACCTCCAAATAGTTCTCTTCTCTTAGACATATTCAGAACATTTTCAATGAGATAGATCTCTAATTCTGATTAATGCCTAGACTGGATTGGAAGCCACATGTTCACCTTTCTATTAAAGGAATCCTTGAGACCTGTTTCCAGATGTGAGTTTTCTGCTGGGTGGGCAGAAAATGTTGTCATTTGCGTATTGGTCCATACCTAGGTGCTTTGTGGTACAGACACAATTCTTACTGTCTTGAGGAAAGGAATCCATAACCAGGTTGTGTAGGGCCAGCCCAGGTAGTTGAAATTTGAAGCTCTTTCCGTGGTATGCTTTATGGGTCACCATCTTCCAGGTTTCCAGCCGCAGAATTACTGGTGCCTGAGATTCTGCCTTTAGAGATTTATTCTTGGTCTCAAGCTTGCTTTCCTTTTGACTTGCAGAGACACCTGTAGACGGTTAGTCTTTTAGTCATCACCTCTCTAGTGAGACCCTTTTCTGGAAACAGGTAAATTTGGGGGAGGTAAGGAATGATTAAGAAGGCACTTAATTATCAAAGATGGGGAGTAAAGAGAAGGGATACAATAAAACGGGTAAAAACAGTACCACAAAGGAAACTGCTGTGGAGATCCTGAACTTTGACCTTCTTTGTGATTTGGGCAATGAATGGATGCCCATGTGGTTGGTGCATTTGGAGGATGAGTTGGGTAGTTGTGAAGCCGTCTTTTTCTTGCCTTTCAGCATTTCAGTGCATCGAGGCCGTGCATGCCTGCCTCACTCAGGACCAGCTAGTGGTGGAGTGGCAAAGCTCCGTTCCGGAGGTGGACTCATGGATGGTTGAGTGGTTTCCAGATTTGGATGCAGAGTCCTCCACCTTTTCCTGGGAATCTGTGTCTTGGGCCAGGAACTGGACAATCCAGCAAGGTAGCCAATGTGGACCCCCCAAGCTCCTTCTGAGGAGGATTCTATTTCATTTTCATCAGTTTTTAAATCTTTAACTTTGGCTTCACAGCTGTGAATGTGGTTAATAGCATTTGACAAGCTATGGCAAGCTTAATGAAGCGACACATTTCTTAGCATTTCCCAGCAATAATGCCGGGACATGAAGTCATGGGTATCAGACCAGGTATCGGGCGTGTTTCCAGGTGAAAAACACTGTTTTGACACCCACCATTAGAGAAAACTTCCCAGATATCTTGATTATGAGGCAAGCATATGGGTTTTGTATTCCATCTGTCCTACCCAGGAGACCCCCCTTTAGTTCTGGTTTCCTGTTTCAGAGGTAGGCCCCTTTCCCAGGTGATGGATACAGGGAATAACCTTCTTTTCAAAAAAGTCTCTGATCCTTGTAAGACACATGAGTGAGGTTTTATCCTCACATTCCTATCAGTCCAACCTTTTCTTAATACTTAACAGCATCCATATGAAGAATTACACTCATGCAGGGATGCAGGCAGACACAAGAGCTAAAATTCATGGTATCTGAGTTCTCTACAGTGATATACTATTGACAGAAGGATTAAGTTTATTGTGCAGTACCCCCAAGTCATATAACAAAATCAGTGGTGGAGAAGGGACTGGATCTCTTACTTCTCCCTTCCTGGGTGGCTCTGTCATTTCATCAGATTGGTGCAGATTTAGTTCTAAGAATTATTTTAAAATGTTAGAACTAGAATAGACATTACAGACCCTCCCAACTAAACTCCTTATTTTCCAGATATGGAAATGTAGAGAAATAGAATATATTCCATAAATCTAAGGCCATAACTCTTAGCCTTGTATTCCTTCTGCATACCATACTTTGTACTTACTGCTTGCTTTTATCTCTCTCTCTCCTCTCTCCCTCACTTTCCTTTTTTTTTTTTTTTTTTTTTAACAGATAAATTAAAACCTTTCTGGTGCTATAACATCTCTGTGTATCCAATGCTGCAGGACCGAGTGGGCCAGCCATATTCCATCCAGGCTTATGTCAAAGAAGGCAGTATGTATGGACAGGGTCCTATGGGGGAATGAAACACTGGGCTCTGTCTAACAGTCAGACAAGTCTGTGAATGCCCGTAGTCTTAGTGCTCACCCATGCTGCACCTTTATCATGCAGTAGGCTATGTGTGACACACTGGTGGTTAGGTTATAGATTCACTGAATTTCAAAGTGGGGGTAGACATTAGAGATTGTCAAGTCCAAGCCCCTCATTTCACAAATGGAAAATTGAGGCTTAGAGAGGTGAAACAACTTGCCAATGTCACAAAGAAACTTAGTGCAAACAGCGCTGTAAGCAGAAATAACATTTAGTTAGGACCCCATAGGGACCCTACAGAGTAAATCATAAGTTTGACATGCTAAAAAATTATTTTTAATTGCATAGCTATAAGTAAGGGTTTTACTGGTGAGCTTCTCAGATTTCATTTTTGTCCTTTTAGAAGTTAATATCTTCCAAATTCAACAGAAAAAAATATATCTTGTCACTCAAAGGAAGCCCATGGAAGCATACTCTTCAACTATATGACAATAGCTATTGCAGATGTGAATGAAAGAATTGGATGCTAAATTAGAGTGAGAGGTCTATACGAAAGTCCTTTTTCTCTGATCGTGGACACTGCTTCTCTTCCTGTTCAAGACGGATGACTCCAGAAAACAATTTCCCTAAATGAGTTGATTCATCAATTCCCTACTCTGCCCCCATCACCCACCTCTAACACTGATTTCAGTTTGAGTACTGACCAGAGCCTTTGTTGGGGGCAGGATCTGCTGGGGTGTGACTCAGTGTTTATTATGTTATATATTTCCCTTCCTGGTAAAGTTCCATCAATAGGTCCTGTGACCAAGGCAGAGAACATTGGCGTGAAAACAGTCACAATCATGTGGAAAGAGATTCCCAAAAGACAGAGAAACGGTTTCATCAGCAACTATACCATATTTTACCAAGCCGAGGATGGAAAGGAATTCTGTAAGTGTGCTTATAGCCAAATTTAAAAAAACCCAGAACCCCAAATAGATGCTATGCATAGACCTGTTATAGGGGTGTCTCCCATGGTTGGTGTGCTGCAACCTTGCATGAGTCTCTTAGCGTCTTTGAGCCTTTCTGAAAATGGGACCAAGAGCACCTGCCTCTTGAGATTTTTGGAGTCAAATGAGAATGAAGTGGCAGTACCTGAGAGTCCTGTAGGAACTGGAGGAGTTGATATAATTTGTCAGGCTGTGAACAGGTTCGCCTCTGGGGAGCTTCTTGACTATTAAGCCAGAGTGGGGCATGCTTGGATTAAAGAGTGGAGTGGGGACAGACCGCATTTGGTGGCACTCACCTCGTGCAGGACAGGAACCTTGACCATGATTCCTACTGCCCACCGCTAAGTCATACTTTTTTCTTGAATCTACAGTATCTTCTGACACCCTAATTTCTGTGTTAGGCTTGGATTCCTGTTTAAGCTATTTTTGTTGTTGTTGTTATTGTAGAATACATATAACATAAAATTTACCCCTTTAAGCTTTTGAAAGTATATGATTTAGTGGCATTAACTACATCATGATGTTGTGTAACCATCACCACTACCTATTTCCACCCCAAATAGAAACCCTGTACCCATCAATCAGTCACTTCCCGTTGCCCATTTCCCACAGTCCCTGGCAACCACAAAACTGCTTTCGGTCTCTATGGATTTACCAATTCTGGATATTTCATAAATGGAATCATACAAAATACGGCCTTTGGGTCTGACTTCTTTCACTTAGCATAATGTTTTCAAAGTTTATTCATGTTGTAGCATGAATCAGTACTTCATTCCTTTTTATGGCTGAATAATATTCTATTGTATAGATATACCAAATGTTCTTTATCCATTCATCAGTGGATGGATATTTGGGTTCTTTCTACCCTTTGGCTACTATGATTAATGATGCTGCTAATATTGGTGCACAAATACCTGTCTGAGTCTCTGCTTTTAATTCTTTGGGGTATATACCTAGGAGTGGAATTGCTGGGTCATATGGTAATTCTAGTTTAACTTATTGAGGAACTGTTTCTACAGTGGCTACACCGTTTTACATTCCCACCAGCAGTGTATGAAAATTCCAATTTCTCCACATCCTTACCAACACTTGTTATTTTCTATTTTTTAAAAATTACTGTGGCTATCCTAGTGGGTACAAAGTGCTATGTCAATGTGATTTTGATTTGCATTTCCTTAATAACTAATGATGTTAGACATGTTTGCATATGTTTGTTGGCCCTTTGTATATATTTTTGGAGAAAATCTTTTCAATCTCTTTGTCCATTTTTAAATTGGGTTGTCTTTTGGTTGTTGAGTTCTAAGAGTTTTAAAAATATATTCTGCATATAAGTTCCTTATCAAATACATAATTTGCATATATTTTTTTCTTATTCTGTGAGTTGCCTTTTCACTTTCTTGATAGTGTCTTTTGTTGCACAAAAGCTTTTACTTTTCATTAAGTCCAGTTTAATCTATTTTGTCGTTGTTTTTTGCATGTTTTGTGTCATGTCTAAGAAACCATTGCCAAGAGGCCATGCAGATTTACCCTGCATTGTCTTTTAAGAGTTTTATAGTCTTAGCTCTTATATTTAGGTGTTTGATTCATCTTGTTAGGCTAATTGTAAGCATCGAGAGATTGGGGTATGAGATGGCCAAGCTTAGATGTACAGGTTCTAGTGCTCTTATTTCAATGCAACTAAAGCACAACTTCAGCTGGGCTTGACTGTAGTGTTTGACTTCTGTTGTTCCTTTAGCCGAGACAGTGAACTCCAGCGTCCTGCAGTACGGCCTGGAGTCCCTGACACGACAGACCTCCTACACTGTGCAGGTCATGGCCAGTACCCGAGCCGGGGGGACCAATGGCACCAGGATAAACTTCAAGACACTGTCAATTAGTGAGTATTCCCTCCAAGCCCTGGGTGCGTCTCCTCGCCGTTTCCCTTAGACCAGTCAGACATACTGTTTGCTGAAGGCAGGGGGAAGCCCAACGGAAGGGCCGACCTAAGTGAGAAGAGCCGTCTGCTTTCTGGTACATTGACCTTCCTGAAAGGCATGTAGGTGAGGAGAGAGTAGGTAGGGAAGGCAACACTGACTTTGAAAGCCTGGTCATTTTGCTCCTTCCTCCTGGGTGGCCCTATGTTATCCTGAGGAGGAGGGATCGAGTTAATACCGACTTCACTCTCAGCCCCAAACCAGCTCCTGCCACAAGGCTGTCCCCAAGTTCACAGTCACTAGTGTCTGATGCCAGAGGTTACTGCACAGCAGGGCCTTGGAGGGAAAACATTGGTTGAACAAAATATTGGTTGACTCATTTGTGGAGTTTTTGAACAAAAAAAGTACATAATATCTTCTACCTATCAGCTTTTACATTAAAAAGTAGGGAGCAGCGGGTGGCCGGTTAGCTCAGTTGGTTAGAGTCTGGTGCTAATAACACCAAGGTTGCCGGTTTGATACCCACATGGGCCAGTGAGCTGCGTCCTCCTTAAAAAATAAAATAAAATAAAATAAAATAAATAATAGGGAGCAAAAAAGATTTAATATAACAAAAATGTAAAATACAATGTAGTTTAATATGACAGTTACGGGGAATACTCAAGAGGGAAAGAGGAGGAAGATGAAGAAGAAGGAAGGAGAATGGGAGAAACAGAGAAATATGTTAATTTTTTCCTAGTCCTTGCGTAAAAGAGATTTGATTTTAAGGATGTATTAAAACTGTTTAAGGAATGAACAATCTTTTATATCAAAAGTGAAGGAACATCTCCAAATTTTGCAGTGCAAACAGCTAAAAATAGTCCGCTTCCAGTACTCTTGAAAGCCTCTTGCTCTTCACATTTTCGAAAGAATAGATATAGCTTTATGATTCTGGAACATGTGAGTATAGCATATGTTTTTACGTAGAATGCATGTTCTGTTTTTATGGACTAACATTGCCTTTTTGGAGTTCTTGTTGATATTGCTCTTTAAAATCTGTCAAACTCATGTTGTATTTTCACAACACTAGGCACAAATTGCATTCTGTGATGGAATTTTCTCAAGGGGTCAAATAAGGCAAGCGCCTACCTTAGAGCCTGGAAATTTCTTACCCTTGGTCTACAGATTATAGATCTCACTGCTTTTATCTTTGATCCTCTACAATCTGTTCTCCACATAACAGCCAGAGTTTAAAACTCTAGACCCTCTGCTTACAACCCACCAGTGGCTTCTGCTGTATTTTACATAAAATCTAACCTCCTTCCTATAGCTTTCACCATCTCTCCCTTACTCACCTCTTCTCTTACCACTTTGTGCTTTTATTTATGTTCCTTCACTTGTTCCGGCTTCAAGGCTTTTGCATGTGCTGCTTCTTCTACCAGGAATGCTTTCCCCATATTTTTGCATGATGGTTCCTTCTCATTATTAATATTAGCTCAAATTTCACTTCTCAAAGAAATCTTCCTTCACCACCCTAGTAACTAATGTTGCTAATCTTCTTCCCATCTTACCCTGGTTACTCTCTATTGCTGTTTTATCAGAAACAATCTTATGTTATTTATTGTCTGAATCCTTCTACTAGAATGCAAGCTCAATGAGAGCAGGGATCTTGTAGTTCTTGTTTATTGCTGTTTGTTTTATCAAATCATAAGTGCTCAATAAATATTCACGAAATGAATGAACTTGGAGGATGGACCTGGTGAACACAGTGTATGTCAGTATTGTTCAGGGAGATGAGAACTAGATGGGGAGCCACAAACACCAAGATTTTTGTTTGTTTGTTTTTGTTGTTGTTGTTTTTTTTAATTGAATGAATTGGAAGAAAACTAACAAGAAATGTGTTGCTGAAGCTACTGGAAGAAAAGTTAAGCTTTGATTTTTATCAGGAAAGTGAGTGGCTAACCCTGATACTAAGTTTTGTTCTCCTTTTCTCAAAGGTGTCTTTGAGATTTGCCTTATAACTTCTCTGGTTGGAGGAGGCCTACTTATTCTCATCATCCTGACGGTGGCATATGGTCTGAAAAAACCCAAGTGAGTTTAGAGCCCACAGTACATGCCCTCAAAAGCAGGGATGGAGAAGGGTGAAAGGCCTCATGGGTGGAAGAGGGTGCTCTACCATTAAGGAGGTGTTCGTTCATTTATTATTTGGTACATATTTATTGAGTTTATTATGTGCCATATACTATGGCTCATCAGAATTCTGACCAAACAAGAGGACTTTCACTCCCCATTGCCCCTTGCACTGGCCTCGGCCCTATTGAGGCCAGGGGAGTGCCAGCTGCCCCATAGACTTTGTCTGCTGTGTTTGGTATCTGAGACTAGAGTTGGAGAGAAAGTCTTTTCTCTCAATGTCTAGAGAGGCTCCCTGGCAGTAGCAGAAGGTCTCGAGGACACGAGCTTCTCTCCTAGGCAGAGCAGGGAGCTGAGTACCCATGAATTTAGAGTGCTGGCCAGTCGTACGCCCAGCACAGACTTGTGCCTTGCTTGTGGAATGGTTTTGGAGGGCTGGTGGCAGGGACATTTGTTCTGCCTGCCGTGGCCACTCTGGGGAAGGAAGCTTGTCTTCAGGGTCTTGTGCTTTCTCTCTCCAGAGAGCCTCATGCTACGTCAAGGGCCCCTTTCCCAGTAGACTTTTCTCCCCAGAGTTGCACAGTTGTGGGCCGTCTCTGCCAAGCAGCTGTGTTTAGTTATGGTCAAGCTCACGTCAACCTCGGTTCCCAAATGCAGGTTGTGAGCAAGTCACCAGCACAAATCCTTGTATACTTTGCATGTCTAACAAGTTCCCAGGTGATGCCGATGTCGCTGGGTAGGACAACGCTTTGAGAATCACTGTAGTAACGTGTGTGTAGCATACAAGGTTTAGAGTACTAGAGTTCACAAAGAATAAATTTCAAAGAAATGGCTCTGTGATGGTCTGGGTTTCTAGCATCAGGACCAGGTGTGGAGAATGGGGAGGGAAGGCCTAGCAGCTTTGCGTGTGGAGAGATCTCTTCCTATCACATCCCATTGATGACTTGTATAATAATTTCAGCACCCTCCCAACACACTAGTTTGCGTTCCCAGTTTCAGGCAGGAGGCCAGGTGCTTGCCCTTATTTCATAGGGAACCACACAATTTTCTTTAGCAAAGCCCCATGCTTTTGGCTCAGCCATATTGTCCAAGTCAAATGCTTCTGGGACTCATTTCTATTTTAAAATCTTATCTTTTATCAGCAATTTGAAGCACCTCTGTTGGCCTGATGTCCCCAACCCTGCTAAAAGCAGTATAGCCACATGGCAGGAAGATGATTTCAAGGTAAACACTCCTGTTTTTGTTGAGAAAATCATTGAACAGGCTGGTTGTGGGAGGTGGTCGTGGGCGCTGGAGGTGTGGAGCCGTGCCGGGCTGAGCTTTGTACAGGGTTCCCACAGACAAAACTCGGCAGTAAAACCCCCCAGGAATGGCTGGCAGATGGAATCAGCCTTTTTGGAATGACACTGACCTCATCCTTTGGACAAGAGAAAAGGCTTCAACAGGTTTACAAGGACCCAGTGTGTGCTGGGCATGGAACCGGTCCTACAAAGGATACCCTGGAAGAAAGACGCTGGCCCTACCCTTCAGGACCTGACTGTGTAGTTAGAGAGCAACAGAGCCTGACTATAAGATTTGAGGCCATTTAAAATACAGCCAAGAGCAAGTTAATCTAGAGACCACCTGGAGCCTCTGAGGGGACGTGCATGGATGTCCAAAGGCCGGAGAAGGCTGCCTCACTTTGTTTTTCTCAGATTGGGGAAGTTATAGTCACACTTTAACTGGCAATGGGTTTTTTTAGTGAATTAATCATATGTAGAAACCTCCTTTTTCATAAGTTTTTAAATTAAAACTGTTCTGAAAATTTTTAAAGTTTAGCTTCTTGCTTACGTAGAAATAAGCCCAATCAAATATTGCCTTTAAATCCTTACTATTGAAATATTGTTTCCAGTGTTTCTTGATGCAGGAATTTTTAATATTGGCCCTCTTTCAACTCAGAAGTCTCTTTTTAACATGGACATTTTTATTATTTATTTTCGCTTTTGTTATTTTGATTTCTATTTTCTTCTTTCCTTTATCAGTCCTATATTACATGATCTACTTTCCTACTTATTAAAAGTTATTAAGAGAGTAAATGAATTCATAGGCACTATTGTCTGATGTTTAAAATGCTTTTGGAGTAATCTGTAGGTCTGGCCTCTACAGCAAACACTTACTAGTTGCTTACTGTATGTCAGGCACTGGGCTAGGTAGGCTCTGGTGATACAAAGATTACAAAGACGAAACTGCCCCTGCCACAGGGCCACCTTCGATTTTTGGTGATATGGGCAAGTCATTTGTCTACATGATCATGTTTTTGCTATTTGGAAGAGTTCTAATTTTGATGCTCCCATCTCAGCTGGGTGTTTGTGAGCGTACAATCATGTGGAAAGTAGCCTTGAGCTCTCTAAAAGAAGAAATTATTTGAGTACAATGTGTTCTTTCTCAGGAAATGGGCCACTCTTGCCAAGCTCCTGTTGAAGGGCAAGAAATGGTCCAATCTTGCCAAGCTCCTGTTGAAGGGCATGTAGAGGAGATTGGCCACAACTTCTGGGAGGAATATGGGGAGATGGTCAACAGGTGGGGCATTGGGTGTCCCAAACCCCATGAGCTTTTGGTTACATCATGTGTAGCCCCCAAGTGACCATTGGGGATATCCCTTTCTCTTTCCAGGATAAGCTAAATCTGAATGAGTTTGATGACTCTCTGAACATGGAAGAAGACAGGATTCTAAAACTACGTTCTGCCCCTAAAGACTTTATTGACAAGTTGGTGGTGAACTTTGAGAATTTTCTAGAAGACGTTTCCACAGAGGAATCTGGAAAGTCTCAGGAAAACATTTTGGCAGGGGAAAAGAATGAATACGTGACCTCCCCCTACAGGCCTTATTGTCCCCCCGGGGAGAGTTTCGTGGAGCCCCCCATTTCAACCGAGATTCCATACAGAAAATTCCAACACCCGTATTCTGGAATGCTAGAGGAGACCTTCTCAGAAGCTGAAGAGCTTGTCTATTCTGCTCAAAGCTTAGGGCCAGATGATGTCTGTGAGGAAGGCGCACCAACTCCATATTTGAAAAATTCGGTGGTATCCAGAGAATTTCTCATGTCCGAAAAACTTCCAGACCAAACCAAGAGAGAAGTCTAGATGCCACCATGGCTGGAATCCCTCTGTCTCAGTGTGGGTGACTCTTGCAGAGACCGTGATATCACAACTGGGACAGAAGAGCTTCCTTGGTCTTCTCCCCCTCCCACTTGTGTTAGAGAAAGTCACGCATGCTCCCGAATGGCTAGTTGAGCGTGGTTAGCACAGACATGTAACTTGCCTGAGAAGAAGAAGGGATGGTGATAAACCTGAGCGCTTTGCACAGGAAAAGCAGTTTATTTTCTTTTGTTCAGATTACAAACTCTCACTGAGGCCTCTGACTGATTAACTTGGAGGGACAGTGGACCCCTGCAGTGGATGTATCTGGCCTTCCCAATGAATTGGGTCATGGTCACAGCCTTTGCTGGGGCTACTCCTCAGAGTTCCATCAGAGACTTACCCCGTTGCCAGAGGACAGTTGTTTAGGTGGCACTTGGGCAGTCTGATGGGAGGGGAGAGCCTCTCTCCCTTCACCTTGATCTTCTCTGAGCTCCCAGACTCCCCCTCTGAGTTAGCCCTGAAATCTTACTCGTGAGATTATGTTTCTCCCTGAACATAGGGCAGGAAGTGGAGTGGCCTGCGGTTCCTCATTACCCTCATTAAATCTCAAGTGTCGCAGCAGCACCCCCACCCAGGGCTCTGGCTCCTAGTCCACAGCACACTGGCTGCTGGTAAATGCAGGACTGAGGGAGGGCGCTAGGGAATGGACTGTAAACTGGGCCAGCAGGTTAGCCCCCTTCTCCAGACCGCTGCCCAGCCCCGCAAATAGTTCCTGGAGGGAGGCCCTTCGTGCCCCTCTATCTTGCACCCAAAGTTGGAGGAGAAAGGCACCAACACAGCAGTGGTTTCCGTACTTGTACCTTGCGATGACTCAGAGCCCAGGAATGCTGAATGAACATACTCTTCAAAGGCCTTGCCAGGAAGCACCTGAGCAGCACCTGGGAACATGCAATGATTAGTGGCTATGCTGCTCCAACACCAGGGCTCCCCTGCCTTTGCCTGAGCTGAGCACAGAGCTTATGATAATCAGTGGAGCCGTTAACCTAAGTGCTGACGGCAGGATTCAGCTGCCTGAGACCCAGGAACTTAGGACTGGCACTGGGCTTGCACCCTGACCACAGTGATGTCAGATGCCTTCCTAATGTGTGGTTGTGACTCATCTGGCCATTGGGGGAGGTTGCTGAGAAACTGATGAGATGGGGAGAGGCCAGGCAATGAGTGATGGATGACCAAGGTGCCACGCCAGAAAGGCTGATGGTATCTTTTTCTAGGAGAGGTTGAGAAGTCAGTACTTGTGTAACAGGCATGAACTTCACAGGCCACGAGCTCTGCTGTGCAAAAACATTGCTTTACTTTCCTATAACTAAAATTTCAGGAGCCTAGGCCCCTGATATTTTGAAGTAACTACAGCCCAATTTGGTGATGGCTGCATCCTGACCATGGGCACAAACAGGTGGGGCTGCTCTCTCTCATCAGCACCCCCCCCCAATGAATTCTTCACTCTTAGTTTATATATAGAACAGTGACTACTGATAAATCAAGGAAAGAGGGAGGCCTGGGGCAGGGCACTGGGGAATGGCCCCTTTGTCTTGGGAGTAGAAAGGGACCAAACAGAAGGTACACACTGGTTCCTGGCTGTGTTGAGCTCCCTACCCTGATATCCACGGCCCCACTGTTGTGACTTGGACACTTCTATGAGATTGTGTCCCCCAGAATACCAGATGGGCCCTTTCCACTGCTGCTGTTGGATTTGTGAACTTATAGAGAGGTTCTAACCTTGTGCCTACACTGTTCTCTGTCCTCTGACCCTCTGCCTACCTGCAGCTGAGGGAGCTTCTCAAATTCTGTATGAGGTGGGTGGTGGGGGAGGGAGTGCCTGGAATGAGTGCTAATCTTGTCTGTCTCACTCCCGGGTGAGGCTTTTGAAGCTAAAATTCAAGAATGTGATGGCTTGGCAGGGAGAAGGGGTCCCACATGGCTTCTGTGAGTGGGTTTCAGAGACGAAGCTGTTACCCTCTGCTCTCCTTCCCTTGATCTTTCATTAAAGCCTGCCGTGTCTTCTGATGGGTAGTTTGTGAGTGCCACACTTCTGGCCCTTCCTGTTTCATTTCTTCTTCCCTTTTCTCACTTTCCTTCCTGCCTCCTATCTTCTGCTTTTTCCCCACCACACCCAGCAGCTTCTCATATTTTTAACTCTTCCTTTTTTTCATTCATTTTTTTCCCTCTTCCCATCAGCCTCCTTTGATCGTTTTCCATATTTACTTTGCTGTCTTTGAGGGCTGGGAAACTGGGGCTCTGTTTTGTTCTAGAGGGATGGACAGAAGTAGCTTCACAGGAGTCAGCGTTTCCTGCCAGTAAGAGGAGCAGTTTTCCCAGGAACCTCAGAAGCTCATTCAGCAGCCACACACTGCTCTTTAGAGCAGATTCACAGGACACAGGCCTAAAGGCTCAGAAGTCACTGGTGACCTTCCTCTCCTGGGATCGAGTCACGAACTGTCCCCATTCCTGGCATCCTGGGTTGCGTCTGTGGCTGGAGAAGGCCATCTGCATTCTTTCTGTTACTGTCAAAGAGCCATGGAGAGGACACAAACAGGAAAACTTGTGTTTTTGCAAGATAATTACAAACTGATAAAATTCCTGTAAGTTTTCTGGGGCTCTGGGAACCATGCAAACAGCTATGTGAGTGCCCTATGGATGACCCCCCCCCCCTTTTTTTTTTTTACAACAATACCATAAAACTTAAAAGAGCAGCAGAGACTCCAATCTGTGGATTAAAAAAGGTGATACCTTCATTTTGGTTTCTCAGAAGGCAGCAGTAAAACAGTAAAAACATGCAGGGGGCTTTTGAAAGAGGCAGGAGATGGGGAGAGGTGAGAAAGGAGAGGCTTCTTTCTCAGCGTGGGTCCCAGCGACCTGCTGCTGCCTCCCGCTGTGTGGGGAAAGCCTGTCTGCCTGCTGACTGTGTCAAGGGATTCTGTCCCCCTTTCCAGCACGCCCTTAGTTACTGCTGCTGCTGCAGCCGCTCCAGCCAAGGGTTCAGCAAATCGGCCCTCGGACCAAATCTGGGCCCTGTTTTGTAGCGCCCATGAGCCAAAAAACCAAAATCAAAGGGAGAATAATGTTTAAAGACGTGAAAATTCTATGGAATTCCAGTTTCAGTGTCTATAAATGAAGCTTCATCGGAACACAGCCCACAGTTTACACATCATCTATCACTGCTGTTCCCCACAAAGGCAGAACTGAGTAGCTGTGACAGAGGGTTTCTCTCCCACAAAGCCCCAAATGTTCACCATCTGGCCCTTTACCTAAACTGTTTGCTGTCCCCTGTGTAACCCACAGACACGAGGCTCTTACTGCACCGTGGAGGCCCACAAAGTGTTTTAACATTGAATTAGCTGCCATCCAATGGGTAGAAACCAGCAATACTGGTGATTAGCCTACAAGACACATAACAGCCTCCCAGACAAAGAATTGTCTGTCCCAAATTGCCAGTAGTGCCGAGGTTGAGAAATCCTGGCTGAATTAATCTCTGTCCTGGACCCACAGCACATTCCATGGGTGTGAGTCAGCATCCACAGATGGATGGCTCTAGGTGTCCCTCTTTTTTTATTATTTATTTATTTTTGGTAAGTTTAAAACTTGTTTTGGACTTAACTTTGAAAACTTCAAAATAGCAATTACTTATGCCATTTTTCAATTTATTACGGCTATGATCTCTGTGTGTTTATATACATTTCCATCGAATTGCAAGTTACATTTTATTTTTATTGTGTTTCACTTATTTCACATACAAAATCCCATGCATGAACATAGTTCATAATGGTAGCATTTTGAGTGGCCACTCAGAACTCCACAGTGTGCCTGCATATTGTGGTTTGCTGAAGCACCCTGAGTTGATAGGATTGTTTTCAATGTCCTCCTCGTATAGAGAGCAACTTGGATAAACAGTTTTGTACAAAATTTTCTTTTCCCATCTTTGTCTTAATTCCTTGGGGCTCTTCCCAAAGGTGGAGTTCCTGGTTCAGAGTTTTACGGTTATTATCACATATTGCAAAACTGCCCCCCAAAAGGCTAAACTGATTTGCAGTAAAACCAGAGATGTCTGAGACATCCTTTGTCCTTTTCCACTGATAATCAGGTGTTTACTGCTGTAACCGGATTTTGTTCATTTATGGGGGTAACGAAGATTTGTAGCTATCTGTGATGCTTAAATCATTGCGAAGCTAATCATTGTGTATTTTTCTCTCTGAATGTCTGCCTGTTGACATTACAGAATCTTTTACCTCTAAGCTCCCGGGGGCATTAAGAGACCCCCTGCTAGAAGTTAGAGGCACTCAGCAGGGTTTTAGAACAATTGGTGAACTCATTTGGTTGACTGTTTAAAATATGTGGGTTTTGCAGGGCAGTTTAAAAGAAAAATATCACACGGATGTACTTTGTTAATTATTTTATGTAAATATTAATTAGCGACAAGACCTCTTTGTAATCAAAGTGTGTGGTGTTCTGGGTCTTGCACAGAACGGGGGCAGGAAGAACAGAGTATGACAAAGGTGTGACAAAAGGTCATCAGCAGTCCTTGCTCCCTCTGCAGCTTTTACCAGACACTGGGGTCAGGAGGGAGTTTTCTCAGAAGCACAAACAGCCCCTCATTATGTTTGCAAAAGCCTTGAGGCCACCTTTACCCTCAGCACTGAGCTCCGTCCTGTCCCAGATGCCTGCCTGTGCTGGTGAGAAGAGTGTGGGAGGCGAGGGGAGTAGCTGCATGAGAGCACAGAGCCAGCAGTCAGCAAGCCTCAGGTGGTTGATCCTGGGAGTGAACCTAGATGCATGTCCTGCTGACTGCACATGAAGGTATGGAATTCTCTGTCCTGCCCAACTTCACTCTATGTGTGAGGTGAAATGCCAGGAATGTATCCTGAGACCTGGACTTTGAAATACAAATCAAAATGTGCAAACCAGAGTGGACATGCAGGATATTCCGAATGGTTATCACAGTGAGGAGGAGAACCCAGGGAACCATCTCTGTAGGTCGAGCATGTTACCTTTTCCGTATATTGTTCAAACACATCATGCAATATGGAATGCCTGTGCATGAAAGTTCTGTACTCTAAAGTAGAATATGGAAATATAGTTATTGTAATGGGAATTGCCTTTAAAACACTTTATTATAAAGGCATTTGTATTTTGACCTTTTGAATAATAAAGCAATAATACCATTTTTATGTAATTCTGTGCTTCCCTTTTAAAGCTGTACCTGCTTAGATGTTAAAAATGAAACTTCGAAATGTAACTGTCCACTCTGTTAGAGATCAGGGAGTCTCGTGACTGTGGAAAACCCAGAAGAGCTGCGCATGACCAGGAACCAGATGTAGGGAATCCTGCCACACACCTCCCACCAAGGATGCACTTGGGACTCACCCCTGAGCTCTCACTGTCTTCCTATTTCATTCCTCAGGGCAGCATTTTCAAATTCCTTCCAGCTCTTCAAGTTCCTTTGGCGTACCCCCTGACTGGCTGTCAGCAGATGACGTGGTCCCCACTTCATGGAGGCTGTACCACCAGTTGGTCTCTCTTCTCGTGTTCCGGCCAGACTTCTACAGAGTCTCAGAGGTGGAGACAGCCCTGCTCGTGTCCATCCAGCTGCTGCCTCTCCTGTACTTTCAGCTTTTCCCTCTCGAGCGATTCCTTCCCCTCCGCTTCTAGACATGCTCAGGTCACTTTCATCTTAGAAGAGAACAAAAGGTGCTCCTCGATTTCCATCTCTGTCTGGCAGCCCGCTGACTCCACAGACCAGCCTGTGAGTGCTGAGTGTTACGCATTCTGTGTAGCAGCTTCTCCAGGGAGCTGAACTTTTCCTTCTTTCATTTTTACTTTTTTGGTAGTGAGACAGTTTCATTGCTAGCACTTTCTAGAGGTATAGAAAGCAAGCACTTCAGAGAAGACAGATTTGGGAGGAGGGCAAGGACACCAGACTAGCCTCTTAAGTACCCAACTATGTCTCCCTGCTCACTGGGGCGAAGCTCAGTCTGAAACCTGAAGCACATCATTAAGGCCTCAATCTAAGCCTTGCTCTCCATCTGTTAACTTTCTCCAGAGATGCCAGTGTTTGTCTACTTCTCACTGTTTCTGGACCATGGACTAGCCTCGTCTGAGACCAGAGTCCAGTGGGAGCCAGATAGTAACCAAGCCCACGCCGAGATCAAGCTGTCCTCTTATTGCTAACGAAGCTGCCTGGCAGTCCTGGTCCGATGTGTGGCCCAGTGGGCTTGCTAATGGTCACCCCAGAATTAGACACACTAGGTCATAGGCCCGGTTGGACTCCCACGGGCCTTGCTCTGCAGGGATAGGCCCCCTCTCCTATGGGGCAGAGAGCTGACCAGGGCACACCATCCTCCAGACAGGCTGGTTCCCAGACAGAAGCCTCAGAGAGCAGACATGGGGCCTGCCCTCCTGTGCCTGTGCCTGTGAGAGCGCTGGTCCATCAAAACCACAAAAGCAAGGCCCAGTGAAAGGAGCAAGGACATGTGGGGCCAGGTCCAAATGAACTTCCGTCTCAGTTCATAATTCCAAAGTGATAACATGACATTTAGGACAGTGCAGGCTCAGCATTCTATAAAAGCACACCCCGGTTTGTGGGTGCCAGGGTGCTGGGCGCTCAAAACCACGACTTAATACTTACACACCTCCGAGCTTCTTTGCTCCAAATCTTTTTTCCTAAGAAACAATCCAAAGGATGGAAAACACTTCCAGTGGTCTTTCCAAATAAATAAATATTTACTTAGATGTCGAGCTGAATGTTTTTTTCTGTAAAAGTCAGCATGTAAGTCCAGCCCCGCCCAATACATGACTTATTAGTCAGCCTTTCTTTTCTTCCAGGAAAAAAAGTATGAGTTCTAGGAAAAAGGGCAGGCTTGCTGGTATTGATTTCCTGATGATATGATAACAACAGCCTCCTAGGCTGACAATTCCAATCTCATGGGTTGGTTTCCAAGAACATTTTATACTTTTAACCAAAAGGAGGGTGCTTCATCCAAAGGCAGTGTCTCTTGAACTCAAAGAAATATTTTCCATTATAGTTCACACTTCTCTCTCTCCCCCAGATAGCAGTCCCTTTGCTATATGCCCCCTGCCAAAAAACAAAACACAAGGAAAAAAACACGCCCCTCCAAAAACAAAAATTTCTAAAGAGAGCAACTCCAAAACAACAAAACGAAAGGCTCCTACTGTCCAAATATCATCTTTGAGTCCCCCTGCCCCTTCTTGGTCCCCGAAAAACTCACTGGCTTGGATACTGTATCTCTTATGCCAGGTTATAGAATATCTCTGGCTGATTGCATAACTGAAAACCCCTGCTGGCATCTAATTGGGAACCATTGTGAAGGCCAATATCTTTAAAAGGGAACATGGAGCAAAATAAGGCAGTGCTGTTTTCTCAGAGGCAGGGTGGTTCCAGGTGGAAGGCTCAGGAGAGTCAGATCCCATTGAGGGCAGAGAAGCAGGGCAGTACTCGCAGGGCTGACAGGACCCAGCCCACAGTCCAGTGGAGCCTGGCTGTTAAGTGGGATACACAGACAGGGAATCTCCGTGGGTCTTTGCTGAGTTTGGTAAATGGGGTCCAGGGGAGTGAGTCTGACCCTTTAAGTGAGTCTGCCTCCGACATCACTTGGGCCCCTCCTTGCAGACCTCCCACTCTTACCACAGGCCCATAAGGTCAGAGTACTGAAGGCTGCGTCTGTGCAGGCGGTGGAGGGATGGTGTCTGAGGTTAGTTTCCCAAAACCTAAGACACAAATTCAGGCGTTAACTAATTTATTATGGACGTGTTCCCAGGAGAATCGGGTAAAGGAGTGAAGGAAGCAGAAGCCAAATCGGGTGGGATTTTAGACCAAGTCCTTGGAGAGCAGCCCAGCCTGATTCAGCCGGGGATGCTGAAGGTAAGTGACTGGGGCCCCAGAGTGTGTCCCAGCCAAGGTAAGGGGCCTGGGCCCTCAGTCATTGTTAAGTGCTTCCCTCCCAGGCATTTAACTTCCAGGCACTTTTGACTCTGTGTGTGGAGGCCTAGGAAACCTGCCACTCCCCCCCCCCCCCCCCCCCCCCCACCGCAGCAGGAAACAAAACTCCAGATGCTGGAAGGATGGGGAGGTACTCTGGGAGGGCTGCCAAATTTAGCAACTAAAAATGCAGAGCACGTGTTTATTTAACATGCACCAGGTACTATGCTTTGTGTGTTTTCAAACATTATGTTATTTAATATTCCCCTGGTGGCCCTCTGAGGGGCAGGCTCCCGTTTTTTAGGGTAGAGCTGGGTGGTTTGGAGCCTGAGCATTGCAGTGGGACCTGCTTCCAGTGCTAGCTTTGCTGCGTGCACACCTGTGGCCTTGCATGGGCTCCTCCGCCTCCCTAAGCTTCGGTTTCTTCGTCTATAAAAAGGGGAGAAATGGTACCGCGTTTCCCCGAAAATAAGACCTACCCTGAAAATAAGCCCAGTTAAGATTGTCAGCCAGATGGACTCATTTAGTACGTTATGACAATGTTCCAGAAGAAGATGACGTGACTGTATTTGAATAAATGTAGATTGTTGTACATGAAAAAATAAGACATCCCCTGAAAACACGCCCTAATGCATCTTTTGGAGCAAAAATTAATATGAGACCTGGTCTTATTTTCAGGGAAACACAGTAGAGTCACGGCACACGCTGAAGGGGAGAGTAAATGAAGTAATGACTGTTCTGAGCTGAACACAGTGCTTGGCACAGAGCCAGTGCCCAGGGAATAACAGATCTGCTTATTGTTTTTAAAAATTGTTATAGTATTTTGAATGGGAGGCAGGCTCATCCTACAAGGGAATAAATGGCAAAGGATGTTTTGAGAAGTGAAGGAAATTGAAACAACAGTTCTTGCAGTGATGAAAGAGTCGTTTTACATTCGAGGTTGATCAGCCACCAGGCGGGTCTGCCCGGAAACATTCGGTGTGGAGGAGAGGCAGGCGATGAGGTTTATCCAGGGTATGGACTTGCAGATGCTTATGACAGAGGGGAGGACGGCCACTTGCAGAGTTTTGGTGAGGGTGAAGGCAGACCACACTGAGAAGCGGGGAGGTGTTGGTTATTGAAATAGAGGCCTTAATGAAGGCAAGGTTTTCCAGTGAGACTATCAGAGAGAGTTGTGGGGAGGAGGCGTTTGGAGAGTGCGCTGCAGCCTCAGTGACTTGGAGGTGCTAGGGTGTGGAGAGTCAAATTCAGGGTGTGAGGAAGGCTTGTGGGGCTGAGGGGACTCAGAGGAGAGGAAGTTCTCTGGAAATTTTGAGGTCCGGGAACTCAGAGGCCACGTGGGTTGTTTGCTTCAGGCCTGAGGGCCCTGCCTCAGCATATCTTACGGTTTTTCCTCTCACTCGGTATTCTTCAGATCTTGGAAAACAATTACTGATACCTTCTTTGTAAGAAAACTGAAAAAAACGGTACCACCTGTACTTGTGATTCTGAAGCGTTTGCCTCTAGCCCAACTATCGTTTCAGTTCTGGACTCGTCTGTTCACGTGCGACACACACATTTCTGAAGCCAACATAACGTGGACGCCTGCAGTAGTCTCTTCCTGCTTCGGCTTCCTTTCCTCTTCCACTCGGTAAAGCAACTGGAATAGCTGCTTTCCTTTACCTACGATATCTAGTCAGTGGATCATGGACTGATGACCCTACCTCGTTACCACCCTTTGCTGTCCATTCCTTTCTCTTTGTCTTCCTGACATAGTTCCAGCCTTTATATCTCTCCCTGCCCTACAGCAACAGCCTCCCCACTGCTCTCCTGGCCTCTGCTTCACACCCAAGTATTTCTCCCCCTTGAAGACAAAGTGGTCTTTTAATGGTTTAAGGTATATTCCTGCTTAGTTGACTTAAGTGGCACTGACTTTCCGTTAGTGTCTCCAGCCCAGGTTTCTGCCGTGGCCCTCACTGCCTGGATGTACTGGAATTGCATTCTTAAGGCAACCTGGGGGAGCTTGTGCACAGGCAGGAGATACTCCCTTGTCCTTCTCTGCCTGTTGAACTCCTTTTAAGATAACATTTGGTACAACCATGGTGGAATCTTTCCTACCTCCCGATAATCAAAACTCCCATCTATTGTGTGTTCTTCAACTGGTGTTCAGTCTTCCTGAGATATATTAAGGAAAAAACTTAGAAATCCAGGTTCTGTGTTCTTTCTTCCTACTTTCCATATAATTTTATTAACATTAAATGACATTTACTGAGTACTTGACTATGGACCAGTCACTATGCTAAAAGTTTTATGCATCTTATTTCATTTAAGCCTCACAGCAACTCTGGGAGGTAGGTTCAACTATTACTCTCATTACAAAAAAAAAAAAAAAGTAGAATTAATAAGAAGACATTGCCCAACATCATAACATGTGAAAGTGATGGAACCCGGGTTCAATAAAATTCAGGGCTCTCTGAGAAAGCCGTGTTTTTAATAGACTTAATGCCTCTCTCTATCTTCACAATTAATTTCAGTGTTTTGCAGAGTGATCAGGAGCTTACATGAATTTAGTTTAGGAGTTTAATAGTTTCAGGTCTTATGTTCAGACTTTAATCCATTTTTGAGTTTATTTTTCTGTATGGTGTAAAATAATGGCCCAGTTTCATTCTTTTGCATTTGGCTGTCCAGTTTTGCCAAAACCATTTATTGAAGAAACTGGCATTTCCCCATTGCATATTCTTGGATTCTTTGTCATAAATTAATTGACCATATATGTGTGGGTTTATTTCTGGCCTCTCTATTCTGTTCCATCGATCTGTGTGTTTATCTTTATGCCAATAACATACAGTTTTGATCACCACAGCTTTGTAATAAATCAGGGGTTGATGCCTCTAGTTTTGTTCTTTCTAATGATTACTTTGGCTATTTGGGGTATTTTGTGGTTCTATAGAAATTTGTTCTATTTCTATGAAAAATGCCATTGGAATTTGACAGAGATTGCATTGAATATGTAGATTGCTTTGGGTAGTTATGGACATTTTAACAATGTGAATCCTATCTATTGATGAGCATGAAATATCTTTCCATTTATTTGTGTCTCCAACTTCTTTCATTAATGTCTTATAGTTTTTCAGTGTACAGGTCTTTCACCTCCTTAACTAAATTATTTCTAAGTATTTTATTCTTTTTTGATGCAATTGTAAATGAGATCGTTTTCTTCTCTTTCTGATAGTTTGTTGTTAGTGTATAGAAACACTACAGGTTTTGTAAATTGATTTTGAATCCAGCAACTTTACTGAATTCATTGATTAGTTCTAACAGTTTTGTGTGTGTGTGTGTGTGTGTGTGTGTGTGTGTGTGTGTGTGTGTAATCTTTAGGCTAGTCTATATATAATATCATGTCATCTGCAACTAGTGACAGTTTCATTTCTTGCTTTCTGATTTGATGACTTTTTCTTGTCAACTGCTCTGGCTGGAACTTCCAATGCTATGTTGAATAAAAGTGGCAAGAGGGGGCCTCCTTATTTTGTTTCTGATCTTGGAGAAAAAGCTTTTAGCTTTTCACCATTGAGTGTGATGTTTGCTGTGGGTTTGTCATATATGGCCTTTATTATCTTGAGGTATGATCCCTCTATACCCACTTTGAGAGTTTTTATCATAAAAGGATGTTGAATTTTGTCAAATAATTTTTCTGCATCTGTTGAGATGCTCATATGATTTTTATCTTTCATTTGTTAATGTGGTGTATCATATTGATTTGTATATGTTGAACCACACATGCATCTCTGGACTAAATCCCACTTCCCACTTGATCATGGTATATGATCCTTTTAATGTATTGTTGAAGTCAGTGAGCTAATAATTTGTTGAGAATTTTTGTATCTCTCTTCATCAGGGATAATGGCCTGTAATTTTCTTCTAGCGTCCTTGTCTGATTTTGGTTTCAGGGTTATGCTGGCCTCGTAAAATTAGTTTAGGGGTGTTCTAGCCTCTTTAATTTTGTGGAAGAGTTTGCAAAGAATTGGTATTAATTCTTTGAATGTTTGATAGAATTCCCTAGTGAAGCCATCTGGTTCTGGATTTTTGTTTGTTGAGAGGTTTTTGATTACTGGTTCCATCTCCATACTAGTAATTGTCCAGATTTTCTATTTCTTTATGATTCAGTCTTAGTAGGTTGTATGTTTTTAGGAATTTATCCTTTTCCTCTAGGTTGTCCAAGTTGTTGGTGTATGATTATTGTTGTTGTTGTTGTTATTACAGGTGAGGTAAATGAGAGTCCCAGAAGGTGGGCCAGGTTTGTCTGCCTCCGAAGCCCATACTTTTCCTAATGGGTAACCTTGCATTGTTTGTTAATTTCTGTGTGTGTCTATCTGTGTAATTGGGGAGGATTGAACTTATGTGGTGTGTGAACCGAGCTGTTACTGAGAACCTGGGGAGTGTCTGTGGCCGGAGTCCCACATTTTCCTACCTCCTCTCAGTGCCATCTTCCTTGATGCTGTCCACAAACAGAAGCTCAGATGAGGCCTGGTCGTGGGATGGCAGTGTTCTGGGGGGGTGCAAGCAGTTGACGCTGGAATACAGGAAGGAGGGATGAAGGCAGATATTGACTGGGCAGGGGTATTGACTTATTGTCTTAAAAGAGGAACAGCTATTTCTCAGCTCTTTGTCATCAGTGGTTGCCTGTAGACACCCTTGTGAAGTTCCCTTTATCGTCACACCCTGGAAACCCTCCCTTGATGTGGCCACATGCTCCCTAGCTTGTAGGCTCAGGCAGAGGCGTGGCATGGGCATGAGCCCCTGAAATCAATAAACTGACATCCCCAGGATTGAAACTTGCCAGTGCTAAAGAGGAGAGATGGGACCTGGTGTGATAGGCCAGGGACCTAGAGCCTCAGGCTTCCCTCATTGTCGGGAGTCTGTGCCTCCTTGGACATGTTATCCGTGCTAGCATCAAAAGTAGGGTCACCTCTCATTTGCGTCCCTGACTTATCTACCCAGATGCACCTCCTTTCCCTCTTTCCTGATTGGCAAGGTGGCTTGTGAAATATCTCATGAGCTGTCTTTACCTTCCTATTTTCCCTTGGTCTAAACTCCCTTCAGTTTTATCAGCATCAGAGACACTCTCCATATCAGTTTGCCATCCCAGGCTTTATTCTCTTTAATCCTCACTCAAGTGCTAGAATAATTTTCTCAGAGTCATCGCATTTGCCAAGCTGGAGAACCCACATGCTCCTAGTCTCATGTGATGACAGAAAGCCCAGGCCCGAGTCAGCCACTCCGTCGCCAAGCAGGGCAGGGACTAGGGAAGCAGCTGCTCACCCCAGGGTCACACGTGCACACTCAGTGCCTCCTTCAGTGCTGTGCTCTGTGCACCTTGCTGGCCTCATCCTCATCCCAGTCTTGTCACCAAGCTCCTGTCTGTCCTACCCGCTTCACTCTGTGCTATGGGAGGCCCTGGGGGAGCCCTGTGACATCATCAAATCAGGACACTTCAGTTATCATGGGATCAGGAGAGAATCTGATACCTGCAGAATTATTTGCACAAAGCCTGCTTGTCTGGAAATGGGACTGGCTTGCTTTTCATGATTCTATTGGAGACAAGAGAAACCTGCTCCCTGTTGCCTAAAATTGAGTAAAAATGTTGCTATTGCATGTGTGCATTGAACTTTCCTCAACTGAGGTCAGAGGACTAGGATTAGATGTCACCTCAGGCATTCCTGTTTCTGTCCTGAGAGTAAAAAAAAGTGCAGGACTATCTCCCTTCCTGCCCCTCCTTCTGCCCCTCAGCACTTGAATATGGATTGCAGATTAATCTGACTGTGGTCATGCAGAGAGTAATGGAAATATGACAGCTGGGGGATGGATCCGCGATTACTCAAGGAAATCACACTTTTGGGCAAGGCTAGAAGCAGGGCAGGTAATGTCTGGGTGTTGCTCAGAGAGGTCCACAAAAATTATTTTGCTCAATTCTGAAATTTAAATCTCATGACAAAAGTGTCTATAGTTTAATCTGATCCAGAAAACCGAGGCAACATTAATTTGAGAACAGTTATCACACACGGGTCCCTCTTCTTTTCACCAGATCATGCCCATCACTTCTTCAAAATTCCACAGAAAATTATTTTCTTCCAGGAAGGCATGCCTGATGAATATAAAATGAGTATTTTCCCCAAAATCATTTCCCTGAAAAGTCCCCTAATTGTAATTCCTTACAAAGTTTCTCATATTACATGTTCTCACTTGATTACTTTGAAAATAAAAAGAAAAATGTTTGGGAAGGACGCACTCGCCAAAAAGACCTCATTCATGCTAGTTTGGGAGGCATGTGGCAATCACCAGAAGAATTGCCGAAAAAGGAGCCAAGGCAAAAAACAAAGATTTAGTAATTCCTTCTCTGGTATCATCTCAATATTAAATATATTAGATTTCATAGTATACGACTTTTTAAAGACCCATTTAAAAAGGACAATGGTAAGAAATTACGTTACAAAGATGATACACACTTCTAAGATAATCGGGGAAAAACTGTTAATATTATACAAGTGGACACTTAGGGCTTGGAATACTGTTTCTAATGACAGCATCATCACTCTGTGTCTCAAACAACTAGATGGGAGTGACAGGGACGAGCTCTGGAAAACTGTGCCGATTCAAAATGGGGATCTGGTGATAACCAGGAGAAACCCTGTTGTCCAAGGGCATATGAAGATTTGAATAGAATTATTTCATAAGGTCAGAGTGAAAAAACATCAATATTCTATGTTCCTGGATTCTATATAGTCTGACTTAGAATATGTACTACAGGTAGACATCTGACTATTTAATCAATGTCTCTAAAGTTTATACACTCAAGTTGTCCAAAAATTTTTCTTTAGGGTTTTCTTGTTGAAAAATTGGGGGATCCGTATATTTGGGGCTGCCTTATATTTAAGCCCAGAAGTAACTCTGGTTTGCATGGCCTGCATCTATTTGCCTTTTCTGACGTGTTCTTTTTAAGGCTAAGCCTGATTCTAAGAGTTTATTTCATCTTCCTTTCCAGACAATAGCTTCTGAGGGCAGGACTGTCTCCTTTTTCTATTGTAACCTCCTCCTGCCCAATCGAGTTTTTTTCCTCTGGTGGTGTTGGAAAGTTCACTGTCTGCTCATTTTCTTGTCTGCAGCATGAGATTGAACAGAATGATCTTAGGGTCAATCCTGGCTTTAATTTTTTTTTGAATTATTGTTTCTTGACTCACTGAGTGTATATGTTGCTTTAAAAAAGCTTTTGCCCTTTGTGAGGGTGGATGTGGGGTGGGGATGGGAATCAGGAAATCCTTTCATGTTGGAAGTAGAGAAGAGGGCAAATTTCTGACTGTCCATGGTGCTATGTGACTCTGGGTAAAATGAAACCTGAGACACATGCTAAAAATCAAAGAATTTATTAAAAAATTAAAAAATCTGTTCTGTCTATGAGGTCTGATAATTAAGTTCAAGAACTCATCCTAGAAAAAGTGCTACACACCTCATTGCTGAATATCACTACAGTCACCTTTGAAATACTCCCCTTGGGAAGCTATGCACCGACCGACACCAGTGCCTAGTCCATCCTTCAAAGCCACTTTGGAACTCTTTTTCTGGAATGGCCATCAGAGCTGTCCTCATATTACCCTTGATGTCCTGAATGTCATCAAAATGTCTTCTTTTCAATATTTCCTTTATCTTCGGGTAAAGAAAGAAGTCACTGGGGGCCAGATCAGGTGAGTAGGGAGGGTGTTCCAATACAGTTATTTGTTTACTGGCTAAAAACTCCTTCACAGACAGTGCCTTGTGAGCTGGTGCATTGTCGTGATGCAAGAGGCATGAATGGTTGGGAAAAAGTTCAGGTCCTCTAACTTTTTCATACAGCCTTTACAGCGCTTCCAAATAGTAAATCTGGTTAACTGTTTGTCCAGTTGATACAAACTCATAATGAATAATCCCTCTGATATCAAAAAAGATTAGCAACATCGTCGCGACAAGTTCGTGAACTTAATTGGTAGACCTGATGTTCAGCCATACATCTCTTCCTATAAGATTTCACACACACACACACACACACACACACACACACACACACACACACACACACACGGGCATGCACACACCAAGCACTGTGCTAGGTGCCAGGGACTCGGAAATGAATAAGATGGGGAACCTGCTTCCAGGGGGTTCAGCTCCTAGGCAGCGAGAGACAGACACTGGCCATTTGTTTGGTTTCAGGATACAGAAGGCCCTTAACTCTTAATAAAGGGGGGTGGGGAGGGGAGGTGAATGGAAGGTGTCACCCAGGACGATCGGTTTGAATCTATTCTTGGTGAGTAGGTGAGAATTTTCCAGCTAAACAAGGAATTTTGCCAGGAGAATATTTTAGGAGAGGAAATAGTATGTGTAAGGCTGGGAGGTAAGAAGAAACATAGTAGGTTCCAGGGACTAAAGAGTCTATATCTGGAGAGGAGGCTATGAGGCTGGAAAGAGAGGCACAGCAGGGCCAGGAAAGAGGATGGAGCTGGAAAAAGTAATGTGGGCAGTACAGCCAGAGTAGCTGGACACCAGCAGGCCCTTTATGTTGCCAGTGCTGCCCCCTAGTGGATGGGCAGGAGCAGGGCCGGAGCTGCTGGAAGCCACATTGAGGGAGCAGCCCCTGGGGTAAACAGGCGGAGATGGGTACGTGCACTTGGCAGCCAACTGGGGACGTGTGGCAGAACCACCTGGGCAGGAGTGTGATGTGAGTACTTAGGAAAGGTGTCCTGCCCCTAGATCCTTTTGTCACCGGCTGCAATGGGCCAGATTCCACCACTAGTGGATCTTTTCTTTGGTCAAAGAATGAGACTGTAGGCGTTGTTTAAATGCATTCTGCTCAGGAAAGGACATATTTGCCTCCCTTTTAGGTGTTGCTATATTTGGTTAGAGCAAATGGATGTGCTGCGGGGGTGGGGGGTGGAGGGAAGGCTTCACAGCTAATTCAGATGAGGGCATAACCAGGGATCCAGATTAAGACACACTGATCTGGGCTCAAGGCTCAGGACACTTTGAAGGGTGTCGTTTGGGAAGGGAAGCTTGATGAGACTAGTGGTGGTGTGGAGGCAGGGACGATGAGGGGGAGAGAAACTTGGGACGTTAGCAAAGTCGGGGAAACAGAAGCGCATTCCTGTACAAGCTGGTCTCGGGAATGCCAATCATCCAGGTTTTTGTTACAAGTAGTTGGGTACAGTTGGTACACGCAGCATGGGCACACATGGGCTTTGGAGTCAGGTTCGAGTTGGAACCTCATTATGCTATTCGTCAACCATCATGATCCAGGTGGTTCAAGCTCTCTGAGCCTCAGTATGTAAATGGTTCTGGTATTGGCCACATAAGCGTTTTCAAGGATTTAATGACTCAAAGGAAGCATTTCGTAGATGGTCCTTGTTTACCCTTATACACCCAGCACCAACATGTGGCCCCCAGTAGGTGCTCAGAAACATCTTGGGCATGCAGGGAACAACCCCTCACCCCAGAAACATGAACATTTCTACTCACAATTTAAAAAATAGATTTCTCAGAGGTCCTTTCCTAGGCTCTGATGCCGGCTGGGTAACCCAGTATTCGTAAGTCTAGATTGAACAACAGGCAAAATCCACTTTGACCTGGAGCTATGAGTGGTTGCCCTTTCCTTCTTTGAATGCTTGTGCAGAATTGTTTTGTCAGAATCTCAGTGTCTTTGAGTATCTTTTTACCTATTCTCTCTTAGGCCATTCATTTAAAAGCATGATCCCTTTCCTGGAAGCATATAGAACCAATTCCAGAGAAATTTATAATTCACTTTAAAGCGATCACTAGTTAGTCCAGGCTTTTTCTGGCTATTGCCAAAACTGAAAACAACTTCCTGCAGGGACAGAACGCAGATGTGTACTTACGAGTTGTATCTCGGACCCATCATTAGTTGTTCTAGCAAAGGGGGCCTTCACTGAGTTAAAAGGTGTTTGAGCAAGTGTTGTGGGAGACAAAATATTTCTGACCGCTTGTTATTACTCGGGCTACTCTGGCTTGAAAGGACTGCCCATGGCCGTGATGATGAGGCAGCTGGAGTCAGAAACCTTTGATCTGAATTTGGTTTCCCCCTCACTTTTATTTCTGTGTGAGAATGCCCACTATATATCTCACCATGTTATCCCAGTAAGATTCCAATTTCATAAGATGCATAAATAAGAACCATGTAAGTGGGGTATAATTCTTACTAAAAAATGTTCAAGAATGATAAAAGACAGTTCTTCTTATACTTTCCTACATGCAAAATGACATACCATAGTCAAGGAAATGGAAAAGAATCAGGTTTTGAATATCCAGATTTCTAAAACTAAGCTATGCCTTCCCATCTCTTTAAAACCTTTAGCAGTTGGGAGATAAATTACTATAAAAATATATGAACATTGAATTTAAAGGTAGGTTTTTTCTTCCTCCTGGGAGATAGAAGTGTTCTAAGCCGTTGAGGAACCAAGTAGCCTAAGGTCTTTTTAGGTAAGCCTCTCGACCTAAGTGAGCGGCAACAGGAACGTGAGCTACTTACCTGGAACAGTGGTCTGCGCTTCCCTCTGCTTCTCTACACTTCTTTTTCTACCCCACTTCTCCTTTCCTCTTACTCTTCTATTTACTAGCCAAAGCATCAGACTTAAACACGTACATAAGAGCAGTTTGTTGTACTGTACTAAGTTTTATGTTTGTATTTTGAAAGGATGGAAGGAATCTTTTCTATTACTCTAAAAAGAAGTTTCAACTGAAAGTTAAAACTTTCTCTGCCTCTGGGCGAGGGAAACAGAATGTTCTGAGGGAGCTCTGTAATCTTTTCGGAAAAGGGATGGACTGAATCCATAATATAAATTTGGGTAAAACAAGAGGGACCACAAAGATGTCAGGCAGAGCCTAAGAGCCATAGCCAAATAGATTTCACAGGAACACATAGCCCAAAGCCAAGGTATTATTTCTATAACCTTTAGCTTATGTGAAGGGAAGGTTAACTTGTCTGGTTTGTGGATTCATTTTTGACTCCCTGCATATTTTTGATAAAATCACAATGTGAAGATGAGCAGATCTAGTAGTTCAGATTTCTTCCAGGTGGAATTGTTTAGTTTCATACACTCAGCAACCTCAGGGGTATAAGTGAGGTGCTGTGTATCAATGGGTTTCATGCCTCACTGTGACAAAGATGAGACTCTAGGGTGTGGGCACACACAGGCCACAAGATGGCATAGCACTTCTGTACTTGGTTGGTCCCTTGTCAACACAGTAGGAAAAAATCCATTGGGACGTACAACGCTAGGATTCCAGAACTCATCTTAGTAAATAAATCTGGAACACAAATACATGAATTTGCCATCTCCAAGTCCATTCTATGTTAAGGTGAAGACAGTGTTATCAATGTTCTTCTAAATCCTATTCCATTATGCTTGATGAGCATTTGAAAAGCCATGGAACCCTCATAATGTATGTAGTTTCAATAAAGGCCCAAGACCAGTAGCAATACTGTTACCTCAACTATTATATGTAATGAAAGCAAATAGTAATAACACAAAAAAAATCTGAACAAGAATTTATTTCTTAAACTTAAAGGATTAGAGCTGATATGTAGGAGAACATTTACGATAACATTTAGAGTTATGTCAACATAAAAACAATAGTTGTGGTTACAATTAGCACATGCAATTCACTACAAAGATAAAAATACGTACAATACTCTCTCTACACAAGTGAAGTCTTCTATATGAAGTTAGATTAGGTGGGGGTAAAACAGTAAGTGAACTTGAAAGGATTACACTTACAAGTAAATGGGACATAGCTGGGATACAAAGAGGAGACATACCTACTGCTAATTACTGTATTGCAGTACTAGCAAATTGCACACTTATTTTTAGAGTATATTATTCAACATATACATTAAGACTAAAGAATTTTCAAACATCTACCTTTTAAAATATCCCTTTACTTCTGACACATCACATTTTGATATTCATGTAACAGCATTTGAAACATGTAGTTACCATTCAGACAAAGCCTGTGTTTAAGGGATAAAAAGATCTGGAACATCTTACCACCACTGGCCTTAAATGCATTTTCATCATGACCTATCAACTTTAAACAACTGGTTAATGAAGTTAAACTAACCTGAAGGACCTAATGACTACAAAAAGCTCTTAGAAATTTAGGAACAAAAGGATAACAGAAGAGCTCACCCAGCACTGCCTTTTTATTTTTAATGCAATATATACTAGATTATCATTATGCTAATACACATACTAGTAGCATATGATGAAAAAATATATTAGTCCAAAAGATACTATATTTGGCTTTGAAAATTTTTATTTTGACCTATATCTGAATAGTTTATAATTAGTCTAAAAAGGAACTGCTGTCAAGGACCAGTCCAAAGAAGAATTAAGCTGTAAGTCTGCTAGTTTATACCTTCTTTGAAATAAATGACAATGCCCGATTTTAGGCTAAAACTAAATACCTTGCCATTTTATGGCTCCATATTCTCTTAATTTACAGAAAAGTGCAAAAAAAAAAAATTAAGTAATCTTACCTAGGCAATAGAATCAACATGACCTACAATAGAAAGCTACCCCAATAATTTTTAACAATTGAACTTTAAGTTTTATGTGGCTTATTATTTTAACATTTCAACATTATTGAAACAGAACTGTATGGTTTAGAAATTTCTTAAAAACCAGAGAATAATGTGGAATACAGACATACCTCGTTTTATTGCGCTTCACTTTACGGCGCCCCACAGATACTGCATCTCAATACCCAGGCAAGACCCTCCACTAGCACAAAGATTACAACTCACTACGGCTCAGATGACGGTTAGCATTGTTAAAATTAAGGTACATACATTTTTTTTTTTAGACATAATGCTACTGCAGTTAATGGACTACAGTATAGTGTAAACAAAAATTACATTGGGAAATCCAAGAATTCGTGTGATTTGCTTTATTGCGTTATTTGCTTTATTGCCATGGTCTAGAACCTAACCTGCAATATCTCTGAGGTACGCCAGTGTGACAATGAAAGAGCTCTCCTACTTGATTTATATTTGGTCAATATAAGCCAGTTAACAGAAATATTTTAGGGAATGCTATATAATTATTCTACCTCTACATTTATGTTATGATTTAACTAGTTAACTGTGTTGATTAAAAAAAAGACATCTTCCAAAATTTGTTTGCTTCTCTTTATAAAGCTATTTTAGATGTTCCACTTTAAATAGGACCTATCATAAATGAACATTTTAAAAGTATAATTCAACTTCATTGACCTTTAACTTCACTGAGCTAGGGTTACTGGTGAATTATTGTGTAAAATCTCTTACCAAGGAATATGGTTGAAATTAAATGAATCACTAGGTAGAGAACAGATAGGAAACCAGAACGTGTTAATGATTTTGCTTTTTCCCCTGCTTCTACTTACACACTGGTATGTTCCTGAGTGCTGACTGATCCACGTTTAAAACAAAAAACAAAAAACAAAGGACTTAATTTTGATTTTAATGGGTTTGAGGCTAGTTTTCCAATAGTTATTCAGAATCATGCTTTGATGAGGGATAGTAGGATACCAAAGACACTGGTGACTAATAGTCATATTACAATAGCAATCCATATCATTATATGCTTATCATTTTTTTAGTCCTACAAGAGGGCAACTGTACCAGAAGCTGTGAATTAGGTTTGTCCACAAAGAGGCTTTCTGATGTGCTAGCATTACTTTAAACTCCACTTTGGATACTAAAGATTTAATGAGTGATAAATTCACTAACTTTCAGGTGGACTAAATATCACATAAAAAACCAGGATTTGTTTCTCTGCCCACCTAAAATACAATTTAAATTTACATGCATCAAAACTGATTATTCAAGACATGCCTTAGCAAAGTTATTTTGTACTTAAAAACAAATTCATTTCTTTTCTTTTTTGGGGCAAAAATGTGTATTACATATTAGTGATGAAATTATGTTTATCTCCTGAATAGAGTTTTGCACAGTAACCATATTCATTTGTCTGAAGTGATCGTGTGGTAGGGAGGCATTCACTCACAGCACCGTGTTCTGTTCAAGTTTCAACAGAGAAATGTGCTTATACTATATCCTTTCTTACATGACTTTTCATTCTCATTCCCTTACAACACGAGTCCACATTTTCTAACTGACTCCCTCCATGTACAAACTTCACAATAGAATGTTCCTTTATCACTGCTGTTTGTTATGAGAAAGTTCTCAACTAAACATGATTGCAATAACGTGACTACTTATTTTGAGGAAATGAAACATAAATTTCTTGACAGACATTTAACAAGATAAATCTAATGCTGCTTTGGACCAGCCTTTGATGACTAACTTAAATGGTGGTGATGCCATTATTCTGTAGTGTGAGTCTGGGGTCTCTCTGTCCCTACTTGACTTTTCTGTGCCTAATTTTCCTCATATACTTCTAATTCTGTCATTTTATCAATCTCACGTTGGTCTCACCTAAAATACCACTGGATATATAAAAATAAAGCATCTGCTCTGTCTCACAAAGACCATACATGTGTAAGAACTCTGAAAAGTATTAGGCAAGAATACGAAGGATGAAGTGTAACAAAAAGTCTAATGTGAACAAAATTCTGATAATGAGTAGAATTCTATTTCAACTGTGAATGTAAACCAATTTTTCTTAGTCTTTTATTCTTCACTAACCTCTACAAACTATTGTAAGTTGGCCTGATTTCTGTAACCTAAATGACAGAAAAACAAAACCTGTTTCTCCAAACTTACTTGATAGCAGTACTCAGCAACTAATGATTTATGACAATTTTTTCTTACGTACTCAGCTCCTACCCTTAGCCCCTACCTCCTCATCAAATGTTGGGGCTGGGAGAAGGCATCAACGCAAAAGTGGGTTGAGCACTAAACACTGGAGGCCTGGCTCACTTATTCCCCGAAGAACAGAACATGTGGGAAGAGGTTTAGAATATTCCTAAATCACAATGCAGAACTAAGTTCCACCTACCTCAGACTGGCAAATATTAAAATAGTAACTGTGATATTTACTAAGATCAGTATGCAGATTTTTGAGATTGTGTGTTGTTTTGGTGAAAACTGCCCAAGTCCTCTAACTTAATTTGCTTCAAACATCTACTAGAAAAAAAGAATTTTCAATCTTGGCCTACATAAAAATAAAAATTAAACATATTAAAACACATTTCAAGCTGAAAACATTGTATAAAGTGCTTCATCAACTAAATTCTCTGAACTCTTAACAAGAAGGGTCAATGTTTATATAAAAAAATGTTAACAATTTAAGCCTTTATAAATGGCAAAGAATTTTTTAAATGTTTTAGTTTGGCTTTCATTCCTAGCTCTTATCTGGGAACTTGGCTGAATTTGTAAAATAGACCTTCAAAGAGATTGTTAATAATGATAGCAAATTATTGGAAATTTAGATTACTGATTATATTAAAAAATTTATTAATTTACCAAGTTAAAACTCCAGAGTTCCTCTTCTCCAGTAACTGGCAGCATCATTACCAATGAAAGAAAACTAATATTTTATGTGTTGGTATGAGTACAAATGAGCGTAATTTTTTTTTTTTTTTGGAGGGGGGTCAGGCAACAAAAGTTAGGCTCATACATAATAGTTAGGCTGCCTGGACCTCCTTTAAAATTGTTGTCAGCTGATATAGCATAAATTAGCAAGGTCTAGACCTTGCTCCTTTAATTCTTTATATTATCTCTCCCCAGGGCCACTTTATTTGATGACTATTTGCATTAAAATCAGTATAGCTGTGCTAAGTTTATCACTGCTTATTATTTAAATACACTTTGTTTTTTAGGTAACCGTTTCACTTTATAAATTTCAGAGAAGCTTTCTGTTTTTCTTCAGTGCAAACATCCTGAAACAGCACAAAGTCATTCAGCTATTCAGAGGAGGAAGTCAGTTTCTGTAGTGCTTAAAGTAGAATCCCACGTTTTCTGGGATAGAAATAGCCCATGTGGGAGGACAGTACATTCTTGTCCTTAAGGGCAAATGATCATCTTCAGTGAGTGAAGATTACTTTTATCTGAAATTACAGATAAAATATTTTTAGCTTTACTTTACAGGTACTGCTGAAATTGTAACAAGAACTAGTCTTTCACTGAGGCATGTAGCCACCTCGTCTTACAGTCTGTGGTAAGTAACTTTTTGGCATTCCTTCATCAATCACAGCCTCCATCCCAACTGTTTCAAATCTCTCGACTTGTCCCTCAGTACCTGGACCAAAAGCATCTGCTGCAGAAACTTCCTGAAACATTTTCATTTGCCCAGATCCATAGGACTGTGAAATATGATCTGAAATCTGCTGCTGTTTAAGTCTAACAAAATCTTCGTCATTGACTGATGAAACTTGCTTTGACCTTTCAAATTGTGAAACATCTGGACTGGTTTCATGCTGACTGCAGTTTTGTTTGAAATACTGTTGCCTGGGCAAAATGACGTCACTGCCATCTACATTATCTACCAGCTGTAGCTCTTCTGGCCGTTCTTCGGAATCCAACAAGGGTTGGGTAGATTCGGATCTTGAGAACACTTGGACTGATGGAACTTGGTGTCTGTAGCCACTATGAACCACAGTGGAGTACTGGACAGTGCTTGAAGTGTTTTGTGCAGATTCATTTTCATCACTGCTAGAAATGCTTGGCCTAGAAGATGACATGCATGAAGACCCTCCGATGCCACTGCTGTGTCCTTCAGTACTAATTTTCTCCTTCTTGAATAGGTCCAATGATTTCGGATCTTCTGGAAAAGGCTTTTTGTCATTAGCTTCTATTTCCACAACACTTACATCAGTGAAATTGCCATCTGAATATATTTGATCTTTTGAATTAAAATTATGCTAAGAAAGAAAGAAAATGGATTATTACCTATGGCATACGTTTATTTAGAAACTCTGAAATATATATGGCAAATGTTAAAGCCAACAGAGCTAATGCATCTCTGAAACTTCTCAATAACTTTTAATGGTGCAGAGATAATCTATATTACCAAATCAGTCAACTACTTGAATCATAGATATTGTGAAATGATTCTAAGTAGTATGAATGAATCAGGCTGTATTTCCTCAGAATTCTAAATCATACTCTTGATGTGCCATTTTGATAAGCTAATGGTCTATGAATAGTATTTCTTATTTCATGCTTAGACAAGGTAGCATAGAATTAACTGGACAGGAAAACTAGAAAACATTAAGAAAAAACAAACTCAAATGACTCAAGTTTCATAGAATATACAATATGTAACACATTTTAGTCTGTTAATATAAAATTCAAAGATTAGGAGATAATACATACAAATCATTTCATCAGTGTTAAAATGCAGTATGAGACTATGAATTTAATATATCCAATCCAAAATGCATGCCTTACAGAGTTATCACATAGCAGTATTAACACTTTTCTTTTTTTAACACTAAGTTTTCAATTATGTAGTATCAAGATACTAATAAATGATATTAGTAATATCAAAATAAATATGCTATAATGATGAGCTAGAAAATGTATAGGTATTATTTTAAATTTTGATTAAAATTCTCATTTATGTGCTATTTTGTTTTCATTTACTTTTCGACTCAGTCTGATTATCTTTTGGTTGAACGCTACAAATGTATACAAATAGGCATGTGTATTATAAACAAGTCAGAAACATTGTCTTACCCTAGGAGGTGTGTGAGGTGACCACTGGGCAATATGACTCTTTGAAGGATCTGGAACATTAGGCCAGATGTGTTTTTTAATTCTGGAGAGGAAAAGAAATATGGCATATGTAGAACTAACCACATGTAATAAACAATGAATAGTCCCTATTTCTAAACATGTTCATCTAAGAATCAAACCAATTAAGTAAAAACAAAAAACCAATTAAGTAAAAAAACAATACCTACTGTATCTCAAAGCCAATAAAAAATTACTTTCCTTGTAATCGGTAGAAAAATACTATTTAAAATGCTTAAGGATCTTAATCCTAGTCAAAATGAAAAATTGTTAACAAGGCTAAAACTAGTAATCAATGTTCAATTAGAAAAATAAATTAAATTCTGCAATAAAAACCACTTAAAAACTTTAGCTAGGTCACACCCCTAAATGTTGTGGCACACCCCTTTCCAACAAAAAAAGCAAAAATGTTCAATTTCCAACTAAAGGAGTCTAGATAACAAATAAAATTTCACAATGGTACCACATAAAATATGGTAAATTTGATTTTTCAAAACAAAGACTAACAATATTGAAAGCACCCAATTAATACAGAATATTCTCATCATAAAAAAAAAACTTATTTATGTATGTTTTACTTTACTATAATTTGTAGCCCAAAGTTAGAGAGGTATTAGTGTACTTAAGTATACAGGAAGTGAGTCATCTTGAGAATAAGTTCAAATATAAAAATGAAAATGAGTAATAAGATTCTACCAGACTGACTCTCCAGTGGGAACAAGTATAAAATCTGGACATAATATAAAAAGCAGTCAAGTTAACAACCTAGATGAACAGACCAACCAATCAATGGATGAATTCATTGAAAGACACACATTACCAAATCAGACTAAAATAACTTCAACATTATTTATAAAGAAATTAAACTTTATATTTATATAAAGTTTTTATAAAGAAATTAAACTTGTAATTAAAAATCTTCCCACCAAGAAAACCTCAGGCCCAGATGGCTTCATTTGTGAATTCTATTAAATATTAAGAGGAAGTAATACTAATCCTACACAAAAACTCTCAGAAAATTGAGGAGGTAACATGTCCCCATTAATTTCACAAAGCCATTTTATGGAGCTAATCAGTATTACCTTGATTAAAAACTAGACAAAAACATCACAGGAAAAGGACAGAGCTCATGATGTATCACCCATGAACACAGATGCAAAAATGATTAATGCAATGAATCCAGAAAACTCCAATGAATGCAAGGATGGTTTACCATCTGAAAAATCAATGAATAAAATCTACCATATTCATGGAAGAAAGAAAAAAAATCACATGATCACCTGAATAGATGCAGAAAAGGCATCTGACAATGTTCAACACCCATTCATGACAAAAACTTTCAGCAAAATAGAAATAAATATAACTTTTTCAACTTGCAACTAACATCACATGCAATGGTGAAAAACAATACTTTCTCCCCTAAAATCAGGAATAATGAAAAGATGTTGGCCCTCACCACTTCTATTCAACACTGCACTGGAGGTCTTAGACAGTACAGTAAGAAAAAAAAACTAAAGCACAAAGACTGAAACAACCATCTTTACATGCAGGCAGCATGATTATGTATCTAAAAAATCCTAAGGAATCCAAAAAGCTATTAGAGTAAATGAATTTATCAAGGTCTCAGTATACAAGATCAATATATTTTTAAAAAATCAATGGCCCTTCTACATATTAGCAATGAGCTAGAAAATAAAAAAAAATTACATCCATTTACAGTAGTATAAAAAATACTTAGAAATAAGTTTAACATTAAGATGTGCAAGACCTCTCCACTGAAAACTACAAAACATTGCAAAAGGAAATCAAAACCCAGATAAGTAAAGAGATTTACTATGTTCATGGCCAAAAGACTCATGAACATGTGAACTCTGTTTCAGATTGCATTTTCCCCTAAATTAATCTATAGATTCAATAGAGTCCCAATCAAAATTCTAGCAGGATTAAAAAAAAAAGATATTGGTAAACTGGTATTAAAATTTACACAAAAAGGCAAAGAACTTAGCCAAAATAATTTTGAAAAAGAACATACTGGAGGAATTCCACTACTTGCTCTCAAAACTTACTAGAGAGCCACAATAATCAAGAGTACTGTTGACATAAATAGACATATAGATCAACGGAACAAAATTGAGAGTCCATAAATAGATCCAAACCTATATGGACAATTGATTGTGACAAAGCACAATCAAGGCAATTCAGTGAAAAAAAGATAGTCTTCCCAATAAATGATGCTAGAGGGGCGGCCGGGTGGCTCAGGCTGTCAGAACTCTGTATGCCTAACGCCAAGGTTGCCGGTTCGATTCCCACACGGACCAGTGAGCTGTGCCCTCTATAGCTAAGATACTGAACAACGGCTCGACCTGGAGCTGGGCTGCCATGAGTGGCTGGCGGCCAACATGAGTAGACGGCAGCCTCTGAGAGCTGCCATGAGCGGCTGTAGTTGACCAACAGTCAGCGACCGACTGCCTCGGCTGGTGGGGGGGGGGGGGGGCTGTGGGGACGCACAATGCTCATACCAGTAATACCAACATGGGCCAGGGAGCTGTGTCCCCCACAACTAGACTGAGAACAACAGCTTGAATCGGAGTTGGGCGGGGGGGGGGGGGGGGGGATGGAGAAAGGGGGGAGGAGGAGGAAGGAAAATAAATAAATGATGCTTAATGACAAGACATCTATGGGAAAAAAATGAACTTTGCCCCTGACCTCATGCCATGCACAAAAATTAATTCTAAAGAGCTCATCGACATAGAGCTAAAATGATTAAACTTCTAGAGGAAAACGTAGAACCTATTTGTGACAAATGGGCTAGGCAAACATTTCTCAAACAGGACATAAACCACAAGAACTATTAAAAAAAACCTGATAAAATGAACTTCATCAAAATTAAAAACTTTTCCTTTTCTAAAGTCATAGTTAAGACAACAAAAAGGTAAGCCACAGACCAGAATTTGCAAAACATATACATGACAAAAATTTTGTAACCAGAATACATATATAAATAAGAACTCTTACAGCTCATTATTAACAAGACACACAATCCAATCTAAAAATCACTAGAAGATTTCAAAAGATACACCTCAGAAGAAGATATATAAGAGGGCCATGAAAAGATCCACTACTAGTTCTCAGGGAAATGGAAATTAAAACCACAATGAGAGCACTACACACCCATGAGAAACAATGGCTAAAATGAAAAACCTTGACAGTACCAAGGGCTGGCGGTGATATGGAACAACTGAGACGCTTACATTGCTGGCGGGAATACAAGGTAGTACAGCCACATTGGAAAACAGTTTAACCGGTTCTTATAAAGTTAAATATGTACTTACCATATGACCCAAGAATCCCACTAGTAGGTACTCAAAAAAAATGATAACATATGACCACACAAAGATTTGTATGTGAATGTTCATAACAATATCATTCATAATAGCCAAAATCAAACAAACAACATGAACTTCCATACACAGATGTATGGAGGAACAAATTTTGAAATATCTATACTAGAGAATACTATTCAGCAATAAAAAGAAAAAAATCAGTATATGCAACAACATGGATGAATCTCAAACATGCTAAGGGAAGGATGTCATACACAAAAGCACAGTCACAGAGCAGGTATGATTGCCAGGGGTTAAGGGAGAGGATAGACTACAAAACAGAAGTGAGGAAACTTTTTAGGGTGATAAAAATGTTCTCTATCTTGATTGTGATGGTAGTAATACATCTGTATAGAGTTACAAAATTCATCAAACTGTACACTTAAAATGTATGAATTTTACTGCATGTAAATTATAGCTCAATAAAGCTGGGTAAAAATGCAAAAATATGAATAAGGGTACTTACAGATCTCGTTTATTAAAGCAGAACAATACTCCCAAAAGGGTTGTCAGTAGGAATGCCAAGCAAACAGGCACAACTATGGCTTCAATCTCTCCTTGAGCTAAATTAAAAAACAAGATAGGGGTAAGTAGGCAAATAACTATTCACATATATGCTAAAGAAAAACAATGCAGCTTCCCAACCTGATTACAGGCATATCTCATTTTATTGTGCTTCACTTTATTGCTCTTTGCAGATACATTTTTTTTTGAAGACCCTCCACCAACAAAAAATTATGACTCACTGAAGGCTCAGATGATTGTTAGCATTTTTTAGCAATACATTTTTTTGATTAAGATATGTGCAGTTTTTTTAGGCCAAATGCGATTGTGCACTTAAAAGACTACAGGAGAAACATAACTTTCAATATACACTGGAAAACCAAACAAATAGTGGGACTTCCTTTATTGCGATATTCACTTTCCTGCGGTGGAACTGAACCTGTAATTTCTGAGGTATGCCTGTACTATTAAAAAAGATGAAATACCATCCTATTTCTTTTTACAGCCTTTTCAGACTTACAGGCTATTTTTCTTTGGTAAATCATATCCCAGCCACTTATGCCTTTACTCAGTAACCTGGCCACATAGTAAGCATAAAATACATATACGTATGTTGGTTGGGGGAATAAGATGATTAGTTCAGTTTATTGGATAATCTACCCAGTAAATTAGAGCTTTCATACTTAACCATTTATTACATTTATGATCTGCACTCAGCAGAATATTAGCAAAAAGTTATCTTTGAGTTTTATGAGTACTGGGTAGAACTGGAAAAGCGGTAAAATAATAATAATTGAACTTCAAATGTAACTTTCTACAGGGAATAAAAATGCAAACTTCAGATAATTTTCGAGAGTTATTTACTATTTTCAAGAAGATGATATCTCTCCTATACGGCTAAGAATTTTAAGAGAATCTTAATAGGCACAGGAATGGCAAAGGAGGAATATTATCATCTAAAAAACAATAAGCCTAAGATTCCTAAATACCACATGAATCCCCTATCTGCATTTAATGGAGGGCTTATTACTAATTGGCATAATTTATATTGGAGATATTTTTTAATAATTTGCCTTATGGTTGCTTCTGGTTAACTCCTCCAGTCCCCTTTTTAATTAGTATTTTACAGGAAAAATGTATGAAAGTAACATTGCAGTCACATGCTATTTACTTAATCTTTCCACCACACATATCTCTTTGTGAGTGACTTTCTATCCTATGAAACCTAACAGAAATCAAGAAATCAGATCAATGCTCAGGAATAAACTATAGGATGGCAAATATTAACTCTTGAATGCTAACGTTCTCACATATACGCCGAAATTCAGGCAGAACCTTCCCTTTATTCCTGCTAAACTTCTGCTTATTTTCATGCCTTGGACCTTTGTGCATGCTGCTCCAAGATGCCTTCTTCCTCCTCTTTCCACATCCTAACTTCAAGACTCAAGTACAGTCTCCTCCACAAAATCTTCTTTGAAAGTGAAACTCCACACCGTACTGATATCTTTAAACTCCCACTCTATTTACTGTCTATATGGCCCAAATGACTCTCCATTTTTTTGTTTACTTAAGTCATATTTTCAACTAAGCTGTCAGGTCCTTGGGAGCAAAGTCAATGCTATGTGAAGAAGCCATAATAGATCCATAAAACAATAGAGAAGTCAAGTGAAAAAAGCAGATAATGAAGTAATACTGATAATTATTATCTAATTTTGGAAAAAATGTATGCATAAAAAGACTAGGATATACAAATTATGTTAAGAGATGATTTGGATGAGGGATTTAGGAGTGACTTTTCTTCCTCTTTGTATTTTACTATATAGTCTAATTTCCCTATGTTGAACATTACTTTTATAAACAGGATAATATTTTAAAAGGTTATTATTTTTATTTTTCTGAAGATCATGGCACAAAGTTTTATTTCAAATATTTATTACATATATATTCTATTAACATGTCACTACAAATCTTATCCCAGAAACTATATTCATTATTGGCCATCACAGCAAAATTCTGGATCTTTTATTGTCTATTTCATGTAGTTGCTCATCCATTTACATATTCTCATTTAACAATCATTTAACCAACAAGTAATATAGAGCTATCACTGAGTGTGTTGGTATTTGGCACTGGGGGTTACAAATATAATTGTAATAAAATAAGGTAATTTCTATAATGATTCAAAATGTACTACGAACAAGAAAGAATGCTGCTTAAGTCTGCTTAAGGAGGGCCAAAGGAAAAGCTAAAACAAACGAAGCTGAGGACCTAACACAGGGCAAAGCACCGGGAAAGACAGAAAAAGATGAGAAGCTTAGGGTGAATGAAAGAGATTATGAAAGGGCATGCACAAGCAATAATTAGAATGTATGACCAACAGGACTTGATACTCAGCTTATGTGAGCCAAAAAAAAAAAGCTAAAAATCGACTAAAATTGCATCCAAATTTCTGGCTTTGGCCAGAGTTGGATAGTTGTGGCATGGAACAAAGAAAGATAAGTATATATGGGAAAGAACGAGAGGATGGCTCAAGTCGTGAACAGGGAGTAGACAGACTGAATTGGCAGATAAGAAAATAGAGTCAAGAACAGGGCTCTGGAGAATACAAACCATTAAAAACAGAACAGAAAAGCAGACCAAAAAGGAACTAGCCGAGAGGAAGAGACTCAAGAGAGTGCCATTTGAAATACAAAAAAAAAAAAAAAAAGGAAAAAAGGTTAGAAGAACCAAGGGAAAAGGCAGTTCCAAGGGTGGAGAGGCCAACAGAGTCAAATGCTAAGAAGTGCAGGAAAAAAAATATGAAGACTAAAAAGCATCCATTGGATATGACAACTAAGAGGTCTTCTATAAATGACATCAGAGAGGTTTCAGTGGAATGGTGGATTGGGAGCCTGGTTTCAGCAGGTTAAAGAGTGAGCTGGAGGGGGCGGCCAGATGGCTCAGTTGGTTAGAGCGCGAGCCCTGAATACCAGGGTTGCTGGTTCGATTTCCCCAGTGGGCCAGTGAGCTATGCCCTCCTCAACTAGATTGAAGACAATGAGCTGCCGCTGAGCTACTGGAGGGGTGGCCGGATGGCTCAGCGCAAGCTCTCAACAAGGTTGCCAGTTCAATTCCCTTATGGGATGGTGGGCTGTACCCCTTGCCACTGAAGACTGAAAACGGCAACAGGACTTGGAGCTGAGCTGCGCCCTCCACAACTAGACTGAAGGACAGCGACTTGGAGCTGATGGGCCCTGGAGAAACACACTGTTCCCCAATATTCCCCAATAAAAATTTATTAAAAAAAGAGACTGAGCTCGAGGTATGCAGGTAGGGAGTGCAAGGGTAGACTAGTCTTTCCAGTAACCTGCCTATAAAAGGAAGGAACAAGAAGGAAAGAGACCACACCCAAGTTTTGCCAGTGGAAAAAATGAACCCATATAGAAAGATACACAAATTCTTTTGGGATTTATTAGGGTATAGGTAGAATCATGACTGAAACAGTTAAAGAAACCAACAAAAAAGGTGAGGAAAACTATTTTCTATAGTTTAAAGAAAACAATTAAAACCAGATAAACAACACATAAATGTCATAATTTCTGAACACTTCATTTCTATTAATCCAAAGATGTACTTTTAACAAAATTTTAGCATATAAACTAAGTCCATTTTTAGTCTGATTAAATTTTAAGAAGAAAAAGAGAAAAGGAAGACTAACTGTCATTATTTCTTACCAAACTTTGGTGTAGTAAAAGTGAATTCTGGACCATCCATTCCACCTTCGTCTGTGTATGCTGCCATTCGTACCATATACAAAGTGTCACTAGTTAAAGAGGACAGTGTATATTCTGTGTGGGAAGAATCCACATTCACAGCTGGAAAAAATCAATAATTATGCTTTATTCGACTATTCAATGTTTTTGCTTCATATATTTGACATTGTGAAAGTACTAAAAAGAAATAAAAATATATTTTACCAGAAAACAACTTTCATAACTCTGACATAATATCCTTCTTTTATAAGCACAACATAATATTTAATAGAACCATAAATGCAACCATAAGGCATATTCTTAGGTATCTCTTTTCTGAGGTGAGACAATATTTGAAAGCTTAAGAAAAAAACAGTCTGATTCTTATTAACTGATAGTTTTACCGGTTTCATTTCCAATGTTGGTTTTATAAAATATTGTGTAATTTCTGATAAATCCATTTTGAACATCAACAGGAAGCTGGTCCCACTCTAAGACTGCTTCATTTTTCCCCACTTTTTTTGTCCGAACAGTAGGTCCTTTGGAAGGTGCTGGAATAGAATAAAGGTATTTGCTAACTGAAAATCATTAGAATTAAGTAAAATTTCATTATCATAAAGTTATTTGAACATAATGAGACATATCCTTATTTAAAAGGAATAACGTCTTTTTTAATACAAAGGTCAACATTTTTCAAAGAAAGTGAGTTTGGACTTACGAGCTTGTTTAAGGTACGCCTTTATAGACTGCGGGCTTCCTGGTCCACTGTCATACACTGGAGTAACTGTTATCAAATAACATTTGCTCTCTGCTAGGTTCCCTAAGGTAAGAATAGTAGATTAAGCATTGTTTTTTTCTATAACGAAAAAGCCTAATTCCATTATTTATTTTTACATTATAATTTCATGATCAATAAACTTTCTTTTAAAACTGCAGCTTTTTAAGTAAGCATTGCCTTTTGTGTACTGGATTTAAGCTTAGTAAAGTAAGACTGTTTGTGAAAGTAAAAGGTTACTCTTATTGCCAATACAGTGGATAAAAATTTATAGTCAGTAAAAGTAATGATTGCATTTATATTCAGGATTTATAAAACACTGATCTCAAATTATCCTGGGTCTTACTTCTAGTTTGACAATTTTTGTAAATCTTACCTAATTCTCTGGTATCTGCCTAATGATCAAGATTCCACTAAGTAAGAGCTAGAGAAAATACAAATGGCCCTGGTTTGTCAGGTAACTGGGAGAAAAAGAATTAGTGTTATTTCCCCAGAAAGTAACACAACTTTAAAAGAAAAAATAATCTTGAATACTTATTTATAATCTCTCCAAATTAACAAACTTTTCTATTCCTTTAGCATACAATAGTAAATGTTTTCTTTTTATAAAGCATTTTATCTGTCCACATCAGAAAATAAGGTGTTATACTGAAGTTTATACCTTCAACCGTAATTTGTATTTCCTTAAGTATTATTCATGAAGTAATATATGCTCTGTTGCTATCCTTTTTTTTTTTAATTAAAGTTTATTGGGGTGACAAGTGTTAGTAGTTACATAAGTTTCAGGTGTACAATTCTGTAATACATCATCTATATATCACATTGTGTGTTCACCACCCAGAGCCAGTTCTCCTTCCATCACCATATATTTGATCCCATTTTCCCTCATTTACCACCCTCCTCCCTTACCCTCTGGTAACCATTAAACTATTATTGTCTGTGTCTATGAGTTTTTGTTTCTTCATTTGTTTGTTTTGTTCCTTTGTTGTTTTCAGTTTTATATACCACATATCAGTGCAATCATAGGGTTCTCGACTTTTTCTCCATTGCCATCTTAAACAGAGTAATTTCACCTTTTCTTGATAACTCAATATTATTAATTAATGATTTTTTTATATTCTGCTGTAATACAGTGACGTTATCAGAGCTACTGATCCCTGTGCAACATGAAGGTCTCCAGAGCCTATGCTGGGTTTTGTTAAAAAGCTGCTACTGTCTAGTTATTACCAATCTGTCTCCTCTCTAGCTTCACCATGCTCTTAATTTGATAAGGCTGATAAACTAGACAGCTGAGTTTATTATTTAATTATAAAATTTATTATAAAATTGTAGTAAATAGTAGGTTAATGAGGGCCAAACACTCTATTTTATGAATAAAGCTTACAAACTTTACTTTGTTGGTATGGCATGTATGTCTGCTTAGAGCTTTTCTCTGATTAATCACATTATTCATAGCTGAATTCTATTTATCCTTCTTTACTGAAAAAACATATATAAGCTGAGTGTTTTTGTTTTCTCTTTAAAACTGTTATAACACTTTAAAGCCACCTAACAAGTAGTACCTTAAAACACAGAGCAATCCATTTTGGAGTTCTATGATATCATTACTTCCTGTCCTTAATTAGTATTTCCAGTGAAAATACACAAGGAAATCTGAGTTCTAGGTATGTTTCCCCCATTTGACAGCTGTAAGAAGTTAGCAAGTCATCCAGATGCTGTAGGAAAAATATTTTCTCACTGAAGGATAAGGCAGTTAAATCAGGTACAGAGACCATACAACTAGTTAGCAGGAAAGGTTATATTTCTCTCATAGTTTACAGTTTTGTGATCAAAACAATACTGGAGTATACAGAGAAGATAGTAATACCCTACTTTGTCCATAAACAGATCCTGCAGTTCATAGAGGTTAAGTGTGACTTGTTGAGAGTCACATATCTAGTAAACTAGATGTACTAGTAACTATGATAAACTGGAAGTCTTTTCAATGGACCATAATGCCTATAAAGCAGGAGAGAGTATATAAAAGAAGACTCTATCTAAAGAGTTAAAAAAAGTGTTTCAATTTAAATATTTAAGTTAGGTATACCTCTTAAATAGGTGCGATGTACATTACCATCTTCTTGTTGCCAGTCTGGGACGCAGGGTGATTTATCTGATAACACACACCACTCAAGTATGTATTTGTTTATGGATTCATTTGGAGCAGTCCATTCTACCCAAAGCATGTTATCTTTGGGAAATGCTTTAAGATCCGTTACGGGGCGAGCAGCTTTAAAACAAAGTTTGAATATCAATATGAAAAATATCATTTAAAAATTTGAAATTGTGGTATTTTAGATTCATTTTCATAACCAAGTGATCTATCTTGCTATCAGTTTTTGTAGCATATACCGGGGGAGCAAAAAAAATGTACACACATTTTAAGAGATGTTATCTATGCTCAAGCAGTAGTTCGCCATAATCAGAAGTGTCTGGATGCTGATGGTAACCACTTTGAGCACCTCTTGTAATTGCAGAAGTCAAACGTGACTTGTATTCATCTTTTGTTATCGGTATATATTGAGTATTGTAATTTTAATCCAGTTTTCCTTTCTAAAACGTGTATACCTTTTTTTGGCACCCTCTGTATTAACATGTATAAAAAAAAGCACTTTATTAAAATTTATAGGTAATCAATGTATTTAAAACTTAAATTCTTCCTTTTCCAAAATTCTTCAAATGCTCTGTGTATGTAAATTGCAATTGTTCTTCTTTGAAAGCGACAGATAATATATTTAAATCATAAAGTTCCCAAATCTTACAACAGTATTTTAAAGAAACAGATAAATAATCAGAAAATGCTTATTAAGGAGCTTATAACAAAGTTTAAGACAGCCATGTAAGGATGGAACAGATTATTTGGCTGCAGGCTGATTTGTAAAACTATGTTCATCACTGATACTGAGCAGACGGTCTTAGAATATTTATGTTTTTTACAGGTGCCCTGTCCATACCTAACTACCTTTTCCAACCCATCAATCAGCCCCCATCTCACAGACACAAACCTTGAAAGTCATAGGCAGGGATAGTTAAAACAGATGCATCTGATTTGCCAACCAGATTTCTTGCTGTCAGAGTTGCTATGTAGCGATCATTTGTGAGATTTACAGTCAGTTTTGTGTCATTAACTGTGTAATTTTGTAAAGGTGATTTCCATCTTTTGAGAGTCACTTCATAATCCAAAATTTTTCCATTGGCTTCAAAACGAGGCAATGTCTGTAATAAAATATTTTAAAAACGTATTTCATAAATCTTGAATAATCATTTCTTCATGTTCATGAATTCTATTAGGTCAAATCTCTAAATATTTATTGAAAGGGATTGGCAATCTCATTTTACTCACTACTAAAGTAAAACTATTACTGAATTAAGAGTAAAAGCATGACTTCAACTAAGAGGAAAAGTAGCATCATTTTGTTAGCTTTTAATTCTGTATACAATTCTGCACTGTAGCTATTTGGGCCTAAATTATTTTATGCCTGAGTATTTTTCTTTACCTGTTTTCAGAATGATTCAGTCATGGACATTTATGGAGGGCACAATAATTTTTATTTCCTGTTAACAGCATACATTTTGATTAACCCAAATTATTATTTCTTGAGGCACTCAGAAAAGTTCAACAGAAAACAAGGGCCGCTTCTTACAGAACTTTCACAGAACTGTGCTCAAGTATCTATGAGGTATTACCTGCAGTTTATGAACCTGACTTCTGGATAGTATATACAAAGTTTTGTATTTCTATTTATTAAAAATAGTTATCAAATGCTTTGCAGGTATTAATATGAATAAAAATTTAAGTTAAAAGAACTCCACTCATACCATATAAAATGTATTTACGTAAGAGATAAAAGAATCATACATTATGTGATTTTTTTACCTTCCATATGAGTTGTACAGGTCTACAGCCATGAGTATGGGATGGCTCCATCTTATACCAGAAACTTGGTGCCTTGGATGGTCCTAAAGAAATGACATAAACTCTTTAAAATAAAAGTGTTCATTATAACAGTAAAATAAAATTCTGGAAATTATTCTCTTACTTTGTTTTTAATATTCTTGCTCTCCAATCACATGGTGTCTTTCTTTATACCAGCATTTTTCCAACCCAGCATGATATGTCTGGGTCTTCCTTTAGCCGGGGTGATAGCGTGATGATTTAGATTGTATCAGACTCTTATGTAATCTTAAAATTGTAAAGCTACAAATATGTCCTAAGATGCTATCACTATTTTTTTAAATTAGTTTCAGGTATACAAAACAACCTAATGATTAGACATTTACACCCTTCACAAAGTGTTAACTCCCCCAATCTGCTACCCCTCTGACATGTATATAACTGTTACTATACCACTGACTATATTCCCTGTGCTGTACTTTACATCCCATGACTATATATGCATCACTATTTCTTATTGCTAAAAATAAAATTGAATAATCTTAAATATATGCTTAAAACCCCTATATGTATAAATATAAGAATATAAAACAAACTTAAACAAATGGAGTAAATATAGTATAAGTTTATTACCTTATGTTGGGATGATTCAGTATAACAAGATATAATACAAATTAATTCACAAGACTGTTGTGATAATCACCAACCATGTGAAAAAAAGCACTTTATAAACAAAGTATCAAATGCTAGTAATTAGGTTTTTAAAATTCCTGTAGGATCAACTGATTTAAAAAAAGTTATAAGTATAATTGCAAAATATGTTATTCAATAGAATTTAAAAAGGGATCTGAATAAAATCTAAGCAATGATGTGCTGATCATGAAGAGAAGAGGTAATTATAGCTGATAAAACAGAGGAAAGAGCAACAGCAAACTAGCAGGCGGGGATAAGGCTACCGATGCAGGGGGTTCAAATAGATAAATTCGTAAGTACAAAAATATCCGAGTAAAGAATATGAAATTATAAAGAAAATTTTATGGGCTAGAAATATTTCCTAACATCAAGTGAACCAACCTAGAGGCTTCATTCACTAAGTTAATGGTTCATAACTTTTTGGGATCCAGTCGCTCTCTTTCATTTGACAAAGGTTATGTACCATCTCCCCAGAAAATGCAGAGGCGCTAACCAGCATATTTTGTCTACATTTTAAAGCAATTCAGGAACTGGCCCAGACTGACCCAAATACTTTTAAAAAGGCCTCAAGAATCCAGTTTAAGTATTCCTGGCCAAGACAAAGGAATCCAGTTGAGGACCCCCAAACCAGCAACAGCAGGATTCCTTTCTTTCCTGGTATTTATGAGTATGAGAAAAAATTCCTAGTGGAGAAGAGTACTTTACTTTTCGCCTCTGACATTCTCAATTCACTACCTATTTAAACCTCTAGTAGAGCTGGAAGTGAAGGGATATAGTCAGTTAGGGGAAGTTTTAAAACCATGATTGCTGCCACTGACTCCTAAAGGGTGAAGATTATGACAGGAAAATGTTCAAAAAGAAAAATCTACATGCTATAGGACCACTAGTTCTTGATGGCTACAGAAGAAATTAGTAATGTTAGCTGCTTTGGAGAGGGAATCTTTCTTGAAACTGTACACCATTTTATCTATATGTTTTTAAATTGCATTATCATGGGGAAAAAATGAAAATGAAAATCAACCAACCAACCAAAACTTAAGGATCTTTTTCCAGGGGTTTATCAAGTGCTGTTAGAAAAAAATGAATAAAAAACATAGCACAAATGTCTTTTTTGATGTAAGGGTTTGAGGTGTATTTTGCTAGCTAGTGTGATTTTAATGATTCAGGATATGATTATCTAATTAGGAATAGCTATGGACCACTCTTCTTTAATAAAATGTCCTGGACCTATCAACTATTAAGTCATCATTCCAGGAAATTTTAATTAATTAGGTATCAAATACATTCATACCATCAACAATGCACACTAAATTTGGTATCTTAATGTTCTTAAAAATAAAAGTCCTAGTTTGAATAAAATTATCACAATATAAGCAATAAATAAGGTCTATATTATTAAAAGCAGACAGAATTTAAGCCAGAATTCCAATACCTTCATTTCTTTATATACTTATTTACTTACTATCTTCGTATGTAATCCCACTTTCTTCTGCACTCCAGTCACTCCAGAATCCTTTACCATCTTCCTTCATACAGCGAATCCTAAAGACATATTCTGTAAAAGGTTTAAGGTCCTGGACAGTGAATGAAGATCGGGTGGATGCTGTATCTTCAGGGGGAATCTGAAAACAAAGCAAATCAACCAATAAAAAAACCCAATGGTATTTATCATAGGTCTTCCAAATTACATAAGATTTAGAAATGAATTTAATGAAACAACACTAATAAATTAACTCAAGCTCTGGAGAGAAATAAATGCAAGTCAAAAATCAGTCAAAATCAAAGTTAATAGATTTGGGAAGTATGAAAACATCTTCTATTTAATTCTTTCTTCCTTTTCTTTATTTTCACTTCTTGCTTCCATCGGGCCTATAACACTAGGTCTCAGCAGGAAAAAAAAAAGGCACGTTCCAATTAGAACTTAATTCAAGGAGGGTTTACTAAAGGGAATATGGGTAGAGTATAGTGCAACCTTAGATAGTGCAGTCAGTACTCTGGAGTTTACAGCTGTTACCACCCCTCAGCCCAAAAGGATGAGGGAAGGTACCAGAACCTAGAAGAAAAGGGTTAGAGAGGGTTAACTTGAGAGGAGTAGTGACCTTAGGTTGAGAGACACTGGAAGCTCCAGGGAGGAAACAGGGAAAATAAATATGCTGATCTCACTTCTATCTTTCCGCTCTCTTGCCAGGCCCCTTCCTTACATTAACCAAACTCAATAGGAAACTCGAGAAAATGGGAAACTACAGATGAAATCCATACAGGTCAGTATACCAAGACAAGGAGTAGGGTGGAGAAGGATCTGGACAGGCAAACAGAAGACACACGCACCCAATCAAGAAAAAGAAAAGCTATCACTATAGATAAGCTTGGTTTTCAGGAAAAAAGAGACTACATATAGACAAATAACTACTTTCTTTCTACTACTCTGAGACTTTAATACTGGATACAAAATAGGTGTCAATCTTTTTTGTACCAATGAATTAAAACTCTGTCTCAAAAGATATTCTGAAGAATTTCAGGTATGTATCCTCTCTTTACAACATGAAGCATTAATCCATTTTGGTTTACTGCTTTTTTTAATTGTATTCTGAGCCCTTTAGATAAGTGGAATGGAGGACAGAAATAGTAAGGTCATGGGCTCAATTTCCTTATGAGCTCATTATTGCAAACAGAGAAACAAAACAAAAGCATACCATTAGTGATAAATAGAGTTATAACAAAGAATAGTATCAGGATCTCAAAGCTATGGTGAGAAGACTTTTTAAAAAAGCTCCAAGTATTTTTCCTGACAGCATTATCTTTGGGTCACTGTCCCTTTCCTTTTCAGTCTTACAAGATCCTTCACTTAATTTGCTTCTTATTGTGTTACTTTCACTTCCCATCAAAAATGCTATTCCCTATCACCCTGCATCACTTCCATATTTCACTTAAAAGCTACTATATTTAGCAAAACTTTTTTTTTCTACCTAGAAGTCTTCCTATTTGCCCTTGCTTGAAATTGATCGGGAAGAGGTATCAAGCAAAATATTTCACTTAAAACATTCAGGAAATGATTAAGACTTTTAGGTTAGAAGGTTACAAGAAAAACTATTTGAACAAACAGTAACTTTGAATTTACCTGGCTCCAAGTGGAAGCATCTTTGGTCCTATACTGAATGTCGTATTTCAGTTTCATAAAACTCTTAATACTTGAGTTGATCCACGTCAGTTTTAAGATACTAGACAGTTCCTCTGAGTTGCTGACTGATAAATTATGTGGTGGAAAGGGCTTCACTAAAGAATAAAATAAATCCTAATGTTTATCAACTTCTTACACAAACTCAAATATACTCTTTATATCTTCTTTCTTTCACAATGTTCATTTATTCTCACTAAATGAACTAATATCTCTGAAACCAATGCTATGCCATATTATTATAATGGAAAGAAAAAGCCAGTTTATTACATTTGTTAATCTTTTTAGGTTCAGATATCAAAACACAATTAAATATTTATAATATATAAAATTTTTAAAAAGCAATAAAAATGGAACTTGTATACTATGATTACAATCCTGTAAAATGTTTGATAACTGAACAAATACCTGAAGACAACATTCAAAGTAAAAATAGCTGTTACTACTGTGGTTGGATTATGGATATTTTTCTTTTTGCCAAATTTAATTTAATGTATTGATAAAATAAATTTGTAAAAGTCACTAAGATAATAAAAATGCTTATTTTTACATTAATTAAAATCTTAAAAACTACTTTAATAAATTCTCAAATTCAGGTTTATAACTACCTTTATCTATAGGATCAAAATTGATATGATCTGATGCAACTTTCCCAAGTGCATTTTCTGCTTCTACCCAGACTTCAATGTTGACAAAATATACAGGAGAATAATCAACAGTGCATGAGGTAGGGTTGTCACGTTTTGTTTTACAATCATCAAACTTCTCTGTTGCCCTAAATACAAAAATGGAAGAATCGGTCATTAAAAATAGATTTGAAAAAATTAAGAGTGAAAAAGGTTACCTGACAAGACTTTGATGAAACCCAGATTGTTACAATTTAGAATAAATAAGTTGATTCCCATAAGTTTGGAATAAACTGTTGATAACTAAAAACAAAATTCTTAAAAACCTGCTTTTCTGTAAAACTGAGTTTAATTTGTATATTAAACACAAAAGTATTTTCAAATTTTACTCCAAGAATATTACATTTAGAATGTTATGCTCTATCCCTGTTGACCCTTCTACAAAAATTATCTATTTCCTGTGGTCTGTATTTTGTCTATTTACTGTTTCTTTCCTTTTTTGAAACAGAATCCTTACTGCACCAGCAATGTTTTTAAGCACTATATGCTTTTCTAAGCACAATATGCTTGGAGAAGATAGGATGGGGATAAAAATTTCATCCCAGAAAGTTCTCTTAGCCTCTTTCCAGCTGAATCCAGGCAACCACTTTCTGATTTCTACCACTACAGAAAAGTTTCAAATGATGCTATTGCATTTACTTACATATGTTTTTTCCCCCCTCATTAGTTTGCTCATTTATTCTACTTTTTAAATTCCACATATAAATGAGATCATATGGCATTTGTCTTTCTCTGTCTGACTTAGTTCACTTAGCATAAAGTAAGTCTCTAGGACTTACATATGTTTAAATTATGTATTAATTAAGAATACCTATACATACACATTATTTTTTTAAATAGAAATGATAAATCAAAACCAAACCAAACCAAAATAGTTATAGAGGGAGGGAGGAAATAAGGTACAAGAGACAGGGAACTGAGACTTCTGTTAATATACCTTATTTTATAAATCTGACCTTTTGGATTAACTAGTTTATAATTTTAAGAAAATTCCTAAAAATAAGAGCAAAACGAAACATGAACTCTTGTACTGAGTTGGCGGGATAACACATAGAACTATTTCAAGTATCTTCAATATAGTAATTTAACTATATCTTTAGTGAAAGAAAAACAATCTTAAAATTATTTTTAGGATTTCACTGAAAAGGCCTATAAAACAATGACAAACCAGTAGCAACAAGTTTCCCTACCACCCAAACTGTAGTCTGTAAATAATATTTCACACTAAATGGAACCATGGCTAGCTACTAGGGAAGAGATTAGTTTTAGGTCTGGGGCAAGAAATATATCAAGATGAACCTGGAAAACCACGTCATATCAGAAACCAAGGAAGCTGATCATCAAAGACTAATGAAGCTGTGTCAAAAGGATGAGCCAATCTAAATAAGTTTCCACTAACCAAAGGTGGGACAATTTAAGTATCAAGAAGAATGATAACCATAATGTATTGAAACACATGAAATATTTTAAAATATGAATTCATAATGAGGGGAAAACCTCTTCATTATCTACCTTTGTAAGATACCAGGGAACCAATTCATTATAAAACTGGTTAAAAAAGGGGAATATTAACACCATTTTGTTTCTCTTATATGAACTGTACCTCAAAGTAACCAATAGTTGATAAAAGAAAGTTTTAAGTATTTCAGGTTAAAAACAAAAAGAATACCACTACTGTGCACCTCACATACAAATAGTGATCACTGATAACTGCTGAAACCTTTAAGTAAAAAAGCTATTTGGAAGTAACATGGTTAAATCTCTAAAACATTCAGCTGAGTCATAAAAACCTTTCACAAAAGAGCAAATACTGTCTGATTCCATTTATAGGACATTCTGGAACAGGCAAAAATCTATAGTGAAGAAAAGCAGACAAGGAATTGCCTGGAGGGACAGGGTGGTGGCTGGGATTGACTAGAAAGGGGCATGCGTGAACTTTCTGAGAGTGTTAGTAATGTCCTGTATCTTGACGGGTTTGTTACACAGGTGTATGCACTAGTCAAAACTCACTGAATGACACATTTAAGATATGTAAGTACATTTTAAGATATACATAAATTTTACCTAAAAACAAAAACATACCTAGTTAATTATATCTAATTAATGCTGTATATGCTAAAATTTTAAGGGTGAGATACAAATGTCTGCAACTCACTTTGGAATGCATAAAAGAGATGGATTGATGGATGGAGAGGACGCATAAACAGATACGTGATAAAGCAAATATAGTAAAATGTTAATTGTAGAATCTAGGTGATGGGTGTATATAAGCCTTCACTGTAAAATTCTTTCGCTGTTTATGTTTGAAAAAACTAATGGGGAATTTTATAATGAATGAATCAGGCTGACAACACCTGAAATCACTGCTCAATCTTGGTACTGGAAAAACAATCAAACATTATGTGGTGGCTCCAGATATAAGTACACATCACTCCTATTTACTATTTTTCAAAAAAATAAAATAAAAGTAAAAGCTGAATTTGATCTCAAGTGTCTAGATCTAATAGCAATTTTTAGAAAATAAAGGGACAGAGGAATATGTTAAACAGTAAATAACTTATTTTTAACAACTGTATTGCAAAGAGAGAAGTAGATGGAACCTATGGTTAAGATAGATTTACAAGACATATCAATCTGCAATGTATGGAGATAATTTAGATCTTGATTTGAACAAATGTAAAAAACACATATATATTCAAGAGACATCTGGGAAAATCTGACTACTAAGTGAAAATGTGACAATGTTAAAGTATTTTCAATTATATTTGGGTGTAATAGTGGTATGTAGCTACATTTCTTTTTTTAAAGTGTCCTTATCTTTTAGAGATATGTATTAAAATATTTATGGATGAGATGACTGAAGTTTTCTTTAAGACAATCTGGGGTGGAGTACATATAAAATAAGACTGGTCAAGAGCTGGTTATTATTGAAGCTGGAAGATGGGCACATGGGGATTTATTATACAATTCTTTCTATTTTTATGTTTCAGATGTTGTAAAATAAAAGATTAAATAAAACGTTTAACAATTTGCATTTAATATTATTGTATGACAAAATAAAAATTCCAGCACAAATGACTAACTTAATTGAATATATGACAAACTTGAAATAACTTGCCACTCAGATTTTAAAGTGAAGTTTGTTTCCAGGTATGTTTCCCTTCCAGGATCCCACTGACATGTCATTTTCTCTCCTTCCTTCACAATGCAACTCAAATTCTTGGGTTTTTCTGGAGGCACTAAAAAAGAACAATGAGCAATTTTCAAAAAGCTTTATATATCCACAAATAACATGCAACTTAATACCCCAAGACATTTACAACCTAAATTAGAAAAAAGAAACTCAAGCCAAAAGTATGGATATAATGAAAGAATGGTACCTAAAAAATTAATTTATTTAAACTCAAACTCCTTTTTAGACATTAATATACATTTTCTATCATAACTATCACTAACTAGTACGGTTCAAATTAATTTTCTACATAAAGTCAATTTTCATTTATAACTGGGTAACAATATTAACTGATTTCTCCATTAAGTGTATTTTAAAAAGTAACATTTGCATGTTAGTAAGAGGCAACTAAATATAAGCAAAAATGATTCATTTATATGTCTCTTTCTATTGCTTTCCCAAACTCTCCTAAAATAAAAGCAAATGGAAAAATTATAATTTTGGGTTATCCACAAATTTGGTAATCCACTCTCAGATCATATTAAATTCACTTATTTACTTTGACAAGAAGACTTTCTCCAGTACTTATTTGCCTTCTTCAGGTGGCTGCTTAATGTACATTCTCTCAGCAATTAAGGAGTATCCAAAGTTATTATGAATAAATGCACAGATTTCAATTCAACAATACTCTTTCAGGGGTTTGTCGAAAGATTTTTCTAGAAAACTGACAGATACTTGGCTTTCAGGAAGTATAAAACTTGCGTTACTCTTTATGTTTTTTTGTATATTAGTAATGAAACTGTAGTTCCACTTCTAAGCTTATTTTTTAAAAAATAAATATTTCCAAAAGTCACTGAGCCAACAAGTCACTGCATTTCATAAAGACCAACATACAACATTAAAAATGTAATTCAACAGTCATGACAAAGTCTGAAATAAGACAAAAACAAAACTTACGGCCTGAAATTATTCTGATTCCATAAACGTTCTGATCAATCTGTCCAAATGTACGAATGTTGCATGTGAGTTGAATATTTAATAAAGATATATCTCTAAAAGTGACACTAGATGCTGTTCTGTTTATGACAGTATATTGTTCATGAGGAATAGTAACATGGTTTGTTTTCCAGAAAATGTAATTAGCATTTACATGAAAATAATCCATACATTTTTCCTTTAGCACACAAACTGCAGTGAAATTAGAACCAAGTTGTACAACTGGAGATTCAGGGTTGATATAACCACATGGATCTAGAAGTTCACCTGAAAAGGAATAATAATAGAAAATATAAAAATGAACTGAATTTTTCTGGTACAAAATAATAGTTTGTATCAATGCAGTCCCTCAATCTTCTCTAAAATATCTCTAAAGACACAGAAAAAGAAAAGAAAATATGGTCAGAATTCAAAGCCAAAATTTGTAAAGAAATACTCAAATTATAAGGAAGATGGAGCTGGATTAAAAAGATAATAATAAAAGAAAAACCTATGCAAGCTTCAGCCCTTTTTATAATATTCTGCTTTAGGAAACACAGGCTGTCTGCAGCATGGTTCATTTGCTCCACCACCAATCCTGTTCCTCCATTCAGACCCAGGGTCTAAATAAACCCCCCAGAAAAGACATTGGTAGTCTCTACTCCTCTCCAGTCCTCAATGCTGCTGGGGGTGTGACTGGGGCCTGGAGGGAGAGTATACATTGTTCAAATATAAAAATTCAGACAAAAAAGGAAATAGCAAAGGAACAAAAACCAGAATGAATAGAACAAGATGACCAAATATATTAGTTTTAACAGTAAGTGTATAGAATAAAATCCCATATTAAAAAATAAAAAATCACACTGTATAAAAAAATTAAACACAACTATATGTTTTAACTGTCCCCTACTCCATATTATGGCATCTAAACCCCTATCCCTAGCTCTTTGTTTTCAACAGCTACAAGACATATCTACCTGAGATAGTCCAATAGGTATTTAAAATGAGCATTTCTAAAACGATATGCATCACAGCCCCTTTCAAACTTATTTTTATTTCTCTATCTCTGCTAGTAGCACCATTCCCATCCAGTCATCCAGGCCAGATACACTGCAGTCACTTTCAACATCTCTAATTAGGCTCCTCCAACTTAACGATATTGCACTGAATCTTGTTGGTTCTACACTCGTAATATGTATACCAACCCTATTTTGATTGCTAAAGCTCAGACCATCAGATTATATGACAGTCTGACTACCTTCCAGTTTATCCTACATACTTCTGCTAGAGTTACTATTCAAAAATTATTATGCCATTTCCCTATTGTAAATTATTTAATGGCTACCTATACTCATCAAGGTAAAATTCCCAACTAATTAACAAGATTCTATTCTCTTTCTCTAGCCTCACTGTCCAGAGTTTTAAGGTAGCTTTCCTTAGTGAATCCCATTTGCCAATGGGTTCTTGGGTAGTTGGTTACCCACCCTACTTAAGCTTGTTTTCTCACTTGGAAAATAAAGTTAATAATGGCTATCTTAAAGAGTTTTTTGAGATTAGAAATTACTTATGTAAAACACCTCCTGCAATGCCTGGTACTCAATAGGCCTCCAATAAATGGTAGTATTATTATCATTATTAGTCTCCAGACAAAAGTAATCTAGCCACACTGATAGGATTTGAAAGGTTCCCTTGCGGGGGGGGGGGGGGGGTTCTAGCAGTTAAGGTAAAACACACAGAACGACAAATTATGAATCTGAGAAGAAACTTGGAGATCATTTACTTCAACTCCTTAATTTATAAAGAAACCTGAGATATTTTCATAGTCAACCTAAATTATCAACCAAACTCTTCCAAATCCCAACTTGGTTTCAAGCTAGATCACACAGAGGATTAAAATACCTTAAAAAGCTAAACAGCTTTTCTTATTCTGTATCTCTCAAAGTAAGCAGGAAGAATTAAAAACAGATTTTGCAGCCAAAATTGTATTGCTAAATGGAATCCTGGCACCTCTCATAAAGGCTACAGGGCCCAGAGTCGGAATGTGTATTTCTTTATTTCAAAACTTATAATGTGGCCTGTTTACATGACCTTGCCTTTGTTTATACATGTCCCAGTGCACGTCTAACTCTAAATTTCCAAGTGCATAAAACTTCATCTTGTAGGGAACTAATAAGTTACTCTGTGATGCTGGGCCAGTTCTTCCAACTCCCTAGACCTCACTTTATTCCTTGGTAAAATCACTTCTGTTTCACTTTCTCTAAAGTAATTACTGGAAACAGTAAATATGAAATATAACTTAGAATATTATAAACAGAAGACATAACCAGAGACTCAATATTAATAATTTTTAATCACATAGTATAACAGAAATACTAGAAATGGGCAAGTGAAGTGAAACACAAGCTCATGTTAAAACCATCCCATGCCAAAGTAATCCCATTTTTATAGAGCTACCAGGCTACTGGAGATTAAATTATAGCTTTTTTTAATTTAAAAAAAGGTATTTGATAAAATTAGTTGGGGTATTCATATGTACAAGATGAAATGTGGATTAAAATATACTATAACAAATATTAGAATGAACACTGAAAACTGATATTTAGCTGTTGTTGACCTACAAAAACAGAAATTTCATAGGTTCAAACTAATAAATTTTTAATTGATGACATATATATGTATATATGTGTGTATATATACACAAAATATATATATAATATATAAAAATATAAAACATGTTTATAATATATATTTACATGTTTACATGTATAAAAATATATATAAAATACTAAGAAAAAAGTCAATGAGAAGGAGGTCTTGAGTAGAATATATAGAAGTGCCCTTAGTCCTTGGGGCAGATTGTATTTTCCAAAGATGGTCACCCTTATATACCTATTTATCCCATCCCACGTGCTCTTCTTACGATGTGACTGACATTCTGCCCACAAAGAAGTGGGGTCTGTATTCTCCTCCCGCCCTCAGATCTGTGTGGCTGCTTATGTCTGCCTCAGCCAACAGAGTAAGCAATGTGACTTCCAAGGCTAGACCATTAATAGGATACAACTTCCGACTAGCTCTCTGTTCTCTTGGGTCATTTGCCCTGGAAAGCCAGCCAGAAGTTGTAAGGAAGCCAAGACCACATGTGGTGTTCTGGCCAACAGTCCCAGCAAAGCCCTCAGCCTACAGCTGGGGTTAATACCAGACATGTAAAGGAATGAGCCTTTGGATGACTCCAGCCCCCAATCTGAATAGTCCAGCTGAGGTCCCAGAAATCATGGAGCAAAGATGAATCAGTCTGGCTGTGTCTATCTGTATTCCTGATCCACATAAACCATGAGAAATAATAATTACTGTCATTTTTAAGCCATGGAGTGTTGGAGTAATTTGAGGAAGCAATAGATAATGTAATCCTGTTATTTTCAACACTACTCAACAACTCAGGGGAAAACAGAGAGACAGTGAGACATAAACACTTAGCAAATTAGAAAAACAAGACTATGAAGGACTGCCAACACGTTGGATGATAATGTTAGGATTCAAAATTATGTTGAAAGATTAGACCAATAGGCTAAAACTAATATAACGTACTTTGCAAAAGAGGAAAATATCTCCTATTTAGGTTGGTAAGAAATAAATATAGGGTAAGGGAGAAATGGCTTAATTCATGTGAAAACAATCTAAGAATTTTCACTGCCAAGTTAAGTAGCCTGACATGAAACTATAGTGTATATTAGCTGGCAAAAAAAGCAACCAACCAAACAAACAAACAAACAAAACTATGTTGTTTTAATAAAAATGATGTTCAGATCCAAGTAATAAAGTCACCATATTCAGATCATGTCTAGCACTGTATTATATTTATTTTTCTTAAGTGCATTTTATTCAAATCTTAATAATATATAACTATCCTTTTTATAATGCTTATTATAAAGGTGTTGCCCAAATGCCTTCTGTATATTAACTCATTTAATCCTCCCAATAACCCTAGGAGGTAGGAACCATTATTAACTCCATCTTACAGACCAGGAAACTGAAGCACAGATTAAGTAACTGGCCAAAGGCTTAAAGCTGATACGTGGGAGAGATAAATGTGATATGGGCAACCAAGAGGAAAATCAGGAGGGTAATCAGCACACACAGTGTTGGAAGCCAAGTGCTATACAGAATGACTGTAAGTTTAGTTTGGGGAAGAGAAGGCTTATAGACACATGAAAGCAGTCCTTCAATACTTGAAGAGTTGAACAGTGGGAAGGGAAAGTGGTTCAACTCTAGAACTTGGATTAATAGAAAAAAGTTACAAGGAGGAGAATTGGGATTCAAGAATAAGGAAAGACTTTCTAAATAAGAAAGATTTTCAACATAAACTTTGTGTCGCTTGGTGTTCAAAAGGAAGCTGCATTCCTGGATTTGGAGAGGCGTTGATTCAGAGCAGTGCTTCTCAAACTACGTGTGAAGGACCCGTTTGGTTTCCCCCACCAATGTTTCACAAATTTATACTTTTGTTCTATACTAAGTTCCATGAGACAAGTCCACTGATTACATTCGTGGATGTCACAGCTATGTGAAATTGTTAAAAGAGTTTCTAAACATTTATTCTTCATTTCTGTACTTAGCTCCTTGTGGACCACTGACAACCAGTTCTCAGACAGGCACCAGGCTGTGAGCCAGCCTGAGCAGCACTGTGGTAGGTCAGTGACCTCTTTATTCTGATCACAATAACACTGCGGCTCAGCGACACCTTTGGCCATTAAGGAGTGAAGTGCTAAAAGTTAACAGATTTCCTCCTATTTCTTTATTTAAAAAAAAGAAAAAAAAAACAAAAAACAAAAAAACCAAACAGCATCTTTTCCTTCTCCACCTTAAAGTTATTGTTAGTACTGCTAAACAACATTTAGGATTACTGAGTGACTGTTTCAACTCAAATTACACAAATTATAATTTATCAAGAGTATTTTTACTTTTTAAAATCATAAGACAGTAGACTCTTAATAATGACCTTAGAAAGAATATGTAAGTTTAATTACATAATTATATAATTAATAAATCTAACTTGTGGGGTTGGAAGGTAGGGCATTTCATGAAGCTTACCTAAAGATTCAGTGCTGAGAAAAACAAACAAGGCTTGCACTGTCCAAGTTTGCAGTGTCAACATCTTGCATGGATACTTCTGTAAAACACACACATAATATTTTTCTCTTATTACACATATATTAGGGCACAATTTCTAAAGTTCTTTTGTTCTCATTGTAGAGCTGTTTTCTAAAAGTTGGTAAAATTCTTGTAAGAATGTAGAAAACAAATTCAAGTTTTCAGAACATTTTTCTTTATTCCCATTGAAGTTATGGCTATGTAAAATACTGCTGGAAAACAATTTATACTTTACGGCGAATTCAAAGAACAATTCTGCACTATTAGTAAATACTCTGAGATTGAGAACTTCAGAGAGACAAATTTCTGCATGGCAAAACCCACCATAAAAAACCTCAAAAGTTACTTGACAAAATGGAAAAAAAAAAGTTTGTAACTCATGGCATGACCAAAAATAATACCCTGATATATGAAGAATGCCTACAAATCACTAAAAAATTCCAACACCTTATTGAAAAACAGGCAAGATGAGTTGAATAGGCAATTTTTAGAAAAGGAAATACAAGTAACTCAAATGTATGAAATGATACTTTCAACTTCACTCATAATGAAAGATGAAAACTAAAACTACTCAGATAGGACAAAGAAATGGGAAGACAGTTCCAAGTTCATGGATTGGAAGACTCAACATAGTTAAAATGGCCATATTACCCAAAGCAATACACAGATTTAATGCAATCCCCATCAAAATCCAATGGCATTTTTAAAAGAAATAGAACAAACAATCATCAGATTTGTTTGGAACCACAAAAGACCCTGAATAGCCAAAGCAATCTTAAGAAAAAAGAACAATACTGGAGATATCACACTCCCTGACTTTAGCTTATATTACAGGGCAACAATAATCAAAACAGCATGGTACTGGCAGAAAAACAGACACAAAGACCAATGGAATAGAACTGAGAACCCAGAAATGAAACCACATAAATATGGACAGATAATTTTTGACACAGAAGCATAAAATATACAATGGAGAAAAGACAGCCTCTTCAATAAATGGTGTTGGGAGAATTGGAAAGCCACGTGCAAAAGAATAAAACTGGGTTGCTATCTGTCACCATGTACCAAAATTAATTCAAAATGGATCAAAGACCTAAGCATAAGACCTGAAACAATAAACTGCATAGAAGAAAACATAGGTTCTAAACTTATGGATGTTGGGTTCAAAGAGCATTTTATGAATTTGACTCCAAAGGCAAGGGAAGTAAAAGCTAAAATAAATGAGTGGGACTATATCAAACTGAAAAGCTTCTGCTTCAGCAAAAGAAACCATGGACAAAATAAAGAGGCCACCAACTGAATGAGAGATTTTTGCAAACAGCGCCTCCGATAAGGGGCTAATATCTAAAATATACAAGGAACTCATACAATTCAACAACAAAAGAACAAACAACCCAATTGAAAAATGGGCAGAGGACCTGAAGAGACATTTCTCCAAAGAGGACATACAAACGGCAAATAGACATATGAAAAAATGCTCAACATCACTAATCATCAGAGAAATGCAAATCAAAACCACAATGAGATATCACCTCACCCCAGTCAGAATGGCTATCATCAACAAGACAAATAGTAACAAGTGTTGGAGAGACTGTGGAGAAAAAGGAACCCTCATACACTGTTGGTGGGAATGCAGACTGGTGCAGCCATTATGGAAGGCAGTGTGGAGGTTCCTCAAAAAATAACGAATAGAATTAGCATATGACCCAGCAATCCCTCTCCTGGGTAATCTACCCAAAAAATCTGAAAACATTTATCCATAAAGACACGTGTGCTCCAATGTTCACTACAGCTTTGTTTACGGCGGCCAAGACATGGAAACAACCAAAATGTCCTTCGATAGATAACTGGATAAAGAAGTTGTGGTATATATACACAATGGAAAACTATTTGGCGGTAAGAAAAGATGAAATAGGACCATTTGTGACAACATGGATGGATCTTGAGATTATAATGCTAAGTGAAATAAGAGAGAAAAAGTCAAGAACCATATGATCTCACTGATATGTGGTATATAAAACTGAAAACAGCAAAAGAACAAGACAAACAAATGAAGGAACAAAAACTCATAGACATAGACAGACAATAGTTTAGGGGTTATCAGAGGGTAAGGAGGGAGGGGGTTATAGAAGAGGGTAAACGGGGTCTAATATATGGTGATGGAAAGAGAACTGACTCTGGGTGGTGAACACACAATGTCAGATACAGATAATGTATTACAGAATTGTACACCTGAAATCTTTGTAACTTTACTAACAATTGTCAACCCAATAAACTTTAATTAAAAAAACAAAAAACAAACGAAACTACTCAGATAGGAATGCAAGATGTTACACACTCTGGAAAATAATTTGGCAATTCTTTACCAAGTTAAAAGCACACCATAGGACTTCGCATTTCCACTCCTACGAATGTACCCAAGAGAAGTAAAAATATACAACCACACAAAGACTTATACTCAAATGCTCACAGCAGGTTTATTCATAACAGTCCCAAACTGGAAAGAACCCAAAAGTCCATCAACTGGTGAATGGATAAACAACTACCCAAGCAAAAGAATACCACTCCTCAATAAAAGGAAATGAGCTAGTGATAGATACAATAGTATGAATGAATCTCAGGAACACTATGCTGAATGAAAGGAGCCAGATGCAAGAGACCATATACTGTATAATTCTATTATAGGAAATTCAACAAATGGCAAAACTGGTGATAGAAAGCAGAACAGGGGTTGGATGAGGTGGGGAAATGGGATAAATGTAAAGGGGAACAAAGGAAGTTTTGAGGGAGATAGAAATGTTGTCTGACCTGATTGTGGTGTGACAATAAGTATCTACGTTTGTCAAAATACACTCAATTGTGTCAAGAATGGTGAAGGCTGCGATTTTTACCCCACTTACAGGCTAATGAGTTAGCCTGCCGGTGCCTTGGATACCAGCAGAAGACATGAGACTCTTGAGTCAGGGAGGAAGGACTTATTACTCATACCAGGAGCAGTAGTCAGAGTAGTATCAGCATCTTCTTGTGCCGATTGCCTGAGCCCCAATTCCCACATAGTGTTGTGAAGTCAGGTAACACCTGTACGCACAGTGGGTTGCATTACAGGAACAGAAGACCAAGCTTAGGAAACATGATTCTTTTAAAATGGCAGGAAGTATGCCTACCTTTTTCTCGGGAGGGGGCATTATCTCTGATTCCCAAGGCTGTGAGCAAACCTGTCCTTTGCTCTATGAAGAGACACTACTTCTATCTTCCAACATCCTTGAAAAGATTATCTAGAAAAAAGGCAATCAGGGCTGTACTCGTAAGATTTGCAGAAATGCAGGAGACCAATGGGGAATTGTTTCCTAACAAACTCTATACTAAAAACTGGTGAATTTTATTGTTTATAAATTAGACCTCAATTAAAAACAAACAACACGTACCCAAACAAGGTGTACATACAGCCAAAAGAAAGGAGTGCTTAATTTCCCCAAAAGATATATACAAGAGTGTTCACAAAAGTTTTATTCATAAAAGCTAAAAAGTAGAAGTAAGCAAAAATCCACAAACAGTAGAACAGATAAATTGTTGTACATTCAAATAACTGAACCACAGAAATGAAAAAGAATTACAGGTACTCACAACAACATGACTGAATCTCACATATAACAAAGAAGAAAGAAACCAGACCAAAAAAAAGTACACACTACATGATTTCCTTTACATGAAGTTCAAAATCAGGGCAAACACTCTGCGGTGATAGAGATAAAAAAAGTGGTTATCTTTTGGGAGTGCGTGGGGGGAAGAGGGCAGACGGGATGCTGCAAATGTCCTGTATCTTGACCTGGACGGTGGTTAAGAATTCATCGAACTGTACACTTAGGATTTGTGGACTTGTATGTAAGCTGTACTTAGTAAAAATAGTAAACAAACAAACAAAAACTATCCCGATATCATTCTCACCTCCAGTATTGGAAAAAACATAAAAACGAACGTTATCAACACAGTGCTGGGAGACTATAACTTAAAGGGATTCTCACACACTGCAGGTTCAAGTGTAACTAGCATAACCTTCCAAATAAGTTGTACAACTAAAACTGAATTTTATGGTTTGTGAATTACGCCTCAATTAAAAACAAATAAAACGTATCCAGACAAGTTGTATGGCCAGGTTAGCACTATTGACCAAAAATGAAATACAAATATGTTTAAATCTAATGATTCTACTTCTAGTATTTTAGCCTACAGATGTAAGCAAAACAACACATGTACAAGGTTACTCACTACAGCAGTTTTTAACTTGTAAAAGCTTGAAACCACCTAAATGTTCATGAATAGGGGACTAAATTATGGCCTATCCAAACATACATGTAACCATAAAAATAAGAAAGCTCTGTATGTACAAATGTGTAATATCTAAATTGTAAGGTACAGAACTGTATATTTGTGGGCAAAACCAACAAGATAAAACACACATTCATTTACTTATATATGCATAAAATATGTCTAGAAGAATAAAAATTCAAATCCTGGATCCCACTGGGTGTGAGACAGCAGGGCAGAAGGAAGACCATACTCTGCTGCATATGCTTTGCACCTTTCCAATGCTGTACCATGTGACTTTAGCACTTAGTCAAAAAATAAATACAATTTAAATTTAAAAATAGTTGTGTAAACTTTTTCTCCCAAATAAAACTATTAACTTCGTGATGAGGACTTCATAGTACTATATTTGGAAATCAGTGTTCTTTTATTAAATCTAAATACTAACTTGACTTTTTGTACTCTCTAACCATGTAACGGGCACTCTGTAACAAACTTATTTGATAATGAACTGTTAGACTATCTCAGGTAAAAGTATAAAAGAAGTTGCAGAAACCATTTTCTTCCACTTTGTTTCATTCCTTACTTCCCAACTTTAAATAGTCCCATATTAGAAAAGTCCACCACATCACATAACTTCGTAACTGTTCATGAAAACAACAAACAAAACAAAAATATCTGAGCACGTTGGTAGAGTAGCCTGTGGTCATGCCATCCTGACCATCCACCGTGTTAAATACCTTGTTCACACTGTAGAGCGGTTTTTCTATAGTTCCTGAAAACTGGCAATCTTTCTATTGATGTACTATATTCTTAAAACAAAACTCTGAAACAAGAGGTCCCACAAAGGTATTTATGATCACATCAAAGCAATCAGATTTATCTGAAACACAGATGCCATGAAACACAACTAAAAGGGAAACAGACAAGGGTAGATTTCGCATTTTAACAGCTAGAAAGTAATGTTTCCTAATTTTTAAAGGATTATCATTGAGATGTGACGAAGGAACATCTATTAACAAACTTGATTTCATATTTGAAACCTAAGAGTTGGAGATACAATTAGCACCTTCTAAAATATTATATTACATACAATATAGTCAACTTCATATGGGGGCTCATCTTGTTTCAAAATTGACAGTATTCTGCTTATTTTCCCCCTCCTATCATTCTGTTGACAGCAAATAGTCAATTTAAAAGTCTCTCCTCATCTCTTGCAGAATTTTCTATGTATACATTACAACCCCATATTGCATATACTGATTTTCCTTGAAATCTGCATGTTATCTTGGAAGCTTCTATGAAGCCAAAACATGGCACTAACTATAGATATAGGAAAAGTTTATTCCAAGAACTGAATGGTTCTTCTACAGCAACAATTCTTTAACTATGATAGTTCAACACAATGTGTTGAAACGAGCTATAAGATGCACCGTAAGTAATTCACTACCATTAATGTTAAAGTAACAAAGTTTATGAATGCTTTACTTAAAAAATTAGAACAAATTCAAGATCATACCTATAGTTGTTCATCCTCATTCACTTTCATTCCCATGGATTTTTCTCAAATGGGAGAAAAAGTAGTGGAGTTATAACTGATAAATATTTAACAGTATTGCCTTTTAAAAGTTATTTTTATTACCTACGGATTGTGATTTTTGAGTTTCATTTTTCTTTTTAATTTGCCCCGAGGACAAATAATACACTCAGATTTACACTGCATGTGAGGAAGAATGCCAATATAAACTTTACTGTAGTAACATTACTACTCTAATTGTAGAATAGTACCTAATAAATGAACTACAATTATAAAATAGAAGGCAAAGTAATGTTTACTGAATGAATAAGCTGAGCAGGGATCAGGATGGGAAAAATTTCAATACAGTATCTTTTATATCATGTCAGACACAGTACAGTGCTACTTTGAATAAATTTGCAAAAAATTGGTTGTGCCTACTATTACGTTATTTAAAAAAGTATGCAACTCTGCTCTATTCCACTAGTGTTAATTATGAATTAATAATATCTAACAAGCACCTGCGTATACTATTTTATATTAGTATATTAGAAGTGCTTTCATTTAAATTATTTCACTTGAGTCTCCTAAAATCCTAGGGAAGCATGTGGATAGGGCAGGGATTATTTTAAGACTTTGTTTTAGAGCAATTTTAGGTTTACAACAAAATTGAGAGGAAGGTACAGAGATTTCCCACATACTCTCTGACCCCACGAACGCATAGTCGGCCCCATTATCAACATCAAACACCAGAGTGGCACCTTTTACTGATGAACGTACACTGGCCTAATATAATCACCCCAAATCAGTAGTTCACCTTAGGGTTCACTCTTGATATTGTACATTCTATCAGATTGGAATGGCAGGGATTAATTATTGGAACTTTACAAAAAAAACCAAAAATCCAGATTGATAAGTTACTTACCCAAATCATAAAATTAGTAAGTGAAGAAGCAGGGGTTTGAAACTGAGCTTTTCGCCTCCAAATGTCATGCTCTTTTCATTGGGTTTCACTGTAAAAAGAGAGCCTTGTTCAGAAAACCAACTTTGGTAATATTTATTATATGTGTACTTCTTAAATTCCTGCCTGCTATTAGGTTTTCAGGTCTTCAGAACATATCCTATTTTAGATACCTTCTGAGCTTCAGCAGAAAACAATCCCATAAACACTTGTATGAGTATTCAAACATCCTACTGTCGTTTGCATACATACTTGGAACATTATCGGCTCCCGCATGCCTAATCCCAACTTCCTTGATGTCTGTATAATGTCACAGAGATGTGAAAGGGAAATTTTGTTGAATTTAACAAAACCAGTTAAAGCAAATCTTTAACAGGATCATACCTTTTGTCTTCCACTAGTATAAGATAAGGATACTGACTCTTCAACTGTCAAACTATTTATGCACAGAGGTGTAAAAATTAATTTTAAGATTTGCTCAGTATCAGTTAAATTCTAGCATTAAGTAGTGGTGGATCCTCTTTGAAATGTAACAAGGTAACTTCAAACTTAGGCAAGAAGTTGAATTCTTTATTACTGTGTCACACATATTAAGCCTCTGATATAATAACATACAAGAAATTAAATTTATAGCACTGATATTTTAAAATGCAAATAATTACTTTTAAATTTTCAAATAAGAATTGAATATATGTCATGTGCAAGTCCTCTATAATCTCACCAATAACAACTATTATTATTTTTTTTGTTTTTGTTTTAGTTCAGCATGGTTGTCATTATTTGAACCTTGAAAAACAACACAACTTTTTAAAAATTCCATCTCCCCACCCCCTCTGCTTTGGCAACCATCAGCTTTTTCTCTACCTCTGTGTGTCTGTTTGTTTATTTATTTATTATATATTCCACATAGTATTAGTGAGATCATATTACATTTCTCGTTCTCTGATTTATTTCACTTAGCATAATGCACTCAAGGTTCATCCATGTTGTAACAAATGGCAAGATTTCATTCTTTTTTACTGCTGAATATTCACCCTTTTCATCCAGCCCTCGAACCGCCCTTCCATTGTTTATATACACGTCTTCTTTATCCATTCATCTGTTGATGGACATCTAGGTTGCTTCCATATCTTGGCTATTACTAGTAATGCTGCAGTGAGCAGAGGGGTGCATATATCTTGCAAAATTTTCTCTGTGTGTATTATAACTATATTGTACCAATATATACTTTCTTATTTTATAAAAATGTGATCACAATAATGTTCTGTAACTTGCTTTTTCCACTTAACACTATATATTGGGCATCTTTTTAAGTCAGTATGTAAAGATTAATTCCTTGCAGCCTTGCTCAAATTTGCCTTCTCACACAGGTCTTCCCTGACCACCCTGAATTGCTTATCCTCTTTCCTGTTTTTCCCTCAATAGCACTTAGCACCTTCTAAAATAGGTTGGCAAACACTTCTCGTAAAGGGCCAGATAATAAAAATTAGGTGGGTACAAAAGTAACTGTGGTTTAAAAGGTTAAAAATAATTGCAAAAACCGCAATTACTTTTGCACTAACCTAATAATTTAGCCTTTGTCGGCCTTAAGGTCTCTTGCAACTAGTCAACTGTTATTGGAGTGCTAAAGCAGCCAAAGACAATATGTAAATTAACGGGCATAGCTGAGTTCCAATAAAACTTTATCTACAAAAATTAATTTGAAATAGTTCACAGACCCAAATGTAAAACCTAAAACTTGCAACTAGAAAACACAGGAGAAAACCTTTGAGAATTTGGATTAGGCAAAGACTTCTTAGATACAACACTGATTGGTAAACTAGACTTCATTAAAATGAAAGTTTCTGCTCTGTAAAAACCACTGTAAGAGAATAAAAAGACAAGCCAGACTGAGAGACAAATTATAGTTTAAAATTTTCAAAACATGAGAAAACAAACCCAATAAAAAAGTGAGCAAAATACCTGAATAGACACATCACCAAAGAAGACTATAGCTAAATATACAGCTACCATATACTTAGCTATTCCACCCCTACTTTCCCAAGGGGCATGAAAGCTTATGTCCATGCAAAAAGTTGGGACTGGTTAGATTACAGTATATTTATACACTACTATACACCTGCCCATAACAAGGAAGTCAATTCATTCGTCCAACAAATATATTAAGTGCTTTCCATGCTGGGTATGTTTCTAGATGCTAGGAACACAGCAGGGAACAAAAGAAACATCTTAACTAATTACATCCCAACAGCCCGATTTCCAAACAGGGTCACCTTTAGAGGTACTGGAGGCTTAGAACTTCAACATTTCAACCCATAACAGACAATAAGCAACATAAGCAAATTAAATAGTGTTTTAGAACAGAGGTTGGCAAACTATGGTCCACAGATTAAATCCAGCATGCATCCTAATTTTCTGATTCACGTTGGTTTAGTTTTCATCATAGTTCTTGGGCTTCAGAGTTTGTTGAGCTTCCTGAGTCTATTGGTTTATAGTGTTTATCAAATCTGGAAAAATTTCTGGCCATTATTTCTTTAACTATATTTCTGTCTCTGCCCCTCTTTGAGAACTCTAACAACATGTATCTCAGGATGCTTGAAGTAGTCCCATTGGTCACTAATGCTGTTCATTTTTTTCTTTTTTTTCTGTGTTTTATTTATGATAATTTCTACTGTTGTGTCTTTAAGTTTACTAATCTTTTCCTCTGCAATGTCTAATATATCATTAATCCTATCTAGTGCATTTTTTCATCTCACACATTGCATTTCTCATCTCTAGAAGTTCATTTTGGGTCTTTTTCATATCTTCTATAACTCAACTTCTTGAACATACAGAAGACAGATATAACACTTATTTTAATGTCTTTGTCTGGCAATCCTAACATCTGTGTCAGCTCTGGGTTAATTCTGATTGACTGTTCTCATAATACACTGTATCTTCATGCTTCTTTACATGCCTGATAATTTTCACTGGATGTCATACATTGTGAATTTTATGTTGTTGGGTGTCAGATCTTTTTTATATTGCCATAAATACTCTTAAACTTTGTTCCAAGACACCGTTAAAGTTACTTGGAAACGGTCTGACCCTTTCAGGTCTTGCTTTTAAGATACACTGGGTAGGACGTTGAGCAGTGCCTATTTAGGGCTAAGCATTCCCTACACTGAGGCAACACACTTCTGTGTACTCTATACAATGTCTCATGAATCAAGATGTTTTCCAATGTGGCTGGTGAGGACAGGTACCATTCCTGACCCTGAGGAAGCACCAAGCACTGCTACCTCTAATTCCTTCACGAGGTTCTCTCCCAGGCCTTCGGTAGTTTCTTCACATGCAGGCACTGGTCAGTACTCAGATGCGAGTTAAAGGGGACCTCTGCAGCTTTCAAGAATTCTTGTTTCAAGAGTTCTCCAGTACAGGTTTCCCCCGCTGTCTGAAAGTAGAGCATTCCTATAAAGTTTTTGTAAGCCCAAATGGTGTAAAGTGAAAAAGCAATTCCCATAGTACACATCTTGGTAGTGGGTGCACAAAACAGGGATAAAACACACACTCAAGACACAGTTCAAAGCTACGGTGCTTGATGCTGAGATGCTGAGTGTAGTTCCTGAGGAAGGAGCCTGGCAGTGCCACTGCTGCTGCCTCTAGAAGGGCTCCTTGCAAGACAAACCCTGAACACTAGTTTTGCTTTTTGCCTTTTTTTGAAAAGCAAAAATCCTCTTTGGATTTCTTTCAGAGAGCGAAAACATGTCCTAATGTAGGTCTTTCGTAAAAGTGAAGTGGCATAAAGCAAATTTTCGAAAAGCAGGGGATACCTGTATTCTCTTCTGTGAACTCAAGCCACTTTGGTGTCCCCGCCATCTCTTCTGCTCAGAGTGTCCCCTGGGCTTGGCATGGATTCCCCCTGCCTGGGCCATGGTCTGGAAACGTTCTCAAGGTAGTAGGCTGGTGCCATTACAGGGTTCACCTCATTTGTTTCCCATCTCTCAAGATCATTGCCTTTCATCATCTAGTGTCCAGTTTCTTGGTTATTGCTGTTTCACATATTTTTTTCTGTTTTATGGCTGTTTCAGGTAGGATGGTAAATCTTATCCCTGTTACCCCATTTTTGCCAGAAGTGCAAGTGCAAGTCCAAATCAAACAAGAATTACACAATAATACTGTTGTCAAACTATTATAAATACTGGTGTGGAAAAGCCTAATTAAAGTACTTGCAAATTTATGTTAGCAATGCATTTGAAAACAAAACAAACCCATAAATACCAACAAGTATTTAGCTAAAAATACAAGTATGGTTCAACATAAGAAAAGCTACCAATGTTACCCATTATATTTATTGATATATTAAAGAAGAAAACTATACAATCATAAAGTTCTTGAAAAGCATCTAATAATCAACTGTTCACTCAAAATTTAAAAATAACAACAAAATGTCAGAAAACTAAGACTGAAAGAGATCCTTCTTATCTTGATGAAGTATAACAAAGAAGGTAAGAGGATGGACTCTGGAATTAGACTGCCTGTGTTGAAATCCCAGCTTCTCTATTTTTTGTAAAACACCTTAGGCAAGTTATTTAATATCCCTTACTTTTAAAATTTAATTTAATTTTATTATTGGCTTCAGGAAATACCCTGTCATGCGGGATCTCTGGTCCCGCTCCCCACATAAGAATGCAGGACATGGTGAGGCCAAAAAGGAACACCCACGGAGCCATAGATATGGGAGTCATACCACTATAGTCTCGCTGGCGGCTGGGTTGGAGACACAGGAAGCAGGAACCACACGACCCGCAATCTGCTGTCCGTTTCTCTGCCAACCAACCAACCAACCAACATATCTACAGCAGTTACATCAGTGGCCAATGCCTGACCGGTAACAGCTGATGGCCATCCAATCACAGTTGATGACCATCTACTACCCGAGCCAGCACCTTTCCACGTGAGGCCGAGAGCCTGGAAACTGCTGTCTGGGACTGTCCCCACAATTCCTTACTTCCAATTTTCTTATGTGTAAAAATGAAGATAAGACCAACACCTACCCACATACCACCTACTAGCACTTTTGTGAAGATTAAATAAGTCAATACATAAAGTGCTTAGAATCTAACTGGCTCATAGTATAGACTCAAAAATTGGTAACAACTGTTCTCATCAGTGCAGCTCCTGCTGTTGCTGCCACAGTACTTTATCAGAAACCTCTAGTAAACATCTTATTTAAAGATAAAAATTATAAACATTCCTATTAAAGTTAGGATTCAAAAGAGATGTTTGGGAGTCATCATTTATTCAACACAGTTCTAGAGGGCTTAACTGAAAATATAATAAACAAATAGATAAGATATAAAAGTGGAAAAAGAAAAACCTGTACATAATATGATGATCTATCAAGAAAAAGAATGAGAATTAAGTGCCAAACTATTAGGTATATTGAAGAGTTTAACATAATAGTTGAACAAAAGATAAAAAAATATAGCTCTCCTATACACCAGTAATAAGCAATAAGCTATTCACAGTAGCATCAAAAACTATAATGTATCTAGGAAAAAAATCTAATCAGAACTATGCAAGAACTTGATGGAGAAAACTATAAAACCTTACATTAAAAGGTTCATTAGTAAAACCTGATTATCATGGAATGAAAACAAAAGAGACATCAGTTCTTCACAAGTTAATATATTAATTCAATATAACTTTAATCTAAATTACAAAGTGGTTTATTAAGGAATTTCACAAACCAACTTAAAATTTCATATAAAATAACAGAGAAAAATAGTCAAAAGCCAATTTTCAAAAAGAATAAACACAATACTTGCCATACCATCTGCTAAGACACACTATAAAGTTATAGTATTTAAAACATGGCATTGGCATAAGAACAATTAAATCAACAGTATAAAACAAAAAGTCCAGAAATAGATGTAGGGTTCAGAACAGGCCTCCCCAAAAATGTGCCACTGTGGCACGTGAATTATTTTGAGCTGAATGTAATCAAGACCGCGTGGGGTCATGAGAAACTTTCAGCTCTCTCTTAAAGAATTTAAATTTGGGGCTTTGCCCATAATAAGAGTTATCACCAGAAATAACTTTTTATGACGAGTTATAGGACAGGACAAACTTCTGATTACTCAACATCGCTCTTCGTATAGTCTTGCAATGGCCTTCCTCCTCTCTGAAACCCCAAGTGATCCTTAGCTTAGAATGGCACATATACCTCATTTTCCCTTTGTCTTTGAACCTCTCGTTTAGGTGGGGTTTCTGACTCTCTCAAGTATGTGGGTTCTTACATGCACGTATGTATTTAAATTTGGTTATTTTTCTCTTGTTAATTTTTCTCATGTAGATTTAATTACTAGACCAGATGAAAGAACCTTGTGGGTAGAGGAAAGTTTCTTCCTCCCCCACATAGATTCAAGTATATATAAGACTATATGATTTTAAAAAAAGCATTTGATATCACTGGGGAAACAAAGAACTATTCAATAAATAGTACTGGGACAACTGACTTCATAAGAAAGAAATAAAGAGCCCTACTTTATCACAGATACATACACACCTGATTAAGAATCAAAATGCAAAAGCAAAATTGTAAGAGCATTAGACAGAATATGTTTATGACCTTAAGAGTTAAGAGAAGAAGGCCTTTTACAAATTATCATTGACTGTTTTAGACTCATGAAAAGGTTTAAAGAGTAGTTTGATGACCATCTCTGTTCTCACCATAGCTTGACAAACAAAACATTACAAACACTACAGTTGATGCCAAATAAACAGTTCTTGCCCTTAAGAAGTTCAAAGTATAGAGGGGTACAATATGCAGAGTGCTACAGGAACACAGAGAATACCCAGTGCCAATAGGGCCCAGGAAAGCCCAGCTATGAAATAAGAGTAAAGGTTTTCTAGACAGAGAAAATAGCATACACATGAGCTATACATCATCATGGACTCTAATTGTCAAGTGAAGATTACCGGTGGCAAAATCCGAGAGCATGCCAGTGTATAATCCAGAGCTGTGTTAACTGAAGCAGTTCTGATGAGTTTACCTTGGGTGGGGGGTGGGCGTGGGGAATACACACAACAGTATATGCAAACACAACAGACTATGAAGAAAACCAATATGAAATGAACTCTTCAGAAGTCATGAGGAAACCCATCTACCTTAGAGCAAAGGATGAAACTCATTAGTTTGACTAAAGGGAAAATGATACTTTGGAGGCAGAATATTCAAATATTAACAGAGCAACAGGTTTATTGTGCTGAAAGGAATGAAGCTCTTGTTCTGGATATGTATACATGCAGCTTTAAAACAATAATTTATACTATAACCATATTTCATGATCAGTTAGCTAACTTAATTCTCATTAAATCTCACTAAAATATACTAGATAGACACAAAATTAAAAAAAAAAATGTAGCCAATGTGACACTATCACAAGAGTTTCTGAAGCATTTCACATTGTTGGCCATCTATGCTGCTTGAATTTCTCCCATCTCCTGGTTTCTATGTAACCATATCATGCAGCTGAATTCTTCCCTTTGTCTACTGTCTTCTTTACTGAATTCTCTGCTAGGTTTCATTTGCTGGCTATGATAAACAGAAAAGTATTTGGCATCTACTACTATTTTAAAATACCAACTTCTTTGAAGACTTAAGACTTCAACTATTACCTTCAAACAAAATAATTCCAAGAATTCTGGCTGGGACCTTACATTTATCATCGTCTTGAATATTCTGCCTCTGACACAAATAAATTTAACAGGTCTAAAAACAATATACACATGTATACACATGCTCACGCACACATATATACATAAAAATGACGCCACCCCCCCTTTTTTTTAAATCACAGTACTTATCTTTCCTCCATCTAAAAACACTCACCCTTCTTGAATTTCCTGTCAATTGGGGTCCATGTTGTCTCACCTATTCATTACATTCTAGCTTTTCTCAATTACAAATCATCCAGCCTTCTTTCAAATTGTATCTTTCCATTTGTCTCTTCTTTTTTACCCTCTATTATGACCAACCTAATTTAGGCACTAATCACCTTAATATTTATAACTACCTTCTTGCTTCATCTCTTTGCTCCCTCCAAATAATTCTGAACATTATTGGTGGGTGAATCTCTAAAACAAAACTTTAAACTTGTCACTTTTTTTCCTAAAAAGCTTTTTAAAGGGTGGATAACAATGCCAAATATTTCAGCTATTTAAGAACCCAAAAAATTGGCTTCAGCGCGCCTGTCCAATCTATCTTCTCCAAGGTTAAGGTCTATTCTAAAAAAAAAACTACCCTCTACTCAGACTTTTCCCTCAAGCTGCCCCACCACTAACTATACTTCTAGAGAATAGCAAGCAATCTCGTTTCTACTCGTCATGCTGAAATTATTTTTGTGTTTCCCAAATGCAAAGCAAACATTTAAGCTCCTCGTTTTACTTGACCTCACCACCGCCATTCACGCCTTGGTATTACCTTGTATCATTCCCTATGAGTCACTCCTAGAGTCTAAGCACAAGCCACAGCCAACTACTTTCTCTAATAACCTTTGTTATTTCAGAGTTTCTGCTTCTACAAAATGCTATTCCCTGTCTCTAGAATCTTTTACCTGGGCTATGCCTTGCACTGTTTGTAACTCAGATGAAACATCTTTTCTGTGAAATTTCCTCCCAGTCACAAACGTCTTTGCTCCCAATGTACTTGTATATAGTTCCCTAATAGGATTTATAATGCTGAACTGTGACTCGTTTCTATGTCTTGATATCCTTAGAATCTAACATACTTTGAGGCACATAATGGACAATTAAGAGTGGGTTTTTTAACAGACCTTCTGGTACAGCCATATCTAGTCACTGTCACTCAAGTTTACTATATGAAGAGGCAGTATATGTATCGTGGTTAGGAGCTGAGTCTGAAGCTAGGCTGTCTAGGTATGAATTTGGGATCTACCATCTATTAGTGGTGCAGCACGAGGCAAGCTATTTGTGCCTCAGTTTGCCTCTTTGTAAGAGGAGGATAAGCTCTACCTCATAAAGTTATAAGGATTAAATGAATTAATATGGGCAAAATGCTCAGAACAGTGATGCACAAAACAAGCACTGCGTATGCACTGGCTATTATAATTAATATACCATGGTTATTTCTGGCTCTCTCCACATAGACTTCTATTTGGAATGGGCTCCCTTCATTTTTCCCTTTATCCAAATCTTACCCACATTTTCAACACTGACCTTTGTCAGCGTAAATCCGTTGATCAATCCAAGGCTTAAATGATCACTCTGCATTTAATTAAAACTGCCCTGCATCCTTGTAATTTTTCACGTTTGTCAACTGAATTTCTGTAAACTCTTTGAAAATCCTGATGACATCTCTTGCACGTTTGTGAGTTCCTATAGCCAGTAGTAACTGCTTAGTATTTGCTGCGTAAATTAATAAAGGTCAGTAGAAACTTCAATTTTGATCATACTGCCTTTGCAATTAAAGAAATGGAGAAGGCAGTGAAAACATTCCATGCTTCTCTAGCCCAGATGCAAATGTATTAGGGCCAGGGAATACTGCCTCCCATTAAAATGGAAGCTCTGAAATAGCTTCTGGGGGAAAAAAAATCCTCACTGCAGAGGAGTTATGGGGAGTCAATGAGCTCCCAAACCAAACTGCAGCAGTACGTCCTCTATGAGAAATGTGTCTGTATGACAAAATGACAGAGTACAGGATTTGGAATTACGCAGATCTAGGTTTCACAGGGACACTGAGCCTCCTTTTCACAAGGACGCTGAGTTTCCTTTTTTTTTCTTTTTAAATAAGATAAGTATCTTAACTCGTACTTTCCAGGTATATAATAACTGACATTCACCTTAGCATGTAACTGAACAGCAATGCCCTTGGGAAAAAGTTTAAACAAACTGAAAACACTGCAATATGTAAGTAAAAAATGAGAACACTGAGCATTTTTCATTGCATAAGAAAATGTATTAAATTAGCTGGCAGCATTATTTATAATATTCTAAATTACTTATGAAAAAATTAAACATGTACAGTATTGTCAACACAGACTTGATGAAGGGAAAATTCCACTACAAACTTGACCCTACTTTTCTGATACTTTCTCCATCCTGTAATTTTCTTCCACTTGTGATTAAAAACAAGTGTTCAAAATTATCCCAAAAGAGAAAAACAGTTGGAAAGCACAGTTTAACTTAGTATCAAGTTGGTTCTATAAATGTAGTATTTCCCTTACAGTTCCAAAACACTTCCAAGTAGGAATTAACCTGAATTTAAGAAATCAAGATAATGGTAAACAGTTCAGATGATCCGAGTCAATAATTTCAAATTAAGAGTTGTCCCAACTCGAAGCTGGCAGTCACAGTCTAAAGGGTTTGTTTACTGCACTGACTAAATCAAACACTCCAATTTTTAGAAGATTCATCCTGACATTCTAATAATTACTTTACAGCAGTATAATTGCTGAAATGCCCAATACTACATACACTGAAATGGGTTTCCTTCCGAAGAAAAAAAGAACAAAAGTGGCATATCTTATTTTTAACCTGTGTTTTCTGTTGTTGTTGTTTAGATTTATAAATAAAATGCTGTTCATCTACCGCAAAACAGAACCTTGCTGCTTGGAACAACCTTTAAGCTTGGGGTGGGGGTGTGTGAAATTTTAAAGACAGACATTTGGTGACTTTAGGATACAGTGGTATATGGGATTGATTAGGACCCATACAAATAAGAAAGGAAAAAGAAAAAGAAAAAGAGAGAGAGAGAGAGAGAGAGAGAGAGATTAGTTAAGAATATAAGTATGGTGAACTTTCAGCAGTGTAGAAACGTTACAATTTAAGGATTAAAAGATAGCTTTGGGGAAGAGAAATAAACCTCCGGGTAGAAAACTGAAGAATCCAGTGCGTGGTTAATGTAATTTAAAGGGAGATGAAAAGAGAATTGGGAAGAAAAAAATGGGGATTTGATAACCAAAAAGCGGTATAATCCAGAGGGGAGTTGGGAGGAGAGAGCTTACGGAGAGAGGGAGGCAGGGGGGAGTGTGTGAGTGTGTGTGTGTGTGTGTGTGTGTGTGTGTGTTGTTTGTACTTTTTTGTGCGTTGAGAAATCTAGGTGACAACGTTGTAGGAATCAAATTCGGAGGTGTGGGACGAGGGAGAAGGAATGTGGGGATTTCCAGGCTGGGGCTAACAAGTTTGGGGCGTGCGCGCTATCGGGACGCCTCTCTCTCCCAGGGAAGGGTGGCTCCCACGAGTGCCAAGTCGCCTGGCCAACAGCCTCGAGTGAGCCCTCACCCTCCCGCAACACGGCCCTTCTCTTCGCTACGGCTCCTCCTCACCTCAGGCCGCGGCGCCTCGATCCTCCGCGTCTCCAGAGCGCACGTCCTTCTCCTTCTCCGCGCTAGGCCCTATCCGGGCTGTCCGCCCGGCGACCGCGGCTCCCGCTCAGTTGCGCCCGGGGGTTCCCCGCGCGACTCCGCGGGCCTCTGGGCCTCTTGCCCCAGCTCCCACTCGCTCCCTACTCCTTCCCGCAGACACCGCACGCTGCCCTCCTCCCGCAGCGGGGCAATGCGCCCTCTCGACTCCACCCCGAGACGCCCCCACCGCGCCCCGCCCCCGAACTTGGGGTCTGTAAGCTGATTGGCCCCCGAGAGACCCGGCGCGCCCGGGCATTGGCCCAGCGGCCTCCCGACAGCGAGGGGGCGGGACGCCAGGCGTGAGCGATTCCCGTAACGCGGCTCCCAGCGTCCCGGATTTCGGTGGCTGCATCCGCGTCGCCTCTCCCAGACTAGATCGAAGGGTTCCCCCACCTCCCCTCTGCGGGCGGAAGGAGCGGAATGTTCCATTTTTCCGTGGAATAATAGGGTCGTCAACGGAAGCCCGGGTGCTACTTGTGCCTGCCACTCTCCTTTCTCGCCGAGGCTCTTTCGGCCTCCTTTCGCATCCTTCCAGGAGGGAATCAGAGCCGCGAGAAACCACCGGGCTCCCTTGGGGACAGGAGAGGCGTGGGAAATCCTCAGGGAAAGTGAAGGGCTTGGTGACCGCGACTCCACACACAAGATTACCGCAGATTGGCCGCGGCGGCTTCGGTCCAAGTCTTATGTAAATGAACCTTAAGTTAGTAAATGAGTTTGGGTGTGATTGATCAGTGAACCCCAGATCTGGTGACGCGCCAAGAAACTAGTTTTTCTTTGCGGTTTGTACCTCCCAGTCAGTGATAAAAATACCGAGTGAAAACCAATTCCATTACACGCGTCCCCCAAGCCTGGTAAATGGCCCGTCAGACTCACGTTGATATGTTTTTTTCCAAAGCAAAATGAGAAGTTTGAAAAATAAAGCCGTGTGTGTGTGTGTGTGTGTGTGTGTGTGTGTGTGTGTGTGTGTGTGAGAGAGAGAGAGAGAGAGAGAGAGAGAGAGAGAGAGAGAGAGAGCGCCATAGGAGGGCAATATGGTTTGTTTAACGGAATTGAACAAATTATACCCATATAGTGACACAATTATATGGTTCTTCATTATATTGAGGATTCAGACGGAGTACAACAAATTATGACCTCTCAGTTGTGAGCATATAATTTTTAAACGACAGAAAAGTGGGTCTGCTATGTGTCTACTGCTAAAGGAGACCCAGGCAAGCATGCGGATGGTGCTGCAGGAGAGACAAAGCACCCCTGTGTTTAGCTGTTGCTACTGTTATCCTATATTTAACCTAGGGAGTGTGACTGGATTGTATTCTAGTTTTGCCATTTATAGGGGTGTTTGTTTTAAAACAAACTTCTATTAAAAACTTTTTTAAGCTAAAAAATTTATTTAGAGCTAGCAAACATTGATTTAGGGACAATGTATACTGGTTAAGTGTACCTTCTGGTTCCAAATTACCTGGGTTTAAATTCCAGTACTGCTACGTGCCATGACTATGACCTTGAGATCTTCTCAGTTTTTTCATCTACAAAATGAGAGTAACAGTACCGACCTAATAGGATTGTTGCAAGGGTTAAATTAGTTAAAATACGTGAAATGCTTGGCACATAGTAGATGCTCAATAAATGTCAGCTGTTTACAGTATTGAATGTCTACTATATCAATGCTTCTGAAACCTTTTTGCATCACAGCGCATATTGAAAATGGTGATATTCTCTGGCACAGGGAGTAGACAGAGGGATTCAATAACTTACAGCCTGCCTTGCACAATAGTCAGAAAAACAAAGGACTGAGTTAGTTCTTTTGTGGATATCCCTGTATTGGCTCAGCCCAACCCTAACCTCCAAGAAACTCACATTTTGTGGGAATGGATAAAATCTTAGGCTAAAAGAATGAATCGATATTGGAGAAAGATTTTCAGAGCAAGAGTACTTCTCCCTTCAGCTGGAATTTAAAAACTTTGCAGACACCTCTGTAGGTATTGGCCCTAAAGGACTACTTTCAGGGTAAGGATTTGCCATTAGAAAGCCCTGTCAAAATACAAAGATTAGTGGGGAGAAGTGTCATATAAATAAGTAACTTTCCATTTATACCTTACGACCATTTGGGATTTTAGATAGTCAAAAGCAGAGAGTGGGGAACAGATGCAGAGAGAGGGCTACAAGAGGACACTGAGGTCATTTGAGAGTAGGTGAACAAAGCTAGGAAAAGATGCTACAGAACAAAGGTGATAAATGTCGAAGATAAACTTTGCCTTGCTATTTGCTTAAACTGGGCCCTGACCAGGATATCATTTACTTCCTTGCCTGTGCCCAGTTGTGCTTCGGAAACTGTGTCCTCTTTGGAACTATCCCCATGTCCTGCCTACATCAACCTAATGATTTCAGTATCCATGACAATGATTCAGTTAGCACGCTGACCTCACAATTTCTCATCCTTCTCTCTTCCAATGATCTTCAACTTCACTCTATCAGAAACCCACAGATGTAGCCACACCTTGAATCCAGTCATCAAATGCCACCCGCAAAATTTTGACTTGTGAGTTACCCTTTCCACCCACAGCCACCTATCCTTCTATCTCTTACTCCCATTGAGCCTGCAATTTCTCCTCAATGACCTCTAGTCTTTGTTCTCATAGTTTACCAGTTATTTCTTACCTCCTCTTCCCAAGCTGTGAAAATTCTTACCAGCCATTTTAACTGCACTCTCATTAGTATCTTCAATTCCCTTCACCTTCAGCCATGTTTACCTTGTCAATGTTACTTCCTATCTCCCTTTTCCTTGAACAACCAGCCCCGCCCCAACATTTGTTCTTAGTACAGACCATTGTTTCATTACACCTTGGAAAAACAAAGACTATCATTTGTGAGCATCCTTACTTTTTCTCCATTTTAGCAGGAAACTATATATCCTTTCCTACTGCCTAAGAGGAAGGACCCTTATTCTTTTAAAATTTTTCCTTCTTCTGTGTTCTTGGTCCTACTCCTACCAAATTTAGTCCCCTAGTTTTATGTTTTTCATTATTAGCATAAAATACCTTAGAAACACTTTAAAAACTATCAACTCAATGGTGAGTTGGGGATAGCTTTTCTGTATGTGTTAAAAAAATCTTTCTAACCTAATGGCATCTAATTCAGCAAACAATTAAAAGTGTATAATTCAATATGTGTCTCACAATGAAGCAGTTTCATAATTCACTTAGTAAAATAAGTTTGAGATGAAATATGATCTTAAGTTGCAACTAAATTTCCAAGCTAGAAAACAGGAAAAATTAATTTCATAGCAACAAAACTAAGCAACATTTTGATTCCACTTCACAAATTTTACTAAAGAATAATATATATTCAGAAAAATGAGCAGACCATAAGAGTACAACTTGAAAAATATTCATAAACTGAACACAGCCATGCAACTTGCACCTACGCGTAGATCAAGAAACAGAACCGTGTAGATCATGATCAATGTCCCTGAAGGCGCCTCCTGCTCCCTTCTCATTATTGGAAGGCCACTGGTGACCACTATTATGACCTCTAACACCATAGTTTCACAGCTATCATTTTAAAATTGAGAAGTTAGCAGAAACTTCTTAATGTTATTAGTATTTGCTTATTTTATTTCATTTTAAAGACTAACTACGGTTGAGCAAGAGTTTGAAAGGAAGTAAGCAGCTCTGTATAAAGGTTAAACACAGATGCAAACTGAAGTGGATGGAGTCTAGCTTTCTCCTTCTTCCAGATCTCTGGGAAATCCTGTCAAATGGCTGTGGACTGGTGAGCTTGCATTACCCTCTTTGACAGGGAACCTGGCTTCAGAGAAGGAAGGCCAGTGCAGAAGTGAGAGCAGGAGATAGGTGCATCCTGTTCCCAGATACATATATAGGAGGAGGAAGTCAGGTATTAGGGCTGCAGCTTTGAAATGGCCCAGATTAGCTCCAGAATATCATCATCCCAAGGAGTCTGAACATAATTAGCTTTTGTTACTTCTTACACAACTAGTGAAGAAGCAAGAGCTTTCCTTTGTTGACCCTCATTTGAAAGAACACTCTTCAGTTATGAAGTAGATTCCTTGGCTCCTACTAAAACCAGAAGGTGAGAAAGTACCAACATGAATTTTTTAAAAAAAATATTCATCTTGTGGGCTTGTATGGCCCCTTGCCTAGGATTTGGATAAAGATACGGTATTTATTAATTGTATTAAATAATGGCTTAGACAAATGTGTGTCTGTCTCCTCAAAGGAAGACGGCAGTGCCTACTAAAAAGGCAATCCTAGGGCTAAGAATGCAGGACTGATAATTCTCAAGAATATATGTTTACTATAAGAATTTTTCACCTTTCCTTCTTCTTTGTAACACTTCTGGGTTTTTGCCTACCTGAGTTCCCAGTTTGCAAACTCCAAATCTTAGAATAAATCTTTTATCATTTATTTCTAGCCGAAGCCTCCAGACTCCTTTTGAGTTCATTCAACAAGTCAAATATGGAAACTTTGGTTTGAAGGAACATAAGAAGTTAGAGAATTGGGCAAACACTCAAGTTAAATAGGATTTTTTATTGCTTAGGGTTAAGGCATGACGATAAACACTTTTTGGGTAACTAACTGAAAGACTGACATGTCCCCTCTTTTTCTTGGGAACCGTATATATAGTCGAACATTAGCAAAGGATCCTGGAAAGGGAGGTGAGAAGTCTTTTACTATCCTACATTTGGCTGAAATAATCTGACATGTAGAACATACACATTATGCTTTTCTTTGGAAAACCTCATTCCATGGGCAGGGCATATGATCTGTGAAGGGGGTGGGCAGATGACTAAATTGGAGTCGAAACTTCTCTGAGCCCTGGCTCTGCAACTTCCTGACTCTGAAACCTTTGGCAAGTTACATAATCGCTCTGACTTTCACTTTCCCAAAGGGTAAAATGGGATGAGAAAGGCTGTCCCAGGCTACTGCACGAGGATGGTATGAGGGCCAAATGAGAGAACAGATGAGCAAGGGCTTTCTAAACCATAAAGCGCTGGCAAATGTAAGTTGCTAATATCAACCATAGAACTTTCTAGCTGAGTGTGTGACTATCCCTGATAGGGTGGTGGGTTAGGGAGGTAGTGTAAGGAGTGTTGTGCTAAGAAGAACATTGGCAGTTTTTACATTCAGATGCTAAACCACAGCTGCTGGGCAGGCAGAAAGCCAAGGCAAAGCCTGCTCTCTCTAATTGCACTTGAGACTCCAGTTTACTCTCTTTACTATTCATTCACTGCCCTGTCCATGAAGAGGGAAGCATAAAGCACTTCACTTCACACAGCCACAGGGAGGAAGGAAGCTGGCATTGAGTGACAGAGAGATTGGGTCATTAACAATGACTACTATTTATTGAGTGCTTACTATGTGCCACACAGCATGCTAAGTGTTTTACGTACAAGATCTTATTTATTATATTTCTCACATCAGAAAATGAAGTAGGTATGATTTTTACCCCCATTTTACAGATGAGGAAACTGATAGTTAGAGAAGTCAAATAACTTGCTCTGCTCCACCCCAGATTGTCTCCTCCTCTATAAGTAGACAGCAGTCTCCACCAAGAGTCAAATCCCAGTGGTCTGATTCTAAAACCCACATCCTCAGACACTAAGCTATACTGTCTTCTTAGAAGCCAGAGTAACCACTAGCTTATGTACACTCTTAGCTTCCTGCCACCAAATGCAACTCCACTGGTGGTATTGTTTCCGGAGAACAAATGCAGAGAAGTGGGTTGGGAGCTAATGATGGTCTGGCAAGTCCATTTCCTATCACCACATAGACACCCTCTCCCCAACCCCCACGCCCTGCCACCTCAGTACAGTAATGTCCTGTTCTCTGCAGGTTGCCAAGCGTTTATCTAGTAACCGGTATCTTTTTGCTCCAGGAGATTATGGCTAATAGATGTCATAAAGTTATCTAAGTCTCGTTAGAGGCCACAGTAGGATTAGAGTTGTAATTAAGTCAGGGTTTGGTGTGATGGTCCTACACAAGGAACAACTGTGACGTGGGGTTAGAATGCATTTGTTAACCCAATACTTTATCTCCATAGACCAGTGGAACCACCATTTACAGCAAATATTTCCTGAGCATTCTTGGAATGCCACACTCCATACCAGGTACCAAGTACTTACACATGATAAAACATGTGAGAAAGCCGAAGTCAGCATGGAATGAAAACAGACCAGGGGCTCAGAAAATATGGGAAACTGAATTCTGAAGAGGAGGAGACAATTTGGGGTGGAGCAGTCAGGGTGACCTTTATGAAGGAGGGAGTGAATTGGACTTTGAAGGAGGGGTAGGTTATGACTATGTGAAAAGTAGGGATATTGAAGGGAGAAATGTGTGAGAGGATGGCATTGTGGGAGAAGACATAGTGCAAAGGTAGGTTCAAGACAAGTGGAATGAGCATTGATGTGTAAGGATGCTTTCACCTAGTTCAAACAGAAATGACTTCCACAAACTAATTTTCATGTAGTCCAAAGGTTGGATGGGCTGCTTGATCCAGCAGCCAAATAGTGCCAAGTTTTTCTCACGTCTCTGCTCTAACAGTTCACGGTCACCTTCCACAGTCAGGTAATATGTTTCCTTGTTCACATCCAACAAGAGAGAGTTTGATTTATCTTGCCCAGAAATCCCAAACTAGCCTCTTTTTATGTCTCATTGGCTCAAACTGGCTTTATACCTGCCTGTTCCTAAACCCATCACTGATGAAGGAAATGGAATATTATGATTGGCTTACACGAGTGGATCTCAAACTGTAGCCTGCATTAGAGTAACCTGGAGGACATGTAAAAACACATATTGCTGCCCTCTCCTACCTCAGAGTTTCTATTCAGTAGGTGTACGGTCAGAATTTATATTTCTAACAAGTTGCCACATGATGCTAGTACTTCTGGTGGGGGACCACTACCTTGGAATAATCACTTGGAGCAGAATGGAGGTTGGGGCAACAACCATAATGTCTCCTATGGATAAGGCCACCAGATGTCCTGGTTTGTCTGGCATTGTTCCTGTTTATTCCTGTTAAGCCAGTGTAATTACATCTCCTTCACTCTCAAAGTACCCTGGTCAATTTCAATATAAATCACATGGTCTCCTTACTATAGGGTGCTTGAGCTCAAGTCAAAGACCCTTCTCTAACTGAGCACAGGATAGTGAACTAGGATGCATCGGTAATATTTGTGTTCCAGTTGGGAGATCTCTTCTTTGTCCTGTGTCCAAGGATCCGAGAGAGAGAGAGAGAGAGAGAGAGAGAGGAGAAAATCATCAGTAACAACCGTATTTTACACTGTTGGATCCTGACTGATGTGTGTTAGGAGAATTGCTCTTAATTTACATGGAAACTATTCTTTTACTCATACAATTTTGATATTTGTTTTTGTTTAACATTCTTAACAGAATAATTTATTTTATGAAATACTGAGGCATCAATTGCAACTAACTCATTTTATGTCTTATGTTTATTGACTTACAATTTTTAGAAAATGTGAAACATGTTTTGTATTAAGCTGAAATATCATATTTTAAAAACGGACCATAATGCAGCTTGCAGTAAAACAGGATTCAGAATTAATAGTGTTGGTTGCCAAGTATTTCTGGTTCACCTAGAACTAAAAGTTTTTATTGAAAATTTACTACATCTGGCAGTCATAGCAGGAGGCCATGTAATTTCTGGAAGAAAAGTAGTGAAAGAATATTTTTGTTTTTCTTTCTTAATCTAGTTTCTTTTTCTTGGCTTTTTCTACCTAAAGGTTACCAAAAACTAGGTTTGAAATGATCTTATATATTAGACACCTTTAGTCTTATTCATGGGATCAGATTTAACCTTTTTGAATTTCTTTAAAAAAAACAAAAACTGATAACAAGCAGTGTTTGGGATGCAGTTTAAGAGTTTACTTAAACCACTTCCTCCCAACCCCACACAAAAATCATAAACTTTAGCAAAATCCCGATGAAAATCGTAGACATCTCATTGCTCTTTGCAAAACCAAAAATTATGAAATTTTACTTAATCCAAAATTGTTTAAATTTTGTTGGTTTAAGCCTTTTACTAGACTTTTCTTCTCATGCCAAAATAACCACATATGGTTTCAGTACTTTGGGAGAAGGATAATTTGGGTTGAATCTCGTAGAATAACAACATTTAAAACGTTTAAATATGGTAGAATTGGAGAGCAGTCTTCTGTTCTCAACTTCCATTCATTGTAAGAATCTTCCTCCCAACATCATGGAGAGATGGTTCTTTAAACTGAGTTACTACTTTCAGAGATAGGAAGGCCATAGCTTCAGAGCGTGGGCAATAGTTTTCATTGTTGAGCAGCTTTCGCTAGAAAGTTTTCTTACTATGAGTTATAGCATGTCTTTCAATATGTTTACTTTAGAGGACTATACACTATGCTATGGACTGAATTGTGACCTCCCCAAATTCATATGTTCAAGCCCTAACTACCAATGTGACTGTGTTTGGAGATAAGGAGTTCAGGAGGTAATAAAGATTAAATGAAGTTATAAGGATGGGGTCCTAATCTGACAGATTAATGGCCTTGTAAGAAGAAGAAGAGGAAGAAATCTTTCTCTCCCCACTGCATGCATGGAAGAAAGGCCACATGGGGACAGATGAGAAGACACCAATCTGCAAGCCAGGAAGAGAGCTCTCACCAGAAACTGAATAGGCAGGCACCTCGATCTTGGACTTCTAGCTCCCAGAATTGTGAGAAACAAATTTCTGTTATTTAAGCTGTCCAGTCTATGATATTTTGTTATAGCAGCCTGAGCGAAGACAAACTATATGTACTGCCTTTTCTTTACCGGAAATCCCAGCTATCATGACCATCCTAATACTTACATTTTTAAAAATGACAATTCACAATGCGTTCCATTTTTCTTTATCTGATACAATTTCCAGATTGCTCTCTAGACTCACTGCCCATTTTGAGATCCCTCTAGCTTGTGTCTGTCTCATCAAAATAATGCTGTTTTATAACTGAACAAAATACTGTAAGTGTGTTCAGACCAATGCAAAAATACATTAAGACATTACTTCTATGAGCTAGATTCCGTATCTTCTTGTGGGCCATACGTAATATAATGCTGGTTTGGGTTTTTTCAGAAAACATATTATATGTCGGTTAAACTTGGGTTCACCTAAAATCTGCATATTTTTTAGATGAGCTTCATCCTGGGCCCTGTAATCAACTAGGCTTTTGGATTACCAAGAATGAGACCACCTGAAGAAACGTAGATGTTTAAAGAAAAAAAAAAAAAACACCTGACACTGCCACACAGATGTGAACTCTAAGCGCTAGGTGGTTTACATAATATGTAACTCAATTACATACTCTGTAGGGAGGTACTAAATGTTATAGAAACAGGAAAAGTAGAGCAGGGTAGGGGTTTTGAGAGTACATTCTTCTGGTCACAGCATAGCAAAATGCACTGGATCTCATTAACATGATTGTCACTTTTTTTGCTTCTGTTACCTCAAACCCAGCTATGAATAAATCGATTGATTTAGAAATTTATTACATATTTCACATATTTAATATCTCTAATGCAGGATTATAATAGACTATGGTAATTAATTTAGCTTAGGAAATGGTCACTGAGTTACTCATTTAGAATAACAGCTTGTGATTCTATTTATTTAGTGGTATATCTAATTTTGAAAGCCTTCATTTAATCAATTGATTAATCATCTATCATTTAGTCAACAAATATTTATGGACTGCTTGCTATGAAGAAGGCTGAATTATGTGTGCATGTAAGAAAGTTACAGTTACAGAATTTTGAACTCTAGAATGCCTGGTATTTATAAAAGTAGAACTAGGTGCTTAGATATTTTATGAAGCTACAAATGGCAGCATTTTCTAATTCGAAGACTACAGCTGTGGTATGAGCACTTTCTGCCCCTTTGTGATTATGTAAGAAAATGTTATTTGTTCTCACAATACCTCTCTAGATAGATTAGTGTATTTTCCTCATTGTATATGTAAGGAACTTGAGATTCCAGGAAGATAGGTGTCTTGCCCTTAGTCACTTAGGGAGTATTAATATTGGAATGGAATCCTTAGGTTTTGAGGTCATTGTCTACCAACATCTGATCTTGAGCTGAGTAGTAGAAGTGGCCACACAGCTTTGGCGCCAGGTCTGTGGGAAGCCACACGGTAATGCTCACCCAAACCTCTACTGTTTCTATGGTCCACAGCCTTGGTGGCAAAAGGACTTGGTACGAAAGTTCTTAGGGTGCTATAGGTCTTCTGTCTCAGCCAGTGCCCCTCTGGTTCAGGTATCAGCAAATACACAAGAGGGTGTAGAGGTGAATGTGGGAGCAGGAGCAAAGGTCAAAAGAAGGAACTAACCAGGTTTATTCCAGCTCCTTTATCTCATTGCTGATCCCAGCTTGCCATTTATCCTTGTCCTATAAAATTACAGAAAAAAGGAAAATGATGCTAACCATAAAAGAATTTTAGACATGTGACCCTGACCATTTAGCATTTGGGAATGTCATGTGAGGCCTTAACTTTTTGACATTGTTATCTGGTGATCTCCAACCTGGTTACAAAACGGGCAGAAGGAGTATTAGTCCATGGAGATGTATTGAAAATTCCTGGGGGAAAGAATTTTCCTGGAGATCCAAGAGGATCTCATGCTAGCAAATTTTCTCAACCCTGGCTACACGTTAAAATTACCTGGGAAATTAAAAAAAAAAAAATACCCAGGCCTGGGGCCCACATCCCGGCACTCTGAGTCCTTTGGTCTGAGATACAGTCCTGACTGATATATTTTTAAAGCTCCATGTGCTTTTAATGTGCTCTAGGATCACTGCCCTGGTGATCCCTATTACTGACAGGAGAGTGTCCTATCCCCAATGTAGCCCAAGTGTGTATGTATGGAGAAAAAAGCTTGATCACTGATGAGCCCAGTGATTCTCAAGGTATGGTTCACGCACCGTCAGCATGAGTAGCACATGAAAACTTATTAGAAATGCAAATTCTCAGGCCTAACACCGGATCTACTAAATCAGAAAGTCTCAGGGTGTGTGTCCAGGAATCAATGTTTTAAACAGCCATTTAGGTGATTCTGATGCATAGTAAGATCTGAGATCCACTGTCCCAACTTAACCTATGACTATTCTGAACTTGTAAATTTGAATATAATTGAGATAGATAACTGTCCTTCTATAAAGAGAATATTCTAGTTATAAATAAGAGCATAGATGGGGTTCTGTTAAGATAAAGAAATTAGAGTGTGGTGATAGAAATGTCAGATGTGAACTAGAGCAGAGGTTGTATTTTTTAATTTGTGTTTTTTTATTTTGAGATACAGGCTCCTTCCCAGGAAGGAGGCAGCCATCTTCTTTCCTTGAACTAAAGCTCTGTTTGCATTGACTATGAGTTTATACTTTAACCTACACTAGGCAGGCTCTTCCCCATAATCAAACAGGATTTTCAAAGACAGCGAAGATCAGCACACAAAGCCCTGCACCAGACAAAGGGTTGGAACACACTCAAAGACACCTTGAGCCAAGACATCGCTGTGACAATCTGCTGGATTCTTGATTAAAACAATAACACCGATGGTGTCATGGCAGACTACTGGGGTCATCAGAGCTGAGGCTGAAGAGTGAAGTTTTCTGATTCATTTTGTTTCTCAGTGACCCCTTGTCACAGAGAGAACCTTTAGATATGAATGTTGGGAGGTGGGATAACGTGTTTTCAGACGTTTTTCATATCATCATATTTCCAGCTTTTAATCATATCGATGAGGATTTGAACAATGTCCTAAAGCAGGAGAAATGTGGAATCATAGGAAAAGTCTCCTAGTTGACAAACTTTCATGCAGAGTCAAACTTCATTCTCGTGGGGGAATTTATTATATTATCAGACACCTCAGATCATGTTGGATTACATTGAAGCAGATTCAAGGGTTACGTTCAGAGTTTACCTGCTTCAAACAGCTCATCAATTCCTGAGGAATACATCCCTCTCACTGGGACTGAAGACATGCCTAAAGTCAGAGTGTGATGGTAATGATTCACTCTGAGATTTCAGATCAAGCCACAGGCACTAAAAATGTAACTCTATTTCCCAATGTGAAACACGACCTGTAATCTTAATCCATTTAACTTCCTCAAATTGCTATCTTCCTCAAAACAGCCTATTTCTTCATTGAGCATAGATGAGTTTTCTCTGTGGTAACTATCACAATCAGACCCAATGACATGGTCAGGCTTTCCTCATCACCTGCGTGTTCTCCTTCAAGGAAAATTCATTCAGCAACCAGAAATGTCTAGTTAAGAGTGTGGATTTACAATCAGATTACTCGTGTTGAAATCTATGAACATGACTCGTTAGGGGTGTACTTTTGAATGGATGTTTTAATCTTCCTAAGGTACAGTTTCCCCACCTGTAAAATGGGGAAATAATAGTACTGATCTCATAGTATTAGCCATGACATGGGGTCTGGTATAGTGGTTGTGCTCAATAAATAGTAGCTTTTATTTGAGAGAGCTATAGCAGAATGGTTAAGAGCAGGATTTTAAGGCCAAACTGTCTGGTTCAAATCACGCTCTGCCATTTATTAACTGGGTGCCCATGGACAAGTTTCCTAATCTCTGTTTATATTTCCTTGATTATAAAATGAGGATAGTAAAAATATTATTTCATAGGCTACTGGAAGGATCAAATAAGTTAATACATGTAAAGTGCTAGAATAGTAATTGGCACATAGAAACCCTGGATTAAATATTAGTTAACACTATGTCATAGAGTTTCTGTAGTGATGAGTCAAGAACCTGATCTCAGGTAGATTCAGACTAATATTACTCTCCTTCATTATCTGATTAACACTGACTAATTCATCAGAGATGGAGTTGAAAATGGAGTTCAGGGAGAACTGGGACAATATGCAACCAGGTTTGTTCTTCACATTTGTTGGACACCAGGAAAGAGTATAAATGAGGCCCACCATATTTTTAAATAGTGTTAAGTATTTTCTATCCTCCTAGCTTGACAAATATACTTCATAATAACATACAAGTTCAGGTTAGAATGTAGACTTCTCAGAGTTCCATGCCAGAAGTTGGAGAAACAGAGAGAGCAAGTGCCTAGCCTCCCACCTCCAGCTTCTTCCTGTATCTAACCTTAGTGTCCAAAATGTACCCTCCAGCCCTGCCTCATGTACATTCCAGTGGTAGCAATGAGCCACCTGGCAATTTCCAGGGTAGTCTCAGGGAGATGTTCTGTAAGTTGGCCTGGGCTCTTTGGGCAGAAAATTTCAGTCTTGGGTACCAGGAACTCATTCTGGAAGGGGCACGTTATGAACCGAATGTTTGTGTCCTCCCAAAATTCATATATTGAAGTCCTAACCCCTTGTATGGCTGTATTTGGAGATAGGGCCTCTCAGACAGCAATCAAGGTTAAATGAGGCCAAAAGGGTGGGGCCTAGATCTGATAGGATTCATGTCCTTATGAGCAGAGACACCAGAGAGCTTGCTTTCTCTCTCAATGTGAACCCACCAAGAAAAGGACATGTGAAAACAGAGAAGAGGTGGCCATCTGCAAGCCAGAAAAAGAGTTCTCACCAGAAACTGTCCATGCTGGCACCTGATCTCAGACGTCTGGCCTCCAGAATCATGAGAAAATAAATTTTTGTTGTTTAAACCCTTCAGTCTGTGGTATTTTGTTATAACACAGGAAATGTGGGGCAGGCTCCTGGTGTGCCTATCCCTTGGCCTCGCAGATTCCCTGATCTGTGCGGAGGAAAGCCAATCAGAGAAAAGCCAAGTCCCTCTAAAGAGTGGGAAGGGACCCCTCTGAACTCCAGGGATGGTACCTCTTCATGGCACTCAGGGAAAAGTGGAGAAACTTTGAATTTCTTTTGTATTTGGTCTAAGCAGAGAGACTCAGCATGGAAATTTAGGCCAAGAACTAAGAGGACCTTGACAGTTATGGTCATGGAGGCTTTAGCTAGAAATTACCTTAAGAGTCATCAAAATTACCTTCATTTTAGTTGGAGATACTGAGGTCTACAGACTTCCCACAGGTAGCGTGGAAACTTGTAGCATGGAAGTTTCCCACAGGTAGCATGGAAACTTGCTGATATCTTGGATCTCTGAAATCTTATGCATATACCCTTTTATTTGTTAGGTTAAGTTTGCCAGCTTTTAGATTAACTATCAGAGGCCTACTGAATTTGCTAGGAGAAGAACTTTGGAGATTGCTTTAGAATTCTTGCCTCCTGAAGGCCAAAGCTACTTACATCTGTTTTACACAGAGTTGATGAGACAAAAGCATTTGGCTAAAAAACATGCATAACTGCCATGAAATTATTTGTGCTTCTCTTTATACTTATTAACTAAAGAAAAAGTACATTAATAACATTTTTGGAGTAAGGCTTTGTGTATTTACACACTGTTATCATAAGGAGACAAACATATGACTAACAGCAAACATAGTCCTAGGAGGTTCAAACATAATGTTCGCTTACATTAAAAGTCTATTCAGATTACATAAAGGGAACACTTTTGGAATCAGGCAGAGGTGGCCAAGATGGAGTTCATATCTTCTCATATTCCTGAGGGCCTTGGGGGTTGGGAACGGGGACAGTCGGGACTTCAGAAGATCGCAGTGTAAAGAAATAGGGTTAGCATCCAGCATACTTAGTTCTATGAAGCTTCTCTCCTTCCTTCGACACTAGGCAACCTATTCCACCAGTGACAATGACAGTCCTTTCAGGCAGGGAGAAAGGACTCTTACACATTTGAACACATTTGAGTTGACTGGCCATGGATTTTTATTACTCGTATTTGAGAAGTGACACTATTAAGATTCAGAGAGATTAATTAAAGGATTGGCCCCAAGTCATACAGCTGATAAATTAAGAGTTGAGTTCATGTCCTCTGGCTTCAATTCCTCTGCTAATATACTGTAAAAATAAAATGGCCAGAGAGTATTAACATATCTTATTCAGGCCTTCACTATGCTTATCACATGAAATTGTTTTAGGAGTGAAAGCTGATGTATTTTGTTTTGTTCTAATAGGGCTCTAAGTCTGTGACTGTTCTTTACTCACAGACTGGGCAGTCCAGGTGGTTCCCAGACTGCTCTCCTGTTTCCAGGAGGACAGAGCTGTTGGCCGCTTTCCATCTGCAGTTCTGCTTTTGACAGAAATGAGGAAGGGCCACAGCCACTGCTGTTAGGGTTAAATGGATAAGATTGGGGGTTTCTCAAACCATATCTGGTTTATCTCCTGAAAGGAGTAAAAGTCACTCAAAAGAATGTTCCAGATAATTCTGTTTAAACATAATCTCATGTGCATTGGCTTTTTCCTGATTATAACAAATACCTTATCGATTTCTTCAGTGAAAAATTTAGAAAGTACAAAAAAGTAAAAAGAGTAAATCAGATACACCTGTAATTCCACCTCTCCAGAATAATCACTGTGAACATCTTGATGTTTCCTCAAGCCTTTTTCTCATCTATCTTTAGAATGCTTAGAACATACGATACACATAGTATTTCATCTTGCTTCTTTGCATTTAGCATTACACATTATTGCCTTTTCCTATGCCATTGAACATTTTTAAAAATATGTCTATTTGTTTTATGGATGCATTACCATTTATTTAAATACTTTTCTTTTGTTGAACACTTAGGTTTGCATCTAATTTTTCAGTTTTATACATAATTCTATAATAAGTATTCTTAACGTGATTCTCTATTTCTATCTTTAAGATCATCAGAATTGAATCTTGGAAGTGGAATTATTAGATCAAAGACTACAAATATTTTACTTTACATCATGCAACAGTGTTTTAATTAATTCTAGTTTTAAAACATCTTAATACCTGATAGGTTCGCTCTTTCAAAAATTGCTTAGAAATTCTTGAATGCTTATCATATTGTCAAGTTCCCACACATGAAAACTCATTTTAATTAGATTCAGATTAAACCCACAAATTCGGTTTTATGAACATGGACTATTTCTTCATTTATTTCAATATTATTTTTAAAGTTTTGCAGGTTTGCTATTTTTGTTTTTATGGTTGTTTTCATATGGCATCATGTGATTGTTCCTCTCTATCTCTAATAGCATCTTGTACCATCCCACTGTTCCTTGTCCTCTGGCCTCCTACCCCTCTGCCTTCTTTTCTGTCCCTCGAACACCCCAAGAACATTTTCACCACAGGGCCTTTGGACTTCCTACTCCTTCTGCCTGGAACGTTCTTTCTCCAGCCTTTGGTATGTCGTCGTCTCCTTATTACTCATGTTCAACATCCACATCCTCATCCTTCCTGCTCTCAGAGCAGGACAAGAAGTTCCATTTCCCTGTCTTATACCCAAAGTGACATGGTTAATTGAACACAGCATCTTATCCGCCTTTGAGCTCACAGTAGCTTAATCTTTCCCACGGTTAGGCTCTGGAAAGTCGCTACCCACGGAGAGGAGTTAACCATAAGCTAATACTTCAGGCTAACTATGTGCTGAGCATTTTATCAAGGGTTACCTCCAATTAAGTCCTCGTCACTCCAACCACATAGATCTGCATCTTCTTCTTTGTGTCCCACCGTGACTGGACACCAACCTGCTCAGCCAGCTCTACTGAACAGTCCAGTCCATCACTTGAAGGACAAAGGAGCTCATTTCTCTCCTCACAATATTTAACAAAACTTCAAATATTGATCTTCTGATCTCCATTCCACCACGATAATTGTATGTACATAATTGAGGCTGGACATGGAGAAAGAAAAACAAAAGAGCATTTACTAAGTGTCTGTGTCAGGGCTGTGCAGGATGCTACAGATATTTTATGTCATTTAGCAGCCAAAAGAACCACACTGACTATACAGAATATATAAAGCATCTTTAATTTCCCCTCTTCTCTGCTGTACCTCCCGAGAAGTAATCAATTTTGGGCAGAGGATATTTAATTCAGTTTACTTATTAATTCATTGACTTATTCCTTCAATTAATATTACTTAAGTATATATTAAGTACAAAAATCAATGCTGGGTGCTGGGAGAGGCATGTAAACATCAAGGTCCTGGCCTCAAGGCTTTCAGCTTTATGGAATATAAACTTAGAATAAAGAGCCATGGCAATACAGAGAAGAGAAAGTTTGAGGAGACAAGAAAGGCTGCAAAGAGAAGGTGATCTTTGAAGTGGGTATTGATGGATGAGAAGGGTTCCCCAGGTAGGAAAGGAGGTTCCAGACTGAGGTAAAATAGTGCATAATAGCAAGGAGATTTAACAAAGTCATGTGGCATATCTGAGACATTGAAAGAGATTTAACATAATCATTACTAAAAGTTGTACGCTGGGAATAATATGTATCTGTTAATAAGGGTAACTTGTAAAACACTCTGCAATTTCATGGTGAGCTCAAAGTAATCATTTGGTATGTAAATGAGACTGTTGTGTTTCAGAAAATGTTATGTGAAATGTCACCATATTAAAATATTGAAGTGAAATCGCAGGGAAAGTGAACTGCTACTAACGAGCTATCTGGTGTCAGGCAAGTAAACTTGGTTACTTTAGATTTTAGTTGCGTCATCTATAAAATGGAGAAGTTGGTGTAGAACTTACTCTTTTTTTTTTTCTACTATCCTAAGGAACACTAATTATCCTGAAGACTCATTCACGGAATGAAGGAACAAAGAAAATCAATAGGTATTTATTGAATCAGCCCCAATAAACTTACAAGCAAACACAAGAAAAGGGATAAATACATATTCAACATAAATTTGTATAACTGCTTTAGGTATGAAGGTGCAAGCTTGGACTTCTGGATTCCAGTGGTTGGGGGAGGGTGGGATATGGTGAGGAAAAGCATAATTATGAGTCTAAGCTATACCATTGGAGGAACAACTGCCAAAATCGTACAACACACTCAGAAAAAAGGATACCACTATGCTCTTTCAATACCTTGTTCCTAAAAAACAAAAGTAGTCATTCCTGGAACTCTGATAAGAAAGGTTCCTGTAGGCAGTCAGCTGAAGTTCAGCCAGGAAGACTATTTAGTTAACACTGCTGCTGCCTGGATTGAAGGAAAAGAGACACTCAGTTTCAAATTCAGCCTAGGCTGTAACACACCAAAAAAGGATTCCTATGTTTTCTGGGAAGCAGCAGATGTTATCAATAATAATGCTACCTAGCTGTTGCTATTGTAAAATTAATGTATGAGACATCATATCATATTTATATATGTTAAATGCCATTTGTTCTTTACATAGAGAAAGGTAATAAAATATTTTCAAATTATCAGACAGTTACTATAAAACATATTTGATTTGTCAAAACAAAATTAGCAGTCGAATTCTTCAGGCCAACAGGTGACTATCAGAGGCTCCCACACTCACAGGTTTCATTTCATACCAAGAAATATTCATGAACTGTGTGCCAGGCACTGTACTAGGTGCCAGATATATGCACGGTCTGACAATTAAGTTCACAAACCTGTTGCAACACTGTTGCTAAACTTTTTTGATATCAGAGGGATTATTCATTACAAATTCGTACCAACTGGACAAACAGTTAATCAAGTTTACTATTTGGAAGTGCTGAAAACGCTGTGTGAAAAAGTTAGATGACCTGAACTTTTGGCCAACAATTCATGACTCTTGCTTTGCATTACAACAATGCACCAGCTCACACGGCACTGTCTGTGAGGGAGTTTTTAGCCAGTAAACAAATAACTGTATTGGAACACCCTCCCTACTCACCTGATCTGGCCCCCAATGACTTCTTTATCTGAAGATAAAGGAAATATTGAAAGGAAGACATTTTGATGACATTCAGGACACCAAGGGTAATACAACGATAGCTCTGATGACCATTCTAGAAAAAGAGTTCCAAAAATTCTTTGAAGGGTGGACTAGGTGCTGGCATTGGTGCATAGCTTCCCAAGGGGAGTACTTCGAAAATGACCCTAGTAATATTCAGCAATGAGGTATATAGCACTTTTGCTAGGATGAATTCATGAACTTAATTGTCAGACCTCGTATATTGTGGCATGAAACAGACACAGCCCTTGTCCTCATTGAGCTTAGAGTCTAATGGGAGAAATACACCTAAAAAATAAATGCCGTAATAAATACCTCATCAGTGCCTTAAAGGAAAACAACAGCACGCTATAAGAGACCAAAATGGGAAGAATCTAATAGGTTGGGCACCCAGGGAAGTGTAGATCGTATCTGCTGTTTTCACTGCAAGTTAAATACACCCCATTCAGCTGTCTATCAGTGATTTCTCAGAGTAAATAATTCTGTAAGCATCCAAGTGATTTAAGTATTATTTTGGATTTTTTTTATCATAAAAGTTATTAAATCTCCATCTTTGACATGTGAGTCAATTTGTTTTTTTAGTCATAGCATCCCCAACCACATAAAAACAATGTAATTCAAATGTCACTCCCTTCAGATCCAGATAAGATACAGTTTCTTAAAATCTCTCTCATTCCATGTTCTGTACACGTCAAGCCAACTTTAATACTTCAGCAAATTCCTTCAGAGTTTACGGTCTTGTGGTCACCTGTGGCCCTGAACTCCTGCTTTTGCAAATGGGTTTAGATTATGGAACATATTGCCTTTCTATAAATGTGGTTTCTGTTCCATGCTATGTTAACCCAGATGTGAAACTCAGCCTCTTATGATTGCCATTGTCATAGGACTTTTTTGAAGATTTGAGAGGGGACGGGGTGAAAAAGTTTGTATGAGTCAGGTAAGATATAACAAACAAGCTCCTATTGCCATAATTTAACAACAAAAAGATAATGCTTTCTCACTCATATCACAGTCCAATTTAGGTTGAAAGTGGTCCTATCCCTACGATCCTTCACAGACTGAGGGTCCTTTTATCTAGTGGCTTCACCATCTTCTGGGGTCATGGAGCCCTCTACCTGATCCTGTGCAAGCAGCCTATTGGAAGAGTGTAGAGGATAATGTGGGAGTTATTATACATTAGCCAGGCCTGGAGGTGGCACATGTCACTTCTGCCTACACTCTATTGACTTGAACTAGTCACATGGCTATAGCTAACTCCAAGGAAGGCTGGGAAATATAATTTAGTTTTAAGCCCAGGAAGAAAAGAAAATGGGTTTTGTAAAATACCTAATCTGTCTTTGTCATAGAATTTATATTGTAACAACACAAAGAACTTTAAATTTAATGTTACATCTCCTAAGTTTTAGTAATTCCTTGGCCTGAGGTTCATGCCAAATTTCTTCTCTCTCCACTTTATTCCTCCCATCCTTTATTCTCTTCCTATTACTAAACATTCCTATTAATTCTTTCTAAAAAGTCTTTTTAACTCTAATTGTCTTGTCTCCCACAGATTCCTGGAGCTCTCATCATCCATCCAATGTCCTATCAGAGAATAAAGACAATTCTTCCCTATAGAGAATTCTTCCCATGACATCGAATTTGAGGCCCTTTCAGAAGCCATATGACATATGTCTGTGCTTCTCAAACTGACGTAAATACATGAAACCTTGAGATAAAAATAATCTGTTTCTGACTCAGAACAATTCTCCCTGGAGCCATGTCTGTGCTTTCCCCCTTCTTTGGGAGAATTGTTCCTTTGCACTCCATTGCTCTAATACGTAGTCTAAATTTTCTAAATATGATTGGGTGGGTGTGTAAACACATGTGTTACAATCTTTCTTCTCCCTCTTATTGTTAAACTAAAATATGGGTCCCCAAATCCTGCCATCTCCTCCACTGGTAGAGAAAGACAGAAGTAAGAGGCAGAGAGGAAAAGTATATTGGTGGTTTCAAGTCCAAATCAGTCTTTGCCTTTTCTGATTATATGAGCCAATAGGTACCCTTCTCTCTTTGAGCTAGTTCATATATGGCCTATCATTTACATTCCAATTTATATAATAAACATGGAAGTTTTCTTGAAGTTACTTAGTTACTTTTTACCACCAAATTTGTGCAGCTCCCCAACATTATTTTTATTTTAGACTATGCACACAAATTATTGCATAGAATGCTTGCCTACACCCTGGAGTTGTACATACTCCTCCCCACACAGAGGTGGTTAGGTGGGAAGGGCAGAGGAACACTATTCCCCAAATGAGGCCTGGTCAAATTACTCCTCCACAGAGGAACTTTTGCCTAGGGACCTGTGAAATCATAAGCTTTTTAATGCACTTTCTAGTTGGATCTATTTTAGGGGTGTGGGCAATAGAAATAGGGATGTGCAATAGAAGAGCAACATCCAAAAAGTCTGCTGAGCCATCTGGCATCAGGAGAATTTGCCCATCTTGCTTCCTGGTGGTTGTGATAAAATTTAAACTAAATAATTTATAACACGAGGACTTCAAGAGAGGCTTATAGGAAAACTCAGGCTATCTCAAGCTGTTGGGAGCAAGCTGCAAGTCCTCAGCTACCTCCCCCCACTACAAAAGAAAAAAAAAGTGCCAGTTTTGAATGGAAAGGAAACACTTGTAGCTCCATTTCCTCTTGGGCACAAGCAGCTCTAAAAAAAGAAGCAATGTGAACAGAATGCCTCAGAAAGAGTTGTAGTTATCTTTTGCAAAGTGACGAGGAAGCAAAACAATAGTGTTGACAGAAATAATTTGAGACAAGGGCACGCAGAGAATTGCAAATTAGAAAATGTACCCTAGTGGGATAGAAACGAGATAGGCTCTACCTTACTGCACAGAGACATGTTTTGTCTTGTTCTTTTCCTTTTATCCTGCAGTTGAAATTAGCATTGTCTTCCAATCTAAACATTGCCTACTTCTTTTCTTCTTAGAACTTTCTATGTGAATTTTAGCCTCCTTTTATGAGTAGATGATCAACCACAGCAGGATATGGCTTTTTTTTTCTTTTAAAGTGAGATTGAGCACAAGGTTAGCCCCACAATTAGTGACGCTGGTTACCCACACAAACATCTGCCCATGATTGTCATTCGTTTTCCATAGTTGTAAAATTTCACAAATAAAGGACTCTATGAGGCATCTATAGTCAAGCATATCATTAACTCACTTTGGCTTTTAGCCAAGTAAGTAAGCAAATGGATGTTGTTTTCCCTTTTGTAAAATAGGGATCGAATGTTATGCAAATAACCAAAATGATTTACACTGATTAAGATCATTGGATTTATCACATAAAAACTGCAGCTTTTGGTTTCTGATTTGGGGTTGCTTTTAAACATAAATTGTTGAACATGATGTTTTGTTAAATATGGTGCTTCAATTGTTAAACAGGATATTTTGTGGTAAGTTCATTGGTTGTATTCTAATCACCACGAACAGAAATGACTTCCATATTAATCTGATTAAAATTAACCTGCTTAAGAGATAAAGTATAACTCATATTCTTAAAGAAGGGTCTAAAGTCACATTTAACATGCTGATTTCAGTTTGACAAGTACTGGAACAAAACCACTGCCTACCCCATGTCCTATGACCTGGCTATATACCACTCCAGGGCATGACAGCTTGCTCTCGTGCTTCCAGTCTGTGGCAATGTCCAGTTTGATCATCACAGTACCGCAAAACAGGAATTTGGGTGGCTCAGGCTTCTCGTTTTTGGAAATGTTCAACGCTGTGATGATAACCAGAGAAATAGTAATGGTAAGTTAGAAGGTCCCAGGTGTCCAAAGTGTAAATTGACTGGGTTATAGAATAATTAGGTTGTCCAACATTAGCTATGCACTGTTTGGTTCCCCAAACAGGTTGCACTTCCTAAACATCCAGAGAGGTTTAAAATGTTTTCCAATTTATTTTTAACTACAGTAGAATTTTAAATACAGTAAAATTCACTGTTCTATGAGTTCTGTGAGTTTTGACAAATACTTATTACCACCACCACCACAATCAAGACACAAAACCATTTTATCACCCCTCCAAAAATTCCCTTGTGCTGTGTCTCTGAACCCCAAACCTGCTCCCACCCTTAAAGTCTGGAAGCCACTAATATGTTTTTTATCATTATCATTCTCCAGAAGTCATATAAATGGAATACAGTGTGGAAAGTAGATTCCTTCCCCTTGTACAATGCACTAGAGATTTATCCTTGTTGTTGTATCAAAGGTTTATTCCTTCTAATTGCTATGTGTAATTCAATTCCATTATATGGAAGTATCACAGTTTGTTTATACATGTATATTCCCAGTTGAGAGACATTTAGGTAATTCCCAAGTTTGGATGATTATGAATAAAACTGCTATAACCATTCATATATACCTGTTTGTGTGGACATATGTTTTCAGTTTTTTCTTGGGTAAATTCCTAGGAGGGAGATACCTGGAAAGTTTTGAAAATATTCCTATATCCCCTTAGGTATGGGGCTTTGGAATATGTGCTTTTAAAACACTCTGCAAATATGACTTACGAGGGGGTAAGGAATGTCCTTTTGGGATGATGAAATGTATTTCACAAATAGATACAGGTAATGGTTGTACAACATTGTGAATGTACTAAATGCCATTGAACTGTACACTTTAAAATAGCTAATGATAAATTTCATGTTATATGAATTTTACCTCAATTTCAAAAAAAAAAAAAAAAAAAAATTGCTCCCCAGATGGTCTGATGGTTAGAAGCCCTGATTTGGAGAGGTTGATTCTGGGTGCGTTCCATGTTGAAGATGTCCGTACTTGTTCAAGGCTAGTCTCAGGAGATGCACTGGGTCTTGGGCCCAATTTTGAACTTGGGAATCTGTAACACACTAAATGTTCTTTAGAAAGTCTGGGGACTTTTAACAGTTTGTGGTGATTAGAAGGTAAGCCTATAGCTTTTGTGTCTTCTTTGAGATTGCTCCTGGTTTAGATGGACCCAGAGGTCATCAGAATGCTGCCCTGGTCTCGGCAGAGCTCCATGGGATCAGCATGGCGCTGGCACAGCTCCCCCTGCAGTGGAGAAGTGTGGCTAAGATCCTTTGTACCACAGCAGCACTGAGGACATCCCCTTCTTAGAGAGTGTTGAGACAGTCTACAGAATAATTTTGGATGCTTGCGAGGGGCTGGCTATCAATTCCCATCCCTCTGGGGATTTTACTTTCTACCACTAGAGATACAATTGCTTATTGCAACACTTGAATAAATCAAATCTGCAGTGGCACATGACATACCATAGAAGACCTAAAACTCATAACCCTGACTACACCAGAGTATGGCTAGGCATACAGATATGAGAAAATCTAGCCAGACAGGATTGTGAGGTTCAAAGGAGCATAGGACAATGAGATGAGAGACCATAGTTCTGGACTAATCTTTATCTTCAAAGACTGAAGTTGAGGCACAGAGAGAAGAGAGGCGAGAGTCTCTTGGGTCTCTATGGTCATCCACTCCCCTTTCAAATCTTCCTTCAGGCTCTGCTTCCCTAGACAACCCTGTATTGTTATGCTTCCTGTTTTCGCCTTTTCTGTATCATTTGAACTTCTGGCCACCTCTTAAGCCAGAGGATCCTCCTACGTGAACACCTTCTTCTTCTGGGGTTCTTGTGTTCCTAGCCGCTTTAAGGATGAGAAAGTAGCTGAAAGAAGAAAAGAATTGGGAGTTGAATTTCAGAGTTGAGTTGTGTACCTCTGAGTGTTCCTAAGCTGCCATGGTGGGTTGTGGGAAATCCTTCTGAAAGGCAGGCATCATGCCAAGCCCCATGCATCTCAGGGAGGACTGAAAAACCATAGTTTGGACTTCTTGTTACCAGCTCCAGAGGACCCTACCCTAGTGTCCCAGGGGAGTCTATTCTCTCCCTTTCACTTGCTCCCAGGAATGAAGCCTCTTCATATAGATTAGTCTCCATTTCATAGAATTTTTGATGTTTGTCTTCTCCACTTGCATGACTATGTTTGTCTTTTCCCCTTTAGGTTTCATGAGTTTATTGGTGAAAAGGAAGAAAGACAGACAGGATTGCATTTAAAACAGAAATGGAGGGATGCCCCATAGGAAGGGTATTGTGTATGATATGGGGGAGGGGAACGGAAAGATAAGGGAAGCAGGGGTGGAGTCACATGGAGGATGCAGTTTTGACCGGAAGCAGTGAAGAAGAGATCACTGATTGAACGTCCCACCATCCATCTAGACTGCATCTGAACACAAACAAAAAGAGGAAGCTAACAGCCCTACCACACATACCTCACGTTTCCCACCTTCCTTCCCCTGCTTTCTCAGACTGAGAGCATTTACTACAGACTTAGCCATGGGGATAAAAGACAAACAAGCAAACAAGTCTCTTCCTGGACTTCTTCTCCCAGAACTTGGTGCTGTTGCAGACTCTCAGGGTAGAGTGCTCTGTGGCTGTCTCCCAGCAAGACTTTATGTACAAGGCCACTTTGTTTTCCTCAACCTTACTTTTCCTGTATCCTCTCCTCCCTTTAGAGCTAGTGTGCAATTGGACTTAAGATGTAGTGAATGGTAGCGCTTAACATGTTCGCCCTCTCTCTGCTTCCAGGTGAAGTTTTATTCTCTCCTACTACTACCTGAGGAAATGTGAGCGGCAGGAGTATGAGGAAACATAATAAAGCTCTTGGTAGAAATGTGGTTTTGGTGGGGGGAACATTTAGATGTTCCATCCATTTATCCATCCAATAGGTAATTATGGAACCCTTCCATGTACATGCTTCTTGCCATATGATCTACTGTTCTATGTGCTGGGAAAGAGAGGGGAAGAGACAAAGATAAAGAAATTAACTGCTTAAAGCCAGTTATTGTCTGGGATTTATCATCTGAGAGAGAATTTGAAAATCTTGGCTGCCATACACAATGATGATCCCTAAAGAAAACAATATAACTGCTTCACAGACTATAAGGGAGACCAAGAAAGCACATAATGACATCTTGGCAAACTGTATCTCAGGGCACATTTCCCACAAGGCTGTGGTTCTCTAGTCTGCATCCCCCTTGGTTGTAATAGTGGCTAGCAGGCATGTTCTGTCATTAGTAACAACTCTCTTCGTGGGATAGTGGTGTAATTGTGGACAGAAGTTCATGCTGAGTTCTATTTATAGTTCTGATGACTCATTACCATGTTACCTTAGCAAAGCCTAGCCCCAGAGCCAGCCTTCTATTAACTTAGTGAAAAACATTCTTACTGGAGTATTCTAATAAAATTAAAAGCAACTTGTCTGTAAAATACTCCTAGCAATTTGCACGTCAGCCTTTTAATTGGGGTGATATTAAACACACTCAGTATTGCATCCTACAATTATCAAAGGTACATGCATGTCCCAGTGCTTTCCAACATGTAGATTTTCTGTTTAGGAAAAAAAGAATTTACTGCTAGTCTTCCGACGAGCTTAACCAGAAGTCAATCTGGAAAATATATCAACCAGCCTTCAAAAGTATTTCCGTTCCCGGAAGTCTTCACACCCTCCGTGACTATGCCCTTTGTGACATTTCCACACATGTGACCTTCACAGTCACTACTTTGATTCCAATAGAGAAGTTGTGGTCGGGTAAGTCTGAGTTTTGTAGAGATGTTAAGGTAAGACTTTGAAGCCATTGTATTTTGATCACCTCAGTCTGAAAAACAATCTCTGTGGTTAAGCACGTTAAATCCCCCCTGTGCTGTCACAGCAGCCTTACTATGAAGGCTAGAGGGTGAATGGAAGATAACTTAGACCAGCGAGCTCTCACTGAAATGAGTTCAAAGGAGTTACTCATCTTCTATGCACTTTGGCAGAACCTCATAATCAGATATTATTCTATGCTTTGTTAAAAACGCGGCGTGTAACAGACTACGAAAACCAAGTGCTAGGAAGGATTTGAAGCAACAGGAACTCTCATACATTGCAAAGTGGAGCAGCCACTTTAAAAAAGAATTTGGCAGTTTCTTATCAAGTTAAGCATACACTTAACGTATAACACAACATCTCACTCCTAGGAATTTACCCAAGAGAAATGAAAACACACATCCCTGGCAGGGAACGTTGCATGTACTGGAAACAGAACATTCAGGCAGAGGAAACAGTATTATAGAGTACTGAGGGCTGGGGGGATGCAAACATGAGGCTGGAGGCAGCTGGTGCTGGGCTTTGTGGGCCATGGTAGCCATTTTGGTCTTTATTCTGACACTGATGAGGCTATTAAAATGTGCTAAGCAAGAGGGTGACATAATCTACTTATTTATTTATAGATATGTCTTTTTAAAATATCAGTCAACGGGAGAAAGACAGTTATGACTTTGGGGGAGGCTGTTGAATTGTCTGGGAGAATTCATACTGGGCCTTGGGTTGGGATTATGGCCTGGAGACGTTCTCTTTATCCCCCAAAACCCCCGAAATGGTTTTCACTGATGCCTTTTATATAATCATATTTCTAATAGAAACAAGAATGACAGATTGCTTCTTTTAAAATGTATTACAAGTACTCAATATGTAAAAGAATTTATGTAACATTAAGGTAAATTAGACAACATAAGTAAAAGTATGCAAAGTCATCTCCTTATTTCAGAACTAGAACATAATCATTATGCAAACCTTCTTTAAACAAGACTCTGGGTTCACTTTTAAAAGGGATTGAAAATTCTCCTTGGATTACAATGATATCAGGACTTTCTAACAATTAGAGCTTTTAAGCAATAGAAGAGGCTACCTCAGGAGGCCACGGGAGGCCCAGCTGCAGTCCATAAGAGGGGAGGGGAACAATTCCCAGGAGGCGAAGAAGATTGGATAGATGACTGCAAAGGTGCCAGTCCTTCAGTCCTCTGCCATAATGCAACAAAGAGAATAAACCACAGGTTTCCCCACTATCTGAAAGCAGACAATTCCCATGAAACCTTTCCTAAGTTGAAGTGGTACAAAGCCAACTTCTGAAAAGCAGGAGATATCTGCTAAGAGCAAACTTTAAAGGGGTATTTAAAAACCTGGAGTGTTCATGAGACCATGTCAAAGATGGTAATACTGTAATTTGAAAACAAGATAAACTAAGAAGGGTATATTAAATTATTACTGATAAGTTAATGTCTTTAGGGCCAGAAAAGTTAAAGGATAGTAAATTCTGCTTGGGGTATAAAAAAATATTGAAATTAAAATAATGCTGTGATACAGAAAAAAAGGAGATCCGGAGTGTTGGTTTCTTAAAATTAAATGTGGAATTGTAGCTACTTTTTTTGTTAAGTCCTTTAATTTTTGGAACAAATAAGTTGGAGCCATGTGCATACATATATATTTACATATAAAGCAATATAAGTAGCCGAAGTCTTTTTAAGTTCTTGAGCCCCAGAAGAAGTGGGTTAGGAGCAGGATGAGAGATTAGATAGAGTTTTTGAATACAAGGAAACAATTGCAACAACTCTATTTTCTATTCTATAGCAAGGGTTGGCAGAGTGCTGCATTTTTTTTTTTTTTTATGACCCATGCGCTAAGAATGGTTTTTGCATTTTGTCTGATTGGTTGAACTTTTAAATTTGAGAAAAGTGCAGATTCACATGCAGTTATAAGAATACAGGAAAAATAATTAGATCAACTGAATTCATTAAAATTAAAAATGTTTGTGTATCAAAGGACTCTATCAAGAGAGAGAAAAGGCAACCCACAGAATTGGAGAAAATATTTGCAAATTATGTATATGATAAGGGAACAATATCCAGAATATATAAAAAAATTCTTACAATTTAACAACCAAAAAAACCCAAGTGACCCTATTTAAACATGGGCAAAGGACTTGAACAGACATTTCTCCAAAGAAGATATAAAAAATGGCCAATAAGCATTTGAAAAGATGATCAATATCAATAATCATTAGAGAAATGCAAATCAAAACAATGAGATACCATTTCACATTTGTTAGGATGGCTACTAAAACTAAGGAAAATTTAAGGAAAAAATCAGAAAATAATAAATATTGTTAAGGATGTGGAGAAATTGGAACTGTTGTACACTACTGGTAGAAATGTAGAAATGTAGAATAGTATAGCTGCTATGGAAAACATTATGGTGGCTCTTCAAAAAATTAACAATAGAATTACTCTATGATCTAGTGTCACTTCTAGGTATATATACAAAATAATTAAGAGCATGAACTTGAACATATATTTGTACTCTTATGTTCATAGTAGCATTATTCACAATAGCCAAAACAACTCAAACATCCATCAATGGATAAAAAGATAAACAAAATGTGGTATATGCATATAATGAAATATTATTCAGCCTTAAAAAGGAATGGAATTCTGATATATGCTACATCATGGATGAACCACACTATGCTAAGTGAAATAAACCAGACACAAAATAACAAATATTGTATGATTCCACTTATATGAGTACTCAGAATAGTCAAATTCATAGATACTGAAAATGGCTATGGAAAGTGGGGAATGAGTCATTTTTCAATGGATACAGAGTTTCATTTTTGAATGATGGAGTTCTGGACACGGATAATGGTGAAGGTTGTACAACACTGTAATGTACTTAACGCTACTAAATTGTAACTTAAAAATGGTTAAAGTGATACATTTTTTAATGTATACTTTAACACAATAAAAAAAAGGAATACAGAGAAATCTCATGTACTCTGACTTTCTCCCAATGGTAACATCTTACAAAACAATGCACAACCAGGAAATTGACATTGATATAATCCACTGGTCTTGTTCAGATTTCCCCAATTTTACATGTACCTATTTTGAGTTTTTTATATTTTTAAATGATTGAAAACAATCAAAAGAATAATATTTATGACACATGAAAATTATATAAAATTCAGATATCAGCATCCGTAAATAAAGTTTCATTGGGACATAGCCACACTCATTCATTTATGTGATATCTATGTCTACTTTTATGCTATCATGGCAGAGTTAGAAGTTGAGATAGGGACATATGACCTAAAAAATATAAAATATTTACTACCTGGTCCTTTAGTGAAAAAGTTTACTGACCTCTTATTCTAGAGTACAGTCAGCTGCCCCATGCCCCCAAAGATAGTGAGTATAAAATAATTTAGGGGAAACTACTGTATAATATGCATAATTTTAGGCAAATGAATCATAATGGAAATGGTAAATTGTCAAGGGTGGTATTTATAAAGCTTAAAACTTAAGTTGGTGCTACTTGGCCAAGCTGAGAACCTTAATTGACATAGTTTTGATACAAGTAACAGAAAACACAACTGACTGTAGTTTAAATAATAGGGAAATTGTATTGCCTTTCACTACAATTTTAGAAGTAAGAGGGTTTCAGTGTTGATTAATTCAGTGGCTCAAAGATGTAATCAAGCACCCTGGTTCTTTCCACTTTTCTGCTCTGCCATCCTCAGCTTGTTCACAGGCTCACCTCTTCATATCCTCAACATGGCTGCCATAGTTTATCCTGCACTAAGTTTGGAAGAAGGGAAGAAGCATATCCCTTCCTTGTGTTTCATTGTAAGAATGATAAAGACTCTTCCAGAAGTCCCCTACCAGGCTTTCTTCCTGAGTTGCTTCAAAAGCCTATGCTAGCCTTGGTGAAAGGAATAGAATACCATGGTCAGACTCATCAGGATTCATCACTGGAATAGGGAAGAACCCAATGTTTCTGAAACACATGATCACTTAAAACTTGAACAAAACTGGGATTTTGTTAGCAAAGAAAAATGTGGGCCAATGAACATTGGGAGGCAACAGATAGTGTCTGCCATGTTTGCAATTTGGATGTCTGCAACCTCAGTTGTGGAGTGTTTGAACCAGGAAGTGGGCTTTCACCAGACACTGAATCTGCCAGAATTCTGAGCTTGGACTTTCCAGGCTCCAGAACTGTGAGAAACAAATTTCTGTTGTTTATGAGCTGCCCAGTCTATGGGCCTCTGTTATGGCAATCTGAGCTGACTCAGAAACCATTCAATATCTCCTCCCATCTGAGTCTTTTGAATGTTGATCTTCCTGTCTTAGGTGACATAACTCAGTGGTAGTCATCTCAATTTGTAGGTGGAAATTAGACTCGTAGCTCAATCTGGTTCATACAGAAACTCAAATTTACCCACAGCCAACCCATCCCCTCTTTTTAGGAATAGGAAAAAAAGTCTGAGAAAAGTGTCTCTGATTGAAATAGAGAAAAAAACATCAGTGATATCAATGAGAGGGATTCTAGGAGACTAAAGTTAGAGGGGTGGGGAATTCTACAGGAGGGCAGTCTGGGGATTGAAAACTTACATGATAGAGGCATTTGGAGCAAAAGGACATTAGAATTAGAGATTTGGGGTAATGGTGAGTACCTCCTCTTTACATTCTGTTCTCTCTCTGACCTGAATCTGAAATCCTGAGTGATTAAAAGTTTGAGATGGGGGCTATTAAATTCAGACTAGGCCAAAGGAAGACTGTCCTGACCAGAGTTAACCACCTCTCCCTGCTAAGCAACAGCTTTCCCCACCTTCAAGCCACCCTGGCACATCAGTCCTTACCTGCTTCTTCTAGGAGGCCTAGCCTGCCCCCAGTGATAGCTCAAGGTCCAGGGAGATTGGGCCTCTCCCCTCGATGGTCAGGAGGCTAAATTATTTGTAATACCATTTTTAGGGCCAGAGTGCGTCACACTCTCAGACTCTTGAGAACCTTTTCTGAGTGCATTTCATCAATATCCTGAGTACAATCCGTATCTTCGTAAGTACTCTCAGAGCATCAGGACCTTATCAGGAATAGGGGTGGGGAGAAATAGAGGGTGGGGTAAATTCTGAGTGTGGGCAAAGATGGATTAGAAGTAGGTACCACCATTAGTGTTCCCTGAGGTTACGTGACAAATGCTGGGGTGATGTGAAAGGCACATTGACACTCTTGGTGAGCAAGCAGAAGTATGAGTACAAAGGAGGAAATGGAAAGGAACAAGAAGGATGCTTAATATCTTAATTCTCTTCCTTCAAAAAATCCATACACCAATGATAAAACTATAACCAGAATGCTTTGGAAAGAATGTTGAATTACTTTATATCCCTACTCTCTTGAGAAAGGATATATAAAATGCAACAGTATAACATGAATAATAATTTGAGGGGCGGACGGGTGGCTCAGTGGGTTAGAGAGTGAGTTCTGGGCAACAGGGTTGCCAGTTCGATTCCCACATGGGCCAGCGAGCTCCGCCCTCCACAACGAGATTGAAGACAATGAGCTGCCACTGAGCTGCCACTGAGCTCCTAGGTGGCCAGATGGCTCAGTTGGTTGGAGCGCGTCCTCTCAACCACAAGGTTGCTGGTTCGACTCCCCCAAGGAATGGTGGGCTGCGCCCCCTGCAACAAAGATTGAACAATGGCAACTGGACTTGGAGCTGAGCTGCGCCCTCCACAACTAAGATTGAAAGGACAACAACTTGATTTGGAGCTGATGGGTCCTGGGAAAAACACACTGTTCCCCAATAAAGTCCTCTTCCCCTTCCCCAATAAAATCTTTAAAAATAATAATTTGAAATAAAGGAAGAAATACAACACAAAACAGAACCAAGAAGGTGACTACAAAAGCACACCATAATTACTAGGAATGACCCTGCTGCAAATTTAACTTTAGGCTTACCAGCAACCAACTCAAAATGGAGAGTGGCGCTGATTATACAAGTCACATAGTTGACAAGATAAAAAGGCCAGTGGCCCATAATAAATCAATCATTCTTGGTACTAAGACCAGAAAAATTCCTTAGAGCGTCTCCTGGAATAGGATGGTGTGAAATCCTAAACAATGTGCTCAGCTCAATCCTTATAGGAGAGCCAATGATAAGTCCTTTCTAACAGCATCCTTCAGTACAACAAATCTTGCTCAGGTTAATGTGCTGGTTTCTTTGAAATATCAGTGTGTGTACATAATTTTGAAGAGTCACAAACATATTGTCAGTTTAGGACATTTTAATGTTTCAGTGAGGAAAAACCATAATAGTCCATTTTCTAGAAGGAGAAAGTCCTGCCAGAGCCTATTCCCTTTCTCTCTCTGTCTCTCTGTCTCTCTGTCTCTCTGTCTCTCTGTCTCTCTGTCCCTCCCTCCCTCCCTCCCTCCCTCCCTCCCTCCCTCCCTGCCTCATTTCTTTAAATTCTCAGTCTATTCTATGGCTTGGCTAAATAAAAAAAAGGTTATGCTATAATAACTGTTTTTAAAGTTAAAAAGGAGCAATCAATTAAGGAAACTAGGCAATAAATTATAATGAAAAATGATTCATTTTTATACAGTAGTGGAGCCAGATTGAGCGGGTCCTGAAACTTATACAATTTGAGGCTGTAGGGGTTCAGAACGAGTCACCCCAAGATGTGCCTCTGGTATGTGGATTATTTTGAGCTAAAGGCAACTGAGACCCTGTGGGTTCAAGTGAAACTTCTGTCCCACTTAACTACCTAGAAGAATTTAAACTAGGGGCTTTGCCCATAATAAGAGTTATCACAGAAATAACTTTTTTTGACTTATCTATATGGCAGGGCAAACTACTAATTACTGATGTGTTCTTCTTATGGTCTTGCAATGACTCTTTGAAACCCCAAGGCACCTTGCCTCATCCTTACCTCAGAATGCCATGTATACCTCATTTTAACTTTCTGTCCCTGAATTTCTCATGCATTTGGGGTCTCTGACTCTCTCATGTATGTGGGGTTCCCATGTGTATGTATGTATGCAATTTAATTTGGTTATTTTCTCTTGTTAATCTGTCTCATGTAGACTTAATTATTAAATCAGCTGAAAGAACCTAGGAGGGTAAAGTTTCTTCCTCTCCCACAGGCACTCTTTTTAAGGAAAATAATACGAAATTATGAATATCAAAATTGTATGAAAATATATGGAAAGAGAAAATAAATCACAGCAAATTACTGTATCCATGGAGGTTTGAGTCTTTTTCCTTTGAGATTAGTGAGTTCAGCAGAAATGCTTACACAGAAACGTTTTCTGATTACATCCTGCCCTCCTTCCTTTTCCTAACAGCAACTAACCGCCAGCACTCACAGGGACCTGGGCAACTGAAGGGCCCTGCAGTTTAATCTTCATTAATTCATGGCTTTACAGAAAATCTTCTCAGTTCCCATCACTAAGTCCATCATCTTTTCCTAGAAGATGAAGCTTTTCCTTTCTTCTGGTAATGCAAATTTTGAACTGTTATTGATAAGACCCCCCCAAAAAATCAATGCTTTTATTTCTTTGAAAAAAAAAAAAAACATGCCATATCCACTTGGAAGAAATAATAGCTCCTAGTATTGTTCTTTTTAAAGCAATCATTTGCCCTCACTCACATGTTGGGCTCTAAATATGGGTATCCTTGGCTGTTACACAAGAGGATTTCCAAAGAAGTGACTTGGAGCCAAATAAAAATGTGAAATCTGTTGTGCTCTTTGGGCAAACAGCAGGAAGTTGAGAAAGTCAGATACCTCAATGTATTTTTTGTACATTTTGTCCTCTATTCAAATCAATTTTAATTTTATGTTTTCAAGTTGCCACTGATGAGGTGTGAGAATTTTGACCTCAACTTCGTCACTAATGAATTTGAAAGTGGAAAAACCAGATGGAAAAACAATCTCCAATATGAAAAGTGAAAAGTAAAATCTACTTCTATAAAAATGTTGCTTATAACTCAGGGCAAAATTAGAATTATTTAAAAATGAAACCTCAAGCACACAGGTTTTGTGGAGTATTTCCTCTTTGCTTCTTGTAATTTTACTCCGGGTTTTAAGCAGTGTTAGCATATTTGCCACACAATAGATTTCCTGTAGTAGGAGGAAAGAGTCTTAGGTTGAATTTATCTGAAAGAAGGCAAAGCTCTCTGATGACTAACAGAAAATGTGAAGTGGTCAGATTTCTAAAAAGTCAACAATTGGTTTAACACAGGAAGATTCCCCTGCACACCATGGTGCCTTGGGGTAACTGAGCTCCTGGCAGGCAGCTCTTCATGGCAGTGATTCCCTCCAAGTCCCTGGAAGATGGTGTGTGTGATGGGAAACTAGGGGAGTGTGAGTGCCCAGGGGGACGCAGGGCTCTGAGCCAAGACTAGAAAGCAAAGTCTGGGATTCTCAGGGCTGATTAGTTAACTTCCTGGCCCATGGGTCTCTGGAGAAATTGGGGAAGCCTTTTAGAATTGACATTTTGCTTAGGAAGCCGTGTTGCTGTCCATGAGAACACATCAAGCTGATACACAAATGTGTTTTATAGGAAACTGCGTGGTGGAAAGGAATAGAAAAGGATGCATAAGAAAAAAAGAAAGGAAAGAAAGCAAATACAAGCTCAAGCCCAAATTATGGAGAAGAAACACTGACAGATTGTTTTGAAGCATTCAACTACAATAAACTCTCAGTAACTCAGAATAGTGTTGAAGAGGTCTGATCTGGATAAAAAACTATACATTAATTTTTTTTAAAGTAAATAAATTTATTATTTTAAGGCATGTTCCTTAATAGTTAAATAGTCGAGGAAAGAAGTATAAATCCTCCTGGGATTGTTTAAATAGCTAATGGGAAGAAAATTGTAATTGAGTCAATTATTGTTCTTATAATAGATGCTGCTAAAATTAAATACCTACAAACAGTTTGCTTCCTTCCGAAGGCTAACCATGATTTCGGCATGGTTTACAAATCTTATTTTTTAAAATATTGCTTTGACAGATTTTGACTATTTATTGAAGTTATTCTGTACTCTTTCTTTTTAGCAAGGTGAGAAAAAAATGTGGTCATATTCTATGTGGAATACATTAGTTTATTGTAGCAATAATATAACAACGGTTCCCATTTATTTGGTATTTACTATGTATCAGGCTTCATACTGATCTCTTTTTATATATGCCTCTTGAGAGTACATGTGTTTTGAATTGGTAATCACTACCCACACATACACACACACACAAAAAAAAAAAAAATTAAAAGAAATAAAAGGGCATAGAGGTGTACATAAAGTACGTCTTCCTTCCATTCTCGTTCCCTCATCTTTTCCCCCAGAATCCATAACAGCTCACCAATCCCTTAATGTTTGCCTGCCAAGATATTGTGTTGAGCATTTAAAGTACATTATCTCGTTTAATCCTCACTATAACCCTATGTGGTGTGTATGTGTGTTGGGGAGAAACTTTCCTCTACCTTTCTAGGTTCTGCCAGCTGGTTTAATAATCAAATTGATATGAGATAGATTAACAAGAGAAAATTTCCAAATTTAATTATATATGTACATACAGGAACCCCAAATACACAAGAGGCTCAGAGACAGAAAGTTAAAATGAGGTTGTCGTGCAGGGAGGCCTGCGGGGTCTCTGCTCCCGCTCCCCACATAACGCAGGATATGGTGAGGCCAAAAAGGAACACCCATGGAGCCATAGATGGGGGAGTCATACCACTATATTCTCTCTGGCGGCATCCGCCTCTCTGCAATCCGCTCTTGTTAGCTCAGCCACCATCTTCTTGCTAGCCCCCATTTTTCTTCTCTGCTAGCCTAGCCACAGCAGTTATATTAGTGGCCAATGGCTCACTGGTTACAGCTGACGGCCAACTAGCCACAGCTGATGGCCATCCAATCACAGTTGATGGCCATTTACTACCTGAGCCAGCACCTGTCTATGTGAGGCCGAGAGCCTGGAAACTGCTTTCTGGGGCTCAGTCCCCACAGAGGTATATATGGCATGCTGAGCTATGGATGAGGTAAGATGCATTAGGGCTTTGGAGAGGAGGAAGGTCATTAGCAGGATGATAAGAAGAATAGATGTTTAGAAATATGATGTTTGTCCTGCCTTATGCATAGGTCATAAAAAAATTACCTCTGGTAATAAATTTCATTATGAGAAAGGTCTTTAATTTGTATTCTTTAAAGGAGAGGTAAAAGTTTCTTATGAGCCCACAGGGTCTTGATTGCTTCAGCTCAAAATAATTCATGTACCAAAGTGGTACATCTTAGGGAGGCCTGCTCAGAACACTTTCATAATACTTACTACAACCCTTTGTGGTAACCACTATTATTGTCTTTATTAATAGATAAGGGAACTGCAGCACAAAGCATACTTGCCAAAATCACAAGAAATAGGAGAACCTGGATCACAATTCACATCTGTTTCATCATTGGTGTACTTCCTTCCCATTCTCTTCATTTAGTTTAGATGGACTCAAAGACTGGATGCTACTCTCTTTTCCCCCCCATCTGCTTGTCTAAATCTTACCCACCCTTCAGGGCCCTGCTCAGTATAATAATAATAAATAGCATTTATTGAGTGCTTGCTATATGCCAGGCACTTACATACACCTTCTTATTTAATCCTCACAGCAGCCCTAGGAAGTATGTGCTATTATTATCCTCATTTAACAGAAGTGAAACAAAGACTTAGAAAGTCACACAGCTAGTAAGTGGCAGAGGCAAAACTCAGACCGGATGGTCTGATCTGAGGTCCTTGCCTCCCAGCTCAGACCTGCCCACCCCAATAGTGATTTCATTCTTCTCAGGAGAGCCTTAACACTTTTCATCACAAACCAAGATGATACCTGCTTGCAAATTGTCCTGCATTGTTTGTTCTTTGGTAATTCAGCATCCTAGATTCTTCTTTTTCAACTTTGCTGTCTGCTCCTGGAGAGCAAAGACTGTTTGTAAGTCTTGGTCATAATGCTTAGCAAATGTCTGGCCAACAGGAAGTATTCAATAAATAATTGGCTTATTATAAAAAAACAAAACAAAACAAACAAAACATTTTAGCTCCAGGTGAGCAGTTGTAGAAATCCTAATGAGACCTTACAATATAAAACAAGAAAATGGACTAATGAAAATTGAACTCTTTAAACTTCTGTCTGGAATGATGTATTCAGGATATTTAACTTTTGAAAAATCAAATATATGTGCGCTAGAAAAAGTGAGAGAGGAAAAAGGGCAATTTAGATATCCTGTTTCCCTGAAAATAAGACCTAGCTAGGCAATCAGCTCTAATGTGTATTTTGGAGCAAAAATTAATATAAGACCCGGTATTATATTATATATTGTACTATATTATATTATATTACATTACATTACATTGCGTTATATTAATATTATATATTATATTATATTATAGTAAAATAAGACTGGGTCTTATATTAATTTTTGCTCCAAAAGATGCATTAGAGCTGATTGTCCAGCTAGGCCTTATTTTCGGGGATACATGGTAGTGCTGCAATTCTGTCTGCCATAGCTCTCCCAGTTTGTGCCTTTGTGGGCATGCACTGGGAGGCTGGGACCTACCTTCCCTGGATGGGTCTCTATTCCAAAGGCTTCTCAGACTGCTATGTACTTTCTCTCTGAATGTGGCTCAACTGCTTCAATATGCTGGCTATTTCTTTTTATTTTTTTTAACACAATTCAGGCTCTAAATTCAAGCAAACTATATATTACCTGGTGTTCAACTAAGGACATTGAACTAGGTTCAAATGCTCGAAGATAATTTGACTAGGTATCTTAGTTTAAAGGAAATTAAAGGTATTTTAACTGAAGCATAAACAGTTTTTACTTTTGGAGCCTAACCCCAATCTAAGAATTGATTACAAGGTACCTAAGGATAAAGGATGGTCCCTAAACCAGAAATGCTTCAGATCCTTTTGGTTCACATTCTAACATCAGACAAATAAACTTGAAAACTACTTTCACAGTGAAAAAAGATCGGTGTATGAAATGAAGTTGTTTTGTTTATTCTCGCTCCAGAAACAGTCTCAACTTGCAAACCCCTAATCACAGGTGGGCCTCTGTTTAAGAGAAAGACAGAGGCAACACACTCTTCAGTGGGTCACCAACTTGAAAGTAAAAGGGACTCCTGCGGGGTGGAAGATTGGGTTAGCAGTTCTCCAAATTTCTTCCCAAACCTCACACTCTGTGATAGCATTCCAACAGCCCTAAGGCTCTTGTGAAAAAGGTCTTCTGAATAATTTATGACCTCTTATTTCCTTTAACCAAACACATTGGATGCTCTCCAGAAGGCTGACTTCTATTCCTTTTGGAAACAATAGGCTGCTAGATCATCAACGCCACCACAGGTCCTTTTGCTGGGCTGTGGGGACCACTGCCTGGACCTGCAAGGACATATTTAGCTGATTCTGGAGTCGCCCCAATTACTTACTGCTCATGTCTGCCTCTTGTTTAGGTCAGTGTACAACAAGGAGTAGGTTAGTTAAACTTAATAAGGATTACGTTAACTGAGAGTCCCAGAAAAACAACTTGTTTTCTAAGTGATGTAAGGTCCAGCAGCACCACCCCCACCCACCCTCTTGCCCCAGACTGATGGTCTATCTCTGGGCAGAAAATCATTCACATTGGCTGCTCCTGCTGGAAAGAAAGAAAAAAGACGTTTCCATTGATTTGACTGAGAAATGTGAGGGATTTGGTCAATAATCTCTGCCATAAGGTCAATAGGAAATCGTCTTGGCCTTGGCGAGATGCTGCAGCAAACCGGCCAGCAAGAGCAGGAACTACTTTTCATTTCAGAGGGAGGGGAAGAGTGGGCGGTCAGGCCGGGAGAAAGTGGGGTTGGTAGGGAGCTTTGGAACAGCTGTGTGTTTAGATCAGCGGCCCTGGGCCAAGGGCAGAGAATATGAAAATTCCAGGCACAGGGAGGATTCTTAAAAGTGTAAATTCCTCTTTAAGCCAAGAGAGGAGTGGAGGAGTGAAGTCATGGCAAAGGGGTGCAGGCGGCTAGGAACCCCGAGGGACAGTTTCCTGCAGCCTGATATGAAAATCTAATTGTTGACCTTGGCTCATTGGATTTCTACTTGTGGTTATTTTTTTAATGAAGAAAAAACTTTCCAGCAGCTACATTTCTAGTGGTGGAGTAAGTCCCATTTTATTGTTCCTGAGCATGGTAAAATGCTTGATCGGTAATGAAGGGGAGAAAAGAGAGGACTTTATACTTTTACACAAAATTCTCAATATAAGGGGTCAGCTGGAACGTTTTCATTTTCTGGCTCTTCCTCTTAGTAATTGTTTTCTTTTTCATTTTTGCCTTGATGCTCCCCTCCACACCCCTGCCTACCTGCCCCGCTTCCCTACTTTCATTTCAAGTGGCTGGCAAAATCAGAATGTTATTTGGTTTTGAAATAGTCACTGTGGAAGTTTATGAAAACTAACTTTTTCTCCAGAGGTTTTACTAAAGCATCCTTGAAGCCTCTCTTTTTGCAACAGCTTGGGGGGGGGGGGGGGAAGAGAGAGAGAGAGAGTTGGGGAGAGGGGTGCTGGTGGCAGGTGGGGTGACCTCTCAAGGACACTCCTCTTTGTCACCAAAACCTCTATCCCTAGAATTGGGGCAGAGGTCAAGGAATGGGAGAGGCTTCTCTGTTTTCTCCTCAAGACCCAGTGGGAGGCCTGGCCACTTGGGCAAATAACTTGGCCACTGCTTTGCTTTGTGGTTGATTTGGAAAGCAGATTGCTAAGAACAGCAAGGAAAGCCAGAAGCTTGGAAACTTCTTTTAAGTGAGGACCGTCCTAATAATGCACACTCCGGGCTGGGGTCTGGATCCCCTGGCACGCAGAGGTGCCTGCAACCTTTTGGTTTCAGCTGTGTGAGGTGGCATTCCGCTTTCTGTGTATAGCCCCAGTGGGAAGTGGGGCCTGGGAGTCTGAAACAGCTTCAGCTTTCTGGGAGTGTATTAGGAAGCCAGCTCGCTAAATAACAGGAAACAATCTCTTGGGTTTTGAAGCAGATTAGTGCTTTATTGAAGCTAGTGAATACAGAAACGGGTCTAAAGAATCATAAAAGTGAGAGGGAGAAGGGGAGGGGGAGTGAAGGGGGAAAAGAGACTCTGCAAGTTCTGGAAAACCTGCAGTGTGGATTTTCGGCAGTTGCTTGTGTCCGTGTAGGAGTGGATTGCAATGGCCCTTTCTGGACTTCTCCCTTTAGGTTCTTTTTTCCTTCACCTTAACCGCTGCTTCTCTGAGATCAGCCCCTACTTCTTCAATAAGCCTTCCCCAGGGTTACCAGATCCTCTTGGGCTCCAGAAAACCCTCCCTTCTCTGTCCTTCCCCAACATTCTAGTGACTGAGGACACACTAGGCAGGTAACAATCACACTTATGATCTGAGATGGCACCCAGGATTTCTCAGCGGCTGTGGTGGTCCCCACCCTGCTCACTGGAGCTTGGCTAAGGTGTCTCCTGGATACAGGTGGTGTCTGGGAAGGAAACAGAATGATTGAATAAGCTTTGTTTTGTCTTGTTTTCTACTTGTAAGTGAAACAACAGGAAGAGAAAAATTTGTGAGCATTAAAGTTGGCATCTAGCTATCTATATTGACCTATCTACCTATGGATAAATCTATCTATGGATAGATATATTTTTTACTCTTATAAAATAGAAGAAAAATTCCAGTCTTAATCAGTCTTCTGTTGGGGAATTTTTTTTCTATTTTATAAAAGAAAGTAAAAACTACCAGAGAGAAACACCCCCAAATTCTTCCCACACACTTACCTGCAGACATGCTCATTCTTTCCTCCTTTGCTCTCCATCACAATTAAAGACATTGCTCATTGCCAAGGTCAGTTCTAAGGCTCTCTATTTCTCTTGCAGTCTGATAGACTGCTCTGTTGTAGGTCTCTTCTGTCTCCTGCTGCCCCACTTGCTACTGATTCCTTTCATCAGCCTTTAAACAAGCCCAAGTTTCCTCCACCCTAAAAAATAATACCCTCCCTTGCCTTCACATTCTTTTCCAATGTATTAACTATATTTTCATAATTCTGTACTCTTGGTGCTCTGGCATTTGAGGTCTTGTTGGCCAGAGAGGGACTGCTCCTCCCAGGGTTAGCTAATTCCTGGAGATATAAAACAACTCACCTAAGAGTATGTGTTTTTTTAAAATATGCAAACAATTCAGACACTATACCCCAGCCATGTCCTTTATGGGGCTCTCACAGGGCTCTTTTAGCTTCCTGCCTTACTCACCCCAGGGCCAGATAACACACAATTTGCGACAGCCCTTGTGTTCCAGAGCCGGCTGAAATTATTTTAACTAAATCCTAAACCGGGTTACCCTGCCTTGTTTTGCCTTCTTGTGAAAATTACAATAAAGTCTCCTGCCTTTTTTAGTCCCCCTTTCCCTCTGCTTCCCACCAGGCCCTGTGTGGCCTGGTGTGGCCTCCTCCTCTTGGGAGCTGTGACAAAAAGATAGTGACAAACTATCTTTTCAACGGCATTAGTCTCCTGATCTGTTGGCCTCACATTACTGGAATAATTATGAAACATACATTTTAAAACATCCACCCACTTTCTTATCTGGTTCCCTTTGGCTTCGGTCAAGTGTATTGAAACAGGTGTCTATACCCAATATCACCACTTCCTTAGCCTCCACTCTGAAATTTGCCTTGAAGTCTGGCTTCTGTCCCAGCATTCCTCTGATACTGCTCCTGCCAAAATCACTAACAACCTTGCTGCTAAATTTTAAGGCTGCTTTTCAGCATTCTCTGATTTGAGTTCAAAGTAGCACCTAATACTGCTGACCATTGTCTTTTTGAAACTGTCTTCCCTTGGCTTTAGTGGTATCCATCTTTTTCACCACAACTTCTTAGAATCCTTTGTGGGTTCCATTTCTGTGTATCTGTTCACCACAGAATCTATAAAAATTGAATCGCATACTTGTCATTTCCTTGTGGATAGCCTACCAGCAGTTTAGAATGGGAACATTTTAAATTGAGCCCATCATCTCCACCTCCAAGTCCATTTCCCCACTGTACAGTCATGCATTGCTTAATGATAGGGATATATCCTTAGCTATGTATCATTAGGGGATTTTGTGGTTGTGAGACTCTCAGAGAGTGCACTTACACAAATCTAGGTGGTCCTACTATACACCTAGGCTGTATGGTACAGCCTTTTGTTCTTAGGATACAAACCTGCACAGCGTGTTACTGCACTGAATACTGTGGCAAATGTAACACAATGATAAGTTTTTATGATCTAAACATAGAAAGGGTATAGTAGAAATACAGTAGGAAAGACAGAAATGATACACCTGTATAGGGCACTTACCATGAATGGAGTTTGCAGAACTGAAAGTTGCTCTGAGTTAGTCAGTGAGTAAGTGGTGAGTGAATGTGAAGGCCTTGGACGGTACTGTCCACTATTATAGACGATAAACACTGTCCCACAAGCCCGCCCCCTGCTTCCTTCTGACAGGGTCAGAAATAGAATATCAGAGCCGTCAATGCTGCTCCATGAACAGGGATGTGGGCTGGACTGTTGGAAATATTGAAGAGAAACTGGATGGGTAAGATGTAGATCCCCATAACAGTGACTGTCAGGAGGAAGTGAAAGGGGGCCTGAGAATCAGTGAGACATCAAGGTAAAGAGATAAAGGAACACAGGGGGTTGTCATGGCAATATGGTTTTGGCTATTACACATTACAGCACTGGTCAGATTAAGGAACTTTGTAGTCGTTAAAAAAAAGGTGTTTGACATAGAGAGGGACTCAATATTTTGACTTTGGGAATTTGTTTTTAGTTCCATTGACATAAAGGACTCTCTCTGGCATTGAATTGATAGAAGAAATAAAACTTACCTAATCTTTACATCTTTACAACCTGAAAATATTTCCAAAGTACAGGGACAGGCTGGCTCCACACCACCACAGAAAACCTTCACTAAAGTGGTAGTGGCTCTTAATACTTGTTAAGGTAACTGTTGTGGACATGTGTCCTTGTACAGGATCTTAGGTCCTCAACAAAGAATTTACAGCAGTTCACTCTGAAGATCGCCTAGCTGGATCTGGGAGGGCTGTAGTGCCCTCTGAATATTTAGTGCTGGGGGGACAGGTTCCTCTGTACTGAAACAAGTCAGTGGCTGACAGATTGCAATACAATCTGTGCACTCAAAGCTGAGGTGCTGTGAGTGAGAGGGAATCTACTGCCAAACCCCACAGACACTGGTCCTACCGAAGAAAAAAATTTTCTCCTGAACCACATAAGGCTTCTATTTCCTATAGGAAATTCAGCTCCATTACAGTCTTACGGGACCACTCTCATATATGTGGTCCACCATTGACCAAACTGTCATTATGTAGCACATGACTGTATTCCCTTTCTCAGTGAATGACACCATCATCCTTCTGGTTGTCCGAGTCAGAATCCTGATGTCATCCTTGGCTCCTCCTATGCCACATGTCCCATGTCCAGTCAGTCACCATGCCCCATCAATTTTACCTCTAATATTTCAAATCCATTTATTTGTTTCTATCCCCATTGCCCCTATGCTAGTTGGAGTTACTGCATCTCTTACCTGGTTAATGCAACAGTTCCTTAACTCCATTTTTGTCCCCTTTCTTCCATTCTTCACATTGCAGCCAGTGCTCTTTCCACACATTCACATCAGAGCATGCAACCCCCTTTCCTCACTTTATACCCCTTTAATTGTGCTCTGTCACCCTTAGGACAAAGTCCAGATTTCTCCACATGACCTTCAAGGACCTTCATCTTGTGCTCTTTGCGCACCTTTCTGGTCTCTTTTCTCACCATTGGTACCTCTACCCCATCATACTGAACAGTTTGCAGTATCCTAAACACGCTTTCTCATCTCCTAGCTTTCGTCTGTGAAGTTCCTGGGACTCTTCCTCTCTCCTCTTCCTGGATAACTCAAGTTCATTTCTTAGATCCCAGGTTTGAGATATGACTCCCTCGTTGAAGCATTTTCGGATTTTTAGGTGCTCCCAGAGCCCATAGAGTAGTACTTCCACCAGAAGTCTTACCACCCTCTATTTTCAGTTTCCATCTCCTTGTTTCCCTAACACTGATAAACACCTTGTGGACAGGACCATGTTGGGGTGACTGTACCATTCCCAACACCTTGCACAGTGCCAGCACAAACAGTTTTTGAATAAACGACTTTGACTCCAGCTAATGCTTGTGGGCAAGAGTGGTTCAGTGACATGGCCTGTCCTGAGAACACTAAAATTATTGTCCTCATGCTCCTTTCATCATCAAGAATAATACTCTTTGAGCACTTACTGTGTGTCATGCTATTTTCCAGGGGTAGGGAAAGAAGCCAAACCACTTCCTTATTTCATCCACTTAAATGATATTTAAATAAAGTCACTTTCATTTTTATTTTAGTAGTGATTTAAACTGAGATCATTCTTGTAGAGATTGGTGTATAAACAGCCCCAAGGACGAATCATTGGCTTTAAGCAACACTGACCACAGGCTGACAGACTTCCTGGTTATCCATGATGTATTTTGACCACATGCATGTAGCCATTCGTTAGATGCCTGGAAATGTTCTTGCCAAATTATCATCGCTTAAAAATGTACTTGTTTAGGGAATAGTTGTAAACCTATTGAGCTGGACCACATGTTTCCCATCTGTCATAATTAAGTGAATAATAAACTAATAAGCTATCTTTTGGTTCGCTTGTAGGGATGCAATTGCTAATATGTACTTGGAAAAAGGAGGTCATTGTGAGGCACGATGAGGTCATTATTGATGAGTTAGTAGCATTTTTGATGGCTTTCTGGAACAAATAGATGTTTACATGCCTGAGATTTTGAGCATATCTGACAGAGTTTGTAAATAATTATGTATCTTACATATCTGACTTGTGTAGTTGCCATCTCAAGTCGTTGTCCACATTTGTCATAGATCAATTTGTAAAGACCTAACAGGAATAGCCAGGCATCCCTGGATTAAGTTGTTCCATTTCATTTTCATAGAGACCATATTGTACCATTTAATGTTTCCTCAAATCACCATTCAGACTGGGGAGAAAAGGTGTTGTGCTAGTCCATTCACACTCCTATAACAAGTGCCATCCAGTGGATGGCTTATAACAGCAGAAATTTATTTCTCATAGTTCTGAAGGCTGGGAAGTTCAAGATCAAAGTGCTGGCCGTTTTGGTGCCTGGCGAGGGCCTGCTTTCTGGACCACAGATAGCTGTGTTCTCCCTTTGTCCTCACATGGTAGATGGAGCAAGGGAGCTCTCTAGAGTTTCTTTTAGAAGGCCACAAATCCCATTCATGAAGGCTCCACCCCTAAGACCTAATCAAATGCGACAGTATTAGTAGGGGGGACCTTTGGGAGGCGACTAGTGATTAGGTGAGGAGAGTGAAACCCTCATCAATAGGACTACTGCTCTTACACGAAATCCCACAGAACTGCCTAGCTCCTTCCACCATGTGAGCACACAGTGAGAGGTCTGCCGTCTGCAATCCAATAGAGAGCCCTCACCCAACCCTGCTGGCACCCTGATCTCAGACTTCTAGACGCCAGAACTGTAGGAAATAAATTTCTGTTTTTTATGAGTTACTTAGTCTGTGGTATTTTGTTATAGCAACCCAAATGGACTAAGATAAATGGATCTTGCCCAAGAGAACTTCCTAGAGTAGAGAAGGGATCCCAGTGAAAGGTGGGCAGCCAGAATCTCAGGGCTGGTGGGGAGACATAAGCTGCCGGCCAGAGGAGAGTTGTTCCTAGCAAGGGACATAGAGAGTGAGATAAACTTTAAGAAGTCCCATTCGAGAAAGAGGAAGCTATACCACAGCTAGCACCAGAAGGCAGAGTCCTGAGCACAATTCTATCAGCTTTGAAAGACTGCATCTTTGCTCCCTCCTCCCCTCTCGCCATGGGTCTGACCTTGAGGGGTCTAAAACATTTGCTAGGGAGTTGGAGAAAGGTGGACAAAGGAGGAGAAAAGCCACCGACACCCAGTTCTCCACTGCAGGCTTCTAAGTCTGAAGCCAGACTGAGCTGGAAGTTTAGATGACAATCAGGTTGAAGTTTTGATATTAAACTGCTCTGAACTTTTAAAATGACAGTCTGTACTTGGGCTGGAAAAGTTCTGGGACCTGCCTCAGTTTATCTAGTGCCTGGAAAAATGGTCTGTTTACTATGGGAGAGGTAGACAAAATTAAAATTGTTTCCATGTTCACATTCTGCTGAGACTTACTTCTTCAAAAAATGGATCACATATACATTTTGGAGTGTTTCATACAAATTATTCATCTTGATATTTTATGGCTTCTTTTTATGTGTATGTACATATCATATATTGCATATATATATATATATATATATATATAATCATAGACATTTACAGTTGGAAGGAGATTTAAAGATGTTCTAATCCAACATACTCATTTCACAGGAAAATTAAGTTTCATTAAGATCTCTTCCAATTCTAAAGTTCTATGATTTTACGGTATTGACAGGTAGTTATAAAGGATATTTAAATAAATCACTTTTCTCTTATGAGTATGAATTAGACTATCTTAAAACCAAGTGAAGTAACCTCTGGTGTTGGGAAGGCACTCAGGAAACTAGTTGGCTCATTCCTTCTGTAGGACACAAAGATGATTGCTTTTTTAAAAAAATTAGACTGGGGATCACCAGCCTAAATAACTGTAGAACTTGACCAAGAGCCAAACCTTTGGACAGAGAGTCCAAATATTGCCCTTGTTTTAGACAGAATCATTTCTATTCACCTTCAGAGAATGTTTGGGTCTTATCCTGTCCAGAGATTTAGGCTTGCAGGCTTCCAAGATGTCAGTCTTTCCACAGAACCTTGACTCTACATCCCTGAGCTTTTCTCCCCACCCCAATGACAGAGGCAAATCCAAAAGGATCTTTCAAAAACTTTTAGACAGGAAAACAGAGGAGCAGGCAATAACCACATTCCATTCATCTCCTCATTTCCTTCTGAGTTCTCCATTTAAATTACCAAATTGCCTCTCCCTGCCCTCTCATGAACCACTCATCATGTATATTATGGGAGGTGGGAAGAGAGGGATATCTTCTTTTGCAGCTTGGCAAGCATTCCATGGTTGATAGAGCACCCAAGATCTCAATCTCATTCCCCTTCTCTCCTTAGGCCTTCTGTGGTCTAGAGGTAGCAGCAGTGATTGAGTGGTTAAATATCAGAGTAAAGAGCCAATTGTCTGGAACTGTGAGTGTATCAGGGCCTTGGATACTCAGATAAACAGAGAGAAGTGAGGGATGTGTGCAACTTTCCCAGAGAAATTCCTTGGGTGATATGCCTGGATAGAACCTAGGAGTCCAGAGTCTCAATGACCTGGGAGACTAAAGGAGAAGGAGGCCTGAACACAAAGATCTCTGTGTCAGCCTCAGGGACCCCACGGCACAGTTTCAGTTGACCCTATTAGGAGACACAACTTGCACCAGCTCTGGGCTAACAACCCTCCTTGGCCTCCAAGAGTGTACAGTTCCCCTTGGCCCAGGTTGCTGGTCAGCAGGAATTCTGAAGAAGTGTTAGTAGCTCTACAGTAAAGCCAATAACCACTTTGTTGTTTTGCAGAGATTCTCTGATATATACATGCAGACCACAAGCAGCTTTCCCAGAAAAAAAGAAGAGATCTTAACAGCAAAAATCTACCACTGTAATAAACAACTCCTAAATCTCAGTGACGTAACACTAGAAAGGTTATTTCCTGAAAGTATTAAAGACCAATTGGGTCTTTGGTAATTGGACTCCGACTACTTCCATCTAGCAGTTCCATTATCTTCTACGGCCTCAGAGTTCTCTTCTGGGTCCTGTGCATCTCACTCCTGATGAGAGAATAGAGAGAGCGTGAATGACCCTCTGAAAAGTTTTAGGAGGTCGGTCACATGACACTTCCATTCAGAATCAGCCCATGCCTCACCCCACTGGGAGGGGCTGGGAAATGTAGTTTTACCACAGGTGACCGGTACTTGTGAGTGCAGCAGGTTGATGGCTTTGGGGGGAAGCAGTGTATGCAGAGACTTGTTAGGGAAAACCACAGGCCCAAAATGGTGTCACTTGGGCTAAAGCCCATGATATTGTTGATGTAAGAAATGTCTGGACCTGTAGAGAATTTTTATGAGTTTATTTGAGCCAAAATGACAACTGCCATGAAACAAAATCTCAACGGATTGAGAAAATGCTCCAGAGAATGGCAGTTTTGCAACTTATTTTTATACATTAGAATCATAGGAGACATAACGAGGGTTACACAAACTACATTGCTGGTAGATTAAGGGGGGGGCACAGGAGAAAGCATAGTGGGGATATCTCTGGGATTTGCTAAAAAGTGAAACAGAGAGATACATACTTCTTTTATATTGGTGAGTAGCAATATGATAGTTAATAATTAACATCTGCAGCACATAGAGATGGTATTGGGGAACAAGATAACAATGAGGGGTTCCATGGTCTTGTGCTCTGGGGCAGTGAGTGTACCCACAGGGGTCTGAAAATGAGATGATGCTGACATTTCAAAGGTATGTTATCTTAGATGTAAAAAGACGTTATCTAGATGTAGACAGGCTCACATTAGGTAAAGACTGACCTTTGTCAAGGAAGATACAGGCCTAGGATGAGGTTACTGCTGTGACCTGCTTTTAGTTAGGAATTTTTACATTCAGACCATCCTATGTGGTTACTTGTGGTCTCTGAGTTTGTAAGTTCTGCCATGTAGGCCTCCCCTGAGCCTGTCAGGTTTAGTATGTGGCCACAATACCAAAACTAGATTTAATTCCTAATTGCTGTTTCAACTTCTCTCAGAATCATAATCTTAGTCAACCAGTCTGGTTAACACCAATGAGGTAATCTGTCATATGTGCTCTTTCTATCCCCACTCCCTAGAAAGAGACAATCTGCATGATAAAAACCCTTCCCTCTTCCACCCCACAAAAGATGTCCTAGCCCCAAAATAATCCTTTCTTTTCTTTTGTTAATAGCTCCCCGGCCCCACCCTTCTTCCTATAAAAACCTTCCATTTTATACAAGCCCTGGGACTGCCCTTCTGGTTGCTGGATGGGAGGCTGCCCGACTGATGAATCAATCGCTTAATTAAGCCAATTAGAATTAGATATTCAAACTTACTCGGTTGAATTTTGTTTTTTCACAGATTACAAGCATAGGTTCTAGATACAGACTGTCTGGGCTGGGATCCTGGTCCTGCCAATAGTAGCTGTGTAACCTTTTTCCTTATAAAACAGGCATAACAATGGTACTTACCTTGTAGGATTGTTGTGAGGGTTAAACAAGATGACGCCTATAAGTTTTGAACGTAGAACAGTGGCCGCATGCAGTAAACACCTGAGGAACATTAACTGTTTATAATGGTTGGGAAGCACTTAGCCCAGGTCAGCAGAGGACGAAGGAAAACATTAGCTGCTATTGTTTCTCCTTCCTCTTATTTATGACTTCAACTAAAAACGTTATTGTCTACTGTTTGAGGTCCTCCACTGACTTCCATCTGCTTCTTCTCTTTCCTGTTGTCTTCGTGGCTGTCATTTTGGATGGCTGTTTCTGTTCTTGATTTTTAATTCCCCATCACGCACGCTCAGCCTGTAAAAGTCTCCTTTGTGTATGCCCCACCCTGTGGCCTCTGGTTCCCTCCCCACCAACAAATGCCTCTTGAAAAGTTCCTCTTAATGAAACCTTGTCATTATTGCCCATTTTAATGAATCTCTCTAAATTAAGTGGAGTGGTCGACTCTGGTTTTCTCCTTTTTCTGCCTTATATTGTATCAATTCTCAAGGGACATAAAACCCAGAGGAATCAGGGCTATTAGCGGCAGTAACACCAGGAATTGGGATTCAGATTTTATAGTTTCTGGGATACTAATGGTACAAAATCAGAGAAGAAACTCTGAGATAATTAAGTTTTTGTAATTGCATTACCTGTGTAAATGCAATATGAAGAATTTTGCTTGGCCTCCTCTTAATGAGTTTCATGAGAGGAGGCATCTTGTTTTATTCATAACTGTAGTTCCCTCACCTGTACACATAATGGGTGTTTACAACTCTTTTGCTTAAATAATTGATCCTTTCCTGGAGAAGGGAGACTTAGCAGCAGAAGGGAACTGGTAAATAAGAACAAGGGAACATTTATTAAAGACTGTAGTACTTAGTTTTTTCTGATATTCACCACCACTACTTTCTTATGAAATTTTAAATTAAAATACAGTCATTATTAACAAGTATTTTTCTTTGCATCAAAAGGGACACTAGCAATGTTGGAAGGGCTAATGTATTTTATAAAAACATGTGTCTTAGGATTTATATGGCCATTCTTCTTCATCACATTATTCATTTTCTCTTAAAAATTGTAAAGAGGACACATTCACCAGAATCAATTTAATTGAAAAGAGGCAATTACTCACACGTCAGTGAAATATGGAAGTAACAACAACAACAAAAAAATCAGAGCAAAGCATTTCATTCTGTTAAATTCATCCTAATTTTAAAATGGTCTGTAAAGTAAACTTTCAATTGTTGAAGATAAAGCATACTTGACAAGCATATTTACGTTTTGTTCTAAGCTTCTTTTCTCATAAGAACAAGCATTACAGTGAAAACAGCGAGAGACTGATTATTATTATTACTTTATGCTCAATGTCTGTGTGCACAGTTGGGTCTGTGCTGAATGTGGCCAATTCCAGATCATCAGGGAATTGCTTTGGAAGTTGACAGATCTTCCAGGACTCTTTCCTTTCTTTTCCCTCTTCCAGAGTTCATGAGCACACCCACAGGGTGGGTAAGTGGTTAAAAGAAATGGGAACATGGAAATTACCTTGTTTTGCTTCTTGTGAGCAGTTGTGTTAAGTTTTGGGTAGAGAGAGAAAGTAATGGGTAATCCATTAAAACACGGTGCCTTAGGAGTAAATGCCTCTCTACTTTCTGCTGGGGTAATTACCATAAAGGGAAAGAGCTGGAAAGTACTCCTGTCCCTCCACCCTAAGAAATTCTAATTGTGCTGCTGGGTTGGGCTGAGAATGGCCCTGACTGGGCATGGGACTGACAAATGAAAGGATAGGCTTTAACGTTCTCCCCATTCTCTTTCCCAGTTCTCAGAGTGGAAGCAGTTGTCTCTCCTTTCCCAAATAGATCTACTGAAGAAATGAGGTCAAATTAGCATGAAGTATCATTTTGAGAAAGAAATAGTCAGTGATGTACACACTTTTGAGACTGGGGCAGCTTTGTCAAATGTTATGATTTCGTTTTTGCCTAACTGGTAAGGTTACCACTTTATAGATCCAAATTTCTTCGTATTCTGACCTTGTAGCTATATCAGCTACAAAAAGACTGGCTTTGCATTTCAGAATCTTGAAGAGGTGCAATGTTAATACTCTGGATTATCACTTCAATTTTTATTTAGATTTGTTCCTGTCTAGAATCATTTTCTTTTCTTTTCTTTTCTTTTCTTTTCTTTTCTTTTCTTTTCTTTTTTCTTTTTTTTTTTCTTTTCTTTTTAGGCTCCGAGACTCTATAACTTAGAATGGAAGAATAATAGTACAGAAACTATTTTGATACTCAATATTTGGTTTTATTAAGAAATAACTTTTTGGCTTCAAATTACAAAAAAATCAAGAACCAAAACAGAGAGTACATAGCTTAAATAATGGCTTTGTTTTGTCTAATAAATATAGGAAAATCTTTATCACTTAACCTCATATAAATTTCCGTTATACTATATATGTTCTTTTTCCTATGACACCAGAGTGCAAGCAATCAATAAGTGTTGAAAGAAGGAATGAATAAGTGCATTGCAATCATATGCTGCTGATCCAGAACAAACTAAGACAAGGACAGAGAATAGGTGCCAAAAAAGTAGATCATTTCCAGATCTTGACATTAGAATTGGATGCCTAAGAGTCCTACCTGCCTATCTGAGTCATGACTGAGTTCTTGGGTCACATGATTTAAACTAACAATTCTCAGCAACAGATAGTGACTGGTTATGCAACTAACTAATTCAAACCCATACCGTGTTTCCCTGAAAATAAGACCTAGCTGACAATCAGCTCTAATGAATCTTTTGGAGCAAAAATTAATATAAGATCCTATATTATATTATATTATATTATATTATATTATATTATATTATATTATATTATATTAATTATATTATATTATATTAAATTATATTATATTATATTATAGACCCGGTCTTATAGTAAAATAAGACTGGGACTTATTATTATAGACCCGGTCTTATAGTAAAATAATACCAGGTCCTATATTAATTTTTGCTCCAAAAGATGCATTAGAGCCGATTGTCCAGCTAGGTCTTATTTTTGGGGAAACACAGTACGTATCTATTTCTGCACAAAAGATCTATACTTTGCCCAGTAGATCTATTGTAAATTGAATGTGGCTTGCAAATATAAGTAGAACACTTGTTTAACCCTTTGGTTCTGGGAGAGCTGGCCTAAGGAAAGGCACTACCACATCAATTTCCTGACTTTTACCCCTTACCATGGGTTGGTGTTTATTTCTTAGCTCTGAGGGAAGTTAAGGGGGAACACATGCATTTTTCTGAGTGTTACAGGGCATAGGGGTAGTAACAAGATCAGGCATGAAGTCACAGAGAGTGCTGCCTACATTAAGACCAGGCTACCTACCTTAGCCAGCAGCTAATAGGTTCCCAAGGTTACAGGGAGAAATAATGTTCATCCACGAATACTCACTGAAATGTAACTTGGTTAATGATGAACTCTGAGGGGAAATCCTATTCTGGGTTAGTGGGGAGTCATGCATGTATATATTGTATAGGTTTCATTACTCTTGGATTAAATTATTCCAAGAAATGCTGTAATTTAATACAGTAAAATATGGGCGTATTATGATTACTCTTCAGGCAGTCTTGAGTCCTGTTCTCTAGCATCAATGTTATCAAAGGGATAGCTTTCACAAATATTTAATTTATAGTGCTCTTAATTCTGTATGATTAAAAAAAAAAAAAGTCATATCCAGTGGTATGAGGGTAAACCAGATCTCAAAAGAAAGCCCTGATTTGCAGTGTTTGCCAATTTTCATAATGTAAATATTTACACCATGGCCATTTTCAAGCTACAAATGTTTGAACAACCAGTTCACAAAATTTCTGAATATTGTATTTAACAGTCAACTCTTGCAAGATGGTAAGAGCTGGCTCCAGCACATCTATGGAATCAAAATCTTATTCACTTCATTAGCTTTTACTAGAATAACACAAAGGGTTTTATGGAAGTTTGGATCTTCTTTCTGTGCTGATAACATGTGGCAAAGAGGAGGTGGTGTTTTGAAGGAGACATGCTCGCTCAACTCCCCACTATGGAGATTTAATGGGCTAGCTCTCAGGGACTGGAGAATTAAGAGAAGGGAGATTTCTTCAACCTTTTCAATTTATTTTAAATTTGTATTTCTATTTTTTTTTCTCCCTTAAAATCACTTGTTCACAGAACACTGGGATAGGTATCTTAGACTGAGCTACTTAGACACATGGGAACAGTGTCTTTGTTTTTCGCTTTTCTCAAATTCAAAAGCTTGCTTCACTTTGTCATACAGACCTGAGAAAACCTGAGTAGCCTCCTTTTAGCTGTAAACTGGCAGTCATTCTTCTGCTTTCAGGTTTCCTAGTTTGTGGACCACGAGCAATTGCAAGGTAATTTACCATTCACCATTAATAAAATTTTTACTAGGGATGTAATAATTAACAAGTCCTTTCCTGTTTCTCACGTATCAATGTGAAAACTACCTCTGTCCTTCTAGTGACAACTGTGCTCGTATAACATACGGAATAGAAACTCTGCAGCTTTTGATACAATTTATTCATTGAAGTCCCACATTTGGCCTCTGGGGATGTCTTGGAACTCATTTTGCTGCCTCCAAAGACCAAAGTTGAACTAAAACAGAGGTCAGAATGGGAAGGCATTTGCTTTGAAAAACAATAGTTTTGATAGAAACATATAGTTTGTTGACAGTGTTCACCAACCATATTAACATTTCTATGTCAATGTCTAGGAAATATGTGGTTCTGACAGAATTTCCTGATTTTAAAACATCATTCCCCCCAGACAAAAAAAAAAAGCAGTAAGAGAGCCTAGCTACTATATGTGAGAGCTGCTATCATGTTCCTTGATTAATTTAATTTTGGGCTTGAGTGTTATATTTCATGCTACGGCCAAATAAGGTAGTATATTCCATCTTGATTACCTCATTTAAGCCTATGGTCGATTCTAGAGAGCTGTTTTCTAAAGACCACCTTTAAAATGCCAGGATGCACTTGCTTAGAAACAATGATCAGTGCATTTCAAAGAGTAGGGGCCAAGGCAAAATCGATGTAACCATCGATTTGTCTTTCTGGGAGGTACTATATTTCTAATCAGCTACTTGGAGGGGTTTTCTAAAATCACATTATGTATCAATCTGTGCTCTAATAGAATTGGAAGGGATAATATGCTAGAGTCACAGAAATCTATTTATATTGGCTTACTCCTAGGAAGAGAAGAGCACTGGAGTTCAGTGTTTATTGGAAGAAATAATACCTGTGTTGAACTGGGTGATTACTGAAGGGAACTAAGGAAAATGGTGGCGGGAGCCCTAACTTCGAACAACTCTAACTGGTTTAGCACAGCTTACTGGGTTGGTGGGCTCTTTCCACAAATATTAACAGTAGCTCCACTTTGCCTGTATAGTGTATAGGCTGAATAAATAAAGTGAAAAAAGAGGTGTTGCCACAGATACACCACACTTATGAAATTTCTGGAACAGGAAAACAATGATTTGGGAATTATGTATGTGGACTATGGGACTAGAGAGACTTCACTGCTAAGCCTTGTTCTGCCATTTGTTAGTTGTGTGACTTTGGGCAAATTACTTATCCTCTCCCTCTGCCTTGGTTTCCTTATCTGTACTTGGGGGATATATGTTGATGTAATGATCCAAATGAAAGTTATGATTTTTATGGGTATAAATAAAATGCCCTCAGCGATGAAAGGAAATATAAGTGGTAAAAAAAGGAAAAATCATTTTAGAAGGAAAAAAAAATTAAGTTGGGCATAAATTGGTGAATACCTAATATCCCATTTGGTAAGATATTGGCTGAGAATGAAGCTATCCCAAACAAGCAATTTTACCTAGTGGCAAGAGGATGACTGCTGTATTAAAGAGGTCATAGTAGGTAGTATATTACTTCTTCATAGCTAACGAAAGATTCTTAAATCAACTTGGATGAAAAGGCCCAACTTTAGAAGATTCTATATGTATGTATACTTAAGTTCCAGTATTGGGGGATGGTGGCTTGTTCCATAGCTGTATACAGGTGTTTTCTTTTCTTTTAAATTGCTTTGACTTCTTAGCTATCTACTTGGCGGGGGTCATGCCAGTGTCTTTCAACAAGGAGGTGCACATTGAGGTGGAAACTACATCAGCCAACTCTGCAACCTGGTGTGGGACATACATTGTGAATGAGAAAAAAAATGTGTCAGCCAATGAGATTTTGGGATTGTTTATTATCAAAGCAGAGGCTAGCCTATCCTGACTAATCTGAGCAATGTAGAGCCAGGTACTGTGTTTGCCCGAAAATAAGACCTAGCCGGACAATCAGCTCTAATGTGTCTTTTGGAGTAAAAATTAATATAAGACCCGATCTTATTTTAGTATAAGACCAGGTATAATATAATATAATATAATATAATATAATATAATATAATATAATATAATATAATATAATATAATATAATACCAGGTCTTATATTAATTTTTGCTCCAAAAGATGCATTAGAGCTGTTTCTCTGGCTGGGTCTTATTTTCGGACAAACAGGGTATCTAATCGTGGACATGGATTCAGAAGTAGTTAGGTGACACAACTAAATAACCTAAATTATACTTACAAACAATGATTCTTCAAAGATAAAATCAGCACACAAACAAAACAAAACAGAATAGAAAACCTTTCAAAATTTATGTCCTGAAAGCTCTTCTGTTTGCGCCAGGATTTGCCCTCCTAACAGCCACCGTCTAGATCTACAGGCTTTCTCTTTCATGATCCCTGATTCAGATAACTGTCATTGTCCACATGAGATTGTGCACTAACAACCTCTTTCATTATCACTTCCTACCTCTCTCTAACTTGCCAACTCCCTACCTCTCTACTTCCTTCTCTTCCTCCTTTCTTGAAAACACACACACACACACACACACACACACACACACACACACACACACACAAAAGATTGAATGCCTACTATTTACCAGGCCCTGTACAAATTTCTAGAAGTGCAAAGCCAAAGAACTAGATTTGGCCTCAGAGGAGCTTCTATCGAGTTAATGGAACAGTCTGACCTCTCTAAACAAATAATACTAATATAAAATGGTAAGCGTTATACTTCAGATATTTACAGAATAACAGGCAGGCTCAAAAATAACATGGAGTGACTATGATCTTATATGGCTAAGCCTTGAACTTTAAATCAATCCAAATAGTACATAAGTATCTTAGTAAGGAGATATGCAGTTAGCAGTCATAAGTTTTACGACTTTGCTAAGTCCTAAGTTTGGGAATGTCTTGAGTAGGCAGAGACCATTATTTTGAAATGGAAAAAAAAATGATTAAATATGTAGAGTATTTGAAGAATGTGTGAGAAATGCCTATTCTATTCTGATGGGACAGAATGTAGACCTTTCCAACTCACATGATCTTTTCACTATTGGAACAATAAACATACCTGAAAAATGACAATAGGTGGAAATAATCAAATAACAAAGAAGAGACACACTGTTCTCCAATATTCCCCAATTAAAAAAAAAGAAGAAGAAAATACAGAAACGTCAAGTGATTTGGGCTGTAGCCAGGAACTGACAATGGTAGAAAATATTTTGCAGAAGATTGTATGTTTAAAAGCCATAAACTGTGACTGACTAAGGAAGTTACTACTTTAATTTTAATTTCTTTGTCGGTCCAAAGTAGAACTACAATAAATGCAGAGAACATTGTGGAATGTGCTTTTGTGGTTTTTATTCAGCAAAGCATACTTTAAAACTAAAATATAAAATCATTCAGAAAAGAAAACAATCAGCACACATGCCACAAAGCAAACCAAACATAGCTAAGTTTCCCTGCTGATAACATATTTTGACTTTTTATTTTGGCATATAGAGATCATAGAAACTCACAGACTTATAACATATGCACAATCAAAGATTCTACGTGCTCATTTGGGAAATGTCTTTATTTGGAATAAAGAATTTTGAGTTATAAAACTATGAATGGCTTATAGAATGCAATTTACTAAATTAGTCTCTGTTCTTATAAACTAGAGTAATGTCATCCTTTGACAGTTGAAAATATATATAATCTATATTTTTACAGTGAGTTTGACTCATAGTTAATTTTCATCATTGGTGGGATTGGCAGAGTTTTCACTCTCTTCAGCTGGTATGCTGTGTCCTCGTTGGCTTGGAATAGCAGGAAGCACTCGGTTTGTTCGTAGAGGTTCTCCAGATAGGACTGGGGTGAAAGATAGAATGAGAAAGTTTCAAGATTTATTTCTCTCAAAGCCTCATGAGGAATGGTGGTAGGAGAACTGTTATTTCTTAAGGAGTGAGGGCATTTCTAAGAAGCTTGTCTTGGTGAAAGCTCGACTGCAGGAAAAAGCTATGTGTGTACCATTTGGCTTATGACATGTAGTCAGGGATGTCAGTTATGCACAAATACAAGTCAGGGCCAAGTTTGATCAAAACATGATCGAGCTGTGCGTGCCTGGCAGAGCTCTCTCTTCCTTGGGTGGAGTAGCTGTTGATGGCCAAGTCAGCACAAGGCTCTAAACAGACATTTGTACTGTGCTTTTATGCAAACCTCAAAAGGTTCTCAGGTTTCTTTTAGAAAAAGCACTGTGTACATTTCCATTTCTTTTCCACAGAGCTATGGTTGAACAAAGATCTTTATCTTCCTTTCTCTCCTTAAATTTGATTGTGAGAAGCAAAGCTTCTGGGCTCTGCCAAAGAAATTCCCCTCTGTTTGGCTTCTCTGAGTCCCACCAGGATTTAAGGCTGAACGACTCTTTCCTGAATTAGATGTCTTTGTTTAGACATCTTAGACTACGTTTTGCTTAAAGACAAAGTCAGCCTTGAGTTTCATTCAGTGATTGAACTCACACCACCCAAAATCTCATATGACACAAATCAGTAAGGGCAGAAGAACTGATCTGCTAAGGAAGAGACCTTGGTTTCTGATGCTGACTCTCATTTTCCTTTTCTGCAAAAAGATAGGATTGTACTAAGACCCCATTCGTTCATTGTTTTTATCTAGAGTTCTAGAACTTTTGATTGGCCCCCTCCAAACTGTTGCCTGGGGAAGAAAAGACATATTGGATATTTATTCTGTGCAAACTGTTGCTAAGTGTTTTATATATGTTATCTCATTTAATCCTCCCAACAATATTATCAGGTTGGTACTGTGTTTCCCTGAAAATAACACCAGGTCTTATGTTAATTTTTGCTCCAAAAGATGCATTAGGGCTTATGTTCAGGGGATGTCATCCTGAAAAATTATGCTAGGACTTATTTTCCAGTTAGGTCTTATTTTCAGGGAAACATGGCACTACTGTTAGAGGCTAAGTGAGGAAACTAAAGTATAGAAAAATTAAGGAACTTGTCTGAAATAGTGAGGGCAGCTCCTAAATCATTTAACCTCTGCAATTAAGAAGATGTGTGTGTGTGTGTGTGTGTGTGTGTGTGTGCGAGCGCGCGCTCGCATGTGCATATGTGCCTGTGCACCTGTTATAACCAGGTGGGTAGGCTAGGATAGGAAGAAAAGGAAGGAAGAACATTAGAATCCAGGAATTGTTGCTTGTTTCCTGGGGCAGCTGGCACAATATTCTGTAGTTTTGCTCCTGGATCTGCTATTTACTACCTAAGTAATGTTGAGCAAGTCATGTAACCTCTCCAAAGTCAATTTTCTCATCTACACAATGGGAACCTACCTCAGAGTACAGATATGAAAATATACAAACTCAGAATTTCTGGGTGTAGCCTGGAATCTATTTTGTAACAAGCACGACAGGCAATACTTTGAAAGACTCAAACTCAAAGACCACTGGCCAAATAGACTATATTAATATTTTATATTGTGAAAAATTTTTGTATAAATTATTACAAAAGAAATCAATAATGCCAAACATAACACTGATGGACAGTATTACCTGATTATTTCTTTCTGCTTAGGAACGCATAGCCTGCGAATACAAACGTGACGACATTTCTGTCTGTCCTACATAGTAAGGAAGGCAATGTCAAGAGACCAGTCTTAAGAATTTTTAAAGCACCTTCTTAAACACATTAAATAGCACATAGCAAAATAAACTCTGTTATAGTTTTTATAATCCAAGCACAAAAATTCCTCAAGGGAAGGAGGTTGTTTTTGTTCATTTGGTTTTTTTTTTTTGTTTTTTAAACAAGCATTACCAAGTGGGATGACTCTTTAAAGACTGGCTCTATTCTATTTTCCTGTAATTTACAAGTTTTGATACCTGATGTTCACTTGAAAAATGAAAGTAAGCTGAAATAACATTTAGTTGTGTCTAGACATGTTAATACAATGAAAGGAAGCTGAGGCAGATTGATAATACTCACATTTTTGGTGTGGTAGAGGAGCTAGGTTGTTCCGGATGAACGGAAGTTCCCTGATTTTGGGTCTGTGTGGGGAGAGATGCTGAAAATTTTGCCCTGGGGACAAACATATTTGCATCAATCATTTAAGACTCAACCAAGTGCTAATTATATAATCCAATGGATAAAGGAATCATAAAAGTTGTTAGAGATCACTAAATTTAAAAAACAACAACAAGATAATAATAGCTACACTTTGAGTTTCTATTATATGCCAGTCACTGTTGAAATGAAAGGAGAAGGTATCAAAAACCATTTCTTGAATGAACTAGTTTAAATAAAATTTTATAAACAAGCACAGTTGGCCACCCACTCTATAACACTTAAACATTTGAAAAATAAAATAAAGCATAAAGTATCACTTATTCATCAGTTCTTTGATAAATGAGTGGGTGATGAGTAAGATACTCTTTTAGAGATGTGTTTCTCAATCCTGTCTGTATATAGGAATTATCTGAGGAGTTATAAATAAATAAATAAATAAATAAATAAATAAATAAATAAATAAATAAATAAATAAATAAATACTGCTGCCCTAGCTAAACCCCAGATCAATTAAATGAGAATCTCTGGGGCTGGGATAGACATCAGATTTTTATCAGCTCCTGGGTGATTCTTATTTGCAGCTAGGATTGAGAATCCCTGAGCTGGAAGGTCGGAGCTGGGTGAAAGTCTTGGAAGATCATTATTATCTACTTTAGCCTATAAGCAGTGCTGTATTGGAGACATGCATACCAGCTCTTGGGAGCCAATGGTTAATTTTTCAGGAATTTTGTGAGCTGGTTGACATCACACGGGTGGCGTGACATCAGCCACAGTGGAAGTGTTTACATCATGGTAATCAGCAAACACTGATTTTTTTTCTCGGAGGGCCAGGTGTTAAACATGTATCAACACACTACTAATTACAAGAGCTGGATATTCCAAACATCTGAAAATAGAAGAGAGGGAATACACAAGTTATTTAAGTCCATTTAAAATTTGACCAGGTAAAATGAATAGGAACTTGGACTCTGGGGTCAGACAGGATTAGGCTCAATTCCCAGCTTGAGCACAGGATACGCCCTCTCTAAACCTCAATTTCCTCATATGTAAAATGATGAAGATAATTGTACCTGTGTTTTCCAGTTGTCATCAAGATTAAATAGGGGAACAAATGTAAAGCACTTAGCTTACAGGGTTAACACTCAATAAACATTAGCAATTATTGGTTTTATTCTATGGGTTGTTTAACATGGTCTCCTGGACAGCATGCCACATATTCATGCCACACATTCAGTTGATCTTTTGCCTACTAGTTGAACAGGAACCAGAATCACTACAGCAATGCTCATAGGGCTTAAGTCTTCTGTTCCAGGAAAGTAGTCATTAGAATGGGGGTCGGGGGGAGCATTAGCCATGATCCACCTCTCATCTGTTTAGGTGAGTCCAATGGTAGATCTGGAGGGCAGCCACCTGAGCACTGTCATTTGAGGAAGACTGAACAAAATTTCCAGTCTCTCTGGTGGCTATTTAGCCATTATATTTTTATTGCTTTGGACTCTGAAGGTCAAATAACTTGATAAGCCATTATTTAAAAGGAAAGCCTTCCTGAGTAAAATTACAGTAAACCCATATCAGCTCATACCTTATTTATCTACGAACATCTGAGCAGAAATTTGCAAAACGAAGAAATGAGATAATGATAATTATATTTATTAAGCACTTCCTATTGTTAGGGATTGGGCTAAATGCTGTAGGCACAATCTCATGTAATCCTAACAATCACTGTCCCTTGTGAGACAGATACTATTATCATCCTCATTAGACAAATGAGAACACTGTGGCTTGAAGTCCTCCGAAGTGCTCAGAGTCACTTAGGAGAAGTGACAGAGCCTGGGCTCCAACTGACCCTAAACCTCCTGCTATCCTTCCTCCCTAGGAACCAAAGCAATATTGACAGGACGGAAGAAGTGGGCAGAGAGGGGCTGCAGCAGTGATTTGGGAGGTGGGAGGAGATTTAAACTTCATTTTACACTGACATTTGGCTCAGTTTTGAAGGATGGAGTTTGTGCTCAGCCCAAAGCTCCCTTGTCAATGCTGCAGAGACCTCCAGGGAACATTCAGCCTGAGGGGAGAGGGTTGAAGAACACTGTCCTGGAATAAAAAGGCAGGGAAGGTTTCCAGTTAAATGAGGGAACAGGAAGGGAATGAAGGATTAATAATAATTACAACAAGTAAGTAAATTCAGCACTCACTTTATTCCTGATTGTGTACTCACTTTATTCCTGATTTGAGAGTAAAAAGAGAAGGCAGAATGTCTGCTCTGCCACTTCCTAGCAGGCTCTGTGACCTTAGGCAGGTGGGCTAACTTCTCTGTACCTCAATGTCTTTATCTCTAGAATGGGGATAAAACCTCCTCTCCTGCAGTGTTGTTGAAGGGGAAGTACAGAGTTCACTGCCCCAGAGGAGGCTCAACAAGGTAAAGTTATTGTTAATGATGTACAGTAAGCAAGAGCCACAACTCCTACAGTGGTCAGGGTGACTTCCACATAGAAGGTGAGTTTTGAGCCACTTCTTAAAAGATGGTAGGAATCTCGTCAAGCACACAGCAAAGAGAAGGTAAAAATAACATAGACAAAGATGTTATAGAGTGAAAAGGCAAGTTGTTGTTAAGGATCTGAGAGCTATTCAAGGAACTGTTCCAGGAGATAGGGCAAAAGGATTAGAGATGGGAGGTGCAGAAGATGAGAGGTGTAGGTGAGGCCACACCACTCTGGGAGGACTTTGTTTGCCAGCTAAAGAATCTATCTCTGTCCCGGAAAGAAGCAAAGCCTCTGATGGGTTTAAACAGAGGGGTCACATAATCAGACCTACACGGGGAGGAGAATGCACTGCTGCTAAGATAGTCTAGAAAATTCTGGAAAAGGAAGTTCTCTCTTGAGGGAGAAAGGATGCCAGCACGTTCTTACTTTCCTAGTGATGGCTTGTAAATAACCAGGCTGGTAGCAAACACCTCAGAGATTTCTGTTCCATTTTCTCTGAAAGCTGCTCTCAATGAATTAAGCTGATGTGCTCTAAATTCCTTCATTAGGATAAGTGCCTCACCTCCCATCTCTCTCCATCTAGCCCACTGACAGGTCTCAATAAATGTTAAGCAATAATCATTACAGCTAAATGTTCAGGGCTGCTGATGCAAGCAGAGGATATGAGCTGCCAGGAATTCAAACAGCAGCAATTGCTAACTCATATTATTTCTACTAAACCCAGGGCAGGAAAGGAGAAAATCCAAAGTTACATCCAAGTTCAAACCAGTGGTTCAGCGGTGTGATTTATAGTATCCAATTACTTTACCACATTAGGCTTTCACATCAAATATGGGAGCTCAATGGAGAAATCTGCTGAGTTTCAACCCGCCTAGACTAACAACTTAAACCACTTAAGGGAACCCTTCCAATTGTAATCCAGAAGCCTCAGTAGTTTTAAAAACAACACTTCAAATTGGGTTAAAAATGTCCACAAAAATAAAACTCATGGGCAGGAAAATCTTTTATTTTGGGGAGGACAATGTAATTTCTAAGAAAATCGCATTGTAGGTAATTGGTAAGCATACCAACAAACTGGACCTGAGATTTAAAGGGACAAATACATTGCCATGGTGATACCTTCCAGTTTACGAGATCTGGGTTCAAGTTCTGAATATGTCACTAATTAACTGTAAGACTGAGCAAATTGTTTTAACTTTTCTAGGCCATGCGAATTATAACTGGAAAGGGCCTCATGAAACAAAATGGTCCCAGCCTTGGATCTAGAGGGTAAGAAGACTGTGGTCCAGGGAGATGTTGTATCTTGCTTTATCGATCAGGGTTCGTCCAGGAAAACAAGAGACCTCTGTAGGTTTCTGAAACAGGGAATTTCATTTTTAAAAAGTTGCTTATACTGGTGATGGGAAAGCTGAGGAGCCAAACACAGCACAGGGTAGAAGGACAATCCAGAGATTACCTATAGCAGGTAGATGCAACTGTCTCTAGGCTGGAGGAATAAGGCAAAGGGATGGTATTACCAAGACCCAGAAACTAGTAGGAGCCAGAACCACAGAGTGAAGGGCTGTGGGGAAGGCGCTGGGAGGAGATAGAGCCACTGTTGGAGATTCCATAGGAAGCAGAGGGACATTACCTAAAACTACATGGTTTCTTTTTCTCCTGCTCTCACTCTTCCACCAGTGCCTCCCGGAAGCAGCTGGCAAGGGAGCCTGGGAAGTGTTATTCCCTGAGATACAGGGTAGAGCAGGAGTAAGAAGACTAGATCTGAGAGCCAACAGGCAACAAAGTTCATGCCTCGTTAGTCTCTAAGGCATACTGCTTAACATAGGGCCCGGCACATAGTTAAAAATACCAAACGTGTATGTAATACTATGTTCACGTCATTGCTGTAAGTACTTTACATGTGTCAACTCATTTCATCTTAACAGCAACCCACAACACTGTGAGTTAGTTATTGTCTCCCATTTTTTTTTTTCAGATAAGGAAACAAAGAGTCAGAGAAATTAATTAACAGCAATAAGTGGTAGAGTCAGAATTTGAATGCAGACAGTGTGGCTTTACAATCCCTTTCTTAACCACTGGAGTGTACTGCCTCTTGACAAATTAGGATGGACACTTAACCGTTCAATAAATGAGTAAATGACTGAGGTCCTTTCCATTAAGAAACCCTATGATCTTGTATCTAAACATGAGAAGAAAATCAACTTAAAGTCAGTTGCACAATCATTTTAGCAAGTCCATATCCCTTAAAGCTCATTTATAGGCTACAGATTCTTGGGAGATTTATCTTAATTGTGACCCAGTTGCCTAGAACGGCTCCTAGTTATTATCAGCACTCAAAAATATTGGTTGAAAAAACAAATGCTTTGATACATGCACACCTAGTAATTTAAGATTCCCTTGGAAAATTTGCTTCTTCTTTTCTGCTATTTTGCCACCCCAGGACTTTTCAAGTTTCACTGGAAAAGTGAAGCAAATTCTCAAACGAAGTTTATTGACTTTTCTTTTATTTCAAATAATGTCAAACGTTTTAGATGGCACTGTGACAGAATCTACTAGTTCTCTATCTAATCTCTAGCTTCTCTTCTTTTTTAGAAACAAAAATCCAATTTTGGAGGGACAGCCTGTGCCAGGTTAAAAGACTGCAATTTCCAGTCTCCCTTGCAGATATGTGTGACCATATGACTCCAGTTCTGACTAATGAGACGTAAGCAGACTTGTGGGACTTAATGAAAGATGATTTCTTAAAAGAAGCTGATTCAGCTGGGGGATATCCACTTTTTTCCCTCTCTCTACTTCCTTCCTCCTGCTCTGTCAGCCATTATGGATTGTTAAGTGATCTGAAGGACGGGAGCCATATGATACGCTATGGAGCACCAGATGGAAGGATCATGGATCTCTGGCGATCGTGAAGCTATTGAACACCTGACAACTATCGAACTCAGACTTCTTTCACTTGAGAACAATAAGGTTCTATGTTGTTCAAGCCATTACTTTGGGTTTTTGTTATAAGCAGCTGAATCCAATAAAAACTAATATAGAAAAGATGGCCCAAGGCTGTCTTGGGAACAGAAAAAGAACAAGACTTACAAAATTTAAAAAGGTTTTCAAAATAGAAAATATTGAGCTAGAACCAGATTAACTCCAGAAAGCAGTCTGGGTCGAGGCTGTGGAGGCCACTAAGTGTCAAAAGACGATAGACTGATATCGTTCCTTCCATATCCTTCCACAGAACAAAAGCAAAAAAAATTACCCATGCTACCAACCAAGTGCTTTATGGAGAAGGTAAAATCTTGAGTGGAGTTTTTCTCGGTCACCAGGAAAATAGCCTTCACGTGCGTACCCATATGTATTCTGTGCTTAAATATGTATAAATATGTATGAGGGGAGCCATACTCTACCTCACAGGCTTTAGACATCATAAGTGAGGAAAGCCAGAGTCAGGCTGCATATTTAATAGGAAGGAATATTCTTCATTCCCAAAGAAACATGGCCCTCCTCCACTTCTTAAAAAACAAACAAACACAAAACACATAGCCTTCTTAGTCTTTCATTCTCCTACTTTTGACAGAAATATATGTTCAAGAAATATATCATTTTCCCCTTAACCCTATTATAAGAAAGACAACCACAGAAACACATTGAAAAAGAACACTTGGCATTCCATGAAGAGATACTAGAGAGTGGTGTAGACTGGATTGAACTGAAACAGTAATGTACAGGTGGTATCCAAAGGGAGCGGGGTTACTCAGATCCAGCCAACTATTCCCAAGAAAGAATTTGAGTTTGGCCTTGCCAGATGTTTCTTCAATTGCTCAGGAGAAGCTAGAATTTTCAATTTTTATGTAAAACTGCATGGTTTTTAAATATTAGCGATTAATTCACTTGAAACCAGAACAAGATACGGTGGTAATAAACCGATTTTGGAAGCTATTTTGCAGCCTCTGCTTTAGAGCAATGGTTCCCAGTCTCTGGTGTGCATCAGAATCATCCGTGCACAATTTAAAAAATATAAAATTAGTGTGGTACATTTATTTAAAAAGGGGGGAAATAGATATATAACTTGCTTGTATGTGTATAAATTCTTTAATGTGATACATTTATTGAAAAAGGGATATATACATATTTAATGTATATAAATATATGTGTATATAAAATATATGCTGGGAAGATGAGAAGGCATATGCTTTTTACTTATGATTGCTCTCAGGGTGAAAAAGCAGAATGTTTTTCCTAGCCTGGAAATCTTGAATCCACTGGATTCAAGAAAAAAAGGTGGCCCTGATCACCCATTTTGTTCTGGCCCTGCTCTCTAGACTACTGTCACTCTAGTTCCTAACTCAGAAACTGTATGAGACATTTCTTAATAGAGCCTGCCAGGAATGAGGAAGAAGGAAGCCAGGATATTACCTGATGAAGGATTGTGTAGGTGAGGAAGATAGGGAGGCCCGGAGACTTCCTGGTGACTGGACCTGCTGGGGAGCAACCTGTCTAGCAGCTTATCAGAAGAGGATACAGTCCACGCTTTGTAGAGCACCTGATTAGAATCACCTCTCCAGGGGTTATCTAGCAATAGCTGGGCACCAGTTCTGTTATTCAATAAATCCTGCTCACTTCGGCTTTTCTGAGACCGCTGGGCTATATGGTGAGTACCAGAGCTCAGGCCAGCATGAGAAGTAGACCCATGGGAGGCTGTCAGGAAGTTACTGGCCAGGTTGATGGGTGGGAGACTCTGCGTTCTGATTGGTGGAAGCCCCTTATGGGCCAGAGGCTTCTTTTCTGGCAAGAGAGATTTTGAATGCTCTGAGGTCTTCTTTTTAAAGTCAACCATAGCCACCTGATCACCAGGCTGTTCTTGGCAGTTGGTATCCATGATGCTGTCAAAGGTGGTGATGATGTCATCGACTTCCGAGGTATGCTCCCAGCTGTGGGCATCTCTGCTGTGAGGCTTCGGACAGGCCCTCTGCTCTTCTTTTCTGTTTTTGCAGAAGATTTGATTGAGCATGCTGAAACGTCCCTCTTTCTGGGGTCTACTGTTCTGGGAAGGAAGGGGTCGAGTAGGCTCTGTTCTATGGGAATATAAAATAACAATACCATATGAGGATAGGAAGTACACACCACCACCACCCAAAATACCTCTCTCTGTTCCATGTGCTTGAGCAGAATGCCTCAGAGCAGACTGTCCTTCAAAGACAACTCTCAAGTCAAAGTGACTTGCAAGAACCTGTAACCCCGTTCAAGAAGTGGTTCCTTGCCACAGTCAGTTTTTCTGCCCAGTTTGAACGTGTCTTAGATTCCTCTTGCTCCCTTAGGGGCTATCCTTTCCAAATGTATCCCTACATAATCTGTTTTTATCAAGGGATAAACGAAGCTGAAAATAGCTTAAAGCATTCCTTAAAGCATCATTTTCACTTCTCAAGGCCAGGCAGTAAAAGTGTAAGCTTTAAGTCAAACAGATGAAGGCCAAGGGTTGAATTCAAGCTTCAACTAGTAGAAGCAGGCAGGAAGTTGCAGAAGTGGAGGAGAGTGCGGTTTCAGATGTTCTCTGAAAGGGATCCCAGGAGATCTGGGCAGAGTTCTGAATATCCACCTCAGGAAGCCTGCTCATTTTATGCCGTTTGTGTGTTTTTTTGTATCCCTTTCAGTTTTTACTAAATTTCCTACTGAAAAAGACTTTTTAAAAAAAAGTATACCAAAGGAAACCAAGGAAAGAAGCTTCCATTTGGGCTTCAGCTACAGAAGAGGAAGTATGTATGCCAGAAGTTGGGTGTAGCAGCAGAAGAAAAGTGAGCAACACCAAATGTGAAGGCAAATTCTACAGGAAAAAAGGTCAGCAGTGTCCGGCAGGCCCTTGTTATGTGGAGAGTTTCCCTGAAGCACTATTCTGTTTTTGTTCCTTGGAAAATTCTGTGTTATTCCTTTTTGAGGCCACGGTTGACTTACTGCTTTCTGTGGTATAAGTTAACGATGAAACCTGACCCATGTGCATACTGTAAAAGCCAGATTGCAACATTATTCTCCAGAGTGAGATATTGTATTCTGTAATTTGAAGACAACGTCACCACTTACTTCCGCTGCATATAATGAATGTCTTTTCTACAGGTCACACAGTGCATAATTGAATCTTTATTCCCATGAATGGATTTTTATCTTCCTTCTTTCACCTTCCAATAGGCTTTTTGAAATATTGAACTCTACTTCTGGACTCCTAATACTACCAGAAAGAACTCCGGGGGATTTCTAACATTTTTTCATGTTTCCTTATATAGAATATGCCCCATGTGCTAATTAATGTTATTTTAGCATCTTCCATAATCTATCACCTTCTCCTGTTACAGGTTGTGATTTAGACCAGTGAATATCAAAGTGTGGTCCACTGAACCCTGGAGGTGGGGTTCCTGACAGTCTTTAAGGGATTTCATAAGGTTAAAACATTATTCATAATAATATCAAGATGTCATTTGCCTTTTTCACTGTGCTGCTTTTTACACCACAGGTTCCAATAGTGATAGTGGGTGAAACTGTGGGCTACTTGGCACAAATCAAGACAATAGCATCAATGGACGTGCATTAAAAAAATCATCATTTAACTTAATAATAGCCAGTAAGTTATTATTTTTATTAAATATTGATCCTTGAGTATACATTTTGTGACAAAATAGGAAGTACTCATAAACCATCTACTATATACTAAAGTACGATTGTTGTCTTGCGGTAAAGCACTTGTACAATTGAGTTGCCAGCTGAACTAGATACTTTTTGCCATGGGACACCATTTTTATGACTTAAAGACTAAAAATGGTTATTGAGAGTGGGATATTTGAAGAAATTTTTTCAAAAATAAACAAAGTAAGACTGTCATTTCAAGGTAAACAGTTGACAGTAATTGTTACCAATGACAAAAGTCTAGCTTTCAAGTAAAAATTAGAATTTTGGATAACTTGAAATCACACTGTAAGCTTGACAGCTTCCTGATATATAAGGGCTTTTTTTGACAAGATATTACCAAATTAATATCAGTGATGATATTAACAAATGTGATTTTTTTTGACGTTATATAATGAAATGTGTTATTTGGAAGATATTTATAACTAAGTGAACCAATGTTTTCCAAAGGACTAAAGCCAGATGTTATAAAATCATGCATGGTATAAGACCCATTTAAAGTGCAAGATAAACTAATGGATTTGAATGGAACCGAGTAGAAAAAGTTCACTGATATGGAGACCGAGTCCACATTGCAACTAACCTTTAGGAAACTCCTGCTTGTCAAATTTTGGGATAATATCAAAGAAAAGGGATCCACAAATATCTGAAAAGGCTATTGAAATATTATCTTGTCCAACAACATATTTATGTGAGGCCAAATTGTTTTCACACACTTCAATCAAATAATGTTTTGCAACAAATTTAATGCAGAAGCAGAAGTGGGAATGCAGCTGTATTCTACTAAGCTTCTGTTAAGATATTAAAAAGGTTTGCAAAAGAATACGGAACAATGATGCTCTTTTCATTGCAATTTTTTTGTTTGTTTTAAAGAACAGGTTATTTTAACTAAAAATATGGTATTTATGTTAACATGCAAATGTAAAGGGCTTGTTATTACTTTAAATGAATAACTAAATAAATATTTTATTAAAAATTTCTGTTTTAATTTCTACTGCTGATAAATATTGATATGTGTGACTCATATAAATAAAAGCTCTTTGGGGTCCTCCATAATTGTTGAGAGTGTAAAAGGGTCCTGAGAAGAAACAGTTTGAAAACTGCTGATTTAGGCAAAAAGAAGATTAGGAGAACATGGCGTTAAGGGAAGTGGAAAGGAAAGAAGAGGAAAGAAGAGATTCAAGTCCAGTGAATGTTAGGCTGATGTATTCAGGCTTAAAACGTTCATTTTTTTGCACAGAATTAAGAACATATCACTATATTTGGATAATGGCAAACACCATTATTAAGTTATTGCTGGTTTTGCACATTGGCAATTAAAAAACTGTCATCCAATTTTATAAATCTGAGAGGAAGAAGAAATGAGCCTCCAGTTGCGCTCACCTGCTTTCTTGGGAGAGGAGCTTGACACAGGCCATGTGGCCACAGTACAGAGCGTAGGCCAGGGGCGTACTCTCGTTGATGTCTCGCAGGTTGCTGTCCATGCCCAACTCTAGCAGTGACTGCACACATTCTGCCTTCCCTGCAGCTGCAGCCCAATGCAGAGGTGTCCTGGGGACCACATAGGAACAACACAAGTGTCTGAGCACATGAATGGTTAGCCAGCAGTAGCTCCTGCTTAAGTCAGATGGCAGCAGAAAAAAACTTCTTGCTATTTAGTATGGAAATAATATGCATTAAATGGGCCTTCAGGATGAAGGCACACGTACACGTGTTGGGGCTTCTCCTCTAACTCTACGTACTCCCTGGCCTTCCACCTTCTCTGGTTTTTCTGAGAATTTCCTAGAATAGGAAGTAGTGGGTCAAAGAGTATGAACAATTTTAAGGCTCATTATACTTTGTGCCAAACTGCCTTCCAAGAAGATTGACTCAACTTATCTTTCTACAAGCTATGTCCCAACTGCTTTCCTAATATTGAGTGTTATTACAATCTTTGCCAATTTGGTAGGCAAAATGATATTTCACTTGTTTTCTTTAATTAATAGTGAGGCTCAACTTTTGAAATATATGTTTATTTGCCGTTTGAATTTCTTTATTGAAATGATTCAATTTATATGGGCTTTGTACATATTAAATGTATCAGTCTTTTATGCTTATGTGAACGCTTTCTCTAATTTGTTACTTGACTTTTAAGTTTTTAGTGATTTTTTTCCATAAAAAAAATTTTTAAATACTCACATTTAATTACTTTTTTATTTTTTTGTTTTTTTCATGATTTTATGCTCAGAAACTCCTTCATCAGCCAGAAGGTAAATAAAATACTCATCAGTATTTAAACATTTATTGAATTGTAAAGCCAGTATTTTCTTAATAAAATGAAAAAAAAAAAAAGCCAGAGACTTGGAGAAAATATTTGAAAATCACATATCCAACAAAGGGCTTATATTCAGAATATACACAATCTTCAAAGCTGAGTAAGAAAATACGCACGCCAACTTTAAAAATTAGCAAAAGATCAGAACAGATACATCATCAAAGAAGATGTATGAAAGGTAGAAAAGCATGTGAAAAGGTGCTCAATAACATTTGTCATTAGGAAAATGCGAATTAAAACTACAATGAGACACTATTAAACTATGAGATACTATATTAACTATTAAAATGGCTAAAATTAAAAAAAGGACAACAAAAAAACCCTGACAATATCAAGTGTTGGGGAAGATATGGAGTGACTGGAATTTTGATACATTGCTGGTGGGAATGCAAAATGTTAACAGCCACTCTAGAAAACAGTTTGTCGGTTCCTTCTATAGTTAAACATATACTTAACCATATGAACAAGCAATCTCACTTCTAACTATTTAGCTAGAGAAATGAAAACTTATGTTCACACAACTGTTCGTGAATGTACACAGCAGCATTATTCATAATTGCCCCAAACTGGAAACAACCTAAAATACCCTTCAACAAGTGAGTGGATAAACAAACTGTGGTTCATCTATACAATGGACTCGTACTCAGCAATAAAAAAGAACATCCTACTGCTATGTGGAAAACATAGATGAATCTCAAATGCATTCTGCTAAGTGAAATGAGTCAATCACAAAAAGATTACATCCTGCATATTTCTGTTTACATGGCATTCTGGGAAAGGCAAAACCAGAGAGAAGAGAACTAACCAGTTGCTAGAACTTAGAGATGGGAGAGGGCTTGACACAAAAGGACAATCTGAGTTGAAGTTGGAATTGATGGCATTGTTCTGAATCTTGTTTGTGGTGGTTACACAAACCTATGAATGTGGTAAAACTCATATAACTGTACACCAAGAAAAGTAAATTTTACTGAATGTAAATGTGAAAAATATCAATATTTTCTTCTAATTTGGGTTTTAAAAGACTGCACATGTGTCTATATGTGCATTTTGGTGAGGTGTGGAGCCAATCTGACTGTTTTTTCAATTACATAGCCAACTTTCTCAACACCATTTATTAATGTGGTTGGATCATATTTTGAGATCCTGACCTATATACAAATTTTCCTACCCTTCCTCTTTCCCCCATTTAAGAAGATGGTTGACTTTGTGCTCAACCTCAGGGGAAGGATGTAGTAGGATAGATAAGATAAATAGTGTCTTTCTGTTTCCAAAACCAAGCGCAGAACTAAGAGCAGATTTGGAGCAAAGTCTTCCCCAACAATAGAAATAATTCTCCCTCAGCTGTCAAGGCAGATGTGACAAGAGGGTGATAAGAGCATGAAGGGCCACTGGACCCAAGAGCAAAGGGGACCAGAACATTGCTTCCTTGGCAGAGCTACTGAAAAGTGGGTCAGGGAATGTCTGTGTAGTGTGTCTAGGCAATGGGACTATAGGAGGTTAAGGAGGGGCACAAGGCGAAATAAATGGGGTTTCCCATGAAGAGAATGGCTATTCTTCCTGTTGGTCATTCTAGGAAAGGACCAATCTTAGAGGAGGAAAGGAGGACATGGAAGACCTCTTCCTGGCCTTGTGCTGGGGCTGAACCCTGGGAAAAGGCACTGCGGGGAGAGCCAAGTGGTCTCTCAGACATGAGGCAACTTGGGGGTTGGGCAGAGTAGGGTTCAGTTGGGGCTCTCTGTGAAGGAGCTTGGCCTTAGTATTTGGAGAGTAGCCATACCCACAGTGTGTCCAGAGTCCCCATGTGCAGTTTGTGTCCTTGGTAAATCAAACATCCTCCTCCTTCTCCTCGGGTTATGCTATGGGCAGCAATTTGAGAACACTTAATAGGACAATATATATAATTTTCAATATAGTGATCAATCACACTGCTTATTTGAATATGTGGCAGATGTAATTTATTCCATTCTGTAAGAGAGAGGTCTCCAGACAATATTTACTATGAAACTAGATGTGACACTTACCAGATTATGTCCACCTGTTTAGACAATATATTGCCAATAAATTCAGTTGATGGAAGGGAGGACATCAATCTAATCAGGTTTCCTAACACGTGACAGTTTACTTTGGAGCACTGTGGAATACTCTTTCATGATAATTGCTAAGACTGACTGTTTTAATTCTTCTGACCATCAACATGGAAGAAGAGGTCCAGAAGAACAATTTAAGGGGGAAAAGTTAAATTGATCTGCAGAGAAACAAGGTTATATAGAAAACTTCTAACTAATACACATAGAGTCTTTTTGGGCAATCTGTAATATCCAATTTTAGGTTACCTAAGCTATAGTTACTTTTTTATCTCTGAGCTTCCAGATAGTCTGGTAAATGGACTGGTCTAAGCTATCACAGTGAGGAGGGGAGAGTCAGGGTGCATGATTCAGAAGAAATTCATCAGAGAGGAGCAGTGGGCTGATGAGGTAGCCTCTGAATGGTAGAAGATGATGGATACAGGAATGCAGTATTGGTTGACACATATCAGTAGCCAAGGAATGATTTATGGAACCTATAAATATTCCCTGGAGAATTCCAGAAATGTGGAGAAAGGAGAGGTTGATAAAGGATGGTCCTTCCTGAAGATAAATGAGTTGGGTATTAAAGGAAAGTGTGACCTCAGAGACTGATGAAATTTGGGACATTTAAGCTACATAAGCTACTTCTGGGTTATGTGTTCTGTGCCATCAATCTTGCACTAGTACCACCATGTTTTAAATATCATAGATTTATGATGTATTTTAATATCCAGAAGGACTAGTTCCCTCATATTTTTCCTCATCCTTTTTTTTTTTTAAATCACTGCCTTATTTTTCTTCCCTTTCCACAAAAACTTTCTCTCCACTAGTAAAGAGAAGAAGGAAAGGGAAGTCACAATTACTACAAATGCTTAAAGCACTAAAACCTAAAAATATTTTTCAAAAATTCTACTACTGATACAAGCTTACAGTTTCAACATGAATGCACAGTTGCATGATGCAGAAAATGTGAAACAAAACAGAGGGCAAGATATGATCAGTGCATGAAACATGTGAGTTGAGCTTTGGGGCAGGAACTAGACTCTCCTTGAAATTTTACTTCACTTTGAACTCTCATAACACCCTATATTTTGCACATTTTTTCTTCCCCCCTTGGTTTTACTTCCTTCCCCGAGGCCCAGGGAACTGGATTTTCTTTGCTAAGTATGTGATAATACAAAATGGGAAATATTGTATTCAGACCTAATTCTAGAAGTATTTTGAAGCAGGCAAACTTTTCTTCAGTCCTCCTTTCTTAAATGTGTTCCTTTCTTCTCCTTTTGGATCATTCACTTCCTCCCCCCCCCCCCCCCCCAGGTAACTGAAGTCCTTGTACTTTCTTACCTGCTCATGATCAACATCTGCTCTTAGGAAATGGTCTGCTTTCAATGATTTATACTTTCATGTCAATCATCTCCAGCTTCTGAGATTTATGTGGAACTCAAGAATGTTTTTCCTTGTGTTACAAGGATTTCAGGTTTCAGGAAGCAGGGGATGCTTCTTGTGGTAGCTAAAATCAGGACTAGTAAGTGGCTAATGTTGCACTTCAATAAAAGAGGGTAATGTAAATCTTCTACTTGTTTTCAATAGTCTTGTTTGTTGGTACATTATTCTATATCCATTGACTCAATGTCTAACCAAAACAAAGGTTAGATAAGCATTGTAATTGAAAAGCAATAACAGCTGATTATGGATGAAGGACACTACGGTGAAAAGCTCTATGTTGGGAAAATAAGGGTATAAGCTCTCATTTAGTTGCTATTTACTCCTGAGTTAATTCTCTTTACTTGCATCTAGTTTCCTTTTCTATGCCAATACCTCTTTAATGATTGAAAAAAAATCCTAATAAGGTCACATCTAGTTCTGAATACAAAGCCTCTATTATGCTCTTGTCTGCATAACAACACTTGTTGATTTTATGACATAATCCTGGAATGAAGAAAAAAATAAGATTTACTGTTAAGAACAAAAAGTGTGTATAGCAGGAAGCTCACATACAGAAAGCCTTCTGAGAACACTGAGAACGTTTAGCAAAAAGTGGAAACTCTGACAAAACTGTACAGTCACAGTGCTTCTCTTCCTAACAATGATTTTTTCCTGCCCTGACGAAAATAGAGCAGTTTTTATTGTCACAGCACATGTGTAAATATTACTGACAATAAAGAAATAGTCATATAAGCTAACTCCTTAAACATGTTCTTTATGTTAAGATTGACATTCGGAGAAGATGAGTGGTAGCTCGCAACACTTTCTGAGTTGCCTTGGATACCTGTCATCCACATCCAGAGCCTGCAGGTTACACTCAGGGACTCTTGCCAGTTCGGTAATAATGTCACTGAAACCCGCTGCTGCGGCGATGTGCACACACGTCTTTCCACTCTCATCATCATAGTTGATTATGGACGGGCCCTGGTGATGACTCAGAATGGTGGAACACAGAATTCTATTTCCACTCTGGAAAACAGAGTCAAAGGAGGGTCGTTATGTGTAATCCAGCGCTCTTCCCTGTCTGTGCATGTAAAGATAAAAATACAAAGTGAAAACACTCCAAAGAGAAAAAAAGAAAAGGAAAAAAGAAAGAAAATACATTCTATCAAATTCTCCAACAAATTTCCTCTCATTTCAAGTCACTGCAGAGATTTTTGTCTCCCATAGGAGCTAAACTGTCTACCATAATTAGCAAACCAAGGAGGACTTCAATTAAAAACAGGTATAATTGACTGACATCAGAGCTCACTGGATGGTTGGGCTACCTCGACAATAACTAGCTCATTAAATCTATTTGTTTTGTTTCTTCCCTTGGCTCTAGAGGTTGACTGCTAAGAAATTGACAGTTAATTTTAATGTCAACTAAGTGACGGTGATGAGTACTGACTGGTGGCATAATGATGACCAAAATGACCCAGTAGTGGTCACATTGCTATAAACGTCATGAAATTGAAATCACCCCAAATCCTTTGTGAAAGGAAGTGGACCATAATCACATAGCTGATCCATAAAGAAATAAAACAAAAAGTTTGAGAGGGAGAGAACTTCAGGCAACATCTAAATTGGGTCCATTTTCTGTATTGGTCCATAGTAAGCTTTTTATCTTATATCGAAGGGACGCTATTCTACACTCTTCAGTAACCTGTCCCAGCCTTAAAAGTCACCAGTTCCTCCTCGAGTGTGCCCCACATCTCTTCAGCTTGAATAAGTAAGTGAATGCTATGCATATTGTTGGAGTTAAATATCTTTCATTGGACTGAAAAATAAATACTGTATAAGCATTTGCAATTTAAGATAATAAATCTTCAGCGGCCAATAAAAAAAATTCTAGCTTTATATTACACAATGGAAACTCTTATTTTTCAGATTTCTCCTGGTGTCTGTGCAAAGATTATAAAACATACTACACAATTCATTAGCATTTTGATTTTCTCAAGGAATCTGTACGAAGACCCTCTAACTCCACACACAAGGTCTTATGGGTTAGAATGGCGGTCCCTAGGAGCCACGAAAAGCAGGTTAAGGAAATGGGAGAAACCCTACGGGCCTAGGAGCCAGGAAGGCCAGGCTCAGGGCAAGAAGAGAGCTGAATTTTGTAAAAGATGCAATTCTGTATCCTCCAAATGCTGTTCAAAAGCGACCTCATAATAAATTTTCCCACATAAAATTTCTTCTTGGTGTTCTTCCCACTGTATTCTCTCTGTTTATTTGACCCCAGGGTTGTGTTTTAGAACCTTTGAGTCAGTTATCACAATTCTATGGAACAGCACTGGTTTGTTTTCCCTTTTCCTGTCCCCCTCCCCCCCGGCCCCCACCGTTTGCACCTATGGTTCTCCGGATATCCTGTTACTCAGCTTGCCACTGACTTCACAGTGAACCTTCACATACTGAGCCCTGCATGTGCCTCCACTGTATCAGAAGACAGCAGCAGCTGACCCCAGGTCCTGAAACCTCTTGCAGGACCAAGGGCCAGGGGTCACTTAAAGCTCTTAACTTTGAGCTCCAGGAGGAGTGCTGAATGGATGTTAAATGCTACAACCAGGGCCAGTTAAATAATTTGTGGGGTCCAGGACACAATGAAAATGTGCAGTCTCCTGTTCACAGAGCAGAGAAAAAATTATTCCTTTCCTCCATGGTGTCTCTCGTAACCTGTCAGTGATTTTTACTTGCTATTCTTGACCTTTCATGGTGATTTTTATTTCCTATTGAGTGTTGTGCTCCCTTGGGTTGGGGATTCTTACCACAAGTGCAAACCTTCAGAGGTGACCGGGGCCCCATTTTGTGACTCTGCATGTGCTTTTCCCCACCCTCCCTGAGTCTGTGCCAGGGAGGCAGGGAGATAGGACTGAGAGCTGAGGCTCCATGGTCCAATCAGACTTCACTTACAAAACACAAATTCAAAGATATAATTTTAAGACTTTCCAGATGGTGACCACAGAGCATTGTACCCCAAGCACAGGGCTCCCTTCTGAGCATGGGACTCTCTATGACTGTATTGGTCGTACACCCATAAAGCTGTCCCTGCCTATAACATTATTCCCTCTCTCCCTCTCACCTTTCCTCTTACATTCTCTTTCTTCCTCCTTCCTTCTTTTGTGTAACAATGACTTATAATAATTTGGATCCGTTGGTTAAGTTCTATGGCATTCCTGCCATCAGTAGTCGGCTACACTAAACACATCTTAGTTTTTATGCCTACTTCATCCATTTTTCTAAGATTCTTTCCCCTGATATTACTTGAACATATTTTGAAGGGGTCTGAAATATATTTGAAATAATCAAGACGCCCTCAATCCCCTTTTAAAAAGTGCTAGTCATTCGAGAAAGAAAATAGAAGCAAAAAGAGTATCATCTCAATGAATTAATTTTGTTTACAATTTTGTGCAAGAGCAAAGGAGTTCAGGTTACCAAGGTGGTTAAAAGGGCAAAATGCACTGTAATGGAAGAGGGAGCATCAAGCACAGATGGAAAAAACAAAACCCTACTCCTTGTATTCGCTCTTCCTGCCTTCTCACCTGACCCTCAGAGAAGCCATTTTGGAATTAGCAAACTGAATTAGGGGCTGCAGCCCAGGGTCCCTGAGTCTGCCTCTTTTGGGATCCTGACCAACTAGCCAAGTCTCAGTCAGCTGCCTTCAGAGCTGGAACATTGCACAGCTTCTCTGGATAAGTGAAGACCCTCTTACACCTTACCCTTTTCCTCCAAAATGCCTTTTCTCCTGAATTTTCCATAAAATTCCTTACCTCTGTACTTGGCTCTCACTTATAACATTATCACTGTGTTTTCTTTTCCTTTATAAGAAGATTCTTCCAGGAATAATAGTGATAGCTACATTTAATGAGTAAATATTCTGTGCCCAGAACTGTTCCACGCATTTCCATGTACTCACTCATTTAATTCTGACAATAACCCCACAAGGTAGGAACTCTTATACCTGTGTTGTAGAGGAGAACATGGAGGCTCAGGGGGATTAAGTAACTTGCCCAAGGTCACAGCCAAGAAGTGGCAGAGCCACGATTAAGAGTGTGTCTGCAGAGCCCTTACACTTCACTACTCCACCATCCTGTCTCCGATTAAAGGAACAGTCTGTTTATTTGATTCTGCACGTTCATACTGGGGGAATGAAAGTGAAAACTGCTATTTAGACTGGCTACATTAGTACAAGGATGTGTGCCTCACCAACAGAAACCTTTTTTAGAGTTAAGTATTAGGTGCTTTAAAAGCCTCTCCTAGAGAGTTTGCCATGGTGCATCCTCACAAGAATTTGAGAGAGCCCTGGAAAGCATTAGTTTGTGAGCTGCGGCCATCTCTGCGGTATCCTGGTAACAGCATTCCCTTCTTGGCAAGCTGGGCTGAGTGTCAGCCAAAGGTAGGCTCTAGGCCCGGGAGGCCAGGGACAGTCACAGAGAAAAGAAGCACCAGGGAAGAAGAAATGAGATGATGCCCAGAAGTGCCCTTAGGAAGAATGAAGAATGGGTTTCCATTTGGTAGGAATGTCATTCAATAGGGGAAGTAACAACAGTGTATAGATCCTATTCTCATGGAGCTCTAGAATTCTACACTGGGTGACCAGATAAGGACTGTGGATTTATTTATTTGTTTTTTTGTTGTATTTGTTTTGTTTTAGTCCACAGGCAATACAGTTGCCTTCATGTACTCTGAAAGCTGCTGGGAACTACTGAGTCCTAGTCATTTTCTCTTTATACCTTATGAGGGAGGGGAAGTTATAAGGAGCCTTGTCACAAAGGATGCTGAATTAATGTATAATAGCTTTGTTACAGATAGACTTATAAAAAACAAGATTCCAATATCCTGATTGTGGACCCTTTTTATTCTAGGTGACTTTATTCCACTCCTTTATTCCAAGGAGTCTCAGTGGGCGATTTAGGACTAGTGGTTATTTGTTAACGTTTCTGGGGAATTAGTTCTATGGAGGCTTCTTCTTGCAGGGAACTCCAATCTCCTTCTTCTCTTGGAAGTAGGGGCCTGTTTGCATCACTTGTCCCAGGATGGTGACTATATAAAGCAGAGGCTAGTGTTTTAGGCCACACGGTCCTCTTAGAGGGCTGGGTGGTTTTGTGATGTGAGAAGCACACTGGCCCATCAGTTCAGCTGGCACCAGAAATGTCAGGTGGGGAGGGAGCTGGAGGGGAAGATCTACTAGTCTACTCGGCACGAACATCAGAGAGTTGAGGGTCTGGGGCAAATCAAGAGAGAAAGTACCCAGTATCCTGGCTTAGAGTCTAAACCATCTTCATGTTTGCCCCTTTGGATGCAAGCTTTCTGCTTGGTCTGACTCCAGAGGCCATTATACCCCCAAACCTGGAGTTGACTCCCATGGAGAACAAGTGGAAGATAGAAATGGGATGCGGGACGTATGAGGTATGGTGACTCTCAGCTGCTAAACTACTTCATTTCACTGGTGTCCTAATGCTTATTTTAGAAAAAAAAAAAATCTTTTTGCTGTAGTAGTGTGTAGAAAGGGTCTAGTTTCTCCTTCTCGCTGTCTGGTTAAGATGAAGTTCTCTGGGATGATATCTCTGCATTGTCCTTGTCAAACCTATGACTGGGAATGTTTCTGCTGAGATGCAACCTAACAAAACATAACTCTCAATAAATATTTGCTGAACAGTGAACAAATAAATGAGTAAAACAAGTCTTACGAACTATGGTCAAAGCCAATCAGAACAGAATTTTATTCATCCTTTTCAGCTTCTGTCTCTTTTCCCCATTACCTCCCCCCATTTATTATCTTTTTACCTCTTTCTTTACCTGTGTTTACTCCTAGGCAAGTCCCCATTTTTTCTTCTTCACCCCCACCCCCTTCATCTCCACGACTGTGCACTTAGGAGCTGACACATGCACGCCCATTAAACTTAGGTTACCCTTCAGGAGTCCAGTTTCCTAAACAGATCAATCTTTGCTCCCAGGGTAATGGATTTCATAAATGTGACTTTTTCTTTGTTTACTTTGGGCTTATGTGGTTTTGTAGTCTTTTATCAAGCACTGGGAGTCATGTGGCCTGGGTGGGTGCTGGATACCTGCATGGGTGCTGGGTGTACTTGGGCAAAGACAACCTCCCCATGTACTAGTTTCTCCACCTGTGAACTGAGGGGTTGGACTAAATGATTGAATGTGGTCCCTTCCAGCTCTAAGGATTTTTACCCTTATGAACTAGATCTATAGTATATGACATTTATAAATATCCTTTGGCATTCTGAATATATTTAGGGTTAAAGTATATTTATAAAATGTTTGACACCACAATTCAATCAGTTGACCACAGATCATGATGGCCTTAGGAAGAAGGAAGATTCCATGCTTATCCAAACCAGTCTCAGGCACTAGGGGCTTGATAGGTTATATTCAATATCTATAAGGGTTTATGTGTGAGTGTGAGTGTGAATGTGTGAGTGTGTGTGTTTAAGTGTGTGTGTTTAATTTCCTTAATCACATACTGAATGAAGAAACATGAAATAGCTGTTTTATACTAGTGTAGTTCTTTTCTTCCTACCATCCCTGGAAAAATGCACTGAAAACAACAAAAAAAAAGTACTGCTGAGAAAGATTTCAAATAAACATATTTTCTAATAAGTGGAAACAGGAGCTAATGGTGAGAGTTGAGGGGCAGTAAATACTTGCCCCTCTCACTGGCAGAAGTTGAACTTAGATTACTTTGTGGATTCAACGTTTCAAATCTTTACTACTTTGGTTATTTGGGTCAAATACAGAATGTTTTTTATTTCAAAGTGCTATAGCTTTAAATGTGTTCTCATCCGGTCCTAGAGAAAAGCAGGAAGTTTGGTGAAAGGAATAAATGACAATGGGAAATAGACTTATGCATGTGGAAAAACTTTAAAAGGAACACAATGCTGGTCCTACGTTATACCATGTTTCCCCCAAAATAAGACCAAGCTGTACCATCAGTTCTAATGCATCTTTTGGAGCAAAAATTAATATAAGACCTGGTATTATATTATATTATTATATTACATTATAATATATTTTAGTAAAATATTATAGTAAAATAAGACCGGGTCTTGTATTAATTTTTGCTCCAAAAGACGCATTAGAGCTGTTGGTCCAGCTAGGTCTTATTTTCGGGGAAGCACAGTAAATGAATAAGAAGGTGAAAGTAGGCAAGTGTAATTATGGTTTCAGCTGACATTTGGAATTACCCTTAGTTTTCTTTGCAGTGTAAAGGGCAGAACACACCACTTCTGAATTTTACTACTAACCACAGGGAGGGAGAGGGCACATGGTTCCTCCCAAAGTTGTGATTCTTAACCTTTTGGGGGTAGTCACCAATCCTCATTGAGGAATTGAAGAGAGTTGCAGATTCCTTCCTCAGAAAAGTATATGTAACAGATTCACATATCCACACATACAATATTATATACAGTTGTAGGGGTTATTGAAGGGACTCATCTTGTTAATCTTTTTACCCTTAATGCCAGATACACAGTTGGTGCTCAATAAATATTTATTAAATGATTGAATATAAAAATGAGTGAGGCATTATGTTTATACAAAATCATGGTCAAAATGCAAATATTTTGGGTAGGGCTAGATAGGGTTTTAGCACCAATCAATATGAATTAATTTATCATAGTGGTTTTTAACCCTAGTTCCATATTACATCTCCTGGGGGGAGGGGACACTTTGAAAAATATCAGCCAGTCAAGATGGTGGAGTAGGTAAACACCGTGCTTGCCTCTTTTCATCACCACATCAAAATTATGACAAAACTACAGAACAACCATCATTGAGAATTGCTTGAAGTCTAACTGAACGAAAGTGCTAGCTCTAAGGACATACAGAGGAAGCCACCTCGAGACTGGTAGAGGGACAGAGACGCTGACTGGGTTTGTCCCACAACCTCGTGAGACCTTTAAAAATCAAGAGGGATATCTCAACTGTGGAGGTTTCCCTTCAGAGGAGCAAAGGGTCCCAGCCCCACAGGAAGCTCCTCAGTCCAGCGTTCCAGTACCAGGGAGAGAAGTCACCATAACTTCTGGCTATGAAAACCAGGGGAGATTGTGACTGAGTGGGACAGATGCCAGCTGGAGTTCCTCTTAAAAGGCCTGTGCAGACTTAGTCGCTGACAGACTCACTCACTGACAGACTCATTCCCTCTTAGCTCCAGCTCCAGCACTGGGGCAGCAGCTAGAAAGGCACCAGGGACATATGGGAAGGAACTAAGTTGTCTGGCTGCAGGGTAAGGGCTGGAAAGGCAGGTTTCTCCAAAACAGAAGTGTTGGTAGAACCCATTGTTTCTTTGTTGCTCTCCCCCATCCTGGCCTGCAGACACAGGCATCTGCCATATCTGAGTTTCCATTGACCTGGCTGACACAATTTGTCTGCCCCGCCCTGGTGATTCCCTGAGACTTTGCCCCACCCAACTTTCAGGCACACCCAAGCTGCTTCAAATGGCTTTTCCATCCAATCAATCTCTCTTGGCTTATGCTGTGGACTTTCCTAAAACCGTCAAAGGTTCACAAAACCCAAACAAGCAGCATCTGGCTTTGCTGTATCCTGTACCTCTTGCTGAACAGCCCCAAGCCCAGCAATAGTGGCAGCTGGCCTCAGTTTACAGCTTGGCCTCTCAAGGCACCTCCAAGCTCATTGCAGGTGCAGACCATCTGTAGACTCTTTATGGTTCATATTAGATGGCCCCAGACAGGGCACAGGCTGTGACTGAACTTGGCCTGTGGCAGGTACCCTCACAGGATGCTCCAGGGCCACACGTCTGGTGGCCAGCTTCAGACCGAGCAAGAGCATAACCTAGCTGCTTCCCAGGACAATACACCCAAAGGGCTGACTGGGAAGGTACCAGGGCCCTGCTAAAGCAAATCCTGCTCTGTAGAGTCAGCCCCTACACAACAGCTCCTCCACTGTAGTCACAGCCAGTCCTCACAACCAATTAGCCTGATGGTCAATCCCTCCTCTTGACATACAAGCAGCAGCCAAGGCTCAACTACAGTAGGAAGGCACACACAACCCCCACAAGGGACATACCTGGAATACCTGGCTCAAGTGACGAGGGACACTGTGCCACTGGGTCCCACAGCACACCTACTACATAAGATCACTCTACCAAGACTGGGAGATATAGCAGTCCTACCTAACACAGGGAAGCAGCCAAAATCGGGGGACAAAGAAACATTTCCCAAATGAAAGAACAGAACAAAGCTCCAGAAAAAGAACGAAACAAAATGGAGACAAGCAATCTACCAGATGCAGAGTTCAAAACTCTGGTTACAGAGATGCTCACTGCTCTCAGAGAGAACTTCAACAAAGAGATAGGAAACATAAATAAGGACCAGTCAAAAATAAAGAACACAATAACTGAAATGAAGAACACATTAGAGGGAATCAACAGTAGATTAGATGAAACAGAGGATCAAATCAGTGATTTAGAAGGTAGCAGAAAACACTCAATAAGAACAGCAAAAAGAAAAAAGAATTAAAAAAATGAGGATAGTTTAAGGGGCCTCTGGGAAAACATCAAGTGTACCAACATTTGTATCAAATGGGTATCAGAAGGAGACAAGACAAAGCAAGTCATTGAAAACCTATTTGAAGAAATAATGACAGAAAACTTCCACAACCTGGTAAAAGAAATAGACATACAAGCCCAGAAGCACAGAGCGTTCCAAACAAGATGAACTCAAAGAGGCCCACACCAAGACACATTACAATTAAAATGCCAAAGGTTGAAGACAAAATCTTAAAAGCAGCAAGAAAAAAGCAGTTAGTTACCTACAAAGGAGCTCCCATAAGACTTCTAGATGACATTTCAACAGAAATTTTGTAGGCCAGAAGCAATTGGCACAAAATATTCAAAGAGATGAAAAGCAAAGACCTACAACAATGATTACTCTACCCAGCAAAGCTATCATTTAGAATTGAAGTACAGATAAAGAATTTCCCAGACAAGAGAAAGCTAACGTTCAACACCACCAAACCAGTATTACAAGGAATGTTAGAGGGACTTTAAGACAGAAAAAGATAAAAAATATGAATAGTAAATGGCAAAAACTACATATCTGCTACCAATTACTTTAAATGTAAATGTATTAAATGTTCCAATGAAAATATAAGGTGGCTGAATGGATAAGAAAACAAGACCATTACATATGCTGCCTATAAGATACCCACTTCAGATCAAAGGACACATACAGACGGAAAGTAAAGGGATGCAAAAATGGTATTTCATGAAAATGGAAATAGAAAAAAATGAAAAAAGCTGGGGTAGAAATACTTATACCAGACAAATCAGACTTTAAAACAAAGGTTATTACGAGAGACCCAGTAATCCCACTTCTGGGTATTTATCTGAAGAAACCAAAATGCTGCTTTGAGTTGATGTGTGCATCCATATGTTCATTGCAGCATTGCTTACAATGGCCAGGATGTAGAGGCAGCCTGAGTGTCCATCTATGGATGAAGGGATAAAGAGGAGGTGGTACATATATACGATGGAATATTGCTTGGCTATGGAAGGGAATGGGTTCTTGCCATCTGCAATGGCATTGATGGACCTGGAGGTTATTGTACTGAGGGGAGTATGTAAGACAGAGAAAGACATAGGCAATGTGATTCACTTATATGTGGAATCTAAAGAACCAAATAAACAAAACAGAAACATACTCAAAGATACAGAGAACAATTTGATGGTTGCCAGATGGGAGGGGCGTTAGGGGGATGGGAGAAAAAGGGAAAGGGTTAAGAAGTACAAATTGGTTGTTACAAAGTAGTCATGGGGATGTAAGAATATAGTCAATAATATTGGAATAACTGTTTATGGTGTCAGATAGGTACTAGATTTATTGGGGTGATAGATGGTAGAGAGAGAAGTTAGGGGACAGGGTGAACAAGGTGAAGGGATTAAGAAGTACAATTTGGTAGCTACAAAACAGTCATGGGGATGTAAAGTAAAGCATAGGGAATATAGTCAATCATATGGTAATAACTATTTATAGTGCCAGGTGGGTAGGGGATTATGTCTTAAATTATATAAATATCTAACTACTATGCTGTACTTCTGAAATTAATATATTAATATAATATTGAATGTCAAGTGTAATTAAAAAAATTAAAAAGGAGGGGAAAAGGTGAAGGGGAATAAGAGGTCCAAATTTCCAGGTATCAAACAAATAAGTCATGGAGATGTAATGTACAGCATCAGGAATATAGTCAATAATATTGTGATAGAGTGGTACGGTGTCAGATGGTTGCTGGACTTATCATGGTGATCACTTTAGGTATATAAATGTTGAATAATTATGGTGTACACCTGAAACTAATATAATATTGTATGTTAGCTATATTTTAAGAAAAATCTTTTTAAGAAAAGAAAAATAGTGATGCTTGGGTTTCACCCCACAACAACTGACTGAAAATCTAAGGGTGGGGGATCTGGATATCAGTATTGTTTTAAAACTCTTCAGCTGATTCTAATGTGCAGACATGAGTGAAATTAATGTAGCTGGTTAAAATCTATATAATTTAGTAGAGAGAAAAAAAATGAAGATGTGGGTAAGATAACCATGCTGACATGGAGGAAATCAGGAACCATAATAAAAATAGTTATCTCTTCCAATTACATAGATCACTACTGTGTTTCCCTGAAAATGAGACTTAGCCGACAATCAGCTCTAATGTGTCGTTTGGAGCAAAAATTAATATAAGACCTGGTATTACATTATTGTATTGTATTATATTATACTATATTATATTATACCTGTGTCCTATATTATAGTAAAATAAGACCGGGTCTTATATTAATTTTTGCTCCAAAAGACGCATTAGAGCTGATTGTATGGCTAGGTCTTATTTTCGGGGAAACAGTACATATCACTGTCATATGCACAGTCTCATTCATATCCCAAAGAGACACTGATAGTTAAGCCAAACAGTTACTGGTGATTTTTCTCAGATGAAAGCCAGGTCTGTCAATGCAAACTCAGATCTTCTGAGTCGAGTACATTGGTCTTTTGGGTTTGCCAAACTGCCTCTTTGTGGATCAGAACAGGGATTCCCATCCCCCAAAAAGCCCAACTGAGAAGGTCTGGAGTGGGTCTGGACATCTATCATTTTACAAGCACTGATGATTGTTCCATATCAGGGCCAGGTGTAAAGCAGCAGCTCTAAATTGGGGGTGGGGTGGAGGAATGGGAAGCAGAAGCAGCACGTTGGTCAGAATTACCTGGGGAAATTTTCCAAAATGCACATATGTGAGCCCCATCCCAGATCTATGGCAGCAGAAGGCAGGGGTAGTATCAGAGAGTGAATATACAGAAAATGCTTGATTCTCACCGCTCTCACCTAAGCTAAGAACCGGCACACTTGGGACACTTCTTGGATCCCCAGCCAGGTGGCCACTGGGGCCACGGCTATGGTGGTGACCTCTGACCAGCCGCAGGACTGGGCCCTGGCCAGGGACCGGTGTGAGGGGGGCAGGGAGGGCGATTAGATACTGAAAGTATGTAGGAGGGTGCTAAGGGCAGGTGGAGATGACAAAAACAAGTCTGGCTCACTTCAGTTTTGCCCAGGGCTGGCGATGGTACAGAGTAACTGAAGCCAAGATTGGGAAGACAAAAACAGAGCAGTTTTCAAATCACTTCTCTTTTCCCCTGATCTCAGGCACATTTGTCACCCTGAAAGTGCCAGGTGCCCATCTTACCATGCGTGGCACATGAAAACACCTGAGTGAAACCACCATCAGGGTGGGCAGAAACTCCTCTCGCAAGGATCCAGTTCAGCAGGGGTGCCCTTATTGGGCTGATGGAAATAAACAGTGGGGATGTTTATGTGAGGCATCGAAAGACAGAAAGGGCTGGCAGTTTTCTCAAAGGAGACTAGTACCGCTTTCCTCTGAGGAACAGAATAGATGACTCTTAGCTAGTCACTCCCCTTCAAAATAGAAAGCACTTCAAGAAATGTTAGCTGTGGTCATTCTTTCACTTTGTTCTCAGTTTTCCCGTCTTTGGACTGCAGACTTCTGGGGTCTATTCTGATTTCTTCGGTGGTGTGTTCTCATATAGACTCCCTTTGAAGATAGTGAGGTAGGGTCATGAGCCACGATTTTCATGGTTCAGCATAGGATTCAGGGATTACTCTGCTTTAGAAGATTTGGAAGGAAGAAGAGAGCCATGGCCCAAAGACCATGAACGAATTTTCCTAGTCAATCTTTGGTTTATCCTGGGGTACTATGAGCCAGTGACAAGCATTGAGATAAAGAGAGACAGTGAGGAAGGTGTGTGTATGTGTGTACGTGTGCATGCGTGCGTGCGTGCGTGCGTGTGTGTGTGTGTGTGTGTGTGTGTGTGTGTAAAACAGCTAAGGCAGGTTCTGCCTGATATTCTATCACTCCTCCTGCTCTGTATCTTGGCAGAGTTTCTTCTCAACAACTGATGCACCCAAACCCTCCAAAGTGACAGGCTGGCTCTTGGCCCTCTGGATACGAATGGAGAGAAGGAGAGTACCATGCATCTTACTTGCTCTGTCATACATACAAACTGTGTATCAATACTAAGGCTGTACCTTTGCTGATTCCTTTCCTATTGTCTGACATAGAGCCTTATTAACACTGCTTTAGACCATTCAAACTTGAGATACGTCCTTACCTGCACTGCCCAGTGGAGAGCCGTTTTAAAGTCTTTATCCACAAGGGTGGGGTCTGCCCCCTTCTTCAGCAGCATTTGGGTATGCTGAGGCTGGTTGTGGAAAGCTGCCCAGTGCAGTGGTGTCATTCCCTACAAAATCAAAATCAGAGGGGACAGAGATGAACACAGGCTATCCGGGAGGAAAACAGAGCTCATACTTTTTCCCCTGGCCAGAGGGCCATCACCAGATAGGTTGGTTGCTGCCTGTCAGTTCATGCATCCCTCAAATCATTCATTCAACACATATTTATTGAGCTTCTGCTTTGTGCCGGGCAAACAAGTGTTGAGGATACTACAGTCAATAAGATAAACGAGATCCTTGCTTTCATGGGAATTGCACCGTGATAGAGGAAGACAGATAATAAATACACAGGAACGAGCCAAAGGATTTTCCAGACTGCTGAATGCAATGAGGAACACACACGGAGTGCTGTGACAGAATAACCACACGGGCAGTGTCTGTTCCGCATGGGCCTCTGCAAGCTTGGCAAGCAGCAGGTCATGCGGGCAAGCCCTTGTCACTGGAGGCACGCAAGGACACCATCTCCCATCACGGGGACGGGGCACTGTTTTATTGAAGTTTCCCCAGTGACTACAACAGAGATTAGAGAAATAGCTGTTGAATGAATGAATGAATGAATGAATGAATGAATGAGGACAAGAGGAGAGCCACGTGAGATGAGTTCGGAGAGGAAGGCAGGGAGTATGGGATGGGGATACTGACCCTGTATAAGGCATTTGGATTTTATTCTAAAGTCAATGGAGAGACAGCTGAAGGGTTTTAAGCAGATGTTGACATGATCTGATTTACACTGTTGAGAAGAAATCACTCTGTGGCAGGTTGGAGAACAGATCTGGATGAGTCAATCTGGTGAATCCCAGTTTCTTTCAGAGCTTATGGTCACACCCCTTTGGCATCATTTACTAAGATGAAGTCTGATGGCCTCTTCTCCTTGCCCACACCTGTCAATTACATGAAATATATCTAACATGACGCTAGATTATGGTAAAGGGGCAAAGAGTGTGGGCAGCTTTAAAGCTTCTCTTTTTATATTCATCTCTGCAGATACTATAAAGGGAAGAGTGACTACCTTAGCCTTCTTTGCTCCATCCACGATGAGATGAGCAGAAGAGATGGGCCTCAGCCTAGTTAGAAGTGCAGGGCTAATATCCCAGGATTATAATATTTATTGATCCAGAGGTATTTATGAGTTCCTATGTGTGTTGTCTCACTTAATCCACCAAAAAATCTTCTGCATTAAGTCTCACGGTGAAGTCTACTACGAGTTCACCAACCTCTGTTTCCTCTTCCTCCAGGGCCACACAGTCTGCATTCCCCAGCCTCCAGCAGACAGGTGTGGACATGAGACTGAATCCTGACCACTGCCACATGGGCAAAAAGATGGAAGGAATGGAATTCCCCTCTGCCTAGAAAACAAAACCCATGTGGTCTTGCATGCATTCTCTTTTCTTATCTGACAACCAAATGCAGAGAAGGACAAGGCTGAAACTGTATGATTAAAAAACCTGGACTCTGATTGATCAGCTAGAACAGGGCCACCTCGTCAACCAGCACTGGACTATGAAATAAGCTTGTTTTGTGTCAGGACCCTGAGGTTTTGAGTTGTTTGCTATAGCAGTTAGCCAATGTTGACGGTGTCATTCTCCTCATTTTATGAAAGAGGAAACAGCTCTAGAGAAGTCCACAAGTCCATGAGTGAGCATGGAACTGAATCTAGGGTTTGGGGTTTGTTGGGGCACTGGGGTTAAATGTTAAATCCCCTTGATCAGTTCCATATTCTAAATCATTGAATAATGGGCTGCTTTCAAGTTTCAAGTTTCAGTCATTGAACACTGAGCCTCCAGAGATACTCTTGAGGATATTTCAAGAAATTGGTTCCATATGGAAAAGAATGCTGTTCTAAAAGCAATGGAACTTCTTTGTTCTTATCCCATCAGTTGACTATTTACTCGTGATTCAGAATAGTTCAATGCATTTCAGTGGGTCCTCTTCATTTTTAATTTGGCCCACTGGAGTTAGAAATCTTAACTCAAGGGAATCAGATTCTTTTATTATGCACGGATTTCCCCTTTCAAGTGCTGAGTTCCATTTGTTTCAGTCATTGGTTTCATCATGAAGTGCTACCAATTTCCAGGATTAAAGGCATCAAGACAATTTTGAAGTTACTGAAGTGTAAGCTTCATGAGGGCAGACCCTTGTCTGCCTCTCTGAATCCCTGGAGCCTAGAGAAGTTCCAAGCACATTGTACATACTAAATAAATACTTACTAAACGAATGAATGACATTTCACTGCTGTTCTTGATTGAATTTTTTTGCTTTTGTAAAATTTGACTTACTTTTTAAAATCATACACACAAAGAAAGACCTCAAAAAGATATCACCTCACCCCAGTCAGAATGGCTATCATCAACAAGACAAATAATAGCAAGTGTTGGAGAGGCTGTAGCGAAAAAGGAACCCTCATACACTGTTGGTGGGAATGCAGACTGGTGCAGCCACTATGGAAGGCAGTGTGGAGATTCCTAAAAAAATTAAGAATAGAATCACCATATGACCCAGCAATCCCTCTCGTGGGTATTTACGCAAAAAGTCTGAAAACATTTATCCATAAAACTATATGTGCTCCAATGTTCATTGCAGCTTTATTTACAGTGGCCAAGACATGGAAACTAAAGTGTCCTTCAATAGATGATTGGATAAAGAAGATGTGGTATATATACACAATGGAATACTATTCGGCGGTAAGAAAAGATGAAATAGTACCATTTGCGACAACATGGATGGATCTTGAGATTATTATGCTGAGCGAAATAAGTCAGCCAGAAAAAATCGAGAACCATATGATTTCACTGATATGTGGTATATAAAACTGAAAATAACAAAAGAACAAGACAAACAAATGAAGAAACAAAAACTCATAGACACAGACAATAGTTTAGTGGTTACCAGAGGTTAAAGGGGGAGGGGAGTGGTAGATGAGGGTAAAGGAGGTCAAATATATGGTGATGGAAGGAGAACTGACTCTGGGTGGTGAACACACAATGGGATTTATAGATGATGTAATACAGAACTGTACACCTGAAATCTATGTAACTTTACTAACAATTGTCACCCCAATAAACTTTAATTAAAAAAAAAAGAAAAAAGAAAGGCTGAACATGACTCCTACTTTATAGAAATGAACTCGCCTGATAGGATCATTGTTACCAAATCATCTATGGGAACTTGTTAGAATTTCTGATGAGTGCTCCAAGTGAGGTAGATGGCAATCACTATGTCCAGAGACATGATTTAGTGATATGAGAATTCAGTGTGAGAATGTGGTTGTGAATTAAACTGTGATTATGCACTGTTAATCTTTGTCTCCTCACCACAGCTGCTAGGCTTAAAGAGTTAGTCTCTGAAAACAACAACCCCTCTCTTCAAAAACAAAAACAAAACCCAAAACAACCAACTCTTGCATGCTTTGGGAAAGGAGTGAGGTGGGGAGGAGGAACACTACCATTTTTTGTATACCTACTTGGTGCCAAAAGCTTCCTATATGTTACCTCACAGAATATTTACAATAATCCTAAGGTATTTTTAGCAGTATTACAGGTGAGGAAACTGAAGCACAGACAGGTTAATTAATTTGCCGAAGGCGATTGACTGGGTACATGGCAGAACTGGGATTCAAATCCAGGTCTCTTCAACTCTGGAGGAAAGCTGTTCTTTTCACACATCGTGCTGGTAGATTTTCATTTTGGAAATGAGCTCAGATGCTGGAAAATTCTTTTCTCTGTGACTTTTATCTGGATTTAGAGTCTTCCCACTTCCTAGAGTGGTGGTTCTCACTAGTGTAAGGATTGTCACCCTATATTATTATTTGTTTCATTTCTCATTATTTCTAGTCCCCTCCTAAAAGTGCAGCTGGCAAATATTTTTGTAAGGTGTTGAAATATATATATTCTCCTTTCCTCCACCCCCATCCAGGGATTTGGGATCACTGTCAGAAACTGTTGATCCTCTAAATGGCCCCAAATCGAGACATGAAACACTCTATTACTTCTCTGAATATGTATGATAATACATATAATATAAAAATACATTGTATATTTATATTACAATATAAACAGGTTGCAAATATTCAATCAAGTCAATGGAAATTACCTGTTACTATTTTTTTCAATTGGGCTAATGACAAAACTAAATCCTCTTAGAGTGAGTAATATGAAAACCAAAATTTTCAAAATCAGCTCAAGTACAGCTCTTGGTATCGCACAACACACTTTGTTTAGGAACTTTTTCTACAACTCCCTACTTCTCCTTCTTTCAGCTTCTATTGAGCTGGCAGGCAACATAGTTGTGTTTTGTTAGGACGCTGGTGGCCATTTAAGGAGCAGACTTCAGGCTTGACGACTGGCATGTGCCCTGTGCAGTGACACATGAGTGACACATGTGTGATCTGTGCAGTGACACAGATCATGATTAAACTGTGATGCACTTAAAGGATGAGGCTGGGGCTTATTGACCATGGTAAACCCACCTCACCGAGCACACAGTAGGTGTTCAAGAAATGTTTACAGGAAGAATGAATTAGTGAATTGCAGGTTATCAAGGCTCACGAGGAGTATAAAATACCAGTCTGTTGAATGTAAGCTCTGCATCCAAACTGTGTTGCTACCAGCTGCTCACAGCGATTTCACTGAGGACTCATTGGACCGTCAAAACACCTAAGGGCTGAAAATCTAGGAATCACTGGCAGATTTGTTGCCACAAACACCCAGATGGTCCTGGTAACAGTAGAATTTCACTTTTTTGAAAAACAAAAAGTATTAGATCAAAGAATGAAGAGTAACTCACATTCAGTTAGGAACACAACTCTCCAGCATGTTGCAAAGGAAAATGGTAAGTTTTAGTTGACTTCGGATCCATTTCGAGATTGCTGATAGGACTACATGATGCTGGAACTGGTGGGGGTGCAGCAGGGGTGCTTTGCAACAGTGCTCTTGTACAGATGAGTAATTCTGAGCCTAGAGCCTGTGCTACCCAAGTTTCACTTAAGGGTTTACAAGTCCCATCAGCTTCTCAAAACTTTTTTTTCCCAAAACCACTGTAACTTTTGTGTTTTTGGAATCAGAAATCTGATTAAGTGCTTAGCAATCTTCAAGGTTTCAGAATGGCACTTTTAGAGAGAAATGCACAAATTTTTCTTGAGTTTAATCATTTAATTATCTATTATCTATCTATCTATCTATCTATCTATCTATCTATCTATCTATCTATCTATCTATCTATCTATCTATCTATGTATCTGCTATGGGCAAGTTACTGTACTGGAGTCTATGGGGTACAAGATGAAAAAGACATGGTCTGCCTCCAGAGAGACTTATGGGGGATTGAGGAGAGAAAGAAGTGAGTGCTCCTAGGAGTAGTGACTACTCTAATTTTTTGAAGTGTTCATTTTTAGGATAAAAATTCTGGAGCATTTAAAAAAAATGTTCTATTATTTTACCTCTTGTTAACTGTAAAGTAAAAAGCTGTTTTAACCCAGGGACTGTTTCTTTTCATTTTGCCTTTATAGTGTATGTACAATCTCTGCCTGTGGTTATATTTTAGGTATGTGATAAGTGGATGCAGTGCTAAGAATTATATCCAAATGTTCACATCTGTTTTTGCAACTTGGATTTGTTTTCTCCAGTGCTGTTGTAACGGAACTTTGGATTACCAGGCCATTCTACTTAAATCAGAATGTGCATTTAAGGTAGGATCAACAATATATCCTAAATACCGTGCCTAACAGTGCTTCTCTGGATAAATGTGAAGTCCTAACCCAGATGCCCACAGCTCATAGCCCCTCTTCATGGTGTTCTTCCCATCAAAGCTAAAATGAGAGCAGGAGAGAGAGGTTCAATTCCAGGAGTCTAGCAACTTGATACCTCCCTGTAGCTGCAGTAGAAAAGCCTTTCTTTATGTCAGTGAGTCCTCTGACGTTCAGAAGAACAAAGCACAAAGGACAATCTGACCCATCTCCCTTTTCCAACAGTGCTAAACTCTGCAGTGTGGATGGCTTCACTTTATTAAGCGGTGTGGTTAATGAAAGAGAAAAAAACAAAAACCAACAGATCACTGGAACAGAACAAAGAGTTCAGAAATGGAACCACATATTTAAAAAAGAAACTTGTAATAAATTAAAATCATAGTGTAGTCATGTCCCTGAGGGCAGGGGAGGTCTTTAAAAAAGATGCCAAAAGCAAAAACAATAGTAGATATGAAAGATCATTCTGATTATATCATATTGTAAAATTTCTGTACAAGAAAAGACATCATGAACAGTTCTAAAATAAGCAGTGGACTGAAAAATATTTGCAACCCAACAGCCAACAAAGGATTAATGTTCAAAATATAAAATAAACACCTATGACTCATAAGAAAATGGCAAGCAACCCAAACCTAAAAGGATCTAAACAGGCAAGTCACAAAGAAGATATTAAAAATGACCGTTATACCTATGAAAAGATGCTCAATCTGACTGGTTATCAGGGATATGCAGATTAACCCAACAACAAGAAAATCCAACAATGGGAAACCAACAACAAACACCCTTTTACACTGTGGGTGGAGCTATAAATTGATACAGCTATATTGGAGAACAACCAGGCATGGGTATTAAAAATAAAAATGTATACTCTCTACTGCCCAACAATTCTTCTTTTAGAGAAATGCTTATAAAAAATACTCAAGGAGGCTGATACAAGAACACTCCTTAGAATAGTGCTTGTTGTGAAAAACTGGAGACAGCGGAATTGTTTAGAAAAATAAGTAGAGGTATTTTCATAGTAGAGTAATCCCTCCTTATCCGTGGGGGATATGTTCCAAGACCGCCAGTGGATGTGTGAAACCACAGATTATACTGAACCTCCCCCACACATGTGCGCACACGTGTGTGTATGTATGTGTGTATAAAATGTTTTTTCCTATACATGTATATCTATGATAAGAGTTAATTTATATATTAGGCACAGTAAGAGATCAGTTAATAATAACGAATAATACAATAGAGCAATTATATGCTGTAAGAAAAGTTACGTGAATGTGACTTTATTAAGTAAAACAAGGGTTACTTGAACACACGCACTGCGATACCAAGACAGCCCATCCGATAATGGAGAAAGCTACTAAGTGACAAGTGGGCAGGTGCATATACAGCATGGAGATACTGGACAAAGGGATGATTCACATCCCAGAGCAGGACAATGTGAGATTTCATTCTGCTACTCAGAACAGTGCACCATTTAAAACTTTATTTGGGGAATTTTCCATTTAATATTTTCGGGCCTCGGTTAACTGCAGGTAAATGAAACCTCAGAAAGTGGAACCACCGATGGCGGGGCGGGGGTGTGGGGGGGCGGGGGTACTATAGTGTGAAACATTACGAAGCCATTAAAAGGAATGAGCCAGATCTATAGATATCAATATGAATACAGCTCTAAGACATACATATCCTTGAGTGAAAAAACAAAGTTGTAGAACAACAGATAGAGTGTGATGATACCTTTTATGTTATACTCCATAGTGTCTATGACAATATATAAAAGATTGGGAAAGAGACACATCAAACAGTGGTTACCCAGGGGCTAAGGTGGTGAGGTGGAAGTAACCCAGGATTTCCTACTATCACTTGTAATATTTAAATTTTTAAAAAGGAAATGTGCTCATGTATTATATAAGTAAAAACTAGTAATACAAAGAAACTATTTTAAGTCACTGAGCACAGATCAGCACAGCCTCTAAAATGATATTCACCTCTCTGATAGCAAGTGCTACCACGTTTTGTTTTATTTGAGCAGTTCTCGAATGGTTTCAGAAACATACACTTTCTTCGTCCTCTCTCTCTCTAGTCTTTAGTTTTAGTTTACAATCTAATATATCACTTAATGATTTGCATTTCTACTAATTGATCCTTTAATCTTTAGCCATTATTGTGACAAGCTTGGGAGTCCTTCAGTTACTCTTGGAAAATAATTTCATTCAAACTATGTAAGGATATGCCTTATTCTTTCCTCTTGTCATCAGGAAACCATAATGTTTCACCAGCACTAAGTTACCTTTTCTCTCATTTCTTTTGCCTTTGCTGGTTTTTGCTTCCTGTTTTGTAGCAGGGTGTGTGCGTGTGTGTGTGTGTGTGTGTGTGTGTGTGCCTATGCTTTAATGTTACCCCCTTATATTTAATGGAGACTGCATTGTGCTTGGAGCTCCCTGGAAAAATATTGAGGAGGGGAGGAAAATAGGTGATTGCTTGTTCAGAACACTGAGAAGCCAAACACAGGAACTCCACTACGGTAATGAATGAAAAAGAAAACCTGGGCTATGTTCTTTCCATTTCAGAATTGTCCTTATTTCTGAATGGCAAAGAGCTTCTAGCCCTTCCAAGTTTATATGAATTGGCTCACATTAGCAATGACAAACATCTACGTAAAATGAAAAACACAGACAAGCATTAGCAATTGGCTTCAGATTGGTTTCAGACATGCAGATATGCAGTGACATGGCCCAAAGAGGAAGCTGCAACACTTGGTGGGAAGTGTCCTTTTTGAGGCCCCTGTGCTCTGCATTTAAAAGCCAAGGGTCAGAATGCTGGTTTATCAGCAGGGGGAAACTCCTCAGAGAGGTCACTTTTCATGAGAAGGAATCAGACTTTCCCAACACTTACCACATATTATCCAAAACATGTTACAAGTACCACTGTTAGAAAGATCTGTGTCAACTTTCATTATATCCACCAGCCAGGGGCATCCCAGGGTGGGGAAAAACAGGGAACCATCACTTTACTGGGAAATATTTGGAGGTCTAAAAGGGGAATTTAGCTTTAGGGTATGAACGACTGAATTTGCCTCCTTTCTAATATGCCCCAGTTTGGGGGCTGAGGGTAGGAGTTGGAGGTGGAGGAAGGGGTTGGCAACTTGCCCAAAGTCTAGAAGTTCATGATCAGCTGGCATAAGCGGTGACTACCCAAGCTCCCTTTCACACCATGGGCTGAGTGATTGGAGTGTGCTTTCTCATCTCTGGTTCTTGTTTTTAAAGCAGAAGTTTAAAACAGTGCAATGCTCTCTCTTCTGCTGTTTTGCTTTAAACCACGTCAGACACGGGGAATGAAAGCAGCGTGTGACCACCAAGTCGGGAGACATCCAACCCAGATTGTGAAGCAGGGGCTTTTTGGTGTGGTCACTCGAGCCAAGCTAGCGTGAAGGAGGCCTTGAATCAGAAGGCTCCAGAAAGATGGGGGTGGGAGGGGAGCCCCTAATAGGCCAGCTGGCTTCCTTGACAACAGTGGAATTTGGCATTTGGGGGCATGTGCATTTTCATTGCTATCGTACTTTCTTAAAGTTATCAGACATTCTTAGTGAAGTGTAGCCAAACCAAGCATATATTTATAAAACATTCCATTAAAAACCAGGTATTCAAATTGGTGCTAAGAAGCTTGTTAAGGAAACCAGGCTGGCTAATGAGAGTCAGTCCTGCTTTTTAAGAGTCAAGTAGCTACAACAACAAGGCCCTAAGGTACTCTGGGATGGCTCTGCCGGGGGCTGACCCATCCTCCCTCGGCAACTTCGCTCAAGAGTGCTGCGCCATCTTTGTGGAAGCCTTGTGCAAGAGACAGCAATTGTGATCACTGGCATAAACGTGGCCTCGGGAACAGGAAGCCTGTTGTTATTATTATCTATCTGACATCTTTCATTCAGAGAGAGTGTTGGCAGCCATAGCTTGCCATCGAAGTTTCTGGGACTTGAGAAGACAGGAAAGAGCAATATTTGTTTCCCAATGACCAGATGGGAATTACAAAATTTCAGTGGTATGCTAAAGGCTTAGGTACTTAATGCGATAAATCCTTTTCTATTAGAAGCTGCCCACACCCACAGTGGGGATACATTTTTGCCTGAGGATGAGTAGTAGAGACACATGCTTCGCTCTCGGGGTCACCTCCTGGCACATGTATGAGAGGAAGCACAGTGGTTCAGCACCCCCCCCCCCCCCCCCGTCCCCATGTGTACAAGGGCCACCTATTCCTTCTGAAGGCTGGCTCACCTCAGTGTCCTGGTGGTTAATCTCGCTGAGATTTGACTGTTGCATCAGGACTGTTAGGAGCCTGCGAAGGAAAACAGAAGCAGCTCAAAAGAACAGAATCTGTGTGAGAACACAACGTTAGCAATACAGTCTGGTGGAGGTGGGCCCTTTCCAGTTATCTAAGGAAAAGATCCATGGAAAAGAAGCCAGCATGATAGGTAAGAAGGCACCTGGGAGGAATAGAATCCCTCTCTCTTCTTCTTCTATCGCCTCTGTATCTTAGTGCTTCTGGAGGCGCAAAAGGGAATGGAGCAAGTGAATCTGTAGGCTCATCTTATTCCCCAGCTCTGTGTCCCTATGTCTGCATTTTAAGAACCAAAGTCCTCTAGTGTTTTTCTTTATTCATTTACATAAACTTATAGAGTGCTTTCAAACGACTTCACCACTAGGTACACATGTCATGTCTTTTAAATCTGTAGATCATACCAGGAGGCAGTTAGCATTTACAACTTTGTTTATTCTCTGTAAGACATACACATATACAAGCAGGAAGTGACACTCATCAGTGTGAAACAACTATCAATGATTCTTAAGTTCCAATTCTTATCCCACTGGGGTCTCACACTTGGTTGACAGAAGCTAACACTCTATCTGTGGGAGAGAGGCAGTTGAGTGTAGTGGTTAGGGGCCCAGACTCTGGAGCCAGACTGCCTGGGTTCACATCCCAGCAGTATCACTGACGAGCTCTGTGACTGCAGGCACGTAACTTAACCTCTCTGTGCCTAAGTGTCCTCATCTGTAAAATGGGGGTGATAAAAAGTGCCTATCCTACAGCGCAGTGTGAGGACTAAATGATATAATATGCATACAGCATTTAAAGCATGCTGGAACACAGTAAATGTTATTTCCAAAACACTTAACCCTAAATGTTTTAACCCTGGCCCTGTCTCAGAATCCTCTGGGGAGATTTTTTAAAACCACAAATACATAGGTTCTATGTTTAGGGTTTCTGACTCAGTAGGTCTAGAGAGAAGCCCAGCTTCTACAGTTTAAGAGTTGTTCAGGAAATTCTGCTAAACTGTCAGGTTTGGAAACCACTGAGAAAGGTGCTGAATGAATTAATCAGTGGATACTCATTGTTATGACTGAATTGATTCTCCCCCAAACTTATGTTGAAACTCTAAACCCCAGTGTCTCAGAATGTGACCATATTTGGAGGTAGAGCCTTTGAAAAGGTAATTAAGCTAAAGGGAAGCTGTTAGGGTGGCCCCAATCCAATTTACTGGTGTTCTCATAAGAAGAGCATTAGGACAGCAGGGAGGCACCAGAGGCGTGCTCCCACACAGGAAAGACCGTGTGAAGAGGCAGCAAGAGCGTGACCATCTGCAAGCCAAGGAGAGAAGCTGCAGAGGAAACCAACCCTGCTGACACCTTGATCGTGGACTTGCAGCCCCCAGAACTGTGGAAAAATAAATTTCTGTGGCTTAAGACACTCGTCTGTAATATTTTGTTATGGAAGCCTCAGCAAACTAGTATGCTCATTAAGGCGATAAAGGACTATCCATAGGGAGACAATGAAGGAAATTCAGAAATTATTTTTGGAAGAACTGTTGGAAGAATGAAATGGTTTTGCCTCCTCCCCAGTCAGGTTTTCATTGTCTCTCAGCTTGGATGACGTCTAAAGTCCTAAGTATTAAATTGCTACCTACAATAGAAGAGGGACTTACCAGATTGCATTCATGATAAACACAATACAAGGAGAGCTTAAATAGGGTGGGCTTCTGGTTCTTTGCTGTGGAGGTGAAATAACCACGAAGCCTAAGGTTTAAATTCAGTCTTATCACTGTTCTTTTCTGGGAGCCAGGGCAATTCTGTGCTTTAATTCTGGCCGCATCACTGCATGACATCTCTGAGCTTCAGGATCCTCACCTCCGTAGTGGAGATAATAGCAATGGTGATGAGGACTGAATACTGTGAGAGGCACAAAACTACTAAATGGACTTTAAAGGAACAGGCTATGACTGCAAGCAACACGTCTCTTTTCTCATTTCTGAATTCTAGAATTCCTCCATCTGACGGCAAGATCCTGTAAAGATAATTGCATTTGGGGTAACGCTGTTTTTATATTTGTAATTATATTCCACTACTGGATATTTTTTCCCTTATGAGGGAAGACTTTATAAGGGGAGGGTAACTAGTCTGTCTGTCTGTCTCTCTCTCTCTCTCATTACTGTCTATTGTTTAATCTCTAGGGCTCATTTGCTCTGATGTCCTGGGGGAGAGTGGGAGGGAGAGGCAAGAGGTCAGCTGCGTTCCAATCTGGTTATCCTCGGCTAACCCTGAGCAGACTGACATCATCTATAGCCAGACAGGATCTGCTGCAGCCACTGCAGAGCAGAAGTGGGGCTCGCACTAGATGAGAATGGGGGTGGGGACAGAAAGACCTCTTGTCACATCCTCGATGGGCCTCCAAAAGTCATGGAATAAATGCTGTACCTGGATACTTCTCTACTAGCCTCTCAAATCCATTCTCTGCCTGGAATGTCCTGCTCTGAGGCTCACCTCCAATGACTTCATCATCCAGGCTCCCTCACCCTCTGACTTCCCACTGGGTTTGGCCAGGGAGAGAGTTGGCAGTAGGAAACAGGAAAGCTACTTCCCTTTCTGACAATGACTTTTTCCCTCAACCAGAGGCATCGGCTCCTGCCAGGTGGCCCCCTCTCCTGCAGTCACAACTACAACTACTACCACAGCTCTCAGCAGTTTCCAATGACAGCCCCGTTCTTTACTCCTTTCAGTTTAGGGGTGGAATATTTTCCTGCTTTTTGGTGGGAGGTGGGGGTGGGGGGTTATATCACCATCTCTTGGTTAATTTCAAACAGTCTTTCATTAAACTTTTTCAGTTACCTCTTTTAATATTCCATGTTTTCCATGTCATGACTCTGATTGATATATGCTAATCTATATCACTTGATTCGATTTGATTCCGAAGTGTCTAAGACACATTGATCTTCAATGCTGGACAGAAATTTATGGTTAAGGATTCTCTCTCTCCTTTTAGGAGAAGAAACAGCCTGAGGCACTACATTGCTTGCCAAAGCCATCACATGTTGCCTTGGTGATCCCGCCTGGCCTAGAAACTAGGTGTCTAATTTACAGCCTGGTGCTTCCATGCAGCTCTGCATGTGATGTGCAAGACTCTTGTCCCACAGCTGTTAATATCTTAATGACCAGAGGACTTACAGACCTCATAGGTTTTTGTTGTTGTTGTTGTTGTTCTCTTAGAATTCCTGTTTTGTGCTAAGGTGCCCCAGGAGTATTTCTCCCACAACTCCCCAGCCCAGTCTTCTCTTAGCACCTGCTCACACTGTCTTGCTCTCAGGCAGGAGTATACACAGCGGACACAGATCCTCACCAGGAGCGATCCCAGACAGGCAGGGTGGTGAGTGATAAGACCACAGATGCTGCAGCCAGACTACCTCAGTCAGAATCCCTGCTCCATTACCAACCAGCCAGTGACCTTGGGCAAGCTAGGAAACTCTCAGTGCTTACATTTTCTTATCTGCAGAACAGAGATAATAATTACACCTACTTCTCAAAGATTTGTTGTGACTTTAAATGAATCAATGCATATAAAGCACTTAGAATGACATTTACATGCCGTAATAAGTTCTATATAATGATTAATTTTTTCTTAAAAAAAAAGCTCTTACCCTTTCTATTTTGGGGTTCCCTGATCACCATTAAGTGATTGGTGAGCCAGAGAGATGAGCTAGATGTATCCTGGGGGCAGCTTGTTTCTGTGGGCTTCTCTGTTTTGCTGGCCCCTTGGGCTCGCAGCCCTGGATCTGGCCAGTGATGAGTGGGGAAACGGGTCCCCAAACCAGCCACCTGCCCTCCTGTCCCTGAAGCTGCCTGGATGTGAGAGATTGCTATAGTGAAACATGTATTCAGATTAGAATGCATCACCTGGTAACCAGAAAACAGGACCCCAAAGAAATGTTTTCCTTCCTCCTTATGGCTATAACCAAGAGAAATGAAAAGAGACAGAGCTGCTGGTGCTTTCTGTGTGTGGGGGGAGGGGAGGGGGGAAATCTGCCCGTAACCATGGAGACCATGAAAAAGACCTTCAGAGAGCCCTGTGGCTGCTTTCAGAGGAAATAGCTGTTTGCCTTCCAAAGCTAGCATGTGCAGCGCTGTACAAACACAGCTCCGTTCTCTTTGGAGCTTTGTCTTAATGATCATGCCCCCTCTTTCATAGGGGCGCCCTCTGAATGTCCCAGAGCCAAGGAAGCAAGAAAAGCCATGGGGAGCTGAAAGCGAGAAAACTTGGACCTACTGAGAAGCTGAGGGTTCAAAGCAGGAAGGGGAATCATGAGATAAATCCTACACTCCTTTGCTTTTGTCCATCCAACTTGCCTTCATGTTCATAATTATAAATCCCTTGTCCTTGCATCAGCGTAGATCACCACTGAGCGGCAGCTTAACTAAGGCTATATATGGAACCGATTGGTTTGCTTTGAGTTGTTTCTGTCAGAGAACCAAATCCCTCTGGAGGCAAAGGATTAACTGAAGTGTCCCCTTGGCTTGTTTATAAGTAGGTTCAGTTTGAGCCTCGCTCTAAATAACCTCCAGCAAACACTGAGTGCAAGGTACATGCTGCTTGTAAATCTAAGAGTAGATTTAAAAAAGACTACGAATACCTGAATATGAGACTACAGTGTGGCCCGCACATACGCTTATGATTAGAAGAAAAACACAGATGTAGGTGCACTAACAAAGGCAGGGAGGGGAGTTTCAGGGATGTTGAATGGTTGAGGCTGGTGTTTACTGGGTTCTAAAGTCTAGCTACGCTCTATGTGTGTGTCCCAGGAGCGATACAAATAGGAGCGCTGTTCACACCCTGACGACCTTTGAAGTCAATGTGTACGTATGTCAGTGGGTGCAGGACTGTATGTGCATGTACCTGTGTGTATGGACAGATTTTCTGTGGACCTGTGTGTGCTAAGGTGAGGAAAGCCAGGGTGAGAGCTGGCGGGGTGGCAGTAGCAGGAATTCATTCTTTAGCACTGACCTATAGTATTTCTTTATTTCTATCCACCTTCCCTCATCATGATCATCACCATCATCGTCACCATCATCACCCTCATCATCTCCACCCCCACTTACTGAACACTGACGATTGACTGTTGCTTGGGAACACTGACGATTGACAGTGTTCAGAGCTTTCCACACATTTTCTCCTTTTCTTCTGCCTACTTACCTAAGTACTGTATTAGCCCTACATTTTAGAAAAGAAAGTGAGCTGAGCCTTGGCATGTTCATTTGCCCCAGATAATATCGTCAGTAAGAGATGGAGTCAGATTCAAACTCAGTCAGTCTGACGGGTTACTTGCCACTTCTGGCCACTCCTTTCCTCAGTCCAAAAAGGATTGCAGGTGGATTTCAGATACATATAGTAAAATAAGATTACAAGTGAAGAGACTAGGCAAAGAGAAAACAAGGGTCGGACAAAGACAATGTAATTATGGTCACACGTATGCCAGAGGTTGGACACAAATGGGACTTTCAGTTTTCTAAACATGCAAAGAAAGATCGTAAGTCACAGTGTCCACATAGTAAAAATAAAAAATAATTTATCAGGAGAAGTACAGCAATTCCTTCTTTAGTAAATTGTTTTTCTTGTGGATTCTCATAAAGGATTTTTGAATGCTGTAATAAATACAATAGTTCCAGTGAGATAAGTTTTATAAGGCTGTTTGTTATAAGGCCTCTCAGTGTAGGCTGAGGGTTAATGACAAAATCTGGCCATTAAAATAAATTCTGTAGGGTCCACCACAGTGAGTCCTGGGAGCACAGCAGACCCACTGGCAGGTTACTTATCTTCACACACGCACCAGGCAATTAATTACTTCTTGGTGCCTCAGTGTCCTCATCTATAAAATGAGGATCAAGCTATGACCTACCACATAGAGGTGTGGTACAGGTTAGATGAGACAGCACCTGGAAAGTCCTCAGAACATGGTAAATGTTGTCATCGTCACTGTCGTAGGCGCAGACCTGTATGCTTTAGTAGTTAGCTACGCTCGCCTGAGGTTGTGTCCACTTGGGAAAATGAAGCAGGTTTCCATGGCTTAAGGGAAGGTCACTCCCTTCTGCATTATGGTTATAGGATTAAGACAAATACTTACAAGCCAGACCAAAATTTGTTTTTCTCAGAAAGCCATTTTGAGTTCAAGGTGACTCTCAAATGGGTGAGTGAAGCCCAACTTTCTCTGCTATGGAGCATGAAGCGGATAGTGTCTGCTTGAAACATTGCATAGAGATGTTATCAAACTCTGCATGGCCATCAGATTTCTCAGTACAGCAATAATAAAATCATCTAATTTTAAGCAATGCAATTCCATAGGGAATCCTTTAAGGCAAGCTAGTTTAGAATGTTCTCTAGGTAACAAAACCAATTAATTTGCTTTATGGGTTGTTAAGGTTTAACCCAATTCGTTTCTGGAGAATGCTTACCAGAAATGATGATTTTTGGTTTTGGAACACAATCTCAATCTTTGGATATTACTAGTTACAGCAGCTAGCATTAGCATAACTAAAGCAGGATTTTATCTTCCAGAATCGATTAAGTGTCCCTTTAGGACAATAGAAATATATCATCACCATACAGAAGGATGTTTATTTTTCTGACTTCAGCTTTTCTGAAGGTGGCGGCTGGATCATTAGGTACAATTTTTAGAGAAGGGAAGCCACCAACCACTCTGTTATCTCAGTTACAGTATGTAGTATAGGTCCTAGACAGTCGAGGGTCACTGGTGGGCATAATATGAAAGAGACTAATAAGTCCACAAAAGAGGAAGTATACTTGGATTGGTTTTTAATTTATTATTGCAGTGATTTCAGATGATGAGCCTAATCTACAGACCAAATTGACCTTTAATGTGATTTTGACTGACAAGGCTTAGTGCACCCCTCAGGTGCAATGACTTGATGGCAGAGACAGTTTTTCACTGAAATTCATGCCCTTTTTTCTTGGATTGCAGTCATTGCTGGTAGATGGATTCTCGGTCAAGGACTATATTCCGCAACAGTCCTCATACCCAGCTGTGGCTAAATGGCTAGTGCTTGCTAATGGAATATGAGCCAAAGTGTCATTTGCAGGTTGAGGTTTTAAAGAAATAAGTGAGACTTCTCTACTCTCCTCTTTCTCTATTTGCAGCTGAACAAAGAGGATTCTGTAATCCTAGGGGATGACAGAGCCATAAAATGGAAGAAGCTTGGGTTCCTGAATTACCACGTGGAGAGGAGCCACCCCCAACCCTATCCAGGAAAAACTACATTGGAATAAACTTGTATTGTGTTAAAACCCTGAAGTTTGGGTTTTATTTTTTATAACAGCTATAATTACTATAACTAAAGCAGGCATTTATCTTCCAGAATCAGTTAGGTAGATTTTGAAACAACCACTCTGAGTGATGCAAGTAAAAGCAATTAAGTAGAGTAAATCAAAGCAGAATAGTCTTATAAGAGACATTTACAACATGTTTTCTAAAGATTATTCTTTGGAAAACAGTATGATTTTATGACTAAATATTTTTGTGGTCTGTCTAGAAAAATCATTCTTTTTTTTTCTTCCTAATTCATCAAAAGGAGTCATCCCTTTATGATGTCTATTGATTGTTGGCTCGGAATTTGCTGTTTCTTCTCTAAACTTCCTTGTTTTATTAGGCTTTGAGTAAATCGTAGCTTTCTGTTATTCCTGGACTTAATCCAATGATAATAAGAGAAAAGGCTTGGTTGGGAATAGTCCTGGAATTTCCCAAGCCCTTTTATTTTAGTGTAAAACAGATTGAAATGAAGAAATTCTGTTACCTATCAGTCTAAAGGAGGCCTTGGTCTCCTCAACACCCACGGAGCTTTAGTTTTAGTTCTGGACACGAGGTATGAAGGAGAGGCACCCAGTATGTACCCCGTGGTGCTGGCCCGAGGCCCAGCTCTTGAGAATGCTCAATTCCTGTCAGAGTCATGTTCTATGCAGCCAAGGTTGGGGAAACACCCAGAATGTTGCTGATTCCACAGCAGGAAATGCTTGTTATCAGCTGCTGTGAGGGGCTTTCAAAAGATTGAAAAGACTGAAGCTATTTAAACACAGAAGATTGGGGAAGCTATACTTGGTCTGGGCAAAACTTTTTCCTTTATTGCTCAACTGTCTTACAACAATGGGGCCCAGATCATTCAACTTACTTGAATATATTTCTTCACATGGCTTCCAGCAGCACACACTCTTGGTTTTCCTTCTAACCGACTGGTCTCCCCTGTCTCTTCTTGCTGGTCCTTTTCTGACCCATAAATGTTGGCATGACTCTGAACTTAGACATTAACCTTTCTGCCCACTCAGTGCTCCTTTACCTTGTGTGATTTTCTTCACAGCATTCATCACTATTTTAAATTATCCTATTTATTTGTTTATGAGTGTGCCACTTAACTCCTTCACTAGAGTGTAAGTTCTGTGACGTCAGAGACCCTGTCTTGCTCACTGTGGAACTGCTTGTGCCTAGAACAGTGCTTGGCCCATAAAAAGCACTCAATAAATGATTAATCATTGATTGATTGAATGAATGAATATATGAATTCAGATGATGACAAGTAGCATTTCTGCTTAAACCAGACTAGGAGAAAAGGGTTTGAATCATTGGAGGTTAAGATTATTCCAGAATATTTTGATTTACTAAGATGTGGTTCTGTCTGCTCCAACTTCAGGGGGGAAAAAAAAAAAAAAGGATGGATTTTGTTTTTATTTGCCACAGAGAGTTGGAGTAGTTGACCTTCTAATCCAGGTTGGGCCCCTCCCAACCTGAATGAGCAGTAAACATGACTACTTACCTCACATCAGGTTCAGCAGTGGCAGCATGCAGTGGCAGACGGCCATTTTTATCTGGGATATTGTGTTTGGCACCATTTCTGAGCAGACTCACACAGCCTTCCAGCCAACCCTGAAATACAAGAGCAACCGCTTCCTTATATAACATAACCTCGCATAACATAGCCCAACAAACTTTCTCTAATTTTCTTTTTCCTTTCTTCTTTGGTTTAGCTAAAAACATGTTTTATTTGACTTAAGTGATTAAAGCATAACTCCAGTGTAGACACCTCAACAGAGGGCTGAAGGTCTAGATGTGTGGATTTCTGAGTTTTCTGGAGGACCTTTACACTGTCAGATGCAGAGGAATCCCTAGACTCTTTCTTCTGCCTCTCACTCCCCATTTCTAGGGCCACTCACTGGTATTTCAGTTTTATTCTCAGTTCCTAGAGCATGAGATAGGGGTGATTAATCAGTTCTAGCCTCTCATTCTATGGGCTTAGCTCCAAATTATGCTTGTCAATGGTCTGCCCTGAATGCCGTGGTTTAATTCCAAAATGTGGACTCCTGTATCATTCTTGAGCCCCAGCTTCCACTCTGTGCCTCAGTTTATCTCTATCTGATAAACAGGCTTTGGTCTTCTTTTCAAGTTCCTTTTCTAGTAACCACAAGTACAATACATTGTTCATTCTAGTCAGTCCCCCTCCCAACATCTAGAATCCTAACCTGAGCCCTACTACAGTGATTGGGACCCTGCCACGCTGTTGACTGATTTTTCTGATATTGAATATGGAGGTATTACCAGCACTCTCTAAAGGTTCCCCATTGCTGTGTTCCACCCACTTATGAATTCCCCAGTACATGTTGTATGAACTCCCTGCTGCCTACTAATTCTCCAGATTGAAACTGATACTGCCACATCTCATCCTGGTCCCCTCCTTGGTTAGCCCTTACAGCTGGATCATTTCCCCACTGTCTTTCTCATTTCAAAGAACAGATATAATTGCAGGCTAGTCTCCTGTTCTGTTCCATAGTTCTTTAAGTAAGTGACCCAACCCTACTGATAACCAAGTGTGGCTCACCTGCCAAGGAGAATGCCTCCTACATTCATCCACAACCACTTGGGTTACTTAATTATAAGTAGACTTATACGTAGATAAAACTATTATGATGAAGAGTAATACGATATCTTTCTCTCTGACCTTCCTCCATTCATGTATAGTTAAGCCTCAAGATTACCTACTAAGATGAGAAAGATGACTGACAATTACTTCACAATATGGGAAGCAATAAAAATCAAAATGTTATTAAATGCATGGAGAAGAAGAAAGATGATAAGAAAACAATCTTTTGTTTCTGACAAGTCTGGAAAAAAAATCTTTCAACAAAAGCACAGCAAAATTCATAGGTTATAATATTGACTATGGTTTTGTAGAATTGACCAATATCTAAATCTTAAGTAGAAGCAAGTATTTTTAAGCCCTGAGTCATAGTTTACTAATACATTAAGTCTGGTTTTAGTGCTAATGTCCAAGTCATCAAGTTCTATGATTAAGAAAAAATATGACCAGGAGACCCAAAAGAAAGGCATACTGGACAAATTTCAGAGTTGCCAAATTGTTATAGTTTTGAAAAACAAATCTGATGGGGGAGGGTCTGGAACATTTTTATCATTTTGCAACATTTCCTGGAACTATGTGTGTATGCGATTTTCTTTTTTTCTTCAGAAAACTAGTGAATACATCTGAAACCCATGGTCACTATTCAGAACCAACAAATATTTTGTTCCTACTATATGCTGGGTGATTCTGCACGTGTTTCTCCTTCAATTGCAATAAACTTAGGGTATTATTTTTACTGCATTTTACAAATGAGGAAGGAGGCACTGGCCTTGTCTAAGGTTGCGCACCTCTGGTTAAATACGTTTGTATACTGAGTTCGGAGCTGTGACTGAGACTTAATTTTTAAGTGCCCCCTTTCCCAAGTTTCTCTTTTTTACTTGAATTCAAATTTTGCCAGAAGGGCGTGATGGGCTTCAGAGTGCAATCCCAGGACACCCTCCTCCCCCCCGCCCTGTGCTCTTCTCATGGAGCCTCAGAAAGCAGGGGGGGGGGGGGTCCTGCCTTGGGTTGCCACACAGAGGTGGCGGCATCATGAAGAGGGTGATGCTTTCATGCAGGCAAACTTCCCTCACATAGCTCCTCAGAATTAGTTCCTAGAGTTATCTGCAAAGGTGGCACCTCTCTCAGGTCACTAGTTAAGGCAACCTAGAGGAGTACTTCTTCTCAGTCCTTTAAGCAGCTGTCTAACCCAAGAAAACAGAAATTTTGAATTTTAGAATTTGGAAAGAAGTACAGCTTGGTTTCACTCTATTCTAAATGCTAGTAGCAGTCAACTTTAGAAACCATCTCTACTTTTTTCCTCCATGCCCTGATTCAAATTTTCTCTTTTCCTCAGCTCAAAGACACCAAAAAAAATTACTCCATAACAAGAGTAGTTATTAGGGCCTATGGTAAAAGGAAGAGGGCCTGGGAGGGCAGTCCTATGTCTCTCTGAGATATTGAACTTCACCCAGTATTCATGGACTAGTGGTTTTCAAATTTGAGCAGGCATAAAAATTTCCAGGAGGTTTGTTTAACATGCAGAACCCCGTCTCCCCCCAGCCTGCTTCCAGTGTCTGACACTGGAGGTCTAGGGTGTACTCCCAGAACCTGCATTTGAAATAAGCACTCCAATACTTTGAAAAATTCTTCCCAGGTTGTGTGTTGAGTCCTAGAGAAAGAGGAAATGCAAATAGAAAATAAAAAAGTAGTTTCTAAAGACAATCTCTGTAAGAACCGGGCAATGCCTCATCGCAATCCATGCTCGAGCTTGGCAGGAAGGTGTGGTGCTGGGGAGGGGACATGTTGTAGTTTAGGGGGACAGCTTCAGAACACCACAGGGCTGGCCCAGGCAAATCCACCTCCATCAATGGGCAGCGACAGCAGAGGCAAGGGGTTGCTTTGGCAGCAAGGTGAAGGTTTCCAGGAGCCTCACTGGAGGGGAAGAGTGATGACCGTCATGTGGCCGTAAGGAGGACTTATTTGACATGGACTGGTGTCTCCCAGAAGGGTTTCAGGGAGGATTGGAGAGGAGAGGAGAGGGGCTTGAAGATTTGCAGTAAGCCTTACCAAGCTTGCTCTAATGTTGGGAAATGCTGAACTGAAATTTCTTGTGACAAGGACTGACAATTTTTAACTTGAGCACTGATTATGGGTTGAGTCCTATGCTTGGTGTTGCCCCTTAAGAGCCCGATATTTCTCCCTTACTCCCTACCCCACTCTTCCCAGTTCTCATCATTCTCCACAGTCCTCACCCTTGAACTTCCAGTCAACTAATCCTACCCACAGATGCTACCTGCTGTTTTGAGTGCTACCGCCTACTCAGGGTATTAATGGAGAGCCTTCTTAGAAGGAGTACCACGTGTGTCCAGAAATGCCCCAAGGGACATGCTGATGCAGTTACATGGGAAAGACTATTTCTCTAATGGCAATATCATCTCTAACTTAGAGGATTGTTAGGAAGGTCCAAAATGACTTAAATCCATGAAACCAGCTCTAAGTGGTGATATAAACATCATAGGTGATTGCTGCAAAGCTTCAAGTTCTAATTCCACTGGACAGCTGCATAATCCAAGAACATATACTTCTGCAGGTAGGAGCCCATAAAGATGCATTTAGACCACCCCGCTCCTTCGTGCCCGTGACAGATACAGTCAGTACCAGATAGGTTGCCAGGCATAGACTTGTGCGGCCATAAGCGTCCTGGGTGTTAATATTGGCCCCCATCTTCAACAGCAGCTTTACTGTGTCCACCTGACGTCCAGAAACCGCATGCATCAAGGGTGTACATCCTGGAATGAGACATTTCAACAGTCTTTTAAAAAAGATGTTTGGCTGGTAAAACTTATGAGCAGACTTTATTTGCCTGGTCATTTATTATAATAAATAAATGAACCAATAGACGAACTCCTCTCAACACAAACCCAGGTGTTGAACTGTATGGGATTGAAGTAAGACAGATGAAGGTGATTGTTGCTACATTTATATAAACTATGTCTTTTACTGGCCTGATTTAATCTTCTGTAATTTCATAGTAATTGGATCGGTTGATTAAAACATATTGCACAGATGATAAAAATTGCTTATGAATACCTTGGGAAGCAGCATAATTTAGGAAGTAGCAGACAGGTTTATCTGGACTTGGCTTGAACAATGCAGAATCTGGAAGAGTCTTTGGAAAGCAAGTCCAGCCAGGCAGACAGGTCCAGTACACTTTCACTGGAAGTGTTGGGCAGTGTTGGTAGCGTAGCCTTAGGCTGCACACATTCTTGCTAAAAGGGGCCACCTGTACTGAAATACTTCTCTGTATTTGGAATCAATATAGGTCAACAAATTTAGTTTTTCACGTGCTTTATTCCTGAATGAAATTACTGATAAAATTATACATGTCGATAGTGGAACAAGCCAGACTGGCGAGGCAGACTCCAGGTGCCTCACACACCTTCTGGTGAAGAAACCAAACACAGACACACTCCCCTGCCCAGCTGAGGCTTGTTTAGAAGTCTTTTGATTGGACATTCACGTTGAGGTTGTGATTCTTCTCTGAGTGAATTACAAGCTATGATCCTTAGAGATCCCTGAGAATGGATAGATTCCAGGACTGCTGTTTTCAGTGAAAGACTGTAACCAGCAATCCAAATTTTCTCCAGATCTTTCATTTGCTAATACTCTTTCAGGCATCTGTAATGGCTGAAAAACAGCAGCGAAGTGCTGTGTCTTAAATGGTGGCATCATTCCTTCCTCCCTTCCTCCCCACCCACCCCTCCTCCTCTTTTGCTTATAGGTGTCAAGTTGCTCCAGCACCATGTTTTAAAGAGGCTTCTTCCACTGAATTACATTTGCACCTTTGTCAAAGATTGGTTGAGCACATTTGTCTCTTTTTGTGTTCTGTTCCTTTCCATTGATCTGTGTCTAGCCATCAGCAATACCATTGATTTCTGTAGCTATGTAAGTCTTGAAATTGGGTAGACTGATTCCTCTCACTTCATTCTTTTTCACAATTGTTTTAACTATTTTAGTGTCTTTGCCTTTCTATATGCATTTTAGATTATCTTGTCTCTTTATCTACAAAAATGTCTTGCTGGGGTTTGATAGAAATTGCATTAAACCTATATGAATTTGGGGAGCTTTGCATGCTTATTATATTGAGTCTTACAATCTGTGAACATGATATGTCTCCCCATTTATTTAGATCTTCTCTAATTTCATTGGCATTTTATAGTTTTTGGTATACAAGTCCCACACATATTTTGTTATATTCATATCTAAGTATTTTTAATTGAGCAATTTTAAACTACAGTTTGGGGAAAAAAATAAATAAACGGTATTGTGGTTTTAATTTTGGTGTCCATATGTAGCATATATAAATATAATTTGTTTTTGTGCATTGAATGTATATCCTGTGCCCTTGCTGAACTCATTTAGTAGGAGTGTTTGGTAGATTCCTTAAGATTTTCTACGTCAAAAATCAAACCATGAAAAAAGGAACAGCATTTTTTTTCCTTTTCAATGTGTATGCTTCTTATTTCTATTTCTTGCCTTTACGCACAGGCTAGTACTTCTGACACTACGCTGAATGAGTGAGAGTGGATACCTTTGCTGTGTTCCCGATCTTAGGAGCAAAGCATTCAGTCTTTCACCATTAAGTGAAAGGGGGTCTTGGTAGATACTCTTTATCAAATGGAGGCAGTTCCCCTCCATTCATATTTTTCTGAGAGTGTTTAATGAATGTATGTTGAATTTTGTCAAATGCTTTCTCTGCATTAATTGATATCATCATGTGACCTTTTTCCTTTAGCTGGTTAATATGATGGCTTACATTGATTGATTTTCAAATATTGAACCAGACATATGCCTAGAACAAATTCCACTTGGTCATTGTGTATAATTTATATGTATATGAAACTGAATTGTATTTGCTAATATTTTGACAAGGATATCTACATCTATATTCAATCTATATTCATGAGGAGTATTGGTCTGTAAGCTTAGGCATATATTTTTTATATCATCTTTACCTGGTTTTGATATCAGGGTAATATCAGCTTCATAAACATAGCTGAGAAAACTTTCCTCCTTTTATCTTTTCTGCAAGAGATTATTTAGAATTAAAATTAATTATTATGTAAAAATTTGTAGAAGTCTTTAGTGAAACCATCCAGGCCTGAAGATTTGTTTGTCTGAGACATTTAAAATTAGGAGTTTAATTTCCTTAATAGTTATAGGGCTATACCTATTATCTATTTTCTGTTGGATGAATTGTGGTTGTTTATCTTTTTTTGAGGAATTAATCCATTTCATCTAAACAGTCAAATTTGTGTGTATAGTGTTTTTTGTTTTATTTACTTATTATCCTTGAGGTATCTGCAGTGTCTGTAGTGATAGCTTTGGTTTCAATCCTGATAGTGGTAATTGGTATCTTCTTTCATTTTTCCTTTGTCAGTACTATTGCTAGAAGTTTCTCAATTTTATTGATCTTTTTAAACAATCAGTTCCTTTTTTCATTGATTTTTCTATTGTTTTTCTGCTTTCAACATCATTGGTTTCTATTCTTTATTAATTTCTTTCCTTTTGTTTACTTTGGGTTTATTTTACTCTTCATTTTCTGGGTATTTGAGGTGAGACCTTAGATTATTGACGAATACTTTTCCTCTTTTCTAATGAATGTGTTTTGTGCTATAAATTTCTCTTTTAACATTGCTGTAGGTGTGTTCCACAGATTTCTGATATGTTGTATCTTCCTTTCCAATCATAGTCAATACAAGTCAGGATTGAACCCAATCAGTCTGACGGCTCTTACACTTATCACAAGAGGGGTGCTTAACCTTTCTCTCTCCTCATTTCCACTTCTAGCCCCAAGGCAGATGCATAAGTAAGCCTGCTCTAAAAACAAACAAATGAACAAACACTACCACGGATACATTAGGGAGAAACGATTCTACTTTACAAAACACTTTGTTGTCATGATAAGGGAATCCACAGCTCCTTTTGGGACAGGTCAACTGGTTGAAAACCATTAATCACTTCACAGAAATACTGGGATGATAAACCAATGAGAGATCCTTTTTATAGTCCTATAGTTTCCTAGGCTCTGTTCTTCTTCTTCTTCTTCTTCTTCTTCTTCTTCTTCTTCTTCTTCTTCTTCTTCTTCTTCTTCTTCTTCTTCTTTTTTTTTTTCTTTTTAAGTGTATTTTCTTTCAGTTGTTCAGATTGGCTCATTTCTGCTGCTGAACTTATCCACGAAGTTTTAAATTGTGATTATTGTATTTTTTCAGTTCTAAAATTTTCCATTTGGTTATTCTATATCTGTTATTTCTTTGCTGAGTCTGTGTTTTCATTGTTTTCAAGCATGTTTGCAATTGCTCATTGAAGCATTTTTTTTATGGCTACTTGAAAATCTTTATCAGATAATTCTAATGTCTGTCTTCTCAGTGTTGACATCTACTGATTGTATTTTTCATTCAATTTGAAGTCTTCCATGGTACACGACAAGTGATTTTTCTATTGAAACTCGGACCTTTGGTATATTATGTCCTGAGTAGCCTAATCTTGCTTAAACCCTCTATTTTATTTGGCCTCCTCTGACACCACTCCAAAGGGGAAGCGAGGAGTGGTGCCATTAGAAGTCCAGGTTCCCCACTTAGCCTTCACTGACATCTGAGGGAGAACACTCTTCATTACTGCTGGGTGACGGTGAAAGTCCTAATTCTCACACCACAACAGGTAGGGAACGAGGACCTCATTACCACCAAGCGGAGGTGGAGGTCCAGGCTCCCTCACTTGGTCTTTGCTGGAATGGGTGGGGCTGGGCCCATAATTTTTTTTGGTAGTGTTTGGCTGAAATACAGTCATTGTTGTCTGAAATTTCTCTGTCTTGTCAGGCTGTTTCTGTCCTGGTTCTTTGGCTAGAGAGAGCACGCTTCCGTTGGGGGTTTTTTGGTCTGTGCATGTTGAATTTCTGGATTGCTGGCTTCTTTAGCTCTAAGTCTGGGAAATACAAGGCAAAAGGAAAACCCAAGAAACTCACCACTGTGTCATTCCTTTGGTGCCACAGTGCTTGCCAGTTTGTTATTTTAACTCCACCTTCCAGAATATTCTTATGTTTATTTTACATATGATATCTAGGTTTTCTTCCATTGTATTTAGCAGAAAGACTAGAGAAAAAAGTACATCTACTGCATCTTCCCAGAAGCAGAAGTCCTTGCTCTCTGCCTTAACAATCACACTGTCCCAATGTCCATCATTACCAAAAGTCACACTGTCTCATTGTCCATTGACTTTTCTTTCCACACCCCTTTTCTTGGCCTAATTACTTTAGTCATTCATACAAAGAAGGTGAATACAAACTCAAACCAACTGGCTTCATCATAAGAGATGATGTAAATGCATCTGAAGCTTTGTATCCAAGACCCTCATTTAAAGAAATAGCCTGCACACAGCCCCCAGCAGGCTACTTCTTAACAATCCAGTATCGAAGTGGCCTATCAGATGTAAGTTTATTAACATTGCTCACTTCTGAATCCCTCTAAAAGGATAGAGCAGAATATTCTGCAGGATTCAAAATGCATCCATTGCTCACCTTCACTGTCACAGCATTCTAGGATGGAAGGGTCTTCCCGAATCACTGCAGTCAGAGCATTGACATCTCCGTTAGATGCTGCCTGATACACCATGGTCAGGTCAACTTCCTCAGATGAATCACCTTCATGAATCAAACAGACATGTTTACCGTGTGGAGCGAATTAACTGAAAGAATAACACCCAAAGCGTCACCCACATAAGTGATTCATGAAAACCTCTCTGCTGAATCCAGGCAGAAGGCTGAATCACCCTCTTCACGTGCACTTTCACCACTTCTGAAGAAAGGTGGACTAGTCTGGGCCATATTGTAATGTCATCATTACAACATGGGAAGAAGAGTAAGGGATTAGCTGTCTCCTGAGATTTTGTGATTTCCCCTAGGCATTCAGTCTTCTCGAAATCAGTGAGACCAGATAAGGCAGGGGGGCCTGCATCTTCATTCCAGGTTTCCCTTTAATATCTGAAACACATCACTTTTCCTTTCAATGACTCAGTTTATCTAACTTTGAAAGAGACATTGTACACCGTATTACTTTCTGTCCTCTGGATGTCCTATCCATACTTTTTCTGCCCTGCTTTGTACCCTGAGGGCCAACCCTTGCTGATTGCATCACCCAGGACCCCTCCTGCTCTGGCTTGCCCATGAGGCAGTGGCAGGAGACTGGTGGGGAGAAGAGAGAGAAATTGGACATTTCTTCCTTTCTGCCCTTAGTGTAGTGTCTAGTGGTAGCTGCTTCTCTCCGACCAGGAGGTTCCTCTTCCCAAGAACCAGCTTTCCTTGGGTTCCCATTGGGAACTTACATTGTTTTCAATTCTGTATCATCTTTGCATGCAGTTCCTTCACAAAAAGCTCCTTCATTTGAACCTCTGGGGTTTCATGATTTGGTGTTTCCAGAAGGAACAGAGCTGTATGCAACTCCTTTGAATTTGGTAGCCACCTGTATTATACCTTTGTGCACAATTGAATCAGTAGTACGGCGAAAGGTGACAATGAAAGTGTGGGTCAAATAACCCTAAAGGAGCAGTGGAAGGACTGGAAGGCAAGTTCTGCTCACAGGGAGACAGGCCCCTACTGAGACGCTGTGCTGAGCCCCTCTACCTATAGGATCTCTCCCATGCACAGCCATTGTTCAGGGAAAATATGTACGTGTAAGTAAAGCTTTTTAAATTGAGTTTTTCTACTAACGTGAGCATCATGCCAGAGGTACTTTAGAGTTCTAATTGATCTTTTGTTGGCAGTGGTCCTAATACTTTGGTTTGGTTTCTCTGTCCCAGTATTTCTGAGAAGTCAGTAATGATTTTTTAACAGTTAACCTGTGCCAGGTGGAGCTAGTTATGGAACATTATTCACTTACGACAGTAAAAGTGAATGGTTGCTCTCTAATTTATCCACGATCGGTTTGCTGTTGTTATTGTTGTTGTTGTTGTCTTTGAAGGGGACTCTCCTGTATATCTGCCCGGGAGCTGGAAGTGGGGGGTGAGGGGTGTCAAGGTCAAATGCCACTTCTGTGGTAAGTGGAAGGACTCTGGAGCTGCATCACTTGGGTTCAAATCCAGGTTTGTATTAACCAGCTGTGTGAACTTGGGTCAATTATCCTCTCTGAACCTTAGTGTCCTCGTCGTCTTTCCTTAGATTCTGATGATTATGACAACCATCTATCTCATAAGTTTATTGTAAGGAATAAATGAGTTACTATTTAATCCTCTGTGCTTTTGGAACAAGGCATGACATGTAGTAAACGCTGTATATATTTTGCTACTATTACTGTTTCTTTTTTCTTGTGGGTTCAGAGATCATTAGAAATCTGAGACATGTAGATTAAAAAGGTCTTTCTTGAATGATGGCTAGATAAAGAATCCATACGTTGCATACAACGTTGTCTATTAGAAATCCTCGCACGAGTCTAGCCATTTTATTAAGACTGTTCAGGCATGATATTTTTTGGCACAAGAAACAGAGACCAGACTTGAGAACAAAGATAGACCTGGTATCTGGTTGTATGACCACATCTGACAGAGCTGGTGGTATCACCTTGGAAGGAAGATCCTGGTGGTGGGCTGAGGAGCTCTGTGTTCAAAGCCTGTTTATGTCTTCCATGTTATATAACATATATGAACATGTTTATAATGTGTTCATTACTGAGTGCAATCAAATCTATAAGGCACATTCCTCACACTGTTGAGCCCATGCAACTGAGAGAAAGGACATCATTGCCTGATAGAATCAGGGTGCCAAAATAACCGGTGAGAAGGATTCCAACAAGATGGTATTTGCTAGAGATAAACATAGGGTAGTGCAGCTTACTTAGTCCATAATATACCCAATTGAACTAACTGAAAGATTGTTGAACCTATCGTTCTTGTTGCTCAACATCCCCTCACCCGGTTGGTGACCTTAACCTGACTATTTTCCAGGGATTACCTCCTCTAACCTTCAACGCCTAGGCTGATTCAGCGAGCGGAGTTGACTATATCGCTGCTCAGGGGCAGAAGATGTGATCCAGCACTACGCCTTTAACACAAGCATTACCCTGGCCACACAGAGATTAGTTCAGGGATGTGCCCCAATAAGAACCCACGAAAGGCAATGATGCTTTGACCGGGATTGCTGGGAGTAGTACTGAGACAGGGGAGCTAGCATGTTGTTAGGTAGACAGGGAGGTCCCTGGTGGAATAAACAAAGACAGCCATATCCTAAAACTCTAGGTTTTGAAATCACTCCTTTGCTCCAGGACAAAATGTAACAAGGCCTTGAGATTAATCATAAAATTCCTTTTGGCCTGACAAATGGAGCGGATCTGATAGATAAGAATGGGCTGTTTTGCTAATTCCTTTAGGATGGGCAAACAGAACAAACCTGGTAGACGAATTTCATTAGAAGGCGCCAGTTCCCGTCTTCTTTGAACAGTTCCCTTCTTCAAATGGACAAGAGAAGATATAAGAATAGGAGCTTTTGCCCCCTGCTGGGCACCCCTATTCGGGACCCCCTCCCCGCTCAGGAGCTCTGACCCTTTGCTTTCAATAAACTATCCTCTTTTTAAAGCTCATTGCCTCTCCAGGGTCAGTGTTTCCATTCTTTAGTCTCAGGAGACAGGATCCCAGCCCGCACTCACTCACTCAAAAGTCCCCTACATCATTTGGGGACTCACAAAGAAACATTCCTACTTCATTTGGGGGCTCGTCGCAGGATTGAAGGAGAGGTAAATATTATCTGTGCTTTCCTACTTGCCCACCTTGTGGGCCTTCATAATTTTTGTCTCTTTCTCCTGTCACACAAATAGTGGGCCTCTGTCGGCCACTTAAATGCGAATAACACTGGCCGCCACTCTTAAGCCTTGGAGGCAAGGCTTTACGGAAGGGCTGGGATCAATCCCCTTGAGTTGAGCCAGGGGAATGTTGTCCCCAGTCCAACCATCTTCTCTTGTGAGGAGGAGGCTCCCTGCCCCTCCCTATTACTTTCTCCTATTCCTCCTTTCCACCAGAAGACTGAATACTAGCGTGTGACCAGGACTGTGGGCCTTTGCAGACAACTGAGGGATCCTGGTCATGGCTAATCTACAGTGGGTCCCAAAGGTCCCTCTGGTCCCTTCCCAGCCCGACTGCCCGTAAGGGTGCCAGCAGGATGACTCCTTTGTGTCTGCTATTCTTTCATCTTGTCACTGTCTCGCCTCAGCTTTGAGATGCTGGTCTGAGGTCTCTTCCCTGTGAGACTTCCTCAACACTCCCGGCTGACCTCAAGACATCTTAAAGAACATGACTCTCTTCCTTTAGAGGACATCCCTTGTCACTCAGGATAAGATTTACTGGCATTTAATATCCTCATTCCTATTCCCCTATTGGGATCTCCTTCAGGTTTTAAAGGGCAAATGGAAGTGTCCTGGTGTGCACCTCAAATTTCACCGTTGTTTTTGTGATTTTCCCACCTGTTGTAGAGTGTTTGATAATTGTTTAGCAGCTCTGGTTCACTGGGGACTCCACCCGTGGGGTCCCAATTATCTTGCCACTTTCCTTTTTCACCTTTGCTTTTGCCAGCCAACTGGCAAAATTTTCAGAAAAAAGCAGCATATTCCAGACTCACTTTTTCTTAAGGAAGAGGCCCTGTCTGAAGCCTTTTGGGGTTTCCAATTCCTCTTTCTACTCCCTTACTTGGGATTCAAAACCTCCTCCTTCCCCTTTTTGCCTGGACCGTGTGCCTTCCTTACAAACTTTAAGTATATACTCCCTCCTCAAGTATTTTTATGTGGAAGGCCACCATTATATTAATCGCGCCAGCAATTTTTGTGACGCCCAAAGTAGATGCATACACCCCTCTACCTTAAAGCACCTCATTATCGGCCACAGCCTTTATCGGCCTGTGGGCCAGCACCAAACATTCAGGCGGGGGCACACACACCCACAGATTTGGGTAGGAACCCACCGGAGACAAGGACCAGGTAGCCCAGGTAAACACGACCAATCCCTGGCACTCCGTGTCTCCCTCACTCGCCCCGGAATCGGTCGTGCGATGTCGATGGCCCACATTTCTAACAGACATCCTAGACCAAGTTGTGGGAGATGAATTGCGAAGGGACGCCTCTCTGCTCTTTCTGCTTTTCAGATGGGCAATCAGCCCTCATGAGCCTACACCCCCCTGAATCACATCCTGAAACACTGGGACAAATTTGCCCCTCAGACTTTGATGCATGGTTTTCTTTTGTTCTGATGTTTGGTCCCAATACACGTTGGAAGATGGGAAAACTTGGCCTTCAGAGGGAAGTATTAATTACAATACTATTGTGCAGCTAGATCTATTTTGCAGACGGGAAGGCAAATGGTCAGAAATTCCATGTGTACAGGCCTTTTTCACCCTGAGGGACAACCCAAACCTCTGTAAAAAATCTAAAGTTGATCTGGCTCTTTTGGCTGTAATTTCTAGTCTCCCTCCTCTACAGAAGTTGCCTTCTAAGGGCACCCCTTCAAAAGAGCCTCCAATGGGACGCTTCCCCAAGGAGGCCACCACAGGAGGCACCCAGTCAGAAGACCATCCCAAACCCCTATACCCTAGCCTTCCTCCTGAGCTGGCGCTTGCCCCAGCTCCCTCCCATTGCCCTCCTTATCCAGGACCTCGTGTACAAAAGCGCCCTCAGCTAGGAGCAAATCTCCTTCCCTTATAAGAAATGCCAAGAAAATTTGGGCCTGCCAGAGTTCAAGTCCCTTTCCCCCTACAGGACCTTAGACAAATAAAGGGAGACCTAGGGAAGTTTTTAGATGATCCTGATAAATATATAGAAGCCTTCCAGAACCTGACCCAGATTTTTGACCTCTCTTGCAGAGATGTCATGTTAATTTTAAACTAGACTCTCATGAGTTCTGAAAAACAAGCCGCCTTGCAAGCTGCCAAAAAGTTTAGAGATGAACAGTTCTTCATATATAATGAGAACAGGACAGGACCCTGCTCAGGAGCCTTTCCCTACAGGACAACAAGCAGTACAGTGGGAGCCTAATACAGCCATGGGAATTTGGCAAAGGAAACACTTTCTGGCATGCATTTTAGAAGGATTGAAGAGAACTAGGGCTAAACCCATCAATTATTCAAAGCTATCTACTATTAGCCAAAATTCAGAAGAAAAATCCCTCAGCCTTTTTAGAACGGCTCCGGGAAGCCCTAATCAAAGACACTCCTATAGGGCCAAACTCCCCCGGAGGGGAAATTCTTTTAAAGGACAAATTCATAACCCAGGCTGCCCCAGATATCTGCAGGAAATTACAAAAATTGGCTATTGGTCCTGAAGGCACCTTGGACCAGTTACTCAAGGTGGCCAACTCTGACTTTTACAATCGGGACCAGGAGGAAGCCCAAGATAAGGAGAGGAAAATAAGAAAGAAGGCAGAAGTACCAGTGGCTGCCTTACAGGGTGCCCGGGGGAAATCCGACTGCCACCAATGTGGACTGTCTGGTCACTGGCGAAGACCTCTGTGGCCCTGTCCCATCTGTGAAGGGGATCACTGGAAGTCAGACTGTCCCCGGAGGCCTCCACCCCCGAAGCCAGCCTCGTCTAATAAGACTTCCACTCGGGACTCATGGGGCCCAGGGCTTCTACCAGTGGCTCCCCTGTCCCACCTAGCCTTCAGGACTCCTGAGATCCAGGTAACCCTAGCAGTGGAAGGAAAATCTATTGATTTCCTTCTAGACACAGAAGCTACATTCTCTGTCCTCCTCTCCAATCCGGGGGCCCTCTCCAATCAATGTGTTACCATCCATGGAGTAACGGGCAAGCTGGTTACTAAATTTTTTTCTCAGCCCTTAGGTTGCATATGGGGTGACCTACTGTTCTCCCATTCATTTCTAATAATGCCAGAAAGTCCTACCCCACTACTAGGAAGAGACATTATGACTGAGATGGGAACTATTATTCTCCTAGCTCCTGGAAGTATTCCTAGCTAGGGCCTCCCAGGGACAGAAGCCAACATCAACCCCGATATTTGGGCCATACAGGGGGTGACAGGTCATGCCTTAATAGCCACCCTGTTCCACATTCATCTTAAGGACCCCATTCTATTTCCTTGCCAGAAACAATACCCTCTAAAAACTGAGCCACGAAAAGGTCTAATACCAATTATTAACAATCTCAAACGTTTACTGCATCCCTACGCGTATTGTCCTAGACTCGGCCTCTCCTTCCTGTCATTACTCACACTGGGCAGTTCTAGGGACAGGAATATTTTGTGTTATCTTCCTGGGCTATATTTTAATTGACCTCTGGACAATTTCTGACATCTAATACATAATGTTTTCCTATCAAGTTTTACTCCTTTTAATGGTGTTTTACAAAGGGACTCCAGAGAGCCTCATATCATTTCAGAGAAATGAAAATGTATGGATTTAGCCAAACTATAATGAATGTATCAGATTTTTGTCTTAAAGGAGGAACCTATGTTGAGCAAACTTTCACCTCCTGTCTAGTAGGAGTCTGCATCCCCTTGAATCAGATAAAAAACCACACCATCTTTTGATTTATTAATAAGCCTATATCTTATTCTGACATCTACAATTGGGGACCCATCACCACCGAAAAGGACATGAGCGTGTTCTATCTCCAGGTTAGAACTGTAACACTGATCAATGTGTTATTTTCACAGGTTGCCCCAACTGGTGTTTTAATCTTTCAATCAGTAACAGCCTAAAATGTAACACTACCACCTCTATGAGTTATGCTAATGCACATGTCAAATTGCCGTCTGGATGGTTTCTCTTTTGTGGAGAGATCGCCTATTCTTATGTCCCATAAGACCCTGCTCTTTGGGAAGACTGTCTTTTTACCCCAAAAGCCTCATCAGACCAGACATCACAGAGAGCTTACTTTGGATTCCAGGTGTGACAGCGATATACATTTATTCAGCCCAGCTGAACATGTTTCTTGTCTCTTTTTGTAGTTCCTGCTATATCCATTGCCTTAAATGTAGAAATTAGTCACATAGCTTGCTCAATGGCAAAAGCCCTAAGCGCCACCTCACAGGCTATCCATGCCATGGGACAAGAGGTAGGAGAAGTCAGAGAAGCAGTTCTCGAGAACAGAGCTGCCATAGATTACCTCCTTCTCAAACACAATCAAGGATGTGAGAATTTTAAGGGACTATGTTGTTTCAATCTTTCTGACAATTCTCAGCTCATCGAAAATAAAGTTCATCAAATTCATAATATAGTTTCCACCATTAAACAACGGACAGGATCCTTTGACTTAGATTTATCCTTCCTTACTTCTTGGCTTCCAAGCCTAACAGGACTTAAAGAAGCCTTTCTTACTTTTCTTTTATTCATTGTTGTAGGAATTACCTCCTGCTGCTGCCTATAATTTATCTCAGCTTGGCTTGCAAACCACTTACTGTCTGGCTGCCACAGCCTCAGAGACTCAGATATCCTTACCTGGATTCGCTCATCTACCAGGGACCCTTAGCTAGACCTCTGGACAAGCCCTAGCTGCTGGTCTCTCTCTATGCCCCTCCTCAGCCTGAAGTAGCTAGAACGCTCCTGGCCCCTATCCTCCAATGGCAGTTAGGGATACTCTTCACAGGGAGAACTGAGACAGGTTAGTTAGCAGGTCGTTAGGTAGACAGGGAGGTCCTTAGTGGACTAAACAGCCATATCCTAAAACTCCAGGTTTTGAAATCATTCCTTCGCTCCAGGACAAAATGTAACAATGTCTTGAGGTTAATCATAAAATTCCTTTTGGCCTGACAAACGGAGCAGATCTGACAGCTAAGAGTGGGTTATTTTGCTAATTCCTTTAGGATGGGCAAGCAGAACAACAGCAACAAAAAATCTGGTAGATGAATTTCATTAGAAGGCGCCAGTCCCTTTCTTCAAACGGACAAGAGAAGATATGAGAATAGGAGCTTTTGCCCCATGCTGGGCACCCCTATCCAGGACCCCCTCCTGCTCGGGAGCTTTGACTCTTTGCTTTCAATAAACTATCCTCTTTTTAAAACGCTTTGCCTCTCCTGGGTCTGTGTTTCCATTCTTCGGTTTCACAAGACACGATCCCAGCACTCACCCTACACCATTTGGGGACTCACAGAGAAATATTCCTACTTCAATACTCTTGCGTTGTTCCACTATCCATGAAACTGGGAGCTACGGGTGGAGAGCCTAAGAATAAAGACAACACAAGGAGAAGAGCAGAGCTGGGAGAAGAGAAGGAAATAATTGAGGGCTGGTGATATAATTTGAACTCCCGAATAAAACCACAGCTTATGCCAGCACCATCGCTGGCACATTTATATAAGCCAATAAGTTCCTTTTTTGCTTAAGTCAGTTCGCACAGATTTTATGTGTTTTTCTTTTTAATAACTGAAAGAGTTCTAACCAACAAAAGGTTTTAGCAGTGACATGTTAGAAAAGAAAGTAGGGCTTTAGTTGGGCAGTTAGTGCTATAGGAATAAACAGTGTGACAATAAACTAGTAGGAACTCTGGCTGCATTAATAATAGTCAGTAATTAGACTGAAGGAAGTAATAGGCCTTTTCCATTTTTAACTGTTTGAGGTCAATGGCCCATAGATTGAATGGACTATAGGTGCTTAGAAAACATTCAGAGGCAAGTGACCAGGACGGGGCATGAATGGATTTCATGTTACATGATGACTAGTGGAAGGAAACAGATGTGTTTATTCTGGAGAATACCATGGGTCATGAGGGTAACCTTTAGCTATTTGAAGACTTTTTTTTTTTTTAATTTTTAGAATAATTGTAAATATACATAACATAAAATTTTCCATTTAAACCATTTTTAAGTGTACAGTTCAATGGCATAATGTACACTCATAGTGTTGTGCAATCATTGTCACAATCCATCTCCAGAACTCATTTCATCGTTCAAACTCTACCCAATAGACAAAAAGTCCCCATTCTTCACTCTACCTCACCCCCTGTAAACCAGCATTCTACTTTTTGTCTTTGTGAATTTGACTAATCTAGGTACTTCATATATAAGTGGAATTAACAGTATTTGTGCTTTTGTGACTGGCTTATTTCACTTAGCATAATGTCCTGAATGTCATCCATGTTGCTGCATGTGACAGAATTTCCTTCTTTTTAAAGTTTGAATAATATTCCATTGTACTATGTATATGCTATGTTTTATTTATCCATTCATCCACTGATGGACACTTGGGTTGTTTCCATTTTTTGGCTATTGTGAATAATGCTGTCACAAACATGGGTACACAAATATCTCTTTCAGAGTCTGCTTTCAGTTCTTTTTGGGTATACACTTAGAAGTGAAATTGCTGGGTCATATGTTTTCCATAGAGGCTGTGCCATTTTATATTCCTACCAACAGTACACAAGGGTTCCAATTTCCCCATGTCCTTACCAACACTTGTTATTTCTTGTTTTTGTTTCATGTATTTGTTTTAATAATAGCTAGACTAATGGGTATGAAGTGATAGTTCATGATTTTGATTTGCATTTTCCTATGATTAGTGATGTCGAGCATCTTCTCATGTTCTTCTTGGTCATTTGTATATCTTCTTTGAAGAAATGTCTATTTAAGTCCTTTGCTCATTTTTAAAAAAACTTTTGTTTATTTGTGTTTTTTTCCATGACCCATCAGCTCCAAATCAAGTAGTTATTTCAATCTAGTTGTGGAGGGTGCAGTTTACAGTGGCCCATGTGGGGATTGAACCGGCAACCTTGCTGTTAAGAGCACTGCGCTCTAACCAACTGAGCTAACTGGCCGCCTCCTTTGCTCATGTTTTTATTGGGTTGTTTGGGTTTTGTTTTTGTTTTTGCTGTTGTTGTTGTTCAGGTGTAAGTTGTAAGAATTCTTTATGTATTCTGGATATTAACTCCTTATCAGATGTATGATTTGCATATATTTTCTCCCATTCTGTTGGTTGCCTTGTCACTCTGTTGATAGTGTCTTGATGCACAATGCTTTAACTTTGATGTAATTCAATTTGTCTATTTTTTCTTTTGTTGTGTATACTTTTGTCATCATATTCAAGAAATCATTGCCAACTTCAGTGTCATGAAGCTGCTTTCTTCTAAGAGTTTTATAGTTTTAGGGCTTATGCTTAGATCTTTGATCCATTTTGAGTTATTGTTTGTATGTGTGTTAAGGTAAGGGTCTGACTTCATCGTTTTGCCATGTGGGTGTCCAGTTGTTCCAGCACTATTGGTGGAAAGATAATTCTTCCCCACTGAATGGTCTTGGCACCCTGACTGAAAATCAGCTGACCAAAGATATATGAGATTATTTACAGACTCTCAGTCCTATTTCATAGGTCTATATTTCTGTCTTTATGCCAGTATACTATACTGTTTTGATTACTACAGCTTTATAGTATATTTTAAAATCAGGAAGTGTGAGACTTTCAACGTTTGTATCATTGTTTGGCTATTTGGGGTCCCTTGAGAGTCCACATGACTATTAAGACAGATTTTTATATTTTTGGAAAAACGTTATTGAGATTTTGATAGGGATCATATGGACTCTCCTTGGGTAGTATTGACATCTCAACAATATTGTCTTCTAATCCATGAAATAAAGGGTGTCTTTCCACTTATTGGTATCTTCTTTAACTTCTTTCAGCAATGCTTTGTAGTGTTCAGTGTACAAGTCTTTCATCTCCTTGGTTAAGTTTATTCCTAAGTATTTTATTCTTTTCTATACTATGGTAAATAGAATTGTTTTTCAAAAAGCTTTTTTTGAAAATTTTATGGTTAAATTGTTCTGTGACACTCCTACTAAAAATAGTAGGTGAAAGTGACAGACAGAAGAGTATTTTAACTGTTAGAGCACTGTACAAGTGTTCTGGGTCACCTCAAGAAGCAGCGAGCTTCCTGTTATTGAAGATGGCCAATTTTGGCTCAATGGCCAACAACGAAGTCTATTGCAGAAGGAATTCAGACACAGAGTGAAGCACAGGGTAGGGGGAAAGGAAGAGGTGTGAGGCAAAACAGAATGTACTTTAGAGTTCCTTCTAGCCCTGAGATATCATACTAAACTACAGATGATTAGGAAATAGGAAATCAAGGGGCTTTTGTAGAGGTTTTGTAGAAACAGTCAATTTAAATTGCAGTCAGTACAAATTATTAGGCCTAAACTTGAGACAGTCTAAACAATGTGTATAGAAATAAGTAAGAGATGTATAAATAATGGTACAAGGAGATGAATGACTGATGGTCCTTATGAAATCTAAAATGGAGGCAAGAAATAAAATTTTCTGCCAAAGGTCACAAAAGCATTTAAGACATGCAGAAGATTAACATCAAGAAATAATATGTAAATTCTTCCTTCTCTCCTTATCTATCTATCTATCTATCTATCTATCTATCTATCTATCTATCTATCTGTCTGTCGAGTATCTCTAGTATCTCTCTATTTGGTATCATCTGTCATCTATTTTTATCATCTTTCTTTCCATTCAGCTTAGAAAAGGAGCACAGTTTGAATGGCTCTTGCTTCTCTAACTGTGTGAAAGTTAAACAGATAGACTTTATGTATGGGTACATAAAGAGAACTTCCAGAATTCACACAGAGGAACAGAGACTGAAAGTAGAGAAAATGGAAAAGAGACACAAAGAAATAGGAAGAAAGAAGCATGTGAACAGATGTAGATTATATTTCATAAAATATCATCTATGTATACGTATATATGTGAAATATGTAAAAGACTGGACGAACATGCATGAAAAAATCAATAATCTCTTGGATATTCTTCAGCACTTTCTTATATTTTCTAAATTCCCTATAATGATTTCATATTTTTTTATAGCTATCAAAGTAAACCAAGTTTTTTTCTTAAATAGTGAAAGAGGAGTATCTTACTAGCTTTACATGAATGTGCTACCACTAAAAGGTAGACAGAGCCTAGTGAGCCTATAACTGAGAAAACAAGTCCTTGATATTTGACAAAGTTATGAAAAAAGAAAAAATACGTATGTATTTTTCTAATTCTGACGTTTATAAATATCTTAATAGATTAAAAAATGAAATAAGTGTATATTTTAAATTTTTATTTGAAAATTGGAAGGATAGATGTTATTTCCCTTATTTCTCATTGTTAAAAACCTTAACAGGTTTCTGGGTGTATCATAAATTATCTACCTTATCCCTAAGGCCTAAGTCTTTAATAGCTGGATTTCAGACATATGACAGGCGCTAGAAACGTTTTGATTAGATGACCTTCAGAGCTTCTCAGATTTTACACAAATGTGAGCCCCTTTTCTAGAGCTTCACACAGTGACTCTGCCTGCGGATATTGTGAAATTTCATGAGAAAGCCCTTGGATGCACCAATTACTGGGCTCACTTTTTTCAATCTACGCAGAGGTCAGCTTGACATTTATTCTCCTTAAGCTGTGACTGTTTTGTGGAAGGGCCAGGTCAATGTAAGGACAGATTGGGTATTGCAGTTTCAAGAGTCCAGACCAGGATGGTCTTGAAAGGCTTTCTTTGGTTCGTTCTATTCTGAGGATACTTGGGTGGCTGAACTCACCCTAGCGTCAACAGTGAAGTTTGGATTCATTTTGGGCAACTACGAAGGAGTCTGCAGATCTTCCTTAGATTGTTTCTTGGAGTAGAATTGATTACTTCTGAAGAACTAAAGTTTAATCATTCATCCATTTACTCAATGTCTACCATAGGCAAGTGAAACTGCAGGTTCAAAGGTTGTAGAATCTCTGCCCCTAAGAAAGACAAGCCCTAATGGGAAGACTAGTATGTAATTTACAACTGCAATACACCAGGGATATTGCTGCAAGTCAGAGGGAGAATCACTTAAAATAATAGTTTCCTGGGCATTCTCCTAATTCATATCCCTCTCTCCTCCAGCAGGATTATCTTGGGTACTTTGGGGACAGTAGAGAAATTGTATTTTGGGGGCTGCCTAGAATGACCTATTGGTAAGGTGGTGAGGCATTCCTCCACTTTCAAGGAGGATGCCAGGCTTTCATGGAACCCAGATGGCTCCATGTGACAATATTGCCACCCACTGGTGATAAAGAATCTCTGTGGGCCTTGACCTGGACCCTGAACCAGGATTGGTACCAGTTCTGCTGGGTAGAATTAAAAGTTAGTCTGGAACACTCTGGCCATGCAGGAACAAGTTTAAGGTCATTGATACAGTTGGCTGGCATTAAACCAAAGTAGTTTCATGCGACTCATCATATATATCATACATGAAAGCAATATAGGAAAATGGCAAAAGCATAGACCCAACTTCCAGAGTTTGAATCCTGGCACTGCCACTTCCCTGCTAGATGTGTGACTTTGGTGAGTAGCTTATCCTCTCTTTTCCCGCTTGTCAAATGGGATAAGAATAGGATTTACCTAGGGCTGTTCTGAGAGCTAAATGAGTTAATCCATCTGAAGTGCTTAGAGTAATGCCTTGCACAGAGCAAGTATTCAGACCACGTCAATCATTGTTATCAATATTACGTCTTTGACATGAAGAGGAACTTCTGTTTTCTTTCCCCTTAATGAGACCCTTTTCCTTCCTTAGCAGGCAGCAGAGATTTTGTGAGCTGAACCATTTTACTATTTCTTCTGTTTTCTCCTCCAGTCCCTCAGGGTGCTTTGATTGAGGCTTTAAGAGTGTTTTTACAAAGTGCCAGTCATATAGGCAGAGGAAAAAGAGTTTCGTTGTAACATTTTAAAGAGAAACATAGCTCCAAGCTTTCTGCATGTACAGCTGAGAGCACAAATGCTCAAAGCAACCTTCATGCCATGGGAGTGACAAAGAAGGAATTTTTTTCTTTGGGGAGGAAGTCTCCCAACAATATTATCTCAAGGGTAAATATCTGGTCACAATCAGACGTTTCTTCATAACCAGATTTGTGATGCAACACATGTTGCACGTCTTTGACTCTCAGCATTGTTCGTCGGGTTGATTCTCCTGACCTGTGAATGCCATTCCAGTTAGCGTCTCTACTGGAAGGAGGAGGCGGGGAGGTGGGGGCTGGGGAATGGAATTTGCTGTTTTAAGAAGCATGCTGTGTTGAATTTCGGTAATGATGCCTCTCTAGAATGCACACAGAATGCACTTTCATTTTAATGATACTAATTCTTAAAAAGTAAGACCTCAATCTTTAGTGCATAGGGCAGGGCTTTCAGTATGTGTACAATAGATTGATTGATTTAGTTTGCATGTTCAGTGGATCATCTCACCTGTTGGAGTCTTGTAGAAATCTCCTTAAACTATTGTGTCAAGTAGTTTTTTGGTAATTAGGAAGGTGTGAGTCTTAAATAAAGTTTATGAAGGATTGTGCTGGCCTAGCTGACCTTTGGAAATTGAAAAGTAAGTCAAGTATTGTTATTTCGACCACCCTTTCTCTGTTCTCCCTTGCTTTCTTCTGGATCAAATATATGACTCCACCTACCTTTTTAACTGTCCAGAAATACCCTAGGTTAACAGCTCCAAGTCAAGTAGTTGTTTCAATCTAGTTGTGGAGGGTGCAGGTCACAGTGGCCCATGAGGGGATCGAACTGGCAACCGTGTTAAGAGCACCGCACTCTAACCAACTGAGCTAACCGGCTGCCCCAGTATTTGCCATTTTAACGGGGGACTTTGGAAGGTGAGGAATAAGTGAAAAACCAGGACTTGTTTAGTTTGAAGAAGAGCAGACTCAGTTGTACACGACAGCTGTTTTTAAATATTTAAAAAGTTGAAAGAGAGTTTAGACTTGTTTTTCGTAGAGCCAGAGGGCAGAACCAGTTCTGCTGGGTAGACATTGGCATAAATAAAATTTTGAATGACTAGAGCTGTTCAGAACTGGAAGGGACTATCTTGTGAGCTAGCGTGCTCCTTATCACTAGTCATGTTTAAGCAGGTTCCCACCAAACACAGCTCAGGATGCTCTTGAAGGAAGAGATAACCTGCAGTGAGTAGAGGTTGGCCTCTGAGGTTCCTTTCCTGCTTGGCATTCTGTCTTTCTCACATTTGTGAGAACCAAATAATGAATCACCTATTGTTGTGAACAATGACTATTGGGCTGGGAGGGATTTGGGGAAGGAGGGGTCTTCCTTGGGTCTTTTAAACATCATCTTCCTAGTGGCCCTCTATTGTGGCTACTTGTAAAACTGCCCCTAGTGCCTTGATCTCCTGAAACTAGTTTAAGAAAGCGAATGTAACTGGGGTGGTTGGTCCAAGTGTCAGAGATTAAACAAGTTTATCTCTCTGTAGTCCTTTAGCTTCGCATTGCTCCTAAAGCTCTGGTGCATCCACGTTCTATCAGCTGGCCTTCCACGGAGTTCCTCATTGTCTTGACTCTCCTGTCTTCCTCTTTGTCAACAATTCATTCCTAGATTGGATAGGATCTCTCCTTTCTTTAAATTTTCTTTAAAATTGCGTTGAGCCTGTAAAGTATCCATGTGTGCCTTCTGTCCACAGTCAGATCAACAGTAGCTGCTGGAAGGCTGTCTCATGGGTTCCTAAAGATGCTTGAACACAATTCAAATGGAATCACTTCTCATGACACTGGGGCTGTTGCTGGAATCTGCCTTGGATTCATTGCTGCTTTATAAAGGCAGAGAATAAAACCCAACCTAGTGAATAATCAACTGTCATGTGACCACACTAGAATTTTGTCAGCATGGCTTTGCCTTTATTACAGAAAAAAAAATTCTTAACATTAGATAATAGAAGCTAGAGTAGTGTGGGATATGTGATTCTTATTTGATAAATATGTGTTCGTTGATTTGATTTTGCACATTCTTTTCCAATTGGCAAATTGAAGATATATAAAATGAAGGCTCGTTCTTCATAATCCTTGGGAGTAGAGTTAGGAAAAGTGATGGAAGAAGAAGTCTTCTGCTACTTTAGACAATTTTATAAGGAATATCACTAGCATTTTAAATAGAGTTGAAGTAAGTGAACAGTTTCTCTCAACTCTCAAGTATTATGGATATATGGTTTAAGTAAGGCTGATTTAAACTATATCACCAGCACTCTGAGCATTTAATATTGTGAGGTCTAAGAGAGTGACAACAGAAATAAGTCATGGGGTTGTAATGTACAGCATAGAGAATAGTCAATAATATTGTAACAATGTTGTATGGTGTCAGATGGTTACTAGACTTACAGTGATCACTTCTTTAGATATATAAATATTGAATAACTATGGTGTACACCTGAAACTAATATAATATTGTATATTAGCTACATTTTAATAAAAATCTTTAAAAAGTGACAATAGAAATGACTTCTCAGAAACTAAGAGATTTGACTTAAATCTGAATCTCATAAAGAATTCTCTTTATGAACAATGAAGAAGTTAGCTAAGTGTTTTACTGTGAACCACTCTGGATTCAGTTGTCTATTTTGTAAAATGAGAGGTTGACTACATCCCTGGATCTCAACACTGGCTATATATTAGAATCACCTTGGGAGCTTAAAAAAACTGACGCGCTGAGTGCTATCCCCTAATATTTTGATGTACTTGACCTGTCATCTTATATATTATTTTATATACTCCTTTGGATTATAAAAATTATGAGAATACAGATAAGAAGAAAATATATACTCAAAGGTAATCATCATCAAGATGCTGGTGTGTTGTATGCACTTGACTTATGTGGCAGGATGGGCTTCCTTTCTACCCAACTTCTGTCCCAGAGCCTCTGTTCCCCATCCACCTGTGGAACATGATGCAGGAGTGAGGAGAGGTGCTGGCAGGAGGGGAAGCTTGGAAGCCTGAAGGGTCTGGTTGCTTCAGAATGTGTAGTTTTGAGCCTCTGCCCTTTCCATTTTCCTCCTCAAAACCTGAACTGTCTCCTGATCCCATCCTGTACCCAGAACGGACATGGCTGAAAATGAGTGGTAACCTAACCCACAGGTCATGTAAAAGAGAACGTAAGTTTCCAAGGAACAAACAAAGGGACGAAAAGGTCCAAACATCCTGGAGGCCAGGAGGCAAAGAAGAGGAGGGAGAAAATTCTGGAAGGTGCTACAGCCTAAGGTGGGTAGTACCCTTGGGTATTAGGACAATGGTCTCATGCCTGTGGCTACAATTTATGGGCAGTGGCTGCTGCTGGGGCAGGACCAAGGTAGTGATGCAAATCCCAAATCTCCCACACTGTGATCTTTCTATAGATTGGGCGCATGATAGAACCTGAAGAAAATGACTACAATTTTCTGAGATCCAGTGTGAGGTTTGCTAACACCAAGGCCAATTTATTACTCATTTATTAAGTACATCTCTGTTCCCTGCTGCCCTGCCCTGAAATACCCTTCCATAATAATATCAAGGGTGATATCAGTGGGACACAATAACTGGTTTGTCAGAGCCCCCATCAGGATGGAGGCAGGCCTAACAGCTGAAGTGGGGCCAATAATTTTTAGTCACTGGATTGTGGATAGTGTGTGTATTCCTGGGGAATCATCTGTGGGGTGAGGATCAGGCAATTCCTACCAATTGGAAGGTTTGGAGATGTTTTAATGCTGTAACAGCTAATCGCTCACAGTTCTGAGCATTATGCTGGCGTTACACCTATATATTTGTTCTTTACAAAAATAAGATCATGCTGTACATATTTTCATTTTTGCTCTTTTTCACTTAACATTAGATCATAAATATTTTCCCACATCATAAGGTAAGATTTGAAAATGTTATTATATTTATATTAATAGAATGTGGCATTAAATCCCAGTGACTGAACTTAGCATAACTAATTTAATCAATTCTCTTATTATTGGACATTTAAATTGTTTCTCTTTTTGGAGCAATTATAAATTCTGTTGCTATTCTAAATAATGCTATAACATTCTTGCATATATGTCCTTTGGTGCATTTGTGATTATTTCCTTTGGACACATTCCTAAAAGTGAACTTGGGAGTCAATGGATTTGAGTCTGTCAAATTGCCCTCCAGAGAGGTTGAACCCTCCCCAACCAGTGCTTGAGAGTACAAGTTTCACCCCATCCTTAATGACACTGTGCATTAAGTTTTTTTAAATTAATACTGATGTGAAAGGAGCATAGTATATTGTTTTCAACGGCCATTTCTTTTATTGTTTATTGTTCCAGAGAGAGAACTTTTTTCATATCCTTATGGCCCTTTGATGAATTATTTATTGGTGTCCTTTACATTTTATTATGTCAAGGTATTTGTCTTTATCTAATTGATTTGAAAGAGTTTTCTATACAGTAACTACACCAATTCTTTATCCAATATCTATGTCACAGTTACGTTTCCTTGTTTGCCACTTACATTCTCAGTTTGTTTTAGTTGGTTTTTGAAAAAGACGTTTTCAATGTTTATATAGTCAAAATCTATGGATGTTGCATATAAAATATGCATTTCATTGTTTTTATAATCAGAAAGGTCATCCCCATGGAACCTTATAATTATTTATTTGTTAACATTTAATTATAATTAATACAGAATTTTAACTGATTTTTGTAAGTCACAATTAATTTTATTCGAAATAGTCAATCCTTGGATTTTCTCTCTTTCCTTGCAAATTTGTCATGGCAGCCTTACCAGGCAGCTCCTTCTACAGCCCATTCACTGAAACTGTGGCTCAGGGAGCAAAGACCCCAAGACGACCCTCTCTATAGTTCTGTACACATGAACTTGGGGAGGTGGCCAAAGTGCACCTCAGTCACATTCCATAGAGTCTTCTGGTCTGTCCACAGTCGAGGTTCTTACTTAGCTTTTTTGTGTTTCCTGCACAGTTTTGAATTCTAGAATTTTTAGTAATATGTTTGAAGTAGTACGTTTAGAATAACCCTGAAGTTAGTAAAAACTGCCACACACGCAATCACTTCTACAGCTATGAAAGCATTAGCGCTCTGCTCACAGGGGTCTTTTCAGCACCGCGTTACTGTCTGAATAACCATCATTAAGGACGGTCAACACTTACGTTGTGCTTATTGTGCACCAGGCACTGTGTGTGCTAAGCTCTTTCTATAAATCAGCTCATTTAATTGTCACCTTGTGAGGCAGGCGCGATAAACACCACAATTACTCCCATTTTATGGATGGGGCAGGAAAACGGCTTACTCAAAGCCACACAGGTAGAAATTGGTGAAACTCAGATAAGGCTGCAGGCTGTCAGGCCTCAGATTCTACCCTCTGACCCACATGCAGTTGTCTACAACTACCTGCTCACTCAGCAGCAAAGCTTTCAGTGAACTTGTGACCCTTTATGGGGCTGGGTCACAGACATTCCACATTCCACTCTCTCTTCCTCACAGCAGGCTGTCCCCTTCTCTCCATTTTATTGCACATGTGTTTGGCTCAGCATTCTGCCTGGCAGACATCACTGTGCTAGAGTTTATAGTCATTTGTGGCAAAAATAAACTTTACACATTAATCCAAAATGTGAAACACATCCGTGAAGAGTTGGTTACACACCAGGGAGAATGAAAAGTTGGTAGTAATAGCATAAGATTCTTAAGTGAGGTTGAGTGAGTTCTTTTAAAATGCTCTTTTAAAAGCATAGAAAAAGAGTGAAGTGTTTCTAATTTATTTTCTAAGGCTAGCATAAACTGTAAAGACACACACACAGGGGGACCTACAGACAAGTTCAATTTGTGAACACAGAATTCTAAGTTTTAAATTAAATTCTATCAGATCGTAAGGATGTTTGATTTTAAGATATCCATTAAAATATATTACACCGATAGAGCAAAGGGGAAATACATGATTATAAAAGTAAAGAATAAAAAGGTATTTGATAAAATTTGATTTATCTCTTGCTAGAAAATGTTAAATGTCTAAGAATAAAAGATGACATTCTTAATATAATTAAGTACATTTCTTTCAAATCAACTGCAAATATCACACCTAATAGCAAAGCAACACAGAAAGAAATAAGAGAAACTTTAACACAATAAGATATGAGGCAAAAAGAAATGAGATGATATTCATAAAGAAAGAGCAAAACTATTATAATAATAGCTACCGTTTACAGATGACTCATGTTCCATGAACTGCCCTAACTGGTTCATTTGAATTGGCTATTTATTTGTTTCAACAATTTTATGAAGTAGGTGATATCTTTTGCCCCATTCACAGAGGAGGAAATTGAAGTTTTATAAACCAGAGAGTAATTTCCCCAATTTTGCACAGCTATTAAGTAGCAGAGCAGAATTTGAAACTAGTCCAGCTGACCAAGATGACACAGGTGAATTAACCACAGAATAATTAGAAGTAATAAAACCTAATTAAGTTAGTCAGTTCTAAATATAATACTAGATAGTTCTATATTAAATAATATAAGGAAGAAGGTAACTCCTCCTTACATTGGAAATAACTCATTACAGTGAAAATATAAAATACCCAGGAATATATATTCAGAATCTTAATGAGGAAAACTACAGAACTTTATTGAAGGGTATAACAGAAGAAAGTGTTTGAATGAATTATCATTCCAAAAGCAAAAACAAAAAGAGGAAACAAAAAATGGGTAAGAATATCTAATAACATTGAAAAAAAATAAAAAATAAAAGAGAGCACTTAAAGAGTTTTTTTCTATCAAATAGTAAAACATTATGAAACTAGCAATTTAAAAAGTGAGGTTCTGTGTCAAAACTAGATATATTCCTAGAACAGCATAGAGTCTAGAAATCTGTCTGGTACCAGCATGGAGAGTGGAAGCGAACAGTTGTGCAAAAGGATGACTTTTATCTAGAAGGCAAATCTTAGAAGACAAATACCAGAAAGAGAGGAAAGGGAAAGTAGAAGCACTCTAAGGCCTATGAGCTTTCCTGGAAAATTATTTTCCTTCTGATGTGGTTTTCTTGCTCAGGCAAATTCGGTCCCTTCCAATCTCCAGATTAAAAAGGGGGTGCTATGCAATGAATTCAGTACAGAGGGGTAGATAGCTTGAGGGGTGGATGTTGTCTTGATCTGGAAAGACTCATGGCCCATGTGACCTTAGGTAAGTCATTTGTAAGAGTCACTAGCACTTGCTAAGTGATGACTCTGGGCCACGCATGGTTCCCAGTGCTTTGTATGTATTACTTCATTAGATCTTTACAAAAAATCCTCTGAGGACTGTTATCACCATCTTCATAACAATCCTGCCACCACTACTAGCACTTATTGAGTGATTACTATGGGCCAGGCATGGTTGCAGGTGCTTCATAAGTATTCATTAATTCAATCTTTATAAGCAATTCTTTGTAGTGGCAGCATCTTAATGTACAAGCTAGGAAAGTGAGGTATGGAGATGTTAAACAGCTGGGTCACACAGCAAGTGGCAGCACTGGGACTTCAACCTCGCACTTTGGCTCCAGCAGCCATTATAGTTCACTACACCACATCACCGCTAATCCCTCTGTGTCTCAGTTTCACATATAAAAAGTGAGGGAGTTGGATTACATTTCACTGGGATTCCTTCCAATTCTATAAGTACTATTATTCTGAGGCAAAACACCCAGAACTGATCCTTAAATTACTTTCTGCTGTGAACACCTAAAACCAGACTCCTCTGAGCCCATCTCCACTCCTTTCTATGTTCAGGGGTCCACGCTGAGTCAGCAGAGTTGCGGCCAAAACTCTAGGACCCATTTTTGAATAGCACTAAGTAATCAGAAGGATAAAAGTGTCAATGCAGGTGAATTTCAGATGTCCTTCTCACGGTTCTTAAAAATAATTAAAAAAAAATTTTAAATACCAGACTGTGTTCTGATTTGCTGTGGTGAGTTAGAGAGCAAAGGAATGATCTCAAGGTTACTCAGGATCAAAGCACAGGATGTCAAAGTTAAACTAATTATTTTCCCTTTTTATCAACTGCCATTTATGTGTGTCCTTTGTTACAGGGTTGGGGTTCTCTGAACTCTCTCTTGGAAAAACATCAATTTGTTGCTCCATAGAACAAACGGACTGAATAGGAAAATGATAAAGAACCTGCCTTTGGAAGTTTCTGTGATGGAACCCAAGCCCTGACTTTGCAAATCTCCAGTTCCCATCGCATCAATTCCAGAGGTCACATTCCAGTGTAATCCCACCCTTTTAACCTACTCCTCCTCTTAGGATGCTGGTGCCCTTCTTTGCTCCAAAGGCACGCTGCCATGGAGATTGGATCCTCCCCTACTCTGGAAGAGGCCAGTTTTCACTGAGCTGAGCCTGTTGGGCAGGGTTCATTGCAAAGGAAAGCCCAGCTCGAGGGAGCTGGCCCAGCCTGAGTAAATATAACCACAATTGCTTTTCTTTTCCTTCTTGTGCCAGGGGTCATGAAGATATTGAAGGGGTGGGCTATAAGAATCCAGAAAGTATAACTTGGTGGTTAAGGGGAGTGTGAGGAGCTCTGGGGAGTCAGAAGCAAGAGTTAAAAAGGCAGCTTTGCCCTTAACCTGTATAGCCCTGGGCAAGTCATATAAACTCAGATGAACTGGAAATTGGATGTATTTCATAGGCTATGTTGAGGATCAAGTGAGATAATAGGAATAGAGTTTAGCACAGTGCCTGGCACATGGGAGCTGCTTAATAAACCAGAATTATTGCTTTTCTTCTGATTATTGATACTGGTTAATAGTCTTGGTTTGAACTCTCTGTTTCCTTTTGTAAGCTACCCCCAGCCCTAGGGTGGAAGGTGAGTTGCCATGGGTCCTTCTTGGCAGCTAAGAGGCTAGGTACAGGCTGGGGCTTAGAGACTCTGAAGAACAGAGCCTTTTGCTAGTTAAGAGAATATAACACTTTCTGTACTGAATTCATTTTTGTATCACTTGAATATTTTGGAGAAGGTGATGTTAAGGAGGAAAAAGAATTCCAATATTTTAAAAGCTCTGTAAGAACTGGTCAACATCTAATAGAGTTAACATCAGTAGCTTCAAATTACCGTTTTAAAAAATTTAAACCATATTGTACTAACCTGAGATGGATGCATCACCCATGTGGTATTCTGGCTGGGAATGCATACTCTAAATCTAATCATAAGGAAGCATCAGACAAACTCAGTAGTTAGCAGGAGGAATTAAGTATTTAAAACAAAAAAGAGAGAGTATAATTTTTAAAATGTTAATGTCATTAAAGACAAAGATAGTCGTGGTAATGTTCTAGAATTAAAGGATACTAAGATATGACAATGAAATGTAATACCTAATTCTAGACTGAATCCTATACAGGGAAGAAAAATGCTGTAAAAGACATTTTTGAGTCAACAGACAAAATTGAAATGTAGACAGATTAAAGTACACACATAGATAAGGATATCTATCTATCTATCTATCTATCTATCTATCTATCTATCTATCTATCATCTCTATGTATTCACATAAACACATTGTGTATATAGAGGGTGCCAAAAAATGTATACACATTTTAAGAAAGGAAAAAACTGTATTAAAATTGTAATACTCAATATATACCGGTAACAAAAGATAAATACAAGTCACGTTTGACGTTTGCAATTACAAGAGGTGCTCAAAGTGGTTACCATCAGTATAATTTTAATACAGTTGTTTCCTTTCTTAAAATGTGTATACAATTTTTGGCACCCTCTGTATATACACACACATAGAGAGAGAGAGAGGAAGAAAGAGACACAGATAGAGAAAGAGCAAACAATAAAGCAAATAGAGTAAAATGTTAATATTAGGTAAATCTGGGTAAAAAATATACAAGTGTTCTGTATATGATTCTTATATTTCTTTAAGTTCAAAATTATTTTCAAACAAAAAGTTAAAAAAAATTAGAATACTATTAAATATTATGTATGTGTATTTTAAAATTCTGAGGACATGTTTAGAAATGGAAGTATTTCCTTTGTAGAGTGGGACATTTTTCCTTCACTCCCTACCCCAATACACCCAATAAAAGAAGAATACCCTCATCAATGAGCAAGTGCTATTTTCAAGTTTTACAAAGAAAAAACAAACTAAAGGCCCTTACTAAGTACACAAACCTATTTACAAGTTTAAAGTTAATGTTAGGGTAAAACCGCCATGATTTTAAGAGATAAATCAGAAAATCTGAGCTCATTCATGATGTAAGTGAATTCTCAGAATCAGCAAACACTTTGCATTGAATGATCGACAGGCTTCTTGAGAGTTATAAGTGTGCTCAACATGTGACTCCTAGTTGGATGTGGTCTTTCTGCAAGATGGTGTCTAGCTCATAACCATCTTTTACACCAACCTTGGACCTGAGTGCATCTAGACCCTCACCTTGTCCCATATTTGAAGATGGGCGAGATGTTTGTTTCAAACTTGCTTGATAACAAAAACAGCTACAAATTCAGTGGCTTTCATTTAAAATATCTTTGCATCCAAATGGATGTATCAAAGGGAAAAATCCATGGATATCAGTTATCCAACATAGTTGCTTAATAATTGTTAAAGAAATGTGGAATTTATGAATAGAGATGATAGGAATAACTCAGTGTGGTGACCCAGATGACTTTGGGACAAGGGGCTGAGTTGAGGGTTTGCCTTCTGAAGGTGATCTGACCATGTTGTGGGATACAACAGCAGGTTGATTCTGGAGATCTGGTTGACCAGGTGGGCCCTCATTCCCTCTGCATACCACTCCCATATCCTCCTTCTTGGGATACATACTTGGGCAAGAGGCCCCATTCCCAACAGTGGAGCTGTCTAAGGCTGTGAATGGAAGCTGTTTGGATAAGATCAGTCTGAGGCTTAGCTCTAGCTAGGTCCATGAGAGGGGCCAGGAGTGAACCGGTTTGTCACAACTGTTCTCAGAAGATAGTTGATGAGAGGGAGGTTCCTGTGTGCTAGAAAAGGGCAGCACAAAAAAGAGGCAGAGAAAGGGGAGGGGTAGGTAGGATTCCAGCAAACATGTTTGCCTAGGCATGGTTTTGAGTGGGCAAGAGCACTGGAGAAAGAATTCTTCTCCCATCTCCCTTTCGCCCTCTGCTCCTTTTTCTTGGCCAAGAGAGGGAGAAAGCTGAGCTTTTTACTAAAAGCAATAGTGAATATACTTCTAAATCTGTGAATTGGTCAGCTGCCTGCTAGTCTTCCTCTATCTGAAAATCAACTGCAGAATTCCCAGTGTTCCTGTGAACTTAAAATCACTCACTGGGCCCAAATCATTCCCTCTTTTCTAGCTCCTTTGCCTGCCTTTTTTCTGCTCTCTTCCCAAACCCCTTTCAAAACCTGCTTATTCTTCCTTTGGAGGCATCTGGTTGGCACACCAGAATTCTAACTTTTGCCTTTTCAGCAAAGAGCAAATTGGTGCATACTCAATTCTTTTTGTCTAGCGTTCCCATTTTAGATGAAAAGTTAGAGATTAAAACCAGTATGTTTGCATACAGGAGCTTTAAAAATCCATAACACGATGAAGTAACAGCCTGATTGTGAAAATATATCCTTCATTAATTTGAGTTTTTGTTGCTGTCTTATTTCTTCATTAAAATTTATGGTTGCTCAAGGCAGAGTACTGTACTAGGAAGAACACAGGTTTTGAAGTCCAGCAGGTTTCAGCTTAAATCTCAGGTTTGCCATTTTGTCTTGTGGTTACCTTGGGTAAGTCACAACCTTTTTGAATTTCCTCACTGGTAAAAGGGTAGAAATAATAGTGGGACGGATGTGAGGATTAAATGAGCTAGTCTATGTACAGTGCTTGGCACAAAGCCTGGCTCTATTTAGTACTCGGTAAACATTAGTTCTTATCACGATATAATCTATGTCTGCACAGAGTCTGCACCAAATAGATACCCTCTCCACCCCAGTCCCAAATACCAAATTTCCTTCCAGCTTAAATAAGAATGGATTTTACCAAAAACTAAGTCACAAGGCTGCACGCTTTCTGAGAAGGGATTTGACCTCTTTTCATGCCATGTAGCAGGCTGAATGGTAACCCTGAAGATATACCCACGCCCTAATCCCCTGAAACCATGATTACCTTATATGGCAAAAGAGTGAATATCACCTTATATGTCAAAAGATGTGGTTAAGTTCAGGATATTGAGAATAGCGGTTTATCCTGGATTATTTGGGTGGACCCTAAATGTAATCACATATAGCATTCTAACAGAGAGGCAAAGGGAGTTTTGAGGACACACAGAAGACAGAGATGCACAGAAGAGAGGCACACACAGAGAAGGCAGAGACTGGAGTAATAAGGCCAGAAGCAGCCAGAAGCTGGACGAGGCAAAGAAGGATTCTTCCTGAGAGCCTCCAGAAGAAGCACACCCGCTACTGACATCTTGATTTTATACTTCTGGCCTCCAGACTTGTAAGAGAATACATTTCTGTTGTTTTAAACACCCAGTTTGTGGTAATTTCTTACAGCACCTAGGACACCGATGCTTGGTATTAATCTGGGCTGAAGGGTTGAGCCCCTGCTCTTATTCTCTCAACAATTCTACCTGAGAAAAACCGGTGAGGGTGGGCCCCAGCCCCCGCAGGTGCCTGCACATACCCTGCTCAGCAAACACATTTTTCACAGAACCTGGGCAGGGCCAGGGGTGGGTGAGGCCCTTCGGACCACACTTCTCACTCCATTTTCTCTAAGGCTTGGTGTTCTTCCTCAGGCACAGTGAAACTTGTCTTTCCATAATGGGAGACAAAGCTCAAAATGCAAATCTCTTCAGTTACAGAACATCTCAGTTTCAGTAGGAACCTCCGTGTTCTGTAGTAAATGATTTTACTACAGGTCCTTTCCTGCTTGCGGGCTTTGAGAGGGAAGAAAGCCAGGGAGAGCACGTGGGACCAGAAGGGACGTTGCTATGGTGAAAGCAAAAAGCACCATGCGGGAATGGAGATCGCTAAGGAGTCAGGCTTCCTCCCTCATAATTTCACCAAGTGAGCCAGAAACATGGTCCTAATCCCCTCGGCCAGTCAGAAAAGCTGATCTTTAAGCCTCCCAGCAGCCCTGCGAATACATAATATTATCCACATTTTACAGATGAAGAGATCAGTTTGTATAAGTTCATGCAACGGGGAAGAGGACAGACAGGACTTGAGCAAATGTTTATGGATCCCTAAGCAGGATATCTTGTTACCTAGATGCACAATGTAGAGAGAAATACAGAAAAGGGAAGTTAGAGGGATTCAGACTTACCAAATCCACGTTGTTTGGGCCCTGAAGGTCATTATGTATTATATTAGGGTGGTGCCAAAGTAATTACGATTTAAAAGGTTAAAAGTAATTGCAAAAATCGCAATTACTTTGGCACCAACCTAATATTTTTCAAGTGTCCAATGCTAACCATTCTCTACAGCTGCCTGACCCCCACCCCCACCCCAAGTAGCTGTCAGGGCCAGAGATTGCCCATGAAAAGAAGCTTACTATTGTTCTGCTCTCTGGTAGAGAGCTCTTGGGTCTCAGGCTTCTCTTACTAATTAGCTGCATGTTATTATTATTAAACCCCAGCTTTTAACCTGTTCGGGCTTTACTTTCCCCACCTGAGATGTTAGGGGGATGGATTGGATGCGTGGTTTTCCGTATTTGCTGTTCATTAGAACTTCCTGAGATGCTTTTGTCAAGTCATGGCCCAACAATTAAATGGAAATCTCCAGGAGTGAGGCCCGGGAATCAGCATTTTCAGAATCTGTCCAGGTGATTCTGATGTGTGCCCAAGTTTGAGAACCAGTGGATTACATGACTTCTAAGGTTCTTCCCGATGTAACGTCTTTTGTCAACGTCTACATAAAAAACCAGTGGTCACCAGAGTTTTGATTCCCCAGACACTCAGAATTCATGGAAAACCCTCTATTAAAGCCCCACACTCAACTTTTTGAAAGAAAAGTCACTTCACATGGTTTCCCAACAATATGTTATTTACAGTCTATATAATGGTCTAAATCTATTAAGACCTTTCATGATTTTAACAAGATAGAAGGGTTAGTGAGTTAATAGAGCTATTCAGATATCATTTAGTTAATTATTATTCTAGGGGTTGCTCTAAGTGGTACCCTGGAGGTCTAAAAGAAAAAAAAATAATGTAATCCAGTCAACCAGCATTAACTAAGTCCTCATTTGTTCTGAAAACTGCTAAATTCAAGCTGGAAATTGAAAGACGAATACCTTTTGCACTCGAAGAACTCACAGTCCAGGATGGTAATAATTATAATAGCAATAACAATAGCAAAAGCAGCCACAATTTGAAAGTACATTGCACATTAGGCAATGTGACAGGTGCTTTTTTTTTTATATATTATTTTAGATTCTCACAACAACCCTGCTAGGCAAGCATCATTTCCTCCATTTTATTGCTGAGAGAACTAAGGCTCAGAGAGTTTAGGTAACTTACTAAGGTCACACAGCTTAGAAAGAGCTGATCTTCCATTCCAACCTATGTGGCCCATGCTATTGCCACCACACCACAACACCTCTAGAGAGAAAGGACTGAGAACTAGAGACAGAAATGGCAGGAAAAGGGTTAACTTACTTGGGAAAGAATTAAGCCTAGGATGGAGGAATTGCTGTGAATTGTTTATATGAAAGGTACTAGGAGAAAATAAATATTGCACAGTAACATTTTAACTATGTTTGGGCTCAGGTTTGTTAGGAGATACGCACAGGAACAGATGAATTCATTATGAAGAACTAGTTTTCTGCAGTCAGTTCCCGCTCCCCCAACTTAGTCTTAAAAAATAAACCCATTGTGTTCCTCTGGATTGCATAGCTCAACAATGCCATTTTTTAAAGCCAGTATGAGGTCTTTGGATGTAGGCATATTTTCACTTTTGCTGATTGCCATCAGTGATACAAAATGTACAAAGGGGAGAGGATGGTGGTGGGCACAGCTGTAACAATCACTTTCTCCACGGTGTTCATATCCAAACACAGTGTGAACCAGCACATTTGGAAGGCACACACAAACACACATGTGCGCACACACACTGTTCAAAATGAGTGGAAATCAAATTGAACATTAAACTATATAATACACACATACATATAGTTACTCAGAAGTCTAAATGTAAATCTATTATTTGAGAAAAGGCTGAGTTACAATAATTCACTCATGAAACCAGATACAGCTTAAAGGGTAGTAAACACGTTATGGTCTAGAGCAAGACAAGGGAAAAATAAGGAAGCAGTGAATTTTCTTAATGAGGCTTTCACAAACCACCATTTTTATGTTGTAGCCAAAACAAGTAAATGACCAAAGGACCTTAGGATCCTGAAGAATACTAAGAGATTATAGAAAGTGGTTGAAATATCAGATATTTAAAAATATATTCTAAAAATATTTATTACACTTACAGAATAGGAATTTCCTGCACATGCATAGAAAAAAATGCATAATTACACATAGGTATTATGTATATGTATATATACACACTTCGTATGTAAAATGAGACTATGGCTGAATACATGTTTTCTATAAGGATGGGTCAATTTCACAGCAATTTTTTCATGGGGAAAATTACCTCTACTCTGGATATTATGATTAAGAAAGATATATTCTGTCATTGCAAATGATAACATAGTGATAGGTCATTACACAACCACAGATGAAATAATATCTCAACTACAGAGTAAATTTGAGCAACATCTATTTGTGAAGGAAATCAAGAGATATTTATGAAACCATGGCAATGAGATATTAGATCAATAGATTGAAAAGAGATACATGATTTGTTCTTTTTATATTACTTACTCTAATATTATTTAAAAGACTTGAAAAGAAAAAACAAATGAGAATAAAGATTATACTATCTGAAATGGCTGGTGTGCTTGAAACTCAATTTTCAAAATTTGTAGGTAGGAGCACTTTAACAAGACAAACAGACAATAAGCTTATTTAGAACAGGTTTGTTTTCTATGTGAAATCCTCTTTCCCCAACACACACACACACACACACACACACACACACACACACACACACACACACCCTCTCATCTCCCCTTACAACTGCAAAATTCCTACTGTTGGACTAAAGATGTGAAAAAACAAAGGCTATGTTAAAGCAGCATTTTTACCTTTTTGCTGATCAAACACAGATGGAGTGCTGAAATCCATGGTTGCCTGTCTCATCATTTACCATCAGAATGGCAAAAAGCATCCAGGTCTCTAGAGAAAAGAAAACACCATCTCACACATTATAGTCAACACAACCGTCAGATAACAGCTTCACTTGCCAAGACCTCTGTTTGAGAATTAAAAGTGCACTAGGGCTGCAGCTTGTTGTCAAGGCAAATGATAGAAATAGGTAAATATTATTCGTGTAATACCTGCCAGGAAAATAGTTACTTCTCATGGCCTCATTCATCAGCTGTACCTGTGTGTAAGTATTGTGCACCCTCCACCCTTAAACAAATATACAAAAATGCTTAAACCCTGAAAAAACAATATGGGGGGGCGGGCACCTGCCTTGGATCTTGGCCAGGAAAACACTCAAGGTCACAGAGCTTCAGCAGCTGGAATGTTGCTTTAAACCAAAAGAAATCTCAATGGGTGAGGATTCATAGGGCCAGACGGAGCATGTGCAAAGCTGCCAATGCAGCTCGGATTCGGCTGTGTTCTTGGTGGAGTGAGAACTGCATTTGGGTCATGTGAGCACAGAGTGCCATCTCAATGGAATAGGACGTAAATATTGTAGCAGGAGGCTGCTGGCCATGTGCTGTATGGAGTCATTATCGGCTTTTACAGCTCATCTTCAGTTTCCCTTCAGTCCCGTTCTCCCAATGACAGGAAGGATGAGGGGAAGGAAGTGGCATTTGAATGGTTATATTTCAAGGCTCAGATATCCATGACGATAAAGTTAAAACAGTCTGCAATCACGAGGATGTTTAGTGCAGTATTATATTGGGTGGCAAAAACCTGTAAATCAACTGCTCCTCATTTGAGGAACAGTGGAATTAATGATAGTAAATTCATACTCTAGATTAAAAAATCGGAGGTGAATCTATATATATTTATCTGGTGGGATGTCTCTAATCCATTGTTAAATGAAAAAAAAAACAAGTTATATATTTTATTTGTTTACATTTTTATAAAACCAGCTACCACCCACTGTGTTTATAAATATGTTTATATATGTTCATAGGAACACTGAAGAAGTTATAGACAGATACACACTGGACTGTGAATATTGGTTACCTCAGGGGATTGTAATTAATGTAGGAGATTTCTAACTTGTTCTTTATCTACCTCTGTAGTGTTAGGCTTATTATAACAAGTGTCTATTATTTCATATTTGTAATTACAAATCTGATCAATTCAAAATAAACTAACAAAAGCTCTACATTCAAGACACAATCAGATTTTTTGGTAAGTCAAACAGCCATATAACAAATGCTCTAATAAATGCTGTTGATAATAGTAATAACTGTTTTCTTTTTTAACTTAGTGTGTGAACGTGGAATTGAAAGTAGAAACCATTTTTTTCATATGTGGTCATATTTGTTTTGATATGGACGGACATAATTTTTAAGTTGTATTCTTTGATAGACAAGTTTCTTCCCTCTCAGATTTTCTCAGTGCACCATCATTTATTTTCCAACACATTGTCCAGCCTCATTTCTTTATGACAAGTGTGTACTCACTTACCTTCCCCATATCGGCCCCTCCCCCAAACGTGCCCTGCGTTCTTTTTATTTAAAACACAGACAGAACTTACTTCTTATAAATTATTACCCAAAATGTACTCCATAGTTAAATCTCTTACATGTCTCAGTGCCAATTTTTTACATTAACCGTGAAAGTCAAACTGAGAGGGCTGAAAGTGAAGTGGGGAAGAAACTGACTTACTCTAGCAGATATGCAGCTAAGGAGAGATGGTTCAAGCTCATCCAATTGACGGAAGTAAAAGCAGTTGTCGCCACTTGGTCCTAAACAAGAGAAGAATTAAGGATTTAGATTAACTTCCTTTTTCATTTATTCGTTCATTAATTCATCAGTTGCTATGGAAGGATTGCTATGCTTCATTCACTTCTATAGATACTGGTGGTGCAACTGAGCAAGACAGAAAAAGATCTCTACACTCAATGAACTTACACTCTTGGGTGCAACTTCTGCTTCTAGGCATACTGGAGTAATAGGGACTGGATTTACCCTCCTGCTTAAACAACTAGAAAATTGGGTAAAATATTTGAAACAATGGTTTTCAGACAGTAAGCAGTGTAGGTCAACAATCTCTGGGAGGAGAAAAGCAAATGAGCTGAACCCGATGAGTGCCCAGCTGACCAACCACCAGGGGAGAGTTTCCAGGCTTAAGCTCAGGGAGGGTGCAATGGGCTCAGTGGAGACCCCTGAAACCCTGAAAGATATTTATCCACATCCTAATCCTCAGAACCTGTGAATATGACCTTATTTGGAAAAGGGGTCTTTGCATATGTAAATAAGTTAAGGATCTTGAGTTGACATTATCCTGGATTATCCCAGTGGACCCTAAATTCAATGACAAGTGTCCTTATAAGAGACACAAAGATAAGGGCAGGCCATTGACCAGAGATTGGAGTGCAGCCACAAGCCAAGAAACAAATTGTTCCCTACAGCTTTCTGGGGGAGTACAGTGCTTTCAACACTTTGATTTTTAATTTCTGGTCTCCAGCACTGTGAGAGAACACATTTCTGTGTGTTTGGCAACCAAGTTTGTGCTAATTTGTTACAGCAGCTATAAGCAACTAATATAGAGGAGGAACTCTCAAAATAAATGCAAAGTCTCTATAATTGTTACTGTGCCCATTTATATCATGACCACAACCAAATTAACATATAAACAACTTTATGTTTGTAAAGGGCAGTTTGGGGCTCATTTTGAAGAAAGGCAGTCAAATAGAGGAGAAAGAACATGAGTTTAAGTTTGTTTCTTGTTAGCTGTGTGTTTTGGGCAAGTTACATAACTTTTTGAACCTCAGTCTTAATCTGTGGCATGGGAACTGCACCCCCTGACTTCTTGTGTGAGTTCTTATTGTTCATTCCACATCCTGGGCTGAAAATTTTTCTATACAACCTGGGCATAATTTTTCTATACAACCAAAGCCAAGTGTAAGATAACATTTGGTTTTTTCTTCAAGAGCATTTTGAATGAGATGCTTCTCCAGACATATTCATGTTTGTTCACACATATAGTTCATTAACTCTTATCTATAATGTAGGAGGGGAAGAGAGGAGAAGGATTGTATGACTGTGCCAAATCTGGCTCTGGGCTTCCTCTCCAGCTCATCTCTCACGTTCTCCATCCATTCTCACATTCAGCCACACTGGGATCCTTTCTGTTTCTTGAACATGCTGTGCCCTTTCCCAACCTCCCCAAACTTTGCTATTCTGTCCCTCCACTTGGAATGGCCTTTCCCTAGTTCAAATATCACCATTTCATCAAGGCTTTTCCTCTGCTGAGGGCATGAGAAGACAATGAGAACACCCTGCCCGGGAGAGAGAGTCTCTGTCCATGTTATGACATCTGGCTAGCTCAGTACTTCTCAGATGATCTATGGCAAAGAACCAGGTTTTTAAATTTCCAAAATACAATAATGAAATCTGATAAAAATAAATGATAGAAAAATAAGAAGAAATGATAAGATTTACAGAATGGAAGCCCTGATTTTTATTGTTAGATTCAGTAGGCATAAAGTTATATGTCAATAAATGTAATCAGAACAAAAATAGAATAAAAAATAATTACAAAAAATGTACACATTGTTCATTTAAAGTACATTTAGGCATTAATATAATGTGCTGTCCAATATGGTAGCCACTAGTCACACATGGCTATTTTTCATTAAAATTAAATGAAATTAAACATTCATTTCCTTAATTACAGTAGCTACTGGGATTGTATTTTGTCATAATTAAAAATGTTTGCTCTTTGAGAGATGCGGGTAAAAAAATGAAAAGACAAACCACAGACAGGAAGAAAATATTTGTAAAACACATCTGATAAAGGACTTGCACCCAGAATACACAAATAATTCTCAAAACTTAGTAATAAAAAATAAACAATCCAATTTTTAAAAAGGCAAAGATTTGAACAGACATGTCACCAAAGAAGACATACAGATGGCAGATAAGTACGTGAAAAGATGTTCAACATTATTAATCACTAGGAAAGTATAAATTATTAATAAAATCACAATGAAATACCAGTACATTACCTATTGGAATAGCTTTCAAAAAGCTAAAACACGCTGCTTACTGGGGAGGATGCTAGAACTCTGACATGTTGCTACTGGGAATACAAAATGGCACAGCCATTTTAAAGAGCAGTTTGCCAGTTTCTTATAAAGTTAAACATAAATATGGCCCAGCAATCCAACTCACTGGCATTTACTTAAGATAAATGAAAACATCTATTTTCACAAACAGCTGTATATTAATTTTTATAGCAGCTTTACTATCATCAAACCTGGAGACAACCCAAATGTTCATCAACTGGGGAATGAATGAAGAAACTACATTACATATATATGATGGAATACTATTTGGCAATAAAAAGGAACAAAGTACTGTACATGCAACAAATGGATGAAATTTAAATGCTTTATGCTGAGTGAAAGAAGCCAGACATAAAAGGCTACATACTGCATGATTCGATTTATAAGGCATTCTGGCAAAAACAAAACAAACAAACAAAAAAACCCCAAACAAACTCAAACCAAAAAAACACAGAGATAGAAATCAGAGGAGTGCTTTTTTGGGAAGGAATGGACTACAAAGGGGTTGGAAAGAATGCCTGGAGTGATAAAAATATTGTATATCATGATCATGGTAATGATCAAACTCATAGAACTAAACACCTCAAAAGGGTGACTATTACTAAACATGTTATCTCTCAATAAGCCTGAAAGAAAAAACAATATCAATTTTGTTTCTATAATTTAACTAATAATGTTATCCTAAGTTTTAAAATACATTTGTTAAAAATTAAAATGATTGAAAATAGCAAGCTTTAAAACTAAATAAGTGCTTATTATGCTAAGTGAAGTAAGTCACACAGAAAAGGTCAAGAACCATATTTATATCCCACATATGATTTCACTCATATGTGGGATATAAAACTGAAAGCAACAAAGGAACAATACAAACGAATAAAGAAACAAAAACTCATAGACGTTGACAATAGTTTAGTGGTTACCAGAGGGTAAGGGGGAGGGACAGGTGATAGATGAGGGCAAAAGGGATCAAATATATGGTGATGGAAGGAGAACTGACTCTGGGTGGTGAACACGCAATATGATATATAGATGACTTATTACGAAATTGTACACTTGAAACCTATGTAATTTTACTAACCATTGTCATCTCAATAAATAGGGTGCTTACTTTTGAAATAGTGCTTGTATAGATTCTTATACACTTTTAGAGTACAGTTGACAAACTGAACTTAAAATATCGCATATTTAACACTATCCTACTGTACATGACTTTCCATGCAAGTTTGATAACACCCAAACTGGTCTACACCATGTTTAATGAGACAAGTCCTTCACCACAGGCTTGGAGGTTGTGGCAATGTCAAATTGCTGCAACCGTTTCTAAATGGTAACATTAAGAAGTATAGTTGGCCCCTGAGCAACTCTAGGGTTAGGGGTGCCGACCCTCCATGCTGTTCAAAATCCGTGGATTACTTAAGTCGGCCCTCTGAATACACGGATTCCCAACCTCAGATGGAAAATACAGTACTCTCAGTATTTGTACTTATCCTTGTCTGTAACTGGTGACAAGTAGTTCCTGGTCTGGCACCACCTGTGGGCCACAGTTTTCTTAGGGCTGGTCTAAATCCCTCTTCCCTTGAGTCTTCCCATGACAAGCTTCTCACTCTCCAGGGTTCAGCTCAGAGAGGACTTCCCCAACCTGCTAAGGTAGCAGCTACCTTCCTGCCCAACCCCCATGACAGTTAATAAAATGTCCTAATTTTCCCCTTATAATTGTCACTATCTGTAATTAACTTGTACTTCATTATGTCTTCATTATCTATCGTCCTGTAGCTGTTGCTATCAGTCCCCAGACTTTTCAATGTGCGTCAGCTGACTTTCTCTGCCCATATCTGTATTTTGGTCTGAGGGCTTTTTTCCAGAATGCAGAAAGCCATTTTACCACCTCTGGGGATAGGCCAGAAGAGCCAGGGAACTAATCATCCCCACCCCCAACCCACAGCCGGCCTTAACCAGAGACTGTTGGGAGCTGGTTTATAGATACCAGCCACTTTTCCTTTGGATGTTATGATTCTGAGGCATGCCGTTTTACGCCATTTTCCAAAGTTTCCTTTTCCAAATTAAGCTCTGTTTCCACCTGCAATAACTGGTTTAAGAACATACGTCTTTATGGGTTGCCATTCCCTCCCTTCCTGTATGACTTTTCCCTCTTTCCGGCTGGTATTTCCTGAACTTCTCAACTAGCTATCTGCATTGGAGTCATTGTCCCAGGGTCTACTTCAGGGGACAACCAAATTAGGACGATTTCCCACTAGAAGTTAAACTTCATAAAAACAGGGCCCATTTCTGCTTTGTCCACTCTGTGTCCCTACAATCCAGCACACAGCAGGGCACAGAGTAGGTGTTCAGTAAATATTTAGTGAGTGAAGGCCATCATTGAAGGGCTTTCCTTGCCCAAGCTGATGACTTTCTCATTGACAATGTTACATTAGAACCTAATTAACTATTGGTCATTGGGGTAATTTTATATTAAGGACTTTCTGGGTAAGAATTTCTGATGACTTTGAAATTTTCCCATGTAAACCATACCTTTGAGAATTTCAGGTGTGTTGCCATGTTTTAACGATCTTCTGATTGTGTTATAAATCAAGGGTGAACTTACAGAAAGATTTTAGGTGGTCCTACATTTTATTCAGGTGAATCCAGAGCTCTCCCCCTAAGTTAAGAAAGTGAGAGCAATAATGGCGGCCGTGTAGGCAGTGGTTAGGAGCTTGTGTGTCAGTCTGAGTTTAAGTCCTGTTTGAGCACATTTCTAGCTTTGTGATACTGAGCAAATTATTTAACTTTAGTTATAAATGAGTATAAAAATACTTATCTCATAGGGCTGCTTGCTGGGAGAATTAAAACCCAATAATGTAAGTCAAGTGCTATCATGGAAAATTAAGATTATGCATTGATTTTAAAGAAGTATGTTGAAGTCTCTTATCTACTTTATTGAAAAATGCTTTTAGGTTTGTTTCTAATTTTAGAAGGATATGGATAGCCTTTTTTTTTTCTGGTCGAGTTAATTAAAAGTAGACCAAAGAAATCAGTTACTAGGTTAATTATTCATAAGGCTCATTAGAAAAATCAATCTCTTAGTGTAAACATAATTACAACTTTAAGGGAACAAATGCAGTTCTCTACCACAAACTTTCCAAAACCTATGAAGTCTTATAACAAATAAAATGTTACAAAGTCAAAAGTCTTTGGATCAATTAAAACAAAACTTTCAATATTACAATATTTCTCTTTCGCCCCTTTACTAAGCAGACTCAATGACACATAAGTGTAGATTAAAGTTAATTTTATGGTAACTGACACGTACTTTTTTCTAACCTTATTTTAAAATCTTCCTAAAGGCTAATAACTAACCAGTACTTTGTATTTTCAAAGTATTTTGATCACCACTTGCTTTATTTAAAACTTTTTATTGAAATTCATGATGTATAATATCAGTTATAATTTAATCAATACTAACTTAAATAATTCAGGTTTTTCATAATTATTTCCACAGTGCTTGCTATAGGCAGAATGTTTGTGCTCCCCGCACCCCAATTCATATATTGAAACCTAATACCCAAGATGATAGTATTTGGAGGTGGGGCCTTTGGGAGGTGATTAGGTTATAAGGGTGGTGCCCTCATAAATAGGATTCCCTCTCTTACAAAGACTTAGTGTTTTTTTTTTGAGACTTTAATTCGATCTTTATAAGTCATCATGTCAGAGCTTCTAAAGCTACACTGCCCAGTATGGTAGCTAGCCGTTAATGTACTACTGAGCATTTACAATGTGGCTAGTTCAAATTGAGATGTGCTGGAAGTGTAAAATACACACTGGATTTTGAAGACTTAGTATGAAATAAATAATGTAAAATATCCCCCTAATAATTTCTTAGTTATATATTGTTATAATATTTTAGATATGTTGGGTTAAATACAATATATCACTAAAGTTAAAAATTTTTCTTTTTACTTACTTTTGAATATGTCTTCCTACTAGAGAAATTAATATTAATCTGTGGCTTACATTTTATTTCTGTTGGACACTGCTGTTTTATAGGATCTTGTAGTGATCTTAAGGAAAGGCTGTTTAACTGGTTCATCCATAGTCCTTATTTTGAGCAGGAATGATGGGTCACAATTTAAAAGAGGGCAGAGGAAGAGGAAAGGAAACATGGCTACATTGAAGAACATAGGACACTGAAGAGCCCAGACAAACTGAAAGATCATCATTATCACCGTCATTGTTATTATATAACCCAAGAGGCAATCATCACGCATCAATCACTGTCTTCCTTTTGTATCAATCTACAGGCTGCTGTAGCTCATATCCCTTTGGAACTGGGGTTGCTTCATTGGTGATACATTCTTTCCCACAACTCCCAGAAGCTCGGCTCACTCTCATCCCCTCTGACCTCACACTCCTTCTCACCTTGATACTGCCCCCCAACCTGACCCATGATTAGATGCTTCTATGAGACCAACGCAGTTGGCAGATGAAGAAGCAGTGGCTGCTCAAAATCATTATCCATCATGGAAAAAGAACTGTGGACCACATGACAAAAGAGTGGTTGCTGCTATCCTTGGGGTCAAGGGTTTATAAACTACATCTAAGGTCATTCCTTTAAAATCAACACACACTGTTCATAAGCTAATTTGGACCTTTTCTGAGGATAACCCATATACTTAAGAGTTCCACTATTTTACTCAGAGCTAGCATATTTTGCCATGTATAATGGACCTTTTTTGCCCAAATTTGTGAGGGAAAAATAAGGATGCACATTATACATGTGCATTTATATAGATACTAGTTCTGTATCTATATAGATACTAGTTCTGTATCTATATAAATGTTTTTAATTCTTTTATTTATGCATATAAGTTAAAAGTGTAACTCTAGAAATCAACAACAAAATCCATATGCAAAATAATACCCTGGGATACGATAATTGGTTTTATTGAACTTACGACGAACTTGCAATGTGAAGAGTTCTTGGCCTTCTATGATGCGTAAATATCATAAATTTGTTACTGGTACATAAAATTTCTTATACCATAATATGATAAATGCTAAAATTACTTTATAATACAAAAAATAAGTACCTAAATGTAAACAAATAAAATTTTGAATTAAGAAATTAAAAGATTTTTTCCCCTGAAAGTCTGGGTCAAAAACGTGGGGGTGCATTATACGTGGGAGAGCATTATATACGGCAAAATATGGTATATTCTTGTCTAAAATTCTGGAGGACCACTACTGAAAATTTATGCTGTCACTTTAGATTTCCAGCTATTTATTTGTATTATACTCACCCATTTCATGAAGCAACAAAATTAACTTTCTCCCTAGAAAATATGCTGTATAACGTATATACATATATCATACATACATATATACTATATATGTATATGTACGTATGCCTTTATATATATTATCCTTAAGGCAATTTTTATATTGCTTTGGTCTTGTAACTCCTACTTTTTAACATTCATCCATTATTCACTCATACAAGCAAGCAAGCAAGCAAACAAACAAACATTTAGCACTTATGTATCAGAGACTTTTATAGCTCAAAACATATCTCCTTTATAAAGATTTTTCTGCCCATTTCAACATTCATTATTCATTTGGCACCTAATCATCAATTATACTGGGCCACATTTCCTACTGCTACTTTGCATTGTGTTTTCCTACTTGTTATGTAATCATGTTATTCTTACACTCTCAACTAAATTCTGAGCTCCCAGAAGGTACAAGCTGGATGATAGGCCTTCTGTCTCTCACAGTGTCAAAACAGTGCCATGCATGTAGTCAGTAGCCAGTAATAGGTACTGGTTTGTTAAATGCTAAACATTAAGTACCCAAGTAGACACATCCAACTTTTGGCAAAATGGTGAAGTAGGTGAGAGAAGCCTTCTGACTCCACGGTTAATTTTTCTCTCTTCCTGCCCTTCCAAGTCTGCACAATCCCATTCCTAGTTAGTGCAGACACCCCATTTCTGACTTTCCCCTATGTTTTCCTTTTATTTTCAGTTTGCAGGCTATTATAAACTTTTACTTTTATGCACATCATTATGGGAAGCTAGTGAGTATTTATCAGGCATTTCTAGCATTCAGGTTAATCTGGAGCAATGACTTTATTCATTAATCATAAATATTACTCATAAATATTTATTGAGCACTAACTATGTATCAGGCAATGGTCGTGGTGCCAGAGATAAGGTGGTTACCAAAACAGATACGTGGTTCCCCAGTCACAGAAAGCTTTCAGTTTGGGGATGATTTAGGAAGTCATCTTCTGTGGTCTCCTGGCACCTCAGTGTCTTTGGATGCCATTCTTAGTCACCAGAAGCCTGAGGAAATATCTCTGAATGACCAGCTTCTGCAAGAATACATAACTGGGTGGACAGAATGCTCTTCCTTCTAGCCCTCTATCCCATTGACAAAAGCTGCTCTTCTGCTCTCTAAGAAGCAGGTTTGCTAACCTACCTTGTCTAGATGAAAAATGCAAAGGGTATTCTTGGCTGTTATCCCAGTTAGGTGTGTTTAGGCTAGTACTGTACTGGCTGGTAGGAATTGCTATTTCCATGGGTGTCCACACATTAGAATAAATTTAAAAATCTCAAGTTGATATTTTTGAATTTTTCTTTCTCTGGATTGCATTTGTTTCATTTCTAGATTTCTATCTCAACTGGAAATCTTGGGGATTTACGAGTACGTTCAATTGCACTTCCTCATTTGGGAAAAGACAGAAATACAGTATAACACAAACCCAATCCACAATGCTTTTAGATGTCTGTGTGGATGGTGAATTTGCTGAACATCTCGAACGTTTTTTTTGTTTTAAGTTCTACTTTTGGCCATATATTCTTGCCTTCTATTTTCAACACATGAGTTATTGGCCAAGTTCAAATGAAGTCTTGTGGTTTGAATTAAGTTAGCACGCCGTAAAGGTCTGGCTCCAGGAATCTCACTCCTCCTCTCCTCCCCTTCCTGGCAGACTCTGGTATTTTTAAAAGGTATTTTTCTTTACATTAATTTCTCTGAGAGGAAATCCTTGGGAGGAAACTAGTTGAACTTAGCTTTCCAAAGTTTCTTGTACAGTTAGAAAAACAAAATTTGAGGTTACTAAGTAGGTTAATGGAAGGGAAGCCTAGGGCTGTTTGCTTAGAATAGTTGCTTAAGAGGCCAAGTCTCACTCTGTAGAGTTGCTGTTTTGTGACCACAGACTGTACCCCTGACAGCCACCAAGGGGACAGGAAAAGATGGATTGTGTTATTGTATTAGTGCCAGTCCCTGCCAACAGCGAGAAGAACATACAGTATGAGACACTCTTTGTTCCTGAACACCCCGATATGACTGTTGCAGGCTAACGCAATGCTGCCTAAATTTTAATGAGCACACATATCACTTGGGGATTGTCTTTAAGTAGATTCTGATTTAGTAGATCTGGGTACGGGTCAGAGATTCTGGATTTCGAGGAAGTTCCCAGATAATGCTGGTAGTTGGTCCATCCTTTGTGTAACAAGGGGTCAGAATATCTTTCAAATACTAAGTGAAATATACACTTACAGGTTTTTACACAGAAGCTTTCTACTGTATAGTAAAATCCTAGAAATATAAACTAAGCCCCAAGGGGCCTCAGAAAATGTATCTGTAACAGAAGTGAGACAGAGCTGGAGATTGGTTAGTGACTGGCAACCATTACCACTCTACCACTGTTTTCCGGGTAAAGAAGGAGTGGGCCCATGGCTAGATGTTATTAGGTCATGTAGCCTCAGTTTCCCTCAGAGCTCTGCTCCATTCTAGTTCTGTGCATTTGGGAAAATTATTAAAACTTCCTAAATATTTCTCCTAATATGTACCCTGGAGGTAATAATGGTAACCCATCTTAAAAGGTTGTTGTAAAGATGAAATGGGATAAGAAATCAGTGGCGTGCTGGAACTAGCGCCTGCTGGCTCTCTAGAGCTAACTACCTGTTAAGTATTCAGGAAACTTGTGAGGTAGTTTGGTAGCTTGAAACTGGCAATATTGGGAGTATTTGCACCACAGAAATTGGCAAATTTCTAGTCAGGGTTTTTTATTTATTTATTTATTATTTATTTATTTATTTATTTTTTTGAGAGCCAATTTACCACCACACCACTCCATGTAAAGTACTTGGTGCCTAAAAGTGCTCAATGAATGTGAATTACTCTTACTTAGCTACCTTTTCTGAATTCTTCCAGCACTTGTAGTTTGAGACACATCATTTCGCACTGGGTATTCCATACCAGTTTCCTGCTCAAGGAATTCTATAATCAGATTCTTTTTAAGAGCTTAGACCTCTCAGAACTGACTGCTGGCTGCAAAGGTGTGGCCATGTTCTACCATATTCCATGACTGATCAATGCTCCTTGTCTCTCCAAAGAAATGGCTGTGCATAATTTCAGAATTTTTGGAGTTCATTGCTCCAATAGCTTTGATCCCTTCTATAGGAAACATCAGAGTCTAAGCTGAACAATGTCAGGACAGATCCTAGGATAGTAATGTTTCTCCAAAGTTTGTTCAATGATAAGCATGCCTAAATCAGAGCAGGTAGGAAGAAAACACATATGAGTGCTATAGAATAGGTCTTTGGCCCAGTCCAAAGTTCTCACTCATTTATCTAAATAACTATAGCTGGTAGATTAACTGGAAAATGGCACCTGCCATAGCAAGTAGGGAGGTAATATCTCTCTGTGTATTTGTTCTGTCAACATGGTTTTGAATTTAAGGGACCTTAAGAATCAGCCTAGCCATCCAATGTAAATGCCCTCAACTTTTCTCTCCTATCCTCTAAATTTCTCACTTCCTACCCCTAGACTCTCCTTATCCCCATCTGCTGGAAAAACAGAAGTGTCTTTTCTCCCTGAGAATGCTAGGCTACCATTAGTGTACTTCATCCTACACAAGTATTTTTCCTAGAGAAGCAGACTTGCACAGCCATTAAGAGCATGGATTCTGGAGCCTGACTGGCTAGGTGCAAATCCCAGTCTCATAACCTGACTGTTTAAGCTGTGCCTCATTTTCCTTATCTGTAAAATCAGAATAACGCGAGTGCCTTCCTCATAAGGTTTTTGAGTGAATTAAGTTGATTTAGATATGTCAAGCTTTTAGAGCAATGCCTTACACATAGTAATTCTAATATACATTTACTAGTATTCCATCAATTATTCCATCTCCTTGGAAACTTCATCCTTTTTTCCCCTCAAGATCCTTTTCCTTAGCCTACATGCATGCTCACATATTTCAATCATGAAAACAAAATAAAACAAAATTGTGATGTTTCTTCATATGGGTCTGCTCTCCCTTTCCTGACATGATTTTGGGGGAAAAAGTCTGCATGTGCTCTTTCCTTCCTGACCACCCAACCTCTCCATGATCCATTGCAATTTCAGCTCTAAGAGTTGTTGGGCACAGGCGTTGCTGTGCTGATACCCTGATGGACAGCTATTCTGACGGAACTGTTAGGATCCACTTCGCCTATGGCTGTGCTTAGGTTTTTAATGGCTGGGGGAGTTGCTCGGTAATACCTGCTATGAAATACATGCACGCTTAAAAAACATCGTCCACAAATCTCAGGGCTTCTGTCACTTAAGAATACAGCATTATTTGGGTAGGAACAGTGGGACCTTGACAGTTTAGCCTTGGTAGTGTGGTATGGTGGAAAGAAAGGTGGAGTTGATGTCACAAGACTGGGCTCAAGTTCTCATCAATACTTGTTTAACTGAAATGAATTATTTACCCAGCAAATCACTCAGAACTCTTGCCTTTTTATTTTTATGCTAATAAAAATAGCATATTTTTATTATCCAGTTATCCAGGTTGGGCTGACTCCACAGAGCCTGAACAAATGTCATGTTCTGGACTTGTCATGATCTAGGCCTCTATGTGCAGGAGTTAATAAGCCCAGGAGTTTTGAAAGGATTTTCTCTCTGAGGGAAGATTAAGGCAGGTAGATGAAGGGTTAATGAAACTGACCACAGGACCCAGATCTGACCCCTTAAACAGAGAAGTGGGACTGGATCATAGTACTCTCCTGCTTGAAGACAGTCTGGTATTTCTCTGGTATCATCTATCTCTTCTCTCTCTAGTTCTTTTTCGAATCTCTTTTTTTCCCTCTTAGAAAATTCTTAACCTCTGAATTCCTCCTGTCATATGTCTTGAGACAAAGTCCCAACATTCAGAGAATCATAAACCACACTAGAACAAAAAGCTGTCTTAACTATCCTCATTTTACAAACAGACTCAGAGAGTTGCTAACTAAAGCAATATCATCAGAGAAAATAAGTGTCTTTTATTTACAGGAAAAAAATAAGGACATTTGGAGTATTGCTTGGCTGGTTGAGGCAGCATTCCCATTGCATGAATACATCATCAACAATTTAATGACACGAAGGGATTCGGGGGTTTCCTTTACATGCTGTCCAAAAGGATGTTTTCACATGTGTTTGTGCCAGATAACAGTTTTGAAATGCTGAATGATACCAGCAATCTCTTTGTGATTTCACAATCTCTTTGTAAGACACAATTTTTAAAAAAATCTATTTACTTCCCCTTGAAAATGATGTTGAAGCAAACAGATTCACATTAAGCTTACAAAGCAGGAAATTAAAAATTGAGTCAAACCATTATGTATTTTACTTGGTCTGCATTATGCTAAACAACTCGTTTGATAGGCTTTGGGTCCCTAACATGACCATCTTTTTGGTGTCTTATTGACCCAGCATATATGTTTCTTGGTGAAACAATGCCTGAATCCTTCTTTGGCGTAATTTATCCTATTTGTGAGTGATTTGCTATAGGAGTTACTCATGCAGCAATATGTCAGCCTTTAGGCGAGTTTAGCTTGATGGAATATTTCACCTATCTGTAGGATTTAAGCTTCCAAAGCTTATTTTTCTGACATTTCCCCCTCTTTCCCTCAGGGAAAGAAATTCTATTGAAATTCAAATTGAGAAATGGGGAGGAAAAAGAGATCTCAATTTGCAGCATGAAATTTTTGGTATGAATAGGTTTAGGAAGACAAAACAATAATTTTCAAGAGCTAAATTTGAATTAATCTCTGAATCTCCAATTAGACAACAGGCTAAAACTTTCCTTTATCCAGTTAAACAAACAAACTGAAATTCTGTGGGTATTGGAACATTGTTGTCATTTTATTATATTCCTCTTTGTTATAATTCAAGATACAAAGAACATATTGAAAAAAAGTTTTGGCTATTTGTTTGATACACTGATATGTGAGCGAAATGATTTTCAGTATCAGTTTACTAATAATATTTGATGGGAACAAAAAGGTGGCTGTGGTGATTTCTGAACCCCTTTTTGGCAATGATAGACTCCACAAGAGGAAATCAGTTTGTTTAATTTAAGTACTTGAACAAATGATCACGCAATTTTGTTTGTGTGGGACAGACTCCTGTGTATTAAATTCTTTGCTTACCATAACAAATAGGATCCCAAACAGAATATTTAAGTTTTTTTCCTAGTGAAAAGCCAAAGAGCTAAGTTAGGATGGTGTATTAGAGGAGATCATTCATTAACTACTGATCAAGAAGTATGTAATGGACAGTCATTGAATGCTTTGACCAATGCTTGCTGCCATTATTCATGATCTTAACATGCTTCATAAATAAGCTGCCTATTCTCAGACCTACTGTACTCCTAACCCCTGAATAATCAGAAAAGAGAAGTATTTTCTTTTAAAAAAATCCAATTTTCTATGCCTGAATAGGTATAAACTAAGTATTGTCTCTAGTGCCCCTGTCCATCTTGCATCTTCTGCTGTCCCATTTTCCTTTTCTGATGGCTCAGGGGTCTTACATTATGGCCTCCTTAGACCACTTTTCAGAACAAGTCCTGTGTACTCAGAACCTTTCCTGCCCCTTGGTCAATTATATGTACCCTTCAAGGCTAGTACCTCTAAGTCAGGTGGCAGCGCTTAGCTACTCTAAGATCCAGCTATGTGGATACAACATATCATCTCAAATAAACACAGATTCCTTCAGAGCATCTCAGAGGTTTAGAGTAGAAGGGCTATTAGAGGACATCCAGTCAACACTATGCTTTTACAAAAGAGAAAACAAAGGCCACAGAGGTGTGTAGGCCCAACCCAGCTCTTTGTCTACTGTTCTATGCTGCCTCTTGCTCTGTAAGTGGAAATCAACATTGGTTTATTATCACAGGTACCTTCAGGGAATGATACTTTAGCCAAGTACCTGCAACTTTGAGAGTTGAGAGGAGGCAGGAATCATTTATTAAACTTTTCAATACACATACCTCTCTACCACTAGGAGTAAGTCAGCATGGTGAGGCTTAATTACTCCATTCAATTCCCTGATTATATTCTCTGAAGCAGCCAACCCACCCCCTTCTCTCCCCTACTCTCTCAGCTCCCTTTAATTTCTGTGATCCTCACTTGTTATTCTGCCTTCAATGTTTCATTCAAAATTCACATGGATAATATGTTCATAATTAACAGACAATTTTTATTAAGAGTTTACTATGAGGCAGATGCTATGCTAGTCTCTTTAAGTGTTTGGTTTTTTTTCCGTTTAATTCTCACAAAAGCCCCATGAGATAGGTAGTATTAATAGCTCCATTTACAGATGAGGAAATTAAGGCTTGGAGAGGTTAAGTCCCTTGCCCAAGCTAGACTTTGAACAGGGATAGTCAAACTCCAGGCCTAAGCATTGAATCATACTATTAATAAATCAACAAAAACATCCGGAGCATTGAACATATGCAAGACATTCAGCCAGGCTCTATGAAGGCTGGGGCTTGTAGCCTAAATGAGGTGTCTGGCCATCTACATAACACATTATAGGATGAGCATGACAGAATAATAAGTCAATAATAAGTTAGGGTGGGGGTCATAATCCTTTCTTTCCTTCCTTCCTTCCTTCCTTCCTTCCTTCCTTCCTTCCTTCCTTCCTTCCTTCCTTCCTTCCTTCCTTCCTTCCTTTCTTTTTTTGGTGGTACCAGAGACCTCTTTGTCAGTCTGGTAAAACCTATGGACTTCTTATCAGGATAAATGTATAAAATAAAAAACATAAAATTGCAAAGGAAACCGATTACATAGCAATATAATAAAATTTTTTTAAATGTTATTATGTAGTATTATATACACGTAAGCTTCTGTATTAACATATTACATAGCAAGATTTAGTGGTAGCTTTGATAACGATAGTAATTTTGAAGTAGGCTGATCATAAACAATATTTGGAAATATCTACGATATATATATTATATATGTGATATGAAAATATATGTGATTTCTGTTGGTGACAAAGTTATATTACATCTAATGCCACTATGAGTTGTGACTGAGGAAAATGCTACGTTCAGTTAGAGGTTAATGAAAATAAACACGCAATTTTTTCCCATTCAAGTTTTATGGATCCCTGAATTTTATCCATAAACACCTTAGGGGGTCTGTGGACCTTAAGTTAAGAACCTCAAATAGTTTAAAGGAAGGAACAATCACTTGTGGTCTGGAGACTGCAGGGAGTAGATTTTTTTTTTTTTATCACATCTTTATTTTTAATTGTGGAAAAAAGCACATAACATAAAATTTACCATTGTAACCCTTAACCATTTTCAAGTATACAGGTTCAGTACTATTAAGTATATTTACATCACTGTGCGACAGACCTCCAGACTATACCCATTAAACACTAACTCCAATTTCCCCTTCCCATCAGACCTTGGCAACCACCACTCCACTTTCTGTTTCTGTGAATTTGACTACTTTGGATACCTCATATAAGTGGATTAAGGTATTATATAATAGTATTTGTCTTTCTGTGACTGGCTTATTTCACTTAGTGTAATATCCTCAAAGTTCATCTATGTTGCAGAATGTAACAGGAGGGAGAAGATGTTAATAAGCCATTTTACAGTAGGGTAGGGAGAGCTAGGGCTTGCTAAATAATGCACAATTAATTAACCCATGCTTCCACTGGTTCTTCAGTTTCTCAGTTCCATATATCTTCCCTCATACAACATTAATAGGCTTAGAAAATAGCCTTCAACCACACGGTAATGGAAAAAGTCTTCTTTTGAAATAATCAGATCATAGATTTCATAAAGATCGCCATTTTGAGAACCAGTGACATGGAGAAGAGCAGTGAGTACTGAATGGCCAGTGATGGAAGAAACCAAGTGGATGTAGGCCTAAACTACTTCTTATATCCATAGCTCACCCAACCCAATGTCTCATTCCCAGAGTGTAAATTGTACACATTTTCATTGGGGTATGCATTTCCACGTACTAGACTTTCTCATTGCTCACTTAAATAGACACATTCTTGCAATGTTATCACATCTGTTGGGACTAAATCCCATATCTTGAAGAGGCTATTTTGAAATATTGTGCAATCTTGTTTCTCCGATGTTTCCTCATGGAAAAGCAATTGTAAAACCACAGTTTTGAAAATCAGAAAGTGAATTTGGGTAGATTTCAATAATTGTGAACAGCCATGCTTAATTTCAAGAATGAGGTTTCTGTTATAGCATTTCATTTTTTGTACTAGGTTGGCAAGAGTAACTTACGTAACTACAATGGGGAATTAAAATTTATTTCGCTGCAAGATGAAAACTTTTAATAGAAACCTCACTTTTTGAATTAAACGAGGCTGTTTATAATTATTGACACCTATTCTAATTTACTTTCTGGTATTCAGAGCTGTGGTTTTGCAATTGCTTTTTCAAGGAGAAATATTGGCGTTTCTGGAGTCTAAGCAACATATGGTATCAAGATGTGGTTTTAATTTGCATTTCCCTCATGATTAATGATGCTGAACACCTTTTCATTTGCTTATTGACCATTTTTATATCCCCTTTTGTGATGTGCCTGCTCAGAATTCTTGTCCAATTTTTAAAATTCTTTTTCTTATCAATTTATAGAATTAAAAAATATATATATTCCAGATATAAATCCTTTGTTAGGGTGTGTGTCTGTGTGTGTGTGTACATAGGCGCGCATGCATGCACAACTCTAAGGTTTGCTTTTGTCATTCTTTTAGCAGTGTTATTTGTAGAATCAAACTTCTTAATTAAAATCAATTTATCAGTATTTCCTTGTATCCTGTTTTAGAAAGTGTGGCCTACCCTGAGGTCTTAAAGATAGTTCCTGTGTTTACGACCAGAAGTGTTATTGTTTCAGTTTTCACCTTTAGGCATGTGAACCATCATGGGTTAATGTCTGGGTATAGTGTAAGGAAGGGCAAGCATTCTTTCTTTTCCATTTAGGACAGCACCACTTATTGAAAAGATCGTCCTTCTTCCACTGAAGTGTTTTGGTGTCTTTGTCATAAATCAAGTGATTGATTGTACAGGTGTTGATCTGTTTCTAAATTCTATTCTATTCCATGGTGTACTACCTATTCTTGTACCAACTTACATATTTTAATTGTTCTAGCTTTGATATCTGATATTGTTTTTCTTTTTCAAGATTGCCTTAGTCATTCTACTCATAGGTCCTTTCCTTTGCATTTCTATATAAATTTTACAAATAGCTTATCAATTTCCACCAATAAAAAAATACGCTGGGATTTTTATTAGGATTGCCTTGAATCAATAGATGAATTTGGAGAGTATCTTAACAATGTTACATCTTTGAATTCCATATTCATGGTATATACTTTCACTTCTCTCAGTGATTTTCTTTAGTTTTCAGTGTAGAGGTCTTGTACATCGTTCATTAGATTTATTCTATATGAGTAATGTATTTGGTGATTTAAAAAATTTACTATTTATTTGTTTGCTCTTTTAAAAAACTAGATTTACTTCTCTGTTGAAATTCTCCAACTTTTCTTCCATTTTGATTACCATTTCCTACATATTCTTGAACTTATTAACCACAGTTATTTTAAACTACCTGTCAGTTAATGTCGATATCTGAATCACCTATACATCTTTTTTCTATTAAACACATTTTTCACTTGGATTTCAGTAATTGTATCCTTTTAATTTTTTTAAATTATATTTTTACATGCATTGTAATTTTTGGTTAAATGCCAGATATGATATATATATATATATATGGAAAATTATAGAGACTTTAGATGGTGTTCTCTTCTTACAAGGTTAAGTTTTCTTCTGGCAGGCAGATAGTTGAGATCTTGTGAAAACTTGCTTTTTGGGGCTAATCTACTTCAGTTTTCCCTTATTCCTATGAAATGCTCTTTATTGCTAGAGCATGGCTGTTACTCTTAAGGCATGACCTTTCTAAAGTTTCAGTTCAAAGCCTGGGATATTTACCAAGCCACCTCTGCCTTAGTAAGGCTGTCGTTATAACTTTTGCCTCCCTAGTACTACTGGAATCTCTGATACCAGTTCTTTAGCTATCCAGCTGTACCCCCCCCCCCCCGCATACTCAGCTCAGGAATTTAGCTTAGGGAATGTGTATGCAGAATTTGTCTCTTTCTCCGTTGTTCTCCCTTTTTCAGGACTTTGCTCCCCAAGTAGCAAACTCCAAACTACTCCAAACTCTGACTTCTGCCTCTTTAGCCCAGTAAGACTATTGTTTTATAGATCCTTGTCTTGCAATTTGTAAATGTCTTCAGAAAAATATCTGAGATGTAAGAGGAAGTCATGTCATGAGCTTTCCTTGAATTCTTGTCTGTGTTTGTCTCCGATGCCTTTAGAAAATTGCTTTATGTATTTTGTCCAGTATTTATAGTTGTTTTTGAAGCCAGAGTTAGCATGATGCCAGCTATTCTGTCATGGCTGTGTAGTACAGAAGTATTTTTATGGGGAAATAAAACAAAACTTGCTCTAAATCCCTTTCTCAGATGGTATTAACTCATCTAAGATCTGAGGTCAGTGGGGGATGTAGGAGGTAATAAGAAAAGATCAATTATTACTCTCTCAGGATGAACTGTGCTAGAAGATGGAGCTGAGGCAATGCATAAATGACTTTCTAGCATTTGAAAACATTATGAAAATTGTACTCAAAGAATTAAACCTATTAACTCAATGAATCAAACTCAAGCTGTTTTGTACTCATTTTCAAAGGAAAAAAGATTACATATGGCTCCAGAACTTTCTGCTGAAAATTATTTTAAAAAATAGGTGGTCATGATTTTAGTTGGACAGATCTATAGAACTCAACTGTTGTTCAAAAGGAAAAGCACATGTAACCATAATTGTCCTAGAACTTTGAGATAAAAGTAAAATGAAATTATTAACTCTTAATAACTCAGAGGTATGTCAAGAAAGTTTATGTAAGCAATGTAGGGAGGATGAGGTAGAGAGGAAAAGAGTAAATAAGAAATTCTCAAGGAAGTGGATTCCTCAGATCTGGAAAGCACTGATAAATGGAATAAGAGTGGCTACAAATTCATCCCAGGGATGATCCTGTCCAGTGTTCTGTGTCTCCTCCCCTTCTGTTCAGTGCCTCTGCAGAGTCACCCAGGGTCCTCATGCTGCTCAGGGTTCCCACTCTTGTAGTCTCAGGCCTGTCATTAGCCAGGGTCTCTGGACTGAGGGTGAGGAGTTTAAGAGCTGGATCTGCCATTTGCTGGATTGTGACCTTTCCCAAGTTACTTAATGAATCCACTAAGAACCTTTTCATTGCAAGTAACAAGGAACCAATTTTCAAAGGTTTAAGTAAGAAGCATAATGTATTATCCATATATTAAGAAGCCTAAGGTACAACTTCTTCAGGGTTGGTTAAATCAATGGCTCGATAACATCAGGAAGAACCCAGGTTCTTCCCATCTTTCTACGCTGCCGTCTTCAATGTATTGATATTGTCTTTAGCTACTTTGCTTGGTTCCCTGAGTCACATCCAGACACAACATCTGATGGAAGAAAAGAAATTTCCCATGTATATCTTTTTATTAGCTACTAATCCTTTCCTAGGAGCCCCCAGCAGACCTCATCTTATGAATTATTAAATATAACTTGGTCACTTGTTCCTGCCTAAGCCAATCCCCAGCAAGGAGACTGGGGTTCCCAAATATGTATACAGATCAGAGACACCTGAGGAGGCATGGACATCTGAATAAAATTGAACTCTGCCAACAAGGAAGGAAAGTGGGTATTGGGTAGACAACCACAGGTGTCTGCTACACTTAAACTTGCTGAGTCTCATTTTCTCTATCTGCAAAATGGGGGAATAATAGTATCTGGTTTATAGGGTTTCCATAAGGATTAAGTGCAATAATTCATGAATTATTCCTCCAAAAATTGTTTTTAAAATCTCTGAATATCTCACAGACACACACTAATGGATAACAAGTCCTACCAAAGTGTATACAGTCAAATGCATAACCTCTCTTCCTCTATATAACTTCTACTCTATTGAAAATACCTCATAGCTACCATTTATTTTTCTGTCTTGGTGTCATATGCTATAATAAGTGTTTTACATATATTTTTTCCTAATCCAACCAACAAAAATATATTCATATTTTCTCTTCATTCACTCATTCAATCAACATATATTTGATTTCCAGAAATCTCATTTTAAAGACAATAAAACTGAGCTTTAGAGAAGTTGAATAACATGTTCAAAGTGATAGCTAGTAAGTGGCCTAGTTAGATATGTGCTTAGGCGTCTGATTCCACTGCTTGCAAATCCTCTATGACTTGCTTTCCTGAAGATTCCTCAGAGTTCCATTTCACCAAGCTCAACCTATTAAAAAGAGGGTGGTCGGGCGCAATTGCAGGGTGTCAATTCACTCTCTAAGATTTGAAGGAGAGAACAGTCTTGTTAGATGGCCCCTATGTAGTCGTCATCACGCGTCCCTGGAACTTTGGGTTAGTTCTGCTCGGCTCCAGCAGGTGGCAGGCTGGTATCATTCAGGGCTTGCCTCCTTTACTTAGAAAGAAGCGACTAAATTGATGAGTGATTTTCGTGGCAAATTGTAGAAATCAAACTCATCACTTTATGGCTCCACTATCTAGGAAAGGCAGTTGACCCTTTTCAGCTATCCTCATGCATAAGTGAGAGATGAAGTTTGAATTAACCTTTGAATTAACCTTTTTACTTTTGAAAAGTACTCTCACTATTTAATACACATTCCTCCCAATTACAAATGTTGAAACTTAAGACAGATGTTGTCACCTATCATTATCAATTCTACTTTTTTATTCATACAAGTGCCATGACCTCCCTAAAGTGACAAGGTTATTTGTCACACAAGATCTAGCACAGTGCTTGATGTAGTATGACTGCTCAGTCAGTATTTGTAGAGTGCATTTGTGACTTGGCGTAAGATAATGTGGGTTTGAGTTTTGTCATGGTCATTTCTTATTTGGGAGGCTCTTAGTAAATCATTCGCTCTCTGAGTCTCAGTTTCCTTATCGGTAACACGATGATGATAATTTCTAAACTCACATGTTGTGAGAATAAAAGGTAAGCTTGTATATGAAAAGAACTTGGTAAAGTACCTGCCACAGACAGTTATTATTTTTAGGTGACTGGGCCAAAGTTGAAACATATAATAGTAGTTGATACTTTCTGATAGGGATTAGAATTAAAAGTGCCTGAGGCCATAATTTAGCTAGATCCCACCAGGGACATCTCCTCTCTGGTAGGCATTTCCAGCCTACAGCTCAGGTACTTACTCTGTCACCTCACATGGGAATCACTGAAGTGATCTACTCATTGTCTGTCCTGGCTCCAATTCTACCTTCTTCAACCTCAATTTCTAAACATGTTATTCAAGGAGGTCCTTTCATAACCTGGCTTCAATCTGCTTTTCCCATTGGACCACCATTTTCTACCCACTTGTGTGCATGCACAAAATATCTGCAGCAGGCAGCAGGTTTATTCTTGGAATCCCTACATGCCTCGCACATTTTCACTTCTCCACCTGTGTGTGCTGTCACCCCCTTCCTGTTTTCCCCATGAACCACACACACTCTCTATGATCCTTCTTCCAAGAAGGTCTCCTCCAGCACACGCTGATCTGCTGCCTTAGAACTTCTGCTGCTCTGATGAGTAGTATAGATTGCTGGATATTTAAGGGCATGGTCTTTGGTGTCAGACAGCCTGGAATTAAATCCTGGCAAGCTAGTTTGTGTGCCTCAGTTTCCTTATACTTAAAAATAGAAGTATAATTGTACCTACCTCATAAAGTTGTTTTGAGGATTTAATGAGATAATGCATAGAAAGCATTTAGCACAGTGCCGAGAACAGGATAAGTACTCAATGCACAGCAGCTATTATCATTACCATTATTATCATTAAGTGGATTATTTGATACTTCCTTATTGCCTGTTTTGGATTATACCTCACCTTCTTAAGAAGACAGCTTGGATTCAGGGACCAGATTTTATGTTTGATTGTGGCCCTTGCATTGCCCTATACACCCCCTTTACATGATAGGTATACCATATTTATAGACACTGACATTTAAAGTTCACAGAGTGGCTTGCATGACGGTTATATACATTTTATTATATTAAAACAAAAATTGTTTTCTACACAATTGGGGCATTATCTATAGGATAGGGAAGAAACAAAACAGGAGAAAAATGTGATAAGTGACAAAATAATATTGATGAAGAATAGGACAGTTATAAAGTTGATCGGCCAAGAGAGCGTGATGAGCTTGAGTTGGTCCCTGATCTCCGAATCCCTTCTCCCCACACCCCAGCTCCGGGGCTTTGTGGTGTCAATGATGAATAATGGCCTAGGTCCAGGATTCCGCTGCTTTTCTCCTTTAGTTTTCATGATTCTCAAAAGATGCACTAAATGCTTTCTCTCTCCCTGCCAGGGGGAGATGTGGTTGCAAAGCTCTTCTCAGCCCCAAAGAGAGATTATTGTACCTATGGTCCCAGGAGACATTAGCTCTATTTCTCCAGCCTTTTGTATGTGTGCTGGGAAACCCTAGGGTGAAATGTCACTTCTCCAGAGAGTTAGGGGATCTTTCACCACAACAAAGTAGCCTAATCTCACACTCCGTCCGAGCCTTACCTTGGGGTCCCTCTGCTGGCTGTGAGAAACAAGAGCAGAAAGCTGTTCTGTAGGATAAGAAACCCTGAATTTGGTCTTTGAAAGTAATAGAGAGGCAAACAGTAAGGGCAGTCGTACTTGGGTTATGATATAAGATGGTGAGAGAAGACTAAGATAGCAATAGTGATATAAGCCTCCCTTTGTAAAGTGTGTTAACAATTAGATTCAAGCATAGATCTAAAAGCAAAATTAATTTCACCTGGAGTACTGAAAAAAAAATTTCCTTTGGAAAATACCTGTAATGTACAATTGTTGTTTTGTTTTCAAACGCAAGGTTAGAAATCAGTGGAGATTGCTAAATCCATTCTAGCAAACCCACTGGAAGGCATGCTCCTCACCCACAAACACTCTGCCTTTCCCCCAGCTTGCTTTAGTCCAGTGCAACTCATGAGTCAGATTACCAAGGTACCGTGGTGAGAGATACCATAGAAATACGGAAATGAGGGATGGAATTAGACACCTCAGGGCACTAAGATGGAGCGTCCTGATTAGAGACTAGGCTTTATTGCCCACTGGCCCAAGGCTGCATTAACTGCCCTGGATCCCTGTGGAGATTTAAGGCCTGGCCTATGCCCACTGCATTGCTGTGGGTGGTGCTTTTGCTCTACCAGATGGACCACAAGAGAGATGGGCTTCTGGTGCCGACCCATAATAGGTCACTGAAGGGCTTCGTGTAAACAAAGAAGCATTCCTGGTTATTGTCACCAAAAGGACCAGAACAAGAGAAATCAAAATGAACCACATGTGTAACATCAGACCTTCTCCTGGCTCATTGTCAGATCAAACAAAATCCATATATAACATAATGGCAGTAGAAATGTCTGCCACTCCAGAGGAGAAACAGATGAAGAGTTTAAAAATTTTTTTAAAATCAATGAAAAATAGATGGCAACCAGATAAAAAATTTTGACCATACAGCAAGAGAAACTGGTCAAGGAACTCCTGAGGAAGACTCATGTACAGTTAGGGAAATGCAGTGCTCTGAAGGGGCCTTGACCATCTCTGAGATGCAACAATCCCAGCAGCCAGTGGGGGTCAGAGGTACTCTATGTCTTAGAAAAAGTGCAGGCTACATTTACTGTGTGGCATCTTTAACCCTAAGACCTACAAATCCTGCTAACAGGAGCCCAGCTGGAACCTTCTCGGAGTTTGCATTTCTCTTCAGGAAGAACAGAACCATGAAGATATAGGAGATGGCCTATCCCAGATGCTTTACCACAATGGTTGGTTTTGACTTCAAAACAATTTGCTTACAAATTGCTTACAATTTGCTTACAAATTGCTTACAAAACATTATTTTCTTTCACCTGTACTCTTCCCATCCCACTTGCTCCCAGCAAGAACCCCTCTGTTGGTCATGGATACAGGACAGTCATCTGAAAGAGTGTGAACACTCTGAAGGAAGGACTCTAGTCTATTTCCTCAACCATTATCTCCTCAGAGCACAGACTTTTCTTTTTAAGTTAGCGGCAGTTTGAAGACAATGCTTAAGTAGGTGGGTCTAATTGGCTTATAGGTACACACAAGCATCCAGACCAGAGGTGCTGATACAAACTCATGCGAGACAACTGTGTACACCTCTGCCTACTACCTAGTCAAGTGATGTCATGTTGGGGCTTGACATTGGCCATGGCAGAAGTATTTACACCACAAAAATGAGCAAATACTGCAAATCAGGGCTCATGAAAACATGACTAGAAAACATGTGACTAAGCACAACAGTGATTCCAGGGTAGGTTTAAAAATAAATCACTTAGCACCATCATGTTCAGACCAGAAGAGTAAAAGGAACAATATCTGATTAGCCAAGAAGATTTTCCAGTATGAACCATTTCTGAAACTATAGCCAACAGGCCCATCAAATCGTCTTTCCTATCAAGGACTAGCAAGAAATTAAACAACATTTTCCTAAGTAATTTTTAACTGTTGAATTACAATACTGAGTGGCCCATGAAGCCATGTACCTTTTCTAACTTTGGACTTTGGGGAAATGTGACCCTCCTTATAAAGTCTATAACATCAGTTCTATTGCTGCTACAAAGCGAAAATCTAAAAGAAGACAGTATCCACCTTTCTCTTTGGGGGCACACCAGCAGCCATGAACAATGCTATATATTTGTTGTACAACTCACAGATTTAAACCCATAAAGTAGTTAGCTTTCCTAAAAGTAAACACTATTTCACAGCCACAGACCAACCTTCAGCCTAGTCAGTCCATCAAAATTGCTGGAAGAAGCACACTCAAAAGTGTCTGCTATACCATAATGTTTGTAGCATCTTCTCCATAGGAACAGTGTTCAGGCTATTAGTTCACAATCTACATTTTAATCATTGTAATTAAATGTTTTAAATAGAGTATTGGCCTAGTGGGATCCCAGCAGCACAAGGAAGATGGTCAATTGGTGGGGTAGCTCACTGGGCTTGAGAGATAGATTAAAAGCAGGGGACAAGGAGGGCTGAGGAATAAGTCAATAATATGAGGTGATGGGAGCCAGATTTCTCACTGTAAGAGATGAGAATAATGACTAGAAAGGTAGAAAGCTAGAATGAACCATATAATGTAGAATTAAAATTGGAATCTTTGGTGTAAACTTAAGAGTTTTCAATATGCAGAGTCATAAAGAAATAAATATTGATGCACATGTATGCATATATACCTATATCTTCATAAGTACGCATATGCATACACACACATACATAAATACATATATTTTCTAGCTCTGTCCCTGAGAGAGCTTGGGAGTAGTGAAACCCCAGTAACAATGAGCCTACCTGAAGTCCAGATCTTGATTTCTAAATACTATTTTACCATTCTCCACTTAAAGGAAACAGGGTTCTTTGGAGAAATGGTTGATTCCAGGGCAAGAACGGAAAAAATATAAGTTTAGAACATCTCGTTAATCTAGATAATAAACAAGTAATCAAAGAATAATGGAGATATGCCCAAAGGACACAGAAGACAGATCAAAAGGTGCCAACTAGTCCAATCTGGGATGGTTTGAGTATCAAAATAATCATATAATATCCTACTGACTAAAACAGGCATCCATTAGTGTATCCTGATATAAATAGCTAAATGAACACATAATGGAAGACAATACTTTTCCCTATAGTTTAATGCCAGCTAATAAATGTTGAAGGAATCATGGAATTAGAAAAGCACAATTTGAGATCCATTGTGATAATTATTTTAGGCAAAAATATCAATATACACTACAACTTGGGGTGCAAGTTGGATGAAGGATGGGGTGTTTACATAATCTCAAAATATCTTTCCACAAAACACTTATTAATTGAAAGAGAAACAAGAGTAGCTTTATAGCGGAGAACCTTGGTAAACACCATACTACTCAAGAGATCAAAGCTTAGAATCGGATAAACCAGTGACAGAATAAACCAAGATCATATGTCATATGAGGTCTGACAATTAAGTTCATGAACTCACTCTAGAAAAAGTGCTACATACTTCATCGCTGAATATCACTATGGTCTCTTTTGAAGTACTCCCCTTGGGAAGCTATGCACTGATGCCAGCGCCTAGTCAACACTTCAATGCAATTTTGAAGTTCATTTTTTTCTGGAATGGCCATCAGAGCTGTCATCGTATTACACTTGATGTCCTGAATGTCATCAGAATGTCTTCCTTTCATTATTTCCTTTATCTTTGGATAAAGAAAGAAGTCATTGGGGGCCAGATCAGGTGAGTAGGGAGGGTGTTCCAATACATTTATTTGTTTACTGGCTAAAAATTCCCTCACAGACAAAGCTGTGAGATCTGTTACATTGTTGTGATGCAAGAGCCACCAATTGTTGGCGAAAAGTTAAGACATCTAACTTTTTTTCAAGCAGCCTTTTCAGCACTTCCAAATAGTAAACTTGGCTGTTTGTCCAGTTGGTACATGTTCATAATGAATAATTCCTCTGATATCAAAAAAGGTTAGCAACATCGTTGCAACAAGTTCATGAACTTAATTGTCAGACCTCATATAGTAGGAAGGAATGAAAAGACCACAGCATCACATCTGTGATATTCCTGCCAAAAATGCACAATCTCAGCCGAATCTAATCATGAGGAAGAAGCAAAAAAATCCAAATTGAGCCAATTTTTTGTAACAAATCTGTTATTGTGTGTGTGTGTGTGTGTGTGTGTGTGTGTGTGTGTGTACACATATATACACACACACACATGCTGTATTTGTTCTGTTTCTCTGGAGAATCCTGACTGATTCAGTAGCAATTTTGGATTCAGAAGCTTTTGGACATTCAGCTTGGTAATTTCAAGTTTTTGCTTAAATATCACATTCTCAGAGAGGCCTATTCTGATCACTATATCAAAAATAAAAATTATTCGTAATTATGTCTCCATTCCATATCGCTGATCCCTTGACCCCACTCTATTCTTTTCCTGTAGCAATGCCACTTTTCACATACTGTGCTACTATTTATTGTGTTTATTTTTTATCTCCCTCCTCCAGTATATTAACTTCATAATGATAGGTGTTGTAGGATGAGCTCCCTGGGAAAAAACTCTGAGATGGAGATTTGTGTGCAGGAGGCTTACTGCTGGGCATGGAGGTGGGAAGGGGGTTTGCTCTCGGGGACAGCAGTCATAAGGGATTGAGTCCTCTGCAGGACTGGGCAGAATGGAGCTGCATTTGCAACAGATTCCAAGGGGAGCTCTGAAGCTGGGGTAGTGCTTCAGGGATGTCCCGAGTGGAGACAAAGTGGGATGGGCCTTTGTATCCAGCAGCCAGTCATGGGATGCAGGCTGCACCAGGAAAGGACCACTGCCTTGGGTGACACAGCTCCCTTCAGTCGAGGGCAATTTCTGGTAGAACTCATAGTGAGTCATCAGCCAGCAGCACACCTGGCAGCTGGAGAATGAGCAGAGTGGTCCTGAATGGGGGATCTGCGAGCTGCACCCCGGCAGCAGCCACTAGAGTTGGATCCTTGTCTCTTGCCGTATCCCAGCTCCCAGAACAGGGTCAGGATTGTTGACTGGATGGGTGAATGAATGAATGAATAAGTGAATCAATGAATTCTTTTCCAAAATGGTCAGCATGCACAGACAGGATGTGCCCACTGTTCTCAGTTGACAAGCAGAATGGCCAGAATGTAATAATAGAAAACAGGCCAATGTGATCACAGAGACCTTTAAGACAATTCAGTATCATAAAAAACAAAAGGTAGCAAATGGGAGAAGAGAGGCACAGGCTGTTGGAGGGAGTGGATATGGTATCATCAAATAAATTTATATTGCAAGGAGTTTCCACATCCTACACGCGGATCCCGAGCATTTCGTTGTAGGACCAGAGTGTGCTGTTACAGGCCTGAGGGGCCCGGGGTTAAAGAAAGCATCCCGCTAACACAAGGAACAACTGGCTCCCGTGACAGAACTTTTAACAAGCCTTTTCTCATATCTGTTGACTTAACGCAGGCCAGGGAATTCTTTGAAAGGCAACGTGGCTATAAATCAGCAAGTCCCATAACGTGCATTCCAGGGGCTTGGAGGGAAGCGCTGCACACAAAGGCTCTTCTTCTAAGTCTTTAGGAATGCCGTGGTGAGTGGCCCTGGCAGTCTCGGGTTAGATTCTGGGGCTGGGAATGGAAAACATCCAGAAGAGAAGAGCAGGGAAGCAGCACAGCATGTTTCTAATAAAACTTTGGGCACCAAGCACCCAGAATGGTGCCTGGTGAGCAATCAGCACTCAAAGAATATCTGATGAATGACTGACTAAACAATAGTCAGGCGCCTTGGTTCTGGCCCTGGTTCTGTCATTCACTGGCTGTGTGACCTTGAGGAAGTCTCTTCAAAATCATTGAAAGAGGTGCCTAAAGCTGTGAAAAGGCTAGAAGCTGAGAAAGACAAAAAGCCTGCATGGCAGAGAGAACACTGCAGATTCCTGAGCTAACATGAGCACCTGAGATGGCCAGGACCTGCTTAAGGAAGTGAACAATTCCTGCAGTGGCTGCCCCTCCCACCCCAGTGGGATTTGCAGGGATAGCCAGAGGCTGTTGTGTCCACCACGCCTCTTCTACAATGCCCAAAGACGAGTGCCTAAAACACGACAGATCCCCCTCTGGGGCAGCCTGATGCCAGGCAGAAGGGGAAGAGGCAAATGCTGTCTGATGCCCATTGCAGCTTCCATTATAACTGGGGCAGACCATCTCCTAAAGGCCCTGAGGCAGGCAGAATCAATTTCAGTCAATTGACTGCTCACGCCCATCAGTGTACTGATGTTGTGACAAGGACAATAGATTCTCACTAAGAATATAAGAGCAGGGCCCACCCAGTAGCTCAGGTGATTGGAGCGCCATGCTCCTAACACAGAGGTCACCAGTTCGATTCCCACATGGGCCAGTGAACTGTGCCCTCTACAGTAAGACTATGAACAACGGCTCTCCCTGGAGCTGGGCTGGGGCGAGCTGCTGTGCACTGCTGTGAGTGGCCAGCCACCAGCATGAGAGGCCATGGGCAGCTCTGTGAGTGGCCGACCAGCCACCGACTGCCTCAGCCGGGAGTGGGGGTGCGGGGGGGGGGGGTGCGGAGCGCAAGGCTCATAACACCAGCATGGGCCAGGGAGCTGTGTCCTACACAACTGGACTGAGAAACAACGGCTTGAACCGGAGTGGCGGAGGGAGGGAGGCGGATAAAGGGGAGTAAAAGAAAAAGAATATGAGTTAACATTCCAGGTTTTCTGACACTTGTAGACTTGGCCAGCGCCCTGATTTTTCTGGATCTATAAAAAGGGGATGATTATCCCGGGTATGATCACATGGTAGAAGATTTATGAAATGAGCATGTTTGTTTTCCTTTTCTTCCTATATCTCTTTCTCCCTCCTTCATTCTCTCCTCTTCTGTGCAGGTCATCCCAGTTAGTTGGAACAGAGCATAAGCAAGGCCAAGAGCGTGCGTTTGATGCCCACATAGGACCAGAGTCCTGCTCCTCATCCTGGCCATGTCAGTCCTGAACAGGCAACGTGCAAATTGTGTGCTCACACCTCATCACAGAGCAAAGACAGTTTGCCACTGACCAGTATCGCTGTGGACAAATACTATTTGCTCAGCAAGGATGCCAAGCATTTCTATTCCCTGACTCATCAGGAAGAAGAATCTGGCAAAAGGGGGGATGGAGGTGGGGAATGAATGAGATGAAACTGAGTGAGGCAAGAATCATGAGGATCTGATTCTGCCATTCTGGGACAGAGAGGAAAAGGTGGGGAGATGGCCCTTTCTCTTAAAATAGTTAACATGATAATCCCAATTCAACCTCTGTAAAACCAAAGAAGAGGGCCTAGATAGATGTGTGGGGTTTTCCCTCTCTCTCGGAGTTGTGCCTTACACTGAACCAGGGGTTCCAAACCCATGGGCTGGATCTCTGCAGAATGCTGACATCATTGAAAGGTGCCCTCAAAATCTTCATTGGCATTTAGCAGCATTTGTGCGCCATGCAACTGTAAGTTCAACAGCTCTCCTGGAGGAGGCATGTCATTTTGACTTACATCTGGATCCTTATATTCAAATCAGTTGGAATTTAGACTGTCATTACAGTCAGCCTGACAGTTGGAATCCTCATTTCTCTGGGTATTTTCTTTTGCCCCATCTCTCCTCACACTCGGGGTTTAGCAGGTCAGCCATGGGAATAAACCTCATAGCAGCTCTTTCCTTTCCGCCTGGGGCCTGGGTACCACCCCTGTAGTGTTAACCTTCGTGTGGGCTGAGTCTGAGGGGACACGAGGCGCTTCCTCAGCACTGAGGGACCGTACTCACATGGGACAGTCCTCTGGCTTTCTCTGTTTCAGTTGATTGCCTTGCTAGGCCTGCTCCTTTCTTCCCCTCCGAGCCCTTTCTTCCCCATCACTGCACCTTATCATTATTTTCTCTTCCCCTTTCTCAGGTGCAAAAGATGGTCTGTTGGCACCTTTCCACCTTTCTTCCTTTCCCAAGATTCTTGCTTCCTCTTCCAAGTCTTTCACTCCATACTTAAGCCACGAGGATTTCCTCCCCTGCAGTGCCGCAAGATACTCTACCGCGCTGCAAGGTGCAATACCAGATCGCACTCCAGTGGGCCTAGTGCATCACCCCAGGCGGGAGTGGACACCAAGATGGTCCTGAAAAGTGAACAAGTCTAAAGTGGCATCAGCTGAGCTCTAATTATGTGCCAGGGAATTTACACGAATATGTATTTTGTCCTCACAGCATTCTTCTGATTCTTTTACTCCCATTTTATGGATGAGCAATTGAAGCTCAGAGAAGTTAAGTACTTAAGCTGAGGTCTCAGTTAGCAAATGATGGTCATAACCTATCCCAGGCCTGTCTGACTCTGGAGCTCACTCTCATTTCTACACTTTACCCCCTCACTGACTCCACAGTAATCTTCACTTCCACCTCAGGCTAATGCAATTCCATCTTGATTCTCAGAAAAATCTGATGTGTCAGGTTCAAATATAATCACAGAATCCTATAAATTATATTTGGAGAAGCAGAAATAAACATGTCAGGATGATTTGTAGGATGATGAGACATAAGCTCCAATAATTTGACTTGAGTTGAAAGATGCCAAGTCTGTGTGTGTGTTTCAAGTTGTGTGTGTGTGTGTGTGTGTGTGCGCGCGCGCGCGCACGTGCGTTAAAATGCATCAGTCTAGGGCCACTGGTCCCAATGCTGGGATGTAATGAGAGAGCAGCTCAGGAAACGATTTTAATGAATGGAGACTATGACCTGGGGGGAACCTGTTACCCAGGATCAGGAAATCCTTAAACTCTTCTCAGCTAGTGTTTTATGCTAAAGAAATACTGCATATAGTTCTTTATTGTAAGAAATATATATTGAATAAGGTGTCTTTAAACAGAAAACACATAAAACAAGACTATGTATTAAGTGGTTGTGGACAGAGTGTTGTGCGCAGGTGGCATCTTAAGGTTAGTAGAGTTCCCGGACTTCAGAAGATCCAGGTATTGTGAGATCAGTGATCTAGCTAGTCTTGTATTAGCATAGCTGATCGTTTCTTGACTAAACTTCTTACTTGTGGCTTAAGGCCTTAGCTAGGTAGAGTGAAGCAAAACATGGTGAGGTTTATTAAGCATTATGCCTATGACAAAATAGAAATATTAATTTCACTAAGTCAGACAAATATAACATAGTCATCCCTTTCTCCATGCATGTCACAGAGCCTAACGGATTAACTATTTAAAAGAAAGTTGAAAAAAGTTTTACCTATATGGAAATAGTGTGGTATGGAAGAAAACAAGTCTGGACTGAAGAGTTAATATCTCCAAGGATTTGTCCTGGCTCTGTCACTAACTAGTCTTACGACGCTGGGCAGGCTTACTACTCAGCCCCAGTCCCTTTAACTGCAAAACTGGGTGGGTTTTGATATCTAAAGTTATTTCTGGTTCTGAAAATCATAGCATTTTATGATTCTCTAAAGAAGTGTTACTTGGACCTGAATTGACACTTTTCCAAAGAAGATATACAAATGGCCAACAGGTATATGGAAAAGTACTCAATGTCACTAATTATCAGGGGAATGCAAATCAAAACCACAATGAGATATCTCACATCTGATAGGATGACTGTTATAAGAAAGACAAGAGATAAGTGTTGGAGAGGATGTGGAGAAAAGGGAAGTCTTATGCACTGTTGGTGGGAATATAAATTGGTGCAGCCACTATGGAAAATAGTATGGCGGTTCCTCAAAAAATTAAAAATAGAATTACCATATGATCCAGCAATCTCTTTTTCAGGTACATATCCAAAGTAAATGAAATCAGTACCTTGAAGAGATATCTTTACTCTCATATTCATTGCAGCATTATTTATCATAGCCAAGATATATAAACAACGTAAGTTTCCATTGATAGATGAATAGAAAAATTGGAGATAAAGACATTAGAGAAATATACACATACATACTATTTGGCCTTAAAAAAAGAAAGATATCTTGCCATTTGCAACAACATGGATGAACTTAGAGGACATATGCTAAATAAAATAAGCCAGACACAGAAAGACAAAAAACCTGTATGACCTCACTTATATGTGGAATGTAAAAAAGAAGTTGACTACTTAGAAGCAGAGAGCAGAATGGTGGTTACCAGGTACAGAATGTAGGAAATGGAGAGACGTTGGTCAAGGGGTACAAACTTGCAGTTATGTGAGATGAATAAGTCTAGAGAGCTCATGTACAGCCTGATGACTACAGTTTTACTACTGTATTGAATACTGGAAATCTGCTAAGAGTAAATTTCATGTGTTCTCACCACACACAGAAAAGGTAACTATATGAGGAGATGCTATGTTAATTAGCTTGACTGTAGGAATCATTTCACTATGTGTATCAAATCACCATGTCCATCTTAAATATATAATGTTATGAAAATAATTAAATAATAACAAAGACGTGGTCCTTGATGGAGGCTAGAAACAGAACGTGATGGGCTGACTGGTCGCAGGGGCACAGCCTGGTGCAGTGTTTATGGGTGGTTGCTCTTTAAGCTAGCCCACCACGTGGCGCCCTTGATGCTGGCTTCCCATCACACTCTAGGACCTCATCTGCACAACTATCCCCTCTACCTGCGGCCCCTTTCCTGCAGTCTGAAAAAATGCCCAAGTCTGCCCCATGCAAAACTGACCTCTTCTTGACCTCTTCTTCTTTTCTATCCTTCCGTTTCTCTTCTTGTCTGACACACCAGATTCTTAAAAAGAGAAACCCACTCTTATTGCCTCCAGATCTGTTCTTCCCAGTCCTACTTCTTAATCCTCTGTATTCAGGTTTTCATCCCTCGAATGTCATATCGGACCCTTGAGGGTCACCAAATGATCCAATCCAGTGGCTCCTTACTGGTTCTTAATCTTGATTTCAAGAAGAATGGCACTCGGCACCATGGGCCATCCCCTCCTCAGACCTCTTCTCACCTTTGCCTTCAGAAATACCACCTTTGAGGTTCTCCGACTCATTGTTTATATATCCTTCTCTGGCTGCTCCTTTTTCTCCTGCACCCACATGTGGTTGACCCCAAGCATCTGCTCTTAGCTCTCTCCCCTTTCTCTTTACACACTTTCTTCCTTGGTACTGTCTCGGTTGCATAGTTTCAGCCATTACCTTCCCCCAGGAGATTTAGTGCTTTGTCTTCAGCTTTGACTCGTGTTCCCTGCACTCGTCTACATTTCTGCCTCTAGAGATGTCTCTAGACATCTCTGCCAATACATAAATTCACTATGGCAAACCAAGATGCAAAATTTTTCCTTCTTCTCCCACTGGGTTCTGTACTTTTGTCCATGAGACCATCATACGCCTTGTCACTCAAAGTATTTCTTCTTCCTTGCAAGTAACAATTACTATAAATGAATTATAGGACCTTGGGGTGTTGGATCTTGAAGGGATCCAGAGGTGGTATCTCAGAGTAGGAGGTATTGTGGCTAAGAACAGGTGTGGCCTTTGGATTCGAGTTAATCTAGATTTAAGTGCTGGTTTAGTCTCTTGCTTGCTGAGTGACCTTAGGAAAGTTATTTAACTTCTCTGTGCCAGTTCCACATCTGTAAGATAGAGCTAATACCCTGAAAGATTATTGTCAGAATCAACTAGATGATGTGTGTAAAGTTCTTGGTAGAAGGCCTAGCACTTATTAAATGCTGAATGAGTGATATTTATTATCAAAGATTCCACCCCTTGATTTTTCAGATGGTGAAACTAAGGACTGGAGAGATGATATAATTCAGTAATAGTGAAAGAGCTGGGACTAGAAACCACTCTGATGACTTAAGGGAGTAATGATTGGAAATAGTAAGAAAACTGTCTTTGAAGAAGCTTATTTTTAGCTTGTTACTGGGGGATGGAATCATGTCTCTTTAACTTGCTGTCAAGTCTTAATTATTTATGCTCAGGGGAACCAAGAAAACTTGGTGAAGTAAAAGGTACACATAGTCTCCAAACGCCATTTAAATAACAGTTTCAACCTTTTCTTCAGTTATTGTTTATCAATTTATTAGAAGTACTACATTCACTGTGGAAATAGAACATGAAGAACAAACAGCACGATGCTTGAATTACAGATTTCTAACTTGGTTTCAAAACAGTCAAAATATCATAAATAACTTCATCTCAAAAGAAATCTTGAAGGAAATCTTGAAAAAATAGAAATGGAACAAAGACATTGTGGTAAATAAAAACAGACAAATGAAATTTCATATCTATTGTTATCAATGTCTGAAAGGGCTCCATGCTTGGGAGGAAATTATTTCCTGCTTCCTAATGCTATTTTTCACATTTACTTATCTTGTTAACTTTATTAAACCCAACAGGAAATAATTTCAGCATCAGAGCTAATTTGTTTTGACGTGTCTCTACAGAGCTATATTTTTTTCTTTTAAATAGTGCCTGCTGCTTTCTATCAAACCATGCCCCAATTGAAGGGGCATCTGTTATTGGAATGCCTTTTCAAAATAACAGTGGAGTCTGAACGTCTGGAAGGTTTACAATCAAATCTTCTATTTGAAGCCTATGTTTGCAATGGGATGCTTGTGTATATTTTTATTTATGTTTTAAGTCTTTCCAGACTTTTGAGAAAGTCATCATGTGCTATTGTTTCTTTAGCTGAACTTCATCAATTAAATCTGGCTCACTGAGTGCTGAATAAGGGGAGTCCCCTCTGGAGGTGTGAAGTATGTTCTGGATGTATCTAAAACCAACAGGATAGGGTTTTATCCTATTGAGTTGCATGATTTTTAAAGGGAACTCTTCACTTCTACCTAAAGTCAATTTCTAGCAACATCTGTTTTGAATGGACTTAAGCCAATTCTGTCATTCAACAAATACCGAATGTTCTTTGGATACACATTAATGCTATAACAGCATCCAGTGGTGATAACTAGGTATGAGGAAGATTATATGAGTCTTTATTCACAACTTCACTATCAGAGTGTATGGTATGTTAAAATGAAAATGAGTCTTGGATCAAATTTTGGCAGATGTATTAATATTTATCTATGCATGAAAAACAAACACAAATGTATTTCAAAGGCAGAATGGGCCAACCTTGTAAGAAGGTCAAGTTCTTCATAAAGATACAAGATGCAGGACCAGTGGGACTTGGTTAGCTGAAGCTGGACAGGCCAGATTCTTACTCCTAAATCATCACTTATCCCTTACGCTAGGTAACAAACCCCAGGGGCAGATTTACACAAACTATGTGAGGTGCCAAGTAACCACCTCTGAAAGGTATTGATTAACGACTGAGATTCCCAACAGGTAATTAAGTATCCCTGAAGGGTAGATTCCTAATCAAGATACTTTACATGTTAACTAACTGCTGCTAAATTGCTAGATTGACATTAAGTTTTATACATACATCATACTGTTTATAGCCAAATACAGCATCATTATTCTCCCAAGCTCCCAAACTAGACATCACAGAGGCGCGCTTGTCTCAGCCAATTGCCTTGCCCATCAACGGATTCTGACAAGCCTAACTAAATAATCATCTCGCACACTGGCGTCTCCTTATATCTCCAGAGCCACTGGCTTTGTTTCAGTCCTTATCAGGAACTCTCCTTGGATGACTGTTAACAGCCTCCTAATTTCTCATCTCAACCTTCCTTTCTTCTTATCATTCATTCTATATTCCAGAGGTCTCACCCTGAAAAGCAAGTCTGACCATGTTACTCCCCAGCATAAAATCTTCTGAGGATCTATTGTGTAATATCCGACCTCCTTAGACGACCTCAAGCCTCTTATCCATATGGATCCTTGTGCTGCAGTTTCCATCAACTTTTCGCAATTTCCCAAACATTCTGACCTAGTTTATCCTTCAGGCCGTAGATGGAAGGCCGTCCTGGTTTCGTTACCTGGCAAACACTGTTTATTTTAAGCCCTCCTTTATGTTGCCTCTTCTGTGAAGGGAAGAGGTGCTGTTTGTTCAGGCCTTTGTGCTCCCATAGCCCATTCTGTTTGTATTCATTGGTAGCAGCTATTGTGTTGGGCAAATTAGGATTGTCAGATACAATACAGCAAGCAGGCCCAGTTACACATGAAATTCAGATAAATAATGAATAATTTTTGTTATACGGAGGTCCCATGCAATGTTTGGAACATGCAATTATTTGTTATTTATATGAATTTCAAATTTAACTGAACATCTCAATTTTTATTTGCTAAGTCTGGCAAGCCGAGCAGTGCTGTGATGAAACTGTTTACACGTCTGTCACTGAAGCTGCCCTGAGAACATCTTGAAGGTACTAGTACCCAAGTGAGCAACCAGACTCCAGGCCTGGCACCACGCTCTTATTGAATAAATGTTTCTTAAATAGAAGAAAGAAGAGAGAGGGAAGGGAAGGGAAGGGGAGGGGAGGGGAGGGGAGGGGAGGGGAGGGGAGGGGAGGGAAGGGAAGGGAAGGGAAGGGAAGGAAAGAAGGAAGGAAGAAAGAAAGATCAAAAAAGAAATGAATGCCACTGCTTGCTTTTTTCCACTTGGGAAAATTTAAAAAAGAGAGTTTTGGGGCTACTCCATAGGTACAGGTGAGAGGGTTCCTTATAGCTGGCAGTATTTTGGAAGGCAAAAACTGTTTCAAAATGAGGGATAACAAAATAGGGGCAGAGTAGATGAGTATTTTCTAGTGTGGAATCCAAACGTGTTGTCTAACCGCAGGATAATAATAATGACAATGAAACATTAGCTATTGTGAACCCATATCAATACAACGAAGGACACCCCCATTGTATCCTCACAAACCCTGTGAGACAGGGGCGCACTGCAAGGAGCTAGACTGTTTCACTCCCCTGCTTTGTGTAATGTTAGCCCTGGTTCCAAACACTATTCCACTTCCTTCCCAAAGACCCTGGGGGAGCTGACTTGATGGAGACTTGTTCAAAGCCCCACCTTGTAAACGGAAAATAATGCATGAAGCTGCCAGGTTTCTGCAAGAGATTTGGACTGGGTCCCATTTCTTCTTTGGGAAGCTTTCTATGCCTATAAGGGATTCTCAGACTTCCACTTTTGTCTCAGTCTTGTGGTCATAAAACTGCCTTGACTAAAAGTTTGTTTTAAGAGCTTATGGCTCTAGGACATAAAGAAATGTTGAAGAAAGGAAAGGGGATAACAGCATGCAAGATTCTGTATGGAACGGACTGTACAGCGCACCCCCTACACTTCCTCTCCTTGAGCCCATGGTGGGAGACCATTCAAAAAGCCAACAACTTGGGTAACAGCCCTTAAATTGACATTGTTTGGATATGAATAGATCCAATTGGCTTTAAATGTTTTGTTCCCACGTAATTCCTATTTTAGGCAGATTGGTTACTATAGAGACTAGAGCTGCCTTCATTACGGATGGTCAAGAGAGGACATGTTGACGAATGGTTAGAGCAGGGTCTAAGGTCCAAGGTCCTAGTCTTTGCCCAATCACAGATTCACTGTGAGCCCATCCAGAACTTACTCCCCGTGTTACAACCCTGCCGTCAATAGGCAGGAGTGAAAAATGTCTTTGCCGGGGAGCAATGGGGAGTGATACTCCTGTATTTTGTTATTGGGAGTGGGTTAGATGTAAGGAATGGAAATGAGAGAGAGAGAGAGATTCTAACGTAAAGTGAATTTAAGAAAATACTGAACGTAGAAGGCTGTTGTTGACCTGGTAATTAATCAACTGGCAAATGGGAAGTGACTGTCTATCACCGCATTGCCTTTGGGCTGGGATATGGGCAATAGTGTCTTGGGATATTTTTTAAAAGTGTGTGTGTATGTGTATGTACCAAACTTCAAACTCCTAAAGGTAAGATATAAAGGGGACTACAATTTACAACTCTACATAAATGATTTATCCCTATCCTTTAGAAAGAATTGTTTTACTCTTCAGCACTCCTCTGTGTGCATTTTATTTTTTTTAAATGCTCATTATGAAGATTTTTTGACATAGAGCTGAAATGCTAATATACTCATTATCCAGCTTCAACATTTATCCACATTCTGTCGTTGTTTCATCTCTTTCATCTTTTTTTTTTTCTTTTCTTTTCTGGACTATGTTAGAACAAATCCCTGGCAATCATTTTACTTGTAAAATATGATAGGGTTTGATTTCTTTAACAGATAAAGGCTTACCCCCACCCCCCGCCATAAACACAACATGCCATTATCACACCCAACAGAATGAACAATTCCTTAATATTATGTAATACCTAATCCAGGTTCAGTTTTCCCAGATCGTCTCAAAAATATCCTTTTTATAGTTGGTTTGTTCCCATTAACATTCAGACGTGGCCCAAGCACTACATTTGTTTATGTCTCTTAGTGTCTTATAATCTATAAAAATTACCCTTTCCCTGACCTCCTTATTTTATTTGGAAACATTTAAAACAAAGAAAAGTTGCAGGACAAATGAAATTTACCTTCATGTTTTACACATTTGCTTAATCGTCTCTCTCTCTCTCTTATTAATATCATTATTGCTATTATTTTGCTGAACTGTTTGAGAGTTATTTGCAGACATTGTTAACTTTTTCCCTTAAATACTTCTGGGCATTTCCCCTAAGGACAAGATCATTCTCTGACAGTCACATTATAAAAATATCATACTGAGGAAATTTAACACTTTTATCTATTATTCATTGCGTATTCAAGTTTCCTCAATTGTCCTACTAATAATGACCTTTGTAGGTCTTTTTTTTAAAGTCCAGGAGTGAATACAGAATCAAACATTGCATCTAGTTATCATTTCTCTTTAGTGTCTTTTAATCTAGAATACTCCCCAGACATTTTTGTTGTCTGTGACATTGACATTTTTTGAAGTGTCTAGGCCAGTTGTTGGGCAGAGTGTCTCAGTTTGATTTGCCTGATTCTTTTTATTTTTAGTTCTTAAAAGAACTCTGAAGCTACTCTAAGACTAGTATACTTTGTTCTAATTTAGAGGAAATTTTCCACATGTTGAGGCTGAATTTTGTTCCTCATCTTACTGATTTGCATTCTCTGTTCACTAGGTTTTGGAAATGTTTGTTCTCAGAGAGGTATTTATGTCTTATATTTTTTATGTCCCTATGTGAAATAAGTTTATTTTCACGGGCTTCTGCATGGTTTTAAGGAAGCACCTGAAGCATTTCTTTTTGGTCTTGCTCTTGAGATTCTCCCTTGTCTCAGTTCAGAGAAGGACAGAAAATGTGTCCTAACCCCAGCAGGGAGACACAGGAGGTAGGTCACAGATGTCACTATCCCTCCTTGAAACATGGCCTCTCCCACCTGGAAAGCTGGAGCTGCCCAAACTTCCCACACTGAGGGAACAGAAGGCACAGCAGTCACGTGTGGACTTCCTGCCAGCAGGGCTGTCCGCATGTGACCTGGTCCCTGGTGTAGACCCTGCCCTCGCCAAGAGAACTGGCTTGTACTGGTCCTTGGTAGCTACGTATGGTTGGTGTGAATGAAGCATAGAGGAGCATATTGTATACTTTCTTCCCAGATGCCCTAGAACCGCTTAGCAGACACTGAATTAGGATTCCCTAAAAGACAGCGGGAGGTTGGCAGCAGGGCACCCCTAGTGAGGTCTGCCATCTCCACAAGCGTCTTTGTATCCATGCCAGCAGGCTCTTTCCTCCCCTTGCCATGGGTGTGGGTTTTGTTGGCGCCTCGTCCCATCACAAGGGGACTGCTAGGGCTGGCATGGAGGAATGCAGATGGTACCTAGCTCAGTTCCTGCTATAAGTCGGATTATTTGTTGCCCACAGTGCTGTACCTCCCCTACCAGGCAATTTAATGGAAACGACATGGGAAGGAAGAAGATATGATAGGAAAAAATGCTCTCCGGTAGCACAAATAGTGAATGGTTTTGAATCATTAGGAGATCCCATCTTCCCATCCAGTCTACCTCAAGTATCATTCCATACGAGACTCTGACGGACAACTATGCAGGGAGGGCTTTGCTCCTCCAAAGCAAATTGAGCACTTGTCCTAGGACCTAAGGGCAAATCTGCACTGTTTATGTTTTTCAGAGTTTTATAGGGGAAATGGAAAAGAACAATAGGGGAACAATGCTACCCCTAGTGACCTGGCATGAAATACTATTCATCATTATAATAATGATCACAGCTGCCATACAATGGTTTTCCTATTTAATTCTCCCAACACAGTATCAAGTAGAGATTGTAGTTCCCATTTAAAAGGTGAAGGTGCTAAATCTCAGGGAGTAACGTTAAGGAGCTTGTCCACGGCCATTCAGATGGGCTGCAGTGAGCTAGGATTCTGACCCAGTTTTCTTCAGCTTAAAAGTAACTGCTTCTACCATTACTCCCCACTGCTTCCTTGAGGTGCTTTGCTCAGCTGTCTTGAGGAATGTCACAATGAGTTTTCTATACCTGATCTCTCCACCACCAACTTCATTATATCAAATGAGACCTCAGAGCCAAAGGGCTTTTTCAGAGGGCAGAGCACTCACTTGGCCCAAGATTGTTGATACAGATCTAAATACAAGGAAATGTGTATCTCCACATAGAATTGGATTGTGTGTGTGTGTGTGTGTGTGTGTGTGTGTGTGTGTGTGTTTTACAGGTACGTATCTCAATATCTCATGCTAATGAGTCTAGATGATAGGATGGGGGTAGAGAAGGATGAAATACAGCAATAATTGTTTTTAGCATCAAATCTTTCCCCAAATAACTCACTTCTAGAGCCAGGTCTGCTGAATAGCTTTAGCTGCTGGTGCGTTGGAGGTTATACCACATAGAATCAGAAGACAGGGCTGAAAGAGGAGGTAACGTAAGACAGAAGGATTCTCCCAAGCATGTGATGGGCAGTCAGAAAGGCCAGGTCTGCTTCTGTTCCTGGCTTTATGACTCCCAGTTCAGCAGAGCTCTGGCTCCTGGCTTTATATGGGAAGAGGGTGCCCGAAACTGGGCCAATCAGAGACTGAACCCCTTAAGTGCTAAGGCAAAGAGATTCATAGAGTTTGGAGCCTAGGAAGTTCGTTTGGATGGACTTCAGTATAGGAAAGGGCTCTCCAGGGCTATCTTCATTCATCTTAGGCCTGGATATTATATTCCTGGATATTATATTCCTATCTTCTAATCTTTGTGGCTAAAAGATTAAAAGTGCCATGTCTTGGCTTTCTACAGAATTCTGGGACAGTGGTTTTACCCCAATGATCATCATACATGTTACTGCTAGAGACACTGAGACGATTTGAAATCTACAACAGAAGTAGCAGAATGGACTCTCCCCTTTCCATGCCTTTTCCCAAACCGTTCTAGGTGGACAAAACATCAAGTTGCTACGGAAAGAGGTTCTGGACTCAAAGAGACGATTCACATCTCTGACTTTTCATTTATAAGTGGTGTGACCTTGGTCAAATTTCTCAGCCTCTCTGAGCCTCAATTGCCTCATCTGTAAAATGCAAAAAATAATTCCTCCTTTCCAGGCTTGCGAAGTTGATATGACATAATATTGGCCAAATATGTAGGTCTGTTCCCAGCATAGAGTGAGAATTGACTTCTTTCTCTCTCACCTATCCTTCCCTTATTCTGCTTTTTATATCTCCTGAGAAAGCTTTGTAAATCCAGCATCTTGATTTGATGATGGTTATGAGCATTGTGCCAAGGAATGGGACAGTCTCATCCTATCTAAACAGTTGCTGCAGCACAGAAAAGGGCGCAGGTATACACAGGTATGCTCAGGCTAAGGGAGACGAAAGGCACTAACGGAAGCCAAGCAATTTCCCCCAGGCAGAACCAAGGGGCCCAAAGTTAAAATAGGATTTGTTTCCCAGACATTTGTTTCTCTTGGGGCTTGTAGCCCTGATCCTTGCTTCAAGGATCTGAATGCCTAATTGCTGGAGGCAACTCAAAAGAAATTTAATGAATGGAGGCCGAAGAAAATCAGCAGACAAGCTGGCCCAGATGAGATGCCCTGCATGTGAATTCTGTAATTGCCTGAGTTGGAGTCCCATCAGACAAGATACCCAATGAGATAGTGGAAAGCTTTTTATATCTGGAATGAATAGGGATCCAATGTAGGAAAACTGCTAGGAAATTGAGGAAGGCCAAAACAATGCTGAACATTCTCATGGAGCCCTAGGGTGAATTTTTGTTTCTTTTCCAAGCTGTGTTTCCCTCAATAAACCTGTAATAATTTTGCAAGAGGATGACGATAACCATGAGTGGTGGAGCAAACATGGAGGTAAGTCAGAGAAGTAAAATGTGTTCTGAGTTAGACCTATATGTGTGATGATGTAAATCCGGAACTTTGTGGTTTTAAGAAGTAACTGCCCTAAAGTAATACAGCCTTTGGGGGCGGGGGGCACAGTAAGTGGGTTTGAAGGCAATTCCAAACGAAGGCATGTAAAAGACTTTTTTTCTGCAAAGCAGAGCCCCTGAACAAACGTATAAAACCCGCTCTGAGCTAGACCTTTGCCTGAAAGTATAAATTTTGGTGTGAAGATTCAGAGCTCTGGAATCAGAAAGGCCATACCCTAATCATCCAATTTACATACTATGTGACTTTGGGTAAGATACTTAATCTCTCTGAGTTCTGATCTGTAAAATGTGGAAACTAATCCTTACCTCACAGGATTGTTTTGAGGTTTAAATAGATAATGTTTTCATTTGAAGCTTTATCTTATTCAGAGAACTAGACCTGTTATTTTCGAACATTTGTCTCCATGTCTCTCTCAGCACCTCAAATCACTTTTTTTGTTCATTCCTTTTAGATCAATTAGCAAACGTTGACCAAGCACCCATTGTACATTCTAACCCCCACATAACCTTCCTGAAATTAAAGTAAACATCAAATCTGTGTTCCTGTTCTAAAGTGAAGAAGTCATGGGGAAATATCAGGGGGTGGGTGGCAGACGTGGACCTGGCTCAAATTGAGGCATAAGTGAAAGTGCACTTTGAGATACTGCTGCCTCCCTTACAAGCATGAATGGGTTTCTTCCCGGGGCAGGCACTGTTTATGGTCTACGCAATGCTATTCATGCCACATTTTGTTCCCTCATTTAGCAGTGGGTGGATTTACCTTATTGGGAAAGGGAGGCCCCTCCCTAACCTTAGGAGAGTGAATCATCCTTGCTCTAAGCCCAGTATAACCTCTCCCCCTTTGTCAGTGATTTGTTTAAGTAAGTTATCCAGTTCTGACAATCAGATGCAAGGACAATTCTGCTTGAAGCTTCTGCTTAGAATTTCACTTTCCTTGTAGAAGGTACAAATGTGGCTTGCAAAGCTCCTTCCTTTTCCTTCCATTTTCAAAGAAGAAATGATGCCCAAAACTGCAGTAGCTATTTTGGGGCCATGAGGCAATGAGCACAAGGATAAAAAGCCAATAACCCCAAATGGAGAATGTGGGGGATAGAGGACAGAAAGAGCCAGGATTATTGATGATATGATAGAGCCCTGAACTGCTAAACTTATTAGGTGAGACACATAAATGTCTTTATTGCTTAAATCACTTTTAATCAGGTTTTATGTTCCTGGCAACTAAAAGCATTCCTGTCAGTATTTCTTCCCTTGGAACATCACCCCTTCCTGAAGTGTCATCCTGCAGCCTTCCTCATAGCCCAACTTTTAGGTTTATTTCCCGCTGGCTGCAAGGGGTCCCTGCTAAGGATGATCCCTGCATTAGTTACACTTAAGGCATGAGTTCATCAAAGAGTATTTGCATTTCAACAAAGGATTCCTGTGACCAGAAAAATTTCCCAGAGACAAAGACATAAAACCATGATGGTGGAATGACAGGTTGTGGTATCGATATTTTGAGAGAACTGAGAACGTTAATTTCTGCCCCTTCAAGCCCAGCACGTAAGTGACCCCCCGGTGTACCTGTGCACGGTCACCAGAGCCTCCTACTCACAGTGTGTTCGATCGGCAGGGCTAGCATCACTTGAGGACTTTCAAAACGCAAAATCTCATGCCGCAGCCCAGGCCTACTGAATCAGAACTTGCATTTTAACAAAAATCTCCCAGTGACTCCTATGTACTTGTATTAGAGTTTGAAAAGCACTTCCTCAGAGGACACAAAATTGCTAGAGTTAAAAAAAAAAAAAAAAAAGCTCAGTCTTCTAGTATGTGGTGAACAGTTGGCAAGGCACAATGTTACAAAGAAAAACTCTCATATTGTCCTTTTATCTGGTTGTAGAGATCTGGGGTAGATCAGATTTGTTGAATAAATAAACATAATTCATCTGAACAAGGAGACGAGACCCATCTAGCACCACTCACATGTTTCAAGATTATATCTTATTTCTAAAAGAGACAAAAGTTATGAAATAGAGAGACAGAGATGGAAATAGTGCTTATGTGGTCTCAGAAAGACCCACTGGAGCTGAATGTGTCATCACATCACAGGCCCTCATTATGTCGATTCATGTGAGGGTCCACCTGCTTCCTCAAAGACTCAGAATTTCATTACTGGCAGTGCCTGGGATTAGGCTGTAAGGGTTCTCCACACTAATGGAAATAAACATTAATTTGCATGGGACCCAAGGATGTCAAAATATTAATTTACATGAAATATATAGCCATCGCATGGACAGAAAAGCTCCCCTTGGCCTGGTGCAGAGAATTTTCTCCTGGTAAGAAGCTTCATGGGATCCCAAGTCATAATCAGAAGTCAGCTCACTGATTTATCAGGAGGCATCCCGATCTCAGGGACCAGAATACTTGAAAGTCCCTACAATCATTTTTCCCCCTAAGACAGACTTACATGGAGGGGGGGTACAATCAAAATGAGAAGGATGCTTTGTGTGCATAGAATCAAGATAAGGAGGTTCAGATGAAGATGCACTAAGAGCACCAGGCCGAGATACTCAGCAACAGCCATCTCGCCATTGGGAGAGTATTGATAAAGGGAGAAATTGAAGGCTAATAACAAAGACTCCCCATCCCTGAATAGTTACAGCTGACACCATTTTCTGGAGTTCTATGCTGATGAGTCATTATTTCTTTACATCTTCTATGTTTTTAGTTAAGTTACAATCAACAATGTTTCCCCAGCAACATGCTATATTTTTCAAGTGAGTTTTATATTCTTCTTCTGGCCTAATATATATTGATCTTACCATTTAATGTGCAGAAGGCAACATCATTTCACTCATTTCCCAGTTTTTAGTAGGCACCTCATGGTTGCCCTCAAATACTAGTATAGTATACATATGGTCACCGTTCCACTCACTGCCATTAATGGATGCAGTGGGTACAGCATCACGGATCGAACTCGTGTGCCTCCATGGGAGTGTGCCCAAGTGATCCATCCCCTCAACCCTAGGGAATGCAGGCAGATTCTGAGTGGCTGGAGCCGTTGGGTTGTTCTCTCCCCACAACAGTGTGGTCTTAACTATTATAACTTCCATGCATATCAGAATACAAAAAAGCCTGGAAATCCCTAGCACAGTGGAATGGCCCTGGAAATCAGGGTACCACCAGCTATGTGGGTAACCTTGAGCAGGTCACTACACTCTCTGAATCTCAATATCCGAGACAGGTGGACCAAACCTTACTGGATGCTGAACTAACAAGGTTAATTACATTCACTTGGAGTCTTAGTCCCTTCAGGCTGTTATAACAGAAATACCATAAACTGGGTGGCTTATAAGCAACAGAAATTTGTTCTCACAGTTCTATAGGCTGTAAAGTCCAAGACCACTGGCAGATTCGGCTTCTGGTGAGGGCCGGCCTCCTTGTTCATAGACGGCCATCTTTTCACTGCAACTTAACGTGGAGGAAGGGGATTAGGAAGATCTGTGGAGTTTTGTTTTCATTTTTGTTTTTTAACAGCACCATTTTTTCCTCAACTGGCCCCTCTATTTGCTCTCTGTCATCTTCCTGGAAATCCCACTTTCTCGAAATTTCTATTTTCTCTCCCTGCTACTTTCACTCTGTCTCTTTGAAGGTCCTTCACTCATTCTCCACATTGGCATCTGTCCTCCCTCACTCTTTTCTCCTTGCTTCTTCTATTTCTCTCTCGGGACTGTCTCTCTGTTTTTCCTGACCCCCTGGCCTACACATTCAAAAGGAGTGGGGTGGAATAATACGCCTGCCTCCCCCAAAAGCACATTTTCCAGTAGGTAGAATTTGGGACAGAAGACCACTGTCACAAGACAGGTCTAGATTACCCCCCAATGCGGGGTGAGGGGAAGGGAGATATGAAGGGAAGGCCTGGGCAGAAGGTGAGGACAGGGGACAGGGCAGGTGGCTCAGGAGAGGGATGGGGTTTCCAGAATCCCAGGACCAGGGAGAGGATGTGGCCTCTCCTGGACCAGGATGGCAGGCGATGCCACAGGGAATGAATGCAAGGGTGAGGGCAGGGTGGCCAATCCACCTTACAGAATACTTTAATGGTGCCTCACAGGCGGAGAGGTAAATCAAGGGTTTTAAGAAGGAAAATGAGGCAAAATGAGGGTCTACATGGTCCAAAGACAGAAAAGTGGAGGTCAGGGAGCAGCTTGGATGCTATTTTAAATCCCAAGGAAAGCGCCCAGGCCCCCTACATGGACAACTGAATTTAAAGACAGACGGTCTGGTTGGGACTTCAAGGTCCATTGCCACCCCAGGCCCCTGTATGAAGAAGGCAGGTTGTGAAACATAGGTTTAAAATAGGAAAATAGAAACTCACACTCCGTACTCTGACTTCTCCTGGGTTTCTGCTTGCGGGTCTTGCGGCGTCTTTTGTAAGGGCCTAAATCCCGTTCACGAGGGCTCAACCCTCATTACCTAATCACCTCCCAAAGGCTCTGTCTCTTAAGCATTAGGTTTCAACATATGAATTTTTCTTGGGGTGGGGAGGTGGAAGACACAAATATTCAGACCATACAACCTCGGCTGAAAGTACGCTTCACCCTTGAGCGAGGGCAGTACTGAGCTTGTAGGTGGGAGCTAAGCAGTCCCAGCTGTGGGCTGGCTGACTGTGGGGAACAATGCGTGGAAGCTCTGCAATTCCTCAGTGCTTTCCTTGCTTGCCGTCAAAAACCTTCCTGGAAAGCCTTATTTTAATGTGACTGTATTGGTTTGCTCAGGCTGCCATAACAAAGGTCGCTTAAACAACAGAAAATTGTTTATTTCCTCACAACTCTGGAGGCTCGACACCTGAGATCAAGGTGTTGGCAGGGTTGGTTTCTTCTGAGGCCTCTCTCCTTGGCTTGCAAACGGCCATCTTCCCACTGTGTTCTCACATGCTTGGCCCTCAGTCTATGTGTCCTAATTTCCTCTTCTTACAAGGACACCTGTTATAATGGATTGAGGCCCACCCATATGAACTTAGTTTATCTTAATCACTTCTTTAAAGACCCTATCTCCAAATACAGTCACATGTTGAAGTACTAGGGGTTAGGGCTTCAACATATTAATTTGGAGGGGGAGGGACACAATTCAGCCTGTAACAGTCACCAATAACACTAAAATTAATATGTGATTAATAATCAGTCCTGGCGGGGTTGGGGGGGGGGAGAGAGCAAGAGAGAGAGAAGGATGTAGCAAATTCCCTTTTTTTAAAAAAATTATTTTTCAATTATAGTTGGCATGCAATATTATATTAGTTTTAGGTGTACAACATATGATTAGACATTTATATACCTTGCAAAGTGATCACCCTGATAAGCCTAGTACCCGTCTGACACCATACATAGTTATTACAATATCATTAACTATATTCCTCATGCTATAGTCACATCCCTGTGACAATTTTTATAACTGGCAATTTGTACTTCTTAATCCCTTTCAGCATTTTGCCCGCCCCCTAGCCCCCTCCCACCTGGCGACCATCAGTTTGTTCTCTGTATCTATGAGTTGCTTTTGTTATGTTTATTCTGTTTTTAGATTCTACATATAAGTCAAATCATGTGGTATTTGTCTTTCTCTGATTTATTTCACTTATATAATACTCTCTAGGTCCATCCACATTGCAAATGGCAAGATTTCATTATTTTTCATGGCTGAGTAACATTCCATTGCATATACGTACCACCTCTTCTTTAGCCACTCATCTATCAGTAGGCACTTACGTTGCTTCCATATTGTGGCTATTGTAAATGATACTGCAATGAACATAGGGGTGCTTATATCTTTTCCATTGGTGTTTTGGATTTTGGTTTTCCTTAGATTAATACCCAGAAGTAAAACAGCTGGGTCATATGGTAGTTCTATTTTCAATTTTTTTGAATAACATCCATACTGTTTTCAATAGTGGCTGCGCCAATTTACAGTCCCGCCAACAGTGCATGAGGGTTCCCTTTTCTCCACATCCTCATCAACGGGTGTTTGCTGATTTGTTGATAAAAGCCATTTTGACAAGTGTCAAGTGATATCTCCTTGTTGTTTGATTTGAATTTCTCTGATGACTAGTGATGTTGAGCATCTTTTTATGTTTCTGTTGACAATCTATATTTCCCCTTTGGAGAAATGTATATTCATGACCTCTGCCCATTTTTTAATTGGGTTTTTTTTTTTAACGTTGGGCTGTATGAATATGGACCCTTTCCCAGATATATTATTTGCAATATCTGCTCCCATTCAATAGGTTACCTTTTTGTTTTGTTGATGGTTTCCTTTGTAATGCAAAAGTTTTTTAGTTTGATGTAGTCCCATTTGTATATTTTTTTATTTTGTTGTCTTTGCGCTAGAAGACAGACATATCCAAAAATATTGTTAAGACCAATGTCAAAGAGTTTATTTCCTTTTTTTATAGGAGTTTTATGGTTTTAGGTCTTCCATTTAAGCATTTAATCCATTTTGAGTTTATTTTTGTATATGGTATAAAAAAGTGGTCTAGTTTCATTTTTTTTTTTTTTGTTTTTTTGCTTGTATCTGTCTAGCTTTCCCAACACCATTTATTGAAGAAACTGCTTTTACACCATTGTATATTCTTGTCTCCTTTTGTAGAGCCTTGGTTTTAATTACAGGATTTCTAGAACACTGACTCTTTTTGTAAATACAGTTTTATTGGAACATAGCCATACTCATTTATTTATATATTGTCTATGGCTATTTTTTTGTTACATTGGCAGAGTTGAGTAATTGCAACAGAGACCATGCAGCCTTCATAGCTGAAAATATTTCCCATCTGGCCTTTTACAGAAAAAGTTTACTGACTCCTGATCTGAAGATGACATTTTCTAGCCTCCCTTGAAGCTAGGTAAGATCATGTGACTAGCTATGGTCCAAAGAGATGTGAGTGAAAGTGACAGATGCTACCGCAAAACTTTGGTCTTAAAATATTGGATGTGTATTCTTCCACCCCTCTTCTTTCTTTTGTTAGCTTAGCAAACTTTTTCTGTGAAAGGGCAGATAGTAAATATTTTCGATTTTGTGGGCTGTAAAGTCTCTGTTGTAACTACTCCGCTCCTTACTTGGAACATGAAAGAAGTCATAGACAATACATAAACAAACAAAAAAAATACATAGACAATAGAAAAAAATGAGCATGGCTGTGTTACAATAAGGCTTTATTTACAGAAGCAGGTGGTAGCACAGATTTGACTGGCAGGCTGTAGGCTGCTGAACTCTACCCTAAGAGATGGCTCAGTAACACAAAGAAGCAACTTGAGTTCCTAAATGACCACATGGGAAAAACCACCAACCTGGACTGTTTATTTCAAGATTGGTTCATGATAAAAATAAGCAAGCAAGCAAACGAACAAACAATCTAACTTATTTAAGCCACTGTATATTTGGGTTTCTTTGTTATGCATTTTAGGCTTATATACTGCTTCTTGGGCTTGTAAATGATACCAAACTAGGGAGATATTTTCTAACGTTTGCTCAACATCTTGCTTCTAACATTTACAATTGAATGTTACATGAGTAACTATTGTGAGCCAATCTCTGTGCAAAGCACAGCAGAAGATGAAAAGATGAGAAAGATATAGCAGGGCTGCCAATAAAATGTATACACATGACTTGTATTCATCTTTTGTTATCGGTATAATTGAGTATCATGATTTTAGTAGTTTTTTTTTCCTTTCTTAAAATGTGTGTACTATTTTTTTGGCACCCTTTGTATTTCCTCTCCTCACAAAGTACAATTACAATCCATGTGTTAGGACTTGCTGGTAGGTTGTACTTAGCTGTGAAGTAATTACTAGCAATTTACAACTTTAAATTTTATTAAAAGTAAAGTTTTGAAGTTTGTAAATGATGTGTTGTGTGGGGTGTCCACAAGACCACCCTCAGGCTCGATGATTTGCTAGGACTCACAAAACTCAGAAACTGTTATGCTCACAGGTATGGTTTGTTCAAGTGAAAGGCCATCAATTAAAATCAACAAAGGGAAGGGCACATGCAGTAAAGTCCAGGAGAAACCAGGTACAAGCTTCCAGACGTCCTCTCCCAGTGGAGTCGCCTGGGGACGTTCTTCATTTCTCGACAATACTATATGACAACTCACATGAAACACTGGCAGACAGGGGAGCTCCCCTGAGCCTTGCAATCTGGGGTTTTTTAAACATGAACAGTGTTTGAACCAGGAGTACCAGTAACGAGACTATTGTGAGACAAAATAATGGTGAGAGCCCTAATTATATTTGTGGATGTGGAAAGGAGAAGACACTTACCAGAAACAGTTCAGACACAGAATATATAGGAGTGAACTTCAAGAACTTGGTAAATAGTGACATATCAGAGAGAGAGAGAGGGATGGAAAAGAGGTTGGGAGTCACACATATTCCAGGAGTTAGAATGCGAGGTGACCGGGATGACTGGTGCTCCTATGGCAAATGAGAAGTAGGCATGGAGTTTATTTGAAAAGGAGATGGGTGGCATAGATCAGAGACAATCCATTAGATATGGAAATGGTGAGTGAAAAACCAGGAAAACGTCCAAATGATGTCTACCAGGGCATTTAAGAAATGAGTCTGTAGCTTAAGAGAGGCTTGTAGGCTTGGGAGCCCTTGGCATCGAGGTTCTGTGGACACTCGTAAATGCCATTGTCAATGAAGAGAATGAAGGGCAGAAGAGAAGCTGACTTGAGAAAGCAGTTTGGGGATGCCAGTGCTAAAGTGACAAGCACAAAAGAGGCATCAGAGAAAGTTAGAGAAGAGAAGCAGAGGTGATCCAGTTTGGAAGCCAAGATGGCAAAGGGAATCCAGCAGTCTGACATGCCCTCAGGAAGTCAAGCGGGCCGGGGGGAGAGAGACTGCTGAGCCTAGTCGGCAGCGAAGAAAGTCAGTGCTTCATGGCCTTGAGGGAATTGGCCCAATTTCAGGGTTAGGGAAGAAGTGAGTACTGGGAAAGTAGCAGATAGAATCTCTCTTCCTCATGCCTCAGGGATGTGCAGGAACTCTTGTGGATGGGGGCAGTTGGGTGGGAGGGGCATAGGTAGGCCACTGAGAGCAAAATGCTGACTGAGTGAGCACCTCAAAACTTCGAAGCAATCTTAGAAAAGCAAGTCCCCCAAAGGCCTCAGATGATGACAAACTTTTCTTTCTCATGAAGCTGGGGCAGCTACTTTGATAAGGCCCCTCTAAATGTTGGTGATACTATGAATGTCCCACAGAGACAACAGGGAAAATGATCCCACAATCAATTATCATCTGGGCACTCTTCACTTGTCAGGGAATTTGGCAGGTCCTAGGGTGCTGCGTTCCAGCTCAGGCTCTCTACTCTTCAGATTAAAAAGTTATTACAACTCTGTTTATTTTAGAAAAGATTAATGATTCCCCCTCCTCATTTCTCAAGAACAGACTTTGCTCTGTCTAGAGTGAGTCATTAAATCTATCGGCTTAACTACTCTGGCTGCAAAATTACAGATACAAAATCATTTGATTTTGACAAAAAACAGCTGTAGCTTTTCTTATTATATTCAGTCTATAATCATGTGTAGATAGAGACAAATAGGAAGTGTGACTGGTAGAGGTTCCATGATAGTCAGAAAGACACAGAGCCTCTACCCTAATCAGCAATCTTCCCAAGACCTTCAAATTTGTCACCTTCACCAAGATGTCTCTTAATTAATTCATATCAAGTGAATTTAACTCAATTCATCCAACTCTCATGAGCTACTCCCATGAATACTATGGAATACAAAGATGAATAAGAAGGAATATTTATGTGCAGGAAGTTTGCAGCCCACCAGTGGTGAGTTAAATAAAACCCACCAAGAATGAACACTGATTGTGGTAATTGCTATTGATAGAAGTGTTTAAAGAAAAAGAGCATAGAAAGGCAAGCCCAGTGCTCAGGTAAGACTTCCCAGAGGAAGCAGTGTTACAGCTAATCTTGAAGGACCTTGGTGTGTGTGTGTGTGTGTGTGTCCACACAAGTGTGCAGGAGTTGACTAGAAGGAAAGTGAAACATTCCAGGAAACACACCTTAACACATGGAGGCAGAGAATTGCAGTGTATGGATAATGTGTGGGAAAATCAGAGCTGGAGGGGCTTTTAGGTCCAGATGTTCACAAACTTTTATGTGTGTTAGATTCACCTGGGCAACTGGTGAAAAATTCATCAGCCTGGCCTGGCCCCTGGATTTTACAAGCTAGGCTGCTGGAACTTGGAGATGTTAATGATTAAACATGGTCACACCGCTCATTAATTAGCAGTTGAACCAGCTGGAGAAGCTGTTTTCAGGGAAGGACAGTATCTTTTTTCTGTGTGTTTTTTTTTTTTTTTTTTTTGAAAGAAACTGAGGTGTAAGATTTGTGAAGGGAGTTATAAAAGAAAGACTAGAAAAGTAAGTTGGGCTCAAATTATAAATAGATTAGAAGAAAGGCTAAGCAAATTGGAATATTTCTATCAGCATACAGAGCTATGGAAGGTTTCAGAGGGAGAAGTGACATTGTTAAAGTAATCAGAGATGTGATCTAAGAACAAAACTTGTGAATCAGCCTGTTGACTGGAGATAGAATTACAAGTGGCTTATAGGTTCTGTATCTTCCCAGACAGCTAGGCTTTCCCACACTCATCTGTAGCACGTTTTCCTTTAAGCCCATAGGCAAATTTCTCCCCCTCATATATGAGTACATGATAAAATATCTATGAGAAAATATCACTTCATCAAGCATGTTTCAAAATAGCTCATTAAACCCCAAGGATGCAGATAAGTGCAAGGGATGCAAATGATCATCTAGCTTCTGGCCCAAGGACAATGTATGCCTGTCCTCTCACGTCCACATCTATGCTACCATAGATGTAGCAGCAGCCCCAAGTCTACCATAGCAGACTTGGTACCATAGCAGCAGCCCCAAGTCTACACCTGAAGATAAGGGCGAGTGTAGATGGGTGACTGCAGTGCTTCACCAAGGCCAGAACAACAAATCAGGAGTCTAGTCTATAAATGGTTGCTCTCTCAACAGCTTCATGGATAGATGGAGAGCCAGAGAATCAGAAGTGTGTTGCTGCTGGGGGTCTGGGAGCCCTGGGACCTGAGCCCTATTTAGAGCTAACTTGCTTATTACAACCTGAGGGGGAGGGATGGGAAAGATGCTTGAAACCTGACCTGCCTTTAGATCAACAGCTATTTATACAAATCAGTACTGGCCTTGGGAAGAAAGCTACTGTGGCCTGAATACATCATGCATACATTACCTCCTTCCTTGTACCTTTGGCATGAGGAAAATTCCCCCAGCCTTTATCCCATAATTTCCCCTCCTTCTTTTTGTCTTCTGGAAGGTAGAATAGTTTCAACTGAAAAATTGAAAAAAGATACTCTAAATGGAAGCACTCCTTATAGGAGAAAGCTCAAGATTATAATTAAAATGTCGGCGGCATTATCAGATGACAGCCAGAGAAACTATCACCTTAGAACAAAAAGTTGGACTAAAATAATCCACAATGCGGATAATTTTTTAAAAGAACTATCTACACCAGACATCTATAAATCTATCTGCATTTTCTGTGAAAGGTAGGTCAGAAATAACCTATCTTTCACTTACACTGTACTCAAATGCAGTGTTTCTCCAAATAGAACTGCTATTGGTAATTTGGGAGTTTTGTGCTATGCACAATTTCCCCACATTGCAAGACACCCAGCCTCGCTGATCCCTCCCCTACACGCCAGTAACACTCTGCAGTCATTATAAAGCTGAAGTGTCCTGAGAAGGACTGCTCTAATGTTTCAGAGTGCATTGCATAAATTGTTTCATTTAATCAGCATAATGATCCAAAATATTAGTAACATGTTTAGATGATGAACTGAGGTTCAAAATGGCTTTTTCACATGGCTAGTGAGGGGTGCTGCTGGCTCTCAAACTCTGGATTCAGCTCCTTTTCTAAAATAGTGTGCTGCTTTTCAATGGAAGCAGAGACTCAGACTTGATTTCAATCAACTAATGAATACATGCAACTGAATTTTTGTTGTTGTTATTTATATGTCTAGCTATCTTCTAAGGAGCATGGATCTGTTAAACAGAGGACACTTTGTTCTGTGGGGTCTTTGATGGAAGGGTAGAGATAGGAGCTAAGGGGAACTGGGTTAGTTCCCCTTAGCCAGGAACTGGGTTAGTTCCTAACAGAGGGAGATAATAATGAAGCTCCCAGAGACAATAAGAGAGGGAGGGGACAGGAGATAGAGCCACTAATACCTTATGAGAGCTTGAGTTATAGGACATGACGTATCCATGCACTCTCACCCATGAGTCCCAAATCTTCAGTGTATTACTCATGAAATGCTTAGAGAATTAAAAAAAAAAAAAAAGGCATACAATGGCAAAGGGCTGAATATTAGACTTGGGTTCAGAGAGCTGATGCAGGGAGAGCATACATGGACCCAGAAGCCAGAGGCAGGAAGGACCATGGCAGCAGAAGCCCCTCAGAGCAGAAGTCAAGGACAAGGCCTGGGATTTTCACAAATATGGAACCAGTTAATTTACCTAGGCATTTGAGACTGGAGGAGTACCAGTTCACATTTGAGTCGTAGGCAATTCAAGTGAGGGCTGAAACATTGCTGACTTCTATATAGTTTCCAGGTATTACAAGGAGAAGAACCAATTTTCCCAAAGGCAATCTAAAGATCTGTCTTCTAACGTAAGAACTTGCACACAGTATTTCAAATGACTGTTCATTTACTTCTCAGCCAGGTTAAGACCATAAGAGGAATCCTCTGAATAAAGTTAAAATTGGTGAATGTGGGATGTAATGAAAACCCAGAAATAAATGCCTTGAAGCCATATTCGGCTAGTGGCCCCAGAACTGTCACTTCCATAAGCAGGGAGAAGCCAACCATTGCAGATCATTCTCTAAGCACAGGATAATTAGTTATGTAAATCCAAATTTCATGAAAACGACAAAATGAGAGAAAATGACTGAATACACATATGAAATGAGGATCAAATGTTAGGTACAATTATCCACTTCTGACTACGATACACTAGGATTATCACATAAACACCCAGTTCGCTCTCAATAAAAACTTGGTGAAACCTGGCTTGTATTCCTTTAAACACACCAGTCTGTTTTTGTTTTCTTGCTGTTCTGCTCTGGTTTGCTGCTTTCTTGTAATCAAAGCCTTATTATTGCCTGGAAATGTTCCTTATCTTTGCATGTGAACTAATCTTTATGTCAAAGCAGGGGATGGTGTCCCTTGGGTGCCTGCTAAGCCCTGCAGCTGGGAATCTCACTGAGACCTGCGTCTGAGTGCTGCCCCCTAGGGGTCCTCTTATGCACTGCCCTGCAGCTCTGAGGCGGAGTCTCATGCATTCTAGGCCACTGTACCTCCAAGGCTCCCAGTGTTCCAAAGAGTTCAGAGAGGAGGATAAAAGAAAAACCATTAGTGATGTCAAATTTTGTGTTATGCTGATGCTTCCACAGGAGGTCTCGACTCACAGTCCCAATCATCTTGTCCAATCTCTTGCTTCAAAGAAGGCTTTGGCCTGACATGTCCCAGACACAATTAGTCAGTGGTTGACTCTCATTCAAATAATAATAAAAAATCAGAAGAGCATTGTGTTCTTTAAAGATGAATTTGATAGGCATGAAATCTCAAAAGAAATCCTGCAGGCATGAATCCTGAGGTCCTCTGTGGGCCTCTCCCTGATTCCTGGGCCGAGCTTGCCTGTCACAGCACAGAAGGAAGGGATTCTGTACAGCTCTCACTCTTCCCTTAGTCGCTCTGGATTTCTACTGCAACCCATTTAGAATCCAGTGCTTTATAAGAAAATGCCACAGAACAGCACAGCTACTGCTCAAGGAGGCAACTCTCAGGGTCCCAGAATTTAAAGGGGTACAGAAAATAGCCTAGAAATCATAGTAACAGCGTGTTCAGGGACATGTGTAAGGCCTACCAAACAGCTCTATTAATTGAATGATATTTATGGAATGCAATCAGAGTCCTAAAATTCCAAGAAAGAAAAAAAAACACAACCTCAAGCTAAACATCTTTATCTAAATAAACCCTCTATATTTTCAAGTGAGTCCTTTCCAGACTTTGAAGCATGGGTTTGAAATTTGCATGGCATGGCAATCCGCCAAAACCAAACTGGACTTTTAGCAAAAATGAAGTTTTTCTAGTAAATGTCAATAGCTTCCAACCATTAGAAGTGGGGGAGATTGGGGGAGGCTATATGTTCCTTTACCTAAGACCTCTCTACCAGGGGTTGTATTATAATGAAAACAAGTTTTAGACAATATTCTGACAACACCTAGACATTTATTCACATTAGCATAAAAAACAGTCTTAAGCCTGTTCTGTAGCTGGGAAGTCCCACCGTTTACCCTGGGGCCTTCTCGTTCCCTTGTGCCTTCTGTTCAGCATTTTTCATAAATGGTTTAACTGAATTTGAGACAAGCATCTCCTGATGGCGAGTGTGGCCAGCTTCGTGCTGGGTCAGGCACATGGAGCTCTGTGGAATGGACGGATGTAGGGCCAAGTAAAAGATCTAGACCAGAAGCTTGACCCATTTGTCTCGAGCAAGCTGGGTTTGCCAGCTGCTTATACTTCTTTCAGGTAAGGGCAGGGGTTCCAGTATGACACTACGAACCATCAACTTGTTTTGAATACTACTCATTTCAGTAAGCCTTCTGATGAAGTTTAGTGAATTCTATTTAAAATGCTAAGTGGCCATCACAGAAGATGCTGATTCTGGCCAGAAGTTGGTTAACCACTTCTGGAGGATAGATTCCCTAAACAGGGTATTTTAATGCGACTGCATCGCTATGTTCATATTGAAGTGTTTTAAAATAAAATGCCACACAGACAATATAACACATGGGAACAGTGAAAAGGCAACAAAGAGGAAATTAGAGTTGGAAGCGAGAGAAAGAGTCTTAATTGATTAGCAGACTTTCTGCTTTGCCTTCAAGAGCATGAATCCTGCCTCAGTAGGTGCTGTTCCGTGTGAGGACAGGCCCTCTTTGCTGGAGATTGATTTATTTTTACAAGAAATAAACCTTAATCGGGCTCTTTCCTAAACTTTTTATTTTGAGGACTAGAATTTCAGTAGCCCAGAAGTATCCAGAATAAATCAGACAAAAGCTTTCAGAACTTTAGAAAGAGAATTTGAGGCAAGGGTCACAGAAATGAGTCTGTTCTATCTAATGCTGCATCTTCACTCTCCTCTGTTGATGTTGAAAAGCAATAATAATAATAATAATAATAATAATAATAATAATAATAGAATAAAACCTCTAGTAGAGAAATATCTAGAGGTAAAATCATATTCCAAGTGTGTTATCAAAATTCCATTGATCAACAGAAAAAAAATCTTACTGGTGAATCTTGGCTAAAAGGTAAAACTTTATCCGTATTTTAGACATTCTCCCTGAAGTGTAAATCTATAGCTCTTGCTGCCTCAAATCCTTTATAAGGTGCCTCAAATCCTTTACAGAACAATGTGGAATATAAATGTGGAATATAAAAACACACACCTAGGCACATGTGCGCACACATACACACAAAACTGTAACTGTTTTGATATTGATGTTTTGTTTTAATACAAGGTTTAAAATTAAAATCAGGCAATTGAAATCTTAAAATAATCCCCCACTAAACCTTCATAGTTTTGAAATGATGTCATTCATTGAATATCAAGTAAATGTAAACTTTGAAATTAAATCTCTGTAGAGCAGAATTCAATGAGTCTTTCCCATTTTGAGTCCTTTTTGGAACAAGGCCCTGGAACAAGGTGGAGATACATATAATAATAGCAACAGAATAATATAATACTAATAATACATAAACTAGTGCTTCAATCTTATGAAAGAGCTCAGCTAACCTATAAGCGCTTCATTTTGCTAGGCTTTCTTTCAGAAGCTTTGTTCTCTTAGATGTTGAATGGCTTCTGAAAAATGGCAGAAATAAATCAAGGCACAATACAAAAGGTAGCAAAGGCAAGACCAGTGATTGTGCTTCTGGTTTCACTGGCTAAGACATTAACAGACACAGGCATTAATTTACCCTAACACCCCAGTACTAGGATAATTTTTTTAAGCATCAGAGTTTTTAAAGAAACAAAACTATAGCTGGAGGTTCAGGCTGTGCACAGATTATGTGCAGGGCCCGCAGGGAGGTCTGTATGGAGAAGACTATGTTGTCTGAATGATATGGTCAAAGGCACCAGAAAACCTGTCTGTTCTCAGTACCCTGTCGTGGTTGCCCAAGTTTCTACCATTGAAGATTTTATTTATGGGATTTAAGATAGTGATTTTCTAACTCATTTAAGCTGCAACACTCTTCCTTTTAATAAAATGTTATTCAGAGATCTAATAACTGAAGCAGGGGAAAGCAGAGATGCTATAGCTGAAGTAGGTGACCCACTGGATCAGCCTCTCCGTCCCTCGGAAGTGCATCTGCAAACGGCTCAGGCTCACTGAGTTTTTCATTTGAAAAACCGCTGAGTCAAGACAGCTTCCCAGTTGGTGTGCACGAAAGGTTTACGGAAGTTGGGAGATATCAATCCCATTAGCCCTCAGCGCTGGGGGTTGGGAGGTGAGTGGAGTTGTGGTCAAGCTCACCCTCTGTGGCCTATTGTCTCTCACTCACACTTATCACAGTGGATGGTAAACTTATTGCCATTTTCTCTGTGTGCCAGACATGAAAAAAGGTCAAGGAGCACTAGGCGAGGGCATTCTTTTCTGATAGAGGTTAGCATACTAGTTACTACTGGTTGTTAACACCTGTCATCAACTTTTCTGATGAGCTTTTTCCTGCCAATTCTCTATGGAAAGGAACTATACCGAGCACATCTTGATGGGGGAGATGATGGAGATAGGGTTATAATAAGCCAGCCCTCTCAGGAAGGAAAGAATTGAAGGGGAGGCCAGGGGAGAAGGCCAGAAGCAGGATTCTGGATGGCCTGGAGCCAAAAGGTACAACACTAAGACAGGAGACAAAGGACCTTCTGAGAAGAATGGGGAGGGCTCTGAAGTGAAGGCCGGGCTCTCCCACCTGATGAGGGAAGCCCGCCTCGGGCCTCAGCTCTGCCTGTGTTGAAATTACACATGCAAACAGATTTTATCTCTAAGAGAGACTTTTCAGTGTAAGCGCTCATTTAGGAGACCCAGATATGTGAATTATGCACCTAGAAGAAGGCAGACTTGAATTCCGACAGGGTAGATGAGTAATTCCAACTGGGGACTCATCACAGAAGGAGACAGGCCCTGACAGTCTCCCCGTGAAGAAACAAAGCGTCTTCCTACCTCCTCCCTCCCCAGTGTCCTGTCCTCTTCCTCTGTTTCTCAACTTCTTTTCCCATGGTTCTGACTCACAAGTGTCAGCCACTGGAGTGGCCCCCATCTTCCAGCCCTCAGAGATCTCATTGTGAGCGCTTTCTTCTCAGCCCCATCCACTCAGTGCCGGGCACCCATCCAGACACGATCCACTTTTCCAAAGGCGCCCCCTGAGGTGCAGCTTCCTGGCAGGCACCTTCCACAGGCAAAAATGATTTGCCTCCGAGGACTGATGCGCCAGACTGACAATCCGAGGTTTATGGTTTTCCAGCAAGGGGTTGCACAAAGCGTTGCCAATTCCCCTCTCGCCATTGGCCAGTTCCCTTTCACTGGCTCTCCCTGCCTGTCATCTGCTTTGTCAGCCAAATCTCTTTTCATTTTTCTCAGCTTCATCTTGGACTCAGGCCTAGTGAGGCCTGTCAAGAAGATTCCTGACGTATGAAGTTTTATGTCTCTTCCACTACCATCCTAAGAGGCACTGCTTGTTCTTCACCTCCGTGATGCGCTTCAGAGGCGTGCATGCTCAGGTCTAAAGTAGACTATATTTGACCCAAACACCAACGGGATAAGAGCACACTCAATTATTTTCAAATCAGAATTTAAATCAAAAGATGGAGCAATGGAAATAGAATCTTCAGGAGAGATTTGGGGGAAGGGAGAAACAAGTGGAAGGAAAACTAAAATAGAGAATGTCCTTATAAAAAACCGAAAAATCTTTAGAGAGAGTCCAAAATTGCACTCCAAATGGCATAGTCATTTTGGAATCAGGAAGCCTTGGTTCTTGTCTAAATCTACTCCTCTTCCAAGTGCTTCTTCTGAATATTCTGGGCCTGTCCCAAACTCACTTTTTTTTTTTTTTTAACCAAATTGCTCATTATTTCTCAGCACAATCTCTCAGTGTTCCCGAAGTGTGCTGCTCGCTATAGCTTGTACACAACTTGCTATATCCATCCCAGGGACTTGCCAAATGCAGTTCTCTTCCCATGGGATAACCCTGGTGCCTATTTGGGTTTTTATTTATTTGTTTAATCTAATATTTGTTGAAGCTTACTGGATACCAAGCACTTTACATGCATTGTCTCATTTAATTCTCATAACAACCCTATGAAGTAGATATCATTATTGTCCCTATTTGAGGATGATAACAGATGAGGAAATGAGCTGAAAAAGTTTAAGCCATTTGCTGAAGGACACACAGCTATTCCTAAGTGACAGAAACAGAATCGTAGTTCAGGTATGTCTGACCACGAGCCTAAGCTCTGATCCACTTATGCGCTCATTGTCTCCTCCTTTGTTGAATGGGTTTAACAAGTTTAACTTTAAACTACTTTGCAGTTTGGGGATACAAATGCCCACCACATAGACTCGGAAAATACACTCTCAAGCCCACTCCTATACAGATCAGCAGAAAAAACAATCTCTCTCTTAGCGAAGTCCCTTGAGGCAGGGACATCTTTAGCTCTCAGGCACCGGTGCTTCTGTAGAAGCTGGAGGCAGCTGAAGCCCAGGGTGTCTACAGAGGTTCGCTCCTTGCACAACCAAGAGTGCTTCCCAGAGGTGGTGTGGCTGGGCTCTGCATCTAAGCCATCATGATTCAATGCAGATACCCCTTCAGGCTGCGACAGTTCTTTAGGAGGAAAGGAGAATGCTCCTTCACCCCCTCACTCCCAACCGTTAGTGCTACTCTCAGTTGGGAGGGTTTCACACCAACCCAAGCCCGACTCACAGTGATACATCTTAGATGTGCTCATGGTCACATCCCAAGACTCCAGACTGCCTAGAGGAGAGGTTCCTCTGTGGTTCTTTCAACCAGCTGGCTCAGAGCAGGGGCCGGCCCTCCCACCTGTCTGTCTCATTCTTTCCTCAAAGCATATACTGCAGTTTTATTTCAGGGGCTTCCTTGCCTTCCTGGTCCCTGGGTCATGGCTGTGGTTACCCACTGACCCTTAGTTCACCTCAACAGATTTCAGTAACTTTGAAGTATTGGGGCATTAGTCCCTTCCCTCTCTGAAGATGCTTAGGGTTCTAAGGTAAGTTTGCACCCACCACTCTTAGAAAAGTTCAAGTAATGCTTTTTAATAGTCTTAAAAAAGAAATTCAAGCTTCACCTCACTCTGCCAGCATCATAACTTAATTCTCAGGGTAAGCCTTTGCTTATACCACTTAGCTCTTAGGTTAATTTTGGCCCCACAAGCAAATTGGAGACTTGAAATTTGTGAGCCTTTCACGGCTGTTTGTACTTCACAGAGCCCAGTAACTGGTGTTCACAGACTTGAACCCTGGAACAGTCTCTCTGTTCATTTGTCCCTTTTCCTTTTCTTAGCAATGTTGGGAGCAAGGATGAGTATTATTGGCAAGGCTGTTTGGACTTTTCAAAAGAGAGATGTCAAAGGAAGGATCGTGTGGGGCTTATAATTATTTTATTCTCAACTACACTGTAGCCTTTCCATACCAGACCTCTAATCTGTAATATTATAATGTAGCTGAGTCATATGTCTAACTATTCTATCTTCATCTGCATCCCCCAGGGACACAGGGAGTACAGACTGGAGACGTAGGGTGAGACTGGAAAGACTCAGAGTCTTTAAAAGGAGCTGATTAGCATAGCGTTTGGGAAAGAGTCCCTTCCCCTCTCTGCTCTCCTTTTATCTGGTCCCAGTTGGCCTCAGAGCCAGCCAGGCCCCCAGCCTCCTGGCCCAACTGCTGTTCCCGGCCTGGGCAAGTAGGGGCATTGTGCTAGGGGTGGGGGATGTACTAAATTTCTGTGTAATCTTTGTATTCATACTGTTCTTACCATATCCACCACGGTAGCTTTTGCATTGCCAAGGCTATAGTATATGAGAATGTTCTTTACCCTTTGGGTACTGTATTTTGAACTCAGTAAACCATCCTGAAGAAGCACAGATAATAAAAGTTACCATTTCTTAAATGATTTCAGTTGCCAAGCACTTTATATACAATATTTTATTTAATCCTCACAAAAGCACTGCAACAATTTAATTCCATTTCCCTATTTAGGAAGTTAAGGATGAACTATTTAGGAAGTTAAGGTGCACCTAGTAAATCACTTACCCAGCACATGATGGAGCAGGAATTTGAACGTGAAGTCCATGGTCCTTCTACTGCTGTCGCTCCCTAAGAGGTCATGCCCCGTGGCCCGGGCAGTAGTCTTCCCTTGGGGAAATTAGGCAAGGCAAAATCAGCATGCTTTTCTACTTGATGATTCTTTTTATCTATAAAAAATAATGAAAAAGGTACACCTAAGTATTATATAATATTAAAATGTCACTTCAATTGATGACACAAATTTTAAAATACAACTATGTACTTCTCAATGTATAACTCCCTCATTTTCCCTAAGTATGGTTTTCTCTCACACGTGAGTAAAACCTGGATTTCTAACTCACTCTCACATTTTTGGTTTGGAACCTCCTCCAGTTTGTCTATAGCACTAGAATGTTCTGCAGTTTCAGTATCACCATCACACTGTCAGCATCACTATGAGAGTTCGTCTATGGTGGTAAAATGTACAGACTATAGGCCCAAAGTGTAGGCTCCAAGCCTCACTCTGCCACCTACTGAGGGCGAATCACCTCATCGGATTATTCTGGAGATTAAATGAGTTACTAGATTCAAAGTGTTTAGAATAGTGAGACCCTTACTTTAAATAATGTTTTTAACCATTACTCTAAATAATGTTTTCAACTGTTCTAGAAAGAGAAACTTATTTGTGATTGCTTTCTAATATTGTTACTCAGCTGCAAGTAGAAGACAACCATGTATCATCCACTTGAGGGAGCTATGTCAGATCTGGGCAGACAGCTGAAAAGTCCCATCTTTAGGCAGAGAACAGAATTAGGGTGGGTAATGGATGAGTTGTTGCTTAGCATTACAATGAGATAGGACTCAAAGGAAATGGAGACCCTTTTGATCCATCTGCCTTCTATAATAAGTTATTTTAATAAAAAAGAATCAAAGTACTCTCTTTCTAGAGTGAGGGGGCATTTCTAATTTCAGCAGCATGGTTCTAACCATGGAAAAGAAACTGCATTTTATGTTATATTGGAAAAAATAAAAATAAAAAATATTAGCAGTGGTTATCTCTGGATAACAAGACTCCTATAAATAGTTTTATACTTTTGGGAGCACTTTTTCACAAGTTCCGAAATCTTTGATGAATATATTTTACTTTCAAAAACAAAAGTTACAGGAATTGTATAAGGTAATACCCAAGGTTTCTTCCAGCTTGTCTATTCTCTGTTAACAATTATTTTGATGACAGCCCTGATGTTTTCCCATCAGTTTCTTTTGGATACTCTCATGAGATTGCCAAACTTAATGCATGTCCTAATAAACCTAATTTTAGCAGCAAAATTCATCATCCTTCACTTCTCCTCTGCCGTTGTACCTTCAGCTGAGGCTAAAGTGGGGGGATAGCAGACAAATTCTAGGGAAAACATAGAATTTAATGTAAATAAAACACCAAAAGAAACACAATAGTACTCAGCCCTAGCCCAGGCAACCTGTTTTGTTTGAAGCAAACAAGTGACTCGATCTAACCTCATCTTGATTTGTAACATTTTGCTCAAACACCTCGTCCTTATTAAAAACCACTGCATTCTATTAAAACTTCTCTACTTAATATTTTAAGTACTTGTCAGCCTGTATAACTCTTCCAAATACATGTAAGACTAACTGAAGTTTTAGATTGAATGAAGAGCTCTAAAGACTTCAGAACCTTCAAGATCAAGTGAGAAGCTAGGAAGATTTTAAAACAATGGTCCGTTCTCACTGCATGTAGTTTTTTTTTTTTTGTTTTTTTTTTCAATGCACACTATTTAGAATGTTACTTTTTAGAAAACATACCTAGAAATGCTTAGGATTAGGGAACGATTCAGGAGTGCTTCTCCAGAGGAGAAAGTCCATTCGTCATTTATCCAAAGTATTATTTAATGATAAACAGGGAAGGTGAGAGAATTTAGCATTAGTCATGGTTCCAGCCAAGGAATAATTATAGTTAACATTTCTGTAGTGTGGCTGCTGGTCTAAGCACTTCACACATAGTTAAATCATTTGATCCTCGCAACAGCCTTATGGGAGAGGACTTTGTTACCTTCATGTTACAGGGGAAGAAAGGGAGACCCAGAGAGGCTAAAGATGCTGTTCAAAGCCACATAGTCATCAGGTGGCAGAACTAGTATTGGAACCTTAGGCAGGCTGGCTCTAGCGTCTGTGTTCTTCACTAGTAGGCTATGTGACCCCAGCGTGATTGCTAGAGCTGGAAGAAAGTGAGTCATGTGGGCTAGGGGACAGTGCCAGCGCTCTGCCACACCACCATCACCATCAGCATCACCATCACCATCACCATCATCACCAGCAACAGCCTTACATCCTGTATGTATGTCCATGTCATAATCCCTGAACTTCAAATGTCACCTTATTTTGAAAAGGGGTCTTTGAAGATGTAATTAAACTAAGGATCTTGAGATGAGGAGATCATCTTGGATTAGACAGGTAGACTCTAAATCCAATGATAAGTATCCTTCTAAATGAAAGGCAAAAGGAAATTTGAGACAGATAGAAGAAGAGGACACACAGAGCAGAGGAAGAAGCAACAGGACAACAAGGCAGAGATCAGAGTGATGTGGCCTCATATAAAGAAATAGTACAAACCACCAGAAGCTGGGAAAGGCAAAGAACAGGTTTCCCCTTCAAATTGCCCAGGAGAGGCCCTGATGATTTCAGACGTCTGGCTCCCAGAACTGTGAGAGAATAAGCTTGGTATTTTAAGCCACTCATTTTGTGGTAATTTATTACTGCGGCTTCGACAAGCTAATACAAATACCGTACATTGATATAGTACTTTCCAATTTTCAAAGTGCTTTGACACTCATGATCTCATTTGATCCACACGCTCCTGCACCCATAGTAGTTTGGTTTGGGGACCCAGCTCCACCATGAAATGGCTGTGGGGCCTTGTCCAGGTCATCAGGGTCTCTGCTCTATCTTTTACCTGTAAAGTGTGGCTGAACACAATGCCTGTCCTGGGCCCCTCCCTCACAAGTGTCACAAGGATCAAAGGGAAAGAATGCGTGAATGTACTTTATATGCTGAGCTACTTGTACCTTCTTACCTTTGGGTGACAGCTAAATCATTGCCTGGATGGGGTTGGGCACCGTGAACACACACCGGGAGGGGCACGGCATGCTGCTGCACCTGCGTCACCAGGACCGCCTGCAGTCTGAACCCTCTCGAGACTGGGCGTGAAGCCTGGGTGTGGAAAGACAGGGAATCAATCATTGGGAAACCAGGGCAGGGAAGACAATGAACGAGACTGAGCTCTGCCATGAGCTCAGTCCTGTCATAAGCTGAGGACTGGTGTCCTAAGGCTGACTGCTCCAAAGGCACAAAGCTCCGTTCCCTACTGGCCCTTATTCTCTGCACGATCAGAAGCCAGGGACCACCCCAGAAGGTATAAGTGGAAGTTCATTTTCCTGCTGACCTTTCAATCCTGAGCCTTTGGGTGATAATGGCTCTGAACGGTAGTAATTAGTGCCAATCTAGGTGATGCTTTTGTGAAGCTGACACCTCTCCATTAGGAAATGGACTGAGTCCAATGGACGAACCACCCAATCGGGGGACAAATAGCTAAAAAAAATACCAATGCCTCGTAAACCCTGCACAATTAGTGTCTTTCCCCAACCATGCTCTACTGTCCAAAGGGAACCCTTGCAAGGGCGGAAAATGGGAGCCCCAAAGTTGAATGCCACCCTAAGCATTGGAATAGAGACATAAACAATGACAGGGAAGAAGAGACACAATGGGAGAGAGAATAGGAATAGGGACAGGGTAACTTAGTGTGATTTTCTGGGGACAGAATAAACCCAGGTGGAGAGAATAGCATGTATTAAGTCAAAGGCACTCATCTAAGTTCAGTACAAAGCAATTTCCTGATTTTTAATGAGTTATGTCACTTGCATTCTGTCAATCTTCTTGTCTCCTTTTCTGTTCCTCTACTCTAGTTAGTCTCCACAGGTAGCCAGAATTCTGCTAAAATTTGGCATCATCAAGGTGCAAAAGCTTCACTCAGATTATTATAATAAACCAACCATTTTCCTCTTTTTCCTTAGCCCCAACCAAACATTTCTCCACACTTAAAGACAGTGACCTTTTAAAAGCAAATCTGAATGTATAATCCCCTGCTTAAACCCTTCACTGGCTTGCTATTGCTATTGTACTTAAGATAAAATCTAAAATCCTCAGCATGACCTATCACATGCTCTGGCTGCTGCTGACCTCCCCAAGCCAACCTGGTGCCTCTCTCCCCATCGCTCTGCACTCTCCTTTTCTCCTCTCTTTTCTGGCTTGAGGTCTTCAAACAAGTCATTCATATATATATATATATATATATATATATATATATATATATATGTATATGTATACATATATGCATATATATATGTGTGTGTATATATATATACACACACACATATATATGCATATATGTATACATTACATATGTATACATATATATGTGTGTGTGTGTGTATATATATATATATATCTCAGACAACCAAGTATTATATATATCTAATCAAGTAGGATACATTTATTCCCTTTGACTAGAAAGGTTTTTTCCTGCACGGTGCCTGGCTAACTCCCACTTCCTGTTCTTCCAACACAGAGAAATGTCTTCCAGATACCCTACTCTCTCCACTTTATCATGTTCTCCTTAATACTGTCTCACAACACTATTCTTTCCCTTAATAGCACTTGCCACAAGTACTATCTATTTCTTTCCTCCTCTCCCTCCCCCTCCTCCTCCCCCTCCCTTCCCCCTCCCCTCCCCTCCCCTCCCCTCCCCCTCCCCCTCCCCCTCCCTCTCTCTGTCTCCCTCTCTCCCTTCCATTCCCCTTCTTTCCTTCCTCCCTTCCTCCCTTCTTTTCCTTATTTCTTCCCCTTTACTTTTTTTTCTTTACTTAATAGAGGTGTAAATATAAAATGGAGATGTGCGTCAGAAGGTCTAGCAATCGCTAAAGCACTAAAATGCCTTTTTTTTTTAACCAGCAATCATTACTGTCTGTCACCTTTAAATGTCACCCAGACATCTCTAGGTAGTGTATTACGCTCTGTCAAGTGAAAGCGTTTCATGGTGCTCAATCATTAAGCAGCTGTTTAAAACAACTCTCAGGGCTTCTTCTCCCCTTGGGCGTCCATGCTTGTAATGCTGTCAAAATGCTTATTTCCGGGAATCTGGCTTCAGCAGACTTCCTAGATGTTGTTATGCCAGACTAATCATTTTTCTAAAGCAGCAATGGTGTTCTTGGGATACTGTTTGACTTTGATCCATGTGGGAGCTCTGGGAATTGCAAAATGTTAGTTATGTGGAACTTAGGCCATTGATATTTATTTGTTTGTTTATTATTTGTACAGGCCAACCAAAAGATGAATTTAGGGGCAACTCCAAACCTGGTAAATGGAGTGTCCAGTTAGTCTTGCCTCATTAGTGTTGTCTATCTTTCTGTCTTTAGTAAATCCATATTAGAAACAATGGTTCATTTGTAGAACTGTGAACTAAGCAGAAATGCAGAAAATCAGAGAATTTTCGAGGATGATACTTTGAAGATTACTTCATCCAAACCCCTTGAGAATATTGTTCATTTAATACTGTATTAATGTAACATTTTGCAATCTACCAGGAAAGCCCTCTAATATTATCATTGCCCATCAAATGGTGACAAGAGGATATAGGGAAGGAAAACAGCTACAGATTTTGATAGAGGAGGGCAACGGCTAGGTGAGCAGGAATAGATATTGTGTAGTGACATGACAGGGAGAGGCTTCGCAAGGAAGGGACAGTCCAGGGTGATTGGTAATCAGGAAAACTTAACATTCTCCAAAGCCACAAAAAAAAAAAAAAAAAAAAAAGAATGAACTATTTTTATATACATCAACAGAAATGAATATCAAAATAATTTTGTTGAGAGAAAGAAGCCAGACAAAAAGAGTATATACTGCATTCCATTTATATACAATTCTATAAAATGAAAGGAATCTATAGTGACAGGTAGCAGATCAGTAGTTGCCTGTGACTCAATAGATTCCTCAAATAACTTGGCATCTCTCCTGAACGCTGCTTTTCCCACCCACTGACTCAGTAGCCAGGTCCTAGAGATTCTACCTTTTTCATGCTGTTCATAATCACCTATTTCTCTCTATTCTTATGGCCCCTCTTTTAGGTCAGAGCTTCAAATATCTTATCTATACATTATTTTTAGTAGCCTCAACTGGTCTCCTTTCCTCTGTTTTCTGCCTGCTCTAATTTGTCCTCCATATTGTTGTCAGAGTAACTATTAAATGTTTTTATTTTTCTTTTTAACATTAAAAATTTAATATAAAACATTTAAAAAATAATTTTAAAATGTAGATAGCATTTATAAACACCTATGTGTCTATCATCCAGAATTAAGAACTGCTCACATTTTGGAATTTCTACTTGGTATATTTAAAAAAAAGAAAAATTATAATGAAATCATCTTTGTTCTTCTCCTCATCTTCTACCCCACCAATGCCTCCCAGTTTCTAACACTGTCATATATCTGTACGTATCTATTCAGCTCATGCTTTTATAATTTTATTAAATATATGTTTTTCTGTATTAAAATTAAGTAAATGGTATCTGCAGCTTGCTTTATTACAACTCTTTGAGATCTATGTGTTTTGATAGCTATAAAGACGAAATTGACTATATTGCTATATAATATCTATCATATGAACAAATCACACTTTATCCACTATCATATGGGTGGGGCATTTATGTTGTTTCTAAGTTTTTGCTATTAATATTATAGCAATTCTTAATAAACATCATTAGATATGTCCCCGGGGTAGGATGAGTGGTGGCCCTAAATATATATCCGTGTTCTAATCCCTTGAATCTGTGAATATTACCTGATATAGCAAAAGATGTGATTAAGTTCAAGATCTTGAGAGGATGCCCTTTTCCTGGATTATCCAGGTGGTCTCTAATTGCAATTACATCATTTTTGTATGAAAGACACAGAGGAAGAGTCAACATCACAAACATAGAGGAGAAGGCAATGTAACAGTGGAGGGGAGGGGGGGGAAGAGAGAGAGAGAGAGAGAGAGAGAGAGAGAGAGAGAGAGAGAGAGAGAGAGAGAGAGAGAGAGAGAGAGCCACAAGCCAAAGGAATGCCAACAGCCACCAGAACCTGGTAAAGAAAAGGATGGGATGCTCTTCCAGGCCATCTGCAGGGAGCACGATGCTGCCTAAACCTTGATTTCCAACTTCTGGCCTCCAGAACTGTGAAAGAATAAACTTCTGTTGCTTTAAGCTTCTAAGTTTGTGGCAATTTGTTATGGTAGCCAAATGAAACCAACACAGTCCCCTATTACATTATAGAATCATTTTCTAGGATTTAAATGTAGGAGTCACCGGTATGTACATATTCTACTTTATTTAGATTCTTAGAGGGTGCTTTAATTTACACTCCTCATAGCAGTATGTGATGTTTTTTATTTCCCACATCCTTGCCAATTGTTGATATTGCTGGATTTCAAAATATTTGCCAATCCAAAAGGTGTGAAATAGTATTATGTTGTTATTTTATTTATGTTACCCTGAGATTGAGAATATTTTTGTGTGATTCTTGACCATTGGGATTTCCACCTCGGTGAGGTTCCTATTCATAGTTTCCACTCATGTTTATTGGGTTATTTATATTTTCCTTATTATTTCAGTAGTTCTTTAGATTTCTGAATACTAATTCTTGTTCTGTCACCTATGTCCCAAATATTTATATAAGTTTTTGGATTTTTTTTAACAATACTGTATATTGAGGGAGAGAAGCTTTCAATTTTAAAGATTATTAAATTTTAAAGATTTACTAAACTTGTTTTTTATGAGTCATATTTTTTGTATCTTGCCTAAGAAGTCTTTCCCTATCTCCAAAACTACAGTCACTTTCTTATACATTATTTTTTACAATTGTCTTAAAGTTCTATTTTTCACATTTGATCTTCCATCTATTTAGAACACATTTTTTGAGAAGTTGGAATGTAACTTCATTTTTTTCCCATATGAAAGTCACTTGCACCATATCCCCATTGGTTCGTAATGCCACCTCAATCACATACAAATGCCATAACCTATCATTTCTGGGTCTCTCTTTAGTTTCCCAATCAACGAATCTACATGCCCACCTCAGTGCCAGACTGTCTCAATTATTTACATTTGTAATATGTCTAGACAAGCCCCCTTTTTATTGTTATCCTTTTTTTCAAAATTGTCATGTCTGTTCTTGGAACTCGAAAGTTTCGAATGAATTTTAGAATTGTTTAGTTTTATAACATATTCTGTTACTACATTTATTAGAATTTCATTGAATTTAGAGATTAATTTGGGAGAAACTTATAGGTTTACAGCACTGAGTCTTCCTATCATTATTTTAAGAGGCTTTTTGTCCTCTGGTTCAATGGCTGGTCCACTGGCTGCTGTCCATTTCCTGTTGGAGAGGTATCACCTGACACTTTGTCCAATAAGGTCACCCATATGGCTGGAGGGAGCCTGGCAGCAAGAAGCTAAAGGTGAATGCTGAGGTCCTAAGGGCTCAGGAATGAATTGCAAATAATCAGCAATCAGAACAGAGATATACCTGCCTGGGTCAAGAAAACCCAGGGAGAGATCTCCAAGGATGTAATTTCTTAGGAACCTGTGAAAATGCCCCATGGGGAAGAGTCAGCTTTAATCATCTGCTGAACCCAAAAGTGCAATGCTACCTGGCAAACTAAGAATTGCCCTCTCCTTTTACTTCTCTCTTGCACCCTTTTCAGTCCTTGCTGAGCCCGAAATAGAAGCTAGTAAATGAGGGAGGAGATGGAAGCAGAGAGGGCTGCAGCCAATCACACCCGTGTCACCAGAGTCCAGCAGACACTAACCAGGTCTTAGCATGGTGAGTGGAGAGGGGAAGTCCCACCTTTCAATGCATTTTAAAGCCTTTTTGAACTGTATCCTGGACTAAACATTCTAATTTACTAAAAGAGGCTGTAACGAGGAACTTAAAGTGACTTGGAGATTACCCTTTGCCTAGGAATGAGCAGGCAATGAAATCATGATTTCAGACCTTATGTCCTTCATGAGCAGGAGAAAAATTACCCTGCTAAATAAATGTAGAAGGGTCAGCGGTAGGGAAAAATAAAGTTGAACTGATCACCTCCCACAAATCACGCAGTCACACACCAGTTCCACGTTATCCTCATCTCCTTCTACCCCTTAAATCTCTTCATTCAATCATACAGTCACTTACAGTTTCTCAGACCTGCCCCACTGGTTGGTGCCTCCAGGCTTTTGCACAGACTGATCTCCCAGCCTGCAAAGTGCTCCATCCTTCTCCCTCTTCTCTATCTGGCTAATTCCTAAGTATCTTTCAAAACATTGCCTTTCAAACACCACTTTCTCTGAGACACATTCCTTTAACCTCCTCCTTCCCAGCCATATTTAGACACACGCTCCTCCATAACAAACTTCATCACATTGTTATCATTGTTGAATTCATGTGTGCCTCCCCCTTTCCTGAATGTGTCTTATCATACCCTTGGTGCTCAGTATAATGCCTCCAACATAGTTGGTATTCAATACGTAACTGCCAATAGAGGGTGGTGAGGGTAAAGAATAGATGAAGAGCCAACTCTCAGGATTCTTCTGGGAAAGCCCCAAAATTCTGGAGGAGAGTAAAAGACCTCTGCACGGTGTAGAGCAGCCCATGAGTCAAAAGAAACAGCGCTTCTAGCTGAGAACAGCAGAAGGTGGAGCTGCTCACAAACCACAAAGGCATGGCATGCTCAGAAATGCCGTCTTTGAATCCTGAAGGATTTTTCCTGCTGTGAGGGGCTTGGAGGTGACCATCTTTTTTTTTTTTTGGAGGTTCTCTGGAAATTTGAGTTCAGGGATGGAAAAAGCTAGCATTTTGTAGTCATTGTCAAAAGTTTTGTTGATTTGCACCTGAGTATGTATGAGATGAAATGATTTGGATGGATACCAAAAGGATATTTTCCCCAGGTTCCTAGACGGATGCTCAAGTCAACATAATTAAATTAAAAAAAAAACCCACACAAATAAATAAATGTATAGGATACGTCAGGCACTGTGCTTGGCACACAACTTGATTTAGGAAATAACTCTGAGAGTCCTAAAGAAGCAGCAAGCATCTCCAATTGAAATTTTACACAAAGAAATCCATTAACCTAGAACATGCAAAGGCAGACAAAGAAAGATGTGAAAATTTGCGTGCGCGCACACACACACACACACGAAAGTTTATATCAGCATTTCATCACTGCCTCTCATGAATAAGTGCATTTCATCACTATCTCTCATGAGTAAAGTGCTACTTTCTTTTCCTCTGTAAATGATCCTGCTCATAATGTTTATAATAAAATACAGCAGTAGTAAAGTATGATGAAAGATAAATGGATGTATTTTAAAAAGTAGTTGTACAAAAGATTGTTTATGTTGCATGGCAGGCCATTTTTCATACTAAAAGTGGCTAAATTTATCTGCATAAAACATGATCTTGTTCACTGCTTTTTCTGTAAAGACTTTATTGAAAATGCATTGCCTTCTCTACACTCTTTCAGATTTAACCTCCAGTCTTGTATGTTGGACACTGGATATTAACAATTGGCTTACTGTTGGTCTTATCTGAAGGTGAATAACTTTCTCTGGGGGAATCCTAATTCCTGGGAAGCCCACTGAGCTGTACTTTTAAGGAAAACTCCTGGTCTTCATTTTGGGCCTTGACATAGAACAGAGAATATGGTTTTATGTGGGTCTGGGATCTAAAAGACCAGAAGTGAAGAACCTCAAGAGAGATTCTGTTTCTTCTTACTGTTGTAGAATAGAAAGAGTCTCAGGACTGGCGTTTATTACTCTTTTTTGGGCCTTTTTTTCTCAGGCTGAAGTCCAAAGAGGAAGAATAATTGTTTGTTTGCTTTTACGCCATTAATCTCTCCCAACTCTCCCCAATCATCCCCTCGCCAGCTGATTACTGAAATCTAAGACATTTATCAGATAGATAGATATATATATACATACATATTATATATATGTATACATATATAATATATATGTGTGTGTGTGTGTATATATATATATATATATATATATATTTGCTTCAACAAACGTCTTGTGGGTGAAATCAGAACAAACTTGTCATACACATAAGCTTTGTAACAATCATCATCTTCATAAAAAAAGAACATTGTAATAGTCTATCTTTTCCTGATCATTTACTATGATCTTGGCACTGTCTGAAGAATTTTTCACATATTATCTCATTCAATACTCACCACAACTTTATGGGTAAGTAATAAATTATTTGCATTTTATACACAAGGAAGCTGGAACTTAGAAGGCTTAAAGGGCTTGTTCAAAGTCCCAGAGAGTGGAAGGAGCAGAGCCAGGACTGAAAGCAGGGCGCTCTGACTCCACACCCATGTTTTTACCACTGTATCATATACATGGACACAGCACAAAGCACTCTTCATTGTTTATGGCTTTTTACTTTGGGAATTTTGAGTGGCAACATCTTGATCCCAGACTTAATTTCATGGCCACCCAGAAGTGTATACATATCCTACAAACTCATCTTAAGGTTGTTCTAAGCAAAACATAATTACAATGACAAATCTGTTTCTTTGTTTTTTTTAAGTGTACTATTCAAAATAAAACATGCAGCAGTTCTCGCCCTCCCTATGTGTGACTTGTGGAGAGCTGATTCTTTGTAATTTTAATTCTACATTTTCTGTTCCTGAGCTGCTTTTTTACAAAGTCTTTATTTGGAAGCACTAAATCAAAGAGGGGAAAAAATGTGATTTTAAGGATAGATTGGTCCAGACTGATTTTTAATTTTATTTCATTTCTATGTTTGAACATCACTTAGTAACCAAAATATTAGTATTTTCTTCTTGACAATAAAGAATAAATCATGAGTTCCTATACTACTTGAAATAGATTTCACAGAAAGGAACTTAATTTGTATAAGTCAATTTAAATCCATTTACAATAACAAAATATTTATGAAGTATGCATATATTCAACAAAAATGTACAATACTGTACAATGAAAACAACAAAATATTGCTGAGTTAAAATAAAGAAGATCAAATTGTATAGGAGAGATAGACTATGTTTATGGATTGGAAAACTCAACAGTGTTCAATGCCAATTGATCTATAATGAGGTGAAGAGGTTCAGAGTATGCTACCCCAAAATTTGCCAAGCTGGCGTAAGGATTATTTTGAGCTGAAGGCAATTAAGTGGACATAGGATGAGCTCTCTGCTCTTCCCCTATCTATCTATCTGAAAGCCAAACATACATTCCCCTTATGAAGGTGCCTCCCCACCCTCCACATCCCGTACCAGGAAGGGGAGCGATTTTATCCCCAGAGATGAAATGGCACTACACAAAGAAACCTTACCAAATATCCCTTATCATTAGTTTCCCTATTTATTTACCTCCCTACAGTTTGCCACCCGACAGCCTAAATCTCTTTTCCTTTGTCCTGTCACTTCTCTACAAATTTACTGTCTTTTGCCAAAATGCTATCTAAGCCCCAAGTTCTAACCACTCTTTGAGTTATTCATCACTGAGTTTCTCCCACATGTATATACACTATACATATTAACAAACTTCTGTTTGTTTTTCTACATTACAAAGGTTGTTTTTAAATTATTTATTAGTTTTGTTTATCTTCTCTAAGAATCAACTCTTGGATTCATTGATCTTTTGTATTGTTTTTCTGGTTTCTATTTCATTTATTTCTGCTCTGATCTTTGTTATCTCCTTCCTTGTACTCCCTTTGGGCTTATTTTGCTGTTCTTTTTCCAGATCCCTTAAGTGTGAAGATAAACTGTTGATTAGTGATGTTTCTTGTTTCTTTAAGTAGGCCTGCAATGCTATGAATTACCCTCTTAGGACTGCTTTCGCGGCCTCCCATAGATTTTGGGTCGTCGTGTTTTCATTTTCGTTTGTCTCGAGATATCTTTTGATTTCTTCCTTGATCTCCTGGTTGACCCATTCATTATTTAGTAACATGTTATTCAGCCTCCATGAATTGGTGTGTCTTCCAGTTTTTTTCCTGTAGTTCATTTCTAATTTCATAGCACTGTGGTCAGAGAAGACAATTGGTATGATTTCAATTTTCTTAAATTTATCAAGACTTGTTTTGTGGCCTAACATATGGTCTATCTTGGAAAATGTTCCATGTGCGCTTGAGAAGAACGTGTATTCTGCAGCTTTGGAGTGAAATGCTCTGAAAATATCGATTAAATCCAAGTGGTCCAATGTGTCATTTAAGGCTGTTGTTTCCATATTGATTTTCTGTCTGGAAGACCTGTCCCTTGTTGTCAGAGGTGTGTTGAAGTCCCCTACTATGATAGTGTTACTGTTGATCTCTGTCTTTATGTCAGTCAATATCTGTTTTATATATTAGGTGCTCCTATGTTGGGTGCATAGATGTTTACTAGGGTTATGTCCTCTTGTCTGATCGATGCCTTTATTATTGTATAGTGCCCATCTTTGTCTTTTAATGTGTTCTTCATTTTAAAGTCTATTTTGTCAGATATAAGTATTGCAACTCCAGCTTTTTTCTCATTTCCATTTGCATGAAATATCTTACTCTAACCCTTCACTTTCAGCCTGTGTGTGTCTTTTGATCTGAGGTGAGTCTCTTGTATACAGCATATACAAGGGTCTTGCTTTCTTATCCACTCAGCCACCCTATGTCTCTTGATTGGAGCATTTACATTTAAAGTGATTATTGATAGGTACATAGTTATTGCCATTTTTAAGTTTGTAGTTAGATTGTTTTCATCTTTCTTCTACTTACAGAAGTCCTTTTAGTATTTCTTGCAATGCTGGCTTGGTGGTAATAAATTCCTTTAGCTTATTCTTTTCTGGGAAGCTCTTTATCTCTCCATCAACTTTAAATGATAGCCTTGCTGGATAAAGCAATCTAGGTTGTAAGCCTTTGTTTTCCATCACTTTGAATACCTCCCACCACTCCCTCCTGGCCTTCAATGTTTCTGCAGAAAAGTCATTTGATAGTCTTATGGGAGTTCCCTTGTATGTAACCCGCTGTCTTTCTCTTGCTGCTTTTAGGATTCTCTCTTTGTCTTTAACAGTTGCCATTTTAACTATAATGTGTCTTGGTGTGGGCATGTTTGGGTTTATCCTGGTTGGAATTTTCTGCACTTCTTGGGCTTGTATGTCAGTTTCCTTCACCAGGTTAGGGAAGTTTTCAGACATTATTACTTCAAATATGTTCTCAATCCTTTGCTTCCTCTCTTCACCTTCTAGTATTCCTACGATGCACATGTTGTTGCACTTGATGTTATCCCAGAAGTCTCTTAAACCATCTTCATTGTTTTTTATTCTTTTTTCTTTCTGTTGTTCTGTTTGGGTGATCTCTGCTAACTTGTCTTCTAAGTCGCTGATTCGATCCTTTGCTTCATCTAACCTGCTGTTAATTCCTTCAAGTGAATTTTTCATTTCGGTAATTGTGTTCTTTAGTTCTAACTGGTTGTTCGTTATGATTTCTACATCATTCTTTATGTCGTCTCTAAGCTCCTTAAACATTCTTATCATCAGTGTTCTGAACGCTTTCTGATAGGTTGGTTACCTCTGTTTCATTTGGTTCCATTTCTAGAGGTTTCTTCTGTTATTTTACTTGGGACATGTTTCTTTGTTTCCCCATTCTGGCTGACTCTCTGTGTTTGCTTTGATGTATTAGGTAGATCCCCTAGAGTTCTTAGTTCTTGCTGGGTTATCTTATGTAGTATGTGTCCTTTATATTTGACTTGCACTACTTCGTTCTTCTCCTCTGCGTGTGCTCCAAAGGTGACTCTTGTGTTGTGTATATTGTCTTGTTAAAGAAGATCTTTAATTGCTTTTCTCTTGTGAGTAGGTGGGGTTAACTCCTAGGCTGACTAGTTGTGAGACTTGGCTCTGCCCACTGCAGGGTGTTCTGCTGCGTGAGGGTTGACCACTTAAATGTGGTTTGGCCTCTATGGGCTCTTGTGCCTGTAGAGAATTCCCTCTGGGTGTGTCATTTGGAGGTCAAACCCGGTAGTACTCTGGTTTGGTCTGGAGTTGGCCTCTGGGAATGTTGTGCCTCTGGAATCTTGTGCCTCTTAAGCTGGGCCCTCTACGTGCAGAGGTCCTTGAGTTCTCAGATATATCACTTTTCAGGAGCTAGCAGTGCCCCAGCCAGTAATTCTCCTTGCTGACTCCCCAATACTGTGGGGGCTTAAAAAATTAATTATTTTGCTCTCACCTTTTAAGTGTGTTGTTGGAGAGTGGGTAGGCATTCCAGGATGTAGGAACAAAGCCTCATGAACAAAGCCAAGCAGGCCAAGCATTTATTAAAAGAAAATATAGTCCCAAAATGCGGTACATAAGTGCAGGACGAAAGTGACTGCCAAAAAGTTATATTATTATTATTATTATTATTATTATTATTATTATTATTATATTTTGAGGTTTCACTGCTTGAAGATCAGATTGGGCTAACAAACATTATTATTGACACATAAAAATGAGAAATTTTAACAACTTACATTAATCAAGATGGGCTAAGCATTGTAATAAATAACCCCAATGTTAAATAACCCCAATGTTAAAACCTCAGGGATTTTAAAAAGGGTTTATTTCTCTCTTTCACTGTAGTCCAGTGGGTCTCTGTGAGGAATGGGGTGGGGAGGGAGGCTCTCCTCCACTCAGTAATTTGGGCTCCTTACATCTGGAGTTTTGACATCTCCTGGATTTTCTGCATCTGGCTGGCAGAGAGGAGGAGAGGGAGGGAGGAAAGGACTAAGCCTGGCAGTGATGTTCGTTGCTTCCATCTACGTTCTTTTGGGCAAACTGCAAATGAGACTGGGAAATATAATTTACTGTGTGCTCAGAAAGAAGAGGAAGCAGGTTTGATGAGCATCTAGCTAGTCTCTTTCATATAATTTAAAAATCATATGTTAGTGGAAGTCAAGCTGAATGTTGCCCCAGTTGTGTTTCCTTTTGCACTGTAGCAAATGCTTTAAAAATTCAAATTAGTTTTACAATTTGAATATGGGGAGAGTTCATACTAGAAGAATAAAATCTAATATTTTGGGGTTCTATCAAAAAATCAGAAGATCTAACAGATCTTCTGGGCCTGTATTTCCACTTGACATTAAATAGCTGGAACAAAGGAGCGGCTATACCCAGTAGCCAGGAGCCAGCTCCCCAGTTCACCCTCCAACCTACTTCACTCACTGCTCTGCTTTATCCTCGAGGGAGTTTATACTTTCATTCTCTGGTCTGCATGATAATGTAATCTTTTCTAAATTTTATGACTTGTCATTAATTTTTATCATAACAATTAACTCCAATGGATTGATTTGGGTCTGCAGTTGTTAGATTATGCTTTGGATCATTGTAAAAACTACTAGCTAACTCTATCTGTAAAAGTAATGGCCAATGTCCAATTATGAATTAATTGAGATATGCTATTTTTAACCTAATCATTTGTTTAGTCATAATTCATATTCTCAATAGGGATGGTAATCTATCAGAAACTCTGTTGAATGTGAAAACTTTGCTTTTCTATTTCTTCCTAGGATTAATGCTTGCTGGACTGATAATTTTAAGATCCTCTTTATAGACTAAGATCCTTCACAGAAAAGCAGGCCTGAAGCAACAGAATGGTACTTAGGTTGACAGCAAAACAGTTTACAGAAATATAATCTACTCCATGGTTGTTTATCATTGGCTACTTGGGGGAGGGGCGAGGTGGGATAGATTTCATAGCGCTATAAGAAAACCCACCTTAAATAATAGATAGATCTCAATATAGCTCCCCTGTAGTTTTTTCGGCTGAACTTGAAATTGTCCCACAACTGAAATCTGAAAAATCAAGTTAAATGAAGGGGGCGGTGGTGGTGAGTAAATTTTAAATGACCGATATAACTGCTTTGTTCCTTTGTAGAATCCTGCTATAAATATCTAAGAGTTGAGTGTTAGAAGTTTTCCATTCTCAAAAGAAAGAGATAGTTTATCAAACTTAAAATTGAACAAACTGTTTGCAAATAAAATACCTCTTAATACCCTAGACAAGTGGGAAATATATATATAAACACACCTAAGGCCAATTAACACTTACAGAATGAAAGCACAACATTATATTGAGAGTTTTATCTTTTTTGTTTGCTTTTTTCTTAACTGAGCAGAGATTAAAGTATTATTTTTTAAAATCACCTGAGGGCATTTTAATGTTTCTGGTAACATTACTTATGCACACAATGCCAGCCTTTCGATCACTTCTCAGTTCACATGTCTGGATTTATATATAAGTTACATAAATTCTGTGAAGAGAAGTTTTAAGTGGACTTGTAAAAAAGACTAACCGAAGAACTGACTTTGTTTTTCATTATTATTACTAATTTGGATGAGGGGAATAAACTGCTAGTGCAATTTTGCAGATGAATCAGCCCTGGGTATCAGAGATTTAAGAAACAATCCTGGTGAAGACAGAGGGAAAAATAAGCTCTCAAGTGAGAGTAAACATAATTGGAAAAAAGTTTTTAAAAAAAATCACCTTAAGTGCAGGACAGAGGGGTTGTCCCGGGAGAAAAAGAGGTTATTGGATGATGTGGCTGAGAGAGGCCCCCTGAAGAGGACCAGCTCCCGAATTATTTATCCAGCTCAAAATCTTTACACAATGCTCGGAAATGGGACTTATTATTCCCTTGTCCCAGATGAGGAAACTGAGACTCAGACAGATTGATCAACTTGTCCCAAACCCATAAACTAAGTAATTGGGGCTGAAGGAATTCAAGTTCAAGGCCCACAGGCACTAAAGTCTTAGCTGAGAAAAACAAGGAGCGCATGCAGAGAAACAGTACACTGAGAGAGACTCAGGTTGAAAGAAAATGGACAGTGAGCTTAGGTTTTAAATGTGGTTCACTGACTGAAGACTGAAAGGAGGAAGTTTCAGAAGGTCGGTGGCAAAGGGGGCTGAGGGATGTAGCAATTCTCTGTCCAACTCCTGGATCCTGAGTCCAAAAGTATGGCCTTAACCAGGGCACTTTGGTACCAGAAGGAGACACACTGGACAGATTCCAATACAGCAATAAAAACAATAAAGGGAACAGAGATTTATCTGTTGGAAAGATACACGAATCTAAGTACCTCTAGCTTGCTGGAATGGGGAGGAGGGTACCAGGACGTTTACTCTTTGAAGTTAAGAATGATTAGCCTGAAGCGGGGGTGTACCTGGGAGTTGAAAGTGATGAAATGTGGACAATAAACGTCTAAGCTGATAGCAGAAAATGCTTTTTGGAAAAGTTACAAAGTAACTCCTTGAGGCTGGGATGTTTCTCACTTTCCCTGACTGACTCCTTTTCTGGGAGTCCCAATATCTCCTGAAAAAACCCTTTTCCTATGCAGCCAGCTGCTACAGCTGGTGAGACTGGCCCGTGGGGATGCTGCTGTCAGGAGCACAGCAGGCAGAAGATCCAAATGGGTTGGGCAAGGTGACTCACTTGCTTTTCCTTCCTTGGTCATGGCTATGAGTCATATACACTTTCAACCCGTTCAAAATATGGGAAATCAACATAAAAAAGCCTAAGATGTTGTTATCAAATATCTAATGAAAACGAAAAATCCCCTCTCATATGATCCTTCCAGAAAATGTTTATTCAGTCTTTTCATTTTGTTACCATTTCTTCAATTTATCAGTATCCAGAAGGTGGGGTGAGGAGGAGATAGGCTATAAGCAAAACAGAGAAAGATTAAGGTGGCTCAGTGTTGCTGCTCTGAGGAAGTGATTCAAGCTGCTCACCCACAAAACGAAAGGGTGAATGGTTCTGCTCCTTCCAATAAGCAGGGACGCTTTCCTTGAGTAAATTAAGAATTCTAGTCAACTGAGTATTCTGCAGCTCTGTGAATGTAAGCGTGTGGTGCCCATGTCCCAATGGCTGGAGACAGGAGAAGGTGGTGGGTGATTTGATAACATGGACTTGGACACCAGATGGAGCTGGATTTGAACCCTGGACCTGTCACTTACTAGCTATGTGATCTTACGTAGAATCCTTGATTGCTCTGAGACTTAGCTTTCAGATCTGAAAAGTAACAATTATAATAAAAATAATAGTAATGATAATGCGAACATGTCTACCATTGATTGAGGTTCTACTCTGTGCCAGACATTCTTTGGACTTGACACATACGTTCTCCTGTAATCTTCAAAACAACCCAAATATAGGTACTTATATTGTCCTTATTTTACAGGTGTGGAACCTGAGGTACGGAGAGTTTAAGGAACTTGCCCAAGGCTATAGGATTAGAAAGGGGTAGGGGCAGCATATCTGCCTCCTCAGGTTGTTGTGAGGTTATTAGAGGGAAAATAGCTAAAAGTATTGGTTCTCAGTAAATGTACAATATTTTGCTTATTTTTTAAACCAGAAGCAAAGAAGAGAGAACTCCTTTTTCAATTGCCCCAATTACCTCTTTCTTTTTTAAAGAAATAAATGATTCTCTTTACTGTCAACATCGTAAGAGTAATCCACAGTATTTCTCATTTTTTTAATCCCAAGTTATCTAAAGTCCATAAAGATAATTTGGGAAAGAGCTGTGAGCAACACCTGATACTAGGCTAGTATATACTCCCCAGCTCTATTCAAGAAAATGCTCTGTTCTGCCAATCAACCAAAATAAGCATACAGAAACCACTGAAAGTTTACTTTCAGCAAATATGTTTACAAATCCAGGAACATACTTCATAGCAAAATATAATGTCTGCTCTATATACACACCACACAGACATGTGTGTATATGTGCACGTATACACACACACACACACACACACTCACACACACACTCACACACACACCTCTAATTTGATGTTCAAGACCAGTTTTTACAATTCTTTAAATTAAATTTATTGGGGTGACATTGGTTAGTAAAATTATATAGGCTTCAAGTGTACACATTTCTATAATACATCATCTACATATTGCATTGTGTGCTCACCACCCAGAATTAGTTTTCCTTCCATCACCATGTATTTTACCCCCTTTTCCCTCTTCTACGACTCCACTCCCCCCTTACCTTCTGGTAACCACTAAATTGTTGTCTGTGTCTATGGGTTTTTGTTTGTTTATCTTGTTCATTTGTTGCTTTCAGTTTCATATGTCACATATGAGTGAAATCATATGGTTTTCAACTTTTTCTGACTTATTTCACTTAGCATGATAATTTCAAGATCCATCCATGTTGTCAAAAATGGCAGTATTTCATCTCTTCTTATGGCCAAGTAATATTCCATTGTGTATATGTACCATATCTTCTTTATCCAATCATCTATCGAAAAACACCATGTCTTGGATGATGCTGCAATGAACATAGGGGAACATATATCTTTATAAATAAATGGTTTCAGATTTTTAGGGTAGATACCCATAAGAGGGATTTCTGGGTCATATGGTAGCTCTAGTCTTAATTTTTTGAGGAACCTTCATACTGCCTTCCATAGTGGTTGTACCAATTTACATTCCTACCAGCACTGTATGAGGGTTCCTTTTTCTCCATAGCCTCTCCAACATTTGTTATTACTTGTCTTATTGATCATAGCCATTCAAACACATGTGAGGTGGTATCTCATTGTGGTTTTGACTTGTATTTCCCTAATAGCTAGTAAAGTTCAGCATCTTTTCATATATCTGTTGGCTGTTTGTATGTCAAGACCATTTTTGAAGCATTCTTACTATTCATCTTGGTTAGTGTATTAGTCTGTTCAGCTTCCATAAAATACCATACACTGGGTAGCTTAAACAACAGAAATTTATTTTCTCAAAGTGCTGGAGGCTGGAAAGTTTAAGATCAAGTTTCTGTCAGGGTTTAGTTTCTGGTGAGAACTGTCTTTCTGACTTGCAGATGGCCACCTTTTCATTGTGTCCCCACATGGCCTTTCCTTGGTGTGTGTGGAGGAGAGAAAGAGATTCTCTCTTTCTCTTTTTAAAAGGCTACCAATTCTATGCGATTAGCACCCTACCCTTGTAACCTCATTTAACCTTAATCACATCCAAAATCCCTGTCTCCAAATATAGTTCCACTGAGAGTTAGGGCTTCAACATATGAATTGGAGAGGGGGACACAGTTCAGTCCAAAGCAGTTGGCTAGTCTGGACTGAATTCTACCCTGGGCCCAACGTATCTCAGAGATTCATTCATGATTTATTCACATTTTCTTTGGATTGTGATCATCTCTAAAACAGTAACTGCCAAAGGGCTGTGAATCATGTGTTTGTATAACCCATGAACAGGTAATAGATAAGATTTTTTTTGATAAAGCAGAGTGAAGAGTCTTGGAATACAGGGTGGTAGTGTTCTTTCTAAAAATAAGTCTTGGAGGTTATTGTGCTTCTAAAACTGACGGCATTTTGGAACATAAACAAGGCACTAAAAGTAAAAGTTAGATTTGGAAAGGAAAGGGCCCATTCTGCAGAAGGAAGATGTTCTTTCCAAACGGTTTACATAATTTCCTATGTTGCTTTCTTGCTACAAAAAACAAACACTTAGGTGTTTTGGATGATGACGTAGACCAAATTTCCATATAATCTCTGAAATCTCATTGGATCTAGATTAGTTTATTTACGATAGCTTGTTAACTTTTCTTCCATATGTACTTTAAAATTTTGGAAAATATGAATGTGCTCTTTTCTTGACTTGGAACGTCATTACTTTTTCCTTTTGGCCATACGCATGCGCAAATGGTGATGCTATCTTTGTATAGGTGTTGATGGGGGAGTGGGGAGATGGGAGCGGTTGGACAAAATAATTAGAATTTTCCAATTATAAATGCCCAGATACTATTTAGCATCTAGTGTTCAAAATAGGACTTTTATAAGGCTACTCTCTTGAGAGAAGATTTTTAAGGAAAAAAAAATTTAATCTCTCCTTTAAGAAACCAAGACTAGAGTCCTACTGGTCCTTCCCACAGGGTAGAAAAGACTCACTGTTCCGGGACAGTAAGGCCATGGATTGGCCACTAAATGGTGACAGGATGCAGGTTAAAACTAAGTTTTAAATCAGATAGGACTAAATGTTAAATTTTCTTAGCTGAGCATGAGGAAGGGTAGCAAGTCAGATTAGTAAAGAAATGACATCTTACATTCTGGCTGTAGTTCTGGAATACAGTGTGTGTGTGGATTTCACTTCATTTGCTTCCTGTATTGTGAATGGTCATGTGTGTGTGTGTGTGTGTGTGTGTGTGTGTGTGTGTGTGTGTCTTGGGTGTGGCAGGGAAAGGAAAGATGTATAGTTTTCATTGGGAACATGCCTGCAACACATTCATCCATTAAAATGGAATTTCAGGAAACAAAAAATATCTAAAAACAAAACACTACAGAAGGTCCAAAACAAACATATGTATGCAATTATATCAGATATTTCAGCACTGAATATCCTACTTCTCATTGGATCCTCATGGCAGAATCACAGTAGAGCTCCCTGACCTGTGCTCTGTTGAATATAGCAGCCCACCTCCCAAAGTGAGATTTGCAAATGAAATGTAAGGCAAATCTCTCCACCACCATCATTATCACCACCGGTAAGCTCAGCCAGCATCTGCTGAACTCCTATTCTATGCCAAGTTCTTGCTATTGTCTGCTAAATGTATTACATGATTATATTAGTCAATTTCTGCAGCAACCCCATGAGATGGTGCTAATATCATCCCCATTTTAAAGATGAGGTAACGGAGGCTCACAGATGAACTCATAAGTAGTTAAGGCAGCACTCAAGACCACGTGGCACTAGTCCCAAAGTCCATGCATGTTTTCCCCACTATGGCATGCTATTTTTCACACTTCATTTGAAACAACACTTTTAGAAAACTCTTTAGTATCTCTGAAGTTCAATTTTGGGGATTTACATTCTCTAGGCTCCACATTGATGGGACTCACAGCCAGCGGAGTGGGTGCAGATGAAACTTTATTCACTTCATTTTCCATGATATTTCAGCCAAGTCTTGCAAAGCATACTGTACTTGTTGGAGGGAAAGTGAAGTGGATCATTAGCTCCAACATAATTATTTGCTGCATGCCAGGCCTAGTACTAAGCCAGTATGTGTATTATGTTCTTTGCTCACTCCATCAACATTATGAGGTACAAACTACTCTTATTCCCATTTTATAGATAAAAAAACAGAGGTACAAGTTTACATAACATTGCCCAAAGTGACTTCTTAGATTTAACTGTTCCAATGCCACCCCTTATACTTCATTTATACATAAGAATCATGCCTGGTCACTCACGGTGATGCCTACATGAGCAAATTCCTCAGGGATGATCATTTCCTTTTTTCAAAGGAAATGTTTAGCCCTACTCAAGACCAAATGGGCCTGAACTGCTTGCCTTTACCTGGTGTGATAGCATGCCTTTGTCCCTGCCGGGGGTGAGGACAAATGTGACCCCCACCCACCCCAGGAAGAGTTACGAAGTTTTTGACAAGGACCCTCCTTTCTCAGCCTCCACTTTCCACAAGAATTTGCCTTTCTGGTGGGGCTCTCTTCTTCCCCTTCAGAGACTCACATACACTCATCACCTCACTCCTCCTTGCTAGGAAAGGCTTCAACACCAGACATTTCGTGGGGACTGTCTATATTTTGCCTGGAACTTATTCACACTGAAAGACCACATGCATTTATTCACGTACTCATATTGTGTGTGTGTGTGTGTGTGTGTTTTTGTGTGTTTTTTTATATAGTGATTGTATTGTATAAGGGATTTTTGGCATCCATAAAGAGATTCTGAGGGATAGTCTAAGGGGAGTTGTCTCTTCTGCTTGAGAGGTCACCTGATTAAGTCTGTTCATGTGAAAACTGAGGCTTTATTTCAGAGCCCCTGACACTTCCAGCACATGACAGAGGCGGTGGAGAATCTATTCCAGGCCACCCCTCCCTTTTCCGGGATACCTGCTGGAGGCTCCTCTATGACCTCCTGCTTCTACTTAACACAGGTCTTCCTCTTTCCCATTGGCCCTATTGCAATCCAGCATCTCTCCTGTCCTACCTCTGCTTCAAGATTGAAGGAGGCATATTTTAATAGTTTTGGCATATTCATCCTAATGTCAGTTGGTAAAGTATTCAATGAATTTCCTACTCTAAGATCCTAAAACACATCTCTATACCTCTGTCTTACTTTTATCCGTCTCTGGTTATAAAGTTCCCAACAAAGAAAAGTGTCCTTAGGCACTACCTCCTCCTTAGCAAAGGTTTACAGCATTTTAATAGTTTCTCTCTGAGAACGTTTTACAAATTTCAGTTTTGCTAATCAATCAATTACAACCCAGCAAAGAGACGGCAAATGTCACCAACTCTCTTCGTCTGGTCTGGCCAAAACTCTCAGATGGGGTAAAGTAGAAATGGATCAAAATACATTCGGAAAAATGCCTGCTGACTTCTGTGAACCCCAGTGCTTCCAGCTGAACACTGACAGTCTGCGCTTCCCCTGTTACCCAAGCAAAGGATTCTGCCTTGGAATCTAAGCTTCATGTGTTTTTGTCTTTCTCAGCCTAAGTTATCCAAATTTTGCTTAGCCTGTTGTGAATACATGACATGTTCAGCTGTCCTTCCTGACTAGAAAGCCGACCTGCTCCCTAGTTCACGGTGCAAGTCTTAATCATTCTTTAAATCCTAGATCTTAGTCCACTCTTCTATGAGTCTTCTGAGACCTCGCTGGGTCCCATTCCTTCTTTTTTTTGGGAACCTCACGACATCCATTGAGTGACTTGTTTTTGCATTTAATCGGGTACTGCCGGGACCTATTACTTCCATGTACGGATCACTTCTCTTTGCAGTAACACTGCTTGTTTCTTACACGAAGTTACTTTTGTTTTCCAACATGTAAATTCCTACGTGAAGCAGACATTTAATAAATGCAAATTGAATGGATGAGGTGCACTTGAACTGTTGCAAAGGGATGACTCTAGAGTTGATTTGATTCAGAAGAACGTACAGCTGAAAGGAATGGTTTTTTAGTTGTGTGTTTGTTTTTTTTTGTGTGTGTGTGTTTTTTTTGCCATTTCCTGGTAGTGGAAAGTCCCAGCCAGTTATCAATTAATAGTGAGTATCAACAACAATTTATCTAGTGCTTACCAGGGGGTGACTGCGGGAGATAACGCTACAGACAGAGAGTACTGTGAAACAGGCTGAGTTCTGCCACAATTTACTCCCTCTTTGGTTTCAGACTAATCACTTAACTCCTGCAATGCCACACATGGAAATATATGCTTTCATCAGTCTTGTATGATTTATCAAGCCTGTGTTCCACATTTTATAGGCACAGCAGGCTGATACGAATGTCATCGGGCTCCTGGCTTTGTGAGTTTGTGTGTTTAAGGTCTTGGGTGAAAAGCAATGATATAACACAAAAGAACCATTATTAGATCATCATATTGACATTCCCAGATTGTTATCAGGTCAGGGGAGGATGAGACAAGGGCAGGACTTGGGCAATGACAAGACATATTAGCAGTGGGAGCAACAGTGCTGGGTAAACAGCTGTAAATCCCCAATACTGAACCTTGCTAACATTTTACGAATGCTTTGTCCCTTTCAAGCAAGCTACAAAACAAGAATGAATTCACACAGCTTCCTTGGAGGTCAGTGGGATTTCTCTGTTTCTGTGGAAGATCACTAATTAATCACAAGCTAATTTGATGTTCACCAAGCTGGATTTAGGACCAGGAACCACTTTGCTTAGCAGCTTGGAGGAGACAGCTATAGACAGAGGTGCCAGACAAAAACAGTGCCTGGTTTTCTCAGGGCTTGAAAGAAAACTATAGTTGGGCTTAGGGAAGCTACCCATTTCTCTTTTTGGTGTCCTTTTGGTGACTTATTTTTGTTCTTTCTGCCCCATTTAGCACTAGGTTTCCAAGTCTCTGATGGTATCTTCCCAGAAAAGCACACTGTGGGACATTTCTCAATGGGGGTAATTGAGGAAGTAGTCTTCTTCTCTAAAAGCATGTAGCAAGGATATGATTTGGGAGCCGAATCCGAAAATATTAACATTGTGTTGAACATAAATGGCCAAGGAGCTGATTTCTGTAAGAAGTTTCAGGGAGAAGTTGCAAATTGTCATGACTGCCAAGTAGTAAGGGACAAGATGCCACTAATTCCCAGTGGAATAAAAGCAACACTAATTTTTCTTAGGGACATTTCAATTTTGGAAAGGTTGTCAATTTAGAAAGATAAATTAAATATTGTCTCTGAGATGAAATGAAGCCTTAAGAAATTAAACAATTGGCCATTGAGTAGAATTTTTCTCAAATAATTCTTAGACTATGTGTTCTAGAAAGAACTGTGTGTACATGGTGGAGGGAGAGGGATAAGAGGGAGAGGAGTGGAGGAGGAGGACACATCTTTGAAGAATGTGGCCTCAGGATACTCAGACAAATTGCTACAAAGGAGGAATCTGACAGAAGAACTGAAGAAATGAACTCAGCCTCTTGAGGTGTCTGGGCCAAAATGCGTTTTATGACTTTGATGATTAAAAAAGAAAGATGTATTTTGACTGTTAAGATAATGATGATCAAAGCTACAAAATTTGGAGGAAAAGAAGATTACTGGCATGTTTCAAGTTTTGGAAAAGAAATGACAGAATGACCTTTGGATCACATGGCTGAAAGTGGATATTGGATACCTCGAAAAGGAAAAAATAAGAACTGCAAATCTGTATTCAGAAAATTCATCATAATAATGTAGAAAAAGCACATGAATTCATGCTCTACAAAAGTAGTTTAAAGTAAGAAAACTAAAGTAAGTGTACCATTAATGAAATAGCCACTCTAAGTAGGACTATTTATGCACTGGTTACAAATCCATGAAATTATTAGATGAAAAATATACCACCATAAATATATAGGATGCTTTTTAAGCCATTTACTTAAAGAACTACTGTAAGAATGATTGTTTAATTATTTTCCCATCACTCCTGAAATAATGGTTAGAGCAGGTTTTATCCCCATTTTATAGTTTGGGAAGGCAGAGCACAGGTTGGTTAAGTAGCTTCCTAGGGTCAAGTCTAGTTGATTTTGGCCTTTGGACACCCTACCATGGCCTGGGACTCCCTACCAGACCATGAATTGCCCCCAAACCAGCTCCTACTAATGGATAATATCAAAATGAAACTTGAAAGAAACTCAAGTGCAAAGGAAATGGAGAAATACAATCTACAGTCACATGCAAGTTTTCTCCAGGGTGGCTTCAGGATGTTCAAATGAATATCTCTGAAGAGGGGCATTCCTATGAATTGCTAAAGGTCTGGGAGGGGTAGCACATTAACTTATTGTCTGCTGGGTCTTTTTGTACATTCACTTGGCTTCAGAAAGCAGGGCCTTGAGGGCGTGGGATGGAGGCTTGGGAGAAGTGTGGGTGAGACACCCCAGCATACTAGACCACTGAGACCAAGACCCCGAGGAGGATTCTAGACAGCCCAAGGGCTCCTGTGGTGGTGGTCAGAGTTTATGGTGGGAAAGGTACCCCAAAATGGGGGTGGGTACAGAAGGAGGGAGTCAGAAAAACCCTGAAAAGGGTGTGTTTTGTTTGGTTTACTTCTGTCGGTCCTTGGGGACAGTGAGACTGTAACAGAACAAGGTTTGAGGACAGCTGGGTTGGGTTTTGAAAGACCTGTGTGACTTCAGACAAGTTATATAACCTCCCTGAGCATCTGTATAAATGAAGAGGCAGTGACGTCCTTCCTACTCTAGTATGTTACGGTTTCATGAAACAAGTCTTCATTTAGCACCTAGAGGCATCCTTAGCCTACACCAAGTAACTCATTCAGAAAGAAATTGCCTTTCATTTTTTGGGGGATTTGTTTAGGGATTTACCACAACAATTAGGGGTGGATTTTGTTGGTTGCCAACTGTCTGGAGAGTCCCAGAGTTGATGTTGGCATTGTTCTGAGCTGGACAAGTCAGGAAAGAGCCACAGATGCAAAGGAGGGACACTGTGGGAGAAAAGTGCCTCAGAAATGACACTATTCTCTCCATTCAACTCTCAGTCCCCAAAGCAGGCTCCTATAGTGGAAATTAGACCTTTGAGCGGTGTTCCATGTGTTTATTCTACTTGTATCAAAGAGGCTTTCATCTCCCTAGAGCAAATTATTAACACATTCCACCAAAGATGTGAGGGTGGAGGCTGGCCTTGGAGAAAGAAATAATCACATCGTAATAAAGAGCTGCCCGAAACGTGAACTTAAGAAAAACTAACATAAAAACCCCCACTTTTAATGACAGTGGTTGGCCAGATGCCAAGGTCCTTGTGCCCAGGGGAGCATGGCTGGCTGATTCCTTATCCGTAGGCTGACCCTTCTGTGCCCAGGAATTTTCCATTTGAAGGCTGGTGGTGTGGGAGGTGGGAGCCTTTGCAGGTTCAGCAGGTTGAGGCACTTAACAGCCGATTGCCTTTACCCTTAGCTGGAAACCAGATTTTGTTGGCTGAGTGAGCAGTGACTCTCGGTTTCAGGCAGTAAATCTTTGCTTCTCAAAATTATTTGGTTGGAAAGAAGTGGGGAAGAAAAAAAAACACCCAACAACTCTCAGATATATCCAAGAGGAGAATTAGACATACAATAAGCAGAGCCATGTTTCAATTTCACTAATGGATTACTCCCCAAGGCAAAGGGCTGTGGAGAATATTTTCTAGATAGAGATTACACCATTTTCTACACCAAGTTCACTTGATTTACAGGAGCTATTTGGTGCTCAGGCACCTCCTTTGAGATACAGCTTACATGTATGTGGTAAAAAGGCCTTAGTGTGAAAGAGAATACAGGGAATTATTTATTGCTGTTGAAAACCAGGACCCAACATCTGACTTTGTTTTTGTTTGCTTTTTAAAAAATGTTTCCAAGTAACACCAAAATATATGATACCACACATCTCATGCTCAACAATTGTAACAGCCAAGATTCATGAATAGCCATGAAAATGTCATTTGACATCAGCGTCAGTTTTCTCCTTTTGGGAATAGAGGAGGAGCAGAAGGAGCAGAGAAACTGAGAATACAAGTGGGACTTGAAATACTTTATCCAGCTAAACAGCCAGAGGATCCTGTGTAAAAACACTTTAGGATTTTTGGCCCTCGGCTTCGCCATCTGAAAACCAGGCTTTGCCCATTGTGTGAGAAGTGACTGCTAACACTAGAGAAGATGACCGAATATCTTTTGTAATGACCAAAAACACTTCCCTAATGAGAGGGGGCCTCAAAAATCCCATCCTTTTATCTGTTTCATATGTAGATTGTTAAGCTTTGGCTAATCATGATAAGTACCATTTGTTCTGCGCTTCACTGCTGCAGAGTACTTCTCACAACAATACGTGTGCTACTGCTATAATTATTTACAATTAATGCATTCAGAAACAGAGGCTCAGCATGTGTATAATCTGTCTAAGTTTCCTTCTCTACTATCCTTACCCTACACCTGTGGCTTTCAACAAGGGTCCATTCTCTACTCCACACACACACACACACACACACACACCCGGATGGGGGGGACCTTTAGGTAATATCTGGAGACGTTCTTAGTTGTCTCAATTAAGGGGGAAAGTGCCATTGTACTTAGTGGATAAAGCCCAGGGATGCGGCTAAACAGCCTAGATTGTACAGGACAGCCTCCCACCACCATCACAAAGAATTATCCATCCCAAAATGTTAACAGCACCAAGGTTGAGAAAACCTGCTCTATGTATGTATTCTTCCTTCAAAGATCTTTGACTTCAACTACCATTTCTATGCTGACAACTCTCAAATCCACTTATTTTTGGTATTTCCCAAACTCCATACTCTTGTTACTAATTGCCTGGTTGTTGCGTGGGAAATTTAACTACAGCATGACCAAAATAGATCTTCTCCACCTCCTATATTCTGACCGTGATTGTAGGCCCCATCATCTGGAGTTTCTCAAGCTGTAAACATGATTGCCATTCGTGACCTCTTCCTTCCTGTTCTCTTCCTCACTCACGCCAATCCAATCAATCGGCAAGACTTTCAAATACACCCAAAAAACATCTCTTGCAATTGGCCTCTCTTCTTACCACTGACACCACGTTAGCATCATCTCAGGATGAATTGTTGCCTTAGTTTGGCAAACCATGCCAGGCACTGTTCTTAGCACCGTGAGGTATCATCATCATCCCCATTTTACAGATGAAGAAATGAAGTGCAGAGATTAAACAGCTAGTCAAAGAACGAACCAAGGGTTGGACCCAGGCCAGACTGCTGTCAACCACTACACTCTGCTGCCTCTCAATTCATCGTCTTAGACTCAACTTTCATTTCTTCCCTACGAGTCCAGTGCTCCAATTACTCTGAAGATCTCCCTACTCTTGGAACTTTTAGAGCTTTTTACATTGCTGTGCCATTGAAAAAGATGTTTCCCCCTATCTGGAATACCCTTTCTTCCTTCTTTGGAAGGAAGAGATCTAGCTCCTACCCATCCTCCAAGACCCAGCTCAGATAAAAACTCTTTAAGAGCAGGAGACATGTCTTATTTTTTAGTCTATAGCACTGTATTTGTTTCATAATAGGCACCCAAATATGTACAAAAGAATAGAAAATGACTGTTTCTCTTTCTACTCTTTCCAAAGCAAAGTTACTTTGCAAATATAATATTTTCCAGTGAAAGCAGCTTCATGAACATCTCATTCCTACCTCAAGGCAACTGACCAAAAGTTAATGCTTGAATACGGGTATACAAAGGTGACCTTCTTTAAAATACATTGACTATACACTATGCTAAGTGAAATAAGTCAGTCAGAGAAAGACAAATACCATATGATCTCACTTATATATGGAATCTAAAGAACTGAATAAATGAGCAAAGTAAACAAATAGTCTCAGAGGGGATATAGAGGAAAAACTGATGGTTGCTAGTTGGGATGGGGGATGGGGATGAGGGAGAAAGGGAAGGGATTAGACAGCATAAATTGCTAACTACAATTGCCACGGGGATATGAAAGACAGTTTGGGGAATATAATCAATAATTTTGTAAAGATTTTGTAGGATGTCAGATGGGCACATGTCTTATTAGGGAGACCACTTCATGGGCTGTGTAGATGCTTGACCACTGCACTGTACACCTGAAGCTGAAGCTGAATAATACTATATGTCAACTATAATTTAATATATATATAGTCATAGGTATGGAGTACAACATAGGGTATAGAATCAATGGAATTGTAATAGATACATACGATGTCGGAGGAGCAATAGATTGCGGGGGACTATCACTTTGTGAGGGTTGAAATGTCTAACTATTACATTCTTTTGTATGCCTGAAAATAATAATAATAAAATATATTGACTATATCACACACACACACACACACACACACACACAAATACTCACACACAAGTTCTGACAATTAGGTTTGCGAACTTGTTGCAACGTTTCTAACCTTTTTTGATATCAGAGGGATTATTCATTATGAATTTGTACCAACTGGACAGTTATCCAAGTTTACTATTTGGGAGTGCTGAAAAGGCTGCATGGAAAAGTTAGATGACCTGAACTTTTCACCAACAATTCATGGCTCTTGCATCATGACAATGTACCAGCTCACACGGCACTGTCTGTGAGGGCATTTTTAGCCAGTAAACAAATAACTGTATTGGAACACCCTCCCTACTCACCTGATCTGGCCCCCAATGACTTCTTTCTTTATCTGAAGATAAAGGAAATATTGAAAGGAAGACATTTTGATGACATTCGGGACATAAAGGGTAATAGGACGACTGCTCTGATGGCCATTCCATAGGAAGAGTTTCAAAATTGCTTTGAAGGGTGGAGTAGGCGCTGGCATCAGTGCATAGCTTCCCAAGGGGAGTGCTTTGAAGGTGACCATAGTGATATTCAGCAATGAGGTATGTAGCACTTTTTCTAGGATGAGTTCAAGAACTTCGTTGTCAGACCTAGCGCACCCACACATGCATGTGTTTGTGTGTGTGTGTGTGTGTGTGTGTGTGTGTGTGTGTGTGTGATTGACTATGATTCAAAGGGGAGACATCAGCAGTGTTCTGAAGAGCACTGAACACTTATAATGTTTGTTTATGGTACCAAATTTCTGCCTCAATTTGAAAATAAACCTCTTTGGCCTGGTCAATCAAAATTTTGTAACAAACGAGTGATTTGCTTCAAATAATTCATTTCAGAGTGTAGAAGAAATTCAAAAGATATTTACATTGGAAAGTTTACCCCAAGTTCATATTCTTTGAACAACTTTCCTCTGCCCCTCCCCTGCCACCCGATACCAAATAGATTTGAAGTAAAGACACAACATGGTACAAAGCTTTAGTGTCATTCCAACTTCTATTTCCATCATGACTTCCATAAGGCATATGAGAGACAAATGTTTCCTGGCAAACATCATTTTTGTCAGCAACAAGGATAGAAAATATGTAGTGTAGCAAAAAATTCCTTTGGAAAGACCATAAAGTCTCTATGCTCAGAAACAAAATCTGTTTATCCCCTGCTCCAGAACCTTAAGCAAGTGGAAGACAAGGACAAAAGCTGAAGATAAACAAATAATGTTTAGAACCAGGGGGAGGGAGATGTGAGCATCAATCAAACTGAGCCCCAGACGTGATTTAATGTGAACAAAGCCGTGTTCAGCAGCCGTGAGGGTTAAAATGATTACTGAGATATGGTTTCTGCTCCTCAGACGACGGGGAAAGTGTAATGAAGATCGTTCTTTCCTGTAGGTTTTTAGTAACATAAGGGTCAAATCCTGCATTGTTTTTGTTAACATGATATTTTCTATCTCTTTTCCAACAAAATTGGGTAACTCTTCAGGATGAACAGTTTTATGTGATAGTTCCAGTATCCTGTCCCCAAAGGATCCTAGCTTTGTCTCTGAAAATCCATATAAAGTCCAGGTGGCAGAATTATATTCACAAGCACTCTGTCTGAGGGGTCCCAAGGTGTGGATAACTTAGTCCCAAACACAGGAGTGACATGTGAAAAACTGCAAACCAAGTCTGTATCTACCCAGGGAGGTGAAGAGACCTAGTCCTTTTGTTGTCTACGGACCCAATCATTCCCACGGCCTTGCCAACTCTGTTGGATGATGGGTTTTCTTTCCCATAACTTTGTAGGAAATCAGGAAGTAACTATTCTTTGGGGCACAATTCCTCCACTCTAAAGAACAGCTAAAATGGCTACAGAGGCTGCTCTCTTCGCTTTCTAAAACCAGGACTTCTCATATTAGTATGTCTTTCATGGCTACTCCCTTTGCCTGGAATATTCCTCCACCCCACTTTTCTACCACCCACTTCATCTAGTTCACTATTATACTAATCTCAGTTTAAAATCACTGCATTTCAGTGGCCTAACAGATAGATTGGGTTAGAGGTTTTGGTTAGACCCAGCTACACATTAGAACCACTTGGAGTAGCTTCTAAACACTACTAATAATCAAGCCTGCCCTGGATTGATTAAATCCAATTATATAGGGTGAGTATGAATATCAGTACTTTTTAAAATATCTCCAGGTGATGTTAATGTGTAGCCAGTGTTGAGAACCTCTGTTTTACAGCATAATTCCCTGTATACCTTCATAGTAGTGGTTCACTGTCTCTCTTTATCACTGTATCATATAATAAAGTGGGGAATTTTGTTCACCAGGAAATCTCCACGTGAGAGAAGGAAGAATTCATTTTTCAGGTGTGTGGTCCCTGTGAAAAAGCAAGAAAGGAAAGTTTTGTGTGTGTGTTTGTGTGTGTGTGTGTGCGAGTGTGTGTGGTAGGAGGAGGATGCTGCATGAATCTTCTGGGTTTTCTTTAATCAAAAATAAAGATTGGTTCATTTTTAAGTTTAGTTTTCTTGCTAACCTGTGCTTATTTGAAAGTAACTCCATAAAGAGATTGAGTCACATTGATATTAAGAAAATGAATGAATGAATGAATGAATGAATGAATGAGAGAAGGAGTAATTGAGAAATACTTTTTCCATCTCATTCAAGCTCTAATTCTCATGTATGGTTGTCATCATTAAGACTATTTTTAACAGACAATTTTTTTCATCCCTTACAGGCATTGGAACACATATCTAACTGCCTACGGACTCCACTTGGAAGTTTAAAAGATGTTTCAGATTTAAAGTCCAAAACTGAGCTTCTGATCCTCTCCATCGCCAAACCTGCTCCCAGCTGAGGTTTCCCCACCTCAGCTGCTCAGACTAGAGACCTTGGGGCCATCCTTAATTTCTCCACTACCGCCTCTCCCCTTATATTATATAATCCAGTTGCTAATGCTGCCAGCTCCACCTTCAAAATGCATCGCACATCTAAATACTTCCGGCCACCTTCAGGGCACTAACCTTGCTCTAAATCACTATCATATCTCACCTGCAGTAACTGCAACAGCCTCACTGTTGGTCTTTCTGCTCCTGCCCCCTTCAGTCAATTCTCTACCTTGCAGCCAGAATGATCCTGTTGAAATGTAAGTCAGGCCACATCACACCACTTAAAATCCTCAGCGGTCCCCTATTTCATGCAGAATAGAAGCCAAGCACAGTCAAAAGCTTGGAAGACTGTACAAACTGATTCTTCACTATTTCTCTGTCCTCATCTGCTACCCGGTTCCCCCCTGATCCTGGTGCCTTGACTTAGCCGCACTGCTCTCCTTGCGGATCCTCAAATGCCAGTCAGTAGTTAGCACTGGATGCCCAGCCAGGTACTTTCCAAATGTCATGGGACACATGATGTGCAAAGAACTTCACAAGAGACTTAGTCAACTTCTTCACTGAGGAAACAGGCCCTAAAAAGGGGAAGTAGCTGGGCAGCAGGATGGGCACTGAAATGAAAGTCTTCTGAGTTTTGCTCAGGGCCAACTAATCCAGCGTGGAACAACACGTCCCCGAAAGTGAATGTAGGGCCAGCAGGTGGTGTTGTCGTGGGACCACAGAATCCCGGGGGGGGGCCAACCACTTCAGGGAAAGAAAAGAGCCCATATTTCAGAGGGCTCTGAGTAAGTCCCCCAGAAGGGACGCTGTCAGCCATGTCCGGGGCTGCGGTTCCCTCCTTAAGGCTGAGAATAAGGATGAGAACGTGATGGTGCAGCTCTGGTTTGGGAAGGTTGAGGACCTTGAGGTGAAACCATGGATTGGGCGGAAACTCTCCCCAAGCCAGAGCTGCCTGTGGTGACTGTTCCTTCTGCAGCTGTTCTAGACCAGGGTGCTGAGCGTGAGTTGCTCTTTCTTGCCAATGACTATGATAATAGCCCACTGTTTTAAACGTTTTGGACTATGTCATCACTCCTTGCCCATTAACATTCTTGAATCTTCAATTTTTGGTGACTTCCAGCCAACAACAAGCCCTCCGATTTCTGCACAATTGCCTCGCAGCTTGGTGTGGAATCCTTCATAGCCGAGACAGGGAGGAGACTTGCTTCACAAGGGCTGATCTTCTGCCCTTGCAGCTTCCTTCAGGGCTTGCCTCTCTGCTACTCCAGCCTCCTGGTCGGGCACTGTTATTTGGGATCCTGCTACCAACTGAATTACAACTAATAGACTACTCTGGGTAAAGTAGCCCTTTCATATGTATCTGTATTTTTCCCTCAGACCTTAGTGCCTGAAATTACCCTATATATTAACTTATGCTTTTATTTATGATTTTATTACCTGTCTCCTCCACCACCTCCCCTCCCAGAATGTAAAGTCCTTGAGCCCAGGGATTATCTGATGTTCATACTGTAACCCTATTCCCGGGAAGAGTGCTTGGCACATAATAGGTGCTTAATAAATTTTGTTGAATGGAAAAAAAAAAGTAAAATGGGACAGAGAGTAAGGATCCTGTGGCCTTATGGGAGAGGAAAGGTCAAAGGCTTTATTAAGAGAGTCTCCACAAGTCCAGGTCTACTCGTCTCACCATTCCCCTTCGTAGCCCAATGACTTTCAAAGCCCAAAGCTGTCAAGAAGCTTCCCCAGGGAGACAAAGCAAGCCTGTGCAAGGGCAGGATTAGCACAAATAAGTTTGGCATTCTAGGATGCTCTCTAGTAACACAACAGAACCTTAGCTGGATTTGCTATAGCTCTTCCCACATTATCCTTCTCTTCAAAGGCCTCAAATCAAGACAAAACAGCAATGAAGAAGAAATGTGGGTAGTGGGCTTCAGAGTGATATGTTAACATCTTTTCTGACCTACTGCAGCAAAGTCCAAGGGAAACCCAAGGGTGATCAAAAGAAAAGGAAAGGTTTTTAATAACATACAAAAGAAACTGAGATAGATTATGTCAAACAAAAAAGCTAAAAGTCAATTTAGGAAAATTCCTTAAGTCCATGAAGGAAATTAACCACAGTTTAGAGACAATGAGAAAATAAACTGGCTTATATTAGTAAAATGATCAAATATTGAAGGACATGTTTAATATTTAGAGAAGTTTCTGTGAGAGACTGCTGGAATCCTGCCTTTAGTGATATATTTATGTATAGATCGAATGTAATCCCAGAATAGGTAGCAAACTTGAAAATGAGGAACAAAGTTGGAAAACTCACACCTCCTGATTTCAAAATTTACTGCAAAGCTATCGAGACTTTGTGGTTCTGATGGAAGGACAGACTTACAAATCAATGGAACATAATTGAGAATCCAGAAATAAACCCTTACATTTATATTACAATTTGTTTATCCATCCATCTGTTAACGGATATTTGGGTTGTTGCTGGTTTCTGGCTATAACAAATAAGGATGCTCTGAGCATTTGTACACAAGTCTTTATGTTGACATGCACTGTCATTTCTCATGAGTAAATACCTAGGAATGGAATGGCTTTATCATATAGTAAGTATATGCTTAAATCTCATTTACCATTTTTCATATTGTGGTAAAAATATACAACATAAAATTTACCATTGTAACCATTTTTAAGTGTACAGTTCAGTAGTGTTAAGTATATTCACATTGTTATGAAACAGATCTCCAGAAGTTTTTCATCTTGCAAATCTGAAACTCTATATCCATGAAACAACCAAGGATAACCACCTCTCCCCACAACCCAGGGTAACCACCATTCTACTTTCTGTTTCTATAAATTTGACTACTTTAAATAGCTCATATAAGTGAAATCATACAGTATTTGTCGTTTTGTGACTCGCTTATTTCACTTAGCACAGTGTGCTCAGGTTTCATTCATGTTGTAGCTTATGACAGGATTTCCTTCCTTTTTGAGACTGAATAATATTTCATTGTGTGTATATATCACACTTTGTTTATCCATTCACCTGTCCTTGGACATTGGGTTGCTTCCACCTTTTGGCTATTATGAATAGTGCCGCTATAAACATAAGTGTGCAAATATCTCTTAGTATTTGTTTGCTTTTTAAGAAATTGCCAAAATGTTTCCTAAAGCAATTATTCCAAATATTCTAATCAGTGGTGTGTGAAAACTCTCCGTTCTTCCACACTGTTATCAATGTTTGTTATGGCCAGCCTTATCAATTTTAGCTATTCTTCTAGGTGTACAGTGGTATCTCATTCTGGTTTTATTTTGCACTTTCCAAATGACTAATGATTTTGAGCCTTTTCCATGTGCTTACTGCTATCTTTGTATCTTTTTTGGGGGGAAGTTATTGAAGATCGTGAGGTGAAACCATGGATTGGGTGAAACTCTCCCAAAGTCAGAGCTGCTTGCTGTTACTGTTCCTGCTATAGCTGTCATAGACAATGACACTAAGGGACTGAATGTGCCATATATATATAAACACTGACTGTGATAGTGGTCTTCTTTTTAAACATTTTGGATTTAATCATCTATTCAAATCTTCTGTGCATTTTTGAATTTGTGTTTTTTATTTTCTTATTATTGAGTTTGAGAGTTCTTTATATGTTTTTGATACAAATCCTGTATTATGTATATGATATCTGATATGATTTCAAGTATTTTTTTCTCCCAATTGGTGGCTTGTCTATTCATTTTCTTAATCATGTCTTTAAAGAGCGCAAATTCTGACTATTATGGAAATTTCAGTTTTTCGTTTTATTAATTGATCATATCTTTGGTGTCATATCCAAGACATCTTTGCCTAACCCAAGGTCACAAAGATTTTTTTTCCTGTATTTTCTTCTAGAAATTTTGTATTTGCAGGTTTTATTTTTAGTACTATGATTCATTGGAGATAACTTATTATGTGAAATGTGGATTAAATTTCATACTTTCTCCTGTGGATATCCAATTATTCCAGCACTTGTTGTTGAAAAAAACTATCTTCCTCTACTGAATTGTCTTATATCTTTGTGGAAAATCAGTTGTACATATGTGAGTGGGTCTATTTCTGGACTCTCTACTCTTTTCTATTGATCTATTTTTACACTGTTGCCACAATATATTCATACCATGGCTTTGTAAGTCTTGAAATCAGGTAGCATTAATGCTCCAACTCTGTTCATTTTCAAAGTCTCCAGCTTTGGTTATTCTAGGTCCTTTGTACTATCATACGAATTTTAGAATCAGCTTGTCAATTTCTACAACAAAGTCTACTTGGATTTTGATTAGGATTGCATTGAATCCCTATATCATTTTAGAGAGAACTGACATCCTAACAATATTGAATCATCTGATGCATGAACATGATATATCTTTCAATTTATTTTGATCTTCTTTAGTTTCTGTTCAGTGATGTTTCGTAGTTTTATTGCACAGGTCTTACACATCTTTTGTCAGCTTCATCCCTACTATTTCATATTTTTAATGGTTTTTTTAAAAAATTTCAATTTCCAATTATTCATTGCTAAGCTTGTCTGTTTGTTCACTCTTAGAGTTATGTTACTAGATACTTCTGTCTCCTTTCTCATTAACAAATGTGTGAGCAGCTAAAAGTTTGTTTATTTGGAAAAGCTTATTGGCCAAAACCTACTTGTGCAGGTCTGGAAAAAGAAAGATTCACCCTAAGCTTCTTTTCACTACCTTGGTACAAGCAGAATCCTTTCCCTGCATTTTTGAATAAGAAAAACACTTCTCTGTGGTTCTTTTCTGGAGCTTCCTGATTCTCTGTCACTGCAAACAAAACCCACAGAGACCAAGCTCCTGGCAAGAATGCTACCAGTTTTCTAATCACTTGGCTTTGGCTGCTGAAGGTCACAGAGTTTCCTGGCAGGAAGTGGGGCACAGACGGCAGGTGGCTCTGCCAGAGCAGCTGAAAAGAGCTCTATTCATAGCAGATTGTATGTCACCAACTCTCTGTGACAGCACCGCATACCTGCCAGCCTCAGGATGGGCTGATTAGGGTAATTTAGGTTTTGTCTTCAAGCATAATCATTAGAGCTGTCAGTAGCATCTGTGATGTTAAAATGAAGAATCGTGTCCAGGGAATGGCAGAGAAGATCCAAATGATGGCCATGTAGGCATAGAAGGGTAAGAGACTATGGATTCATTTCAACCCCAAGACAATCTAATTTGGGAATATTGAAAAGGAAAATGTGATTCTGTTCAGTGGAGTTCATGCTGTCCTGAAGACATACAGAGCTAACACACAGATGAGAGCTCAGAGGTGATGTTCTGAGTCTTAGAGATGAATCTCAAGGAAACAGCCCATTTCCCAAAAGCATCTGAACCACAGACTGTTTAAGAACAGAACATGTTAAGATTTCATTACTAATATGCTTGTCATGGTGTCTGCCTACAAGGGCCTCAGAAGCTTACTAGAAAGTTTCACAGAGGCATGCCAATGTAAGAAACGTCCAAACATGTAGAGAATTTTTATGAGTTTAGTTGAGCCAAACTGAAGACAACTGCTGAGAAGCAAAATTTTAACAGATTAAGAAAACGCTCCAGAGAACATCAGTTTTGCAGTTTATTTTATACATTAGAATCAAAGGAAGAGACGTAAGGATTGGAAGGTTTAGTAATTTGGAGCTACAGGAGGGAGGGAGCATTCTAGAGGCCAGCAGTTTATGAGTTACATGAAATCCATTGGTGGTAGATTAAGGGGGCGGGAGAAAGCAAAGTGGGGAAATCTCTGGGATTGGAGAAAAAGTGAAACAGAGACACATACTTCTTTTACATTGACTGGGCACAGGATAGTTAATAATTAACATTTATAGCACATAGAGATGATATTCGGGGAATAAGATAATAATGAGGGGTTCTGTAGTCTTGTGCTCTAATGTGGTAGGTTGTGCCCGGAGGGGTCTGGAAAAGATCACTCTGACATTTCAAAAGTATGTTATCTTAGATACAAAAAGACAACAGAGAAGCTCACTTAAGGTAAAGATTTCCTTTGTCAAGGAAGCTACAGGCCTAGGACATGACTAACCGCCACGACCCACTTTTAGTTAGGAATTTCTATGTTCAGACCACGTGGTTACTTGTTGTATCTGAGTTTGTAGGGCCCACCATCCTGGCCTTCCCTGAGCTTGTCAAGTTTAGTATGTAGCCCCCTTTTCATCCACAGGCATCACTGGCTTTTGTAAGATATTAGATCCAGGACTAGAATATTTTAAGTCGAATTGGAGGTGTTAACTTAGTGTGATTTCAGGAGCCACAGAAAGGCATCCCATGCTCCCAGCCCACTAGCCTCATCAATCCCTGAAATTTCATGAATTCCTTTGCTTCCTTTTTACCTACTGAGATGCTGGTACCTTTAGTAGAAGAGTAAGTCTTAGGCCTTATCAGTTATTAAACCCCAGGGTGAATGAATTTATCAGAAAGCATTTTTCCCCCTGGCCCTTACAGAATATAGTATAAAAGAAACAAAGGGACTGAAGTCTGCCAGATAGAACTTCAAATTTCCCATAGGGGCAGATTTGTAAAAGCTACATATAAATATCAAAGGACATTAGCAAGAAAGTGAAAAGACAACCCACAGATAGGGAGAAATATTTACAAATCGCATATCTGTTAAGGGTACAGTGTCCAGAATATATAAAGAGCACATACAACTCAACAACAAAAAAAACAAAACTCAAATAAAACAATGGATAAAGGACTTGAATACATAGTGCTCCAAAGAAGTTACACAAATGGTCAATAAGCACATGAAAAAGATGCCTAACATTGCTAATCATCAGAGAGATGCAAATCAAAAGCATAATAAGATACCACTTTATAGCCACTAAAATGACTATCATCAAAAAATAAAAACTAACAAAGTGTTGGCAAGGAAGTGGAGAAATTGGAACTTTCATACATTTCTGGTGAGAATATAAAACAATGCAGCTGCTATGGAATAGAGTTTGGAGATTCCTCAGAAAGTTAAAAATAGAATTACCATATAGCACAGCAATTCTAGTCCTGGGTATATACACAAACGAATTAAAAATAGATGTACAAATAAAAACTTATTCAGAGATGTACACAGCAGCACTATTCACAATAGCTAAAATAGCCAAAAGGTCTAAATAGCCCAAATGTCCATCAACTGAAGAATGGATAAACAAAATGTGGTATATCCATTCAATGCAATATTATAGAGCCATACAAAGGAATGGTGTACCAATACGTGCTACAACATAGATACACCTTGAAAACAATATGGTAAGTGAAAGAAGCCAGACACAAAGGTCACATTTATATGAAATGTCCAGAATAGGTAAGTCCATAGAGACAGAAAGCAGATTAGTGGTCTCCAGGGTCTGGGGTGAAGGGGAAATAGGAAGCAACTGCTTAAGGTACTTGAGGCTTCCTTATGGAGTAATGAAAATGTTCTGGAACTAAATAGCGGTCATGGTTGCACAATGTTGTAAATGTACTAAAAGCATTTGAATGATGGTTAAAAAGAAAAGCTACTTTCAAATGGTTAAAATGGTGAATATTATGTATATGAACTTTACCTAAATAAAAAAATAACATAAGTCAAATAGAAACTCCATGCAACTTTTGGCTGATACTAGTAGGTAAATTCAATCTTTGCAAGTGACCATACATGGCAAGACAATCCCGTGTTATGGGTGATGTCCAGAGAACGTGTCACCAGCCCAGTTTCTGCAAAGCCTAGTTAAGCAACAGAACTTCAAAAGTCTAACTCTTTTTATTCTTCCTGCTGTAGTAGCAGGCTGCAACACAGGAATTAGAACCAGAGGGAAGGAAGATGGGCAAACGAAACAGATTTTCAACACAAGAAACATAAAAGCTCTGAAGAATAAAAGCCTGAGCAATTGGTATTTGTCATAGTTGAGGGAAATGCCAGAAACCAGACCTCAATACAGAATAAGCAGAGAGAGCCTTGTTGTCTATGCCTGAAATAAATGCTTTCTTTTTTATTATCTCCAGCTCCAAGTCCCCAGGCTTTAAAGTATATACATACCTACTTACACAGAAATCAAGCCAGCTATATACATATAATTTAAGAGTATAATCTGAAAAGTTATTTCAGGTTTTTCCAGATATTAGGAAGATTCAGTGGTTGATTTACCCCCTCTCTCCTTTTCTAGTCATGGTTGAAACCTTTGTTTTTAATTGGAAAGAAATAGAATTCAGTGCTGCTGAATCAGAGAGAAAGTTCACTGCAAGTGCTTTGACTAAATTTGGTGATGCAGCTAGTTATTCCATAATTTAATCTTTACCATAGTTAAAGGCACTGTATAAAGGGTTGTATTTTTTTCCAAGAAAACTCATTTGACTGGACCATGACGAGTCAAGTGTCAAGGGTTTGGGGTTGTATGGGTCAATCAGTTTCTCTCTTTCACGGCCTCCATCTGCCTCCTAAGCAGCCATCTTGAAAATGACACCAGGTGAGTTTACCATTAAAGCATGCAAAACATACATTTTAGATCTTGATGACAAACTATTAACTGTCTGCCATCTTTGTTTGTTAAGAAACACCTAAATTTCCAGGCAGCAATTGTGGTGTACTTGCTATTATTTGTGGTAAATGAATGATTCAGGATACAAAGAGGATGTTGCAAGTTCTGCATCAGGAATAACATTATTTTTCCCCAAATCAGCCCTGTACTTTAGTCCACTTCTGGCATAAAGATATCTGAATAACAACAGGACCAATTTACAGTTGAGATTATAATAAATCCGATGAAAGTTGAAAAACAGTGGCATGCAAACATTGGTTTAAAAGATCATCCATGTTAAGAAAACTTCTCTCCGAATTATTTCAGTCCAAAGGATAGTTTAAAAAATCTTGTCTTCATGAAGAAGGTAAGAATAAGATATGTAAGATATGTATATAACCTAATTTTACAAATAAAGTGAAAATAATTCCATTTTATGACACAACTTTTAAAATACCCTAAGTCCTCTCTCTAGGGATCACCCTTAACCAAGTGACCCCTGGTTATTTAGGGTATTACAACAACACAAAATCACTTTTCAAGAATCACAGAGGCACATCACTGTTTGCCAGTTAGAGTTACTTAGACATAAAATTTCTTGCTCTTATTTGTATTCATCAGCCTGCAACCTTCAGAGACAAAGGCCCCTTTGCTGGTCACCAAGTAAATGCCTTGGGGGGTGTGGGGGGGAAGAGAGGAGGGAACTGCGTGGATCTGGATTCTGCTGATGGTGGCTTCCATGAAGGCTGTGGCAAGTTGTTTTAGCTCTGGGCCCCGTGGATGGTTCTGGTTATGCAATTACTGGAGCCCTAGTTTTTTCATCAACCAAATAGACTTCCAGTTTACTCTTCCTTCTCAATTCTGTGACTTTTGACATTTCCCAAGCTAAAAAAATACAGTAAGATTGCGAATTATTTCCATACGTGGGAACCACATTTGTCAAATGAGTTCTAAACCAGGAAACTTAGTGAGAAGACGCTTAGGTGTCCCTGTACCCAGCCCAGCTGGCATCACATCACGTGTGAAGAACCCAAGGCTGTGGCTTGCTCCGAGACGGGGTGGGTCCAGTCAGCACGCGAGAAAATTCTGGTCTAAAACTTTTTCACAGACAATGCTCATGGGACAACTCATTGTGAAGTTGAATTTATTTGTAAGTCAGCATACAATTAACACTCAAAATAAATTCCTTAGAATCATGTTTGTTTTCTTAGTGTTGATTTGATGGTCAACAAGAAAGCCCCCAAAATCCTAGGAAAACCTCTCCATTTTTCTTGAAGCTATAAATGGTCTAACTAACTTATAACAATGCACTTTCAAAGCAACATAAATAAAGCAAAACATTTAAAGAGCCATATACGATGATTTCAGAGAGGACAAGATACTGAGGCCATGAAGACAGCAATGTATTGCTACTGAGTCTGCCTTTCCCACCGTCTTCCCACTCCAGGCAGAAGGACTACAGAAGTGTCTTCTCATCCTTAAGTGTTGGTTGAATGAACTACAGTGACCAGAAATACAGAAAACCTTAGGCACTGAGTGATACTAAAGGAACCTAAAGAGTTTCTTAGGTGAGAATACTGCGGCCCATTGGGAAGATTTGAGAATATGCTGGCTCTAAAAATGTAAACACAGCCCTAGAGACTTTTTAGAGTCAACTTTTAAAATGGGGGTGTGGGGGAAGAGTATTGAGTTAGGAAAGATGGTCTTGGATGTTCTCACCTTCCACTGCTGGCAGTTCCTCAGCATTCACTGCTTCATAGACCACTCTACACTTCTCTATCAAAGCTCTGATGTCAGGAAAGGATCTGGCAAATTCATTCTCCCTGAATTTTAGTATCGGAAAGAGTTTACTGTGAAACATTAATCTATTTTTCGATTGATAGAAAACATTTACTATATTGCAATAGCTCTTCTGTTAACGTTTTAATAGGAATTAATGTCTTAACCCAAGGTAATATATTTCTAATTGTAGATTTAAAGACATCACTTAGAGCATGGAAAAAGGTAATTGTGTAGAAAAAGAAATACTTTCTCAAGGAATTAGACTGTTACTACACCTATTTTAGTTTAAGGCCTGGCAATTGATCATCCAGTAGTATTTTTTTGGCCTTCCTACATATTAAGAATAGCAAGTACAAACAAAGCAAAGGGAATGCCTGTCATCAAAATAGGCAATCCCTAACGGACCCATTAATGTCACCAAGCAAATCTCTCAGCATCTTGCTTAGGACTCAGGCTAAACCAGGTACTCAGATAGCAATGTATGTTTTCAAAGAGGTAAAGTTGAATTGCTTTTGTTTTTGTTGAAATAAAAATAGCCATTCTGCACGCATGGTACTTCACAGGTTCTTTCTGAGAGTTAAATGTAAGTTCTATACTTTTACAACAACCCTTGGGCTGTGTTCTCATTAATATTTCCATTAAATCATTACCTAATGGCTATCAAAAAGATCACTTGTACTTTTTATAACTGTGTTTATGAATACATTCTCCATGCTTCCCCTTTGCCATTTCTCTCTAAATTGCTTGTATCTAAGCAACTCAATACCCTGTCAATATATGTTTAATTCATTTCAAGATATGTGGCCCTTTGAATACAGACTGGCCCTTTGAATACTGAGAACGGGCCCTATTTCTATATATGTTCTCTTTTGATGCCTTGTGCATAATCTGTGCTGTAGACGCACAAGCTGCCTGCTGCATACAAGCCTGATTGCCTCGTTTTGTTTTAGATTCAAAATTCCCAACAGGAAAGCAACCATTCCAGTAACCAATCTCAGAGGCTTGTTTACTTTGCTTCATAAATTCCTAACGTTTTTCCCAATGTAGCAGAAAGTATGCAAGACTCAGGTTAGGTCAACAACAGAGTCAAGGTTAACTGTGGGAGAGTGACATGGGAAAAATTCCAACTAGTCCAAACACTAAAACAGCAATAGGCAACTTAGACTAACTCTAACGGTAGCCATCACCTCAGTACATATGCACTTAATTTATTTTGTTCATAGATCCTCAGACTCTTAATATCTGCTTTTTCCTTTTGCTACAGAGAGGGGATTTCATTGTTCTTAAAACACTATATCTTCTGCGGGAAACAATTCTGTTCTTGGCCTCTGGAACAGGTCATAAATTATATCTCCTGAATTATAGAGTACAGCAGTGAACAAAATGGTTTCCTATCCCCTTGGGAAGCCCAGGTAGGAACAGCTACTTAAAGAAATGATTAAGTGCAAAACTTTTGCTTTAGGCACAGAGCAGCAGTGGACTCAGGAGCTTTTTCTTTACATTTGGAGTTTTGTTTATCTTGGCTCTGTCAATTCATACATCTGAGAAAAACGCAGCCTCAAGCTTATATCATCACGGTTAACTGGGAAAGAAAGAGACGGAGGCAAGGTTTAGGGGTCATAGCGTCTTTTAGCCATATATCCATCTGACAGAACCAGTCTGCTATTCCAAGTCTATTCCTCTGTTTGAATGAAGAATACATGTGGGATAGAGTTTTGTAAGAATACATTTGGCCTCACTTCCACACATGATTTCCTCCTCACAGTTTGTCAGGTCAACTTAACCTTAGAGGATTCCAATGCTTCCAAAGTAGGAAAACAATTTATGATCAAACAATTTTGGGAACCATTGTGCTGAACAAAAAGGTAAATAATTTTCTTTATTGAAGAGCCGTTAATAAATATGCTAGTGTCCTTTGTGATTCTTCAAGAGTAGAGGATCATTTCCAAAGATATTTCACGTTAAAAGACTTTGCTTCATTCAAAATATCTCTAAAAATCTCATGCTCTGCAAGGAATCAAGCCACAGTCCAATTTTAATTGAAAGCTGTTTCAGTCATTCACATTCACTCCAACACAAATCAGAACCATGAGTGATATCACTTTGGACCAGATTCATAGCCAGTTCCAGTATCCTGTAAAGTATCCAGTATCCAGTATCATGAAAAGACTATCACCAGTTTATGAGATAAGGTGCGCACATGTGCTTTTTAAAATTTAAAGCTCATAAAGTAATCTCAAAAGAGTTATTGTTATTTTATTATTAAGAACTTCATTAAGTCCCAGCAGAATTGAGGATTCATGGGAGAAAGAGAAGTCTGTGGAAAGTATAGCAATTGGCCACAGTGACAAACTCCTTGAAATAGTAAAGATGGGACTCTTATTCCCTGGCTTCCCTGACGATCCCCTTATGACTCTGTTACCCAGAAAGTAACCTAAATTTTGGTTCAATATCTCAGGGGTACTATAGTGTTACTGTTATAATGTTTTTAAAAATTATTCTGCTTATTTGAACAAAAATAATATTATTAAATCTTTAAGGGATGCTACAATATGAAGGTTGATGTTTCCTAGTAAAAGAGGTTAGAAGAAAGTAATTGATACTTCCTGATTTCACTCTGGTCTGGCAAGGCCTTTTATTGGCAGAACTTGGAGGGTGGTTCCTATTCTGTATCCACATGGCTAGAAGAAAAAATAGGTTATAGAAGGATGGGACAACTCACCGGTCTAAGACAAGGTCAGACCAATTCTACGCATAAGTCCAGCCAAGTCAGGGTGACTTTTAAAGGGCAATGGCATGAATTACTTTGGTCAATTTTATTGACGCAGTCATCTGAAATTCCTTTAAGAGGATCTTGAGATACCTATGTCTGGTTTAGAACTGGAAGACATTTAGAGATCAAAAAGGACAAACCCCCATATTAGAAACCACTGAGACCTAGAAACATTTGTGAGATGCCCTAAGGGTAGCTTCGGGACCAGAGCACAGTAGCTTTGAGAAGCAGACACTCAATCTGTTTTTTTCTACTACAGCAATAAATATCTGTTTCTGATAGAGCAGAAACACAGCTCTGCAGATTTCCCATGGGGTTTTATAGTTAGGTAAACCTATATACTTACTATAAATCATCTTGCTTTAAAAATCAGAGAGTGGTTAGAGGAAGGAAAAATATGGAAAAGTAGCTTTCGCCAGAGATGCAAACCAGAGAGGAGAAAGCTTGTAGTAATATTCTGCTCTGTACACAGACATAATGGCTCCCTCCTGGGAGTAGAAGGTCTTCCCAAATGAGTGCCTCTCCGTCACCTGGGTCACACAGTGATGTGACTAAAGATGGTCACTCCTTTGGTAACACCAACAAAAAACCCAGACAGAATAAAAATTATACTTTTCTATAGGTCAGAGGTAGAGGGATGGATGCAATGAAGCCTTGATGCACTTAATTCCAAGAGAAATAAGCTTTTCATAGGTGAATAGAGAATGGGACATGGGGCATGCATCTGGTCTGGGTACAGGTCGAAACTGGGTATAGATGGAGGTACTTTTCAGGGATGGAAGGAAGTTGGCCAAGCTTTGTAAGACAACATGGTCTGGCCAGAAGCGTTAGAATCTGGAAGAGGTCCAAAGCCATGGGCAGAACATGTGGACCAATAATTCTTCTCCTGATACTATCCACCCACAGGCCACAATGAGGTTTGCTGAGAAAAACAGCAGTTGGAGGAATGATTGGTAAACAGAAAAATTGTACAACTCTACAATCTGAAGCTCTGCCAGAATTTAATCCAAAGACAAACCAAAAATATCTGAAATTTCAGCCAATCCTCACCCAGCTCAACTACGGACAAAGTCAAGCAGTCATCAATTTGGGATTAGGCAGGTTGGGCTAAATGCAGGTGAACTCAATATACATAAAGCTACAGTTAAAGCAAATCAAACACAACTCAACACAAGAAGAAATCTGAATTATCAACTCCTCCTCCTAAATACTGGGAAAAGGAAACTCTTGCACCCTTGGAAATACAGAAAACAAAGTTATATTTTGGTATTCACTGTTCATTCATATATAATGTCCAAAAATCAATTTAAAAATTTCATTACTTGCAAGAAGGCAAAAATGTATATAAATTTTAAAGAAAAAATACATTTAAGAAAAAAGTCATTAGAAATAGATTTACAGGTGACAAAATTATGGGAAAAAGCAGACAAGGGTTTTTAAACAACTATTATAAATATATTAAATTATTTACTGAAAAAGGTGATTATGTTGGGTAAAGAGATGGATAAAAACTCTAAAAAAGGACCAAATGGAATTCTAGAGCCAAAACACTACACTCACTGGATGAAATTAACACTAAATGGAAAACTGCCAGAAAAAGGATCAGTAAAGTTGAAAGCTAAAAAGTATTCAAAGTAAAAATGAAAGAGAAAAAAATGGAAAAAAAAAAAAAAAGAATATCAATAATCTGTGGGGAAACATCAAAAGATTTAATATACATGCAATTGAAGTCCCAACAAGAGTGGTGACAAAGAAATGAGCAGAATAACTATTTGAAGAAACAATGTCTGAAAATTTTTTAAATTTAAAAAATTATCAACACACAGATGTAAGAATGAAGACCAAGAAACTCAACAACTCTCTAATGGGATGATGCAAAGAAAAACATATTATAGTTCAATTTCTGAAACCAAAGATAAGAGAAAATTTAGAAAACATTCAGAAAAAAATGGACATATTTAATACACCGTAATATCAGTGTAAATCACCATTAACTTCTCACTGCAAACAATGCGACTCAGAATACAATGAAATAACATTTTTAAAGGGCTGAGAAGAAAAAAATAAAACCTGTCAACCCAAAATTTCATATCCAGTGAATATATTGTTCAAAAGTAAGGGTGAGATTGAAGATATTTTCAGATAAATGAAATCTCAGATAATTTGTCACAACATACCTGCACTATTAAAAAAAAAAATACTAAAAGGTCTTTAGGCTCAAAAGAAAATGACACCAGATAAAAATTCAGATCTACAGAAAGGAATGAAAAGTGTCAGAAATGATGATTATGTGAGTAAATGTAAATAATGTTGTTTTTTTCTCTTAATTATTTGAAAGACAACTATTTTTTAAAGCAATTTTAAAAAATGTATTGAAAGGTTTATGAAATATGTAGAAGTAAAATATGTGATACAGTAACAAAAAATGGGAAGGAATAATGGAAGTACACTGTTGTAAATTCTTATATGTGAAGTAGCGTATTACGAATTCAAGGCTAAGCGAAGACAGTTACTGTTTCTGTTTACATACATAAGAAAGCAGAAGCTCAAAGAGGCTCTTTGACCTGACCAAGATAGCAAAGCAAGGTAGTGGCCAAACTTTGCCTAGAAACCAGGTCTACAGATTCTAGTCTATTGCTTTTTTTAAAGCAAAGTTTGGATTCAGTTAACTATACTGCATATATGCCTGATGGTTAATCCAAGGCTTTGTATAACTACACATAAGTGAATTTTATTTCATAGTCTGTAAGGTTTCTGCCTATAATGGCTCATTTTATTTATCTAAAAGTACCCTTATTCTCCTATGGGTTGGCATATTATTTATAAAATGTATAAGGGAAAAGGAAACATGCATGGTTCGGTTTACAATTTCCCTTCTCTGTTCAGTTTCTCTCTAAAGCAATTTACCGACCCCCCGCCACCCCCATTAACTAAGTCTGGTTATCACTTCCCTTGTCAATCAAGGACAAATGAAGAAAAGTAATGTGGGGATAGGGGAGATTAAGCAGAGGGTCTGTGAAGGGGTGTTCATTCAACCAGATGGAGTAAAGGAACAATGAAAGCCCATTAAGAGTAAGAAAATTGTGTCCCTTCGTTTTTCACTAACTGTAACATAAGCTTTTCACCTCTTGGTTTGCACCTAGTATACCTTAACTATGATGGAGTATTATGTCATCCTGTCTCAACAAGTCCAAGTTTAGCAGAGAACAGGGTGACCTTCAATAATCAATGGCAAAGAGTAAGTGATGTGAAATTTTTCTATCCCTGCTGCTCCTCTACTGACACCAAAGTTGCCCAGAGTCTCTCAGCCACTGTAAAAACAGAGGACCCAGGTCTGTTTTGGAGGGGAGAAAGTAAATTTGAGAAATACAGAGATCTAAGAGAGCCAGTAATAAAATTAAGCATGTTTCAGAATTAATATTCTGTGCCAGGCTTCGTGCTACCATTTTATCTATAGTTTATTCAACCAAGGACTGAACAGACACCTACTGGTCTGACTTTGAGAAGAATTCTTATATAATACCTCAAGTCCTTGCAACTAACATGACTAACCTGCTCCAGAAGTAGCAAATATGTGTTGGTGAGACTGAGAGTCAGCTGGTGGTGACACAGATATTAACGTCCTTGTAGCTCACTTTCTCAAACTTTGAATCTTAAGAGTCTTTTAAAAGGAATAAAACTTTCTCCTACCCCTAAGAATAAACCCTTGTTTAAGAAACTGACTTAAGCGATTGAAGGCTTCTTCCATGAAACTGCCGTGCAATTGCGAATTATCACTGCAGAAGGGAAGTTTTGTCTTTCTAACTGATAAAAATATCACTGTAATGAAAGACCAAATTAAAATTTCCTTATAATTGGTGGCTACCCCTATCCCTTGAAGAATATGCATAGGGACCTACCTGTTTGAAAAATACTTTCCTCAGAAATTTTGAGAGCCTCTGACAGCCATGATTGATGGGGGTAGAAGGGAAACAGGACAAAAAAAAATGAAAGATTTTGGTGGTGGTGGTATTTCTCAACAGAAACAAATTATTTTCAGATGAGTTTGCTTCCTAAAATAGGAAGTAGGGTTAGGAAATAAGTATGCAGACATACAGAGGGAGAAATAATTTTAAGTAGCTATTTTATTTTCAGTAGATAGTAGGTGGCTTGATCTAGCACATTCAGCTATTTTAGAGAATGGTGCCTAGTGAAAATATTCTTCAGCAACAAAACTTGTGGTATCTCCATCTGAGCTTCCCCCATTCTTCTGAAACAATTTGATTTGGGGTGACCTGTTTTGGAAATTTAGAGAAAACTGCCTTGTGAGTATTAACATGAGCAGATTTTGTTTTCCCCTTGGGCTGTACAGCTGCCAGCCATTTATTGCCTGCTTGGTCCATGGGCAGGTTTTTTGTTTGATTTTTTTTTTTTCCTTTCCCCTCTTGTGGTTCCTACAACAGAAATAATCTTTTTTTTTTCTTTCTTTTTTTTTTTTTTAATGGAAAGGAACCCACTCCTTTTTCATAATCTCAGCTACAGATCTGCTTTTGATTCTGCATGTTTCATTTTGTTCCCTGAAGGATAATTTGGAGATTTGAGTAATTAACCCAAGACTCATAGGAGGCCATCTTTCGAAGGCAGGCGATTTTGCTGTGGTGGAGTCGGCCGCTGTCAAGCATTAACTTCTTAATAATGAAGCCTTTCAGACCCTGGGCTACGGGCACAAAGATACACTTGAAGCTGGTGGCTTGGCAGAATGTAAGCGGACCATTTCTATTCTTTCCTTGGACAAAACAGTCCTCTTGATCTCTGGGTTGGAGCTATTTTTATTTCAGTTCAGTTCTTTTTTGCTTTTTAACGTAGTGGGCAAGTCTTTCACTTATATTTTGACCCACTGCTTAATCTGTTGCCTTTTTTCGAAAGACCTGCAAAAAAGACACCCTTCCCAATATCCAGCAACTAGCTCCCCCTTCCAGTATATTTAGAATCCCCTTTTTTAGAAGAGCAGTGACTCAACTCCTGGACCAAATGGGAGTTTGCTCTTCTGATCACAGCACACTTCCTGCTATTAACATGTAATGCCTATAGCACAACACTGGGGACAATCACACCTACAATTAACAACCAAATTAGGATGTATCTTTTCTTGGCCAGTGGGACCCAGCACAAATTCAAGGACAGCTGCTGCCCTTCCCCTTCCATTCCCATTCTCCTTTTTATGCCCCCCTCTCAGGCTCTTAGCAGAGACATAAATTTTTGTTATCTATTCGATAAATCAGTGTATTTCAACTGATTCTGCAAACACCTACTGAGTGCTCATTACGTAACAGCACAGAGGCCAGCAGTGATTTTTATCCGACTGTCACCAGGGGTACTGTGCCTGGGATCTACGAGCTTTGAAAATTATTATAAAATAGCCCTAATACATTTATATTTTAATGCATATAACAATTATATACATACATATATAATACAACCCTGTAAGCACAAAATTAATAGACAGTTAATTGTTAGCCAGCAACATATTAACCAATTGCAGATACTGAAAAATCTCATTACATTTAGAAGCAATTTATAGGTAGATTTTTCTCACTTTTCAAAGATTCTCATATATTCTACTTGTAAACAAAATTAATTTGTCACAGCCAAATAATTTCAAAAGCATATTTCTCTTATTTTAAAAACTATCTCAGTTGTTTTTTCAAAAATTGGTGTGAATGTGAGATGTATAAGTATCAAATTGCTTAATATGCTAAAAGCCTGTGCAGGCTTTAAAGCAGCCCAGGGAGAGCAGATTAGAGGTGCAGGGGTACCCAGGAGGAGCCCTCTCCCTTTCAGAAGCTTATGATCCTGGGTGAACAGACACGGCTACCTGGAATGCTGGTATGCTAGTGAAGGAGATGCAAAGCTTATGTGCTAGGAACCTGCCTTGTTCCTGTTAACACTTTGCTTTTGTAAAACACACTTAGCTCCCAGATTGATCTGCATATTGTCTGTGCAACTTGATGTCATTTGGAATACATAAAGACAACGCTCATGCCAACCCCAAAGGCCTTTCTTTTCTGCTTCTTTCTGTTCCTTATATAAGGACATTCTGGTCACTTTCTTTTGATCATTCCTCAGTTTGTGTCTCATAAAACTCTGTGCCCCAAAAAAACAAACCATCTCTAGATGTGGTATAACAAGTACAAAGTACATGGGAGTCTGGCCACCCAACTAGAGGTTTATTTTTATATTAATTCAGCTGCATCATGTTTTCCAAGAATATCGGACTTGTCCTCAACCAAAACACAAAAGCCCACAGGTCCTTTTCACATCAATGGTGCCAAGTGGATTGCCTTCAACAGGTACTTATGAAGGTGGCTTTCTAAATATCTTTGCATTTATATTTCTTAAATGTAGTTTTGTAACTCACCCTCACCTCAAAAAAAACACAGACCTTGATTTTGTTATCTGGCTTATTGCCCCTCCTCCCAGCTTTGGGCCAGCTTGACGTTGATAAGCTCACCTGTATTGCAGAGGACAGAGATGAGAAAGTATAGAATGGGGAATTGCACCGTAGGAACTACCCCCCAAACTATGTCAGTCCCTGTGGGTGGCTTGTTCCATCAGCTACAAAATCCAACAATGGCACAATTCTCTGTTTTGTTAGTGGAGGGACTACAAGTTATTTCTTTAATGTTTTACTGAAATAATGATGCTCTAATTTTCAAAAACCATCTAGGCAGGAATGTTTCTTCTGTAGTTTCCATTTATAGTTTAATATTATATGTCACATATAATTTTAACATTATATGACCCAGGATTCATATGTACTAATTCATTATTTCTTATAGAGACCAAATGTCTGAGACCAGGGCGATAAAGTTAAATTTATGTGACACCAAAGCACCAGTAAAGATAACGGCACTACCCCAGTGTGGTACAGCTATAAACGGGCACGGGATCTGAACAGACCATTTCATTGTCCCTCTTCCTATAAGTAAGTCATGCCACAGGTCGGTCTTCATTTCCCTTAGGTCATCCTTTGTCTATCTCCTTCAAAATTGTACATAAATGACACCATTTTCAGAGTTGACGTAGACATTCTAATTTTTCAAGTTTCAAACACAATATTCAATTCAGTATTCCTTGCTTTGGCTTTGCCATTTGGCCCTGATCTAAAGTATTTAGATCTCTGATAAGTATTTAATGGCCTTGTGACACAAAGAAATGTGGGTCCTGCTCTAGATTAAAGGGCTCAGGAACCCAGGGAAGGCCCCACATACCCTAGCTATGTTAATTAGCCATGCCTGTTGCTAATAAGTCTCTGAGGATATTTCAGCAAAATCACAGAGGTGATTTGTGATGCCCAGAGTGGGAGAAAAAACAACAACACCCTGGCTTTATGAATCTCACAGAAAAGAACTTTTGCCTTCTCTACAGAATCATTCTTGTAATTTAGATTTTTTTCCAAAACCAGAACAACAGAACATAGAAATCAAACCTCTGTAATTCAAAGTGAATTATGGAAATGTATTTCTCTTTGCCCAGTTGTGTAATTCAATTCAGTATTCTTATCCTTCAACAAAACCCTTACTATTATTAGCTGAAAGCATGAGTTTATAATCATTTTTGAAAATTCTGTGGATCTCATCCATGGAATTTATTTGCTCTTCAATACTATCTTTCCCCTGAGGGACTCATTACTCATTTACACATCTAGAAAGTAAATAATGTGCCATTAACTGGAAAAAAAAAAAGCAGCCTCCAATTAATGGCACCAGGATATGCTTCTCCCTCCCCCCACCCCCCCTCTCTTCTAACCAAAACAAGCATTTGGAAACAGAATACTTTAAAAGGAAAAGATCAGAACTTGTTTTTCAATTCCTAGAGAACAGGCACCATTGTAGCCCAAAGCAAGGGTCTTACATACAATTTGGGGGGGGAGGGGGGAATCCATAACAGACTATTATATGTAAACCCAAGATTTAGATTAAATGTTCTTAGGTTCCAGATGGATTCCAAATTTAATCCTGACTTTTTTTTAAGACCTCAGTGTTCTGATAGATTAAAAATATTGGTAGTAATCATTTTAACTAGAAACTGTGGTCGGGGGGTGTAGAGAACATTCTAACCAGCATTCTCTGGGTTGAGGAGAATAAGATTCAATCTGGTTTCACCAAAAGAGTGTGGGTCAGGACCTAGATCATCATAGAGGGTAGCAGGAATCCTGTCTGTGAATGGCCACTATGTAAAGGACAGGAATTCCTGGATGCATAATCATTCATCCTGTAAGCATCTCACGAGTACAAATGATTGATTCCACCTGTGTTGACGGACGCTGGCTCCCATGGGTTTCCAGGAGGCCAGGATAGCAGCAGAACTACTAAACCTGTCAAGTGTTTTTCTCATTGAGGACCAGGGATGATGTTAAGAATAGTAATAGCTAACATTTAGAGAATTTTTATATCATGTACGCACTGTTTTCAACACTTTACATATGGGAACACATTTATTCCTAACAACAATATCAGGGATGTGAATATATCTATTTTACAGCGAAGGGAACTGAGACACATACAAAGAAGTTAAGCTACACCCTAAGTACAAGCAATGAGCTTGAGCCCAGGTGAGTTATTCAAAAGGACTATAATGTAAGGCACATATGTAATTTTAAATAATCTGTAGCCACATTAAAAAAAGTAAACCAAAATAGATTAAATTATTTTAATAATATATTTTCTTTAGTTCAGTGTATCCCAAACATTACCACTTTAACAGTAACAATACAAAAATTATTGGTAAGATAGTTTACATTTTTAATTACTTCTTCGTAATACACTGTGTATTTTACACTGATAGCACATCTCAATAGGGACTAGCAATGTTTCAATTGCTTGAGTCAACTTTCTAAATATCATCATTTCACAACAAGTGATGTGTCTTGCTCTGCAGTATTACTCTTCTCTTGTGCAGAACTGCAGTGGAACAGGGGATTGGCATGCAGTTTCTGGGAGAACTGGAAGAATCAGACCTCTTCCACTCATTTGGAGCATCTATGGGTGTTACAAAAAGTCTGGCTCTTGGATGACTAGGCCCTTAGGGTTGACAGAAGCAGCCCCGATTTGTCCTCTCAGGCCATGAGTTCCACACTCACAAGCCATGGCCCTCTATCTCCTTCATGTCAAGTTCTATGCGGGCTCCCTGAGAAGATTCTCGACTGGGAGGACAGTGAATGCAAGAGAGGGAGAAGCTGCCCCTGGAGGTGGTTGTTGGGTGTGTGCACTGAGGGAGCTTAGGCAGGCCCACCCTGGCTGTTTCTGTCAGGAGGGAAGTGAGAGCAAGACCTTCAGGGGGCCTGTTATGGGGTAACCCTGTGCCAGCAGGAGACGGCTGTAGACAGAGAATGAGTTCCATGCGCTCATCACTGCTAGCAAAGAAGCAGTCTGCAGCCCTCAGCTCCCTGGGCGGGGTGAGCTATGTTTTCTCCATTCCTCCCCTCTTTCTAAAGACAGTCCTTTCCAGGGCCACAGGCTCCGTGTCTTTTATTTCATTACATTTTTCATCATGAAAATGTCAGTCAGTGGTCTGTCTTCCCAGTGAATTGTAGGTGGCAAGCCCACCTGAGGTCTCACCTTTGGAAAGAAATGGCTGCAGGGAGGCGGATGTTCTAATAGACCACGTGAGCTTCAGAGGCCAGGAGGCCAGGCAGTGGCCAAGGGGCCAGGGTCTCCCTAGTGTCCTGGGTGACCAAGGGTTGACTACTTGGGGTGGGGTGGGTCACAGTGGTGTCAAGAGGGTTCCTTTCAGTCCTAGAGAGCAGGACCTGTTACTGGGCAGTCAGCTAATTCATACCCAACAGGTAAACACTTCTTTTGTTCTGCCCTGAAGTTATTTCAGAAACTGCAGCCTCTCTCCTTAGGCCCCACCTCCCAAGCCTTGCTCAGGGTTATAGATGGAGGGTGGGAGCAGGAAGGAAAAGACAATCGGGGGTAGATGTATACATAAATATTTCCGTATTTGTATCCTAACGAAAGCATTTTTTCATAGAAATCACAAATTAGTATTTTTCCATATTTTTGACCATAATCCACTGTAAGAAAAACATTCATAGTGCAGATATTTTGAAAAAACTGTTTGGAAGTATCTACTAACACTGAACTTCCAAGTACTCTTTGATCCAGCAATTCCACTTCTAAGTCTACACCCAATAGGTACATGCACATATGTCTACCAAAAGACACATACTAGACAGTTCATGGCAGTACTATCAGGAATAGTAAAAAAGATGAAACAACCTAAATGTCATCCACAGGAAACTGGTTTAAAAATTTATGTGCAGTCATACAATATACAGTACATGCATGGTATGCAATAGTAGAGCGAGCATGAACAAACTACAACTATATTGATCGTTCTCTGAAAAATAACGTTGAGTAAAAGAAGTGAGACATAGGGGCCAGCCCAATGGCTCAGGCGGTTAGAGCTCCATGCTCCTAACTCCAAAGGCTGCCGGTTCAATTCCCACATGGGCCAGTGGGCTCTCAACAACAAGGTTGCCAGTTCAATTCCTTGAGTCCCGCAATGGATAGTGGGCTGTGCCCCCTGCAACTAGCAATGGCAACTGGACCTGGAGCTGAGCTGTGCCCTCCACAACTAAGACTGAAAGGACAACAACTTGAAGCTGAATGGCACCCTCCACAACTAAGATTGAAAGGACAACAACTTGACTTGGAAAAAAAGGCCTGGAAGTACACACTGTTCCCCAATAAAGTCCTGTTCCCCTTCCCCAATAAAATCTTAAAAAAAAAAAAAAAAAAAGTGCGACACAAAAGAATACATGCTGCATCATTTCATTTACACAAAGTTCAAAAGCCGGCAAAACTAATCTACTGTGTTAGATATTAAGCTACTACATTATATATTGCAACAATTATATTATATATGTAGCATACATAATTGAATTGAAAGGGTAATGAAACAATTCTGTGTAGTACACTCTGATTTTTTTTTCTATAGTTTTTCTGAAGCCTAGTTGCCACTCATTAGGTGGATTTTATTATCTTTAATGGATTGTAAACATGTAGTTATTAATACAGGTTAAGCTCTCAGAGTAGCCCACAGGCTACCTAGTCTCTCTAAGCTTCAGTTTCTTCCTCCATGAAAAGGATAAATATGGTACCCATCTCCTAGGGTAGCTGTGAGGACTGGATGACTTAATACATGTTAAGTACTTAGCACACTGCCTGACAAAGGTTCACACACACGCATACATACATGCATCATACACACATATGCTTTTATTCGTAGGTTCATTTCCAAACACTTCCAGGGCTTTCTTTGGGCAAATAAATCTTTTAAATCCCTGTTTAATACTCACTGATAATGTGAATTAATCTTCTAGTGGAGAATTAGAGGTGACCCACTGCTCTGAGGAAGCCAGGTTCCTTGCAATTAGGACTTCTGGGATTTCCATCTAGAAGTGGGCTTCTTTACAGTGTTTCTGTGTTCTCACACCATGTTCCACTGGGCTGTTTCTTGTGTGCTTGGTGTTTTAGGCAGGGCCTAAGATTATTTGGGCATGTACAGTATAACTGTATTTGTAAAATCCTTGTTTTTAAAAACTCATTTTAGCTTGGGAAGTGTTGGCCACAGCTAAGAGCAACCCTCCTATTTGGCCAGAGGGTCTGAACAGCCCCCATGCTTCCTCCAACAACAAGGGCTTTATGCTCTCATGCAAAAAGGCCAGCTGTCAGCTTAAATTTCCCTAATCCAGCCAGATCCCAACTCGGCCAATCAACAGTCGCTATCTGGAGGAAGCCCATCTGTGAAATACAGCAGTGCCCTTACTGGAATGACATGTCATAAAAATTAGTTTGAGCACTAATCTAAGGAAGCTTTGTGCTGAGTTGAGGGACTGCGAGGTCCCATTTGGTGTCCTTCTCTTTGCCAAAGAGCTGGACCAGATGAGCAGTGCAGACCCTGAAAATACAGCAGGTGCCCCCCCCCCTCCCCCTGCCATGCAGTGCTGTCCTCTAGATGAGGGAAGAAACTCCCCCCAGTCTTGTCTTCCAGGCAGCTGGCTGCTCTGTCGCACAAAAGGGCTACAAGGATGGATAGATGGAAATACATCACATTGCTGGGGGGCGGGTCTGGTGGTGGTGGTGGTGGTCTGTAGTTGTGGCTGTTGTTTTTTAGCTTCAAAATTATATGACTAATGCATGTTGGCCCGATTTGCTTTAAAAGGACACACAAACTCCTCCTATGAAGAAAGATTCTCCTAGTGTGAATTGCCCTTCTCACCTCTGGAAGAACAGTTGCTCCAGAAACATGTTTTTTGAACCACTGAGATAAATTAAGAATTCAGACTTTCATTTTGCTGTATTTTACCCAGGTGACTTTTTCCCTGTCGGACCTCCTATCCTGATTTCCTGGCTTGCTTGCTTCGTTTCAGGTTATAGCATACTCTCCTCTTACCTTTTTTTCTTTTCCTGGACCCTTTCCCCTTTCTAGCCCCCATCACAGGACCTTGGAGAGACTCAAGATCGGTGGTCAACAGCTCCACAGGGGGCAAACCAAACCTAGTATGCAGGGGGCGCCAGCTCTCCTCCCAGCCTAGATGGGCATGGCTACAAATGGGACGAGGCCTGAAATATGGCCCGAACTTCAAGGATCCTGTAACACGGGGGTAGGAGATGGTTTGCCCTCATGTAAAGATTGCTAACCATTCATGGCAGAGTATGAATGCATAAAGAGGGCACCAGCATAGCAAGGGCCTGGGATAGCCTGCCCAACTCCACACGCAGAGTTCTTATTTCCACTACTTCTCCATGTTTAAATCACAATTATTCAGTTTGCCAATGACTTTTTTTACTGAGGGCCTCCTATGTACTCTGCACTGTTCCAGGTGTCTAGAGATATGTTTTATCAAAGCAAATTCACTTGTCAGGAGGCCTGGAAGTGTGAACAAGGGTGACTTGGACCAATTAAAATGTAAACCTAATAGACAGGAACTCAGAGGATCTGGAGCAGGCTTCTTTACGTCTTTAATTGACTGAATAGTGTGTTTTATCTGTGCCATTTTTAAAAATCACCACGCCATAGATCACAAATTTTGAACTGTATTTTTAGACAACCACATGGATATTTTTATAATTGCCCATTTTTATGTAGTTTAACTCCTTCCTACTTAAAAAGATTTTGGAATTTTCCCTGAAAGTATAGCTCCTGTTCCAGAAGTTGAGAAGTGTGAGTTCTATAGAAAAATTTTAAAAAGAGGAAACCTATCATACCCTCATATTTAAAAAAAATACCAACTACAGATTTGTCTAAAACGAGTCTTTTCTTCATATTAATAGGAATAGTTTCTGTCTCAGGTTTTGTTTTTGTTTTTGTTTTTTAATTTTAAACTAATCTTTGGAATAAAGGGAACTAATCAATGTTTTGACCACGTGTTTCCTCCAAGGCAACATAATTAATCATATTGTCATTTCAGGTCAACCTGAGTTCTGGGCAGCCAGTTTTACAGCCTGAGAAACCCAGAATATTTTCTAAGGACTTTGTACACATATTATATATTCGACCAAAAGAAAAACAATCAATCTGTTAATTAAAACCACATGTGTATGCAATTTTATATGGTGAAATTTGTCTATTAAGCCACTTAACAGCAAGTCATAAAGAGTCTCATGACATTTTGGAAAGAGATTATAACATTGTCTGAAGCAAGACTGAAATGAATTAAAACCAACAGAGAGGGGGTGGGGGAAGTGAAGAGAGCATGATAGAACAGACACAATATAAAGTTTCAGGGTGAAAATCATAATGAGCTTGGGAGAAGGCTAGACTAAAAAAATACTTCATTCATTCATTCACTCACTTATTTATTTGCTTCTTCATTAAATACCACTAAGGGCTCATGAACAGTACCAGGCACTATAAGAGCAAATAAGGTCTAACCTTTCTCCCAAGCTCACATGATCCCTTTTAAGCTGCCCTTCCACCCTTCTCCACTACAGTTGACGCTCTCCTTCTAAGAGGATCCCATCCTCAACACTCCCCAGTCTCTCCTAACCTCCTCCACCTACTACCTCTCTGCCTTTGCTTTATTATTTTTCAGTTCATCTTCCTAAACCTCATTCTTCTTATCTTAATATCATAGCCCAGTCCTAGTCCCAAATGAATAATTTGTTTTGTGCTCCAACAGAGAGCTGTGAGGGTCATTGTATAAAAAGAAGTAAAAAATGCAACTAGGAGCTATGATTGATGCTTACAACACAGAGAATTTTGACAGCACGTCACATGTGTACAAGAATAGCAGGCTCACCCATGTGATGAGTGCTATAAGAGTCTGTGGGGTGGAAAAACCACAGGAAGTTTCTTAAAGAATGAAGATTTAAGTTTTGAGAATAAGATTCAAGTGGCTGTAAAAGAGAAGGAAGACATACCCAGTGAGGTGAAAATCTACCTACTCCAAGAAAGCGCACCTCAGGGGCTGTGGATTACTTGCTGCTCTGTGAGCATACCCTGGGCTTAAACCTTATCTCTGTCAGTGACTTGAATGCAAATTCTTCAGCACAGGTTTAAAATAACAAAGGTGGGTCAGTGTGTCTCTCTGGCTTTTCCATTTTCTTCATCCTATTTCTTTTAAGCCCCTTGAGACGAGGGTTATATCCAATCTCTGTTTCCAAGGGACCAGGGTACTCTGCCTCATTTGACAGACTGGGAAAGAACACACAGGTTATAAGAATTTAAGGTCCTCTACCTGTATCTGTGACAATATTGTAGTCACCAATTTGTGCTTTCTAATCCCATCCCCTTCTCCCTCATCCCACTGCGCTGTACACCTGAAGCTGAAGCTGAATAAAATTGTATGTCAACTATAATATATATGTAGTCACGGGATGTGGAGTGCAGAATAGAGTCAATGGAATTGTAATAGATATGTACTAGGTCAGAGGAGCAATGGATTGGAGGAAGGGGGGGTTATCACTTTGTGAGGGGTGAAATGTCTAATTATTATATTGTTTTGTACACCTGAAACTAATAATAAAATAAAATAAAAGAAAAAGACTATAAGGACCAGGAAAAAAAAAATATATATATATATAAATTAATAAATATATATCTATATCTATGTCTATATCTACCTGTAACCATCAGGCTAGGACCCTGTGTGAATTGAGGAACAAAAAGATGAAAGAACTGACTGGGATGTGTACAAATAAAGTGTTAAAAGCAGACCAAGTCCATAAGTATTAATCTATACTGGGCATAATGCATTATAAAGCAACCATAAAGTCAGAGGGAAATAGCCAAACAGGGCCCAAGTACGCAGTGAGGGTAAGTCAGGTAAGTCTGAGGAAAGAGGCTGACTGGGTCCTGGAAGCCGGGGCTGAGGTGTCTGAGAGCGTTGTGTGGAAGGGGCAAGGGTGGGTGGGAGAAGCCCTGGGGAGGGAGTGTGCTGAGTGAGGCAGGGTATCTAGATGCCATGGACACCTTAGTGAGCACAGTCACTGGCGGGAGAGCCTGAGAAAGACCCCAGCTATGGGGGTGGCTGGGTTCAATTTCCTGTTTAATTTTTGATTGGTTAATTTTAAATGTTACTATCTGCATTTAGGCAGGGACTGGGAAGCGAGGGAACTCTCAACAAAGTGTTCCTACCGTTGTTGTCTTTATCCTGCATCTCTACCATGTAAATAAAATGCCAGCTAAACCAGATTAATAATAGTAACACAGAACTCTTGCTAGAAAATTCTGGGCTTTCCAGTATCGTTCTCTAAGATTCTCTAAGGAAAATTACACAAATTTTGGAAATAAAGGAACAAAAGATAACCTTGTGTGTTTTTAATATGCCAGTCTAGAAGACTTCTGACACTCTCGAGGAAGATAATATTGTTTGTTTTAATAATTGGGGCCCAGATTCTGTAAAGTTAGATGTTATCATATAGAAAATTGATGCATTACGATGATTTCTGTCTAGAAAAAGAGGTTATGACTTTATTACTCTGTAAGACATAACCAGTTTGGTGTCTAAATTTGCAATCTTAGCTCAGAATTTTTCTTTACACATACCAGTTCTCATATTCCCCTTTGGGTCAGCTTTGTCACCCCTCTAGTGCTATCATTAATGAGTTCAATAAATCTTTGACACATCTTTTTAAGAAATTTCAATATGTTTGGTTATATTGGTTTATTTTGGAATAATCACGTCGTAAGAGCCTATGGTTTCTTTGTTCACATTTTTATATTTGTATGAGAGATATAATTTTAGCTTTTGGAAAATTATAACTTGACAATTCTTAGAAGTCTGACTTGGTATCATAGGTTTAATTTACTGATTAACAAACACTTGGATGTGTCTCTGGTTATATTAAGGACCCCCATGTCTGTGTACAGGAACATTGGAAAGAGAAAACCAAGAGGAACTGGCATTTGTAAACCATGGAGAACGTCCCGAAGAGGGTTAGCAACAGAAACAAGTTTCTAATTTGCAAGTAAATTTCTTCCACTCTTGTGCAGAACTGGTCTTCCCTACACCCATGTGATTGTGAAATCCTTGCAAGCCATCAAATCAGTAAGGATTTCAAACAGAAAGAGGAACTTAAAAAAAAAAGATTCCCTGGAGAAAAAAAAATTTTTCCCCTCCCCCTGCTCCAAAAGGACTCATAATTCATTTCATCTGCTTTATATTTTCATGGCATCATCTTTTTGAAAAATAACAACAACAACAAAAATAGAATAATTGAGACCTTATGGAATGGAATTGAATATAGAGGCAAACATAATTTTCTTTCGGTGAGGTCTAGCTAACTAACTTTCAGTGTTTAAGGTATATACAAGATTTTATTAGCCATCAATATTTTGTGGGAATCCTGAAACACCCAAATTAATTTTTTTGTAATTCACTTGAAATCAGCCAATGGACCAACCTCAATTATTATAAGAGATCTATGACAGAATTAAGCCAAAAAATTTTCCTATTTTCAATTATTTTTTTCTTTATAGAACATGGTACACATCTTATGGCATGAAATTATTGCATAATACACACATACCAAAAAAAGATTATTGAGTGCCTACTGTATACAAAACACCAGATAAAAGGGTATAAGTTAGTTTTCACCTGAAAAGCTCTTACAATTTAGTTGGAGAGGAAATAACCAAATAATCTCCATTTTTAAAAGGACATGAAGATACATTTTTGGTGTAGCTAGAATTTAGTTTCTAATTTAGCAGAAATTGATCTTCTTTGGGCTAGAGCCAGATAAATTACTATGGTTTCTCATATCTAGGGTGAGGTATGGCATAATAGTGTGTGTGTGTGTGTGTGTGTGTGTGTGTGTGTGATCTAGGGTAGGACCACTTGGAAGACAAACAGAAAAAGGGCCAAAGGAAATAAGCTGAGATTGATCAATTATCTCAGTTGTCTATTCATTTAGTAACTATATGCCAAGAACTAATGAGTCTTGTGAAGCAGACAGAGCCACCAGCTGAGTGCCTGGCACATAGTAGGTATTTAATAAACATTCACTGAAGTGATTTAGTGATATATCAGAAGTGAATTTTATTTATAATCTAGGAGGGAAGCTGCATCATATATTTAGTCAAATAATTATAATACCAAGGGAAAAGGGGATTCCATTAAAGGATACAGACGAAGAGTTGGGAGAGCACACAGAAATCCGAGGTTCTTCCAGTGAGTGCACCAGACTATACTTTGGGGACAAAGTGTTATGTGAGTTGGATATGGAAAGATGGGTTGGGTGTTGACTTATGGTGATGAATGGAAGAGCATGAGCCAAGGCACAGAAGTAGAACAATGTGGAACCTGAATGGGAAAGCCCAGTTTGAGCATTAAAAGTAGAAAATAAGCTTGAAAAGGTACAGTGGGTCCAAGTAGCAATGGTCCCTAACACCACATAAAGAGTTTGAACCCACGACTGTACACAAAGAAACATTGCTAAAGGTTGTTTCCCACCTTTGAATAATAGGCTGCTGCTCCCAGCAGAGGAAAAAGCTGGTATTCTATGTTGCATTCCTTTAAGCATCCCTTTAAGAAATCTCAGTATGTTGGTTATATGGTTTATTTTGGAATAGTCCTGTTTTAGAACCCTACGGTTTCTTTGTTCACTTAGAATCTCCTTCAGCCCACAGAATTCCCTGCTCCAGGATGCTCTGCCCACAAGGGACCTACAACTTATTCTCCCAAGAAAGTTGTTGTTGATGTTTTGAGTATAAAGTTATGGGGGTCAATCATCATTTCTAGTCTCTTGGTGGATAACGCACATAGTACATAGGAAGGAGTCTAGCATGACAGCTTACACTAGGTCCTCTGACCAGAAGTAGTTCAGCAGTAATGAAAGTCATTTGCCTTTTGCCCATGGCTCGTTCACTGTGGACCTTTGCCAGCACTACTACTAGAGAGCCTTTGATGCTCGTTGGTCGCCATGCCACTCTGATTTATTCTCCTGCTGTTAAAGCTGACTTGCTCCAAACCTATAATAATGAAATGCTGATTACAAATGTATTATTGAGTTGTGGCAGCAGCTGCATCGATATCAGATAACCATTGTTTACTGAGCACTCACTACGTCCTAAGTTGCTGACACAGTGTAACCAGCCAGCAAAACTGAGATAAGAACTAGAATATAATCACCATCCTCAATTACGAAGGAGAATAGTAAAGCTCTGAGATTGATGGAACTTGCCCACAGTGATAAATTGGGGAGCAGGAATTGGGTCAGGACATTCTGATGTGAGTCTGGACAGGTTGCCTCTATAGACAGAGTTCTTGCAATTGTTGCTGCTATCCTTCCTACCCCCACTTAAGTTTCACAGAGAAGGAGATTACACAGCTGGAACACTGGCCTGGGCCTTGAGTTCCACTTCTTATCTGTTGGACAGTTATCATCTACTTCTCAGGAATGTCTTTCTAGGCCATTTGTTCACATCATTTCAAAACTAGAGAGCTATGGAGTCTCTGTCAGGCTTCCCCCTGGGGCCCAGAGATTGCTATCCAAGGCTGCAATTTGCTTGATTGTCACTTCAACTCACTCTTCCCTTTATTATCTACGAGCTTTTCGGGCCTTTTAAATCTTACGATCTATATTAACCTTTTTTTCAGAGCATTTAACCTTTTCGGATCTTTAAAATAGTTTTATTCTTTCTTTGTCCTTTCTTATCTAAATTTGTACAATTAGAAATGTTTTCTCAGTTATAATTCTCATTCCTCCTGGGATTTCATTGTTTTAGTAGCTCTTATATGAATTCATCGAATCTTTATGCATATCTCTAGGATTTAGGAGATTGATGCCCAGAACTGATTACAACTCTTCTACTGGCGGCTCCAGCAGCTGTGTTCAAAGAAGGATCTCTGTCACTACAACTAAATTCCTCAGATATGGCCTCACATGGTAAATCTAGCCTCTGTTGAGTCCCCTCCTGGGTCTCATTGTCATTTTCGTCTTTCTTCTTTTGCCAAAATACGATGGTATGCCTCTAGATTTATTTATTGAATTATTTAAATATCTCCACACTCTTGGAGTAGCCACATAACCATACATAAGGGAAAGTACATTGAATTAGGCACCTAAGCCTCCACAATTTTTTTAAAAAGGCAAGAAGGAAACAAAAATTAAAGGTATTTCACCTAAAAGAAGGTCAAATGGGAAAGTTGTTTTTTACCAGTCCTGAAGGGTTAGAAAGCTCCCACTTTGTACCACAAAGTCTCTGTTTGAAACATAACACATTTGGAGCAATCAGAATGGGCCTAGCTTGTTCTCATGAGATTACAGCCCCAAGAAAGCAGGAAAATCTCTGCTGTGTATATTTACACTTAAGGAAACACCACTGCCATATTCTCCCTTCCTGTATTCCATCCCATCTGTTTATTACACAAATCATTCTGTCATTCATTCAACAAAAATTACTGAGTATACATTATGTTCCAGAAACTGTACCTAGTCTCTGGTACTACTCTAACAACTAGAGCTGGCCATCCTTCCATTGGGTAGAACTTCATAAGGTCTCAGAAATCTGAAACCTCTTATAGACATGATTCAAACCTCTTTTAGATAAGGGGAAAAGGCCAGAAAATAAGCTCTTGATTAATAAAAGAAGATTTTAAAAAATGTTTCATGGTTATTTTCCATTCATTATAGTATTTTAAATGCCTTAATATTTGCCTAAAGTTTTATAGGTTTCAAAGGACTTTCATAAATATTCTGTAGTTAAAGGTCCACTTCTAGGGTTTGGATAGATTGAGCAGGTCTTATCAGAATGAACTCCTTGAGTGCAGAGACTGTTTTATCAATGCTTACATCTCTAGAATCTCTCCCAGGTCTGGGTATAGAATTGGCAATCAGTAAGTCATTTTTAAGTGAATATTTTCGCATTACATGTATATAACTTATTTCCCCTACTGGCTTGTAAATTGGAGGCTGTTTCTACTATCTCCTTTTCATGTGCACTGTTCTCATTAGACAAGGTACTTGGCTGATTCTCACCCAGGAAAACGTCTGGACTTTGAGCATCACCTGGGACAGCGTCACGTTATCTAGCCACATCATTATTCCTTGAAATCATAATCAAGAGGTTTCATGTCATCCTTTATAAAATGAAATGTTTGGTGAAAACACAAAGTTACAAGGTAGATGAACTGGAGGACAAATTTTAAAGTTGGGGGTGATAGTTTCACGATAAAAACGATTAAGGTTTCAGAAATATTAAGACATATTTAAACAGAAACAGTAAGATGGCATCTGATGCAAGTACTTCATCAACAAGTCATCTTCAACTCCTCCCTTCATAGGGGACTTAGGAATTACTTCCTCCTATATTTTATATGCCAATTGCATGGGCTGGTGGTTAAAAACATTAAGCCATCTGACAAACAGAATATGAGAAATGATAGGAATAACTGTCTCTCATTTTGGTCTCTGGAAGAAAGCAAGATAACAAGCCTATATGATTTATTATTAGAAGTAAGGGACAGATATGGATTTTAAGAGTGTTAAGGTCTTAGTTCTGACCTTATGGTAAGACTATTTCTTGCTATTTCCATCTCTCCCCATCAAAAATCTTAAAAAGCCTGATTTTTAATTGCCATAATTATCTATGAAAATATTATTAAAATATAACTTATGACTTAGAGATTGAAAATGTGTTTTGTCAATGGATGAATATTAACAGAAAATGTTAGGAGAGAACTTTAGAACTTAGGCATTTTCCACTGTGATCTTGGAAAAGTCACCTAACCTCTCTGAACCTAAGTTTTCTAACTTCAAAAGAAATATTTCTTTTCATTGGCCCATTTATCTCTTCACATGGATGATATAGGAATAGAATTAATAGAGATAAGATACTTGGAAAATGTAAGAGACATACTCAAATGTATACTATTTTATTTCGTCAGCTTATTTTTCCTTTTTTTGGCCCCCAACTCAGCTCAAGTAGAAAAAGTGGTCAACAAGAAAGGACTGAAATACTCAGTTATGAAAACGTCAGCTCCAGATCTAAGAGAAGTCCGAGCCAGTCGTCAGTCAGGCAGAAGTTCTAAAACAGATTAACCAAGCATCCCTAGCTTCCTATTCCCTTTGCTGTTTGATTTTGATGGACATCTGTGAGTGGGATAATCTTAATTGTTTGCTGTGGTAAACATATTACGAAAATATTGTGCTCTTTTACCCTGCAACATAAGAACCAGAAGGAGGAAGGAAGTAAAGGTGAGCTGGAAGAATGAGTTACATCAATAAATGTGAGCTGAGCTACTCAGAAGTTTGGAAGAGCCCAGTAATCCCTAAGCCTTCAGTATCTGTTACACACACACACACACACACACACACACACACACACACACGTATTGACTTCCCAAAATATGTCAGTTTTAGAAGCATTGGGGTTACACTGTCAAATGAGAAATACGTACTTCCTGCTTTCAGCATGCTTACATTCTAGTGTGTGATGAAATAAAATAGTGAAGTCAGAAAATAAATTAAGATAAATTCAAATAATTGTACATGCTATGAAAAATAACCAAAATACTTAAATAGACAGTAATAGGCTGGTGAAAACAGGGCGGGGTTTGACAACTTTAGAGACAATAGTCAGTCAGACAGTATCTCTCTGAGAAATTGACATTTGAACTGAAACCTAAATATCCAGAGGTTCCAGTTAGGGGGAAAATTTGGAAGAAGAACTGAAAGAGCAGTTGAAGTAACTTACAGGAGGAAAATCTGCAGGAAAATAAAGTTGGAGAGGTAGACAAGCATCAGATCATACACACTTTTTACTCTATGAAGTTGGGGTTTATTCTAGAAGGAATAGGAAACTCTTGAAGGGTTTTGAGAGTTTCTTTGATTTGTGGGTCAATGTCTTTCATCAACTTTGGACAATTCTTAGCCATTATCTCTACAAGTATTTCTTTTTCCTCATTCTCTCTCCCCTATCCTTCTGTGACACCAACTAAACATATATTACATCATATGATAGTGTTTCATATATCTGGAACATTCTATTCAATGTTTTTCTTCTTCATTCATTTTTCTCTTTGTGGTTTAGTTTGGATCATTTCTATTGCCCTATCTTCAAATTCTTCTATCCTTTCTTCTTTTGTGTTCATTCTTATTTCGAAATACATTGAATGAATTCTTTATTTCTGAGACTGTGGTTTTCCAGCTCTACAGTTTCCACTTAATCCTCTTATAGTTTTTATTTCTATGCTCAAGTTCCCCATTAGCATAAACTACTGTCCTAAAAAATATTTATTGAATGAACGGATGGTTTTTGCTATCTGTCAAGAAAGATGTTTTTTAAATACTGGGGAAAAAAATCATATTTGGGACATTCAGTTTATCACAAATTAGCTAACATCCACTAAAACTCAATAACTCCTGATACCACCAAGGAATAGCCATCTTCATTCGCATATTTTGCAAAGTTAACCCTGCTTTGGGGACAGAAATATTACAAAGCATTTTCATATTATTGGTACTTTTTACGTGGTCAGTTCTCACTGGAAGCTCATAGAACTAGATCCATACAGGTATATGAACATTAAAGCACTTTGCTCATGGTTGCAGAACTATAGCAACCACAAATAAATGTCTCCCTTTTGTGAATGCTTTGAATGAAGCCAGAATGTCTTTGGGTTCAGTTTTATCCCTGGAAAAAAGACAAACCATTCTACTGGCAAGATATAGAATATGCCCTTTTGAATAAATTACACATGACTTAAATTTCCTCTCTCTAGGGAATAATAGCTTTGGCAAATTGCTCCATGTGTGAAGATGAAAAGCAGATATGGTTTTCACCTAGAGAAGAAAGCCTCAAAGTCTGTCCTGCAAAGAACAGACACTAGAGTGGTAGGAAACACAGAATTATAACAGTTAAGATTCAAAAGAAAAGTAAAAGTGAAAAGAGGAAGTCTCAAGCAGCCCATTAAATGTTTCTGGAGCAGACAAACCATAACAAGGCAAGGCTATGGAACTGTATAATAAGAAAAACATGAATGTACATTTTCAGGAAAGCATTGGACTCTCATGAAAGTTCAAAGAGACTGATGCCTCAGGCAGGGGGTTATACATAGAGTTGCAATCATTGTTATGTTTTATTAGAGCTTATTATTATCGTGGCTGAATACAATGCTACTGGCTACCCTGAGGGTGTTTCAAATGTAAGCAAAAATCCAGCAGATTTTCTTAAAGTGAGAGAGGCACACTGACCTACATAACAACTCTGTAACAACACTCATGAGTGTATGTCTGCACATACACACTCGAAGGATACTGCATTTTAATCTCTCAGTAGAAACTTTCTAGACATTACAGGAAGAGACAGACATGTGAATTTGACCAGTGGGAGGGTTGCCCAGTGATTAATTAGATCAGTGCATAGGCTGGGATATGCTGATCTTTTCGTCCCTGCTAAGCCCAAGGCCTCTGTTTCTGAGAGCTTCCCTTTCCTGGACTGTAACAGCAGCGTTCCTTTCAAAGTGCTTCACAAAATTTGTTTCTCATTGCCCCAAGGAGAAGCCTTTATTCGTCTCTCCACTTTGCTGACTGGAGTGAACTGACCTGCTTAGGGACCAGTGGGAATTAGTGACCAAACTGGAATTACAACTTTGGTGCCTTTGGACCCAGTCCCGCTCACCCGCCACTTAGGACAAGTCTGTTGCGGCTCCTTTCTCCTCCTGCTCTCGTCTCTGCAGAGATAACCTACTCCAAGGACACGTTCTTATCAGTCTGTGAATTTGGGTTTTGCCACATTTAGTTTTGATGTTGTCAAGTGTATTTGTGCTATTCGTGATGATGACAGATGTTCACTGTTGATTAAAGTTGAAGAACTCGTCTGTGCCAGGATCTATACATCCTAGGCCTTCCAAAAGTCAGACACTGGATAATGCTAAGTATTAGGGAGCGGGATGTGGAGATTTAAAAACTCCTTAAGCACTGCTGTTGGGAAAAATAGTGTTTCTATTCACACCTCACAGATGAGAAATTACTCCCATGACCACACTTAGGTACAAGGAGGTCTTTGAATGTCATCTTTATTCCAGAGAGCCATGTGCCCAGCTAAAATACAGGGTACTTTTACTATAGAAGAAGGAGTAAATTTCTAGCTGGAAGACAGCTAGACATTGCTGCCTCCCAAATAAGGGTTTTTTGTTTTTTCCAAATTATTACTAGTAAGGAAGCAAACAACCAGAGAGGAAAGGGAGTTAAATGAATCTGTCATCAAATATTTACCTGTTCTGCAATCCTTAGAGTTAAAGAAACATTTGTGATCCTTCATTGGTATATTTTAATTTTTTATGTTATTTTATTTTATATATTTGTGTTGGACCTCAGATACCGAGAGTTGATTGAATCATCAGTTTCGTTTCATGACATATTACCACCATGACTTACATCGTGCCCCACTCTCGTTTCAGTTTGAAATGTATTCCAGGTAGTGCTCACTAACTACCGCCACCTCCATCCTCACGTTAGGCTTCACCCCGAATACGTTTGATACTTATCTTTGAAATTGTGTGTTTCCTTGTAAATTGTCTGGTATTTTTTGTGGTATGTATTTTTGCTTTACATCAATTATGTTGTATCAAGGAAAATTCTGTTCTTTTTCTTATTTTTTTTCACCCATCATTACATTTTTAAGATTTATTTGTGTGTGTGTCTCATTTGTTACTTCTAACTACATATCGTATTCCATATTTCACCATATTCTGCTTATCCATTTCCCTAGTTACAGATTCCTAATTTGTCCCTCAACTCTACACTGCCAAGAAAACAATGCACACCTGTGCTCTGGAGGACTTACATGAGAATTTCTCAGAAGTGGTATTACTGCACAAGGTGAGATTCATGCATGTTACTTGACGAGACACTGCCGCATTACTTTCCAGCATGCCCGCACCTGGCTATAATCCCACCAACAGTACACAAAAGCTTTTTTCATCATATATTTCTCCTCTATAGTGGACATTATCTAATTTATAATTTTATTAATTTTTATGGGAATAAAACAGTACATTATTGCTGTTTTAATATGCATTTCTCTGATTACCATTCATTTTATCATGTATTCATTTATGTGTTAGCCATTTGGATTGCCTGTTATATGACCTGCCTTTTTATACCTTGCCCATTTTTATATTGAATTTTTTTGGTCTTTTTCTTATTGATTTGCAGGAATTCTTGAATACTCTCCAAACAAACCCTTTGTCAGTTAAGTTATTGCAAATATTTTGTTGATAGTGGTAATCCTTCCCCTAATCTGCCATCTGTCTCTGTCCATCATGGTTGAGGGTGTTGGGACGTTTCAGAATGCCCTTCCCCAATTCTGAGCCACAAAAATATTATTCTACATTTTATTCTACTAGCTGCATTGTTTTACCTTCACATTAAGGCATTTGATCCAGCTGGAGTCTTCCTTTGTATCGGTAATCACGTATGGATCCTGTTTTGTTTTTTTAATATAGTGACCCCAATTTCCTAACACCATCACTAAATAATCTGTCCTTTGTCTATTGATTTGGATTAGCACTGTGTTCATAGGTCAAGTCCCCTGATATACTTTTTGTAGTCTTTCTCTGAAATCCTCATTCCATTCTATTTGTCTGTTTGTCTTGAACTCTTGAACCAGTTCCATATTTTAAAGAGTATACAGAGTGTACAAACACACACACACACACACACACACACACGCACACAACCACTATATATATATATATACAGTGAAGCATTGCCCTAATGGCCAATTTAACTGGACTGTACTAGAAAATGTGGAATTTGATAGGTGAGTCGGTGTGACATCTAAATGGCAAGAAAATGGGAAAATAAAAGTAAACCAGGGGCCCAGCATCTATCTTTGCCCCAAAGGTGAAGTCTGTGGTGACTATACCCAGTTCCCTGCAGAGAGGAACCTGCCTCTCTATCCTTCTGTAGTTCTTGCTCCTTGTCCACAGATGTATTTTCCTTTCTCATATTTTCTCACTCAACCTTGTTTCATAAAAGATTTGGAATGTCTTACACAAAAATGCAATTAACCAAGTAAGATATAACAACACCAGAAGAGGTGAGAAAAATGAGTCAAGGGAAAGATATAAATTGTGTCTAATTTCATTTGAAGCCCAAGTTAGTTTATAGCAATCTCAATTCACCCTGGTTTTGTTCCATTTATAGTTTCTCTCTTTCTAGGTTTCACAAGGTTTTTCAACCTTTGAGTTTCCTCATTACATTTTAGGAGAGAAAATGAAAACCTCTGAAGCCCACATTTTCAGAGGCTGTTGGAAGAAGGTCTATGTATGCGTGGATTTCCTGGACCCTGTACAGTTACCTGATACAGGTAGAAAGAGTTTGATAGAAAAAGCTGGAAACTGGGTCCCAGGGGACCTGGGCTCTTGTCCCCGCTCTGTCACTAACCAGCTGTGACCTTGACTCAAACACAAATGTCTCTTGGGTTTATCATCCTATCCTCAGTTCCCAGGGGAAGAGTTGCCCTAACCACCCAACCCAACATTCTCTGACTCTGCATGTTTTATTCCCTCTGGAACATCAATCATCAACTCTCTCTGGAGACATTTTGCAACTAATACGCACACCAGGCCAGCTGTTAGTCCCATAACTAAGAAAGGTCACTCCCACCAGGCTAATTAACAACCTCCCCTGGCTCAGAATAATTACTCCACAATAGTCACATCACATTTTTTTACATCAGGAATTCCTCTATGTAGAGAGTCTAACAGATGGACCTTATGCATAAAAGAGAAGAAAGAGCAAATGCATATCATAGCAAAGAGGAAATAACTCCTATAAACTATATTTTCTGGCAAATAGCAAAAATAGTCACAGAATCAAAGAAACTAAACCACTGTCATTCAACTGGCATTGGATCCTCCAGCCTTCTTATGTCACCCCTTTCTATAATAAGCAAGTAAATGAACTCAGGCCCCCTTTCAGCATTGACTGCTGGCATTTAGGTACCTCCTAGTTATATCAGATCCATCAGGGAAACAATTCTGATTATCACCTGACATTACTCCAGCTTCTGTCCCTGGCTCCTCTGTCATCCCAGCCACTTCACCTGTCCTCCCTTGTGCTCTAGCTTCACTCAGATAATGCTTCCTGTAGCAGCTAATAACAGAGACTTACTCACGCCTTGGCTATGTCCAGCATATAGGAAATCACCTAAAATTGAGTTTCAGGCCTAGCTAGAACTACCCTGATAACCTCCGACTAAATACCATCATAGGGATCCCCTTACTGATTGTTATGGACTGACTTGTCCCCCACTCCATTCATATGTTGAAGCTCTAACGCCAAATGTGACTGTATTTGGAGACAGGGCATCTAAGGAAATAATTAAGGTTAAATGAGATCATGAGGATTGGGTTCTAGTCTGATAGGATTGACATCCTTATAAGAAGAGACACCAGAGAGCTCTTTCTTTCTCTCTCTGCTGTGTGAGAACACAGCGAAAAGAAAGCTATCTGTCAGCCAGAGAGGGGGCTCTCACCAGAAGCTGAACTGGCCAGTACCTTGATCTTGAATTCTCCATCTTCCAGAACTGTGAGAAAATAAACTTCTGTTGTTTAAGCCACCAGTCTATGGCATTTTGTTAAAGCAGCCTGAGCTGACTAAGACACTAGCCTCCCTTCTTCTTGGCCTGGGCCAACTGGCCCTGCTCTCAGAAAATGCCCCTTCTCCCATCACTCCTGGTCCTCTGCTTCCTTCAACATGGCCTCCAATGCCCTGCATGGCTCTGCAGCCTCATCCCCCCCTTCTCTCTCCTCACACCAGGCCCTGCTGCCACCTGGGCCTTATGTAGTTCCTGGAGAAAGACTCTGCCTCCTCCCACTCCCACCACAGGACTTTCACATGTGCTGTTCACTCTGCTTGCAATGCCCTCCTTCAGCCGCACCCGACCCATTACCTGCTTAACTCTTACTTCCTCTAGATCTCACCTCAGGTATCATGTCCTGGAGAAAGTCTGTTTGATCTCTCAATCTAGCTCAGATTCTTTTGTTAGGTTCTTGCACAGACCCATGTTCCTTTCCTTTTATACATTTAGCAACACAAAGAACTAGCATAAAGTTTATTTTTCTCATTGGCTTCACAGGTTTCAGGTTAAATTCTAGACCACACCTTGAGACTTGGATTCCAGTGCTTTCCTCCCAACCCAAACTAACTGAAAGGGTAATGGATATTTTCCCCATTTTTATGTGTTATGGTATTTCTTTGCATAACCCAGTGCTTCCAATGAACACATTTTAATCAGTCCGTAGATTCCTGAGTCGCTGCACTTCCTAATGACCTAACTAGCATTTATGATACTAGAGCTATAAAATAAATTGAAATTGTGGGAAAATCTTTATACAGCTAGAGAATTTTTTGTATTTGTTTTTACTTTCCAGTGTTTCTTCAAACTCTAAATCTTTCATTTTATACACTGAAAAACTTTATTCACCAGTATGGAATTTTTGCATGAAATTCTACTTTGATTTTTATCATTATCAGTGCTGTCAAGAAACCCTTGATTTTATTGACTTATTTTGTTTTTTATTATGAAAAATAGAAAATATACAGAATTTCCATATACCATTACACCCATGTACCCATCAAAATAAATAAACTCATGACCAATTTTGTTTCATCTACACCTCAACAAATTACTTACTGCTTTTCAAATAGCCTGTTTATCTTTAAAACAGACTATTTTGCTAATTTAGAACATACTGGGAGAATTTATATTTGGCATCAGTTTAAGTTCCGTTATCCACACCCTCCTATTGAATTTAGAATGGAATACAAAACTGCATTGTAAAAACTACAGGCTCAAATATTAAAGTCTTGTATCAGTCAAAATGTCAAGTACTCCCATATAAATGGATTTCAGGACAGCTCAGAGTAAAGTTTGCATGTTTTCTCCTTTAAGAGAAGTAAATTTGGGTGGGATCTTAACTTCCTGAAAACATTTCAAGACAATTCCTCTTAAAATGAAGTCACTTTGTGGCAGGGTTGTTTTCAACTCTCCCTGTAAATTCTAAAAAGCATGGATTAAAAATTATAATACCAGGGGTGCCAAAAAATGTATACAAGTGGACACTTTGGTCAATGTTGCTCAAGCAGTAGTTCGCCATCATCAGAAGTGTCTGGATGCTGATGGTAACCACTTTGAGCACCTCTTGTAATTGCAGAAGTCAAACGTGACTTGTATTCATCTTTTGTTATCGGTATATGTTGAGTATTACAATTCTAAAACAGTTTTTTCCTTTCTTAAAATGTGTGTACATTTTTTTGGCACCCTCTGTATAGTCCTCAAGTCTCCTCCTTCTCGATTACTGGCTATCTGCCTTGGGAAATAGACAAGGTGAACACATATCTGTAGGTAAAAAGCCTGAGAGGAGGGCTGTGATTGAGATGGAGTCTGCGCTGACGTGCTTGGCTGTTTACCAGACAAGCATTCCCCCTCTGTCCACTGTGCTTAGGTGTTGAGGTCAATGTAGTTAGAGAAGAGCAACAGCTCCCCTGGGCCAGGAAAGGCTCAGGCGGTGGAAGCCCCTGAGGGTGATTCCATTCCCCTTCACCATGTGATCCAGTTGGGGAACTGAGGTGTAAGGGGAAGTGCACTGAGGCCTCTGGGGAAGAGCCTTCCCACCATGGATAGGGAGACAGTACCATGTTTCCCCGAAAATAAGACCTAACCGGTAAAGAAGCCCTAGCATGATTTTTCAGGATAACATACCCTGAACAGAAGCCCTAATATGTCTTTTGGAGAAAAAAATTAATATAAGACCTGGTCTTACTTTCAGGGAAACACATTAGGAGGGGCCACCCCAACATTTGCTTTCTTCCTTGAATGCAGTTGCTGCCAAGGTGGTGCTTGGAGTTTTGACACCTATCTTGTGACCATGAGAGGAGACAATTCTGACCCGCTGAGAAATAAGCAATGGACTGATGGAAAGACCTGGCTCCTTAATGTTCTAATCAGGCTTCCGAGCAGACCCTACCTCTGGACTTCTTGTTGGGTGGATAGAAAACAAAACAAAACACCCTCTATTTAAGCAACGTTTAGATAGGGATTCTGTTGCTTGCACTCAAGAGCAAAGAAAGAATCAACACCAGTCTAGTCTGTTTTGCTTACATAGATTCCAAGCAAATACACCATCTGTTCTAAACTGAACAACAAGAGATTGTTAAACTGGTGTGGTTCGAGTCACTTCGGTTCAATTTACTAAATATTTACTCAGCACCTACTATTTGTGCTTAGCTATGTGCTAGGTACTGGGAACTTGAGCATGCAAACAAAATAGTCTCTGCTCTGAGAAACTCCTGTTTAGTAAAATTTAAAAGAAAAGCCTGAAACTTTCAAGGTACATTTTCTTGGGAAAATATGACTGCTCTGCACCCCACTGCTAGATTTAGTATCCTAAGGTTGGGAAGGATACTTGAGCAACCATTTGACCCAGAAATAATAAAAACCACAGATAGGAACACCCTATAAGGAAGGCTGGTCTCCAAACTAGGCTGAGTGGCAGGCACATACATGGCATGATTTCAAAGGCTCTAGTAAAGGCTCTTAGCCCAAAAAAATCCCTCCTGGTGCCAAAACCCTACATCTTTGGCTTAAGGATTTCTTTGGTTTAAGGATTTGTCCCTTGCTAAATCATAAATACCCCTGAGAAGCAGCACATTATGTTTTTTTCTATCATGTAAGAGAGAAATTACAGCCATCGTGAAGGTTTGGGGAACATGAATAAAGATGGGTAAAAGTGGAAAGAGGAGAAATGGGCACCTATGAGGAGTTTGGGGACACTGAGATGATTGACGTTTTAGCTCAGGGTCAGCTCTGAGCCAGCTGAAATAATCTCTTAAAAGGACAGGTTATCTGTTATTTTTCTGTCCATTCCTTCTTTGCCTTAGCTTTTTTTTTTTTTTTAACAGATTGACAGAAAATTGAGACTCTGTCCCAAAGCATGTGGAAGTGTTCAGATAAAGATCTAACTGGCCACTACACTGTGGAAATCAAGTAGGGGAGGGTCAGGAAAGAGAGAGCCTGGCTTGCTATTCATAGCTCTTTGAAATAAACTCCAGGGAAACAAGCCGGAGAAGAGAACCCCTTGCACTCCAGCCCCTAAACTGGGAATGCATAATTATGCAAATAAATGTGAACAAAAAAGTAGCCAATTGAGAAGGAGGCTGGGAGTGGTTTCTCAGTGGTTTGAAGGTTCAGGTTAGACACTTCTAACCGTCCCGAGACTCCGCCTGCAGAGCGCTGCAAGACTGTCCGCCCGCCTGCACGCCCACCCTCTGTCCTGGCCCTCACCCCTTGTCTGAAGTCTTAACATCCTGCCATTTTCCTCTGTTTCCCAGAGAAGCTCGCCCCAGTGTCTATATGATGCTTCCTCCTGGAAGGTCTGGTCTACAAAGGAGGTCAGCTCTAAACGCCTCATTCTGACCTAATCATTGGAGTCAAACTGAAGTACAGAGAAGAAAACTTCCAACATGCGTGGATGACAATAGCAAGGACCTGTCTATGCAAAAGTGAAGTTTTGCCAGACTTATCTGAATAATGAATTTTCCTGCTTTTGGCAGTCAGGATGCCGTGCCCCTGGTCATTCAGTTCTTTCAGCAAGCATGCCTCGGGCTCCTACTATGTGCCAGGTAGCAAGGTGGGCGAGCCCTGTAGACAGCCTCCTGTCTTGAGCAGCTTTCCGTCTATTGGGGAGACCACTGAAAAAATGCAATACATGTTAGAAATGGGGATTCTGTACATAAGGAAAACCCCACAACATGGGGGATGCACAGTTCCCCCAAAGGAAGAAGAGGTGACATCATCTGGAAAAAAGGGAAAGAGACACCGGATGAATAAAATCAGTAGCTGTCTATTGTAGTGAGGGGTTCAGATTATAAGTGTGGACAGAGTTAGCTAAGAGAGCATCCACCCAATGGGGAAAATGGCTGGGAAGCAGGTTGGAGCCGAAGCAGGGCTTTGCTAGGCCAGAAGCAAAGAAAGGGAGGGAGAGGATGGGATGCTCGTTCTAGGCATGGGGGAGAAGCCTAAGGGAAGGCAGAGACAGGAACTAGTACATCACAGTGGGGGGCAGTGAAGAGGTCTGTATAAGAGAACCCCAGCATTGGGAGCAGTGTGAAATAATGTGGCATAGGTAAATACAGTCTATAAAAAAGGTTTCCAATTCAATTCCTTGTAAAAGTTATATGACTCTTCTCAACTGGCAAAAGGTCAGCCTGATGGTGAACCATATGTCTCGACTGTTGGAATAAAAGTATCTGTTTTTTACTTATGATGAATGTCTAATAGTATTTATCAAGGAGTTCGTTCCTATACGCCATGTAAGTCTTTACCGGGAAATAGATAATCTCATACTTCCTCTTCTTCCTCTTAGCAGCAGCAGAAGGACAGCGAGGTGGGGGTTCCCAGGAGAAAGAAAGGAGTCCTGCAGCCACTCCCTCCAGCCTTGTCTCTGGTTCTAATTAGCCAAGTCCTATCTTTCAGAGATCTGCCCTTTAAAGGAACATAAGCAACACTGCCCAAGGCCCCTAAAAGCCACTAATGCATTTTTCTAAAAACTGAAAACACATAAAATTCTCACGTTTTATAAACAAATGTTGAGAAAAACATGATGAGAAGCAGAACTTTCAACAAGAAACGCCACAGCCACCCCAATGCTCAGCTGCCTTTCTAAGAGTTCCTGGACCCCAGCCTCCCCAGTGGAAATGTTTGTGAGGTCCAAGTGCATTTTCCTGCAATCCACTTAGAGGTCCACTCTGCCTGCAAGTGTTCATTAGCTGACGTGTCTTAACAATGCCTGGGAGGTAGCAGGTAAGAGAGGGAAACTGGCTCTTGCAAAAAGCAATAACCTTTTCCTATGTTCCAGTCACAAGCAGTATTCTGTAATTACACCGCACAGAGAAGTCACTTCACCATCTGGAGTGCTGGGTCTACAGGCACTTGCTTCTGTTCCTGCCCAGGACTTCATAATGGCCTGGGGATTTTCAAGGTCCCTTGCTCTGTGGGATTTAATATCAGTGAACCTTCTCCAATAGGTTGGAAGTAGCTTGGGGTATTGCAAGGAGGTAGGGGCAGTGGAGATGAGGGGGACCTCAGAGGCAGCACAGGAATCTACCCTTTTCCTGAAGGGACTCTCCCAGACGTGGGACACCCTCCATTCCTGGACATTGGAGGGCAGGGGACTCAGCACGATCCTGACTCTACACAGCTAGTTCTGAAGCCAGACGCCCGTGACTACTTTAGCAAGTCACTTCACTGCTCTGGGCCTTATTTCCTCATTTGCAAAATTCTTCTTTAGACCAAAGGGTGCTGTTTCCTTCCAGCTCTAACCCGTGCTGATGCTGTGATCTTGAGGCAAATCCTGAACTACTAGTGAGACGGGGCAGGCAATGTCCACCACGAGCACGCTCACAGGGCTCCGAACAGGAGGCATTTCTGACAGAGGCATTTTCAGGCATGGGGAGTTCGTCAGGCTATGAAGGATTTGTAAAGGTTTAATTACTTCACGGTGGTGGCTTCAGAGGGTACACTGCTCCCCTCCCTTAGGATGCCCACCAGATGCCGTTCGTGTGCTGAGGCCCACCTGAGCCCTTCCAGTGTCCAAAGCAGCCACCCCTGATGAAGTGGGCATGAAAGGCGCTCTCTGCAGCACCTGGGCTCCTGAGAGCGTGCCTGTTTCCTATCATCCTGGAGAGCTTGACTTGACAAGCATTTTCTTTTCAAAAACCTGTGAACATCCACTTCCCTCTCCCCAGGCCTGACATTATTATAATAATAAGGCTCCCTTTTCCTAATTATCCCCCCTTGTCCTCTCTGAAAACCAGGGTCTGAAAGGGTAGCTGTCACCTTGCTGTCATTCCAAGACCTCAACCCCATTTAATTTAAGCCTAGAATAAGTCAATCATTTTAATCAGTTATCAGGTTGAGTAAAAAAGGAGTCCATCCCCCACCCCCACCCCCACCCTAGTTGCTAAAGGAGCATTGCAGGTAAATGAATTATTAGGTTGGTGCAAAAGTAATTGCAGTTTTACTTTTTTTTTTTTTTTTTTTTTTTTTAACTTTTTAAACCGCAATGACTTTGGACCAACCTAATACATCATAAACCCTGGGCAAACTCTCCCACTTCACTCATTATTTCCTCATTAAACCCTTTTACCCTTCTCCCCTGATCTAATAAGTCCACAGGGTCACGTTGTTAGAGGTAGAAAAGGCAGTTACCCCTTCCCTGGGGTCTTGTGTCTCTGAGTGTAGAACCTACTAAAGGACCTCAGGCCAGCCACGCAGACCACATTCAAATGTATACCTTCATTGAAATGTATACAGGTTTGGAAGCAGTGGAAAAATAATTTTCTTTTGGTCATTTCTCAAAATCACCAGGGCAGATTTTTATTTTTTATGTGTCTATAATGATTGGGCTTATAAATAGACAAATCTATGGCAGCCTGCATGATAGTGGGGGATAGATACTAGGGATACATTTTTGAGAGTTAACAAAAAGGCCACTGCTCATGACAATACTTCCCTACTGCCTCCAACATTTCTCAGTGAGATGAATTCCCTCCCTTTGAGACTTTGTTCCTATTACAACACAGTTATATTTAGAGCAGTGTTAAACAAACTTTTTGCACAAGGGCCAGTTCAAGAAAAAAAAAAGATGCTTAGGAGTCAAATATATATGTATCTCTATATATTATGTCTATAACACAACAGCAACAGAACTTTAAAAAGTTGGAAACACAATAGCTGCAACTCTAAGCATTTTAGAATTTTATCTTACAGCTAAAAATTGTAAGACCAAATAATTAGCCTGCGCTACAGAATCTCACATCAGTATTGCACCTTTGAATAGATTTGATTGCTGAGTAAGACTTTTTTGGAGGTGTTTTATTTTGCCTTTCCACATTGACCTCATAAGCTACTTGGATCCTTTCCTTGTGCCTCGAAATTTTGTTGTTTTTAGTTATTAAATACAAATGATTACATAGCAATGCCCTCACTTCCAAAGAAGTTCTTATTATGCCCCCTTGTTTGGAAATACATAATTTTAATTAGTCACCTTTCTCTTCTTGCTGGCAGGCATAGCAGTTATTTTTAAAGTTATTCTGAAAAATAGTCCTCTCCATGCACATCAGCATAAACATGTTTTTTCTAGTTCTCAGATTAAGTCAATTGATATTCACCACACACCTACCTCTTTGCGGACAAATGGGAGAGACGGTGTGTACATCTTCAGCTTTATTAGATGCTGCCAAATTTCTCGCCATAATGGTGGTTCCAACATATGCCCCACCCACATGCATAATTGTTCTTATTTCCTCACATCCTTGTCAACTTTTGTTGTTGTTTGCTATTTTCTGATTATTTGTGAACTGGAGCATCTTTTCATATGTTTATTAACCATTTATATAGCTTCTTCTGTGAACTATTCATATATTTTTCAATTAGATTGACTGTCTTTTTTGTCTTATGGGATTTCTTTTTATATAGGGTGCAAGTATCTTCCCCAAACTATTTTTCTTCCTTCTTTGTTGGTTTATGTTGTCTTTTTTCCATGGAAGATTTTCACTTTAATAAAGTTAAAGTTTATCCATCTTTTTCTCTATGGTTTATTATTTTTGTGTCCTATACAAGAGAATTTCCCTTAGTCTAATGTCATAGTAATATTCTCCTACATTTTCTTCTAGAAGTTTTAAAGTTTGATTTTTAATATTTAAATCCTAATATATCTGGAATTTATTATGTTTACAGAGTAAAGTGCGGACTTAATTTTATATTTTCCATATTCTCACTCTTTTTTTTTTTTTTTTAGTGTCTTTTCTTGTGGTTTGGATTTTTTATTTTTGTGTCCTTAATCACAAAATTAGTCATCTTAATCCAGTTATTAATCAAATTATTAAGTTATTTGAAGTTCTTAGGTTGTAATCCTGTTGTTTGTTTTGTGCCTAATTCTATCCCTTAGAGAACTCTTTTCTCAACGATGTGTAATTTTAGATTGTGAGCTCATCTTCAGCAGAAGTTTATCTGTGGGTCTGTGTAGACTTGAAAAGGTTTTCCTTTCACCTCTATCAGTTACCCTGGTATACCAGGCACAGATCCAAGACCAATCTCTAACATAATTTCTCACCCAGAGTTTCTAAGACTATACAGATATAAAAATAATCAAAGTGAAACTCATGAAGGTTTGTGAATACAAATTATCAAAGAAACTTTTGTCTTTACATAGAGCTCTGGCAGAGACAGACAAGCTTCCCTGTGCTGCTTGGTGGGATTTTTTTCCTGGTTTATTCTTTCACTGAGGTGTATTGGCATTCAGACTAATCACAACTGAGAATATATTTACAGGAAAACGACAACCACTTGGTAAAGAGATGTGCACTTAAAGTTACTCAAGGGCAACTTCAATTCATGTGCAAGAAGCTAAATAAATGTTTTCTGTCTCATAAGTTAAGAATAAGTAGTTGTATTGTCAACTGCCAAACCCCACGGCATGCTGCTAAATTCAGAGAACCCTGGTCTGTGTTTAAAAATGGTACCAACATCCACTTTATTGTTTGAAGATTATTTATTTTATGGTAAAAAGAGAGATTTTTGCTCTTGTATTGCCATCATCCAGCCTTCCCCTGTCTTGCAAGAACCTGCCACCCCACCTGCGTTGACACAATGAAAACACTACAGGAAACACTTAGCAAGAGGTTTCTTAGGAGAAACCTGTAGAACATGTGCCCTTGTTTGGGTATGAGAGGGTGTATACAGGCAGAGACATCCATCCAACAATTCCTTCTAGAAGTGCACTCCCTGTTCTTTTAGGAGCATATCAATCATTTTTACACTCTCTTGACTCTTAATCACAGGCATTTCCAGTGTTGCCAAAACAGTGCCTACCTACATCTGTTTTCTACTATTGGCTTGGGTTCCAGGGAGTGTTTATGAGAAAAAGAGAGAACTAGAGATTGACAGACTTGTGTTGACATTTTGGAGCTGTTTGGAAATGAGAACGATCCAGGTCTGATATTGTAATTTCTCCTTTTATGGGCAAAGGCAATGTCTCAGGATGAATGGATATAACTAAACACACTGCGACACACGCCACACACAGTGTGTACTCCTTGAATACTCACTGCGCTTTTTGTTGTTGGAATTGTAGGGAAAAAAGTAGAAGACAATCTTTTGCTTCCCCACCCCCAAATCTCCTACCCCACAAGAAATGAAGAAAACATTGGTCTTACAGAGAAAAAATTCCTGATTTATGTATCTTTCTTTCTTTTCTTTTCCTTTCCTCCTTTTCAAGCTATAATCAACACTCAACATAATAATGAATTAATTTTTAATTATATAAGTAATAGATCCTCATTGATTAAAATTAAAACAATACAGATAAAACAAAATTTTTCTTTGTCTACTCTTCTAATACTACACTGTTTCCCCATTGTGTATCCTTATGATCCATTCACCATGTATGCTTTTAGATTTTTTTCTAAGTGTATACCTTCACATATAAGAAATAATATATTTTGTTTGGTGGTAATTTCTTTAATATGTAAATTATGCCATACTCTGTATATTGTTGTACAACTAGCTTTTCTTACTTAAAAATATATGTTGGGCATATTTTTCATATTAGTACCTATTGATTGGTCTCATCGTTTTTAATGGAAACATAGTCTTCCATAGAATGGATGTATAGTAGTTTATTTGATTATTTCCCCCCAAAATGGAAATTTATATTACTTTTGAGTTTTGCTCTATTGCAAATGATGTTGTGATGAATTTCCTTATTTATACCTTTGTGGGCACATGTGCCAATATTTTGTCTAGCATAGGTACTGAGAAGTGAAATTTCTAGGTTAAATGGTAACATTTGCTTCTTTAAAGCAATGATAAAAACCTATCTATCTATCTATTATCTATCTGTCTGTCTGTCTGTCTGTCTATCTATCTATCATCTCTCTATCTATTTATCTACCCATCTATTTACTTAATTAGCTTGGGCTGCCATCACAAAATACCATAGAAAACAAATGTGCCTATATTAATATCAGACAAAGTAGACTGACGAACAAGAAATTATTACCAAGGATGAATGAATATTACATTATAATAGAGAGGTTGATTTACAAAGAAGACATAAAAATCCTATATGTGTATACAACTAATAAGACAGCTTCAAAATACATGAAGCAAAAATTGACAGAACTGAAAGGAGAAATAGATAAATCTACAATCGTGGTTGGAGTCTTTAGCACTTCTCCCTCAGTAATCAATAGAACAAATAGAAAATTAGTGAGGATGTAGATGACTTAAACAGCACTCTCAACCAACTTGACCTAATTGACATTTATAGAACACTTCATCCAAAAACAGAAGTACGTCAAGAATGTTAAAAGATTTAAATCATCCAAGGTATGTTCTCTGACCATAATAGAATTAAAGAATAAATAACAGGAAAAATATCTTTAAAATGCTCAAATATTTGGAAATTAAACAATGTGTACTAAATGACCCATGGGTGAAAGAAGTCACAAGTAAAATTGGAAAGTACCTTGAATTGAATGAAATTGAAAATACAATAGATCAAAGTTTGTAGGATGCAGCTAAAGCAGTACTTAGATGGAAATGCATGGCCTTAAATGCTTATATCAGAAATGTTATTGAGAAACTCAGACTAGAAAGGAAGACTGGAAAAACAGACTCACAGGCAAAAACAAGGAAGGTGGCAGTAGCTAAGCCACAGCCAATACCACACCTCCCACCGGTCCTGTGAGAGCACCACTGCATCAGTTGCAGGCCACTGACCACTATAGGATGTCTGGAAGTCACTATTTGCTCTGAAAATTAGCTCTTATTACCCCAGTTGTTGCCATCCATAACCAGAATGGTCTCCCTTTTTTCTAACTCCCTCTTTGTAGTCCAGAGCTTCTGGATCTGATTGGCTGAGCTGAGACTGTATGCCTCTATTCTAGCTGCAAAAGCAGTAGGGAGAATGAGTGGCTTAAGTGTTTAGTTTCTATGATGGGAGACATGTCTCCCATGAAAATTTGGATTGATCCAGAAACTGTTAGGATGTTGAGTGAGATTTGTCATATATCTGGTCAAAAAGACCCAGACCTGAAAACAAAGGGTACCCTGTATTTTAAAGATGATTTCTAGACACCTCTCTCAGGATTTTTTAGGAGGCTAAAGTACTGGATCTTCTATCCCAACCATCATCCTAGCTCCACTCTTCCCAGTCTATATAGGACAACTGGGGAGGAAAGAGAATGAAAAAGTACAGAGTTATCAGGAAAGCAGTTGTAAGGCTATTTCTAGACCCCACCAAACAACTCCATACTCTTCTTCTATCCTCATTCAGCCAGGTCTTTCTAACTAACAAATAAGGGAAGTAGACACTTAGGGAATCACTGGTAGAGTTTGAGAGTATCTCAAGAAAAGGGAGACTAATATCTCACTTCCTGCCTTGGCTGCCTGCCTCACATGGGTGGACAACTGGATATAAAATTTCAAATGATACGAATGGGAAGTCTAAAGTAAACTAGATGGGACTTTTAATTATAACTATAAAACCTATTCAAGGTATCATTAAATAATGGTAAGGAAGAATTTGGCAGAGTATGGTTGGAAGTATTTATATCGGTGACAGTGCTTTGGAGTCAGCAGTTAACAGAATTCACTCTAGCTAATTTTAACAGAAAGGGATTTATTTAGGGATATAGAAAACTCATAGAACCATTGGTAGACTTGATGAAACAGACTCCAGGCTGAGTTCCAAGGAACTGATCTCAAAAGAGTTTCTACCTTTGCCATAATAAACAACAGAAACAAACACCAAAACAGATCAGAAAGCTTCCACAACTTCCGGCTCCAAGATGCTATTTCTGCTGAGAGAGGCAAATGAGCAATCCATGCCCTGTCTTTTTAAGCAAAAGTTAGTTCTAAATCAAAGACTTTTGTATATCTTATTTATGGAAACAAAATTATATGTCCTCTCCCTTAGGGATATGGGAAATGGTAAAGTAGGGTTGTTGTTGCTTTTTATTCTACATTGGAAAACTGGGATTTAAACTGTGGGAAAATATTAAAATGTGGAAAAGATGTATAATACATTGGTGGCAACACAAACGACAGTATCCACTGTAGCTATCATTGAAAAAAATTATTTTTTGTTAATTCACACTGAGCTGAGACTGTAAAAAAATTGTTGTAAAAATACATAACATTGATGAACATCTTCATTTTCTCACTCAAAATACATCTATACCAATTACACACAGATCTGTCTCATTGTGTTAATGGTTTTATAATACTTAATGGAGTGGATAAACCCTAATACAGGTTTCCCCCATTCCTGTGAAACTTTCTGTAAGCTGAAGTGGTGTAAAGAAGCAATTGCGCTTATTTTATATGGAAACAATTTTGAGCCATTTCCAGACTCTAAATTCAAGCATGTACAATGTCTTCATTTTGTTCACAATGACTGAAACGCTTAATCATGTCCAGTTTTATGCCAAGCTTAACACCCTTATGAGCTTTCTTAGGCTTCTCTGATACTTAGGACACATCTTGCTAACAGATGCACAAAATAAATTGCGACGAAACACAGATGCTGAGAGACACAGATGGAAGCTAAGCTAAGGCAGCTTGATGCTGAAGTGTTGAGTGTACTTCCTGGGGAAGAAGCCTGGTGGTGCCATTCTCGCTGCTCAAGGTGTGTGCTGCCTCTGCAATGGCTCCTTGTGAAACAAATGCTGAATGCTATTTTAGCTTTTCATCTTTTTTTCATAAAAGGGAAAATCCTCCTTGGATTTCCTTGGGTCAGAGAAAACGGGTACTAATGTATGTCTTTCATAAAAACCAAGTGGCATAATGTGAACTTTAAAAAAGTGGGGAGGTACCTGTATATTCAGAGGACTACCTGTATAGTCCTTTAATGGTAGAATTTGACGCTGTTTCCTAAATTTTTCTATTAACAAAAAAATGCCACAGTTCAGATCCTGGCACACATGGATCTGAAAACATGCCCCTTCCAAATGATGGCTGGGATCTCTTGCTTTGTGGTTGTTGCTTTCTGCATTAAAGGGTTTTCCCCCTTAAGTGAATGTACCACATATTTTCACATCACTTCTTAAATAAAAATAATAGCAATGAAAACAGATTTAAGGCAGAGGTAGCTCTGACACCAGCTTTTTTCATGACCTTAGGCAAGTCACAAACTCTTTTAGGCTTAATTTCATGATCTATAAACTGTGATGGTTGGAAAGGGTGAACCTCTGAGGCCCAGCTATTCACAATGTGGTCTTGACTAGTGTCTTTGGGACATCTGACATTGTTTTAATCTTTTGTGGCATTGATAACCATGAGTTTCACATCTCCTGAAAGTCCCAGGAGGGACCATGACTTTCAATTTCTTCTTATGTCTCCATATCTTTTCACCTTCCCAGAACCAAAAGCAGTACTCCAAAGAGAACAGAGGCTTAGTAACCTAATTACCAAGAGATGGGACAATATCACTGAATGAGGTGGTAGTGGATGGATTCAGACAAAATTCGAATTGATCCGTCCATCATTCAGAATAATCATCCCCATGCCCTGCTCACATTTAAGTTCTAGAATGTTTATTTCCTAAGAAGCTCTATGCTTCCCTGTGGTTGAAGAATTGAATCATCCCCTCCTGATTCCATTCTCTCTGAAGGAGTTACATAATTTGCATTAACCAACTGGGTTATTTTGTATTGTAAAGTACGGTTTATCAGAATAAGTAATATGCTCCTTAAATTTATTTTGTTACTGTGTACTCTGTAGTCCTCTAGAAACTTTGGAACCCTAAAAGACCCAAATCATCTCGTGGAAATCAGGCAAAACCCACTTGGAAGAGTTTCTCTTGGATGTATCTGAAAGCATTTTGTAAGTGACACAATTTTATTCAGCTCCGTGATTATGAACAAAATGCAGAGCCCCGAACAATGGGTGAAATGAGGTGGACAACCTTGCAGCGTAGTGGAAACAGCACAGGCTTTGTCAGGTGGCCCAGGGTGCAAATCGCATTCTGCCTCACTAGCTGTGTGGCCCTAGGTGGTCATCTTACATCTCTGGCCCTCAAGTTAACAATACTTTCTCTGCAGTGCTTTATTGTGAAATTTTAAAGAGTGTATAAAACATGTCTGTCATATGGCCATCTCCCAATGCTGGTAGTTAATATTATTAACCATGCAGAGTGATGTTGATGAATATAAAAGACATTCTAGAATAACTGGTATTCAAGTGGGGGACTGAACACAAAGCCAGACTGAAGAAGGCAAGCACAGCGTGGACTAGGTGTAAGGAACTCCAGCTTCCACAAAGCTGGCTGAATGGAACTGCGTGATGTCAGATCACCAGACACAATCTACCTCCAGGGGCTCATATCACAAATATTTCCCCATTCACGCTTTAATATAGTCCATAAAAAATTGTTCATTGTCTCTTGGCATGATCTCTATGCCAAAAATATGATCTGGCTATTCATGTAGAGGTACCTGCAGTGATGGGTCACCCTAGAACGTCTCCTTGTCTTTTACCCACACACAGGCCACCAACTCCGCACCCTTTCCTCTCCACACCAACTCTGCCTTTGCTCAGGCTGTAATCTTCTGTTTTCTGGACTTGTCTCCAGTGTCACTCCCCAGGAGCCATCTTTAACCTTGCTGCCAGAGAGATCTCTTTACTGCCTCCCTATTGTCTAAAGGACAAATCATATTCTTCTGTAGCACCTATAAAACCCTCCACCATCTCTCTCATCCACCTCCTGTTTAAACTGCCATTGCTTCTTGTCATCTTCTCCCCACCCCATCAGTCAAACTCTACGGTCCCCAAAATACTGATCTTTTGATGTGTTCTGGGACATTCCATGCTCTGTATTGCACATTCCTGACTGGAATACCCTCTGCTACCTTGATCACCTGAGAAACACCTGCTTTTATGAAGTCTTTCCTAACTCCTTCACTCAGTTTAGGGGCTCTTCTCCCCTACACTTACCCTGTCCTCCAGACAAACCTCACTAAAACAATTACCTTGCTGCTGGGTCATGGTTTGCCTGTTTATCATAAGGGCTCTTTGATAATAAGAACTACATGTATTTTCATATTTATATCCCCAGGACCTAGCATAACACCTGGAACATAATAAGTGCTCAATAAATGATGGTAACTGTCTGTATCAGTTAGAAATGAGTTTGGCTACGAGTGATGGACTACCTGACAAAGAGCAGCTTGAAAAAATAGGGAGTTATTTTCCACAGATAACAAGACTTCTAGAAGTAGATGGTTACCAGTGTTGGCCTAGATCAGGGGTGTCTAAACTTTTTTCAACGTTTTTTACCAAGGGCCATATGCAGTAAAACGCACAAACGGCCGGGCCACTCACTCGAAGTGAAGTACGTATTGCCTCACCTGGTTTATTTAAGTAAACTAAATATGTTTTTGGAATTTGCTGCAGGCCAATCCATTGATTGTGGGCCGCAGGTGGCCCGCAGGCTGCAGTTTGAACACCCCTGGCGTAGATGTTCACTGATGCCCTCAGAGACCTTGGCTCTTTCTGTCTTCCCCTTTTCAATCTGTTCTCAACACAATAGCCATAGGGCTGTTGTGAAAATGTAAGTTAGACCACATCACATGTCTACTGACAACCCTCCAGGGATTTGCTCAGAGAAGAGCCAAAGTCCTTACAGGAGCATTCAAAGCCCCACCCAGTGTGAACGTCTGCTTTTCTTTTCTTCACAGTACTTACCACCATGTGGCATGCTGTGTCTTTCACTTATCATATAATATATAATGTCTTTCTCTCCTGTCACCCCTAAAATATAAGCTCCGAGGAGGCAGGGGATTTTGGGTGTTTTGTTCACTTCTGCATCTCCAGCAACTACAATAGTGCCTGGCACATAGTAGACACTCAATAAACATTAGCTGAATAAATGAATAAATGGATCTTTCTGCTCTAGCTTTCTTAGAATTTTGGGTTTGTCACCTCATGGCTACATGATGCCTCCTGCCTTCCAGAGATCATGTACATGTTCAAGGCAGAGAGCAGTGGAGGACTGAAAGAGTGGTGCCAAACACACGGGTCCCTTTTTATCAGGAAAGCAAATCTTTCCCCAAAATTCCAACCTGACTTCACTTTATATCTCTTCAGCTCAGGTTATGTCACAAGCGTCTACCAGTTGTGAGAAAGGGTAGGAAAGCAAGTAGATAACTGGGTATGTTGCTACCCTGAACAAAATTGGGGGAAAGAGGAAGGCTGAATATAGAATAAGTATCTAACAGGGTCTGTGGTGAAATTGCTGAAGGAAGAACGCAAACCTTAGGCACAAAGCGGGAACGGCACCAACCTCTCCTCAAATAGTTTCTCTGAATCTCATTCTTTCTTTTCCTAGATGGCCTGGCCACGGCCACTGGAGTAACATGCAGGGGAGAGGTAGCCTGTGTGCTGAAGCTCAGGGAGCTCATCAGAGACATTACTTCTGCTTCCTTGAAGTTTACCCGAAGGCCAGCATACATAATAGCATTGAAATGATTGTGTCTCTCAAGCTCACAACTACAGAGGGTGCCCAAAAAATGTATACACATTTTAAGAAAGGATAAGTGTATTAAAATTGTAATAATATATACCAATAACAAAAGATGAATACAAGTCACATTTGACTTTTGCAATTACAAGGGTTGCTCAAAGTGGTTACCACCAGTGTCTAGACACTTATGATTACGGCGAGCTACTGCTTGAGCAACGTTGAACAAAGTGTCCATGTGTATACATTTTTTTGGCACCCCCGGTATGTTTGGTCTTATTCAGGCAAATAACTCCTTGAGAACCTCTGAACTTAGTCACCACGGCTGGGCACTGCCCAGCCTTTGGGTCCCCACACTGCACATTGATGAATAAACTTTGGCAACTGTTAAATTTCCTTAGGTAAGTCCAGTCATGTGAAGTACACATGCAGTGTCCTCTGGGCTCTCTGTGTGTTTCCCCCACAAACAAGAGAGTGGAACGTGGAGCCTCCTCTGCCTAGCAGGCCTGCCCTGCTCTATGTCCTCCAGAAATGACTGAAGCTCATTGGAATTCAGAGGGAACCATGCGACGCTGTCATGGGCCACGGTTCTCATGACACATGTAGCAGAAGGCATTCCAAGGAGAAAAGACAGTTCAGTAGAAGGTGCCAGGACCTTGAATACTGAGGCCTGAGGCAAGGTATCGTGATGCAATTCCCTTCAGTTATTCCACGTCTAACCCAGATTCCATCATGACACTTGTTACTTTTTTCTTCACTAGATGAGGGGCTCTGTGAGAGCAATGACTGTGCTTTTCGTCATTTTGTACCACCAGCACCTAGTACACTGCTCAGTGCATGGTACGTGCTCGATAACTGGGCACTGGGTAAGTGAATGAAAGTCTCTGAAAACAGATGTGAGTGTGGGAGGTGGCGCCTGAGGGCATCCTATGTACCCTGTTGATGGTGCAGTATTTCTTCACAGCCTTTACATTAAATCTAAAGATTTTACCCAACTTCAAACTTAGATGCTTAGAGTTTCATTTCTACTTTGGTTATCCTATGTTCATTAGCCTAAGTTCTTTTGCCCTTGGTTGCCATTAAAAAGAAAGAGGGGAAAAATGTCAGCTTGTGCGTGGGATTTAAAAAGGTATCAGTTGTCAAATATCAAGGTCGGTTACTCACAGCTCAAAAATTCCATGATTCTGTGATTCCTCCTTAGCTTCTTAAATGTGAGAATATTTAAATATTTACCACTAAGCAGGGTAACTGATCCAAGTAAGCTTGTTAGCATAATCCCTCAATATCTTTAATTGAACATCATTACTTTAAAAAAAAAATAGATGTAGTATCTTCAGAGGCTAATCTTTCTCTTATTTAACTAAAATATCTGTCATCTCAGATGTGATATCTGAAGGCTGAGAGTCCTCAACCTTGCTAAAAAAGAAAAGACATTTTCCCTGTATCATGTCCTAGAGTATTTTTCAGGGCTTACAATGGTCGAAAGGAGATCCTCTCCTGTCTCCTATGCCAGTCAGTAGCATTCTGTTCAGACTGTTCCCACACACTCCCACCCAAATGAATTGTATTCAAAGAGAATAGATCCCTAACCCGAACACTGCATCTGATTTAGAACTCTGGCTTTTGCTGGCCTAAGAAATCAGAAAGAAAGAAAGAAAAGCTATAATTATAATCCTCCACAATCGTGAGCATCCTTAGCCTTGGGAAGTTTGTCAATGTGATGGAAGAAGATAGTGGCTTCTCGATTTCTGCCATGTTAGATATCCATGTGGCCACTGTTTCTGCTATTGTTCTTTTCTGCTGTAAGGAAAAGGTGCATATGAAGTCGCTGGCTACACAGGACTGTCCTATGTGATGTGATGCCATGATTTGGCCGTCCCTTACAGTACAGCTTTTCATTCCAGGACAGCCATTGTGCCGGCTGTTTTGGACGCACCTTGGCATGAACACAGAAAGCCCATACAGCCACCCACAACTTGATCTACTAGTTGTGAACGGAAACTTTTGAACACGTTCCACCAGCTGCACAATGGTACCATTTATTACTTTATTCTCAGGGGAAAACGTGTGCTGTGTGAATAATACCAGGGACTTATGTAAGCCTCTTCATTTTCAGGGAGCTTTATGGGTGTCAGCAAATTCACACAACACCCTGGTAAGGTAGCAAGGCATTGTTATGCCTCTTTACAGAGAGAGAAACCAGATCACAGCCTCAGATTTTCCCAAGGCCAAATGGACAATAAGTGGCATGGACTCGTTTCCAGAGAGACCCATACTCTTCTGCTAGAGAACACAAACTATTTCACACTTACAGGAAGGCTCCACAGGGTTCTATCCTGGACCTGACACTTGAGGATAACTACCCTGACTTGTGACACATCTCCTAGTGTTGCCTGACCTTGGGCTTTGTCCAAATGGGTGAAAAGGGCAAGACAAGGTCGGACACTCATATAAGATAGTGGTGAAGGTTTTGCATCTCTCACATGCCTTGTCATTAAGGAATCATTCAATCCATAATCACAGGATCACGGATGGAGGAACTGAGTACCCATAAAGCCCCATGAGAAAAACAAAACAAAAAATTCTTCCTACAATATAGGACAGACTGGTTAATTTCAATCAATATGTACGAGATTGAGAAAGAGTTTTCCCTATCAGCTCCAGGAACATGCTACATACCTTCGAGAGTGGGTCGAATTGTGGCATCCAAAAATATATGGCCAAGTCCTAACTTTCAGTATCTGCGACTGTGATCTTATTTGGCAAATGGGTCTTAGCAGGTGTAATTAAGTTAAGGATCTCAAGATAAAATTATCCCAGACTTAGAGGAGGCCTAAATCTAATGACAGGTGTCCTCATAAGAGAAAGGCAGAGAGAGATTTGATACACAGACAACGGAGAGAAAGGCATGTGAAGATGGAGGCGGAGACTGAAGTTATTCCGTTACAAGCCCAGAAACTCCACGGATGGCCAGCAGCCACCAGAAGCAAGGACAGAGGCATGAAACGGATTCTCTCTCAGAGGCTCCGGAAGGAACTCACTCTGCCAACACCTTGATTTCAGGCTTCTGGCCTCCAAAACTGTGAGAGAATAAATTTATGTTGTTTTCTGAAGCCCACCTATTTGTGGTACTTTGTTAGGGCAGGCTGAGCACACTAACTCACTGTCCTCAGCTCCTTCTTCCTATCCGCAGAGTCATACAGTTTAACTCAATTTAAAGCTAACTACATACCATGCCAAATCTTTTAACTTGTGTGTGTATGTGTGTTCGACGGTATTAGAACTCTCAAATGGTTGCAAATTACTCTCCTAGAAAACCACCATTAGTGAATGAAAAAATTGCATTATTTTAACTTGTCCCATTCTGAAGGTAGAAAGGACATCATGAAGGGAGGAAAAGTCAAGAACCACTGGTGTGAATTCAAAGTCTGATCATAAAGCAATAGTTCTCATACCTTCTCATCTCTAGGCCTTGTAAAGGGCCAGATAGTAAATATTTTTGGTTTTGCAGGCCCTGAGGTCTCTGTTGTAACTACTCCACCCTGCTGGTGTGATGCAGAAGCAGCTATGAACGACGTGTGTCTGAATGAGCATGTCTGTATTACCATGGTATTACTGCATAACAAATGACCATAGCAGGCACTCGATGAGTGACTAAAGGAACAAATATTGGGCTCCAGAAAAGACTGAGGAGATAAAATGCACCCCAAACATCCTATCACTTTGGGTGATGTTAAAAACAATCCAGCCTCTCCTTTGGGATATGAGACAAGGCATGACCTGGGGAAAGCCCAGGTGGCCATGAGCTCAGTCACCAGCACCTGTGACACTTCCCTCAGGCTCCAAAGTGAAAGCACTATAATTGCATGGGTCATGTAACAGTTAAGGTCAACCCAGCACACTTTATCTGATCACTGGAGTCTCAAACCAAGCAAAGTTCTCATTAGCCTTTCCCTGGGATTCTGGACTCAAGAGTCAGGATTTGGGGCTCCTTAATGATAGGTTGGTTCATCTGGTCGGGCAATAGTGCCACAGTCCAGAGGAGTGCCATTTTGTTTCTTGGTGGGTAAAACAGATGAGATGGGAGAGGCTTGGACGACGCTGAGAATCAAAAACACGATGAACACAGTTCCATGGGAACAACTTAAGATTGTTCAGTGAGATCTCTTATTCACTTACAAAAGGATCCATCTCCTGTATTTTCTAATTGGAGACATTCCCTGGGAAGGGAAGGATCATGCTAGTTATTGGCTGAGGCCATATCAGAGAAATAGTATCTGCTCTGGAAAATCAGGGAGGGAACGCTCCAGGCTGTGAACTACCCAGGACCCCAAATTCCCAGATTGCCAGGATGAGAGGGGGTCCTAAGACCCACCTGCTTCAACTCTCATGTTCTACATGGGCAGAAACCAAGTCTCAGGGACATTACGTTTCCCAAATGCCCCAAACTAGTTAGTGGAAATGAAGGGAAAGCCTATTTATTACGATTGCCACTAAAGTGCAGTTTGTGCTGCATACCCTCTTGTCCTCACCCTAAGCTTTCGCATTTCCGAGCCGGTTAGCATTTTAGCCAGAATTGTGCCTGCGGTAACTGTAGCTTCCTTCTCCTGTTATCACTTTCAACTTCACGTTTCAGAATGTTGAAGAAGGTGCTCCCTGCCTGGATTTTCATAAGTCCTTCGCTGCTGGTTGCTATTTTAGATAACACATCCGGGCTATTGGTAAGTAACTGAATCTGAGCTTCAGGGGCAGGCTGGTTTTGTTTGTAAACAGTCTGGCTGAGGTCCTTAACAATCCTGTTCTAAACATCAATATCCAAGGAATGTAGAAAGAGGTTTCCAAAAGTTTTATTTGTATTTCTACTTATTTACGGCTGAGTTTTCTTTAAAATGGGGAGTTGTGATTGCCATGGGCTGCCTTAGCAACATACCACATCTTTGACAGAACATGCTTCGCATTGGATACCCTACCGTGCGTGATACCTCTCCTTGCTCTAACTGTGCCGTGTCTCAGGACCCCTGTGGCTTTGCCCCATTCCTTGTAGTTAGCCCCATCTCCAGACCCCTATACATCAGTCTAGGGGAGCATAGCCCAGCGGCCTTTAGTGCTGAGTACCCACCAGAGAATTCACTGGACTGCAATTCCCCAAATCCCTCCCTGTCTCTTGCAAGGCCTCAGGAGGGCTCAGCATAATCTGTAATGGTCTCTGTGCCAGTGGTACCCATCCCACTGTTCTATAGCTCATTTCCCTCAGTGCTGCTCGCTCTCCCTCCCTAGCATAACAGGTAGGCCGTATCCTTTCACCAACACAGGGTCCTTCCAGCTCCTCCACCAACATTGTGCTCCCGCTGTCCTCACTTGTCCCATCTTCAGCTATGGAACATAGTGATTCTTATGGCATTTGGCACTGCTTGTTGGCCTTCCTCTTTTCACTGTTAAAACTCATTGATTATATTTGCCTTGCTATGTTTCTAATACTGCCCTCTGTCTGTGTCACCACTCTTATTTATGTCACTCTTTTTTGTTCCCCAGAACCATTACTCTTGAAGAATGTTGGACTAATGCCCCTGGGTAGCTTCAGAAATACCATAAAGTCACCTACCGAAAGCTGCCCTTCTAAGAGTTCTGGGAATGAACTCTGTTGTTCGCTTGCTCAAGTGGGGCCTCTGCTCCCACCCGTACTCAGGGCACCATCAGATCAGTGGAGATTATGAAGCAGCCTCTGTCCCCCTTCCTCCCCACATGTTGTACCCTAGTTTCTTGAGGAAGGCTACTGTAGCCTTGTGGCTGCCCTCCCTGCGGGTCCTGGGATCCCCATTCTGAGGCCACTTACTGGACTCACTGCTCTTTATACCCTATTTCTTTCCATTTTTCTAGAGTAACTGCACTCATACAATGAAGGCAGAGCCTGTGTTGTGGAAGCCATGGCTGTCTTCACACATAGCACTTACCTTTATCTTCTGAATCCTGGACCACGGGGTCTGAATGTGCTGCTCCTTCCTTGGCAGGAGAACTGCTGTCTCAGCTCAGACAACCAAAGTCGGATCCTACAGGAGAGACACAGGTGTTTCCTATTATTACCTTTGCCCAGTATTGTATTGCACCTTGAAAAAGAGTCATTTTCCTATTCAATAAACAAAAATGTTATGCTGGACCACTCAACAAGTTCTTGACATGACCCATCTAGGGAGGTGAGACCCCACTCCCAACAGGTGCCCCATTTGAAGACTTACTAATGTAGATTCCCTTTAGCAGACAGAACTTGTAAAACATTACTTTATTTATATTATTAGAGCAATTGCCTTTTATTGCTTCCTAAATTATAAAATTGTATTATGATATGAAATACGTTTTGTCAAAGTATACATCACTTCTTTCTTGAAATGCTGATATAAACCCCTAAGAACTTTCTTTACCCCTGTTAGAAAACCAGTGCTATAAAATGTTAGGAGAACCAAGGGGAAGGGTAGAAGCCACACAAAGAACAACTCTGTGGGACCCAGAGAGAAACAGAAGAATCTCATTGTGAAACTACCGTTACTGATGCTTTCCAGGCCAAATAATGTTCTCAGAAATGGGTATGTGTTCTTCTCAACATATACACCACACCCATCATGTTTGAAACAGCACAGCTCTATGTGTTATACTGTATACAGCTCATCCTTGAACAACCCAAGTTTGAATAGAGTGGGCCCACTTATACGCAGATTTTTTTCAATAAATACTGTAAATGTATTTTCTCTTCCTTAGGACTATCTTAATAACATTTTCTTTTCTCTAGCTTACTTTTTATAAAAATGGAATATATATAATACATATAATATACCAAATATGTGTTAATAGATTATTTATGTTATTGGAAGACTTCTAGTCAACAGCAGGCTGTTAATAGTTAAGGTTTGTTTTGGGGTGTTCAATAGTTATACGTGGATTTTCAACTGTGTAAGGGGTCAGGTCCCCTAACCGCCATGTTGTTCAAGGGTCAAGTATATTTCCCAAATGAAAAAATTTTCATTTCCAACCTCCAGAAAAGCCCTGCTTTATAAATGTACTGTTTCTCTTGCAATGAGTTCAATATAATTCTCTCCCACACAAGCTGGTCAATTTTGTCATTTGTCATTAGATCTTTGAGAAGCAATGTGAAGACCTCCAGTCCAGAGTCCAGTGGCAGAGACACGTATGAACTCAGAGCCCCAGCCAGGGGCACGGAAGGGATGCATATGTGTGCACTTTGGGTATAGGGCATGGGGGCTGGTGAAATTCTGCTAGAGAAACAGAGATCACAGATTGCAGGGCTCTCCTTTGAACTTGATAATTTTTCATCTTTAGCTCTCCCTGAGCAGTCATGAGGTCTACTGAGATAGGCCATAATCCCAGGATGTGAACAGACATGAGATTTTGATCACTCCAGTTCAACAGAGGCAAGGAAAGAACATCAACATGTCAACCCACAGACATATGGTAACATGGATCATTTGATTACCCAGTCTGGTCAACTCCATATGGTCTTGTTAGCCCTGGCTCCTCAAAGCACCACTGCACAATTTATCACAGCTGGACTGGCTCGTCAGCGATACACTGCAGTGGTGAAGGCTGTGCTGACGAGGACAAACCTGAAAGAAAGGGAGGGGAAAAGATGCTATTAATGGCTCCTTTTCATGCCAACAGGATTCAGTGAAAAGGGAGCAAATGGCTTAGCCATTTTTTAATGTACCCAAAATTTACTATATATCCAGGATATTTGGGATGCTATTTATTATTTGATACGCTTCAATTATTTCAGCAGTAGACAAAGTAAAAGCTGAGTGAATCACATGCATTAAAGTCCTGAAAGCCTTTCCTAACCTAAAAATAACCAATAACTTTTAGCCTACATTTCACATAAGGAAAAACAGGTGTTTCAAATGAAGCGTCCCAAATTCTTAGAAGAATCAAAGATAAGAAGCTCCTGCCAGCAACTTCAATGTCACTGGCCCAATTTAGCAGTTTGGGCCTTGGCAGTGGTCCCACTGACAGGACAGAGGACTCTTTGGGAAGACAGAGCCGATTTGAAAGCGAGTGTTATTTATAAATTATCTCCAGATGGTCCAGTTCCTACAATTCCCAAATTGCTTAGATTTTCAGAGTGGATATTTTAATCATAGATCATTCAAGGTTGATTTGGTGTATGCTGGGGACAATTTTGAGAACTCCAATGACAAAAAGAAGGCAAAAGAGTCTGTCCTGGGACTACTTGGAAGAGTTGCTCTTGCTTGTGTTGTCTTAGCTAATCACCATTTGCATTCTGCTTTATAATTCGCAAAGCCCTTTTCTCGGATGTTCAGACGGAGGGACCTCCACCCTTTGCACCTAGGAGGGAACCAAACTGAATAATTAACTGTTAGAGCATATGTACATACAGCACAGATTAGGTGTCCGAGTTCCAATTCTACCTGCTCCCGTAAGTATTTCCCCACATTGGGAGCTACACTTGGCCACCTCCCTCCCTCTCTCCCCTTCTCCCTCCTGCATCTTTTCCTTCCTTTCTTCTGTTCTTCCATCCTTTCACTGTTCCTTTCATTATTTCTTCCATTTATCCAACAATTGTTTATTAAGCCCTCATTTTGTGCCAGGCATAGGGTTAGGTCTTTTGAGAGCTCAAAACACTCTTCCTTCAGATGGCTATGGACGAAAAAGGACCTGAGCCCTGTCTCAGTACAGAACTCTGTAGAATCTCATGAATGCCAGTGCATGAGAGTCCACTTTGTGCAAAAGAAAACACCCTTACCATTTCTACCTCAACCAATGATAAATGCAACACTCTGGGGGAAGATGATCTGCCCAAGTTTATAAAATTACAAACAAAGTTGGTGGGCAGGTCTCTTGGGCCTCCAGACACACTGTCCATGATTCTTCTGCTTATGTTTTTGGTTTAGCTGAGAGAAAGAGGGACGGTCCTGTGTTACCAGGACTGCTCGATGGGCTATAATTGAAAGAATGGTTTTGAATCCCAGACAATGCCTGGCTCAAAGCAGGCATTTGATGATTTATCGTGAGTGATCCAGAGGGTCATTAAGAAAAAGTGATCATTCTTGCCATGGTTCATTGATTTGTATGCAGAAAATATGTAAAAACAGGACAAGAAAGGTTTACCTAAAGGAAACATGACTGATATACCAAGGAAATCACAGGAATATAGAAATGTTATTCATTCATTTGGAAGGCCAATTGCTGGCACAATATATACTTGTAAAATTAATTTAGAAATTAACTATCTAGGAAGAATACTACAGTGGTTATTCTAGCCATGATGACTGCCACAGATGTAAGAAGGCAATAATAAAAAGAAGTAGGAAGAAGAGAGCTAGCCCAGAGACGCAGCAAAATCACCCAAAGGGCTTACTTATGCGTGCACCAACAGGCTCACCCCCAGGGTTTCTGAGTCAGTAGGTCTGGGCGGGGCCTGAGAATGCGCATTTCTAATCAGCTCCCAGGTGAAGCTGAAGCTCCCCCTCCATCTGGGAGCACAGTGAGAACACCCCCTCCCCCACCCCGCTCTCTCCCCCCCACCCCTACCCCCCAATTAGAAATCAGCTTTGGGAAGAGCATGAAAGGACCTGGTGGGGTGGGGCGGGCAAGAGGTCCATGACTGAATGTAGTGGGCATACAGTGTACGGGACTTTTAAAAAGAATTTGGACAAGGTTCTAGAAAACTGAGTGCCATTTTTTTTTAAAAGACATTTTCTAAAGTGATAGAGGGACATTAGATATTTTTGATGAGCATCAGGATGGATCTCATAACCTGTGTTTCAGAAAGCTAACTCCAGTGACAACTGAGGGGTGTAGGCCTCTTTGAAAACAGAACTTATCTAGGTGAAACTATGGCTATTCTGTATAATTTCATGATACCATAAACCAAATGGTATATAGAAGTCAAGCGAAATGATACAAAGTACACTGGAATCATCTTTTGAAAAAAATTCTAATATTATCCTGTACCATCCTGTATTATCCTGTGCCATCTCGTAACACTGAGGCCTGTCATCCTGGGAACAAAGCAATGAGCCAAGGGCAGCAGAGCAGGAAGATGGACAGAACTTGGCCCTTTGATGACATAATCAAACTGCTTTAATTAACCAGCACTGGGACTTCCCTGTTACGAAACTTCTTCTTACATGAGATAGTCTTATGTGAGTTGAACGTGATTCTTAGGCTATCTTTAGTTGGATTTTCCCTTACTCTCAGGGGAAAGCAACACACCCGATGCACGCATCAAATGAATTATACCATAATTCAGGAATTGGCACACTGTTGACCTGCTTGGTTTTGAAAAGAAAGTTATTTTTGGAACACAGCCTTACCACAGACCACTGCCTGCAGCCTTTTGCACCACAACAGCAAAGCTGAACAGCTGTGACAGAAATTGAATGGCCCACAGCCTAAAATGATTCTCTCTGGCCTTATAAGAAAAAGGGTGTCAACTTTTGCCATTCTTGAACACAACCATTCCTTTATTGTCGAATATTGTTTTTCTAGTTTCTCTAAAAGTTGTCTTCTTTAAGCAAGTTTTTTTAAACCTGTCACTTGGCCATAGTCTTGCATATAAGACCAAGTCCTATACATAGAAAAGGAGTCCAATAAAAAAATATATAATGCAGGCATGGAAACAATTTGCAATCATCTCCTAGCTCATCTGGGATCTTACCAGAGTCTGCCAAAGGTTGCTGTCAAATGCGTGAGACTGCATTTTCTACATGTAAATAAATATAGGTAATTACAATAACTAATTCAAAACTGCAGCCTAATCTAGAAGAAGAACAAGGAAAAATGCTTTTCCTCCCCCATTTTAAATTTAAATCAGCCAAACTAAACTTCCTCCTAGTCTGAAAGATGTTGGTGGAACTTACATCACAGAGAATGTTATTACAGCTGAGAGAGAAAGGGCCCTGAACTGAGTTTCCAGGAGGCAAGCCTGAGGCACCCTACTTCGCAGTTCGCATCCTGTGCTGGGGAGATACGTATATAAGGCAGGACTCAAAGTTTGTCATATAAATGCAGCCAGTTGTATATTTAATTGATGTTTTGACTCCATGCCACACTCTTTTGCTCTCCTTTTCAGAAAGTTCCCCATGCTGTACTATGCTCTGTAGGCACCTTCCTTTAAATGATCTGGGTGGCATGCAGTCCTGCAGTTAGAACTGTGGCTGCACAAAAGCAGATTGCAGGAGGGAGTCACTGACCAAATAACCTTTTGAACTTTGTGGGAAAATCAAGCTGCCACTGCCCCTGCCAAACATTTCTACTTGCTTCCCAAGAAGATGCTTAGGAGTCTTTCTCTTGCTTCAGAAAGAGCAAGACTATCGCATCTTGTGTTTATCTGGGGGCTTCCAGGTCTCCCTGGGGCAAAACCCAAATAAACTGGCAAGATGCGTAAGTGATCTGAATAATCTTTGAAGATGAGCCTCGCCTTGTGCTTTTTTGTCAGGAGGCGTCATCTAGCATGAGCCTGGCATCCTGGAGAAAGTCCAGAGTAAACAGCCCTGAAGGCAATGCTTCATAAATGCCCAGGATCTGGCGGTGCTCTTTACATACGCACTCTGCCAAATGCAGCAAAAACATCACCACCGAACCCTCAGGAAAACAACCAACAAACCATTGGCTGCAGTGTGCCAGACTCAGAGAATGGACACTCAGAGACAGAAAGTTTCAACTCCATGAATATTCAACAAGAATCAATAAAAGTGCTTTTGGAAAGCTCCTGTCTGGAACTTCCAGCTTATTCCACAGTTACCTTCTTTCCAAAACATCTGATACAGGAGCCTTCCACTTCCTTTCCCAAAGAATGCTGGATGTGTGCTAGGTTTTCCATATCAACCATGCAAAACAATGACTATTCCCCACTCATTTTTTAACTGAGACAGATATTAAAATCTGTGGCTGAGAAAGCATTTGTGTTATTGAAGGTTTTCAGCTCTTGTAATATTTAAAGTAACAATGATAACTCATAAATAACCAAAGTAAATAAAATTTTTTATTTAAGAAGTTAGGAAAAGATCAGTTCAAACTTGAGTGCCTTTTCTCTTATAACTTCAAATGGTTTTGATACATGTTATCTGTCTCACATTAATTTAGGTATACAGTCCTATAAAATGAGCAGGGATAGGCACTGTATTTCATAGCAACTCCAGCTCAGAGTGATTAAACTAACTTATTAAGGTTACATTGTTTCCTTGTTAAGCATGTTTATGACCATTGTTAAAGTAGGCTATGCTTCTAAATATTTTAAAACACAGAAACTCAGAAAAACTTGGAAAGCAATTATCGTCTCATAATTAACAAAACAAAACAAAATACAAGTTATCCAAACAAGGAAAAGAGCCTGATTCGACAGGAAAGAGCAGGTTTTACCATCAGACAGATGTACATAATGAGCTGGTGCTTCCGAGAAGTTACCTGGCCCTCTGAGCCTCATTTTCTCATCTGTGATATGGACATAATAATATTTACCATGCAGGATTGTTGTGAGAATTAGAGGTAAAATATACAGAGCCCCTACAATATGGTAGAGCCATAATAAATGGTAGTTATTCACATTGTAGAGCACTTTCTTGCAAGATGGGATTAAGGCATCAGTTGTTAGGGTTTTTATATGCAATTAAAAACATTTCTTATATACGAGGTCTGACAATTAACATCGTGAACTTGTTGTAACAAAGTTGCTAACCTTTATTGATATCAGAGAGATTACTTATAATGAACTTGTACTAACTGGACAAACAGTTAACCAAGTTTACTATTTGGAAGTGCTGAAAATACCGTGTGAAAAAGTTAGGTGACCTGAACTTTTTGCCAATAGTTCACGGCTCTTGCATCACAACAATACACCAGCTCACACGACACTGTCTGTGAGGGCGTTTTCAGTGAGTTAACAAATAACTGTATTGGAACACCCTCCCTACTCACCTGATCTGGCCCCCAATGACTTCTTTCTTTACCCAAAGATAAAGGAAATTATGAAAGGAAGACATTTTGATGACATTCAGGACATCAAGGGTAATATGACAACAGCTCTGATGGCCATTCCAGAAAAAGAGTTCCCAAATTGTTTTGAAGGGTGGACTAGGCACTGGTGTCGGTACATAGTTTCCCAAGGGGAGTACATCGAAGGTAACTGTAGTGATATTCAGCGATGAGGTGTGTAGCACTTTTTCTAGAATGAGTTCGCTAACTTAATTGCCTGCAGTCTTCTATTAAAAACGTTTGTCTCTTTATAGACACATAATTGCCTAATAGACACATACTATCTTCCACGTAAACCAGGGGTATCCAAACTTTTTTCAACGTTTTCCACCAAGGGCCATATGCGGTAAAATACACAAACAGCCGGGCCACTCACTCGAGGTGAAGTACATATTGCCTCACCTGGTTTATTTAAGTAAACTAAATATATTTTTGGAATTTGCTGCGAGCCAATAAAAAATGGATTGCGGGCCGCAGTTGGCACGGGCCGCAGTTTGGACACCCCTGAATTGTAAACAATCCCTTTGTTGGACATATAGTTTTCTATCTTCACCCTTACAAATAACACTGTGATGAAAATCTTTACCCATGAAGCTTCATCCACATTGAATGTTCAGGATCAATTTGCAGAAGTAAATTATTGGGTGAAAGGCCCATGATTCTTGTGTTCAAATTGTTTTCTAAAAGAATTATACCAATTATCACAGCAAAAGTAGTTGAGAAAAGGGTCTTGTCACTGTGCTCCCATTAATCTGTCTCCATCACTCTGGAAATCTGTGCAAATGTGATCACAAAGAGAACCTGTCTCTGGTTTTGATTTACATTTCCTTGGCTGCTAGTGAGGCTGAAATTTTTCAGGTATTTGCTAAGTTCATTTGAAAATTAATTGTTCTTTTCTTTCTCATTTTTGAAGTCTTAGTGTTTTTCCTATAGATTTGTATGAGTTCATTACTTATATAAAAATGTTAACCTTGCAGAGTGACCCCGACAAACACATGGTCAGAGACAAACAGGACAGATATGATTGTGACGGAAGGACAACTTTATAGGGGTCATTGGTGAATCTATTGGGTTCTCGGTAAAATTGGGCCCCATGATTTCTTGAACTCTCTGAAGGTGTACAGCATCCAACAAGTGAGAAAAGAGGAAGAGACTCAGGTCACTAACATTTGTGGAATATTAAATGTGACTATTCAATCTTTTATTCGCCAAATATTTATTGAGCAACTACATGACTTTGTTCTGTATACCAGGATACCACAATAAAGAAAAGAGACAGGGTCTTCACTTCCATGGAGCGTATTTACTGAATGCTTTTTGAACATCAGGTGCATTTCCAGAGGTCTTTTCCTCTGTTGACTCAAAAACTCTATGTGGTAAGTATTATTATTTCTATGTTTTTCAAATAAGGAAACTGAGTCTCAGATAGATTGCCTTCCTTGACCAACAGCAGAGAGCAAGCAATTCAGTGTTAGAGTCAGGATTTGCATCCAGGCACACAGGCTCCAAAGCCCACATAGTTTTACTCCCCTAACAACTAAGATAAAACCTCACGTACAAGCAGTAGTGTAGTGCTGTACAAATAACAGTGCAGGCTGAAACCAACTGTACAAAGTGATCTTTATCACTGGGAAAATTACAATCGTTCCGTGACCGTTAGAAAATTTTGTCAATGTTGAAACATTAAAAACTCTCTTGCTGTCAGTTATGAATCTATAAGGAAATGAAAAAAATAGTAAAACAAATATTTATTTAGCATACTGTAATCTAACAGATTAGACATACTGAGAATTACAGTGTTTTACTTCTTTATAAAAATATATCAAGTGTAGTTAGAGTGGTGCTTGCCTTTTATCATATCTTATAATACAGAGCGAGTGTCTTTACTATGCCTTGAAGAATTTCAGTCGCCTTTCTAAATTTGGATTAGCTTCCATCATTTTATCTTTCACCCTTTCAATGACGTGAAATATCTGAAAGTTCACCTAATGTGATTTTTTTTTTTTTTTTTTTGCCAGTATCACTTCCTCTGGGATATTTTCATCCTTTTTGTCACCTTCCTCATTTACGACAATAAGTTTACTTTCACTAAGATTCTGGAGTCTCTAGAATGCATCCAGTGTCAACATTTTCATTCCCAACCCTATTTTCTATACTCCACTTATGTTTGGTTTGAATTTCACTTCCCACAATATCACTTTTAGTTTCTTTCTTCTCTTTCGTTTTGGTTGGTCAAGTCCCTCCATTGATCATCCCATCCATTTTTGTAAAATGTCACGTGGATTATCACTAGAAGTCAAGTAGACAACACAACTACACACTTCGCTGTCCGCGTGTAAACTGAGTAACAGATGCACAGTGACAATCACCAATAGACTTTGAAAGAAGTGTCATGATTGGGAACTGACTGACCATGATCACATATTTATAAAGAGATTTGTATATTAAAGAACGAGAGGCAAAGTCTGTACTTCATGCAAGTACGTACAGTTCATATACGATACCATGGTGACTAAAATCTGAACCATGGTGTTGGACGGGACCGGTTTTATTTAACTAAACTAAACTGTGGTGACTGAAATTCACACATACTGGAATCCTGCAAAGTGAGGACTCCTGTATTATTTTAGGGCTTCTCGGTACTGGCTTTTGTATAACTGTCACACTGAAATGATAAAACATTTTAAAGAAGGCAACACTGATTTTATTTTGCCAAGCTGTTTTTTTCCATTGTATAAAACAGCAGGGCGTGGCCACAGAGAGCGCTACTGTTTAATCATTCAGTTGAGAATCCAGCCCACATGCCTTCTCTCCTCACCCCAGTGGACCTGCTCTTTTAGGATAATTCCATCCAGTTCACAAAGCAGTAGTAAAGATATTTCCTGTCTTCATGAAAAACACTTCCATCCTCTCCCTGCCCCAGGGAGGAAATGGAAAGAGAATGCTCATGCATCACAACAGGATGTGGAGCTGTGTACCTGGGTCCTCCCCCATGTCTCCGATGTAACGTGCAGTCATAATCAAGCACAAATCTAAGCAATCTGCCATATGTGCAGGTCCCAAGAGAAATCAGAACAAGCTTGAAGGAAGTTAGTCAGGGGCAGCAAGCCCCAAAGACGTTGAATAGTCTTTGCCACAACATTCCATTTCCTTTGTGGCCTGGTTTTCATGGGATTTTGTGTGTATATCAGTTGAGAGGGTGGGTTTGAGGGGCACGAGAATCTGCATTGATTTCATTGTGGTATAGAGTTTATTGTTAAAATGAGAAGAGAAACACTGGGCGGTGGAGAAATGTGAGAAGGGAAGGGTTAGGTTGCCAGGATCAGAATGCATCCTAAGATCATCAGGTTTGGACAAAGGTGTGTAGGAATAAGGGGAGAGTGTCTGAGTTAGGGTTTCCCAGGCGCTGATCCTGAATACAAACAGATCATTTGGGTGGCGATGCCAGGAAGACCAGGAGAGTGGGGAAATGAACCATGGAAAGCAAGGATCAATACAGGATATGCCAATGAGCAAGTCGCTAATGTAGGCTTCTGGGGCTCGCTCAGTTGCCTTGGAGACCTCTGTGGGGTGATACAGGAAGTGCCTGAGAGTTGTCTCACCCAAGGAACAAAAAAGCTCCTGGATCGCTCAACCTCCTGGTTGAGGGCTACTTGCTATCTTTCAACGTCTCAGTAATCGTGTCCGGCCCTGCATGTAGCACAGCACACCCAGAGGCCAGAGGAAGCCTCGAGGCAGAGAGATCCAAATGCTTGCAATAAAAAGCCATCTGGAGTTTACAAAATGGTGAGTGCTACTGGGTACAGTTAAGGCACCAACAGTGTCTGCTATTGGGTTATAACTGTGGTCTAGGCACTGTTCTAAGCACTTTGAGTATATTAACTCATTAGTACATGCAAGCCTACAAGGTAGGTACTAGCACCATCTTTTTATAAATTAGGCACAGAGAGGCTAAGTAACTTGCCCAAGCTCATAGGCTAGCAAGTGGCAGAGGAAAAGTTATAAACAATGTGGGTAGGCTTTGTGCAATCTCTACAACAGCCTCTGTAAGGTATGCCTGATCTCCATTTCCTTTTATCCTCACAAACTCTCGTAGATTTTTAAGTCGTGCTGTATAGCCATGGAACAGCTTTATTTTTAAGTAAGATAACTGAATATTTAGTGAAGCAAGGTTCTTTACATGATCAGGGTCCCCAACAGCATAAGGTATCAGTTCAACCCTGCACAGGATACCTGAAATTAGATATAAGAAATACCCTTTTCTTATTTAAGCCACTGTGTTTGGGAACCTTGTCATTAAAACAGCCCGTCTGTATCCTAACTCACGCGCAGGCTAACACTGGAGTTTTAGTCACAGCTCCTGGACACTAAACACAAAAGAAAATACATGGACCCGGCCCCGCCACAACACCAAGCCCTTCCGCAGGAGGTGCTGAGCTAGCGTCTGTGTACCTGCATTCCCACCCCAGTCATGCCTGTTTCTTCTCTGGCTTTGACTGAAAGAGGGCCCAGCCTCTTCTATAATTTCCTTTCCTTGTGCAGGGAGCTGGTACAAGAGACAACATGACTGAGCCCTCTTTGCCTCCTCCACGAGTCACTGCTTGATTTCAAGTCTGTCTCACCAAACCAGTCCTGAGGTCTCAGTGCCCAGAGCTGTCAGCAAACCTCCCACTCCCTGTTTGTGTTGGCTTGTGTCACCCTGCCACTCTGGAGGTGTCAGCTAAAGCTGTTTACTGGCTTCATTTAAAAACACCTTGAGGTGTGCTTAAAGTCTGCTTTGAGCTGCAAGATGGACATGAATGGGAATGAAGCAAGAAAGTAATAGAGATAAATAGAACATAATAAAACAAACTTATAATGAAGTTATATGGAAAAGTACGGAAGAATTTTTGAAAAACTGATGATATGTTATTTAAACCCAATATTAATATATACATAATAAACTCAATATTATTATATATATATAATACATATACACTATATATATAATTTCAGGAGATCTTATCTTTATAGGGCGCAACCATCCATATATCACAGAGGTCAGGCCATGTCCCAGGCTAAGCGCAATTCTGCAGCATATTCTTCTAGGCTAAAACAACAACAAAAAATAATAGACTTAAAATATTAGTTAAATATGCATGAAATATAATAGTGTCTACAGACTCCTATTGCAAAGCCACTACACGAGCTTCCTTACTGACTGGTCAGGTCAGGGCTCATTTGATAGTGAGATGTAGGCAGAATCAGACTATGCACAGTGAAGAGCTAACAACCAGCTCACACAGAAAAGCCAATCGTCTAAGTTGGGTGAGACCTTAGAAACCACCTGTCTAATCTCCAGGAAACAAAGGCTCAAAGAAAAGACCACAGAGCCAGTCAGTGGCAGAATCAGGGCCCAGATCTCTTCTCTTCAATGCTCCACAACACTTGGTGGTTTCTCTATCTTAGTATTCTTCCTTTATGACGGCACACTGCAACACCACATGAGAGGGAAACTCCTGAGTCTTAGAATCCCTCACTGTCCACCACCCTCTTATTTCCTAGAATCATGCCCCCTTCCACCTGGCTTACCCAACTCTGACCCACAGAGCCTGGCCACCTGTCTTGGCCCTTTTTGTGGGTGGGGATTAATCAGAAGGGAAAGTTAAGAGGAAAATGGGGTGTGTTCTTCTTTGCAAATGGGGAGGCTGAAGTAACAATGACATGAGAATTCCAGCACTGCCTCCCTGCTACAGCCCAAAAACAACATCAGGCACCCATATTTCTGCCTCCCACCTCCCACAGGCTGACACCGTCTCTTTGTCTTGGATTGAACCTTTGAGCACTAAACCCATTGTCTATGTTTTCTTTCTCCCAAGAGTTAAATACACGTAAGAAGTGTTTCTAAAAGTCTTGGAAGGGAGGGTTGTGACCCAAGGCAGAAGATTGCTGCCTGGGATTTTCTCTTTCTCTGGAATGACTGTAGGAGAGGAGCTCACTGGAACCAAGGCACTAACGTTCCCCAGCCCCTCAGTAGGCACCGATTCTCTCCTAAGAATGATCCACAAGAAGCCAATAGTGATGGGACATGAGTTCTTTCTACCTGGAAAAGATGGGCCTTGCCTCTGATGAGCTGCAGGGGACAGGGCAGGTGTGTGGATGGTCCTTGGTGGGCTTTCATATCAGTAACAGCAACTATTCCCAACCTTTACCTCAGCCATATTTCTCAATGCAACATTTATCATTGCTTAGTTATTACAATTCCAAAAACAAAAATGAAAAACCACTTAGGAGCTTGTGATCATGATTATCATTTGTGGGTGGGGTTAGCTTATAACTTTAAAATGTAATCACGTGGAAGAAGACCCCACAAAAGACAAGAAATGGAGAAAATTAACATGTTGCACATAAGCATTGGTCTTCGTCTAACGGTGATTAATTTCAATCTGTTCTCCAAGTACTTCTTAGGTGAACCAAAGAGATGTGAAATGTTTAAAGTACCACACCTCCTAATTCCTCTGATTCTCGGTGATAGGTCTTTAGGCTATTATTCAACCCAGGCATACTTGGGAAAATGTAGCTCAAGGGCTGACATATATGGAAGATTCAAAACGGATGTTACACCTGTGCAAGTCACAATTTCATTAAATAACTATAAAAAGGGAAGATTAAAGAAATAAAGTATATTGGGTGGTTACTATGTGCCAGGCATCATCCTGAGTGCTTTATGTACAACTCATTTAAGCATCATAACAACCCCATGCTCTGGGTATTATCATTAATCCCATTTTACAGGTGGGAAAATTGATGTCCAGTATGGTTTGGTAGCTTGCTCAAGGCCACTGAGCTACTTAAGTAGGCAGTCAGGAATTCACTCAAGAAAGTCTGACTCCACACCATATGCTCTTAACCAGTATGCTATATTGCCTCTCAATGTCTAGAATACAAGTGTCATTCTTAAAATCAAATACAACATTTTTGAGATGCGTCCATTCATTTAATATATATATTTAGTAATGGTATATCTGTGCCAGGTACTTCACACAAGGAGCTACCCTCTGGAGTTCACATTTCAACTATACAGATTGGAATTGTACAGAACAAAAAATAATCATAGAAGTAACTAAAAATAATGTAAGTTGTAATAAGTACTATGAGAGAAATGGAGCTCCTAAAATATTAAATGAGGGAATTTTCTTCACCTACATTCTCCATAGAAAGCTGGAAAGCTTGGCAAGAGAGTGTATGCAGGTAGTTTATTTTGTTAAGTGTCCCGAGGGAAGAAGAGTGGGAACTAGGGAAAAGAAATAAAGGGGAAAAGCCAAAATTAGGGTATACTCTCAAGTTGGTTTAAGGCTGTGGTCCATGGGTAAGATACTGCTGTAACACTAAGGAACCACATTGAATACACCTCAAAACTTTCCACCCAAGGGACGGGAGAGAGAAGCAATGGCCCACCAGCTCCCACTGGTCATAGGCCATCAATTCCCTCTCCTTCCCAGGCTATGCATGCAAAGCTCCCTACTGCAGCATCAGAGAAACCTTGGAACAGAAACTGAGAGAAGCAGGTACAGCTGAGACAAGGTACTAGCAGCTGACATTTGGACAAGGCTGCTGCTGTCACAATGGCTGGAATAAGAAGTGGGCTGAGAGAGGCTGAGGCAGGTACAAGAGATGATCTGCGTCGGTGGGTGGGTCAGAGAAAGCTTCTCTGTGGAGGTGGCTTCTAAGCTTTGATCTAAGGAAGAGAAGGAGCTAAGAATAGTAAGAGCTGGGAGAAAGCATTTCCAGGCACAGGAGACAACATGTTGAAAGGCCCTGAGAAACAGCTTGCATCTTTCAGGAACTGAAAAATCAGGGTAGCCGTGGTGAGTAACGGGGTGAGGCAGTCTGCGATGTTGGAGTAAGAGGGGCGGAGGCAGATCATACAGAGCCTTGGGTGGCATGGTAAGGATTTTATTTTAAGTAAGTACAAACTCATTGAGGGGTCAATGTACAAAACAATGTACCCTACTTATGTCCAAGAACCACAGACATGAAGTGAGACGTCTTTCTACCATGGAAAGGACAAACTGGTTGACAGTACTACTGACCAAAGGTTCATCACAGAGCCAAGGGCGAGGTTTTCCCTCCAAGTCGGGGCAGGACAGACAGTTTGTCTTGTGCTGCAGAGCTGGGGTCAAGAGGCAGGAAAGTAGTCTCCAACACATTGCCCCTGAGGACCAGTTAGAACCAAGGCTAGGCTGGGATTCGGAGCAGGGCTGAATGGCTTCAGCTTTGGGAACTCCTAAGAGTCAGGTACCTTCATTTCCTTTGTCTGGGGTCAGCAGTCATCGTCTTTTTAGACAAAAGTCCCAAATCTTCAAGATTTGGAAGAACAAGAACTCTGAAAGAACTCTTCTGGTGGGGGCTCCTGACTCTCTCTCCCTTTGAGCTGCACTTTCATCTTTCCTGGGAAGTCTTTCTCTTTGATTTCTGCTAGAACTGCTATGTTGGGTCCAAAGGGAGACATTGACATTCTGGTCCAAGCCTCAACAAAACCCCTTTCCCTTGAGATATTTGTTGAACAGGAATTGCCTGTCTATGTTTATTTAAACATATTTGCCACATGATTAATGAGCAACATGAAATGCTTACACTAGGGAATCATTAAACATGTAATTTCCATTTCCCTTGCCTACTTGACCTTTCCTTAGCTTACAGGTACATCAATATACATCCTGACTAACACCTTTTATGGTTGTGTTAGTCAGAGTAGGCTGACTGCTTAGCAAGTACAAAATTCCACCGGCTTAACGCACTAAAAGTTGGTTCTCGGGGCTGGCCCAGTGGCTCAGGCGGTTAGAGCTCCGTGCTCCTAATTCCGAAGTCTGCCGGTTTGATTCCCACATGGGCCAGTGGGCTCTCAACCACAAGGTTGCCAGTTCAACTCCTCGAGTCCCGCAAGGGATGGTGGGTACGCACCCTGCAACTAAGATTGAACATGGCACCTTGAGCTGAGCTGCCTCCCGAATGGCTCAGTTGTTGGTTGGAGCGTGGGCTCTCAACCAAAAGGTTGCCAGTTCGATTCCTCGACTCCCACAAGGGATAGTGGGCAGCGCCCCCTGCAACTATGATTGAACATGGCACCTTGAGCTGAGCTGCCTCCCAGATGGCTCAGTTGATTGGAGTGCGTCCTCTCAACCACAAGGTTGCCGGTTCGACTCCCGCAAGGGATGGTGGGCTGTGCCCCCTGCAACTAGAAACGGCAACTGGACCTGGAGCTGAGCTGCGCCCTCCACAACTAAGACTGAAAGGACAACAACTTGAAGCTGAACGGCACCCTCCACAACTAAGATTGAAAGGACAACAACTTGACTTGGAAAAAAAGGCCTGGAAGTACACACTGTTCCCCAATTAAAAAAAAAAAAAGTTGGTTCTCATTCCTGTCACAGTTTCATGCGAGACTACAGGAAGGTGCTGTTCCACACAGTCATTTAGGGATCCAGGCTCGTTCCTTCTTATAGCTCCATCTTCCTCTAAATCTTTGGATTACTGTTCATTCGGCCAGCAGAGGAACAGAGAGAACATGCGGAAAAGGTGCCTCTGCTTTGAAGTGAGGCACATTCGCTCTAATGAGAACTAGTCTCATGGCCACCTGGGTGCACAGGGATTGAGAGATGCCACTGATCAGGAACCCAAGCAGAGGAGACCCTGGTGTCAGAGAGACCAGCAGCCTCCAGCACAGTGGTGAAGGATGACAATGTACCTTTCTATCCTTCTATGAAAATTATAGAAACTGCCAATGTACTTTTCATGTAATAAAGGGCAGGGATGAAGATGTATGCTTGGCTTCTTAAAATACACATGGTAGCAATACAGAGCACTCAAGTACATTTAGGTGTCTTTCTCCCTATAGTTGTGAAACTCCTGAGCCTACAAAGGCTCTTTTTTTACCTTTCTTTTTCAGTGCAGTATATACATAACATAATAATTAGAATTTACCAGCTCTTTTCCCCGTTTCAGGTCACCTCCAAGTCTCACCTAGAGGTGAGTGAGTAGTGTGTCACATGGCTCACTGTTCTCCAGCTTTAGACCTCCTTCAGATGGGCTCTTCTGGAGCCGCTCACCACAGCTGGTACCTGGTCCCACAGGCAAGGCTGAGAGCAACACCCTCGGGGCCATCACCTAGGAAATGTTCTCCAGGCTATGACCTCTCATGATGTAGGAGCAGCTCTCCCCATGGACCAAAGCCTGGCCATGATGGAAGCAGAACTGCAGAGCAGGGCTCCCCTCCGTATTTCCTGGAAGCTGAAGAGCCAGCTCCCCAGTATGCACAGCCAACTGTGGGGCAAGCCTGGAGAACAGTCCCCGGCTTGGCTTCTTTATCCCTCCCTCACCCCCAGCTCCCCCAAGTGCTGAGCTCAAACCTCACCCTTGCAGACTCTTTCCCCCAAAGCAAAGCAGCTCAGGGAGCGAGCTGCCTATGCTCCCTGCTCTGTCAGTCCCTCATGCAGGCCCTCATGCAGAATCCTGTCTGATTCTCAAGTTCCTGTACATTTCCTTTTTGATCTTCCCTGGACATCGTAAGTTCTCTGAAGACAGACAAGCTTGTGTCCCATTTATCCACAGCACAGAGTACCACAGCTATTCATTGGCAGACAGTGAATGAATAAAGGAACAATGATATCTACCTACACAGTTTCTTTGGTGACTTATTTATTCCCAGACAGGTAGTGAAAAGCTGCCATACTGTTTCCAAAAATGTTATACACTTAGGGATTTTATTTATACAATTTACCTTGTTTTTGATTTCTCTAAATCTGACATTTTCCACTTAACAAGAGGTTAATATTCACCTGCCCTGTAGGATGAAAAACATTAGCAGATTCCACTGAAATGATTTGTTTATGTTTTCTACCCAAATAATAATAATAATAATAATAATAATAATAATAATAATGTTCTTTTTCGAAAGTCCAACCAAGATTGCCCCTTCCCTGTGCTAAGGCCCAAGCAGCAGTGAAAAACCTGGTAATCAGACACCTAAGCTCTTCACAATGTAGCAATGAATGATTCTTTTCTTTCTCTCTTTGCTGGTCTTTTCTAGTCTTGCTTTCCATTTCACAGCTTTGTTAAATATTCAGGTCAAGGTCAGAGCAAGGGACTATCTCAGGGTGGGAGGAACTGAATTTAGCCACACGGGGCCTCTCCCCAATGAAAACATTTAGCACCCAGCCAAGGAGTCTAGATTCCAGCAGAAAAAGAAAGAAAAAAATCTCCCTTAAGAAAATGCCAATTTTCCTTTGCTTTGCCCCAAGCTAACCCTGTTTCAGGTTACCAGGAGGTAGCTCCCTGCAGAGGGGAAAGTGCTAGACCTGAATTCTATTTTTAGCACTCACTCTGACTCTCAGTGACCTTATCCTGGCTACTTCCTCAGCTTTGTTGCTCCCCCAACCCTATTCTGGTTCTAAACCTCTACTCTCCGCCACCCACTCCTTACTGCAGTGTTGTATGTAAGACTCACGAAGATTCTCCAAAATCTCAGACCCAAGAGTTCTTTATAACAAGGAGCCTCTAGCGCCCACCAGCCTAAAGGGATTTCTGGGAATGAGCCTCAAGAGGCTGGCTTCCTGCACTTCTGAAATAAAAAATCTAAAATGGACCCTAAGAAGTAGACATAAGATATATGATCTTCCAAGGCGACGGAAATCACAGATTACATGAAGGCATCAGAATGCCCACAAAATCTTCTCCTAGAGGAGAAGCTACGGTAAACCACTCCCCATCCAGCCCAGCTTTTAGGATTTTCCTCCCATCTCACGGAAGCCATAGATAGCACTGGCATCCATAAATTGTTGAAGCAAAAAATAACCATGATCTTACTGGTAAGGGGACTCCCTTTTGGAGGTGCTAGTAGTCCCAGGGTATTTTGTGAAAAGGAAGGTAACCATGTGACATAGATGGCATGGTGCCACAGCTGTGTCAGTGGAGACAGTGTGTGGAGCCGTCCTTGAGAAGGAGCGCTTTGGAGGAGGAGAGGTGGATCACATCCTGACTCTACCGCTTAAGAAGTGTGTGACCTCGAGCAATGTACTTTGTGTCCTAGCCTCAGTTTCCTCTACACAATGAGGTTTCTAAATGGACCTAATTCATATTTTGAGACAATTGAGAAAATGCTTGTACAATGCTTAGCATGGTATCTGAACATGTCAAATACATTATGAATGTTATCTATTAACAATAGCTCGTGAAGAAAAATATTACACCCAGGGAGCTCATAAATGATGAGCAAATAGAATTGATTCTATTATATTAACTCCTCTATGGCCCTAAAGTATCCTGATAGACACAGTTGACCCTTGAACAGTGCAGGGGTTAGGGGTGCCAACCCCCTGTGCAGTTGAAAATCCTAGTATAACTTTGGACTCCCCAGAAACTTAACTGCAGTCATCCATAGCTCGGTATCCATAGGGGATTGGTTCCAGGACCCCAGTGAACACCAAAACTGGCTGATCAAGTCCCTTATGTAAACCGGCACAGAACAATGCATACAGTCAGCCCTTCGCATCCACAGGTTCCAAATTGCAGATCAAAAATACTGGTTGACTCCTGGTTGGGTTTCTTGAATCCACTATGCGAAACTGAGGCTACTGAGGGCCGACTCAATATTTATTGAAAAAAATCAGCGCATAAGTGGCCCCGTGCAGTTCAAACTCATGTTGTTCAAATGTCAACTGTAGCATGTCATTGTACTCTTTGTTTACTTTTTATACCCCCACATTCTGAATCCCCTGTCTTTCATTGCTATATCACAATACCTCCTCTAATACCTGTCCTATAGAATCTTTGTTGAGTGAATGAAAAGTAAAAGTCAAATTAACGAGCAAAGGAGTAAGCAAATGAACAAATACTCTCTTTAAGGGAATATTTGTCTCATTAAGCCGAAACAATTGTTTCTTACATAACCTATTTCTAGAAAAATAGCATTTTATTTATTTATTCTGAATTTTCCCCACTTTCCCTCTCCTATCTCTCAGAAATGCAGTCTCAGATTCACAGTAATCCCCCAAGTGTTTTTTTTAGTGCTGAAAGTGTTAACTACAGTCTCCAAAACTGTGGGAGATTTTTAATAGGATGAGCCCATTTTCAACCCTGCTCTGACCTCCAGATGTAGAAGCCAAGGATTTCAGAGTGGATGAAAGGAAAGAGAAGTGATTACTGCACAAATGAGCATCTTATTATGGAAATCACTACGTCTTTGAGGTGTGCACATTCTAAGCTTTCTAAAGTAAGAACTGTGAGCAGGCAGAATGAAGCAAGTCTTGCCTTGATGGATTTTCTTGTTCTGGCAGTGGTCAGGTGCAGTTTGCTGCAGATGCCACAATGCCAGGGGGGCCCAGTTTAGTTTGTAGAACGTTCTCTAATTCATGGGAACAGTTGCAGTGAATATTTTAAAAACCAAGAGAATCACCTTCAGCAGTGTATCTCAAATGGGAACTCATTCGAGCCATTATTCAAGCTTATTCAAATGAACATGAGCTCCCACTAACAGGAATGGCAACATAATTTGTGAGTCCCAGTACGAAACGAAAAGGTAAGAGTTTTGTTAAAAAATTATCAAGCATTTCAAGATAGCGACAGAACATTAAACCAAGCAGAAGCCCTTCTGAGCAAGAGACCCTGTGCAAATGCAGAGGTGACAGGCCCTATAACCAGCCCTACCTACAATGACTATTTCTAATAAGACAAGCCCCAGGACTGTCGAACCCCCTCCAGAGTCAGGCCAGCAGCTGCAGCAGAAAAACAAGAAACCATCAACACCTCAGCACCAGCTGTCCCAGCAACTACCACACTTCCTCATAGCCTCTATCAGATGACAAGTTTCCACTCGTGTTTCCCCCCTCCAAGTCTTCAGTGTCCATAAAGCAGTTTAAAGCTATCTAAAAAAGAACAAAAAACAAACAAAAAAGCCCCACTGGATCTCCAACCCTACAGAATTGCCTCCTTAATACGTTCAGTTGGTGTTGAATGATGTGCCCGTGTGGGGGAGCAGGCAAGTAGAAACATCACACACCAAAGCCACAGAAACTACATTCAAGGTTGCAAACCAAAACCCCAGTGAAAACACTGTTGGGAGACACGCCCCCAAGTCTCTGCCTCACACAGTAAGCTGCACAAGTAAATTGCTTACTGAATATTCTCTTCAAAATTGAAACACACACACGCACACGAAACCCCACTTAAATGGCTATAATTGCAGCGAGAGAAAAGAAGCTGATGACCAGCAGCAGGAGCGGAATTTCTTTCTCGCTGGTGGATAATTTGATAAGAAACCTGGATTCTGAGCGGCCTCACAATGGCCTATTTATCCAGCTCTCACGCACCCCCGACAGCCCTGGCTGGGAATCACGGGGGTGGCAGCCGTCCCCGGAAAACGGCGACGCTCTGGCACAGGAAAGCCAGCTGATAAACTGATCTGCAGACCACGCTTCTTCCTTCCTGGGAAGCAGCCACAAAGGCAGACAGCTGAGCTGGGCAAAGTGCTGGTCCCTGCGAGGCGGGCGAGAGAGGGGAGGAGGGCGGGAGGCGGGGAGGCGTTGGGGAGGCCGGGAATCTCCGACACTCCCCTCCCCCCCACCTCAGTTTCCTTTGGCAAAAGCATCACACTGGCGTGATTCAAGCAAAGTCCACACTAGCAAAGCTCTGGCTTAGTATCTCTCTGCGCCTGGTGTGTGTGGGGGGAGGGGGCGCTGGGGAGGCATGGCCACCACGGGCCCCCCCAACCCCCTCCATGGCGCCCCTGCCGCTCTCCCTCTCCGCTGTGGTCCTGGCCCTGGGCTGCGAATGTGTTTGGTGGGGGGCACTGAACCGATTGACACAGCCCTCCTAGACTGTATCCTGGGGTGGCCCCTCCCTAAGGCTTTTGGTCAAAAGCGAAAAGAAACACAGACATTTGTGTCACCCTATTAAGCACACACAGGGCTTTGAATCGTGCATCAGGCATGAGACTTCTCTCATCCTCCCCTTGGCAGGGTGGCCGGGTAAATACAATAAAAAGTGGGCAGGGAGTTCCTAAAATTTCCCCCCTAACTTCCCTGGCTGCAGAGAACCTTAATAGTTAATTTCTTCCCCTCTCTGTCTCCCCCACTTCCCGTCCCCTCCTGTCCATTTCCCTCTCTCCTTTTCTTTCAAGTGAAAACGTCTTATTTTTATGCTATCATTCTAAAAAAAAAAAAAGACAATTAGAAAAATTGGCAGGAGGTCAGATCCCTGATTCTGAGATGCTCCAGGCTTTCGTTCCCCAGGAAGCTCTGTTTTCAGGAGAGTTGACCCAGCAGCTGGTCCCTGCTGCTCAAAGCAATGTGCTTTCACTTTTCCACTTCCCAAACAACGTGGACTGTAGTCCTGAGAGAACCTTGGAAAGCGCTGCCAAAGGAGGAAAAGGCCTGGAAAGGTCAGTCCACAGGACAGCAGAAACCCAAAGGGAAGGGAGCTAGCTCAGTGAACTCAGGGACCTCTGCCTGCGGCTTGGGGAGAGGTCTCCAGCCTCCATGCCACAGGTGAGCAATGAGCTTGGAGCCAAGATGCCCTGGAGCTGCTTGCAAACTGCACACAACTACCAGAAAGGGCAAAAGAGGGGTGGAGGGGGTCAAACCTTCAGCTATGGGCATGCCCTGCAGCAAGAGGCACTACCTGTGGTCAGTTCACTGACCCCTACCCCACATGGCTCCAAGGAGCCCACTACCTTTCCTCTGGGCAGGATCCTGGCCCTCACAGTCCCTTCTCCCAAACTTCTCTAATATACTGCCATTAATAGCCTGGTCAGCCCTCTGGGTGTGAGCTCCGGAAGGAATTTCCTCTAATTCAGAGCCTGCAGAAAAGTGCTTTGGAGAGCTAGAGGAGGTATTCCATGCCTAAGGGCAGCAAGGTCTCTGAGCTGACTCTTCTGTAAACATTGCTCTATTCAAGGGACAGAGTTGTCTCTTGATCTAGAGGAACAAAGAAGTTGCAGGAAAAATCTCTGATGTTCTCTATGTTGGTTTGGAGACCTATGCAAGTTCTTTAGGTCGCCAAATGAACTCTCTACTAAATAAGGCTTTCATCACCTACCAGAACTGCCCTCCAGTCAGCCTAAGAATTCCGCATCAAGTTCCTGGGACCCTTCCAGACTCCCATGAGATTTCCCACATAAGGGAGTTTGGTGGAGTTCCCAGCAGAGCCAGTTGTGAGGGCAGAAAGCAGTAAGTCACCTTTGGCCTGAGATGAACGTCTTAGGGTTTTTATATCTAATTACCCACTATCAGGCATTGTTTGCTCCAATGCTTTCAGAAAAAGGAGAAGTAGCTCCATCTTAGGAATAAATTGAGAATCCTGTTTGAGATCCAGTTATTATGGCTTGGACAACATCGAAAAGAACATGAACTGTGGTCACTGTTTTCAGAGGGAGGAGACTCTGTAATTGCCAGGTCACAAGTTTTACAATCTACTCTTGATACCAATATTTTTGCAAAGATATCTGGGTAAAGTTGGATCATTCCCTGAAAACTACTTTAATAAGTTCTCATCTGTTGAGAAAGCCTGTTTTTTGCCTGCCCAGACTCCATCTTAGACTTTGGCTGTCCCCACACCCCATGGGACAATCCCAAAGAAGAATGAGCTCTGGTCATCCCAACACCATCCACAACCAATGCCTTATCCAGAACCCTCTCTGAGTTTTTCGATTACAGATCTGACCTCTTACTTATGATGGCTTGCTCTGTCTCCTCCTCCCACTCTGTCCTCACTCTCAGATCAAATGGCAGACATGGAATTTCCCTAGCCCTGACCCTTCATACTCGCCCTCAAGTCCTGCTCTTGTAGCTGCTCCAGTCACTTCCTTGCCAAGGGGTGGCATTGGCCTCTATGGCCAGCACTCCTGGAAGGCCTGATCTACTCCTGCCCACCAAGAGGGGGTTCTCATACATGTTGCCCTTCACTTTACCACACAACATCCTTTATAACACATCAGACAGCAAATACCTAAGAGACCTCAAGATTGTGGTCAATTACTACCATGAATAAATGCACAAAGAATACCACAGTTCTCCATCAAGAAAGCAATTAGGATTCAAAACCATCTACACATAATGGCCTCTTGTTTATACCCAGTCATGTTCAGAAGCCTCCATACGCTCTTCCCATTTTCCCCCTCCCACTTCCTCACTGGTTTAGCAAAATGAGCTTTGCAAAGGGCAGAGTTAGTGTCTTTCTACAATTAAAGTTTAAAGAGGCAGAGAGATACAGCCCTCAACCTACTGTTTCTCCAACCCACTGAGCAGTCCTTTCACCCCACTGGCCAATCTGGATCAGAAAGAAGAAATTCCAACCAGCAGGGTTATTTTTCAACATCAAAGTCCTCCCACTGAACATAAAGTAGTGCAGCAGCTATGGAAAACAATGTGGTAGTTCCTCAAAAAGTTACCACGTGACCCAGCAATTTAAATCCTAGGTACCCAAAAGAATTAAAAACAGGTATTCAAACAAATACTTGTACACAAAAATTCATGAACAGCACTATTCACAGTAGCCAAAAGGTGGAAACAACACAACGTCCAACAATGAATGAATGGATGAACAAAATGTGATATACGCACACAATGGAATATTATTCATCCATAAATAAAAAGGAATGAAGTATGTGCTGCAACATGGAAACCTCCCAAATTTTATGCTAAGTGAAAGAATACAGACACAAAAGACCATACACATATATTGTATGACTCCATTTATATGAAATATCCAGAATAGGTAAATCCATAAAGATGGAAAGCAGATGAATGGTTGCCAGGAGCTGAGGAGGAGAGAGGAATGGGAAGTGACTGCTTACTGGGTCTGGGGTCTCCTTTGGGGGTGATGAAAATGTTTTGGAACTCGATAGACGTGATGGTTGCACAACATGTGAACATACTAAATACCACCAAATTCATCACTTTCAAATGTTTAATTTTATGTTGTGTGAATTTCACCTCAATTCTTAAACATTCCTCCTACACCTTTTTTTTTTATAAAGTTTATTGGGGTGACAATTGTTAGTAAAATTACATAGATTTCAGGTGTACAATTTTGTATTAAATCATCTATAAATCCCATTGTGTGTTCACCACCCAGAGTCAGTTCTCCTTCCATCACCATATATTTGATCCCCCTTACCCTCATCTCTCACCCCCCCTCCTCCCTTACCCTCTGGTAACCACTAAACTATTGTCTGTGTCTATGAGTTTTTGTTTCTCATTTGCTTGTCTTGTTCTTTTGTTGTTTTGGGTTTATATACCACATATCAGTGAAATCATATGGTTCTCTGCTTTTCCTATCTGACTTATTTCGCTTAGCATTATACTCTCAAGATCCATCCATGTTGTCACTAATGGTCCTATTTCATCTTTTCTTACAGCCAAATAGTATTCCATTGTATATATATGCCACAACTTCTTTATCTATTCATCTATCGAAGGACATTTTGGTTGTCTCCATGTCTTGGCCACCGTAAATAAAGCTGCAATGAACATTGGAGCACACGTGTCTTTATGGATAAATGTTTTCAGATTTTTTGGGTAGATACCCAGAAGAGGGATTGCTGGGTCATATGGCAATTCTATTCGTAATTCTTTGAGAAACCTCCACACTGCCTTCCATAACGGCTGTACCAGTCTGCATTCCCACCAACAGTGTATGAGGGTTCCTTTTTCTCCACAGCCTCTCCAACATTTGCTATTATTTGTCTTGTTGATGATAGCCATTCTGACTGGGGTGAGGTGATATCTCATTGTGGTTTTTATTTGCATTTCTCTGATGATTAGTGATGTTGAACATTTTTTCATATGTATATTTGCCATTTGTATGTCCTCTTTAGAGAAATGTCTCTTCAGGTCCTCTGCCCATTTTTCAACTGGGTTGTTTGTTTTGTTGTTGTTGAGTTGCATGAGTTCCTTGTATATTTTGGATATTAGCCCCTTATCGGAGGCACTGTTTCCAAAAATCTTCTCCCATTCAGTTGGTTGCCTCTTTATTTTGTCCATGGTTTCTTTTGCTGTGCAGAAGCTTTTAAGTTTGATATAGTCCCATTCATTTATTTTAGCTTTTACTTCCCTTGCCTTTGGAGTCAAATTCATAAAACACTCTTTGAACCCAAGGTCCATAAATTTAGTACCTATGTTTTCTTCTATGCAGTTTATTGTTTCAGGTCTTCAGGTCTTTGATCCGTTTTGAATTAATTTTGGTACATGGTGACAGATAGCAGCAGTCCAGTTTCATTCTTTTGCACATGGCTTTCCAATTCTCCTAGCACAATTTATTAAAGAGGTTGTCTTTTCTCCATTGTATGTTTTTTGCTTCTTTGTCAAAAATTATGTGTCCATATGTATGTGGTTTTATTTCTGAGTTCTCAATTCTATTCCATTAGTCTACGTGTCTGTTTTTCTGCCAATACCATGCTGTTTTGATTATTGCTGCCCTGTAATACAAGCTAAAGTCAGGGAGTGTGATATCTCCAGCATTGTTCTTTTTTCTTAAGATTGCTTTGACTATTCGGGGTGTTTTGTGGTTCCAAACAAATCTGATGATTTTTTGTTCTATTTCTTTAAAAAATGCCATTGGGATTTTGATGGGGATTGCATTAAAGCTGTATATCGCTTTGGGTACTATGGCCATTTTAACTATGTTGATTCTTCTTATCCATGAGCATGGAATATCTTTCCATTTCTTTGTGTCTTCTTCAATTTCTTTTAAAAAAATGTCTTATAGTTTTCAGCATATAGGTCTTTTACATCCTTGGTTAAGTTTATTCCTAGGTATTTGATTCTTTTTGCTGCAATTGCAAAAGGAATTGTTTTTTTGTTTTTGTTTTTTTTTTGTATTTCTTTTTCTGAGATTTCATTGTTAGTATATAGGAATGCGATGGACTTTTCTACGTTGATTTTGTAGCCAGCAACTTTACTGCATTCATTGATTGTTTCTAATAGCTTTTTGGTGGAGTCTTTAGGGTTTTCTATATATAGCATCATGTCATCTGCAAAGAATGACAATTTAACTTCTTCATTCCCAATTTGGATGCCTTTTATTTCTTTCTCTTGCCTGATTGCTCTGGCGAAGACTTCCAACACTATGTTGAAAAGCAGAGGTGACAGAAGACAGCCCTGTCCTGTTCCTGAATGTAGAGCATAGGGCTTCAGTTTTTCACCATTAATTATGAGATTAGCTGAGGGTTTGTCATATATGGCCTTCATCATGTTAAGATATTTTCCTTCTATACCTATTTTATTAAGTGTTTTAATCATAAATGGATGTTGTGTCTTGTCAGATGCTTTTTCTGCATCAATTGATATAATCATAAGATTTTTGTCCTTTATTTTGTTTATGTGATGTATCACATTGATGGATTTGCGAATGTTGAACCATCCTTGTGCCCCTGGGATGAACCCCACTTGGTCATGATGAATAATCTTTTCAATGCAGTGTTGCATTCAATTTGCTAGAATTTTGTTTAGGATTTTTGCATCTGTATTCATCAGAGATATTGGTCTGTAGTTCTTTTTTTGTGTGTTGTCCTTACCGGATTTTGGTATCAGGGTAATGTAGGCCTCATAAAATGAGTTAGGTAGTACTGTCTCTTCTTCAATTTTTGGAAGAGTTTGAGCAGGATTGGTATTAAATCCTCTTTGAAGGTTTGGTAGAATTCACTAGTGAAGCCATCTGGTCCCAGACTTTTGCTTTTGGGAAGGCTTTGGATGACTGATTCAATTTTGTTACTGGTGATCGGTCTGTTTAGATTTTCCAGTTCTTCATGGTTCAGCCTTGGAAGGCTACATGTTTCTAAGAACTTGTCCATATCTTCTAGGTTATCGAATTTGGTGGCATAGTTCTTCATAGTATTCTTGGATGATCCTTTGTATTTCTGTGGTGTCCGTGATAACTTCCCTTTTTACATTTCTGATTTTGTTAATTAGTGTTTTCTCTCTTTTTTCTTACTGAGTCTAGCCAAGGGTTTGTCAATTTTGTTAATCTTTTCAAAGAACCAGCTCTTTGTCACATTAATTTTTTCTATTGTTTTTTTGTTCTCTAGTTCATTTAGTTCTGTTCTGATTTTTGTTATTTCTTTTCTTCTGCTGACCTTGGGTTTCACTTGTTCTTCTTTTTCTAGTTCTTGAAGGTGTAACATGAGGTTATTTATTTGGGATTTTTCGTGTTTCTTGAGATAGGCCTGTAATGATATAAATTTACCTCTTAAAACTGCTTTCGCTGCATCCCAAAAATTTTGGTAGGATGTGTTTTCATTGTCATTTGTTTCTATGTATCTTTTGATCTCTCCTTTAATTTCTTCTTTGACCCAGTCGTTCTTTAAAAGTATGTTGTTTAATCTCCATGTATTTGTGTTTTTCCCTGCTTTCTTTTTGCAGTTGATATCCAATTTCAAAGCTTTGTGATCAGAGAATATGCTTGGTATGATTTCAATCTTCTTAAATTTGCTGAGGCTAATTTTATGTCCCATGATATGGTCTATCCTTGAGAATTTTCCATGTACACTAGAAAAGAATGTATAGTCTGATGTTTTAGGATGAAGTGCTCTATATATGTCAATTATGTCCATTTCATCTAATGTGTCATTTAGGGCTGCTATTTCATTATTTATTTTCTGTTTGGATGATCTATCCATAGCTGTCAATGATTTATTTAAGTCTCCTAGTATAATTGTGTTTTGGTCAATTTCTCCCTTTAGTTCTGTTAGTAGTTGCTTGGTATACTTCGGTGCTCCCTGTTTGGGGGAATAAATATTGATGACTGTTATGTATGTCTTCTTGTTGTATAGTCCCCTTTTCCATTATGAAATATCCATCTTCGTCTCTTGTTATCTTTTTCACCCTGAAGTCTGTTTCATCTGATATCATTAGGGCTACACCTGATTTTCTCTGGGTACCATTTGCTTGGAGTGTCAATTTCCACCCTTTCACTTTGAGTCTATGCTTATCCTCTTAGCTGAGATGTGTCTCTTGGAGACAGCATATGGTTGGGTTTAGTTTTTTGATCCAATCTGCTACTATGTGCCTTTTTATTGGTGAGTTCAGTCCATTTACATTTAGGGTGATTATTCATATGTGAGGATTTCCTGTCATTCTATCTTTAGTTTTCTGGTAAGGCTGTGTCTCCATTGTTTCTTTGCCTTTTTGTTGTTGTCTATTATTTCTGTTTGGTGGTATTCTATGATGTTTCCCTCTGTTTCTTCTTTTATTACAGTATATATTTCAGTTCTGGATTTTTTTGAGTGGTTATCCTTAAGTTTATGTAAAAGAAAGTTTGATATTTAGAGTATTCCATTTTCTTCAGCATGCTTACTTTCTCCATTCCCATATTCCGGTTCAGGCCTTTACTCTCCCCCTTTTTATGTTTCGGTTGCCACAAATTGTCCCTTTTGATGGTGGTCGAATAGCCTCCTTTAGTATTTCTTGTAGAGCAGGTCGTGTATTAGAAAATTCCCTCAGCTTCTGTATGTCTGGAAAGGTCTTTATTCCTCCTTCATATCTAAAGGATATCTTTGCTGGATATATTATTCTTGGCTCATAATTTCTCTCTTTCAATAGTTTGAATATTTGGTTCCACTCCCTCCTGGCTTGTAGAGTTTCTGCTGAAAAATCTGATGATGATCTAATGGGCTTTCCTTTGTAGATTACCATCTTCTTTTCCCTGGCTGCCTTGAGGATTCTTTCTTTGTGGTTGATTTTAGACAGCTTCAATACAATGTGCCTTGGAGAAGGCCTGTTGGGATTGAGGTAATTAGGTGTTCTATTTGCTTCTTGGATTCGAGGATCCAGTTCTGTCCACAAGTTTGGGAAATTCTCATCAACAATTTGTTTGAATGTATTCTCTGTTCCCTTCTCTCTTTCTTCTCCTTCTGGTATGCCCATTATTCTTATATTGCTCTTTCTGATGGAGTCAGAAAGTTCTTGTAGAGTTCTTTCATTTCTTTTAATTCTCAAGTCTTTTTCTTCTTCCATCTGTGTCACTTCCAGATTTCTATTTTTGATGTCACTGATTCTTTCCTCCATCTGGTCAACTCTACAACCTAAGCTGGTTATTTCATTCTTAACTTCTTCTACTGAGTTCTTAATCTCCAGAAATTCTATTTGATTCTTTTTTAAAATTTCAATCTCTGTCGTAAAATGCTCATGTTGTTCTTTGATTGTGTTTGAGTTCATTAAACTGCCATTCTGTGTTTCCTTGCTTCTCGTTGAGTTTTTTCAGAACTGCAATCTTGAATTCTTTGTCATTTAAGTCACATATTTCCATATCTTTAAGTTCCTTTTCTTGAGACTTTTCACTTTCTTTCTGAGCTGTCTTGTTGCCTTGGTTATTCATGGCAATTACTGATTTACTATTTCTCTTCCTAGACATCTACAGGAGTGGCTTCTGCAACAGGTTGATAGGAAGAGGTCTTTCTTTTGTTTTCCAGTACTTGTTGGTAGAATGTTTTATTTTCTCTTGATGGCAGCCTTTTTTTCTCTCTCACATGGTAGTTCTATGTTTTCTCTGCACTATTCCAGCTTCTCACACAATGGGGGAATTCCCTGGGAGACAGGCTTCTCCTCTGTTAATAGTTCGCCTGGGTCACAGGGCACAGTGTCCGTGTGGGTATGCGGAGAGCTTTTGATGTTCCAAAGTTCTTCCTGCACCAGATTCAGAGCCCGTAGGTTTCAGCAGTTCTGTTTACTCCTGCAGGGATCCGCCCAGATAGGTGGGGTCAGGGGCGGGGTGAGTTGTGAGAGGTGGCCCAGAGCAATGGCGGCAACTACCACCGCAGCCTGTCCTGCTCCACAGCTCCCTCCCCTTTGCAGGAACTAGTTGGGCTGCGAATCTGTGTCTGCGGTCCACAGTTCTCAGAACAGCAAATATTCTATTCTTTTGATCTGACACTGCTACTGTTCCACTTCTAGCACCAGGCAGGTGGGGGCGGGGTGAGCAGTGGGAGGGTACGGAGGGGGCGGCTAGTCTCAGTGCCTAAGGGTTCTGTTCTCTGCGGCAGTGAGGGCTTAAACCACCGTTTTCAGCCTTCTTCCCTCAGTCTTTGCTCCGAGGTCTCTGCCGTGAGCATTGGGTTCAGCCGTGTTATATGCTGTCCCCTCAGCCCTGTGGGCAATAATCGGAGCCCTAGCGGTCCGAGTTCTTCCCTCTCGCACAGCTACAGTAGTTCCGGGATGCAGCGAGCTTGGAGCACTGAGCTAGGTCTGCGTCCTGTGCCTGAGCTGCTCCGTCTCTGCACTTCTCCCTTTCCTCCTTCCTGTTCACACAGTTCACCCACCTTTAGGTGAATTCAGTAGTGAGACTCTTCATCTTGTCTGTCTGCTGTGCAGCGAGTCCTTTGTGGAGTTACAGTTTTTCAATTTGTTGTAAATTCCAGGGGAGATTTCCAGAGGCTCACCTCACACTGCTATTTTGATGACGTCCTCTCAAAATTCCTCCTACACCTTTAAAGGATCACTTTACTCAGGTCCTTCCAACTCTAATGCTAAATTCTTTGGTGACTGGAAGCCTGAATGGGAAGAGTTAGGAGGACGAAAATGACAAATGTCCACTTCTGACTAGATCACAGTGATGATGATGATAACATAATTTTACAAAGATGATGATAATGATGAAGCAAGAGGCTTAAAAGGGGTCTCATGGGTCAGGGCAATATAGTATCCACAGGTTATCTGGAGCAGGACCACATTCCTCAGCAATCCGAAACCATAAGCCACTGTGACCACACTGGTTCTGTAGCCTTGCCCAGAGTCAGGGCTGATAAATGATGGAATCAGGTTCTGCATCCACGTTTGTTCAACAGCAGAGCTAATAGTAGTTCTACTGTACCACACAATCTCCCTAAAATGTCAGGGGATATTTATAATTACAGCTCTGGGATCATAAGAAGACCTTCTCCCTAGACCTATATGTAATAAGAATATCAGCTAACAGTAAGCGTTTATCACATACCAACCACAATTCTATGTAATTTACACGTACTAAGTTATTGTTCCCACCGCTGCCCTGTGAACTATAGTTATCGCCATTTCATAGGTGAAGGAATTGAGAACAGAGAGATTACAATTGTGTTCAAGGTCCCACAGCTGTCAGGCAGTGATATCTGAATTGATACTCAAAGAGAAGAAGGCTGCTTGCTACATGGCCTCTACAAGAGTTTGCTGTGTGGATACCTGAGTGATTACTCCAGGCTCGTCCTCTCCCTTGTGGTTTTCAACGTGTTTCTCCTTTGTTCTTTCAAGGGGATCATGTCCTCCAACATCTGGCCCTGCTGGCTTTGGCACCAAAACCATATACATACCCTGGAGCAGAGACTTACTGAGTTTCCTTAACAGTATTTTCATGCTGTTTCCTACATTAGGGATATAAATACAACAAAACAATAGCTTGTCTTTTGTTTACCTTTGCTATTGTTTGTGTGATGAGCTCGCTGGGGGAAAGGACACTGAGACAGTATACAAATAGCTTTGGCTCTGAAATTAAAGGCTTTTCTCTGCTGCTGCAGGAAGTACAAAGGAGGTTTCTCTTTTTCTTGGGGAGTGGGTGAGGGAGGCTGATTCACGATTTTGTTTTATTAGTGAGTTTGCAGAGGCCTGGGAGACTCATCTTGGCATGTCATTTTGCTTTTCTCTTCCTCTTTTTTCACTCCCCAGAAAACCCAGTAATGTGCCATAAAGCCGTGAAGCTCCTGGGTCAGTGAATTCAGTGTGCTGGGGACCAAACTGGGAAAAAAGGCTGCTGGTCTGAAGAGGGGCTTGATGCAGCTTCAATGGTATCTACTCTAATACATTCCCTCCCCAGTCTACAGATGAAGGAGTTGAGCCCCAAATGAAAAAGAAATGGCCACATTTCTGGCTCTCACGATAGACACAGACTTAAGACTTGGCAGACTTAAGACTTCTAGTTCCATATCCAAAGTTCTTCACCATCATGTCAACTTTGTCCCCAAGCTGCTCCTGAAGCCAGGAGAGCACTGCTAGAGAGGTGCATGGATGCCTGGCCTGCCCAGCAGAGGTGCAGCTGACAGCAGATATTAAAGGTGGTAGAAGCCAGAGGGCAGGGACAAGGCTCAAGGCAAAGGTAACAAAGCAAACTGCCTGGTCTTTGAGCCAGTGAGTCATTAATTTCAGAGATGGGTTGTCCACAATTCTCGACTGTTTCTTAAGAAAATAATTGCTCTGGAAGTCATGCAAGATGGCTGAAGGTGCAGAGTATGAGGCTCTGAGAACCTTCACTGAGAACCCACAGTAGTCCTGGCACTGCACAGGGAGCTTTCTGTGTCATCTCATTTAATCCCCAGAACAAAGCTAGGATGTAAGAATTAGTAATCTCCTTTCACAGATGAGTAAACGAAGGCTCAGAGAGGTCACACAGCCAAAAATATCATATATCCATAGAGTTTGTTGGACCCTAAGGTTAGGAGGCTTTCCACTAAGCCACAAATCCTCCCTAAAATGAGCCTGGGGCTCTTATCTTAGAACCCTGAATTTCTGCAATGGATTCTTCCTTCCAAAAGGAATTTTAAAACCGTTATTGGTATAGTATCCATTTCTGCTAGGCTTACTCCCAATAGGACCAGTGGGAAATCCCAACAGGAGGGCATGGCTCTTTCTCTGACCTCCTGGGGCAATGTCTATGTCCCCAGACCACTCAGCAGGGAGGGCTCACTAGTGGGTCATCCAAAAGAACCCTGGTAGAGTGGCCAAGAGCAGGAATTCTGGCATTCCACTGCCTGAGATGAATATGTACTACCATTTACCAGCTGTGGGATCTTGGAAAAGACATTGAGCCTTTCTGTGTCTCATTTTACCTCATCTGTAAAGCGGGATAATAATATCACCTGCCTCATAGGATTGTTGAGAGAACTAAACTTGTTAATAGATATAAAGGATGTAGAGGATTGCCTGGCACACCATAAGCATGTGAGTGTTAGCTAGTAATGTGCTTTGGGAGCCATTTACCCTATCTCAGGTAGGCGTGAATAGCAACCAGAATTCTGGAACCAGCTACCACTTTTATTGAGCACCTAATTTCTACTAGGTGTGTCTTATATATACTCTTTATAACCCTTACAGAAATCTTGTTAGATAAGCATTATGATCTTTATTTTACAAAGGAGGAAACTCCAGAAGGTGAAGCAAATTGCACACAACCAGAAAGTGGCCAAAGTGGTGTTTGAATCTATGTCAGTCTGGCTACAAGGTCTCTCTACTGCCTCTATTGCTTCCCTGACACTGGGTTGGTGGTTTCAAGCAAAAACCATCTTTAAACATAATGTCTTCAATTACTTTTCATTTTACTCTTTGGTGGTGGGGGTGGGGGTGGGGTGAAATTGGTAGTAAAAAGTAAACAGTGCGACTGTGATCAAATGCTGCCTAACGAGCCCCTTGGAAAACAAAATTACGGAAGAAAAACACTGTCATTTACCAGAGCTGCTGAGGCCAAAGAGCGACTGTGCCTGGTCGCACACCCACTTCTTGTGAGTTTATCCTTGACTGACCTAACCTCGGCCCACATCCATAGTAACTAAATGGACTGAGGTCCATGATCAAGTAAATACATTTTCATGAATTCAGGACCTTACCCTCTCAGAAAAGAGGTGCAAAATGATCTTGATCCAAACTCTTTGTTCTACAATGTTCTGGTATGGGGAACTGGTGATGATGATGGTGAGAATAATAATAACAAACAGCTACCATTTATAAGAGTTTATGAAGTGCTAGATGCTGTGCTAATAGTATACTTTAAATATACTATTATCCCATTTAATCTTCACAACCGTCTTTCATGGCACCCATTTTATAGATGAGGAAATTAAGATTTAGAAAAGCAGAGTCTATAGTTCAAGGTCACATAGTAAAACATGGAATCAGGATTCAAATTCCTGTTTGACGCCTATCCTAAACACCTACCAATAGGTTATATGGCCTCTGTGCAATTTTGGAAGGGCCTGACCACTGCAGACGCTAGGTGTGAGCGGGGTCTGTCACCCAGGTCAAAAGGGACAAGCCAAACTCTAGCTTTTCCAAAAGAAAATGGAGCTATCTATTCCTGAACTCTAGAAGGCACTCGAACTCTACTCTGAATTCTTGAACTATGGTGCAGATGACAGTTCCTACCTGGATCTCCCAAACTCTGGAGAGTGGAAGTATTAAGATGTCAATTATTGACAACTTACAGTTGTAGCGGAATGATCTTCAAGTGATAAACAAGTCCCACCTAAAGAGCTCCCCACCATCTTAATGAATCCTGGGGTAAGTGTTAAGCATTCTAATTTGCAACTTTCTTCTGAGTTAGCTTAAAATATTGTTACCAGCATTAGAAACAAGAATAAATTTATATGTGAAAGCACTTTTAACTCCCCAAACGCCAGAGTACTGTTAAAATAAGACAGTAATTTATGCATCCATTTATTCTTTCCACCATATGACAAACATTTGCGGAGCACCTAGTATTTTCCCAGTACTGTACCAGGAGGTGCTGGGAAGGGAAAAAGAAAAATAAGTGACACTCTCCTGTCCACAGGTTGCTTGCAAATTTGCATGTACTGCTCATAGTTCAGATTCTGCCAACTCCAAGAAAAAAGACTCTTCAACTGGGTTCAAAACGCAAGATCGGGAAAAACACAATGGCATGATTCCATTATTTATGGTTCTCTGGGTATAAAAACCAGGAAGAGTAGTCACCATAACTCTAGGATTCTTTTAAGGCATGAATCATAAACCAGATCGATAGGTATACAATTCAGCAGTTATCTGTATTCAAGGAGACAGCTGGCTGCACAGAAGGAAATGCCAATGAGAGCCCCACCCCAACCTCCCACCCACAGGAAGCTCAAACTGTCTGAGTGCAGCTGAGAGAATCTCGGGGTTTTTTGGCTTTTTGTTTGTTTGTTTATTTTCATGTTTAATTAAAATATAGTTGACATAGAATAGTATATGAGTTTCAGGTGTATAACATAGTTATTCAACATTTATATATCTTATGAAGTGATCACCACAATAAATCTATAACCGTCTGTCACCATACAAAGTTAATTAGATACCAATAGCATATTCTCTATGCTGTACATTATATCCCCATAACTTATTTATTTTAGGACTGGGAGTTTGTACCTTTTATTCCTTTTCTTTTTTTTTTTTTCACCCATCTGCCTACTCCCTCCCCTCTGGCAACTATCAGTTTGTTCTCTATGAGTCTGTTTCTGTTTCTGTTTTGTTTGTTTTGTCTTTCAGATTCAGGTGAAATAATATGGTATTTGTCTTTCTCTGTATGATTTATTTCACTTAGCATAATACCCTCATGGGGATGCAAATGGCAAGATTTCAGTCATTTTTATGGCTGAGTAATATTCCATTATATGTATATATTACATCTTCTTTATCCATTCATCTATTGATAGACTCCTAAGTTGCTTCCATATTTTGGCTATTATGAATAATGCTTCTTTGAACATACAGTGCATATATCTTTTTTGAATTAGTATTTTAATTTTCTTTGGATAGATGCCCAGAAATAAAATTGGTAGATCATATGGTAGTTCTATTTTCAGTTTTTTGAGGCACCTCCAAATTATTTTCCATAATGGCTATAGCCATTATGGAAAACAATTGCAATCCCACCAACAGTTCCCTTGTATTGGTGGGATTGCAACTGTTTTCCATAATGGCTACAGCCATTATGGAAAATAATATGGAGGTGCCTCAAAAAACTGAAAATAGAATCCTTGCTAATACTTGTTATTTGTCTTTTTAACAGCCAATCTGACAGGTGTGAGTATCTTATTATGGTTTTAATTTGCATTTTCCTGATGATTAATGATGTCGAGTATCTTTCCATGTGTCTGTTGGCCATCTGTATGTCCTTTTTGGAAAAATGTCTATTCAGGTCCTCTGCCAATTTTCTAATTGGATTTTTTTTTTTATGTTGAGTTGTGTGAATTCTTTATGTATTATGGGTATTAACCACTTTCTTTAAACTCAAAATGGATTAAAGACTTAAACATAAGACCAAAAACCATAAAACTCCTAGAAGAAAACAGACAGTAAACTCTTTGACATCGGCCTAAGAAATATTTTTTTGGATATATCTCCCCAGGCAAGAACAACAGAAGCAAAAATAAATAAATGGGAATCCATCAAACTAAACAGCTTTGGCACAGCAAAGGAAACCATCAACAACACAAAAAGGCAACCCACTGAATGGGAGATATTTGCAAACCTTGTATCTCGTTTTCGTTTTGATTCTAGTTCACTCCCTACACAGCTGACCCATGCAGGGAGAATGAAGCCATTCTGCACAGTTTTGCCTTTTCTGCTGTTTATTTTGTTAAGACTCTTAAACCTGTCAGCGAAGCAGTTTCGAGCCCAGTCTGTGTGGTAATAATCTCCCTTTCTAAGAGATAAGCACCCTGAGTGAGTTTGGAAGACAAACTAACACACCAAAGTTGCTGAATGTACGTGATTCTCTGAAGATGCCTAACCATTCAGGCTTTATTAGCTATAGGCGAAAAAAAAAAAAAAGAAGTCTGTCTTGGAGGTTTCAGAAGCTCACTTAGAAATTGCTAGAAACTCCTTGATGAAAAATGTTGAGGCAGCAATATACCCAGGGAAAGTGGGCCCTTCTTCGATTCCAGGCAAGTGAAACATGGTTGGTCTAAGCCTATTCTAGCAAACCTACCCTTCTGTCCCCCTATGGTATGAGGTGGGCGGCTGATAGAGGATTCTAGGCTCTTTGGGGGAACAGTCTCCACCTTAATCAAGACAAAAGGCATGTGAAGCAAAGCTCCATTCCTCCCTGACTTTGAAGGTGTCCATGTAAAGCATAATGCTTAGATCTGTAGCAGCCATCTTACTCCCTGGCAGGTTGAGAGGTGACCTACCCTGAAACCTCTCAACATGTGTGATAATAAACCCCTGTTTTCCAAGACTCTTTTAGTTGGGTATTCTATCACTCAGTAGCTGAAAGCATCCTACATTATACAGTCCTTGAAGTCCAGGACACTGGGGAGAACCTTCTGGTCTTCCCTCCACACTGGTCACCACTGAAACTGTCTAGCCTCCATGGGCCCTTGTACTAATACAGCTTTACTATTTCAGCATCAAAAGTAAAAGATGAGATCGGGTGGAAGGGAACTCTGCTTCAGGCTCCCTTCCCAAAGCCTAATGTCCGGTGGCCCTGGGGTGCCCCGCGATCACAGTGCTCTCACTGTCCCGGGCTGCCTCTAGGGGCCTGTGGAACTCCTGAGCAGCAGTAACGCGGCGGTAACCTTGCTTCCAAGATACTCAAGGGTTTCAATAATAGGCAGCTCTGACTCGTAATTGGATTCTGCTCCCAATGCCTCCACTCAGAGGTGAGACACTAGACAGGACAGGTTTTAAGATGATATATGGAAATTTGAAGTAATGGTTTGCTTGAATAACTCTGAGGCTGCAGGACTCAGGTTACCCTCTCCAGTTCCTGAGTCAACCCTACTCCCACAAGTCTGCTATACTGATGCATTTTCAGTATTCTCTCATCCTAGCACAAGACATCTGCCCTCCAATGACTCTCCTAGTGGCCAAGGACTTTTTAAAAAAAATTAAATAAAACGTCTATTTACCTTGAAAAACTAGCCAGGGAGTAAACTGAAGAGTGGTCAAAAGACCTGGAAAGATAGATAACGGGGTGAAGATTCTGCCCCCTCCAGAAGTTTTTCATTACAGCTTGGTTGTCTATGGCCCAACAAGGCCATTTCTATTTCTTCAAAATGGTATTTTTAGAAGCAGCATTGTCCCATATCAATGAGCATAACATTAACCTGAAGAGGTGTTTTTGCTAGTGTATTTTTTTGTCTTGTTTGTTTGGTAGTTTTCAGCATATTTCTGGAGTCCAACTTCTTGCAATTCCAACTCCTCTAGCCTGGGGTCGGGCTAGGAAACTTCCTCTGTGCTAAGCTCAGGAGATTCTGATGTGGGGAGTTCACAGGTCCACGCTGAGGTGAATTGCTCTGGACGTGGACCCAGCCATTTCATCTCATAAAACCAGCCTCCACCTTCTTATGATAAGTAGCCTTTTTTTTTTTTTTTTTTTTCAGACTGAAAATAGCCCAGTCAGAGGTTTTGCCAAAGCACTCAGCAAAAATGTCTGGATTTACATTTTGTGGATTCCAGAATCTAAAACATTAGAGGAAAGTTCACAAAGGAACCCAACATTACTTTTGAAAGGAGACATTCTATATTATATAAGAAGTAAGCAGTGTTCTCTAGAACATACTTTTTGGCAGCTTCATTTACTGTCTTACATTTCACTGCTTCTCCCAGCATCCCAGGGAATGACCCAGGGGCACACCTGTATGCAAATGAGTATGTGGCCACATCTAGTCCGCAGAACGTCTCCTTTCCAATGAAAACCACTCTGAAGTTGGTTGCAGATCAGGGTCTGGATTAGAGGCCAATGCAGCCTGGCAAGCATCTCTAAGTAAACAGAAAGGGTCACATGATTTATCTGGTGATGAGTGTTTCCTGAAAGGCATGTGGTGCAAGGTTATTGTCCAGTCAAGGGGAAAGAAGAGGGGGAAAAAAATACCAGAAAACTCTGAGTTGCTTTTGTTTTTAAGGGAAACTCCTCTCTTGTGTGTACACTCCCCGGGAGGCTCTTTTTGAACCCGATTCCAAGCAAAGATTGATGCTGTTGGCTGTGGCTGAGCTGAGCAGGACCAGGGCCCTGGGAACGCGTTGCTCAGCTAGTCAGCGGAGAGTGGGCAGCTCTCTCCTGGACGAGGCTTCTTTCCCAGTGTTTCCTGAGAGTCTTCTCAGATATTCCTGTTTAAAGTGGCGTTTCCTTGACCAGGTTCGTTTTTCAGCTTGTGATCTCAAAAATATTTGCTTGATGCTCGAGGACAAATCACCCACTTGACAGAAAAACCTACTTGCTCAGGGCTTTTTAAAGAGGGTAGAGTGGGGACGGCCACGTCTGCAAGTTGAACAAAACAAAAAGAGGCAATGGGCTACTCAGGCACTAGTCCAGGGTGGAAGACCCCTGGGCTGACTACACCTGTTATTGAGCTGCTTTATTTAGTACCAGTTTTCTTGAGTTCCAAACGCTGAATATTCACTCTCAGGGGTCAACCATACTTGATAAATTCTAGCATAGGACTCATATCTTTTCAACTGTGAACTGAAATTTTCTTATCGCTTTGACAAATCAAAGAGAAAAACAGCAAGAGCTTAATCTAAAAATGGGCAAACGATATGAACATACAGTTCAGAGAAAAAGAAATGTAAATCACTATGAAACACATGAAACTATGCTTAACTTCTGTTAAGCCAATGTAAAACTATTTCAAAATAAAAAGACATGGTTTCATTTATAATAAAGAGACATTGCTTTCATTTATAATAAGAGAAAAGCAAAAAGCTACAAGAACTGTAATAAAGTATATAAAGAGGGCTTCTGGCCTGTAGGTTCTGTGCTGTTTCTTGAACTGGTGTTCATTATACAATGTATTTAATTTGTGAAGATTAAGTTGTACACTGATGATAAATGGACTTTTACGAATATATCATATTTCAATTAAAAATTTTTAAAATTCCATTGGGATTCCATTTTTTACCTAACATTGTAGCAAAGGTAAAATATTTGATAACACCATGTTGACAAGACGTGAGAAACAAATATTCTCTGTCATAGATTGTTAACAGGAATATAAAATGGTACAGTGTCTATGGAGGACAAATAGGCAATATCTACCAAATATACAAAGGCATATCCCCTTTGAGATAGTGATTCCACTTCTAAATTTATCCTATTTACACCTGCACATAATGACATGCATACAATGTCATTCTCTGCAGGAGTGTTTGTAACAGCAAAAGATTAGACACAACTTAGATGTTCATTTGAGGAAACAAGTTACATAAGCCAGTGTGTATCTATACAATGGAATAGTATCCAACTATAAAAAAAGGATTGGAAGTTCTTGATGTCCCATAACAGAATAATCTCCAAGATACATTGTTGCAAAGAAAGAAAAGCAAGATACAAAAATGTGTGTCTAGTATTCTATCGTTGGAATAAATAAGGGGTAATTACATATATCCTTGCTAACATGTAAATAAACTCTCTCTGGAAAAATAAACAAGAAAATAGTAACACAGTTTCTAAGTAGGAGAAATGGACAGTTGTGGGATAGAATCTAGGGGGAGACTTTTGCTATATTTCTTTTGTACCTTGGGAATTTTTAATTACATGACGGTACATACAATTATATGATCTAGAAAATAAATAAATAAATAACATTTAAAATCTTAAACCTGACTTTTTCATTATTACTTGGACTCCGCCTTTATATTTTCTTTCTGTCATACTCTTTTAGTTGTAAGTTACCCCATCAAGTCAATAACTTCTCTTTGGGGATCAAAATTCTACAATATGAGATCTACACATCAATTATTATAAGACACAACCTGACTTCAGAAATGTTCAAAAGGGAAAACCACATGCCATGTGGAATCTGCTTTGCTGACTACTCACTCACTTATCCCCAAAACATGAACGACCATCAGATGGCAATCACGGGCATTTTTTTTTCACGTTAAAAATGTGTCACCATTTTCAAAAACATTAAGAAATACCAGATATGGCTTGTGAGTTCCCAGGAAAGGAGGTCCACCTGAAGAGATGCTAAACAACCAAGGGAGGATGAGGGTACAAGGTCACCAGAAAGATAAAGGCAGATGGGATTCCAAGTGTCCCAGTTTGGCTAAAGGCCAGATGTAAGGGAGCCACTTCCAAAAATAGGACTAAAGGAACCAATCTAGGGCCCTGAGGGCTTTGAGTTAACCCTGTGAGACATTTCAAAGGACAACTTCTACCAACCCAATTCCATCCTTAGCAGTACATTTTCTTCTAATCAGTGGCTGATGGAGGCTCATGCCTGGCAGTTTGCTCCTGTTGAAATGGGGCAGCACCACGGGATTTTCCTCTCCTGCTGCCTTTTGAAAAAGTAACTGCTAGAGAGTAGGATACTTAGAAGACTACATTACATTACTCCTGATGTATTCCTGTCCAGTATGTAGAATAGGGCCTACAGCATCTTCCAGGAGAGGAAAGAAGAATCCGACCTGGGGAAGATCAAATCTCTGCTATTTTCTGGTCACTCTGGCTGCGCTACAGGCTGGCTGAGGTGCCTCCTCTACCGGCTGGTCTCCGAATACCAAGGCTCAGCCGTGAGGCTGAAGGACCACAGATACTGGGCCTAAAAAGATTCTTGTAAGATGTGGCTGCACCTTACAAAATAGAAACACAACATTGCTAAAACTTAGAACCTTGTTTTTGCTGGATTTGTCTTAGTACTGGGGAAAAAAATTTCAATCTAAAATGGAACCAGAGGATGTAAAATGGAGATTCTCATACACGTGTCATCAGAAGAATGGAATTCAAGAGCTGAGACGGATATCCTGTAAATGCCTAATTTATGGAAGACCAAGACTTACCTCCTGACCGATGAACATGGACCAAAATCTCTCCCCATCTGCAAGCCAATGAGCTTACTGTTGGACTCTGGCTGTCTTGCCCCTCTTTGCACTCCTTGCCCATAAATGCAGCCAACTCCAGTCCATCAAAGGACTTGCCTATAGCTTGCTCAGCATGCATTTCTTGGAATGCAGTTCCTCCACTACTGCCAAATAAACTCAATCTCTGGTACCATCATGCACTGCAAAACGACATTTCAGTCAATGACAGACCACATATACAACAGTGGTCTCCTAAGATTATAATGGAGCTGAAAAATCCTTACCACCTAGTGATGTAGTAGCCATCATGATGCAATAGCTGTCATGGCGTCCTAGACCAAGGCATTATCATGTGTTTGTGGTGATGCTGGTGTAAACAAACCTACTTCACTGTCAGTTGTGTAAAAGTATAGCACATACAATTGTATTCAGTATACCAGGGGCGCCAAAAAAATGTATACAAGTGGACACTTTGGTCACCTTTGCTCAAGTAGTAGTTTGTCATAATCAAAAGTATCTGCACGCTGATGGTAACCACTTTGAGCACCTCCTGTAATTGCAGAAGTCAAACGGGACTTGTATTCATCTTTTGTTATCGGTATATATTATTACAATTTTAGCAGTTTTTTCCTTTCTTAAAATATGTGTACATTTTTTGGCACCCTCTGTATAATACTTGATAATAAATGACTGTTACTGGTCTATGTAGTTACTATGCCACACTTTTTATTATGTTAGAGTGAAAGCTTCTTATTTATATAAAACAAAGTTTGCTGTAAAACGGTATGCCATGTTATGTCGGCAGCAGCCTTATACATCTTGTGTTTATCACGTCTCTTGATTACATAATTTTCTCTTGTGCTTGTTTTGTACAGTAACATGCTGTACAGGCTTGTAGCCTAGCAGCAGTCAGCTGTACCGTACAGCCTAGGTGTGTAGTAGGCTGTACCATCTAGGTTTGTGTCAGTGCACTCCGTGATGGTCACACAACAATGAAGTTGCTGAATGACACATTTCTCAGAACCAGGCATTAGGCAGGCAAATGACTGTAATTTGGCTTTGCCTCAGTTTACCTCTTTGTTTAGGTTAACAGTACCATCTCCCCATTGTTACAGGGACAATAAATCGACAATTTTGGATTTAGATTTTGTTTTCTTCCTGTTAGGGGCTAGTCATTGGGAAAGTCTCTTAAAAGATGACAATAAAATATGTTTACATTGTTTAATGGCTAGAAGAAACCTCAAACCTGTCTCCTGCTCTATCTCTTAACCCTCAGAGAAATAGGCTCTATCTGAACTTTACAGACCTCCAAAGGATACAGTCTCCAAAATGTTATAAATTCCTCTGTAAGTTTATTGAAATAAATGATTATTCATCCTTATGTTAATGAAGAAGCTTTTCATGTACGAGAACTTTCTGGATTGTCAAGATTGAGAGTCACTGAACAATATTTTCCTAGGACTATCTAGATTCTAGAGCGGCTAAGACCTTACCTGTCATCTTAATCCATATTTTTCATTTTATGGGCAAGCAAACTGAGGCTCAGAACAGAGGGCCAAAGCAGACCCAGGTCTAAACCCGGGTTTTCTGACTTCCACTTAGGCCAGGACTCTTACTGTGTTTCCCAGAAAATAAGACCTAGCCAGACCATCAGCTCTAATGCGTCTTTTGGAGCAAAACTTAACATAAGACCTGGTATTATATTATATTATATTATACCCGGTCTTATATTAAAATAATACCCGGTATTACATTATATTATATTATATTATATTATATTATATTATATTATATTATACCCGGTCTTATATTAAAATAATACCCGGTATTACATTATATTATATTATATTATATTATATTATATTATATTATATTATATTATATTATATTATATTATATTATATTATATTATATTATATTTATATTAGATCCGGTCTTATATTATATTAAAATAAGACCGGGTCTTACATTAATTTTTACTTCAAAAGACGCATTAGAGCTGATTGTCCGGCTAGGTCTTATTTTCGGGGAAATGCGGTACAACTATACCAGGGTGTTTCTTACACATCAAAAGTTGTTAAATCTCCACTTGGTTTTTAAATCCTTCTCTCCTCTCCAGGCTAAAAATCTTTATCCCCTAAACTACCCGTCCTTTTTTTTTTTTTTTTTCCTCTTCAGTATCACTCACTAAGTAGTGGTATCAAATAGCTATTCCACTAGCTTTGGGTCTACTATGACGATCATATCATTTTCTTCTGTTTCCCCTTGCTTCTTGAATAGGCTCTTGCTTCCTCATTTCGGAGTAGCCTGTTTATTCTCCCTTCCATTGTACTATCTCCTGCGTCCCACTAATGAGCTTCATCCTGTTTTTGACAGACCATTCTGTTTTGACAAGGTAAAATTGATCAGGGAATTAAACACATTAAAATATCTCTAAATACAAACTCACTACAGGGAAAGATTTGAATGCTGTCCGTTTCCTTGCTGATAATAACTTGGAAGACACTTTTAATAGCCAGATGAATTCTGAATGGAGAGCTGTGTTTAAACCTTGTGTTTCATAAGTAGAAACAAAGTGCAGACACCCTGCCTCTTGACTTCTTCTGTCATGGGAAGCTTTCAGAAGTATGCTTTTATTCGTCGTCTTGATTTGTCTCTTTTCTTCTTCTGCACGTGAGACTATAGACAGGGAGCATCCGTAGCACACCCAGAGCTCACCTCCTTACTGCAGGCACATCTCTGTGAGATTGTGGTTAACCCTCACTGCCTTTTGAAATGGGGCCTCACGAGACCACATCATGGATTTAATAACGCGACTCTAAAATGAGACTCTCGATTTGACCAGAGAGACATTTGCTATGAACAAGGGTAGGAGTTTAGGTCATTTTAAAATTTGAAATTGGATTTTTAAGTTTGTCTCACAGATTCACAGACTTTCAGAAGTAGACAGATTTCATATATTATTTGGACTTGGGATTGATAACCCGGAGCCCACAGAAACATCCAGTGTCCAGGGATGGATTCAGGGGTTTCAGTCAGGATGTGATTAATTATGCTATGGTAACAACCAATTCCAAAACTCTCAGCAGCTGAAAGCAGCAAAGGCTTATTTCTTACTTACGCCACGTGATAAGCTAAGGTTGGCTGGGGATTTTACTCCTGCACCTTTGTCATGCTCATTCCTGGACCTGATGAAGAAGCCATCACCAGGGACATTGCTGGCCTCAGTACAGAAGGAAAAGAGAGGCTTCTCCTAATTCTTCAACCCAGAATTGTCACGCAGAACTTCTGCTCATATTCCATTGGCAGATGCCTGAGTTCAACCGGGTGAAGTAGAATCCTCCTCCTGTGAGGAGGAAAACTACATTGGAGAACTGTTTACTGTAGGATCCATGAACCCTCAGAATTGTTTGCAAAATGATATGTGAACAGGCATAGCTGCCTATTTCTGGAGAGTAGCTCTGTAGCTTTCAGCCTTTTCTGAAAAGGGTCTTTGACCACCATCCCCCGTCCTCCACCACTACCACCAAAGTTAAGAACCAATGATTCTAGTCCAAACTCCTTGTTTTACAGTTGGAAGAACTTGAAAGCTAAATCCTTAAATGACTTGTCCAAAACCAAAACAACTTCCTTAAACTTGCCAAAACAACAGTTAATTGGAAGCAGAACCAGCCCCCTAAGACCGCATCAGGGAGAGGCCACACTTCCAGGCACAGCAAAAGGCTCCAGCCTCTGCTTAACCAGTTCTCTGTATCCTAATTTAATTTAGGGAGGAACAAAGAGGTCATGGGAAGCAGCTTTGTTTCCTGTAGGTTTCAAATCCCAAATGGAGGCTGCAAACTGGTAGAGGATCCTCCTTGGAAACTTTTGAAAAATAACTCATTTGAAAAAAAATTCAATGCCAAGAAAAACGTGACCCCTTGTCCTTCTCCCCCACTGTTTGCCTTTCTCTTGAGTCCTCTTTCCTCGTGTCAGGTAACCTGGGCATCCATCGTGTCCTTCCAGCTTCCTCATGTCTCAACTGAGCTTCCTGTTGGGGCCCAACCAAAGGCGTTATCCTGGAAGAACTGGGTTTTCCATCTGTTTTCATAACTCCATTTCCTTTTCGGAAGACCATGTGTTTTCCTTAATTCATTTCAACTCCCCATCCTGCCACCTGCCTTTACTATACCTGCACTTTCCTCTCAGGCTAGAATATCGCTTAGCTTCTCAACCAGCATGATTATGTTTTATTTCAACCATTAAAACAAACACAAGTTTAGGATCTTCCTCCCCTTAACCCTCCTAAACTAGGAGGTCTGAGGAAACTTGGCAATTTACCTACATTCTCAAGTCTCTTTTCTCTTTCTCTTCACTCAATTTACTATATTCTCATTTCCCCCATTTCCTATGCCTTTTTGTATGGGATTTGTGCCAGGCTATGATGGAGGACCAGGAAAACCAGGCATTATATGAAACTTAGAAGTTATTGAATATCAGGATAGAAGGGAAATAAGAAATGAGGCTAAGAATTATATGAGAGTTAATTGCAAGAGACCTAGAATGCAGGGACACCTGCTTTCAGGTTTTGTGGAGCTTGAAAAATTGGGGGGCTCCCAATACTAAAAATAATTTAAAATTGCAAATATATAGTTAGATGATCAAAGTAAATTTTAATTTAGATGTGAATTCAACTACAAGTGAATATTTATTTAGAATTCCCTCTCCTCAGCCCCACCTCGCTCCCCTACAAGGGGGAAAATTATAAGGGAGGGGATATTAAACAGACAGCAGTATCAGCCAATTAAAGTAGAAATATCTTACATTTGCAAATTTTGCAAAGACACACAATCATGTCAACATATTACTAGGGCCCCTCCCAAGGCCTTCAGCACGTGAAGGGCCTTCAGCATTGAAGGGCCTTCAGCACGTGAGTGGCAATAAAGTATAAGTTTCATTACCTCTGAGAATCAGGCTGTATCAGAAATGGATGTAGCCAAAATACCTGAAAGGTGAGGCAGATCAAGGAATCAGCAAGCAGCACCTACACTCCAAAGCAAGGACTAATATGTATAAATTTTAAGCAAGTCCCCACTAGTTTTTTCCTATTTCCTCCTCCCAGCCCCTCAAAATTTACTGCTTATGTCTTAAGGCCTTGGACTTCGAAGAATTTATATAAAAATTGAAAGGAGTCCTCTTCAAAGAAGTGATTTTAGGTATCATCAATATTGAGAGGGGGACAGATTTTTAAAAGCAGGGATACAGAGTCTTTTCCAATCACACTATGGTGCCCTGGAGGTAGGAAGAGGAAGGTTAATGAGATTCTTAGTACAGAGCCTTGTACAGCCATCAGGTGAATTGAGAGCATGGAGGCCTCCCTTGGGGGTCGGAGAAGAAGGGAAGGACAAATTCCCTTCTGCCTATTGGCTGAGGGCTAGCCTGGAAAACATATTAGTGATGCTTCTTCCCCATCACATATTCTGATTTTTTCTACTCCGAATCATTACAGGGAACTTCCCATTCATTCGTAAGGTTAGACAAAGGGATGCCCTCTTCCTTCCAGATAAGAATGGCTGAGAGTGGGAAGTATCTTGGAAGTATTGTCAGTGAAAATGGTAAAGAAGGAAATTAATTAGTTCCTCAAAGCCAGCAAGCGAAGATATGAGAGTGGTATGTTGGGGTTAGCTATACATGAGAACCCATGCTTTTTTCTAATTGATAGAATTTTTTTCTAAAGCTGATATCAGATTTTGATTGTCATTTAGAATAGAAATCCTTTGGCACCTGCTCTTTAGAACTATGTTTATCAGCCCTCTTTCTGAGTAAAATGGACCTGTGTTCTTCTTAGAGCACAGCAGGGTGCTGGCTCCCCCACACATGCACCCAAGCCTTTCTCCTGCCCCACCCCTACAGCCTGACCCAATACATACGGAGACGATGTAAGTGGTCATACACCTGTGATCTGATTATCAAAGTCATGGTCATTCCACCAGCAAGCAACTCCCATACTTCATAAGCATTAGCACATGTTCCGTCATTAGCAACAAGACATCAATTACATTTGGAATTCCCCTGTAAGGATTTCATGAACTCATTTAAAAAACAGTCTCTTTTTCCTAGGCAATGGAAAGAGATCTTTTCCCCCTCCATTCTAAATATAGACACAAAGGAGAACTGAAACTATAAGACTGATAACAATACTGTAGTTGAGTTTTTTTAAGACACTATCAGCAGGAAGAACCAATGGGAGTGTCCAGTGGGGCAGGGGTGAAGTGGAGGGAGAGTGTCAGAGAATCAAGGAAGCAGCCAGGTCCCAAAGCCAGAGGCAGCGATTGACATTAATCCTGTCTGGTGGTGATGGTTCTAATTAAGCTCTATTTTTATTTGGGAAGCAAATTATTCTTTTTCCTTTGGAAAACTCTTTTTATAAGCTACTTAAGCAGTCAGTCTTTAAATAATCCTAAAATTGAGGTATTTGATGGCTTCTGAGAACACACAGGTGGTGAATGTATTAAAACGGAAGAAACAGAAGATCTAAATCCTGAACTAAGGTCACTCAAACTTGGTCAGTGGGTAAAGGAAGGTGTCTTCTTTCCTTTCCCTGATACCAACTTGTCCCTTACATTAGATTGAGCCAGACTTTGTGTATAACTGAGTCCTATTAATTGCAAAGATTGCCAGATGAGGGGCCTTTCTAGTATCCCTGGACTGGGAACAAAATCAGGGAAGAGGGAATAAAAATATCTCTTCTATTAATAACAAAGTCCAAAACTAGGAACTGGACCCACTTTCCACCACTCATCTTGTGGTGGCTCTGAGCAAAGTAGTTGGTTCATGCTGTCCAATAAGGCATGACCAAGAGACACAACCAGATGAGAATGTGTAGATGATCGGGGGGTGCTGATCGGGGGTGATCAGGGTTTCTTGACCTCACAGAATAGAGGCCCATACAGGGCCCCTGGGCTAGTATCAGGGGATGGGAGTGTAGATACAAACTCTGCTACTCACGAGCTTTGACACCTGAGACAACCACTGCATTGTTTTAGTCTTTAGGTTCCTCACTTTCAGAGTAGTGCTGATGGGCTAGATGATTTGGGAAGGATCCTTCCAGTTCTAAGGTTTTGACTCTAATCAGAAAGGTCCACAGATGGAAGGACATTTAATGCTGGAGGTGTTTGTTTGGACTCTAAGGGCTGAGATGTTGTAGGAAAGAATTAAGTAGTACGGTGCTAATTGGGAGCTATTTTTACTGTAATTATAGCCAACCTAAATCTTTCCTGTATCCCCAATGCATATAAATACATAATAATGATGATGATTATTGATAGAGTCCCAGTAAATGTTAGGGGCATTGAACTGAATAGATGGTTGGACCAGGCCAACTCTGAGGCTCTTTCGACCAAAGATTTCCCATGGTCCCAGGATTCTCTTTGGGAAATTTTAACCAAGGTAAGGTCCAGGGTCTTTAGGAAACAGGTACCTGGCTTTATTTCTCTTTCTTTTTTCCCCATTTAAAAACAAAATATAGATTCTCTTGGGGATCTGTATTCTCTTGGGGATCAGAGTCCTATTGCATCATGGCCCCACACTTATGACCTAATTTACCCTAATCCACTTTCTGAAGACCCTGTCTCCAAATATAGTCACATTGGAGGTTAGGACTTCAACATGTGAAGGGGTGGGCGATGACATAATTCAATCAACAAGACACCCTAACTCCCAGCCTAAGTTTCCCTCCATAACAACATGTTGTATGCCAACAGAAAAACCAATGCAAGAGTGGGTGTGAGTATAGGGAGAAGATCTCATTATTAATTTGTGAAAAATGGAGCATCAATATTTTTGTAAAGACTTCAAATAATTATGACAGTTTTGGGTATTCAGAAGCATTTAATCAAAGGTAATAAATGAAAAGATAAAATGTTATTCCTTGCTCTGATTTTAAGCCCATTTCAAGGGTGCCTTGAGGGCCCATCTTGGCAACTTACAGGATTGACAGACTTCAATATTTCCACCAGGAACTTTAGCCTGGAAGAGAGGAGGCTGATATAGGAAAATGCATGTGTCATTATGTGAAGGACTGTTAATAGGAAAGCAGGACTGGATCACAAATCACAAATGTCTGGCATATGTGACATCATTTCCCCTTCTTCTACCCTTTGCAGACATTACTTATCAGGACATTCACCAAATAAAGCCTCAGAATACACTTAGTACAGCGCTCCAAACAGCACTATTTTCTGAAAAGAATTGGTATATTCAATGAAATAATAAAAACAACATTGTCAATAGCTAACATTCATTGAGTCCCTACCAAGTACCAGACATTGCTCTAAATTCTTTCCCAAATAAACACACTTCTTCCTCATAACCATGTAATGAGGTAGATACTAATAGAATTTACATTTTTCAGGCAAGAACAGAGGCACAGGTACTCAGTAAAAATGGGAAGGAACTTGGATTTGAATCCAGGCCACGTGGCTCCTGAGCCATGAGAATCATTATTCCACTATACTGTTCACCCTCCTTTGGTTGGATTTCCTCACGTAATTCCAGAGGCAGAACTAGAGCCAATGAGGGGCTGTTGCAGAGTCAATTGGGTAAATGTAAGAAAATAACTTTAAAAAAAAACTGAATTATTATAATGATGACATGAGATCCACCTGCAATATTGAGCACCCACCCTATCGCTGAAGACACACAGCAGAGTTGTAGAACTAACCACCTGTTAGCGTTGTTATACAATGGATTTCTAAACTGGATAAAGGAGGAGGTGGGTTGGATTACTTCACCTCAACTTCCCATCTGGCTCTAAAATTCAAGGATTCCTTCACTTAAGCTGTTCCAGCAAAACTAAAAGGAACCCACAAGTGACATTCTTCCGGATTCTTTGCTTTTTGCCATCTTCTTTAACCACCAGCACTGTCAAGCAGAAAGAATGTCCAGGATTTGAATAAATCACACTGCATTTTAAAAATAGACACTCAATAGATGGCCTATAAAACCCACACAGAGCCAAAATACAAACAGTAGTCTTGAAAAGACTGAATTCTATAAAACTATTGTTCTTTAATTGTCTGAGTGGGCTTATTCCACCGCTTATCACCACTTCCTGGGAAAGGGAACAAAGTCATAGCAACACTAAAATACAGGTAAGATTGTTAGCTGTTAATGAAGTTGACAATGTCTTCAAACATTAACTCTCTCTTTATCTCTCCCCAAGAATGGTATGCTTTGCAAGGCCAGCATCCTTTTCTGGAATGTGACCTTGGCCATTCCTAGAAGCAGCACAGAAAAATGCCATCCCTATGAGGTTACCATTTACTGATGGGGAAGAGAATTAATGACGGGTGCCAAATCACTGGAGATGAAAATTCACATATGTCAAATACTAAGGAATCTTCTAATGTTTTATGTGTCATTCCTTCCAAGATTTTTATCTGAAAGACTCTGTTATGCTTCTGAGAGTCACTCTAAGCCAGGTGCAAATGGCCTATATCATTTTTTCATAGCTCCTGAAACCTCCTATTTTAAGACATAGCCTGACTCTTTCCTTGGTCCAGCTCCCATTCAGACTACAAATTTACTTCCTTAAACTTAGAGAAAACTCACAGAGAAGTCCCTTCTTATTGACTATACAGTGTACTTTGGAGGATTGGCCATTACGATCAGCAGTAGTCTAAATTCCATTCCTGAACCAAGATGTATGACCTTATGCAAATCACTTATGACCTCAACCTCTCTGTCTCTTAGTTTTTGACCTGTAAATTCAATGCAGTCCCAATCAAAAATCTCAGCAAGTTGTTTTGTGGATATTGGCAAACTGATTCAAAAGTTTATATGAAGAATAAAAAGACCCAGTATAGCCAACACAATACTAAAGAACCAACTTGGAATATTGACTCTACCTACTTTCAAGACTTACTATAAAGCTACAGTAATCAAGACAATGTGGTATTGGCAAAAGACTAGACAAATACATAAATGGAACAGAATAGAGAGGCCAGAAATAGACCCACATAAGTATAATCAGATGATCTTTGACAAAGGAACAAAGGCAATACAATGGTGCAAAGATAGTCTCCTCAACAAACAGTGCTGCAACAACTGAACATCCATGTGTGAAAAAAAATTAAAAAAGAATCTAGACACAGACCTTATGCCCTTCACAAAAAGTGACTCAAAATCGATCACAGACCCAAATGTAAAACACAAAAGTATAAAAATCCTAGAAGATAACATAGGAGAAAACCTAGGTCATCTTGAGTATGGTGATACCTTTTTAGATACACCATCAAAGGTCTGACCCATGAAAGAAATAATTGATACCCTAGACTTCCTTAAAATTAAAAACTTCTGCCCTGCAAAAGACAATGTCAAGAGGACTAGAAGCAAGCCACAGAGTAGGAGAAAATATTTGCAAAAGACACTTCTGATATAGGACTGTTATTCAAAACATACAAAGAACTCTTGAAACTCAATAACAAGAAACCAAACAATCGGATTAACAAATGAGCCAGAGACCTTGTCAGACACCTCATCAAAGAAGATACATAGATGGCAAATAAGCACATGAAAAGATGCTCCACATCAAATGTCACCAAGAAAATGCAAATTAAAATGAGATAACACTACAAACCTATTAGAATGGCCAAAACCCAGAACACTGACAACTCCAAATGCTGCCAAGGATGTGAAATAACAAGGTTTCTCATTCCCTGCTGGTGGAAATGCAAAATGGTACAGCCATTTTGGGAGATAGTTTGTCAGTTTCTTACAAAATGAAACCTACTTTTAATTATACAATCCAGCCATTGGAAACCTTCATACTTACTCTAAGGAGTTGAAAACTTATGTTCACACAAAAATATGTGTAAAGATATTTATAGCTTTATTCATAATTGCCAAAACTTGGAAGCAACCAAGATGTCCTTCAGTAGATGAATGGATAAACCAACTGTGGTATATCCAGGAAACAGAACATTATTCATCACTAAAAAGAAATGAGGCATCAACCCATAAAAAGACATGGAGGAAACTTAAATGCATATTACTTGGTGAAAGAAGCCAATCTGAAAAAGCTATATACTGTGTGATTATAACTATATGATAGTCTAGAAAAAGCAAAACTTTGGAGACAGCTTAAAGATCAGTGGCTTCCAGGGGTTGAGGGTGGGAGGAGAGATGAATAGACAGAGCATGAAGGACTTTTAGCACAGTAAGAATACTCTGTATGATACTGTACTGGTGGATACATGGTATTATACATTTATTCTAACCCATAGAATATGCAACACCAAGAGTGAACCATAATATAAACTATGGATTTTGGATGATCATGATATATCACTGGAGGTCCATCAATTATACCATTATGGTGGAGGATATTAATAATGGAGGAGGTTATACAGGTGTGGGGACAGGGGATATATGGAAAATATCTGTGCCTTCTGCTCAATTTTGCTATGAATATAAAACTGTCCTAAAGAAAATAAAGTGTTAAAAAATATATATAATAATGCTCAGAGCCTTGTCAAACTTCTTCCCTTATTAAAGCCATTAGCTGACCACTGCTCACCCCTGAGACAGTCACTGTGATAGGGTGTCAATCGTGAGGTCATAGAGTGCTTGGGGACAGTTACATAAAAGCTAAAGAGGGACTCCGAATGAGGCCAGCATGGAGCCATAAGAAGCAGCACTTCCAGGTCTTACAGTTTTATTCATTCAGCTCAAACGTCCTTCATTCAGATTGATTTACTAAAAGTTCATTCTCAAATACGCAACTTGGTTGATAATAGAAACCAGGATTACTTTCCCTGGGTGGGGCCTCTTTCCCACCAACATTTTTAGATGGGTGAAATTTATATCTAATAAGTTTGAAAGTGCTACTTACTGAATGCTCCCTCTTGGAATATTATCCTACTAGGACAGTAGAAAAATCTTTTGAATTTCAATTTGTCTACTAGTTCCCAAACATATATGACTATGGATCCCTTATTTCTTGTTAATATTCTCTATAGGTAGGTTCTACACACAATATTTTGGGAATATTGTGCTAAAGGCGCTCTGGAGTAACTGATACCCATATTCCAAACTTTCTAGTTTTGCCTACATACCCCCAAACCTGAAGACCAATCCCGAGCTCCTTAGCCTGGCTTTTTATGGTCCTCCACAATGATTCCCCAATCTAGTTGTCCATCCTCATTTCCCATTATTCTTCTACATTGAATTTTATGTTCTAACAAAATTCTCCTATACTTTGTTCCCTAAATAGTCTGTGTTCATTTCTGCCTCCCTATTTGTGTACATATTCTTTAGGAGGGTCTTGAATTTCATTAGGACTAGGGGAAATGTCAGAAGTTCTTAATTCGTCATTTCACAAATATTTATTGAGTATTTGCTTTAACACTGTATCTCTCAGGATGCTTTGTTGCAAGCAACAGAAATAGGCTCCAGCTAATTTAAGAAGAGGAAGAATTTTTTTGAAAGGACACTGGGTAACTCAAAGAATGTCTAGGGTATCCAGAAAATAAGGCTTGACGACTGTATAGCTGGGAACACTACTGTAAATCCCACTGCAGGATGCACCCAGGGAAAACAGCACAGCTGCCACCCTTTGCCTGGATATTACCGCGTGCTCTGCCAGCACTGGCCGCACTGGTCTTTGGATACTGATGCTACAACCCTGACCCTGAGGCCTCTGGGAAATGGAGTAGCTGCCACTGGGTCCAATGCTCAACACTAGTGTGGGTTCTGCACGTTCCCTTCTTCAGACCGCTAGTGGATTTGAGGACCATCTGGTGGACTAGATTAGATCTTATGTCCTCAAATACAGACATATGGACTAGAACCTGGATCATACGTCCATATTCTAACTGCAAGGGAGAATAGGAAATCCAGTCTGGGATTTTCAGCTTCAATAGGAGGAACTGGGCTCTCATTAGATAGGGGATTTCCCAAAGAGAGAAAGGAGCTTCAGACACTGGGTAGTTAAAAGGATAACAGCTGTCTGTTACAGTTATGTGATGGGTTCCTGAGAAACAAGAAAAAGAAAGACTCTTTTCCATACTTCCAAAAGAATTTACCTAAGTATATAAGACAAACAGATGAGATGATCATGAAATAATTTATAATAATATAATAAATTCACTGCTTAATTTAAAAATACTAAAATGATGTTGAGCATAACCAACAGAATTAGAGAAAAGTATATTTATACTTTTAGCCCCAAGCCATCATTTTCCCAACAGATTTTTCTTCTAGGGTAAAATTTACGTAAATAAGCTATTTTACCTAGAATATTTCCACACATCCTCCCCGCTCCATTTCCCAAGTTTATCAGCACAGAGACAAGCTCCTTCATCACCTAACACGATGCATGGTGTCCAGGACTGAGCCATCTGCAAATACATGTATTTGGCTAAGCAGAAATACAGACTCTTTCCCTCTTCTGGGAAGACACACAGACCTTAGAGCTAAAGAATCTGGAAGCAATAGCATGAACTTGGGAACAGATATAGATTCTTGACCTGGAGTCAGCTAGGTAGAGAACATGCTCGAAGTTCTGGAAAATCCAACAGCACTCTTCTGCATTGTGTGTTTATCCCCTTCCCTGGGGAAGGGCAGTGCTGGGCTGCACTGGGGAAAAAGCACTGGGCAGAGCTGAGAGCTGAGTGCTTTTCCTGTACGGTGTCAAGATCGTTGCTGCATAGAGCATTTGGAGATTTGCTTGTGCAGTCAGCCAATGGCCACTGAGGATTAACAATGGAAGCCACGTGGGCAGAGCTGGAAAAAAATGGGTCACTTGTCTGCTTTTATCCAAGGTCAGAAGCCAGGTCCTCCACCCATAGCAACCACACAGCCCCAGGCTTTGTTGTTCTTCCACCTTTCTCTTTGATGCCGTGCATCTCTCTGCTTCACATTCACCTTTCTAGGAGTCAATTAGGCTCCAGCAAGAGAGTGAACGTGAAAACAAAAATAGAAAGAATTGAGTGACAACTTCACTCCTCCAAGAAGGAAGGCTTATGCAATAGAGTAGAAAGAAAACTGACTCAGTAGCTTTCTCCCATTACTAGCTGGGTGACCTTGGCAAGTTGTTCTTTCTCCATATTACCATCAGTAAAATGGGATTATGAAATTACAACAAACTATAAGGAACAATAGCTGTCCCTCTACCTACAACTACGTTAGTTTAGAAACTATCTATGTTATGCTCTTCAGTCCTAAATGACACTTAGGAGTGATTGCAGCTCAAGCTGCTGGTGATGGATAGTTGATGGCCTCCTCTGGCTCTTGGCTTTGTTCGAAACCATGAAGTTTCTTAAGGAAAAGCTCTTCTGCATTCATATTGGTGGGTACGGCCAGAGCTTGGGCAGCAAGAGGAGCTCTCATGCAGTCTGGGCATCTACCCACCCCTGTGGCTGTAACTCACTCCTTTCTAATCTCTCTCTCTCTCTCTCTCTCTCTCTCTCTCTCTCTCTCTCTCTCTCTCTCTCTCTATCTATCTCTCGCCCCCCCCCCCCGCATACTTCCCTGAGAAATATATTGAATGTGATAATAAAGTAATGAGTAATGTTCTAACCAGTGCTGTATAATGTTGGGCCAATAATAGACTCTGGACCTAGATTCCCAGGTTTGGAAGTCCTAAATCTGCAATTTGCTTGCTCTATAACCTTAGACACATTGCTTAGTTTTTTAGTGCCTCTATTTCTACATGTACAAAATAGGATAACAATAGTACCTACCATAAGGACTCTTGTGAAGATTAATAAACTAATACACATAAAGCACTTAGAACAGGACCCCAGGTATAGTTATTATTTACCACGTTAGTTAATATTATTATTGCTATTATTTTCATATAAATGAATTCAGCTGTATTTAAAGTATCAAGAGAAACAGGACAACGTTATTGTGTACGTGTGTCGGGTGCTGTATAAATACGATTTTCTTGAGCCTTTACCTTAATCTCAAACTCAGTAATTCCTCTGACTGATGTCAGATAAGTAATATGTCCAAGAGAGGAAAAAGCAGGGAGCTGGGACTCAAACCCATGTCCTCTGGCTCAAGAACCCCCACAATGCCATGCTTCCCCAGCCCTGGGAAGCTGCCACCATTACTCAAAATATTCAAAATACCTCCTCAAGAATTTCCTTCATAGCTCAATGACCTTGTTTACAATATCCTCAGCACTGGAAAAATTTCTTTTGAAAAATAGGTTATCAGAAAATTTTAAAACTCATTTGTTGTCAAGGTGAACAACCCAACTGGGTTTTAGGCTAAAAATCAGGTGTGATTAATGTCCTTTGGTGGCTGGTAAACCCACTCTGAAGACAATCCCCACAAAAAAGTTCTAAAATGTTCTTAAACAACTCAGAATCACAGAAAAACTGCATTTCCTAGCCCTCATTTGGTTACTTTGGTTCTGATATTCTTCCATAGATGGTTTTTTTTCCCAAACAGCTTGATGGTAACTTCTCATATGTGAAAGAACATAGAGTAAGACTATCTTAGCATAATTATGAGGAAGCTTTGGGGCCTATCTTTCCACAGCAGTGTCCTCCTTTGTGGTCCCTGATCATTCTCGTGACTCCAGGTTCTACAAGGCCCACGACCACTGTGGAGGTCAGCACACCAGGGTCTGAGGAAGTACGACATTGAGCTTAGCACTTTCTCAAATGACATTTTAGCTAGGGGTGTTATTTCATTTACTCCTCGTAACAGCCTGTTTCAGTGGAAGGAAACAGGCCCAGAGTGAGTCCACAACCTGCTGTGCGTCACACAGCTAGTTTGACAGAGCAGAGGCAAGAATGGCTCATGTCTCCAGATTCCCCTTCACCCCTGCGTGTGGCCAGAGCAGGGTTCCAACCAGCTCAGCCCCAAGCGCCTACATGCTGGGCCCTTAAAGCAGCCTAGATTCAGAGGCAGAGCTGTATAGGCAGGGGTATAATTAAGTAATTATTGAGGCTGTTCAGGGTGGGGCCAGTCCCTCTGGCCCACTTGTTGGCTCCAACAACATGTACGAGGAAGATACCAAGAGATCATCCCCTTTCTGGAAGTGGTTTACGCAGAGGCCTCTACCCCAGTGAGATAAATCCCTTTGCTATCTCCTCCGGCCTAGAGGGCTTCTGCTTTGGAGACTCTGTCCCCACATGCCACTCCTTCAGAGGTAGCTGCCTTGCAGAAACTGCGAGCTGTGTTCATATGGTAAGACACGTTAACTTCAAGCCCAGCCAAATTGGCAGATTAAACAGAGATCAGTTCCCTTCTTGGGTTCCACATTATCTTATGTCTTATTTACCCCAGATGAACCAACCTACAGAGAAACAGGGAAAGAGGAGTGTCGGGGAGATAGAGGGAGAAAAATGGTAGCTGAGTTTGTACTTTAATTGAAAAACTCACAATTGCTCCAAAGGGAAAAATACTTGTAGACAAGAGCACATATTCAAAAAAATGAGGTGACCCAAATCACATTAACTGTTATATTTGTTTTCTGTCCACATAACTTCTAGATTCTTGACTTGTTCCATTCTGCTGGTTCTTTTCACATTATACCTCTTATAATTCAGCTGTTACCAAAAAAGGGCTTTGAAGTCCTGTTAATATGTAACTCCAGGAAAATCTAAGGTAGGGAGAAAAATTCAACTCCTCAACCACGCTGGGGAATTTGGCTCTCTAAGGAGACGTTGTTCTAAAACCAAGAACAAGCCACAGATGACCAAGATTAGGTTTCACTCTTTGCCTCCCAAATCCTGACCCCTAGTCCATGAGAGCTAATTTTGCATGATTTCCATTCTGTATACTCTGGGGCTTGGGGTGGTTTTCTCCTGGATGGAGAAGAGTCAGCAGATGGGTCACAGGGAAGGAGACTCATTTCACGAAGCTGCCAAAAAGAAGTGCACACCGGTAATAGCACGTATGACACAAACTTGTTCCTACATGCAGAATAATCATCTGTATGGGAAGTTCTTAATAAAGATGATGACATTTAGAGGTTGGCATCTCAGCAGTTTTACTTTTCATTTTGGAAAACTGCCCAAAGTAACCAAGTCATCCACAATCTGGCTTGCTAGCCATTTTAATTATTTTGAGGGTGAGCGGACCCTTTGCTTCGTAATCATGTGGTACCAGAAGCCTACTTTCTGACCTAAAATTGGCAAAATGGAAGGATCTCAGAATCTGTGATTAAACAACAACAGCACAGACTTCGTTATGCAGTGATCTTAACTTTTACTCCGAATCCCAGCCTGCGGCACATCACGTTTGACAAATTTTAAACCTCTTAAAAATGAAGTCTGAAACAGAAATTCAATAGGCTTTTAATTACATTTGCCCCAGAGGTAACAACCAACATTGCTCTGCTCTTCACAGGGCTCCAGTTGAAGCTGGATTCTCATTATACTCAGTCATTCAGGCCGCTGGGTGGAGGCCAGCCTGCAGCTCAGGTCTCCTCTCTCACCTCCTCTCTCACTCAGGCTCTGAGGGTGGGCTGAGGGCAGAAAATGCTCCTGGAGTTTTAGAACAGCAGTCCCAGTAGGGGAATAGAGCCTCTTTGTTTTTCTGGGTGGTCCTGGTGGGTGATGAGGGTAGAGCGAGGGAAGCTAGGATAGATGGAGACAGAGACGTCAGGAGGACTGGAAGGAGATAGTGTGAGGGCAACTAAATGTTTCCTCTGCTCCTGAAGAGGAACAACTAAGAGGAAGCAATGACATTGTTCCTTGAGGGCTGACAGACATTACGCATCTGGGTTTGGGGAGTGATATTGCCACTGAGAAGAGAAGCCCAGTCTAGAAACAGAGTTTGACCTAGGGCTCCAAATATCATGAGGCCAAATATAGACATCATAGTGAAAGACTGCAGATTACATCACCCATCCTGCTGACACCAAACGAGGATTTTAAATTTTTGATGAAATTTGGAAAAAAAAAAATCCTAAAATTGTCAGTCAGCCTTAGCACCAAAAGCTTGAGAAACATACCTTTAGTTCTCCCTTACCAGCCAGCAGATGTTAGAGAAAGCATTCACCCAGTGTGAGGGCACCCTGTGTGTGTGAAAAGGCTGAAACCCAAGACCAGTTGCCTTATTGATACTCACCACCTTAGGTGAATGGACCATGTTGGAATAAGGATTCTGACAAAGCTGGCTCCCCAAGAGGTTGGAGCAGGATTGATTTTAGCCGTATGAGGTGTGATCAAAATATACAGGCACTGTTTAAATTTTAAAAAAACTATTACAGTAAAAGATATATTGCCATTAATCGCTCTCAAAATACTCCCCCTAGCTTCGAACACACTTATCTCATCATTCTTACCACCTTCTGAAGCAGTTCTGGAAGTCCTCTTTCGTGAGAGTCTTGACTTGTTGTGCTGTCGTGACTTCCTTGATGTCCTGAATTGATTCAAAATGTTTACCTTTCATGGTCATTTTGACTTTGGAGAAGACCCAAAAGTGGCCCAGTGCCAGATGCAGTGAATAAGGTGGATGATGACACATCGTAAATGTTTTTATTTGACAGAAATTACCATATACCAGAAGCAATGTGTGATACGGAGTGTTTCTGTAATGGAGGATAAAGATAGTCCTATGAAAGAGGACTTCCATAACTGTTCAGAAAGTGGCAAGAATGATGGGATAAGTGTGTTCAAAGTGAGGGGGAGTATTTTGAGGGTGATTAATGGCACTGTGTCTTTTACTGTAATAAATTTGTTTTATTTGAACATTCACCATATTTTTTTTATCACACCCCATAAGTACTTTTGTGGTCTTAGCAATTGTTTGTGGCTTATGTCTATTCTCATTGGTTAGAGTCATAGCAGCACCTGGAGATAAATATTTTGAATATCAACCCTCATGGAGATTATATTATAAAAATCAGTATATAGTTATTAATATTTTGTCCACTCCATATATAGTCACATATTTGAAAATTACTGCTTAGATATAGCAAAACCTTTTTAATAGAAACACCTAAACTAATTAGTGAATCCCACTGAACTATAGTCATATGTTTAAGATAAATTAACTTATGTTTACCCAAGTCTGCCTTTTGGGAATTGTAGTGGATACACTGATAGTGTGATAGTCTTTTGATGTATCAACTTGACTAGCCTATCACTGCCAGTTATCCAAGCAAACACTAAAACCTACGTCCCTATGAAGGTATTCTGTAGGTGTGATTAAAGTGTAGAACCAACCGACTTTAAGTAAGGCAGATTATTCTAGATAATCTGGATGGTGCTGATCCAATCAGTTGAAAGACCTTGAGAGCAGAACTGAGAGGCTTCCCTGGAGAAGAAATTCGGCCTGTGAACAACGATTTCAGCCCATGCCTTAGAGTCCCAGGCTGTCCTTCCTGATGGCCTGCTCTAGAGATTTGGGACTTGCACAGCCAACCCCCATAATTGTGTAAGCTAATTCCTCACAATAAATCTTTTAATATGTATCTCTTACTGGTTCTGCTTCTGTAACTGAACCCTGACTGACACAGATCGGCCACCTGGATTCTCCTTCAAGACTGAAGGATTTGTTGCTTCAGCTACTGGGAGTGCTGCTGGCAGGGGCCCTCAGCTATCAGCCATCCTCAGGAATTGCTTTGACTGAAAAGGGTCACCTTGCCCTAGGTCACGCTCCTTTCCCAGGGAGTCTTACATGCTACTATAGGTAGATGTGGAAGGATAACGACCGAGCCCCCACACTGTAACTCTGGATAATTCTGAAAGCCTGCCCCAATGTCAGAGCTCCCCAGGAGCTTGGCTGAGGCTTTCATTGCAGCTGTAACACTGCCCTCCAACCTTCTCCCTCCCCTCCTTTGCACAGGCATTTATTCCAGGAGCACCGCCTAGCGAATCTCCTGCCTATGAATGCTTGTCTACTTCCCAGTGAACCCCACCTGCATGGGGACCACCTTCATGGAGTTCCCCTCTGTTTCCTGCATCTTTGACCATTCTTTCTCACTCATCTCTTTCACCTCAGCACATATAAATACTCTGGGCTTTCACATATATAAAAGAAATACAACCAAAAAACCATTCAAAAATTCTGTATCATCCTCAAGTTAAGCTTGTTTTTTCCCCACATCGAACAGCCTTGAAGAACTAAGTTGACAACATCTCCGCTTTGCCTCCTATGTACAACACAGTGTGCCTTCAGCACCATCCCTCCTCTGAAATTGGTTTCACTAAGGTCACCAGTGACTTATTTATTAAAACTCCGTGGGCCCTTTTCAGCCTTCCTATGCTTGACTTGGCAGTTGGCAGTGTAACGTCCCCATCCTTTTTGAAACTGTTGCCTGGCTCCAATAGCCTCCGTGACTCCCTCTACCCTGGATTTCCGTGGATCACTCAGGCCACTCCTTTTCAGCATTTGTCATGGACTCCGCTTGTCAGATGTTGAAGCTTCTTTTCAGTCTACACTCTCTCCTGGGGCAATCTGACCATAGCCATAGCTCCAACAACCACCTATGTGCTGAAGACTCCCAGGTACATATTTTCAACCTCTACCTATATCTCAGGCTCTGAACTCTGTATTTCCAACTATTGAATATTTCCCTCTGAATGTCCTGCTTTATCTGATACTGACTGAAATCCCTCCCACACATGCCCTTCCTCTCTGAGTTCATGGCACAATCCCATGCTTCCTATTAGCAGAGCCTGTGGTGATCACCACTCCTCTCCCACACAGCCAACTCCTCACCAGGGTTGGTGATTTCTTCCCTTTAAATTGTATATATATTCTCAAAAGTAACCCTACTTCTCCCATCTTACTATTTTATTTCAGATCTTCACTACTCACATATTTCATAGAGTGATAAACATTACCTCCCTGGAAGCTGAAAAACCTGGGCTGCATACTTTAAAGGGCTCTGGTCTGTCCTTTCTCTGGTCATACCCCTAACCATATGTCATTGCCACCGTGGGCCCACATGCCCTAATTGGCATCCAGCCCTGCACAGTCCCTGTCCAAAGGACCCAAGCCTGCCTGTGATGCACTGTCTCCCAGATCCACTGTCCCAAGAGTATACTGCATCACAGGAGTGCACATCTGTAGGCACGAAAGTGGCCCAGAGGTAGCTGTTTACAAGGGGGAGGGGTGTGGATGGAGGTTGGACACAGGGGCTGGTTTGTCCACATACACATGTGTGCAAAATTCCTTATGGTTTTGGATGGAGCTGGCATGTCATGTTGAAGGAGAGTAGAGGGGGCTATGGAGCCGAGGCTTCTGATTGTACTCTTTCCCCAGCCCCACAAACGGTGGGAGGAGGGTACTGATTATGAAGCATCTTTTACTTGCCAAGTATGATGGGAATGATGAGAATCTAAGATGAACTAGACATAATCACTGCCCTCAAGAAGCTCAGAAACAAATAAGGGGAGGCATTATAAAACTAGACGAAGGCCACTTTAATAAACACATGTTTAAAGAGTTGTGTGAGGAGGGAGCGCCCTGCCAGATAATCTGGGACGACTTCCCATATGAGATAACATTTGAAATAGAAATTGAAGCCTTAAGAATAAGTTTGAGGAAGCCACTGTAAGCAAGAAAAGGGAAAGTACTCAAGGCATCATGGGTACCGAGTCAGCTGGGCACATAAGGGAGGTGGCCGGAAAGGTAGTTAAGGACGATCATGAAATGTCTTGTGGAACTTTCCAAGGAGCTTCTACTTTACTGGGAAGACAACTGGGAATATAAGAATGTAAGAACATATATAATGGGGGATATAAGAATATGTTGGAATATCAGAATATAAGAACATCGTCAGGGGACCGATATGTTCAAAATATTTCTTCTCTAGACTAGCGTCTTAAAGGGGTCTCCTGTCCTCGCCCACTGCCACTCCTCCTTGAGAATCCAGCCACCACCCTGCTGCCAAAATGATCCTTCTAAAATACAAATTGGATTTTCTACTTCTTCGCTTTGCTTACAGGTTAGAGTCCAAAGTGTTTAGCAGTTTCCAAGGGCCTTTATGTCCTGTCCCTGCTTGCCTTTCCAGTCTAATCTCTCATCATCTCCCACATGCTTCTTCTATCACAGACATACCCAATGACTGGCCCCCTCCAGAAGGCATCGTGCTCTCCAATTACTCAAAGAGTAGTGACCATCCCCAACTTCTCAGCCTGAACAACTGCTTTTCTTTCAGGTAGCACGGTATAGAGAAAAGGGCACAGACTTTACCTCTAGAATGATCAGCGTTATTACATTCCTGGCTCTGCCCACTTCCTGGCTCTATAATCTTGGGCACATCACTTAAACTCTCAGCCTTGGCTGCCTCACCTCTTTGGGACGTAACACCCACTTTCCGAGGCTATTGTGAATATTACACACAGTGGCGTAGGTGAGTGCTGGCATGAACACAGCAGGCTCCTCTTGGAGCGAGCCCTCTGGACCCACCCGTGGCTTCCCCCATAGCTAACCCCAGTTGTGCTGCCCATTCTGTATACCCGGAGTCTGCCTTGGCTCTTTGTTTTGACCCCAGGCTGGTTCCTGTCAATATTCTTCGCTCTGAGAAAGATCCTGCTCCCCAAAACTCCACCCATTGGCTAATATCCTGTTCTAAACCAGGGAATCCCTTGAAATCACAATACTGCCACTCACCCCCTCACTAGCCAGACCGTGCTATGGCCCCTCTCCACCATCACACCAGCCCCTGCTTGGAGGCTGATGTTAACACCAACGTAAGTGAGCTTACTGCATCCTTTGGACATAATTTTGGTCCTGTTACTGTTCACCTAAGAAGTTGTCTTAGCTCTTTATCCCAAGTTCTGCCTATTTCTACCTTATTTTCATCTCCCCACCAACCAGCAAAGGCGTTCCATGGTTTATGACTTATAAGCATGGTAAAATGTATTACCTAAATCACTATGATTTTGAGACTGAAAGGGAACGGTAGGGATTAACTAGATGTGTGATCACCAATACATGACAAGTAGCAGGGGTCATTTCTTTTGGAGAGGCAATGGTGACACCAACAAAGACATGTCCTTATTCATCCCTCTGTCTCCCCCATGGGCTGTGGCTATGCTGCCTTCAGCTGTAAAGATGTCTATCCTAATTTTGGTTTGTTCTAGTCAGCTTACTCTGTGGTTGTGGTTCACCCGAGAAGCATCCAGTCACTACAAGAGAGAAAGAACAGTGTTCTGCCCAAGGCAAGGAGCGGCTCCTGGCTGCCCTGCCAGGAAGTTCTGCTGTGACCTGGCACCAACGCTGCATGTGGGTGGGAGGTGAGGCAGCTGCATTTTGTGGTGCTTGTCATTCTTATTTGACAACTGTTTGGGTTTTAGAAACTCTTGGCATTTAGAAACTCTTGGGGCATATAACACCCCACCCACTCTGTCTTGGTAAACTACCATTTGCCCTCCCTGCAAGAGGTCATGCCAACTCTGAGATGAGGCAAGGCCACGCTCCACAGCCCCGGCTGGCTCCTGCTCTGGCACTTGAAAGGCTTCCTCTTGCATCCGGTCAGACCCACAGCTTCCTGTGGCCCTCAGAATCAAGCACTTCAGAGGGGGTTCAGAATGCTGACTCTCCAGAGACTAGCAATGGGGATAAACACTTCCTTCTGCTTTTAATAAGTATATTGATGGCTACAACGACTCTTGGTCCTTGTGCTTTGCTGTGAGAGTGTGGTGTGCACTGCAGAGTGTGAACAAACTTCTGGCATTTGACAACGCATCACCATTTAAAGGAAATTCCCTTCAGCCCTGTTATTTCACCATCACGGATGGCCTTCAGCCAGCCCACCACATGAATCGCTTATGAGGAGGGTGAAAGAGAAGAAGGAACCAGGCCCACTTCGCCCTATAAGCATGACAAAGATCAGAGAGGAGAGGGACGAAAGTGCAGTGAGAAGCTCCCATATGCCCATGAATGTGTCTCCCTGCATTTTGCCTCTGCTTCAACATTGAATATTATCCATATTATTTAACTTCTACTAAAAGAAATAGTAATCACTGAGCAACTGGTGTTTCTGATGCACATAACCACCACCTGAGCAGGCACTGTGACCTTAACTTTATAGATGAGAACACGAAAGCCCAGAGACAAGGAAGTGGTGAGACATCATCAGGACCCAGAGCCAGGTCTCTCATCTTTGAAACCCGTGCCTTGTACCCTGCAGAATATTCCTCCCAATTGCTGGTACAGCAGAGATATTCAGCCCTCCCATGCAGTCCCTTTGATATAATGACTGTCATTCTAGGCAGAAAAGGCAAGGACAAAATCTCTCCCTCTCCTCTTTAAAACAACGAAAAAAAGTACACTTGTTTGTCCTGGGAGGAGGGATGGGGAAGCAGAAGAGTTCAAATGGAACTACAGAGATGTGGCAGACTGAGTAAAAGACGCCCCGAATCTTTAGATTTTTATTAAGTGATTTAGATTATTATTTAAATTGTTGGGCCCCCAAAACATGTTTAGAATTAATTTCAGAAAAACCTTGCATTCAGGAAAATGGACTCAAAATAAAGTTAGTCGAATGAAAAATTCTAATTCATCATTGAAAATTCTCCATTTGCTTCGAGATATATCTTATTTTAGGCCAATTTGATATGCTAGTGTTTGAAACTACAGACTTCATAAAATAAGGCATTAAGCCTAGAATCTTGGTCTTTCCCAATAGAAGACACCTGCACTGGCTGTACCCGTCGTAAATTGTGATATCGCACCCCTTCCTCTCATAGTCAGCTTTGTCAAGAGAGTAGATAGAATCATTGGAAGCAGTGCTGAGAGATCCTTATGAGTTTGATGAAAGGGAAAGGAAAGGGGGAAAGAGAGGAGGGAGCTCACCTTGGAATGGAGATTCCAAGGTCACGAGAGGACTACATATGCCTTCCCTGGGCCAGGCCAGGTCAGTTTTTGCCAAATATTTTCAACCCAGTGAATGAAGAACTGGCCTTTTCCAGACTGTGGGAATGTGCCTCTGATTTTATAACTGAAGTCAATAGAACAATGGGATTAGCTTTTGGAAAATTTGCTTTTCAGACAATAGTGCTGCAAAACACCTGTTTCTACTGGCTTGCCTGTGGAGCTCCTAAAACTTTTGATTTTTTTTTTTTTAAACACTGGGTTCCTTATAAATAACACATCCACCCTGTCCCCCCATAACTGGAAGCAACGTCAGCACCCTCCACATTTAGAGCTTCAAGCCCTGCCTAAAGATTGTTATTCTGATTTATCCATGGATGAGGGCCTCCTTGATAGAAACAGACAGAAAGGTAGAAACAAGCAAATAAACACCATATCAGTGAAGTTTGCCTTTGGCTGCTTGGCCCAGAGTAGAGAGTATAGGGCCTAAAAGGTTGGGCTGTGGAGGGAGACAGGTCTGGGTTCAAATCTCAAATCAAACACATCAGCAAATTATTTAAACTCTCTAAACTTCAGTTTCCTTGTCTGTAAAATGGGGATATCAGTTGTACTAAGATTTGATTTGCAGTGAGAATTAAAAAGTACGCGCAAAGTACCTGGCACAGGGAAAGCATTAGAACCACACATGCAGAGCAATGTTAAACAGAGGACTCTTGTGTCCACTGCATGAGGGTGACTCCAAAGGGCTCCGACTCGCTTTGTTGCTTGTCTCTTTCTCCACCTTCTTGCAGAAGAGCAGTCCCTGATGACTGACATGTCTTAAAGCTGGCACAGGAGGGCCTCCAGACATAACTGACCAGGAAGCTAGAAACAGGTCCCTGCGCATCCTGCTAAAGTCAGGTTTGAGGAAAGCCAGGCTGTGTATCTGGCTGTGTCTAGGGCAGAGCAAGCTGACCAAGATAATGGCTCCAGCCATTAATTGTCACTTCCTCAGGAGAGGTACGTGTGCAAGGTATCACACAGTCTTCTTCGAAATAATTGGCTCATTAAATTTTAAACCAAGAAGACTTTTTCTTAAAACATAATTTTTTATTACTGCTTCAAAAATATTCAAGATCTGTAAATACAATTATTTATAGCCTTGTAAAAATGTATGCCAGATGAATTGAGAAGACTGCTGGGTTTGTTTGTTTTACTCTCACTGTGGTACCTCGTGTGGTTTAAAGCAGTGGCTTTTTTTCTCTTGTTAGCAACAGATATTTCCAAAATAACCAGTTATTAGAATAGGATCTGCTTGATTCAACACACACACACACACACACACACACACACACACAGAGTTGTATATACAAATACAATCTAAATGTCCCCTTGGTGTGTAAACATGTGAAGTTGTCACAGTTGGAGTATTTGTTTCAATGCTTAAGTTATAGTTATGTGCCCTTAGGCAGAAAATTTAGCTTTTCTAGATCTCATGTTTCTGAAATATAAATAGGTAGACAAACTCAGGCCCACAGATGTGTTTTATTTGGCCAACGCTGTTTTATAAACGTGAATGACTTTGTAAGCATTCACTTTCCAGTTCCCACTGCCTTAACCACCCTAACATCATCCAGCTGACTGCCTTCTCACTTTTGCTTCACTCACTGGGCTCCTAAAAGCATATGGACTGCAGGCCCAGGGTGACACGATCCAGAAGGCTTCCTTTAGCTACCAGACTCTGCTATGCTGATTCTACCCACTTGCTAAGTTGTTTCATCTCTTTGTTGGGAGAGAAAATAAAATCCACATTCTTTTACAGTTAGGCTTGTGGATTTATCGGGAACAGTTGAAGCATGGATCGGACAAAAATAAAAATCATTACTTTTTGATAAGAAATTGAAGTTAAATCTCTTGGCAAATGTTTTTAAAGATCCCTGCTTTGTAACTCTAGATTCTTGTCTGCCAGGTACCACGCATTTCAGGCAGGCAACAACTGCCTCTCTTTTAAAGATTTGGTATCTGAGACTGTCCCAAAAGTTTCTGTTTGTCTTTCTTCCTTTGTCTTTGGCTCTCTCATTAAGGATACTGGGCAAGTATCACTGACAATTTAAGCCCTGAATGTGACAAATAGAGATTTAAATTGTATGCTTCACCACCATGATTCCATGAAGGAATAACCTGAGCTTTCACTTGCTTTGGGCTTGGAGCCAACAGAAACTGAGCCAGACCCTCCTCTTGACTAAAGGCTTGAGGGCCCAAGCTAGGACTGAGAAGGGCAAGAAGGTCTTCACTTGTAGAGGTTTTCCTCAAAGAATGCAACAGCCCTCCTTCAAACCAAGCTTAATGGCTCTGCCATCCAAAAATCATCGATTTTATTGACCCAAGTAAATTCCCGCCTAAGAGCACAATCTGTCCCACTTTGATCTCAGAAGCGTAACTCTTGAGGTAATGACTTCAATTATTATTTCACTGCTGACCTACTGTAAATTGGGGACAATTACCTCAACATTTATTGCCTGAATCTCATTCATCCTTAATAGCAGAGCCACCACCCCCAAAATGACAATAGTATGGCACAGGGCACAGAATCACCTGGGGATCTTATTGAAACGACGATTTTGATTCAGTGGATCTGGAGTGATTCTGCATTCTGACAGCTCCCAGGATGTCCAGACTCCTGGTCCACGACCACATTTGGAGTAGCCAAGACCCAGAGAACTTTGCTCATTTCAATTATATATTCATTTGCTTGTGAGTGCTGAATTTTGTGCGAGGCACTGGGCATACAGCATGGGATACAACCACTTTCCTCAAGGATTTCCTTAAAATCACCTAGGAAGCTTCTAAAAACAGCGCCCTGGCCTGAGATCTACATTTTTGAAGTTCACCAGAAGATTCCAAAGTAAAGTTAGGATGGAAACCATTGCTCTATAATTCAATGCTTCTCAAACTGAAGTGTGCATTTAAATCATCTGGGAATATTGTTAAAATGCAGATTTTGCTGCAGGTCTGGGGTGGTGCCTGAGGCTCTGTATTTCTAATAAACTCCCTGGCAACGCAGGTGCTGTTGGTCCTTGACACACTTTGAGTGGCAAGGTTCTCGATGATTGATTCTCCACCTTGGCCAATCATTAGAGTTACCTATGGAGATTGTATTCATTTCCTACGGCTACCGTAACAAATTATCACAAACTTGCTGGCTCAAAACAACACAAATTTATTATCTTAATAGTTCTAAGGTCAGAAGTCCAAAGTCAGCTTCACTGGGTCAAAATGAAAGTGTCTGCAGTGCTGTGTTCCTCCTGGTGGGTCTGGGGGAGAATCTGTCTCCTTGCCTTTTCCAGCTTCTAGAGGCTGCCTAGTATCCTTGGCTTGTGGCCCCTTTCTTCACTTTCAAAGTTCATCACTCCAATCTTTGTTTTCATTGTCACCTGACCTATTCTCTGCCTCTGACATTTTGTCTGATAAGGAATTTTGTGATTATATCAGGTAATCCAGGATAATCTCCTTATCTCAAAATCCTTAGTTTAATCACATCTGTAAAGTCCCTTTTGTGATATTATAAAATAACATTCACAAGTTCCAGGGATTAGAACATGGACATATTTTGGGGTGGGGGGCGCATTATTCAGACGTCCAGAGAGACTTTTCTTTAAAATTCTGAAGCCTGGGTCCCACAGTAAAGATTCTGATGTGTTTGGTCCCGGGGCAGGATTGGGACACGGGAATTATTCAAAGCCCCATGGTGCTGATGGTGACACACGGGAAGCTTGAGAAACACTGCTCCAGGTGAACCAGGGCTCACTGGTGCAGGGTCTCCCACCTCCCTTTCTACTGATGGATCCCTAGATATCTACTCAAAGACCCTGGCACACAAACCTGGGCCTTGCAGGAGTGGCAAGGAAGGCACACTTTTTTGGTCATACCTCCATCTCAGGAGGCCTTTGCAGCCAGAGAACGGGTTCCTGCCCTTCGTCCCAGTAAGTTCAAAGACCCAGGGCAGCAGGCATAGGGTTGACTCAGCATTTCTCCCTGAGCAGGCTTGGATATTGGTGAGTTTCTTTTTAATTTGGCATTTATAGTATTCCCAGCCACTTCTCAACCCCTATAATTATAACCCCGGTCTCACTCAGCCTCCTTCAGCTAGGGTTTAAAAGCTAAGAGCTCTCTTGCAGCAGCCAACTATTAAAACTTCATGGCCTTTTACAAACTATCGGTTGACAGAGGTATTATGAAACACTGCCTAGTATAATTAAAATTACACTGCAATTGTCAACACCCATGAGTCAAGCACACTGTGTGAAGTGACAGTCGGGATCACAGAGTCTGTTCCCTAGCTGGCTAACCAGGCCTGGGGCTTTCCTAATCCATCACTGAAGCCCAAGGGCCTTGCCATCAGCTATGAGCTGCAAAGGGCAGCCACTCAATCAGAAACAGGGCCGGCCCTGCTGGTGACCTCTGCTCTAGTCTTCACATCTGACAGGAGTGCTGGTTTTCTACTACACCTTCCTGGGCATTCAGGAAGAGCTTTGAACAGGGGCCAGGTGTTCCATTTTTCCTTTAGGACTTCAGCTACAGTGATATAAATAGGTCATAGTTTGTGACACTCAGCATGAATGTCTGAGTGTCTGAGATAAGTACAGTCTTGGCTGGCATCCTTGAGAATATTCTATCTCCTTAGCCTCTGTATCACCAAACTTCTCCAGATGCTTTAAAACCCCCAACATTGCAAACTGACTTCAGCCACTCTCTCCTCTGCCCCCTTGAAGATTACCAGTCCCATCCTTGTAACTGAATCCATCCTTGTAACTGAAGACTGAATGCAGTCTTCTCTTAGTCCTCACTCTCTTTAAGCTCTGTTTTCAGTTTCATGCTGTTGATTTTTGTGCTTACCATGAAGTCAAAATTTCATTCCCAAGCCTACATCATCCTGCCACTGCCTGCTCTTTGGGTTTTATCTTATGTCCCTTTCCTCCTCAGTCTCTACGCTCTAATTACCCTAGCCATCTGCCAGCACTGCCACCTTGCCCAGTTCTTTCCTGTCTTCGCATCTTTGCCATGTTCTTTCCTCTTCTGGGAAGCTCACCCCACTCCTCCTACATGACAATGTTCTTCTGACTGACTCTCATCTCAGCTGAAATGCTAGCTGCTGGAAAAGGTCTTCCCTAAGCACCTCTCCGAAAAGACATGCCACCCAGTGTTAATATCCTCTACCACAGCATCCTGCTTATTTTTTTTATTGCTTGTATTATTTGTAATCATTGATTAGTTTCTTTGTTTACTTGCTTCATCTGTCTTTTCTAGTGGACAAGACCTCAATGAGTGTAAAGGATTGTATCTGCCTTATTTAATAAATTCCCAACAACAGAAGCTGAATAAAGAGACTTACTGACTTAGTCTGCCTTATATCACTTCTCCTCCCTTGGCTCTGAGGTGTTTTGCTCTTTGGTTCTTTCACTGAAACTCCTTCCCTTTATGTGTTTCCTCCATCATCTCTTAAGAGTTACTCTGGAACCTGTCTCCTCTCAGGAACCTGGTTATTTCATGAACAACTTCCTCTTCAGCTCTGAGAGCTACATCTCCATCCCACTACTGCCTAGCACTCAATGCCTCCATTTTGTTGTGCAGGACATTTCCTTCAGGATGGCCAACTTTTCTCCTAAACCAGCCTTTTCCCCTGACTTCCTTATTTCTTCTATTCATCTCTTTGGTTATTTAAACTTGGAAACTCAGCATCATTTTTGACTCTGACCCTCTCCCTTCATTCAATGAGATGTAAAGAACTACACAATAGCTACCCATTAGGCCCTGCCACTGCTCTTGTTCAGACTCATATCACCTCTTCCTTGGACTACAGAAACCATCACTTAACTGATTACCAGCGTCAGCTTATCTCCACCATTATTCATCTTTCTGTCACCGGACTAATCACCATTAACTCAGCTTTATCATATTACTCCAGGGCTCAGATACCTTTAATGGCTCCCTGATGACTGCACAGTAAAGTCTAAATTCAGGTCCCAGGTTAACTTTCTCACTGGCTCTCTATTATTACCTCATCTTCAGTTTCCGTGTTTTAATCAAATAGTATAGTTTCCTATTCCTCATTCCATCCCTGAGCTCTCCCACCTCAGATTCTTTGTTTCTGCCATTTTCTTAATCTAACATGCCCTCCTCCGTCTTCATTTGACAAACTATTACAAGGGCCACTTCCAAGGCAACCTTGTCAATAATTTTTTTCTGATTCTATTCAGCAAGAGTGACTGGTTCCTCATGTTGATTGGCATGCTACCTTTTACACCACTTTTCTTTGAATTTTAGTTATTCGTATACCCCTGTCTCTTTCAAACTATATGTAAGTTCTAGAAAGCTAAAAAACACAACTACGTCTTAACCATCATTAAATTCATGCACACACACATACACAGACATGTTAAGCGTCTAATAAAAACTGCAAAAATAACTGTCCACAAGATAGTCTATGGAGAACTCACCATCCCCCATGAAAGGATGGAACAAATTTACATTAGGCAGATACCAAAGTAATGCTGTGGCTTATTTTCTAGAGCTTGGACCGCTGATCCTAAGCTAAATTAAACAGTACATGTGACCATCCTCCCATCCATGATTTTACTATATTCTCCTAGGCTGAATCCATGGAAAGACATCAGTCTAGATCTAAAAGAAGCCATGCTGTTTGACCAAAAGGTTGTATGCACAGCCTGAGTGAGCACAGATCCATCAGTACTGACCCAGTAGGTTGTACAGGCAGATGTTTCCGCAGCATGACATGAAGTGGTTGCCAAAGGAAGCCAGGGACTTTGACCAGTAAAAAGTGTTTCTCTCACCCTTGAATTTATGTGGCACTTTTTACAATTCATCTTTAGAAAATTTAATCAGTGAGCATGTCAAATAACGATTGTAGTCCCCAGTGGCTAGCACTCACCTGACATATAGTGGACACTCAGTATTTCCTTAAAGAAAGAATGAGTGAATGAACTTCTCTACTCCCTTTCCACCTGGGGAAGCCCATATATTCTAATACTAGGAAAATGTATCATATTTCCCACCAGTGACATTTCACAGAATACCTCCAACCACTACTGTCTACCCAGAACCTTTGTCCAGGGACCTGGTATCATATGTCTCCTGTTCCACAGAAAAATTCCACTTTGACTTTCTGTGTGGGGGTAGTGAAAAAAGAAAATGATTTCAAATCAAAGAGAACCCCATAGACTGCACACACACAAAAAACTATTACAATTGACATAAGAATTTAGTAAAGTAGCAGAACACAAAATTAATATTCAGAAATTAGTTGCATTTTTATACATCAATAATGAACTATCAGAAAGAGAAATTAATAAAATAATCCTATTTACAATTGCATTAAAAAAATAAAAATACCTAGGAATAAATTTAACCAAGTAAGTAAAATACCTGTACTCAGAAAATCATAAGAGAGAAATGAAAGAAGTTACAAATAAATGAAAGTATATACCATGCAAATGGAGAGAAAGAATTAATATAGTTAAAATAGCCATACTACCCAAAGCAATATATAGATTCAATACAATTCCGATCAAAACACCAATGGCATTTTTCACAAAACTAGAACAAATAATCCTAAAATTTATACGAAACCGTAAAAGAATAGCAATGGCAATCTTGAGAATGAAGAGCAAAACCTGATATCAAACTATATTACAAGGCCATAGTAATCAAAACAGCATGGTATTGGCAAAAAAACAGACACATAGATCAATGGAATAGAATAGAGAGCCCAGAAATAAATCCATACCTGTATAGTCATTTAATCCATGACAAAGGAAACAAGAATATACATTGGGGTAAAGACAGTCTATTCAACAAATGGTGCTGGAAAAACTGAACAGACACATGCAAAAAAAAAAACAAAACAAAAAAAAACAAAAAAAAAAAACATGAAACTGGACCACCTTCTTAAATCCTATGCAAGAATAAACTCAAAAGAGATTAAAGACTTAAATGTAAGACCAAAAACTGTAAAACTCCTAGAAAAAAAATATAGGCAACAAATTCTCAGACATTACCCTTAGTAATATTTTCACTGATATAGCTCCTCAGACAAGGGAAACAAAAGAAAAAATAAATACATGTGACTACATCAAACTAAAATGTCTTTGCACAGCAAAGGAAACCAGCAACAAAATGAAAAGACATCCTGCTGAATGGGAGAAGATATTGGCCAAAGACACATTTGATAAAGAGTTAATATTCAAAATTTATTTTTAAAAAATTCATACACCACCAAAAATAAACAAACAATCCAATTGAAAAATGGCCAGAGGACCTGAATAGACATTTCTCCAAAGAGGACATACAGATGGCCAATAGACATATGAAAAGATGCTCAACATCACTAATCATCAGAGAAACGCAAATAAAAACCACAATGAGATATCATATCACAGCTGTCAGAATGGCCATCATCAATAGATCAACAAACAAGTGTTGGTGAGGAAGTGGAGAAAAGGGAACCCACGTGCACTGTTGGTGGGGTTGCAACCTGGTGCAGCCACTATGAAAAATAGTATGGAGGTTACTAAAAAAATTAAAAATAGAACCACCTTAAGACCCAGTAATTCCACTCCTGGGTATATTTATCCAAAGAAATCCAAAACACTAATTTGAAAAGAAATATGCACCCCTATATTTACTGCAGTGCTATTCACAATAGCCAAGATATGGAAACAACCGAAATGCCCATCAACAAATGACTGGATAAAGAAATTGTGGTACATATATACAATGGAGTATTGCTCTGCCATAAAAAAGAATAAAATCTTATCATTTTCAACAACATGGATGGACCTAGAGGGTATTACACTAAGTGAAATAAGTCTAACTGAAAAAGATAAATACCATATGATGTCACTTACAGGTGGAATATAAAAAACAGAATAAACGAACAAAAAAAAATAGAAATAGACTCATAGAACAAATTGATGGTTGCTAGATGGGAGGGTGTTGGGGGGTGGGCGAAAAAGGTGAAGGGATTAGGAATTACAAATTGGTAGTTATAAAATAGTCGTGGGGATGTAAAACACAGTATGGAGAATATAGTCAATAATATTGTAAAAGCTATGTATAGTGTGAGATGGGGACTAGACTTATCTGGGGGATCACTTCATAAATTATATACATGCCTAACCACTATGTTGTACATCTGAAACTAATATAAAATAATACTGAATGTCAACTATAATTTTTTAAAAAAAACACAGACACGGGATGTAAAATACACCATAGGGTATATAGTCAATGATATTGTAATAGCTATGGATGATGTCAGATGGGTAATAGGCTTGTTGGAATTATCACTTTGTGAGGGGTATATATGTCTAATCACTACATTGTTTTGTACACCTGAAACTAACAAAAAATAATAATTTTTTAATAATAAAATCAAAGAGACACAGTGCTGCATCCCAGCTTTGTGATCTTAGACCTATGTTGTTCAATATGGCAGTCGCCAGCCACATGTGGCTATTTAAATCTAAATTAATTAAAATTAGATCTAATTAAAAATTTAGTTCCTCAGTAGGAATAGCCACATTTGAGGTGATTAATAGCCACATAAGGCTAGTGGTTTCCATATTGGACAGTGCAGAAGTAGAACGTTCCCATCATTGCTGAAAGTCCTATTGGATGATACTACTACAGGCAAGTCACAACCTCTTCGGACCCTCAATTTGTTCATTTGTGAATAGCGAGTCTCTTGGATCCAAGGGCACCTAACGTTCTTTCCTCTTTGAAAATTTTGGAAAGTCTCCAATCTATGCCTATTCCCTTTGAAGCTCTAGAATATGACTGGTTTACTAGTGATTACAATAGAAAATGGCCTGAGAATAAGGACAACAGAAATTTAACCACCCAACAATCTCAAGGCAAGACTTGGGGAAAAGGGGGAAGTTGGCCTAGGCACAGTTCCTTGCAGGTTCAGGTTACTCTAAAGCCACATCTGCCCCTCACCCCTGCAGTTACATCCCCCTCTCAAACCCTTCCCCAGCTTTAAAAAATACATTCTTTGGGCCCAGTTGCTACTAGGCGACAGTTACCTAATCTGATCAACCAGATACCACTGCACCTTAGCATCGATGCCTAAAGGGTCTAAAATCACATCTCAGCATTCTGCAGGACAATAGCACAAGTCAGGATTTAGAGGAGCTTGGAGCTAGCCCTTGACCTGTCACTGCCCAGCTGTATAACATGGGACAAGTCACCTGATGGAGCACAATTTCCTCAGGTATAAGTCTATAATTTCATGGACATCCCAACCCCAAGATTTTAGATGGTAGCACTAGGTTTTCCAAACCAACAACAGGCCTGTGGGGAAGTTGCATTTTGAAAGTAGAAGTTTGCTCTGGCCTTTGGAGGGATTAGCTCGATCGTCCCTGGAGAGATGGGGAGGGTCTCAGGGAACAGGGCATCCCCTTTCCCGAAGCCTCAGGTGGGGTAGAACAGAACAATCTGCCCTTGTTTCTGACTGTGCTCCCTCCTGGTGATGAGTCACCCAGTGGAAAGGGTGTGTCAAGTGCCTGCCTGTTATGTCTGGTTAATGGAATTCCTTATATGGCACTTGTTTTTCTGACAGGTGATATGTTCCTGGACAGGAAGCTTATTTCAAGTCAGTTCTTCAGATGACATTCAGAGACTGTTTGCTTTATTTTGCAAAATATTATGTCAAGGGTAACAGCTTTTTCACTGAGAAGTTTCTTTCTGGACATGTCCAACTGCCACAGCTCCTAGTACCACAGAAATTGCTCAGATTCAGGGACCAAAGCTAGGATTATAAGTCCCCTTTCCATTCTACAAATAGTCTCATGTTTTCTGAGAAGAAGGCATCACGAGGGCAGGAGTGCAGACAGCTAAAGTCCTATTGTAGCCAGCGGCTTTACATTCCACCTACACTAGGGTTGTGCGGATACAAAGCCTTCTACATGGTCTTCCCACCCTCGTCTCCCTCTTCTCACGGCACATGGACTGCTGCAATACAGAGACTTGGCATGTCCATGCTGGCTGAGCAAAGACAATGATGGGACAGTCACATCCTGGTAGGAAGATTGGGGTGAGCATGCCCTGTATAGTGTATGGTCTGCTCTCAACCATACACCAGGCCTTCTGCCTACGCAGCGCCACCCCCAACCTCCCACCAGAGGACACCAGCCTATCTCAACTGAAGTCCAAGATGCTCCAGACTCAGGCAAAAAAGATTGTTAACCCTGCCTGCCTGATCCTGGAGTTTCCCAACACTATGAGTGAGGGCCAATTATGTGTTACAGCCATGTTATATGTCTTACCACACTGTCTCTAAGCCTTACAACTGCCCTGCAAGGTTGTTATTATTATCTTCCCTACTTTACGGATGAAGAGAGTGAGAGTTAATGACTGACCCAAGGCTATCCAAGCAGACAAGTGGCTGAGCTGGAATTTGAACTAGTTCTGGGAGCCTTCAATATTCATGCTCTGCTTCCCAAAAGACTGGATCCCTCCTAAGAATGAATGACTTTAAAGCACAGCCTTTGGGAAGTTTGAGGAAAAGCCTAGGAAAGAGAATAAATATATCAGTTTCCTATGGGTGCTGTAACAATTAAACAAACTTAGTGGTTTAAAACAAGACAAATTTATTCCCTTATAGTTTTGGAAGCCAGCAATCAGAAATCAATTTCACTGGGTTGATTTCAAGGGCTCAACAGAGCTGATTCCTTCTGGAAGTTTTAGGGGGGAATCCATTTCCTTGCTTTTTCTAGCACCTAAAGGCCACCTGCATTCTTTCCTCATATCACTCCAATCTCTTGCTTCAGTCTTCAATATCTCCTACTTCTTCCTTTGACCTTCTCGTCTCCCTTTTATAAGGACCCTTGCATTTACATTTAGGGGCCACTCAGGTAATCCAGGAAGATCACCCCATCTCAAGGTCCTTAATTATATCTCCGAAGTCTCTTTTGCCAGATAAGGGAACATATTCGCAAGTTCCAGGGATTAGGGAATGGACATCTTTGGGGGGCATTTATTCAGCCTACCACAGAAGATTTTTCATTTACCTTGAGAACTAAGAATACTTGTTGTAAGTACACTGGGATTTCCTCCTTACCCCCTTGGGTGGGAAGCAGATCTGCAGAGATCCCAGGGTTCATGAGGGGTAAGAGGGGAAGACCCCAGAATAAATACTTTGGGCACATGCACCCACATCTCTTCTTGTCCCTCTGTACCACATTTCCCCTGTGGTGGTGGTGGCAGGAGAGTGAAAGTTCATGTCATCAAGCAGCTGATGGCCTGAGGGTTGATGTATTAACTAACTTTATCAATCTGGTAAGGCTTCTCACGTGGAATAGGTCACATTCCCTCCAAACTGCCCCCAACCCTCACAATCTTGCCAGGAAAAAAGAGCACCTATTTACTTTAACTATTCGGTGTCCGCATGCACTTGAACCGTATCCAGTTTCCGTCTATGATCTACACAAAGCCCTGCAAGATGAAACTCCTGCCCACATTTCTCACCTAAATTCATGCCACGCCCCTCCACATTCACTGTGTTCCAGCCATATCAGCATGGTTGACAAAAGGAATGTTTGTGATTTTAGTAGAACCAGCCATTGTTTTTCTCTGGGAATACTCGATGATAAGACATGTCTGCAATAGGATCAACCTATATTGGAGTTGTGGCTTCTACAATGCATATGCTTTATTTGAAAACAGAACGCTTATCTTGGCAACCAACCCCTAACAGAATATATGAGGTCTGACAACTAAGTTCACTAAATTGTTGCAAAGATGTTGCTGACCTTTTTTGATATCAGAGGGATTGTTCATTATGAATTTTTTACCAGCTGGACAGTTAACCAAGTTTATTATTTGGAAGTGCTGAAAAGGTTGCATTAAAAAGTTAGACTACCTGAACTTTTCACCAACAATTCATGGCTCTTGCATCACAACAATGCACCAGCTCACACGGCACTGTCTTTGAGGGAGTTTTTAGCCAGTAAACAAATAACTGTATTGGAACACCCTCCCTACTCACCTGATCTGGCCCCCAATGACTTCTTTCTTTACCCGAAGACAAAGGAAATATTGAAAGAAAGACATTTTGATGACATTCAGGACATCAAGTGTAATATCATGACAGCTGTGATGGTCATTCCAGAAAAAGAGTTCCAAAATTGCTTTGAAGGGTGGACATTGGTGCATAGCTTCCCACAGGGAGTACTTCGAAGGTGACTATAGTGATTGATATTCAGCAATGAGGTATGTAGCACTTTTTCTAGGATGAGTTTGGGAACTTAATTGTCAGACCTTCATATTCACGCGCATGTGCGCGCATGTTTGTGCACACACACACATATATACATATGTATGCATATATGTGTATATGCATATATATGTACAAATACGTATATATGTATGAAACTAAACTAATACCTTTAGGCTACTCAAGTTGCAGCTGGAGAACATTAGAATGGTTTCTTCCTTCAAAGACTAATACACATTTTGCAAAATTGCTTTCGCACCATTATCCAAAAAACTGTGTGGTCAGAAGGTGGTAAATATCATCTTCATTTTATAGATGGGGAAACAATCTCAAAAAAAGAAAGTCAAAGGAATTTTAAATGACAGTCCCAAGACAGAACCCAGTCTTTTTGATTCAGAGTAAGCTACCTCCCGCTGTGGGTCTTAGGGGCTTGAAGAGAAATTGAGCCTCTGACTGACAGGCTCTAACTCCCACACCTTGTAAAGCAAGAAAGCAAGTGTGGCCTCTAAAATGATAACCAGCACAAATTGGCTGCTGTTAACTGGATGCTAATTGAACACTATTTTAAAAATATATCACTGTGAGGATTAGCTTTGCTGAGGGAGGTACAAATCAGAGGGTAGGAACTTCCAGGGGAACCCCATTCTACTCGACCTAGTACTTTCTGCCCACATGTGCTCTGTACCTTCATTCCCCTTCCTGGCAACTGACCTGCTTCCCCCTCCAACTCCACTCTCTGACCCAGAGGTCAGGAGGCAGCAGCTGAGACCAATGGGAGATGGGAAGGGCAGAAAGATGCCAGAAACCATCTCTTCTCCATGCCCCACACAGTCCTCACCACCCTTCTGCAGGTAATTGATCAACCTTGCCCAAGTGGTCCCTGGAATGCCAGAAGCTGGAGGGCAGGCACAGAGGCTTTTCTTTCAGAGTTTTCAATGGGATGGGTCTTCCTGAAACATTTGCAGAGGTGCCAGAATGTACACTTTTAAACTCGAGCCAGAAGCCAAATGCAATGTTTTCTGTTTGTATGTTTAGTTGTTTCCAATGCCCAGATGGTAGAGGCAAGCCTGGGCCCTGCTCTCTGACTGGCATGTTCTAACCCCCACACCATCTTGGGCAGGTCAAAAACTTTCCTATCCTTAGTTTTCTCATCTGTACAACTGGAACAGTAATAATACCCACCTTTCAGGGATCATGAAGATGATTAGTTAAGATAATTAGATAATTAGCTGAGTAGTTTCTCAATAAACTAGAGTTATCCTTGAGTTCATCATGCCCACCATCTTGAATATAGTAATGCTCATTAGATATTTCTTCAGTAATTGAATAAATGATACATAAAGTCAGGCTATATTATGGCATCCACATTGCATACATGAACCAGAGCTCTGGAACTCAAGTCCTGGCATTCTACTTTCCCTTCTCAGAGATAACTTGAATCTTTAGGACTCATCTTAGGTCTCAAAATGTACTTTAAAACATACTTTTGAATAGAAAATACCAATATATTATTTCATTAAACTTTTGTTTCTTTTCCATTTATTTATAGGTATTTATTCACAGGTTTGTGTATACACATGAGTATAGAATATTGAATTTAATGTCATACAGCTCCTACAGTGGGTTGTAATCCAAAAACTTTGAGAAATACTGTTTTGGTACAGGCATAGCCTTTTCCCAATCCTCATAGAGCAATAGTTGCTATTGGTTGTCCACTTTCATGACTTTTTGGGTTGCGTATTTTGATAGGAGGAAACAGCAATGCTGAGTATGAACATGAGAACCTGAATTTGAAGAAGTTTCATGTTCTCAAGCTCCCTGCCTAGGAAGCAGAGTGGATAGTACATTTTAACCAGTGGAACCATAAAGTGATTGGTTCCTGGGGAGTTAAGATCAGTGGGTTATGCCAATATCCCCACGTTGCTCACTGCCACTGCCACTGTCCATGTGTATGGCACAGGTTGGACTTCAGAGAAAGATCACTGAACACAGTGTTCTTTTACATGTCCTGCCCTGCAAACCGTATCTCCAACTCAGTTCCTGACATTTTCTGAGCTGTGTGGGAGCACTCACTGTGCACAAAGAAAGACTCAGAACAGGAAAAAGAACCTTGTATGGGAGCTAAGAAGCCTGCAGGCATCCTGTGATGACCCATCCCCTTGCAGGAAATTAATTACCTCTCCTCGTAATGCCAATAATTATTCTACACAATATCCCAAATCAGAGATAAGTAGTCATGCTGGTTTGCATTAGACAGAACCTAAGGAAATAATAATACTCACCTTTCATGGATCGTAAAGGAGATGGATTAAGAAGTTAATGTGAAATTCAGAGTATTTTGATGATGAGAAATGATGAAGGTAGCCTTTTCAGCGTAAAGCAGTGTGGATTGTGGAAAGAGCTATTGTCCAGGAGTCCGGATGTCTGATGTGCAGTCCCAACTCTACCACTAACCAACTGGGTCTCCTTAAAATGTAATAACCTCTCTAGGCTTCAGCTTCCTCATCTATTAAATGAAGAAGTCCATATAGTTCATCAGGCGGAAGGGGGAGAAAATGCTATAAATCGTTACTTAAATCAAATACTATTCATTAAAAAATTTACAAGATGGTACAAAATAGAAAACCACTGAAATGAGGTAACTCTGACTGAAAAAAAAAGGGCGGGGGAGAGTCTAGTCTGACACATATTCCTCTATGGTAGGCAGAATTCTAAGATGACCCCAAGATCTCCAGCCCCCGTGTACATACACTTTCTTTCAGATATTCGAACTCTAATCTGAGTACTGCTGTGAAGGAATTTTGGAGATGTATTTAAGATTTCAAATCCACTGAATTTAAGATAGGGAGATTATCTAGGTAGGTCTGACCTCACCTAATCACATGAGCCCTTTAAGAGTAAGTTTGTTCTTGTTGATGACCAGAGGAAGACAGAGATTTGAAGCACAAGAAGGGTTTAATACATCATCGATGGCATGAAGACACATGGCAAGGAATGTGGGTGGTGTCTAGGTAGGAGCTGAGAGCAGCCCCTCTCACAGCCAGCTAGAAAACAGACCTCAGTCTTATGACTGCAACAAGAATGAGCTTGGAAGTAGACTTTTCCCCAGAGCCTCTAGACAAGAACTCAGCCCAGCCAAGACCCTGATTTCAGCCTTGTGATATTCTGAGCAGAGAACTCAGCTGTGAAATGCCAGACTTCTGACCTACAGAACTGTGAGCTACTAAATGGATATTGTTTCAAGCTGCTGAGTCTATAGTAATTTGTTTTGCAGCAATAAAAGACTAATATACGCCTCTCATCCTATGGTGGCTGTCAAGGATCTCCATAGAATGCCATCCTCCAAGGAGCCCTTTGGAGACCTCTGGACTGGACTGTGTCTGCCATCTCTCCTGGGTCCCCAATTCTATTTCATTCTGAGGACAGTGTTATGGGAATCATGTCTGAAGCTGTGAGTTGTAGGAAATCTTCGTGTTTTTTTCATCTAGTAACCTGGGCATCATTAGAAAGAAGTAGGTATTGCTAAGCAATAATTGTAAATATGGAGCAGGGAAATACACATTTTTCATGGTTGGGGTAGTCTGATGATATTGAAAACTTACTGGTACAAGGAGCAAATTACACATCACACCTCAACAGGCAGCTGACTAGATGAGATAGCTCACCTTCTACCTAAAGCTCTAATCTGAGAATGTCAGAGTTTCCTGGTCACCCCGTGATGAAATTACAGTGAGGGTATTACATTCAGAGAGAGTAATCAGTCCACCTAGGCCACTTACAACAAGTAAAGAATGAAAAGAACATGGCCTAGGAAGCTGGTAGAGTTCATCTGTATCCATTGGGTTATTCTCCTTGAATGTTCTACGATAGAAAGAAGAAAATTCATGAGTGACTATAAATTTCACCAGTGTTCCAATGAAAACAGGAATACTGTCTGTGGAAACACTTCCTGACTTGGAAAAATAGTTTTATCTCTAAGACCCTAGTTATCCCCATCATGTCCCAATACTTCCTTGGTAGAATTCCTTTTTCAATATGGAGAGACAGCAAGAATATTTAGTCAGAAACTTGGGTTGCAACCTGAGCTCTGCACTTATTAGCTGTATATCTTAGATAAACTACACAACTTCTTTGAGCCTCAGTTTCCTCATCCACAGATGAATAAGAGTGCCTTACTAATAGTGTTGATTTCATTGAGTTCTATTGAAAACTGTACAAGATAACATACATAAAAGATCTCATACGCTATTCAGTAAATACCAATATAGTAGTTGTATTTTTATTATCATTTGTCCTTTAACAATTTCCTATGTAAACTCTACTGGAATCACTTTTTCTCTTCTGTGGAAACTTTATCATCTTGCTTCTGGCCTGATACTCATTCCTGTAGAATTTATGGAGTGCCTAAAATATGGCCAGGGCTCTCCTGGTAACCAATGTCAATAACCTACAAGAAATAACCTTTCTTCTCAGGAGCTATAGTTTTATATTTAGAAGATAAACATTTTATATAAGAAAAATGGGATAGGTAAAAAGAAGTCCTTAATAAACCATAAATTGTTGTAGCAATCTTTAATATCATCATTATTATTATCATTGTTAATCCTATGAGTGCCCACAGAGTAATCACAGGATTAGATGCTTAATAAGTCTTCTTAGAGCTTAGAATAGGTAAAGTTAGGTGTGAACCTGCAGGTTGGGGAAGGTCCTGTGTAGGGTGGGCAGGCAGGAATGATGCCTGAATCGTTCCTTGAAGGGGTGGGCAGAGTAAGGCGGGTGGAGGGAAGAACAGCTCCTAAGATCCTTGAAGTTGAGGCTGACCATAGTGTGATCAGGTGAGTGAGAGGTGTAGCATGTCAGGAACTGAACATTTTGGTTGAAGTTGAGAAGCTTCTGTAGGTAAAGGAGAGGCTGTTTTAGAAAGCTTTGAGTATCACACTTGAGTGACAGGGACTTAGCACTCAAACAGTTAATGGGAAGCCATTTATGTTATGTAAGAAATAGAGCATGTCAGGCAGGGAATGGCACTTGATGATTAATCTCAGGCCTAACCAGAAATGTGTAGGCTGGATGCTCCGGCAGGGAGAACGGAGGCCAGGGGTAGCAGGAGTCTGCTCTCAAATGCCTTCCGACATAGGTGAAGAGCTTGTCTAGGGAAACATTTCTCAAACTGCCATAAGCACTCAAACCCCTGGGTGATCTTGTTAAAAGTGCAGATCCTGACTGAGTGTCTGCATGAGTATCTCTCAGATGGCCTGATGCAACCGGTCAGGTCTACACTTTGAATTAACAAGAACCTAGACTAAAAAAATGACAGTGGAAATGGAGCGAAAGAGGTGCATGCATCAAAGAAAGATTCAATAGTAGTGTTTGATAAAATATGAAACATGCCACAGCATGGATAAACTTCCAAAAGATTGTGCTCGGTAAAAGAAGTCAGATGCAAAAGAACACATATTGTACAATTCCACATATATGAAATGTGCAGAAAAGCAAGTGTATAAAGACAGAGAGTGGAACAGAGGTTGCCTAGGTCAGAGAGTAGAACAGGAGAGACTGGACATGGGCATAAGATCTTTTAGGGGGAGATAAAAGTGTTCCAAATTTAGGTTGTGGTGATGGCTGTACAACTTTGCAAATATACTAACATAATTGAACTGTGAATTAAAATAGGTGAATTCTTTGGTATGTAAATAAAACTGTTACTAAAAAGAAGTTTTAATAGAAGCTTGTGTTTGAAACAAAGGCGATAACAGGAAAAAATACGAGAAAAACTTGTATGATAAGCCTAGGTCATAGATAGACTAGCCCTTGCTTTCTCTTGCTTCTTTCTCCTGAAAGTAGTGAGCCCGGAGGGCTTCGTATCTATTCTCATCTCAGAGCTAATCTAGGTATTTTAGACACATACAGAGCTGGAGAAAGCCCTTTTAGTGACCCCAACTATCTTGCTGTAACTATCTTCACTACAGGTCAGTCAGGTACTAGCCTGATTGCTAAACCTGGAAATGCAGCAAGGGAAAAGATAGAAGTAATAAAAAACTATATAATGTAGTAATATAAATAGATGGCTCATCCTGTAATTTTTAATAATTATTCTCTATTCAGACCCATGTAATATCTCTCAGATTGAAAAGCTATATAGTGTCAGGTTCTCAATCACAAACTTGTACACAGAAAATGCACAGCTTTTCCTACAATCTGTACAAGCACCAGAACCTGAAGATTCCAGGTCAGTGTGGTCTTAGGACCAGCAGCATCAGTATCACCTAAGAGTTTATTAATATTAGAAATGCACGTTCTTAGGCTGCATCCTAGACTTACAGAATCAGAAACCAAGGGTGGGCCCAGCGATCTGCTTTAACAAGCCCTGCAGGTGGTTATTTCCACGATAATGTTTGAGAACCACTGCTCAGGTCATGTTCTATTATGTTTACCAGTCTCACTTAGGAAACGATGTCAACTCAGAGACAGGAGCTACTTTGTTGTGAAGGCATAAGTTATGATGGCAAATATGGAGTATGAGTTCACCTCTTCTATCTTCTCCATCTGTGCCAGTCACCACGGATCAATCACGGCATTCTTCCATAATGAACCAGGGTAGCAGGGGTCTTGGAACAATCTTCCTACTTAGAAGTCTGGGAGGAACAACCTCACTGGGCACTCTGCACTAAAGTGGGGTTGGGTCAGGGAGGCTGAAGTAGTCTAGAAGTTGTAATATGGGAAAATTTGGCACTAAGCGAGAACCCAATATAGTGTCACTGATTCCCCAAGGTCTTGGGTAGCATGTAGGGGATTCAGAATTTTGTATTGCCCAAGCTGGGGTATACTTAACTAGAAGATTAGTGGACCAAACAAGGACTAGAATTCAAATAAATAAATTCACAAAGTGCCAGGACCTCAAATCCAGAATGACAAAGTGTCAGATGATAATATGAGGTCCCAAATGTCCAGGTAGGATCAGCCATATCTGGTAGAAATCAATACAGGTTGTCCAGTGACCTAGCAGGACAAAGTACATCTCAGCAGAGGTCAGAGAGGATCCAAAGGCCAGCTCAGACCAAGGACTCCTCTCCCAACTGCCATGTTCAAGAAGAGTAATGTTCTCCCTATCAGAAGCCATTTGGGAGAAAAAAAAGAAAAGAAAAGGGTTTTCTTGAGACGAGAGATATGGTCCTAATAGGGAGTTTGAACTTTAATATAACCTAGTATTGATACAAAGGAGTCAGTTGTAAACTGGAGGAGATTGGTTATCTGTGAGACTATGAGCTAGATAGCAATTTTAGATCAGTTACAGGAAACAAAGTTAAAATTTTTTGGCAAGCATCTGATTTATAACTGTTCATAAGGCTATCCATTGAAACATACTGATTCATTTTATTTTATCCTTGGGTGAGTCCCTGTTGGTCCAGCTAAAACAAGTGGGAGTAGGAGGCAGAAGCAAAGTTTGCCCTGAGCCTTGGAGAGTTGACTGGCTCCAGGTTTCAACACGAGGTGCCCTTGTCCCATTTCAGAATGCTTCCCCTTCAGCCTAAAACATTTCGACAGTTAGTGCCATTTGGTCCAGTCACATACTCACAGCTGGTAACTGAAGAAGGTGAACATGTGCTTCCAACATTCACTTTTCATAGAATCATTAGGTCAAAGATCATCTGGCTGAACCCTCTCAATTTACAGATGAGGAAACCAAGGTCACAGAAGCTAAACTAAGCTACTTGTGAGCTGTAGACAAGACTGCACCTAGCATCCAAACTGCTCCGACTCCAAATCCACTGGTCTTTCTACCACATGGAACTGTTCATAAACCAGAAGTGATTGATTCCACAAACCATAGCCATATATCAAAACCCAAAGAGTCAAAAGAATACCTTTCCTTAAAGTACCTATTTATGTTTGCTTCCCTTCTTTCTGAATTTGTTTTGAGAGATGTGAAGAGTTTCCGGATGAAAAGCTATTCTGAGAGAAGCTGAGACAAAGTGTCCATGATCTATGGCTGCCAAAGTTAGCTCCTCCACAGCTGCACCAGCACACAGAAGGCTGTGAGGCAGCCACGCTGTCTTTGGTGCTAAGAGGTGTGAGTGCATGGAATTCTGCAACTCAAAAGGGCCTTTTGGGCAGCTGCCTTCTCAGCATCTTAGAAGGACCACCCTGGTTTGAATGAAAGAAGACTTTGCATATGTATTGGGGCGTGACTTTCAAAAAGGGCCAGAATCCAAAGTCTTGACCATATTGATCCATGAGAATATGGACAAATCTTAGACAGGACTGGGTGACAATGTGGTGTCTACCTTATTTCTTCCATCATCTAAGGAATTTTGTCTTTAATTTGTGCGGAAAAGAAAATCATAGCAATAACCTGGATAATTTAATCCAAAAGCTCTCCCGGAATGACTAGTCGTGAATTGAGTCAGATGCAAGTGTGATCTACCACCGTGAAATTAATCTCACGGATTCTGTGCCTGGCTCAGGGCACCAGTTTGGAAGCCTACCTACAAACTCGTATCCAAAGTAACCAGAACCTTCCCAGTCGCCCAGAGTAAAGGATCTCTCAAACTTCTTTGTCAGAGACAGAAAGTGAGAGAACCATCTCCTTAAACTGCATTTTCAATATTGATTCTACTGTGGGATGCTACTGTTTTTATGTTTTTTCAATTTTCTCTCCATGCACAGGGACTCTATACATACCTGGAAAAATGAACAAACATGGATCACTTTCTCTTTTAATCCTTGGGATAAGTGCCTGACTCCCATTGTCTCTAGCATACGGAAACAAATTCAGTAAGTTTTATTACTGCTATTAACTTTTTAATTTTATGATTATTTTTGGCATAGAGGCAATGGGTATATAGCTCAGGGATAAATGGTAATTTTGAAGACATCTTTCCCATCAATTAATATATTTCAGCTTTTCCAGAAATTAAGGAGAGGTTGGACAATACTGTATTTGTCTAATGGTAAAGTCTGTAGATATTTCAACATCAAAAGTTCCTCAGCTAATGTTAATATTGCCTTGCTTATGCCTAGCATTTTAATTTAAAATTCTCACATTAGTCTGAATAAAACAGTGAAAACTTTCTCTCCTCTTACCTAAATACTTCTCCTTGTTTTCTGGAAATGAGACGGAAACACACACACACTCACACACACACACACACACACACACACACACACCTCAGCCCTCTTCCCTTTGTCTCTTCTACTGCCTATGACTTTATCCTGCCCATTAAGGCTGGCTGGGCAAGTTGTCTTTTCTCTCATCTTACTCCAAGTCCTTGAGAGGTCTTTTCAGAAAGTTGATTTCAGAGGGAGGTTACAGGGAGCCAAGCAGTGTCCATTTGCTCTAGAGGGCAGATTTCCTAGACACGAGTTACTTCTGCTCCCTTGGGTTGTCTTTCCTTATAGAGTGCAGAAACCCAGGTTTCTGGTGGGTGTTGTAGAGCAGCTGTCAGCTCACAGCCACCAGCAGACGGGCTTCCTGGCATATTCCTGCCTGGTGAGCTGAGTCCTTGAAAGAGATGGTATCATAATAGAGAAAAGAGGGCCAGAAAAACGATTCCAGAATATCAAGGCCAAGCCTCCAATGGTGAAGGTTTATACACCACCATCTGCACTGGTGGCAAATAAGCAGGTACATTTTATAGAAAGAGTAACTAACGCTTGTTTCTAAAACTTCTAATGAATTTTTCATGGACATTATTTGTATGACTGAAGCTTTCTTTTTTTAGATCTCTTCTCTGAATGATTTTTCACATGAGAACATAAACTTACGGAACTGGGGGCTAGAAAAGATCTTAGCTTTCATCTAGCTGAGCCTCTCCTTTAGACAATAAGGCAAACTAAATCCAAATAGCTTACGTGGTTTTCCCAAGTTCCCAGACTAGAGGAACCATGGTTAGAACTAACTGAATCTTGCAAGTACAATTCTTTAAAACACAACAAAACATTAATTTAATTATTAGTAAAGCAATACATGTTGAGAGAGAGGCAGTATGTGATAGCATACAACAGAGGCAAGCTACACAGAGCTGTTAACAATAAGACAACAGGCCCAAAATGGAGTCACTTACCCTAAGTTGCTTATGCTTATGCTAGGTCACCAAACTGAGACTTAACTTAATTAGTTTTCACTCTCCCTGAAACGGAATCTTAAACCCAAATCAGGAATCGCTTGAGCAGCACTAACTAGGTCATCTGCCTGACAGACCCCTGCCATTCCCTAAAGGAAAGTAACCTTGCAATAACCACTCCACTTTTTTGCCTAATATAATCTCCTTGCTCCTGATCCCTTCTACCAATAAAAGTCTTATTTTATACAGCCCCTTGGAGCTCCTTTCTATCTGCTAGGTGGCATGCTGCCCAATTCATGAATCACTGAATAAAGCCCATAAGATCTTTAAAATTTTGCTTAGCTGAGTTTTGTTTTTTTACCAGTGGTTAAGGCTTTGGGGTAAGCAGATCCAATTTCAAGGCTCAGCTCTACTACTTATTAAGCACATATCCTGGAGAATTTATCAGACCTCTCTTACCCTGCGCTCCCTCATCTATAAACATATGGACAATAATAGTACAGCAGGCAGTAATCTAATCCACTCCTTCCATATTTGTAACAGAACTCTAATCCTGGTGACAAGGGAGAGGGGACAATTTCCTACATATGGTTCTTAAGGGGGCCTGGAGCAATATTGATACATATCAATGCAAATTCCTGATAAATACTTTTAGTTGATAGCCCTCTCTGGGTAGGGGATTGAAAATGTTTTTCCTCTGGCTCAAACTTCCTCTCACAGCCCTAACTGATTTTTTTCAGTTTTCTACCTTCTTTTTCTATATGCTTCAGGGAAGTGATGAAGCTTGATGGGCCTGGAAGCCAACCATGGTGGTCCTTTCTCCTTGCAAGAGATGGTTGGTTTAGGCCTGGGCATGTGATGTGAAGCAATTGTGTGTACTGCATTGGGAATGGGGGTTTCTGGGAAAGATCTCTAGAAGAGACAGCCTGGGAAAGAGCCTGAGGAAGCCACCTGAGGATGTGACGCAGCAGTCATCTCAGGTCCATGAGGGAAGCTTGCTTAAGGACACCTGCCATGTTGACGACAGCAGAGCAACAAGACAGAAATACCAGATCCTGATGTCTCTGAATTTATCACCCCTGGAGCCACTGTACCATGGAATCTCTTACAACGTAAGATAATAAACTTTTTTGTTGTTTAAGCCAGTCTTGTGTTACTTATAGCTGAGCGCATCCAGAATAGTACTTGTCATATTATTGTAAAATTGTCAATATTGTCAATTATTGTCATATCATTGTGAATAACTTGTCAAGGCTATTGTAAAAGTAAATGATTATTGCAGTAAGGGAAATAGTATACGATCAAGCACAACAAAAATAATAGATATTAGGTGTCCATATTATTGCAGTTATTATTACAGGAGAATATAAAGTGAAAATAAATATCTCCCCTACTTCCTCATCCTATTCTCTAGAGATAAAAACTTAATAATTTCTTGTGTACCCTTGTGTCAATTTTTTAAAAAACAAAAGTAAAACACTATACATATTTTTTCAATTCCAAGAGATTTCCTAATAGATACGCTGATGCCCACAGAAACTTGCCAACACAGTTGGAAATAACTTCTAATCACCAAGTGTGCTTTGCTTAATAATCTTTCAAAGATTTGGAAATACTGCCTTCTAGTTAAAAATATTTGGTTTTTCAAAATTTTCCTTTTAAATGCAGGGGGAAAATATTCTTAGAAATGTCAAAGGCCATAACTAAGCAGCACTGACAGCACAGTGTGCACATGAAGGGCCAGTTCTAAGAGAGCAGGGCCTAACCAGCCTGGCAGGCAGTTTCTGTTGGAACGGAGTTTTACAGTATTGGTGGAAGCAGAGTGGCAGTTACCATATGGGACTGTGGCAATGTCTGGATCTGTTTCCAAGAGCATGTCACCTTAAGTCAAATGACCATCGAGACACAGGCTTCAGCTCTTGCCTCGAAGGACCATGCATTGTTCCTTGTGGTAACCAAGTGGGCTACAGAACTTCAACCGAAGTTCAGGTGACCCAAGAGGAAACCACCAAACAGAGAGGAAGGAAGAGGAAGCTCATCGTCAGCCAAAATTTCCTCCGGAAATGAAGGACAGTCAGGGAGCATTTCTGACCAACAGAAATTCAAACCAGTTACGATGCAGGAAGATCTTTATAGATTCTTTCTTCCCTTGGAATTTGTAATAACAACCATTGCCTCTGAGCTCTATGGACCACAGACGCTTAGAAATGCTTGTCCACTGAAAAGAGTAAGGGAAGTGACTAAAAAGTTCGCACCAATTCAAACCTGTCCAGAAATTTTCTGTTCCTGTTTCTAAAATGTGGTTTTGGAAGCACTTCCTGGTACTTTAATGGGGGAAATCTGCTATTTGGGTAGAAAAGTGGTATAGTAGAACGAAGGAGTTAAGCCAACCGTTCTCACCCCAGCTGCACCTTAGAATCGTAAAAGAAGCTTTGTTTAAAATGCTAACTCTAGGACCCTACCCCAGGCTACCAATTAAATCAGAATGTCTGGGCCTGGAGAATTTCTAGTCCTGTGTAAATAGGTAGCTATTAGGCATGTGTATATGAATTTTCTAAGCTTCCCTAAAAGTCCAGGAGTGAGAATTTACTGAGTTTAGCCAAAAGTTAAATCCTAGCTGCCCAGCTTCTAAACTGTGTGACCATGGACAGCTATTTCCTCTCCATGCCTCAGTCTCCTTGTCTGTAAAGTGGGGATTACAATAGTCTAATATGCATGTAAAGGACTGAGCATAAAACTCAGTAGGTCATGTCAGGTCTATCCTCTTTATATGGAACTGACACTGCCTTCCCCAAAGTGAGGTTTGCTCTGGCAGAAAGAACCAGCAGAGTTCTAGGAAAATTCATTGGGAAGACAAAGTGCCACCTTCTCTGATCTTACCCATCAATTGAGCTTGTGAATTCCTGGAAGAAAGCAAGTATTCTGAACCGCCACCTAAAATGAGTGCATTAGAAAGTCTTCCACACTGAGACAAAACAAAAATCCTTCTCCATTTCTTCTCCCTACTGCCAGACATACTGGAAGAGGATAAAAGAACTTACATGCCCTGCTGTGGACATTAGTCAACCTGTCACAAATGTCCACAGCAGTAAACAACTATGATGTTGACCCATGACATGAAAGAGACAGAAAAACAAGAAGAACCAATGTTCACCTGGCACCAAGCACGGCCAGTGAGGTGCCAACGCCAACAGACCAGTATTTCCATGAGATTGTAACTTTGTATGTCTGTCTCCACCATGATACTTAGGATCCCTGGGAGCTGAGGACTTTATCTTCTTAACAATAGCTACCTCTTAGTGAATGCTTTCCAAATACTAGGCATATATATAATTTATCTTATTTAATATTCACAACATCTGAAGGAGACGCTGCTATCCCTCAATATGAAGAGGAGAAACCTAAGGCTTAGAAAGATAAATAACTTGTCTAAGATCACAGAAATCACAAGACTGGCCAGATTAGAACCCAGGTCTATGTGTGGCTCTAAAGATCTCATACCTCAGGACTAGAAAGTGCCTGGCATATAGTACGATAAATGAAGGAAGTTGGTTTTTCCAGAAGAAAAGCAAAAGAACTGAAAGTAACATCTGCATCATCCTTATAATCCCCACCAGCCCTGACTGATTTTTTTCTGAACCACAGTCAAGAGTAAATCCATCTAAGGAGTAGCCAGGGTCTCCCCAAGGTTGCTATGGATTTTGTTAATCAACCAGAAAAAAACTAGACTGAGTGATTCATAATTTCATTTAAAACATGAAGGTAAAATTAACACATGTATATCTGTCTTGTCTCTCCAACTTGATTGTAAGCCCCTGAAAAAAGAACTACGCATAATACATCTTATATTATTCCACAAGCCTAGGCAAAAGTATGTGTCATCCTTGAAAGGTTCAAGAACTGGCTAAAACCCTGCTATGAACTTGGCCTTCTCTCAACATTTTTATCCATGTGGAATCAAATTAGAATGAGCATTCAGGGCAGACGAGAAGGGGAGAAGTCACAAGTGACAACATGAGGCATGGATATGAAAGGGCAGAACAGCTCTCCCAGCCTCTGATCGTGGTCGTGGTGGAAATTTTAACCAATTCTGTGTCTAAATATCCAGTCATCTCTAGCACATCTGACAGCAACCTCCAAAATCCCTTATTGGAGGTAGAGCCAGTTCTACAATAGAGAGAGAAGCAGAAAGAGGAAGTACGCTACAGTCCATGAATATAGACAAACTTCGAAGGTTTGGATCAGAGAAAATTCACACTTCAAGCTTCTTAGATAGTACGTAAGTGAAGCCTCTCAATTTCACAGACAAGTGAAGACTCCAAGTCAAAAATCAATAGTCATACAACCAAATAGTGCTGAAGCTAGAACTCGAGCCCTGGCTCCCAATCCTCTGCTCTTTTGACTTCCCTAAGCTGCTTATTTACAAATGAGCAAGGGAAGAGCCTGCAGAATGGCTGACTGGCTTGGAAAAGTCATGAGGCTGCCCAGAAGTGGTGTGGCGAGAACGGTGTGGCCTCAGATACTCCACAAGCCAGTCCTGTTTGGCCCCCGTGGGGCCATGATTTTCCCTGCACATACAAAGTTATGTCAAGGGGCCATTCAACTGGTCACTGGGATTTCAAAAAGAGGTGGTTTTGACCTTGTGATCTTGGCTTTCTCAGCTACTGCAAGGATGCAGTAAGCTGACCAACCATGGTCAAGAAAACCTAAGAATCTAACTTTTCAGAAATTGGAGCCATCCTATTTGCATATAATCAAATCTAGAAAGAAAATAATGGTTTTCAAGTTCTGGCCTTTTCAAATTAATCAGGAAAAGACATTTTTGATGCCAGCACACACTTATAATTAGTCTTCTTTCACAGCCTGATAGCAAGAAAATAACAAAAGAGGATCACATTCCTCATGTGTATATGTGAAAGTCATAGCTTCATAAACCTGAAAAATACCTGCACAGATTATCCCGGGGGAAGAAGGGGGGGGGGGTTCTTTTCTTAGGCTTCAAATATTTAAATCCTTTCTATATGATACTCTGTCCAATTTAAATCTTTCTCAAGTTGTCCCAGAATAGCCTTTCTGTGTAACCCATGCCAATCTTGGATGAGTCTTGCTTTAACACATTTTCTATTTGCTAACATTTCTCAAGCTAGTTCATTGCCAACACTCCCCTCTCTTGAGGAGTGGACAGAGAGTAGGTCCTCACCCTCCACACCGGCATCTGTGTCTTATGGGTATGTTGCCTTGCTGATGAGCCATCAGCCTGCCGATAAGCGAGGCCTGGAGGCACCTGAAAACCAAGCCTTCGGCCAGACCCGGCTGGCCCGACCTGCTGCTCTGATTGTGCCCAAGCGCGGCTGTTTTGGAGGGGCATGATCATCCAAGAAGAAGCCATTGTCAGTACCTGCCTGATCTTGAAAGATCTTGGACAGCCACCCATTCTCCTGTTTTTCCAGCAAGACCAGGTTTCATAAATGATCTTGTAATTTTGTTTATCTTCTGGCGCCACAGCTGTCAAACTTTACAGCATGAATCCATTCATGTTGCAAGATACACAACACACCCGGTGAAGTTGGCACTGACCCCTGAACCAATCCATCAAATATGAACCTTAGGCCTTGGCATTCAGTTGCAGCACACTCACTGGAATCACATCTTTTGGGGGTCTTTTTAGAGTCATCCGGTGAAAAGTCAGCTTATGCAGTGGACGCACAGACCCTAAAGGGAGGCTACTAGCTCACTCAGACCATTTCTACTGAAGTGGAAAGAGGGGCATTTTCTCTCAAATTATGTTCACATTGGTGTTCTTTCAGCCAATGGAATTTTCATAACATCAAGAAAAAGCAGATTGTTTTGGATCTGAGACCAAACTCTTCAAGACCAAACTATTTAAAGTTTTTAATGGTGGACTTTAAATTCTTGTAGATACTTCTACTTACATTCATTTTTGATAGGCAGTTTTGTTGTGTTTTCAATTTAAACCATGATAAATGACCCTCCTTATATTTTCCTTCCCAAAATCACATAAATATTAAGCATTTACTATGTGTGAGGCCTTTTGCTTAGAATTTTAAAAACAAAAGTTTATCTTTTGGGATCAGACTCTTGGTCTTTCCAAGCAAGTGCTCTGTTCCTAATGGTACCACGAAAGGAACAAAGAGTGTGGGTAAGGAAGGGGAGGGCTGAGAGAAGGGAGGTGATACAGGGATGACCTTAGACATATCATTGTCACAAAGAGTGCTATAAACTCAGTGTCTTCATTTCCCTTTAGAGTACCCTATGCTTTTTGTCCTATTTTTAATCTAGTCATTTCGCCTTATGACACCTCAGTAACAGAGGAGCTAACAGATAAAACATCACTTTCTTTAAATTGTCCAAAGTCTATTCTCTCTCTTAGCTTCAAAAAAGTGCTTTTGTGATGTTTTCTGTGTATATGCTATTCGAACCCATCAGATGTTATAGACTGTTCTTTCTCCAGATATCCCAGAGCACGCTCTTCTCCAATTGACATGTTGGGTATCAAAGGCTGATTTTTATTCATTAACCTTGGTGATGCCATTGACACTGATGTCCTCTGTGCACCCTTATCTGCCTCTTTACTGTGCATAGAAATAAAGCATTTGCAGTACTATTTGAACCTCCTGACCACGTGATGCCTTGTAGTGTCATTTATTTTTTGCATGGATGTCCTCCATATCTCCAACTAGATTAGTGAAATAAACCAATCTTCCCAGCCTCAGAGAAAATAGTCCAATTCTTTTACCCCTTTGAACACTTGGTCCCTATTCAGAGCCCTGATGCCCTTGTTCTTGATGGTAAAGATGCTAGTTAAACCAAATACTTTCCATATAGGGTAGCATTGTCCTTTCTCAAATATCACGCCTAAATCTCAAATCTGCATCTTCCAGGAACATCCCCTTCTGAAAAACGATCAGAGACCTAGGACATTATTATAGTTGGGAGGAACCTAAATATTCATCTGGTCCATCATCCTCATCTTACAGGTGAAGACCCTGAAATCTTCCTGAAAGAACTTGAATAAAATCTCCAGTGAGAGTGCTTCGAAACAGCTATTCATCTTTGATAGACTTAACTACCTTGGCTAAAATGTGGAGCCGAAAAAAATTCTAGGCCTTTTTCTATGCCCTGAGGGATAGTTTCAAGACTTCATTGGATTATAACAACAATAAATAAAAAACATTATTTGTATGGATAGATTGTTCTTCCAAGGACCTCAAAGCAGAATATTTTTAGGAGAGAACCTTTTCTAGCCTTTTAATTTGGGAGCTAACCTATAATGACTGCAGGGGAAGAAACAAATATGCATACAATGTGCCTACCACAGTACAGTAGGCCAAACAGCTTCACTAAAAAGGTCTTTTTCTTAGAAATTCAAGTATTTGTTAATCCTATCAACCAACACAGAAATTCTTCCCTTTTAAATTCAATACAATGAATGAAAAAAGTAGATGGATTAATTAACTAAATAGCTAACTAATGGGCTCCAAGACCAGACCCTTATTAGAAAGACTCAGGACAAAGTCCCTGCTTTGAAATTGCACTCTACAATTCCATAATGAGAGTCCAGTGTGATTTTTTTTAAACCTCTAAGTATAATGATAGAATACATGCTGGTTAGTGGCAATATAGATTGGCACAAACGTTTTGGAAAGCAATTTGAAAATATGTGCAATTTGAAAATACGTATCAAGAGGCCTGAAAATATTCATGCAACTTGACTCACCCGTTCTACTTCTGAGAATCCATTCTTAGGAAATTAAGCAAAATACTAACAAAGTTTTAAGCACAAAGTTTTTCATCACCACATTATTTATAATAGCCAAAATGTAAAAATAATCTTAATGCCCATTAACAGGGGAGTTCCAGTAAATTATGGTATAAGCACTCAATGGGCATCATTAAATGTAATGTTTGTAAGATTTTTAATGACATGTAAAAATATTTATGATAAAACATTAAAAAGAGCAGGGTGAGATGCACATGCACGCACGTGAATGTGTGACAATTAACTTCGCAAACTTGTTGCAATGATGTTGCTAATCTTTTTATCAGAGGGATTACTTATTATGAATTTGTAATAACTGGACAGTTGACCAAGTTTACAATTTGGAAGTGCTGAAAAGGCTGCATGAAAAAGTTAGACGACCTGAACTTTTTCCCAACCATTCATGGCTCTTGCATCACGACAACGCACCAGCTCACATGGCACTGTCTGTGAGGGAGATTTTAGCCAGTAAACAAATAACTGTATTGGAACACCCTCCCTACTCATCTGATCTGGCCCCCAATGACTTCTTTCTTTACCTGAAGATAAAGGAAATATTGAAAGGAAGACATTTTGATGACATTCAGGACATCAAGGGTAATACAATGACAGCTCTGATAGCCGTTCCAGAAAAAGAGTTCCAAAATTGCTTTGAAGGGTGGACTAGGCGCTGGCGTCAGTGCATAGCTTCCCAAGGGGAGTACTTCGAAGGTGACTGCAGTGATATTCAGCAATGAGGTATGTAGCACTTTTTCCTAGGATGAGTTCACGAACTTAATTGTCATACCAAATTTTGTACGTACATATGAAGAAACTTTAAAAAAATATAGCAAACTATAAATAATATTTATCTTTGGTAACATTCCTTTAATCTTTATTTTATTATTCATTTCTATGTTTTCTAAATATTTTACCATTAGTATATGATACTCATAAATAAAATCTTAATTTTAAAAGTCAAAACAAGTAAACTCAACTGAATGATAAAAGCACGCAACAGTGAGTCACAGCTATTGCTTCTTCTTGATTCTGTACTTATTTTATTGAATTGATAAATAAATGTATGAATACAAGAATATAGACACTTGATTTTCAGAATCCACTTGAAGCTACCCCCAGGGGGTTATAGAAAATGTCAATGAAACAGACAATAGTTTAGTGGTTACCAGAGTGTAAGGGGGGTGGGGGGTGGGAGATGAGGGTAAGGGGATCAAATACATGGTGATAGAAGGAGAACTGACTCTAGGTGGTGAATACACAATGGGATTTATAGGTGATGTAATACAGAATTGTACACCTGAAATCTATGTAATTTTACTAACAATTGTCACCCCAATAAATTAAAAAAAAAAAAGAAAGAAAGAAAATGTCACTGAATAGGGGTGTCTTTCATATACAGTGATGACAATTCCCAGCATGCCTGAAATACCAAATCTGATTGTCCAACATTGGGAGCAGACCATGCTGTGCACCTGAGCTAACAAGCCACAGAATTTACAGAGAAGTTAGTGCTTCAGTTCACTAAACTTTGGTGAGCACCTGCTGTGCAGAAATTATACTGGACTAGCTGCTATTGAGATTACAGGAGTGAATATACATGATGCCAGCCCTCAATATTATGTAATTGAGATAGACCTACATGGGTATAATTCAACACAGGTATGCCAAGGGCTCTGGAGAAGGTAACTGGGGAAATGACGTGAGGATGCAGAGAAGTAAGAAATGAATTCAGACACTCTTAGATGATGGTGCTTTTTGTCCATGCCTAGAAACCTAGATAAAAACAACCCACTTAATTCAGGGAAACATTTTTGTCCAATCCATGGGAACTGCAGTATTCTGCAGCCATGACAATATTTTGCTTTTACAATGCTCTGTGATATTTTTATAGCATCTTTCTAGATTCTGAAAGGACTTATCTTACTGAAACACTCACATATATCCTCAACATATTCCTCTTAATAAGGATGAGAACTTGTCCCATCCTCACCAAGTAAGGGACGACAACAAGAAGACTAAGACCAAGCCTCCTGTTGAGTCTTTGTTTCTCACCGCTGTGTGCCCATCTGGAGAGTGGAGATAGCCACAGTCTCCGAGCCAGGACCAAGAGCCCAGGTGCGTTGGAATACTTCATTCAAGGAACTTTTCTACTGAGGCAAGTAGGCTACAAAATCTATAAAGCAACTTCTGAGTCTTGACTTTTAAAAAAATAAAGCCAGGGCTGGGGTCAGTGAGGAGGAAACACAGGGCTATTCTAACCAACCTCCACCCCCCCATCTTGAAACTCTGACTCCTTCTGTTCCCAGACAGTTTCCAGTCTTGGAAAGTGTGGACGGAGAGGGTATCTTGGGAAAGTTGATCTTTATCTGTCTGGGGAGCAAAAGAAGAGCAATAAAAGCTGTCAAAGACCTGGAACATCACACTGACTTGCCTTTTTCCACTTTCCCCTCCTTCCTCATTAAGAAAATTTTGGTCTAGACACAAAGGAGAGATACCAGTCCCTTAAGAAGCTGACATTCTAATAAGACAAATCTCAGTTTGTGTAATGAAGCTTGTAAACCTGTACCCACAAGTGCAACAGTACATGGTGTTCTGAGTCTCTCACGAGTTCACTATTTATGGATAGGGTTAGTGAGAGTCCATAAAGGCTTTTGAAAAGGAGGAAAAATCTGGGTTGGAGCAGAGGCAAAACATCTTGTTTATATTAAGTGGAAGTTAAAAATATTTTATTCAATGTACATTCAAAATCAAAGGTTCTAAAGGTCTAGCCTTGGTTTTAAGCTAAGCCAAGTTCTGTCATTTTAACGATGCATTTTAGGAAATAGGGGGAAAATAGAGTAAAAAGAAGGTCTTCGGTCAGTATAAACACAAGTAAGATCGTGATGCTTGAACATGGTTCACTATGTCAAAATCTGCCCTAAATATTTAAATTTTCTGTGTGCTTGAACGTCTGGGTGGTCTGAGCTTATAAAGTGGCCTCAGTAAAGACACAGTCCCTCTTCCATTTCTCAGGACTCTGAGCAGTTGCTTACCAGCCATGTTGTATGAATGACATAATTGCCAGATAAACTTTAGTGATACTGCAGAGTAATTGCTTTAAAACAGTCCAATTAGCTTTAGTCTCGTGTTTAGTTAAAATATGCCCTTGTAAAGGTCATGTGAAAGACTCAGAAGAAATTAATGGAGTCTTTGATGAAAAAGAGTTCTCAGAAAGCCATCAAGCCAAGGAGCTGAAACCCATTCCCTCCTCCCTCAAAACCATGAGTGGAGCTTTATCTACCAAAGCTTTGTTACCAGGTCAGCCCAGAAGCTAACAAAGCATTGTGGAAGCAGGTTGAATGAATGGAAAGCCCAATGAGCAAGCAGTAAGCCTGTACTGTGCATACAAAAACAGTCACCATTGCCTTAAGTATCACTCCAGATCAGAGAGGGCCAAGGATCTTCCTATCTTCCTAAGCCACCATGGTTACCATCAACCTCTGCAACTGCTTTATTGATGAGTTTCACGTCCAGCCCAGGACACCGCTCAGGGCCTTCTTGATTCATTTACATCTCCGCCGTTCTTCCTCAGCATACCTTCCATCTAGGCAAGGAAAGCATATCCATTTCTTCTCCAGGCCCGTTTGATCTTTCCCTCCAGTTTCTCCCATTCTAGACCCAACAGATTTCTCCCTAACCTAGCAAATGAAACGTGGAGTAAGAAACTAAAAGATTAAGAATTTATAAAAGAATAGTTGGGGCTCTCTTATTTAGCACAGTCAGGATCAGGTAATTGGTCAGTTAATTGAAACCCAGTAGACACACAGAAAGATGATTATGTGAAGACACAGGGAAAGACAGCCAGCCATCTACAAACCAAGAAGAGAGAGGCCTTGGAAGAAACCATCCCAGCCAACACCATGTTTTCAAACTTTGACCTTCCAAAATTGTGAGAAAATACATTTCTTTTGTTAAAAACAAACAAACAAAACCACCACCCCTCAGTAGGAGTAGTATTAAGAAGGCTGCTGGCAAGTAAGAGATAGTATCCTGTACAGAAGTAGTGGCAGTTAAGCCGGTGAGTTAGTTAAGTGGAGGTCAGTTGATAAAGCCTCTACTCTAATCTCCAGTTTCTTTATAATACCCAGCAAGATTTACCCTGCAGCCTAAAACTAGAGAAACAAAGCACAATTTATGCTAAACAATCAATTTAATCGTATGATATTCCCTGGCGCCACAGGTCTAAGGAAGTGACTTCTTCAGAAGCTCTGTTCACCTGTGATCCAGAACATTCTCTGAAAATTATCAGTAACCTTGGCTGAGGTCTTTTGCCAAATGCAGAATATGTTGAGTACAAACAAGTCAAATTCAAATATCAAAGTAGATGGAACATGAATAATAAAAATCTTTCTCTCCTAGTAACTCAATAATAGCGTCCTATGATTGGACCAATTCACAATGATAACTGCACCTTGGTACATTATTCGTTCATCTACTTGAGATCTTGGAAGAGACCCTGCACAGCACAGTCAGGAGCTTTGAGAGTGTAAAGCCCTTTCTGTTGTTTCAATGGTGCCAGCCACAGCGTGTTTAAACACTGCTGTTGCTAGCTGGGTGCCAATGCGGTTTTAGTAGCAAGTGTGGGCAAGGATATTTTTTAAAAAATGAAAATGATTGCTGCCAAACAGTGAAATCAACTACTAAATGCATCAACTCTAAAAAATAAAAAAAAGACCTCTCATATTTAGTCAATCTATGCAAAAATCCTTCTTGTCACAAACATACTTAATTCAAGGGCCTTAGTGAGAAACCCCTGGTGAGGAGCTTAGAAATATAATTAAAGCATTAAGAGATCTCTCTACAACCCTCCCCTCATTCTCCTCCAGCCTGTAAAGTCAACAAGATGTATTCTCAGGAGCACATCCAGATGGATCTGAAGCCCTGAGAGGGGGACTAGGTAAAGGTGGCCTACCTGGAAACAATCAACTGTTGGAAGGGCATTTATCATTGAAGAGCTTCACTTTGGACATGTTTTGTTGGTGGTGGTGGTGTTTTTTGTTTTGCTTTGTTTTGTTTTTTCACAAAAAGAAAGAGAAGAAAGGGAGTGGGTTTAGAGATGCAGAATGCCAAATCCATAAGTATCTGTGTGATTATAAATACTAAAAAGTATACAGAAATAATGTACCTGGTTACGCTACTCTCTTCCTCTACTTCCAGGCCATAAGCAGATTATTGATTTCTTGAGAGCAAGGACTTTGCCTTCTTATTCTTTGTCATTACCCTCAGCTTTCACCAGGATTTTTCACAACGCTTTCTGCAGGACAGCTGTTCAGTAAGTACAGTACAGTGCAGTGGGTAAGAGCAGGGGCTCTAGGCCAGAGTGCTCGAGGTTCAAATGCCAAGCCTACCACTTGCTAGCTATGACCTTGGGCACACCAAATAACCTTTCTGTGTCTCACACTCCTCACCTGAGTGTAAATCACTTAGAGGAAATAACTGGGCATAGTAAATGCTCAGTAAGTATTGGCAATTATCATTAACTAACTATAACTTGTTACACTTTGTGTATGTGACCCCTGACCTACTGATTCCTAGAAGAAAAGACACTAAAATGAAATGCATTTCCCAATTAGTAAAATGGAGACATAGTCTTCCTTCAGACTCAGGGATGTGGTATCAGAGTGTGGACGATCTGAAGTCATCAAAATTATGCCCCCAGAGAAAATAGAGGGGAGGGCCCTGTGGATCTTCTAGTGTCTTTGTGGCCAAATGAAAAATACTTTGGCATAGAAATCAAGAAATCAAATTATAGTACAGTTATGTCCTGAACTAGCTGTGTGACTTTGGTATAATCATGGTACCACTCAGAACTTCAATGTTTTCATGTATGTAATGAGAAGATTCATCAAGGAGCATCAATTCCAGTAGAACTTTCTGATAGGATAGAAATGCTCCATATCTACACTGTCAGGTATGGCTCTGGAAATCACGTACTGAAAGTGTAGTAACTGCAGTTGAGGAGCTGCCTTTTTAATTTTCATTTCATATTAATTCAGAACTAATTTTACATAGCCACCTATGGCTACTGACTACCATGTTAGACAGCACAGATAGGATATTTTCTAAGAGCTTTCCTGGCCCTAGCATTGTAATTCATAGAGATTCGCTAGTTAAAAATGTGAAAGACAAGTATTTTTATAGTGGATCTTAACGCTTATTCGGTCTCTAGGGTCTGTAAACTTTGGAAGGTGACTCAAAGCAAATATACAAGACAGACATTTAAGAAGGACATAGATCTTGAGAAATTAAGAGCGATCCTGCTTGGAGGGAAAGAAGTAATCTAATGACCTCCCCATGCTACTTTCCAAGTTTTTTATTGTATCAGGTTTGAAACATCTCACCTGCTGAAAACAACTGCCAATAATAATTAACATTTATTGAATACTTACTAAGAATTCACTCATTTAATTCCCATGATATAGATGTATGATCATTCTTGATTTACAGATGAAGAAAGTGAGTCATAGAAATGTCAAGTAACTTGTCGCGGGCCATCCAGCTAGAAAATGAATGGATGAGCCAGGATATGAACTTAGACATTTAGCTCCAGAGTCTGCTTAGTCAAAATTCTTAATGAAGAATAACACACACACAGAGGAACAGTGCTCGAATCGAAAGTGTACGCTTGATGAAATTTCACGGAGTGGACACATCCGCATCACTTCCAGAATATTACCAGCATTATGGCCCCATTCACCCTATCCCAGCTAAGAATCCCATGGTGCCGATTTCTAACACCATAGATAATCAGAGCTTGTTGTTTTTCCCTGAAGACAGCATTAGAACATCACATCCATGTAACTAAGAGAAAAAACCCAATCATATCCATCCAGCAAGAGCAACAGCTATCTGGCGATCTCAGATCCATCAATAGTAAAATGGGCAATTCATACAAGGGAAAGTTACTCATTCACTCAACATGGATTTATTGAGCACCTACTACAAGGCAAGCACTGTGCTAAGCACTGGGTGTTCAACATTGATCAAAGCAGACAGGGTTCCTGCCTCATACAGCATGTAGTCATTGGTCCAGCTTATCAAAGAGGTGGCTTAGAGTGGAAGAGTTTTCCGTAGTGACTTTTGTGGTGGCTGACAGACCCAGGGGCAGTGACGACGGGAGTGCTAGCACCCCAGACAAGAACTGTACTGGCTTGAGTCCCTAGAATTTAGCAGAATTCCCTTCAAGCCTCCTGGAATTTTGGAAAGGTGACAATTGGAGCTCATTGCATGGCTTCCCACTAAAAATAACTTTATAAACAATTTCTAAATACTGTCTTTATAAGCAATAACTTAAGAAAAGTCTGAAGGCTTAATGTAACAAGAGAGATTACAACATGAGATGGGAGATGTGGGAATATTGTGTAGACAGAAGGGAAAAAAAAAAAAAAAAAAGGCCACCAGGGAACTTCACCCCAGCTGATGAGGAATTATTGTTCTCTACCAACCAGCAACTGAGTAACACTCACTAATAATTTCCAGAACAAGAAAGAGGCTGATGCAACACAGTGAAGGTCCACAGTTATTTCCAACAAACATTATTCTGGGATATACACAAGCAAAGGGACAAATGACAATTAAAAAGCAAACAAAACAACAAAACAAAAACAACAGCTCCCCTGTGCTACTAAGAGTTGAGCTGTTTCCACCTATCACTGTGACCCAGGCATGTCTACGTGTACCTGGGGAGACTTCAGCAACTCTTCTCCTCTGCCTCAGGGAGAATGTAGATGGAAGTCGATTCTTAAATGCACCCAAGTCTTGCTTTTTCCAAAGTCAGCTTGATCGCCCTCTTGAAATGCATACGCTAATATGACCCTCGGGAATTGTGCAAACCTACCAACACACCACAAGGTCAGCTGTTTAGACACTGTTGGGTTTTCTTAATGCTGAGAAAATAGCATGGGAGTCCTGCAGGAACTGTGCCATCACTGTGTTTTTCTTATCCAAGCTCGGTTCTCACACTAGCTGGAGCTCTTGCATCTACTGTACAATGAAAACATACTGTGGGAACAACTGAAATTGCATCTCAAGGGAGGAGAAGGGGTGCATTATCTCCTGTTACCCAACTCCATGTTATCCAACCAGTCTCACTCATCTTTGCATCAAATCCACAAAGCTAATGGAGCATGACTGGCCCTGAGGATCATGACAGCCTATTTATTGTAAAGAGTAAATGGGAATAAGCAGTAAATAGGACTTCCAAAAGTTGACTGGGGCTATGCAAAGGGCTTGCAGGAAAGCTCAAGTCCAGAGAGGGCAGTTAGTGTGCAGTGACCTGCAAGAGTGGCCCCAGGTTCTTTCCTGTAAGTGAGCAAACAGGCAGACTCCCAGGAGTTTTGTGGTGCCAACGAGAAGTAGCCAGGCTTAAGCAAGGAATTCTGCACAGCTCAGGAAGTTCTGACTTGATAAAAAGTCTGAGTAAGAGAAAAGCCACACTTCTGAACAGAAAATGTTTGGACATCTAAATCCATCGCTCCCAATCTTTCCTTGCATTGACCTCAGATTGGATACAATGGGACTTGGCAATCTTCCCACTCAGATCACCAGCCTTTGACAAAACATAATGCAAAAACTGATGCTTCATTTTTAAACGATGTGGAACACACCTAAGGCTACTTTGTAGAAAGCAAAGTTCTGTGCAATGACCTCTGCCCTAGAGTCCCTGCAATACTGGTTGAGAAGTTCCCAGAGCTAACAAATCATCATTTCTGTCTCTGTGGCTGCAAGACATTGTATAAAGGAGTTTCCTCTTGGTTTTCTCTTCCAAGATCTTTCTGCCCTGCACTTTGCTCTTTTCTTCAAGGGGTTAGAGGTTAGACTTCCATTCATTCATTCATTCATTCATTCATCCACTCGGGAAATAGATATTGAGCACCTACTCTATGTTGGGCACTGTTCTAGGTCCTGAGGATACAGCAATGTACAAGACAGACAAAACCACTCCCTTCATGGAGCTTGCACTCTAATGAAGGAGAAAGACAAAAGACAAGTAAGCAAATGCATCATTTAATATAAAGCAAGCTAAAGGGATGGGAAGTTGTTGTAGATAGAGTGATCAGAGAAAATCCCTCTCCGAAGATGGCATTTGAGCCAAGAGTTAATGATATGAGCAAGCCATGTGGACACCTAGGAGAAAAACGGTCCAGGAAAAGAATGAAAGTAGGACGATAAAGTGCAAAAGTTGGAAGTTGGGAACATGCTTGGCATGCAGGAGGAGCAGCAAGGAGACCAGTGTGGCTGGAATATAAGAGGCAAGGAAGAAAAAAATAAAAGATGATATCAGAGAAGTTGGAAAGTGCCTAATCACGTAAGACGCTGATAAGGAATTTGCATTTCATTCTAGGGGGATGGGAAGACGTGAGCATGGCTGATGTATGATCTTTATTGCTAAACTTTGTGACTCTCAGTGGCCCCACTCAACCACAGAGTAAGACTGAGAACCCAAGTTCCAGCTGGAGAATACAGTAGGAAAAGACAATGGCCACAGAAATTCCAGTGGATCAAAGTGCAGATGTGACAGCAGGACAAGGAGAATTCTTTGATACAATTTCCCATCTTCTGCCCTCTCTCTTTAGAAGGGCCCAGTGCTACTGTTGGGCTATGGAGAGATGCTGAGTTCATTATATCTATAATCCTACCTGGCTACAGGTCCCCCCGTGGCATGCACATGTGGCCCATGCCCACCTCCCCATTTCCACTGCCTGCTATTCCCACCTGCACCCAAGGCTCCAGTCACAGTGAATTACACAATCTCCTTGACTGTGTTATTCCTCTATGCCTGGAATGTGCTCATTATTCTGCCACGAATGACATTCTCTGCCTTAAATGCCTGAGGAAACACCCACTCATCTTTTAAGAGGCAGCTTAAATAGAATCTCGTCTGTGAAGGATATACTGTGTTTCTGTTAACATCGATCACACTGCAAGGGGGTGTATACCAATCTCAAAAGATGCTGTTCTTGCTTGTTAGGGTGGGGGAGAAACCACATTCCTGTGGTGGAAGAGGTAGGTCACTGAACTCTGAAGAGCATATATGCTCTTACTACCTTTCATCAGGGAGTAGGTGACTTCTGGGCTATCAAGAGGCAAACCAGAGGGGGAAAGGATTTCTTAGGGACTAAGGAAATTGGGCTAGAACCTCAAGCATGGAGAGGTCTGAACTGGCTCTACTAGATGGGCCTCAGCTGAAACTGGCCATTGCTGTTAGGTAGGGAGCTGATACAGGAAGCAAATATGCATCTGGGTTTGGGTACCAGAAGGTTCTGCCCCTTCTTAGAGTGAATTCATCAAAGGAACAAAGTTTCTACTACCCTTAGCTAAGTAAGGATTGCAGGAAAAGCTGCTCTATCTGTGAGCAAATCATAGAGAAAGCACAAGTGGATGGCTGTCTGTTTCAGGGATTTTTTTGTGAGTTTGTTTGTTTGTGTGTTTGTTTATTTTGTGCAAGAGCAACAAAAGAGCACAGAGAGTGGCCTGTTTCTTGGGTATGTATCGCACAATCTAACATCCACGGATTTCTTATGTTCTAAATTTATTAGAAAGACATGAGAGCATCCAGTGCTATCGAACCCTTTTGATACAAATAAATACCCTGGAAATTTTGGGGCAATTCAGGGGGAGGAAACCCTGGGGAAGGCTGGCCTTCCCACTCTGATGGATGAGTGGAACTTTAGGGCTGTCCAATGTTAGGCCACTCTTGTAACTTAAGCAGCACCCAACACCTGCAAGTCTGGTCTCAGTTTTCTAAGTTTTGGTTCTCTGCCTCATTCCTCAAGAGCAGAGAAGGCCTGTTATCCACCTCTTTTCTCCCGCAACAAGCAAGGTGTTTGGCACATAGTAGATGCTCCACAGATGTGCAATGAATAGATGAATGGATGAAATAAGGAAGGGGAAAAAGACGGGAAATGGGGGTGGAGAAAACCAGGCAGAGTCAGCCACATGGGTAAGTGTGTTCAGACCAAATAGTGCTGTGCTTTCCAACATTTTCTTGAGTCTATAAAGGCAGGTACTTCACATTTAACACCATATACCAACTTTGATCTTCTCAGGGAAGGTCTGTCTACATTATTAATAAAGGAAATTATTGCCGATCTGTTACCACTATAGAAACAGCTCCACAGTTTTCCCGATGGACAGTTATTCACTAAAGAATGCGTGTTTCCATTGAATGAGATACGCCAAATAAAAGAGCTGCCCTGCATTGTGGACAGTCTTCTCTCAGGAAGAAGATAACAATCATAGCCTAACAAATGGTAATCACTGCTTCTCATGACCAAATTGTGGTTAAACCCCAAGAAGCTCCCTGTGTAAGATCAAAGTTGCTGAAATTCCAAAACAACAACTAAATTTTGAACTTCCCATCGACGCAGCTCAGCAGCTGAAAAAATCCTAATTACTGTTTTGATAACTGGGAGGAGCTCTGGATTTTATTTAAAAGACAGGAGTTTGAGTCCTGACTCTGCCATTATTTTGTGTGTGTGTGTGTGTGTGTGTGTGTGTGTGTGTGTGTGTGTGTGAGACATTAGGCAAGTCATTTAACAACGTGGAACCTCAGTATCCTCACCTATCAAAGGAAGATAATAATAGTTAACTTGCAGTGTTTCTGTGAAGATTAAATAAAATGACAGACATGAAATAACTTTGTGTAGTATTAAACATGATACGAATATAAATCATTTTGAAATTCATTTCTGTTATTAGAATTATAATGGGGTACACTAATATAGTTACAACTTGTTTATTGTTATTACTGAAGAATGCAGCCAAGGAGAAACATTGAACTTTATGCAGGTATGTGTTTTCCTTTTTTAAATTAAAGTTTATCAGGGTGACAATTGTTAACAAAGTTACATAGGTTTCAGGTGTACAATTCTGTAATACATTATCTATACCATTATGTGTTCACCACCCAGAGTCAGTTCTCTTTCCATCACCATGTATTAGATCCCGTTTACCCTCATCTACCACCCCCCGCTCTCCTTACCCTCTGGTAAACCCTAAATTATTGTCTATGTCTGAGTTTTTGTTCCTTCATTTGTTTGTCTTGTTCTTTTGTTGTTTTTGGTTTATATACCACATATCAGTGAAATCATATGGTTCTCTACTTTTTCTGTCTGAATTATTTCACTTAGCATTATCATCTCAAGATCCATCTATGTTGTCACAAATGGTCCTATTTCATTTTTTCTTTCTTACCGCCAAATAATATTCCATAGTGTATATATACCACAACTTCTGTATCCATTCATCTATGGAAGGACATTTTGGTTGTTTCCATGTCTTGGCCACCATAAATAAAACTGCAATGAACATTGGAGCACACATGTCTTTATGGATAAATGTTTTCAGATTTTTGGGGTAGATACCCAGGAGAGGGATTGCTGGGTCATATGGTAATTATATTCTTAGTTTTTTGAGGGACCTCCACCATCCTTCCATAGCTGCTGCACCAGTCTGCATTCCCACTAACAGTGTATGAGGGTTCCTTTTTCTCCACGGCCTCTCCAACACTTGTTACTATTTGTCTTGTTGATGATAGCCATTCTAACTGGTGTGAGGTGATATTGTGGTTTTTATTTGCATTTATCTGATGATTAGTGATATAGAGCATTTTTTTATATGTCTATTTGACATTTGAATTAATTTTGGCACATGATGACAGCAGTATAGTTTCATTTTTTGCACGTGGCTTTCCAATTCTCCCAGAACCATTTATTGAAGAGGCTGTCTTTTCTCCAGTATGTTTTTTGCTTCTTTGTCAAAAATTATCTGTCCATATTTATGTGGATTTATTTCTGAGTTCTCAATTCTATTCCATTGCTCTGTGTGTCTGTTTTTCTGCCAATACCATGCAGTTTTGATTATTGTTGCCCTGTAGTACAAGCTAAAGTCAGGAAGTGTGACACCTCCAGTATTGTCCTTTTTTCTTAGGATTGCTTTGGCTATTCGGGGTCTTTTGTGGTTCCAAACAAATCTGATTTTTTGTTCTATTTCTTTAAAAAATGCCATTGGGATTTTGATGGGGATTGCATTAAATCTGTATATTGCTTTGGGTAATACAGCCATTTTAGCTATGTTGATTCTTCCAATCCATGAGCACGGAATGTCTTTCCATTTCTTCGTGTCTTCTTCAATTTCTTTTTAAAATATCTTATAGTTTTCAGCATATAGGTCTTTCATATCCTTAGTTAAGTTTATTCCTTGGTATTTTATTCTTTTTGCTGCAATTGCAAAAGAAATTGTTCTTTTTATTTCTTTTTCTGAGATTTCATTGTTAGTATATAGGAATGCAATGGACTTTTGTATGTTGATTTTGTAGCTGGCAGCTTTACTGTATTCATTTATTGTTTCTAATAGCTCTTTGGTGGAGTCTTTAGGGTTTTCTATATATAGCATCATGTCATCTGCAAAGAGTGACAATTTAATTTCTTCATTCCCAATTCGGATGCTTTTTATTTCTTTCTCTTGCCTGATTGCTCTGGCGAGGACTTCCAACACTATGTTGAAAAGCACAGGTGATAAGGGACAGCCCTGTCGTGTTCCTGAACGTAGAGCAAAGGGCTTCAGTTCTTCACCGTTAATTATAAGATTAGCTGAGGTTTTGTCATATATGGCCTTTATTATGTTGATGTATTTTCCTTCTATACCTATTTTATTAAGTGTTTTAATCATAAATGGATGTTGTATCTTGTCACACGCTTTTCTTGCGTCGATTTATATAATCATATGATTTTTGTCCTTTATTTTGTTTATGTGATGTATCACATTGATGGATTTGCATATGTTGAACCATCCTTGTGCCCCTGGGATGAACTCCACTTGGTCATGATGAATAATCTTTTTAATGTATTGTTGCATTTAATTTGCTAGAATTTTATTTAGGATTTTTGCATCTATATTCATCAGAGATATTGGTCTATAGTTTTCTTTTTATGTGTTAACTTTATCAGATTTTGGTATCAGGATAACGCTGGCCTCATAAAATGAGTTAGGGAGTATTGTCTCTTCTTCAATTTTTTGGAAGAGTTTGAGCAGTATTGGTATTAGGTCCTCTTTGAAGGTTTGGTAAAATTCACTAGTGAAGCCATCTGGTCCGAGACTTTTGCTTTTGAGAAAGTTTTGGATGACTGATTCAATTTCGTTACTGGTGATCTGTCTGTTTAGATTTTCCAGTTCTTCATGGTTCAGCCTTGGAAGGCTATATGTTTCTAAGAACTTGTCCATTTCTTCTAGGTTATTGAATTTGGTGGCATATAGTCCTTCATAGTATTCTTGGATGATCCTTTGTATTTCTGTGGTGTCCGTGATAACTTCCCCTTTTTCATTTCTGATTTTGCTTATTAGTGTCTTTTCTCTTTTTATCTTAGTGAGTCTAGCCAAGGATTTGTCAATTTTATTAATCTTTCTAAATAACCAGCTCTTTGTCACATTAATTTTCTCCATTGCCTTTTTGTTTTCTATTTCATTTAGTTCTGCTCTGATTTTTATTATTTCCTTTCTTCTGCTGACCTTGGGTTTCATTTGTTCTTCTTTTTCTAGTTCTTTAAGGTGTAACATGAGGTTATTTATTTGGGATTTTTCTTGTTTCTTGAGCTAGGCCTGTAATGATATAAATTTACCTCTTAAAACTGCTTTCGCTGCATCCCAAAAATTTTGGTAGGATGTGTTTTCATTATCATTTGTTTCTATGTATCTTTCGATCTCTCCTTTAATTTCTTCTTTGACCCAGTCGTTCTTTAAAAGTATGTTGTTTAATCTCCATGTATTTGTGTTTTTTCCTGCTTTCTTTTTGCAGTTGATATCCAATTTCAAAGCCTTGTGATCAGAGAATATGCTTGGTATGATTTCAATCTTCTTAAATTTGCTGAGGCTAATTTTATGTCCCATTATATGGTCTATCCTTGAGAATGTTCCATGTACACTAGAAAAGAATGTATAGTCTGATGTTTTAGGATGGAGTGCTCTATATATGTCAATTATGTCCATTTCATCTAATGTGTCACTTAGGGCTGCTATTTCATTATTTATTTTCTATTTGGATGATCTATCCATAGCTGTCAATGATGTATTTAGGTCCCCTACTATAATTGTGCTTTGGTCAATTTCTCCCTTTAGTTCTGTTAGTAGTTGCTTGGTATATTTCGGTGCTCCCTGATTGGGGGAATAAATATTGATGACTGTTATGTCTTCTTGTTGTATAGTCCCCTTTATCATTATGAAATGTCCATCTTTGTATCTTGTTACCTTTTTTATCCTGAAGTCTGTTTCATCTGATATCAGTATGGCTACACCTGATGTTCTCTGGATACCATTTGCTTGGAGTGTCAATTCCCACCCTTTCACTTTGAGTCTATGCTTGTCCTTGTAGCTGAGCTGTGTCTCTTGGAGACAGCATATGGTTGGGTTTAGTTTTTTGATCCAATCTGCTACTCTGTGCCTTTTTATTGGTGAGTTCAGTCCATTTACATTTAGGGTGATTATTGATATGTGAGGATTTTCTATCATTCTATCCTTAGTTTTCTGATAAAACTGTATCTCCATTGTTTCTTTGCATCTTTGTTGTTGTCTATTATTTCTGTGTGGTGGTATTCTATGATTTTCCCCTCTGTTTCTTCTTTTATTACGTGATATATTTCAGTTCTGGATTTTTTTATTTTTTGAGTTGTTATCATTAAGTTTAGGTAAAAGAAAGTTTCATATTTAAGAGTATTCCATTTTCTTCAGCATGCTTACTTTCTCCATTCCCATATTCCAGTTCAGGCCTTTACTCTCCCCCTTTTATGTTTGGGTTGTCCCAAATTATCCCTATTTATGCTGGTCAAATAGCCTCCTTCAGTATTTCTTGTAGTGCAGGTCGTGTGTTAGAAAATTCCCTCAGCTTCCATATGTCTGGAAAGGTCTTTATTCCTCTTTCATATCTAAAGGATATCTTTGCTGGATATATTATTCTTGGCTCATAATTTCTCTCTTTCAGTAGTTTGAATATTTGGTTCCACTCCCTCCTGGCTTGTAGAGTTTCTGCTGAAAAATCTGATGATAATCTAATGGGCTTTCCTTTGTAGGTTACCGTCTTCTTTTCCCTGGCTGCCTTGAGGATTCTTTCTCTGTTGTTGATTTTTGACAGCTTCAATACAATGTGCCTTGGAGAAGGCTTTTTGGGGTTGAGGTTATTAGGTGTTTTATTTGCTTCTTATATTTGAGGATCTAGTTCTTTCCACAAGTTTGGGAAGTTCTCATTGACTATCTGTTTGAATATACTCTCTGTTCCCTTCTCTCTTTCTTCTCCTTCTGGTATGCCCATTATTCTTATATTGCTCTTTCTGATGGAGTCAGAAAGTTCTTGTAGAGTTCTTTCATTTCTTTTGAGTCTCAAGTCTCTTTCTTCTCTCATCTGTGTCACTTCCAGATTTCTATTTTTGATGTCACTGATTCTTTCCTCCATCTGGTCAACTCTACTATCTAAGCTGGCTATTTAATTCTTCATTTCTTTTACTGAATTCTTAATCTCCAGAAATTCCATTTGGTGTGGTTGTTTTACTTCAATCTCTTTGGTAAAATGTTCATTTCGTTCTTTCATTGTGTTTCTGTATTTTCTTGTATCTCGTTGAGTTCTTTAAGAACTGCAATCTTGAATTCTCTGTCATTTAAGCACATATTTCCATGTCTTTAAGTTTATTTTCTGAAGACTTTCATTTTCTTCCTGAGTTGTCTTGTTACCTTGGTTATTCATGGTAATTAACGATTTATCATTTCGGTTCCTAGACATCTACAGGAGTGGGTTCTGCAACAGGTTGACAGAAAGAGGTCTTTCTTTTGTTTTCCAGTAGGTGTTGGTAGAATATTTTATTTTCTCTCAGACTGCAGCCTATTATTCTCTCACACAGTAGTGTTATATTTTCTCTGCACTATTCCGGCTTCTCACACAATGCGGGGATTCCCTGGAAGGTGGGCTTCTCCTCTGTGAACAGTTCACCTAGGTCATAGGGCGCTGCCTCTGTGGGGGGATATGGAGAGCTTCTGAAGTTCCAAAGCTCTTCCTGCACCAGATTCAGAGCCCGTGTGTTTCAACAGTTCTGTTTACTCCTGCCGGGATCCTCCCAGATAGGTTGAGACAGGGGCCATGTGGGTTGTGAGAGGAGGCCCAGAGCAATGGCACAACAACCACCATAGCCAGTCCTGCTTCCACAGCTCCCTCCCCTTTGCCCAAACTAGTTGGGCTGCAAGTCCATGTCTACAGACCACAGTTCTAAGTACTGCAAATATTCTGTTCTTTTGATCTGACACTGCTACTGTTCTGCTTCTAGCACTGGGCATGTGGGGGTGGGGCGAGCTCTGCAAGGGTAGGGAGGGGGCGGCTAGTCTCAATGCCTATGGCTTCCATTCTATGGGGCACTGAGAGCTTAAACCACCGTTTTCAGCCTTCTTCCCTCAGTCTTTACTCCGAGGTCTCTGCTGTGAGCATTGTGTTTAGCCCTGTTATATGCTGTCCCCTTAGCCCTGTGGGCCATGAAGTCCAAGTTCTTCTCTCTCCTGCAGCTGTGGAAGTCCTGGAATGCAGTGAGCTCGGAGCACTGAGCTAGGTCTGCGTCCTGCTTCCGCGCGACCTCGTCTCCACACTTCTCCCTTCCTTCCCTCCCCACTCCACACACACAAGTTGCCCAACTTTAGATGATTTCAGTAGTGTGCCTCTTATTCTTGCCTGTCTGCTGTGCAGGGAGTCCTTTGTGGAGTTATTCAATTTGTTGTAAATTCCAGGGGATATTTCAAGAGGCTCACCTCATGCCACCATTTTTATGATGTCAAGTATGTGTTGTCTAATCAACATAGATGAGAAATCATGAGGTGCTTTCTTTAATGTCATTAATAAGAGTTATGGAAAAGGAAGAAGTCTCTGGGGGAAACATGAAGCCTATTCGACTGAAGAGTATTTTTATAATTTACTGTCTTTCACATTTCACTTTCTAAATCTGTCTTAAAACACTGGTTCCTGATAGCCATCCAGACTTTGTAAAATCACCTGGCCAGAAGGAAAGGCCTTTCTAGGCATAACAAGGTCAGAAACTATAAACACAAAGATGGATGGAGTTGATGACATAAAAATTCTAAATGTCAACAGAGCTAGAAACCACACAAATAAATTAAATCACAGTTGAAAGACAGATTACAAACTAGGGTAAAATGTTAAATTCCTGCATTTATAACATTTATAGTAAAACAATTATTAACAATATAATGGAGTAAATGGTCAAAGAGCATATAAAGGTAATTCAAAAGAGAAGAAATACAAATGACCAATAAGAAAAAATGGCTAATTCCCCTAGTAATTAAAGGAGTGCAAACTAAAACAACAAGATGCTATTTTTTCACTTATCAGATGGGCAAAGGTTTAAAAGAATGCTAATATTCATTGTTGGCAAGGGTGTAGGAAGTGGGCGCTGTTATTAACAGTTGGTGGGAATTAATTTTGATATAACCTTTCTAGAGGGCAATTTGGAAAGACCTATAAAACTAAAATATGCAAACCCTTTAACCCCATTATTTCACATCTAGAAATTTATGCTAAAGAAATCATGAGACAAATGCACAAGATGTCTATACATTATCTCTCATGGAGTTGTTTATTACAGAAAACTACAAGCAACTTAAATACCAGGGGATTATTTTAAATAAATGATGGATCATACCTACAGTGGAACATTAAAAACAACAATGACCTAGTTATTCACATGAAAAACTATCCATAATTAAGAGATGAAACACATTACAAAACAGTAAAAGCTATCAATCTGGTTATTGCCGCTGGGTGGGATTAAGGGTGATACCCACTCTCTATAATTTTCTAAATTGTTCTATCATGTTTTTATTATACAAACCATGTAATAACTACTTTTATATTAAAAGAGATCAAAGCTATTTCCAAAACCTTTTTTAAAAACACTATAGCTATTCTCACAATAACTATTTTTCATCACAACATTTTAAGTATGACTTCCTCTTGTTTTGGTAGGTCCCAGTTGAGACATAGCAGAGTCTATTGCAACACACTGTTTTTGTCTGGGAGAGCTTGATTTATTTTCATCCTCACAGTCTGATATGCTGGCATAAAAGCTGAAATAATGAACAATCCTTCCCCACCACCATCCTTCCCTAGAAATTTTTGCTTCCTTCCATATTTTTCTACTGCTAGGACAAATCTCAGCTCTAAATCAAAGAACCCAACTGCAGGGAATATGCTTTTCAGGTGAGGCTAGTGATCCCTTCTCTGCTTTTGCCTGACCATCTCTTAGGTGACTAAGAGCCCAGGCCTGGGGTTACTTCATTCAAAACCAACAAATGTAATTCCATTTAAAAAATCAGTCAGTTCAAGAAAAAAAAAGAGTTTTCAGTTCAAGAGCGATTAGTTGATATCACAGAGCAAATAGAGTAGATGGCTGAAGCACCCGGGTTCTAGACCAAGACTGTACATATTTAAATTCTGATTTTACTTACTAGCTCTGTAACTGGCAAATTACTCTAAAGCTCAGTTTTCCCCCATCTATAAAATGAGCATATTAATATCTTCTTCATAGGATTGTTGTGTAGAAAAAAGAGAAATCACATGCAAAACAGTTAGCACAGTGCCTGATGCATAGTTAACACTCAAGAATGCTAGTCATTAATATTACCATTTGTCTTAATTATCTGTCTGAATTAATTGTTCGTTTCTGTAGGTCAGAAATCTGGGGGTGGCTTAGCTGGGTCCTCTGCATCGCTCTCAAGGCTACAATCAAGGTGTCAGTTGGGACTGCAGTCACCTCATGGGTAAGTGGGAGAAAGATCCACTTCCAAGCAAGTTATTGATTTGGCAAAATTCAGTTCCTCGTGGCCTGTTGGACTGAGGGCCTGTTTCTCAGTGAGGTGGCCTTTAGTTCTTTGCCATGTGGACCTCTTAGTAGGTCAGCTTGCTTCATCGGAGTGAGCAAGTGAGAGGGGCCAGAGGGACTGTCAGCATGAGGGAGCGTGCAATCGAGAAAGAAATCACCATCTTTGATAATCCAATCTTGGACATAATAGCCTTTCATGGTTGCCTTATTCTTTTTCTTAGAACTAAGTCACTAGGCCCAGCCTACACATAGGGGAAGTGATTTACACAAGGGAGTGCATATAAGAAGTAGGGACCATGGGGGGAGGGAGAGTCTTTTTAGAAATAGCCTACCACATCATTATCCAAGCTTTTCCAAGAAAATACTAACTTTTGAGAACTATATTACACGGCTTTTGTAGAGTTTTGTAAACCCAGACAAGTTGCAAAGTGTCCAGTCAGAGTCAATGAATCATTTTGTCTGAATTATTATCTATGTTAATATGGTGATGGGGTAATTCACAGAGACCTTCCACCATAAGGAAAGAGTGGGTGCTACAGAAGTCTTCTGTATAATTGGTTATTTATATTACAAAAACAATAGGGTTTTGTCTGTTTGTTTTCCAAATATAACGCAACTCTCTGTTAGTTAAGATATTCCTTAACTAACTTTTAAAGGCATTAGATACCACCTTAGCTCTCATACTCACCTTCTTCTTAGAGCAAAGGAAAGTTGCCCTACCTTCAGAATCCATCTAAGTCACAGCTTTCTTCTTTTTGTTTCCTGATTCCTAACTATTCTGGGCTGTTGTTTTAACTTTACAATTCACCCCAGGTTGTGAGTACTCCCATTTTTTTCATTCCTCAAAGCACCAGAGAAACTTTCTGTTATTTGATTTCAGAGAACAACTTAGTTTTCTCTGCATCTTTCAATTCTCTTTCTAGATCATGCTCTATACTACAAAAAAAATAAAAATAAAAAAAGAAATTCTCTCCCTAAAAGGAATTCCATCCTCTGAGTAAGGCAACCAACTTTAAAAATTGTGTGATGTTCTTTCTCATCACACAATTTACATTTTAATATTAAATATTATTCTTTCTTTTATAGTCTAAATAAACAGAAATTATACATATACATCACATTCATGGAGTCAGAAAAGTTAACTTCTCTCTCAATTGATTTATTAGGTTCAATGCAATGCCAATCAGAATCCCAACATGCTCTTTTAAAGGAGAAACTGACAAGATGATTTTAATATATAAGTAAATACAAACACTAGAATAGCCTAGGTAATCTTTACAGAAAAAAAACAGAAAGTTGGAGAACTTAAACCACCAGATTCCAGTATTTACTGTAAATTAATCCACAGTAATTCAGATGGTGTGGTGTTGTCCCTAACACAGACTAAAAGATCTATGGAAGAGAATAGAGAGACCAGACACAGAACCACATATACAAGTGTACAGATGCTTGATTTCCAACAAAGGCACCAATGAAGGTCAATGAGGAAAGGAAGGTTCTTATAAATGATTGTGGGAAAAACTGTGTATCAAATGAAAAACTATGAACCTTGACCTCTATTGCACACCATACCAAAAATTAATGTGAGATGGATTTTAACATGGTAGCTAAAAATGATAAATGATAAAGCTTATAAAATAAAACATGAAAATATCTTTACTAACTTGAAATAGGCAAGAAGTTCTTAGACACTAAAAGCATTAATTATAAAAGAAAAATTGATAAACAGTATTTCATACGAGTACAAAGTAATGACTTCTATTTTTAAAAGACATTGCTAAGTGAAAATATAAGCCATAGTCAAAGAAAATATGCACAATATGAATTCTAACAAAGGACTCATATATGGATATTTTTAAAAATCAATAATAAAGAGAAAAACAACCCAACTTAAAACTGGGCAAAAAACATGAATATGAACTTCACAAAAAATAGTGTCTAACTGGCCAATAAGCATATGAAAAAACTAAATTCATTGACATCAGTGAAATACAAAGTAAAATCACAATGATATACCATAATATATGCATCAGTATGGCTGAGGGGGAAAGACTGACAATATCAAGTGTTGTCAAGGATGTAGAGTAACTGGATATCTTATGTATTTCTGATGAGAATAAAAATGTTACAACTACTTTAGAAAATGTTTCGTGATTTTTAATCAAGATAAACATCATCTACCCCACGACTTAGTAATTCTACTATTAAATTTATACCATGAGAAATGAGTACATATGCCCACAAAACACTTGTATAAGAATGCTCATGGAAGTTTTATTCATAATAGTAAAAAAAAAATCTAGAAATAACACAAATGTCTATCAAAAGGAGAATGGATAAAGAAATTGCAGTACATACAATGCAACCACCTTCCATATGTAGACTACCACAGGGCAATAAAAAGAAATGAACTCATTGGTCTACAACAATATGGATAAATTTTCAAAGATATCATGCTGAATTATAGAAGTCAGCCACTAAAGAGTACAACTTTAGAATTTCTATATGACATTCAAGAATAGGCAAAACTAGTCCATGGAGATAGAAGTAAGAATGTATTCCCCTAAGCTGGGGAAATTGGGTGCTATTGAGTGGACAAGGGCATGAGGTAACTCTCTGGGGTGATGGAAATGTTTTAGATCTTGATGTAGGTGATGGTCACATGGGTTTATAAATATGTAAAGTCTTTGAGCTGTACACTTAGGATACTTGTACTTTATAATACAGAAATTACACCTCAATAAACACTAAAAAATTAAAATAATATGGAAAATGGTTTTTTCTAATTAGAATCTCCCATTCCACTTCCATGGAACCTCCAGAAAAACTTTAACATTCTATCACGTCCTGTTTGGAGAAGTGTATCCTCCCATCTTTCCCTGTTGAGAATGACTAAATAATTCACTTATTCAATTGCTATTTATGGAACATTCACTTTATCCTCCAAAGAATAGAACTAGATTTGTGGAGTCACAGATGGGGAACAACCACTTTATCCCTAGAGCGTACTTGCCCCATGATTGGCTCAGGGATGGAGCCTGGGCTTCTGAGTGGAACACAGGAGGAGAGCCAATTCCCAGCCATGTGTGCAAACTTCTGGTTTAACCAGAAATTCAAGGGCAGGCACATCACATACAGACAGAAAGTGAGTAGGAGGATGGGAGCTCCTCTCCTCCATTTAATCCCTTGTCCTCTTCACGAGCTTACTTGACGGAATGTGTAGTTGGGGTTGGGGGAGGGGGCTCATCTTGAGAAACAAAACGTTGCCAAACTATCTTCAAAGCAGTTGAAATAACAGCAATCATTTCTTTCCTCCAGAATACCAAGGAACTGATGGCATCTAGGGTGGTTGTCTAGTGGAGGGTGGGGTCAAAGCCAGTGTTGTAGGTAAAAGGAGGGATGTAAGTAAGACAGGTTTTCCAAGCATAGGGTTACATGGGATGGGAAAAGAGTTTGGTGTGTTCCCAGAGTCTGTGCCTGCTGAGGGTATCTGTTACCATAGTCCTCAGGGAAATTCCAAATATTTTCCAAATTTCCTAGTCTATGAACTAGTCTATGAACTAGATCCAGGCTCTAGTGCTAAAGGCACGATCGGCGTGTCATTGTACTCACCAAGGATTGTACTCATTGCTCTGAATGAGACAACAAACAAGGTTCTTTTTGCAAGAATTCCAGGTTTCAATGCAGAGAGCAATTTTATATATAAAACTTGGGTGAATCCTGTTCTGTTGTTCCTTATTCACTGTCTCATTATCCTCAACTTCTAAGGATGTCGATACCTTCTCTTACCTAAACATTTATAAACTTACACCAAGAAATACCAACATTAAAAATATTATGTATTTGTGGCATCTTTATAATTATACACTTTGCTATTTAAGAATTTTAGGAGCAAACACACACACACACACACACACACACACACACACACACGTTCTGATCAGCTTACAGTACAAACCCTTGAATGAATGTACATAAAGCAGAATACCCTAGAGTTTGTGGGGAAAAAAAAACAGATTAAATTAAACACATCAATTTTAAATAAATATTGATTCCTTTAAAATAATATCTAAGGGGCCGGCCCGGTGGCTCAGGCACTTAGAGATCCATGCTCCTAACTCTGAAGGCTGCCGGTTCGGTTCCCACATGGATCAGTGGGCTCTCAACCACAAGGTTGCCGGTTCAACTTCTGCAAGGGATGGTGGGCTCCGCCCCCTGCAACTAGCAATGGCAACTGGACCTGGAGCTGAGCTGCGCCCTCCACAACTAAGACTGAAAGGACAACAACGTGAAGCTGAATGGCACCCTCCACAACTAAGATTGAAAGGACAACAACTTGCCTTGGAAAAAAAAAAAGTCCTGGAAGTACACACTGTTCCCCGATAAAGTCCTGTTCCCCTTACCCAATAAAAAGCTTTAAAAAATAAAATAAAATAAAATAAAATAAAATAATACCTAAGAAGATACTTATTTCAACAAAAATTCCTCTTTGAAATTGTCCCTAGAGCTTGTATGTGAGAGGCACATACCAGTGATAGGTACAATTAAACTCATTGTTTTCTAATTACAACTTTCTTTAATTAAGAAATATGTTGGCCTAGCTCACAATCAAAATCAAAACAATCCCTAAAAGGATGATATGCTGTAACTGAAGCAATTAAAAAATATCTGCAATTCAGAGGTGTGATTTTTTTTATAAGTGTGGTAAGTAATGGCAGCATTACAGAAATATGTAACATGCCTCCCAAGCAATGCTTTGAAGGAGACAATAGTCATTTTTGATAATAAGACATTTAAGAAATTTTAAAAACAGAAATCCACCCTATCTCACTATATTGATAACATTCTTCTTTCAGTTGAATACAGATACATTTTATACCATGTATCATGTCATCACTCTTTGAATGAGCCCTTTTTACTTTTTAAAAGATAATTTGTAACTGTTTGCTGTTAATAAATTAATTGAAGAGTTCAGAAAACACATAAGAGTATGAAGAAGAAAGGATTATCCCACAGCAGTATAGCGAATGCTGTAACTTAATTACCCCCACCCCTAGGATTCAGTTTCCACAAGATTAATACAAATTTCTCTGAATGTTATTTCTCAACCAGCTGGGCCATCTCAGCTTCATCCTAACCCTTTTTAAGGTAATATACAAAACTCACCCTTGAAATGATTAATTTCTAAGTCAGACCTCAAGTAATCAATGTCAAACATATAAGTGCCATTGGCACTGGGGATTCTTAGCCTCTCCCAGCACAAAAGCTGTGTCCCACAGAATGGAGCAAGCCAAGGGCTGTTTGTCTTTCTAGTCCTGTTGTCCTGAGTGCTATTAGCTTCCCCCTCTGGCCTATAGAATGGGAGCCACTGCAACATTTCATCCAATAGCCATTATCATGGTCAAATCCAAACGATCCTGCCAGCACCTGTGCTCCAGAAAGAAAAGGGTTCCACTCTTTCCAAGGGTCCTGAAGTTTACCTGTGAGGTCTGAGGTAAGGAAAAAACAATTCTTGACAAATACCTTCCAGAGTCCTGAAGTCTAAACCTAAGTTTACGCACTAATCATTGGACTTGTGAGCCAACAAAGGTCATGGCATCTGAATTCCTCCAGCTGTATTACTAGAAGTCCATATAAAACCAACTGAAAGGGCATTTCCTCTTTACCAACTTCCTGTATTCCTTTGGCCATGCTGCTGTTCCTCAATCACTGAGCTAGGTGCTGACTCTATGAACCTAGAGCAGAGTAGGGACAAGTCCGGGTAGGAGAACAGACATGGAAGATACTAGCATGTAGTCAAGACTGAAGTAATAGGACTGCATCATGTTTCTAAGGGAGAGCAATGCAGAAAAAGAAAAAGACCAAGATGGAGATCTGAGGAATCTTAAAGCCTGACAGGACACAGTGACTGACAGGACGAGGGGACAAGAACAAGGGCATGCATGATGGGGCCCGTGTTTGGAATGCATGCTGCATTATTATATGGTACCCATATGTTGACAATTTTCATTATTTGTTATAAAGGTGTCCTTTATATTGAGCATGCCACTGGCAGAAACTTTGTCTTACTTATTTTGGGGTCTTCCTTAGCACCTAGCAGGTGCTTAATTGACATGTGGAGGTGAAAGACAGTAGAAAAAGAAGAAGAGAGTAGATGTAGAGAAAGAGAAAATGGAAGAGATGGAGTGAGAACAAGGCAGGCAGGCAGGAGGAAACCACCCAAAGAAGTAATATTTCCACAAGGATTCCCCATCCAAACTTAGAAATTTGGTAACAAGAAGCCTGGATATAGAGCATTTTAATATATGTCCAGCAGAATCGACTGCTGGGGGAACTCAAGGTCAGCTCCAGGAAACCAGCAACAGAGGAGAGACAAGGAGCCCTGATCCCACTCAGAGAGTAAACTGTATTTCTAGATCAACACAAGTCAACAATGGTAATTTCAGTGAAGTCAAGGCTTCTGAAGGAAAGATATAGTCCTTAGTTCTTTGGGCTACTTAAAGAGAAAGCAGTATAATAGTTCTTGGGAACTCAGTTGGCCCAATATTGAAAAGAAGACATAAAAGACTTGGTAGCAGCCAGATAAATATGTGTTTATGATTATCCATTCACATTGGTGCACTGGCTTGTAGGAGATAAGACTGTGAGGTGGCAAAGAGAGGACAGAATGGCACTGGTACACTGGACATTCAAGCTGCACTGACAGCGGGTTCCCCACAATGTTGGCAAGTAACAGTCCCCCAAATGGCTGTAGTCTGTATCTTCTAAAAGCTCCTGTTTATTTTGTCCCAACCAAAGTTTCTCTCGATTTGACTTTGAACGTCCTTGAAGCTAATAAGTTATGGAACTACTTGCCTAGAAAAATGTTTTTTATGGAAAGAATCTATTGTAATCTAGAGGAAACACTCACTGTGCGAATTCCAACAAAGTTGTTCCATGATACAGTTGAATTCTTACGCTCTGCCCAAATCCAAAAGACATACCATGAATAGAAACAGTTCAAGCTCTTGATCCAGCACTCTTGCACTTATTGCAAATTTGGTCCTCTAGTAGGAAGGTGGGGTGAAGGACAGGGAGGGTCAGAAAAATATTTTTATCTGGTCATACTTGGTACTTTTTGTTTAGTCTGAAGAAACCCAAATGATACGGTTCTTAAGATTCTGTACTTTTTCACTTTGGCTTTGTGTATGCTATGTGTACCAAAAAACTGTCAAAGTATGTAACACTCATTTCTAGAGCAATTTAAAATCTGCTTATGCTAAACAATGAATTCAAATATTGTGTTGTTTTCTGGTGTTCCTTTTGAGCACATTAAGTCTCTGGGTACTTATAGGAATTTCCTTAACAACTTAGATAATACTCACTCCCATTTTCCAAATGAAAAAATATTTTGATAAACAGCATAGCATGGTCTAGTCTGTTTGATAGTGTCCTCATTACCTGCTCAATTATTCCCTCCACCGAACTTCCTCCTCTTTCTCCTCCCAAGAAGGGTATTAAACACCAATCATTTCTTTACAGCACGCGCGCGCGCGCGCGCACACACACACACACACACACACACACCCATGGACACCCATTGTATTGACTTTTCTTATTTTCTATATTCTTCATGCTGTGGCATTTGGGTTAGATTAGACTGACCCTCCGAGGACTAGCTATTTCCTTGAGACAGCAAACCACTCCCCTGGGAGTATGTTTTTGATATACAAACCAACAAACCCAGAGTCCACACTCTCAATCTTCTCTTTTGTCAAACTCTCACACACCAAGCCCATATTCTCCCTGCCTTCAATCACCCCAGGGGCCAGGTACCAGACACCCAGAAACCATCCCTATTGCCCAGAGCCATCAAAGTTATTCAAGTTATCCAATCCTAAACAGAACAAATCCCAGGTACATTTTTAGCACACATTCTGAGAAAACCCAATAATCTAAGTGCTTCAGAATTCAGTTACTTTTACTAGGTCACCTGAAAATAGAGGGACCAGTATGAGAAATTCTAGTTCAAGGCTCTAATTCCGAGGGAAGAAAGTCCTCTAAGTGTTATCTCAAATCTCATTCTATCTAACTGAGAATGTGAGTCCTTATTTTAAGTACTAGGTATGGGAACATAATGGTGTTTTTATGAAATTGTTCATGCAAGGCATATATACAGGTGTGCCATGAGCTTTGCAAGGCTAGATGTGACACTTCACACTTTTTTCCTTCTGTGATAGCTCTTAGTACAGGAAAGGACCACATTGCATACACAGTGTTTTGCAGTGATTAAGACATGGCCACTGAAGTTAAGAGTTTGGGTCAAGTTGTGGATCTGCCACTTATGACCTTAACCAATACTCAAGACTCAATTTCCTCAACTGTAAAATGGGCATATGATATTACATACCTACCTCATAGAGATGTTGAATAATTAAATAAGTAATATACATAATAAACTTAGCAAAACTCTTAGAATATAGTGTTCCTTCAATAAATATTTTATAATGTTAATGTGATTGTTGCTTTAGAGCAGGGGTGTCCAAACTTTTTTCAACGTTTTTCACCAAGGGACATATGCGATAAAATACACAAACAGCCGGGCCACTCATTCTAGGTGAAGTACGTATTGCCTCACCTGGTTTATTTAAGTAAACTAAATATATTTTTGGAATTTGCTGCGGGCCAATTAACAATGGATTGCGGGCTGCAGTTGGCCTGTGGGCCGCAGTTTGGACACCCCTGCTTTAGAGTAATTGTTAGATTAAATAGCATTTAAGACAAAGCCTCCTCTTGATATAGTAAAATTGCTTACACCTATCCATCAGTTTAATTAGGAAAAACAAAGCAGAAAGGGAGCATTTATTAAACCAGATTCTGAGCTAGACCCTTTGCATTATGTATTTCATTGAAACCTCCAACAACACTATCTGTTTTACAAATGAAGCTACGGAGGCTCAGAGACTCCTCAAGATAACTCAACTTTTAAGTAGCAGAGTCAGGATTTGATTAAAAAAATAAAATGTGTCCAATTCCTAAGCCTACTGGTCTTCGATGCATCCTGAGTAGAATTAAATCCAACATCCTTAGAATGTTCAATTATTATGGGAGTTCCTGGGAACTGGTAGAGAACGGAGATGATATAGTGATTTTGTTCCTTAACAAAGAGGAAATACCTAGTGTTGCCACTGTAAACCAAGAACGGAGAGTAGAGATACAAGCCCTGAGGGAAAAATATGAAAAAACAGAAGTAGATGAAATAAGAATTAACAGAATTTAGAAAAGATGTGAAAGAAAAGATTATAGCATCACAGAAATGAAGTTCTCAGTGAAAATAACACTAAAGAGACTAGACCCTGATGCAAATAGACTAAAAGACATGAAGGTTGTGGTGAGAAAAGGGAGTAAAACAAAATGGAAGTAAACAAATGTTTTTTTAAAAGTTTAGAGAAAAAATGGTAAATATGGAAGAGACTAAGTGAAAATATGAGCAACATTGACATCCCTGAAGAAGAGAATCCAAGTAATGGAACACTAAAATATTTCAAGATATAATTCAAAGTGACTTCTTCTAGAACCAGCTATATCATGTGACAACTCCCCAGGACAATGCAGTCCTTGCAGGACAACTGCCATGCTCTAAAAACTTGATCAAATCAAGCTTTTCTGTGCAATATTATGAACAATAAAATTGATTCTACAGGCATAAAAGCTATGTATGTTTTCAGTAAGAAAAAAAAAGGAAGATTTAAATCTGCAAATTGAAAGCTACATCTTATTCTCAGGGGGGAAAAATATCACAGAACAACTGATCAACTTCAGAGATTAAAAAAAAAAAAAACTTAGTATCCTAAAAAAAAATATCAAGTCACTTACAAAGGGTGAAAAAAAAAAATCAGTGCCAGAAAACGGTAAAGCTAAGCCAAAGTCCTCAGGAAAGAAAGTGTGACCCAAGAATTTTATTATCCATGAACGGAAGTGTAAAAACAATAGGTAAACATTTCTGAAAATGCAAGAGCTCAGTAACTACTCTTTTTCATTTGAGGAAGCTACTAGAATCAAATATTATCCAACCAAAGGAATAGAAATGACTCATTAAAAGAACTACTGGTTATTTTGTGTATTTCGCCCAATTGAGTGAGAGAGAACAACTAGAACAAATGTGGGCATTTTATTTACACAACAGAAGGTAAATGTTATAAATACTGAGCATGTATGAGTATACATGATAGAATTAATAATATTTGCAAGGTGAAGGAGAAGGTAAGATATATGATGACTTAAGTACACTGAGTTTTGTTTTTTATAGCCAGAGTTAAAGACCCCAATAAAAAGTCCAAGGGGTGGACACTGGAAGCCAGGACCTGAGGGGAGAGTTGTAAGTAACTCCCAGCAGGCCTCGGCCATGACAAGGGAACTGTGATTGGAGGGCCTTAGTGAGGGAACTCTGAGGAACTTTCAACAGTGTCCCATGAGGGTGTCAGTATTTGGACATCTGCCGTCTTAGGTTGGGTTCCTGAGAAGCAGACCCTGAAATGAGAGTTCCTGTGCCAGTAAGTGATTTATTAAGTGCACTCAGAGACTCTGGGAAGAGGGTGGGGAAAACAGGGCAGGGAAGGAGAAGCCAGAGGAGAATGAGATTTCTGGCGCAGTCCCAACCTCAGCTGATGCCCCCAGGGAGTTCTGGAGCATAAATTACATCTCAGAGTTCGTCCCATTTTGTAGTAAAGGAGCTAGGCTTTCATTCTCCTGTTCCAGTCAGTCAGTCATTGGCTGTGAGGGAAAGTGGGAGACATAAACTCCCAGACTCCCAGGCACACCCAGATCTATACCTGTAGGTAAAGAGTCTGCAGCAGCCCTCAGGGGTTCCTGAAAAGAAAGCTGGAGGTGCAAGCCACCCCAGCCCACCAACCCCAGAAGTGCCCAAGATAACACAGTGAGTGTTGGGGAGCAGTAGCAGTTACAATGGGGAGGTGGTGGGGAGGCAGCCTGAGCCCCCATGCACATCTGGGCCCAGTCAGGCACCAGCTGGAGAAAGGGAGATGTTTTCATTGGGAAGAGAGACTGATGTTTTGATTCTATATTAGTACAGACTTCTTAAATGGAAGTGACACTGTCTGGAAAAACTAAGAAATCTGTTAGAGAATTTACCCAGGAGCAGGCAAGAAAACAGTAAATTTCAAGAGTCATCAATGAGCAGGAATGAAGTTACTTTCTCTTTATACCCTACCAACTTGTTCAAATAACTGCTTACAAATATGTACTACGCACCCCACGAATATGCCTATATTCACATGGATTATCTCAAAAGACACAGAATACATCGGTAATAGCAGTTGTCTGTGGGGGAAAGGGAACCAGGTGGTTTTAGGGCAGGAGTGAGAGAAGACTTAATTTATGTGTTTTAAAATTTGAGTGTAAAAATGTATTTTTTAAAAAATAAAGTCATTTAAATTTAAAATCTTTTAACTAGTAAGGAAAAGTAAAGCAAACAGAAAATCAAATAGGACAGTAAACTGGAGCCAGGAGTGGGTTAGTTTGCAAAAAATATAAAGCATAGAATCTAATGAACTTGTTAGGGAGTAGAAGGCAAATTTGACTCTTAAGTTCTTGGCTACCAGTCTGAGAAAAGGAACGCCACAATTCCCAGGGCCCATCAGGTAAAAACAAACCATTTGTTCAGAAAAAACAAAGCTATTCCTAGAACTAAGATTACAGTTAAATTCTCCTTATGAGTACTTTCTCTTTGACCCTAAAAAGGAGTGAACATTTTCACTAATGTTATTATTATTAACACAGGGACAAACCAAATAGGGCTTCCAATCTTATGATGCTTTTTATTAGTAGTAATAAGAGCTACTGGTGATATGGACCAGCAATCAGTACTGGCTTCACAGGTGAAGTAGTGAAATCACAAGTGTTGGGAAGAAAATTAAGGGGTCTCCTTAATTTTAGGCTGCTTCTGCTTGAAATTCACTTAACCTTCCAAGTCAGATGCAACTAACTGTGCACCAAGGATTCAATTTTACAATTATTTGTCTTCAGGTAATATTCGAGCTTTGAGGCCTGTGCACAATGCAATGAATGAATAAATGGTATAGCTGCACAGAATGTTCACCTAAATATCTTCATTTCAACCCAAAGTAAATGTGACTCACCTACCACTACACACTTATTAGAATTGATCGAGTAAGAAAGTCGGACCATACCAAGTATAGACAAAAGTGTGGAGAAATTGGACGCCTCATCCACTGTTGGTGGGAATGTAAAATGGTGCAACCATTTCAGAAAATAGTTTGACAGGTGCTTTAAAAGAAAGTAAAACATACACATGAGTACACCTATTGCAGGATCTAGCCATTCCATTCCTAAGTATTTACCCAAGAGAAAAGGAAACCTGTGTCTTTGTAAGATGTACACTAATATAGCAGCCTTATCTGTAATAGCCCAAAACTGGAACAACCCAAATGTCCATCAACAGGTGAATGGATAAACAAACTGTAGTCTATCTATACAATGGAATAGTACCCAGCAATAAAAAGAAGTGAACTACTGATACATTCAGCATCAAGGCTTGAGTGGCGTTTATGGGCCAGGCCCTTTACAATATTCCATTTTAGCCTCATGGGCACTCTCTAAGGTAAGTATTATTCTCCTTTTAGAATTGAGAAAACTGAGGCTTCGAGAACGTAAGCAACTTGTCTGGCGTCATTCAGCTGATGAGTGGTAGCGGCAGGACACAGACCTGGCAGTCTGATGGAGAGGCCTCACAGGCACTTTGTTCAGCAGGAAGTGCTTGGGTTCCTTGGATCCATTGGCCTCTTGAAGGTCAAGCAGCACCATCCAGGAGATAACCTCCAAAAATGGGAAGGGGTTCAGAGTGGTGGGGAGAGGGCGACTTCGAAGGAAGAAAAAACTTTTCCTTTTATCAGGTAATGCCCCAGATGACTCACCCTTTCCTGTCACTCAGCTCCAAATCCTCAGGTCTTAATCTTGATGTATCAGATCTGGGGACCCATGGGAGAACTCCCCAGAGAGGCTGCCCTTCTGTCTCTAGGCACAGGTTTGTACAAGCAGCAGCTCCACCTGGGCACCTATTACCGAAGCAAGCTGCAATTTGATATTCTCTTACTGTTTACTTCTGCCTTAATTACAGGGTGGGGAAAAGATCACCTAAGGTTTGCCAAAAACTTTGGTCATTTTTTAAAAAAGTTCCTTCCTTTCTTTCCAGTTGTTCAACTCTGTTGGGAAAGGCAAGAAGAACACTTTTGGAACTGAGCTCGCTGCTGAGTTGCCAGGATTTAGAGATCTCTGCAAAGGTCATTGTTTTCTGTGAAGGTCATTGTCTTTTCATGAAAACCCCGGCAAAGCATGCCAATGCAGGAAAGCCACCAGCTTGCCAAATGTCCAGTGTCCCAGTCACCTGCTCTTCCTGCCCTAGGAAGGATGTGGATGATCTCTGGAGTAAAGACATCAGATCGGTTTTGTTCCTTTCTTGCTCTTAAATCAGCTGCAAAATGCATGAACAAAGCACAGAAAGGACGATTCTCAGAGCCCTGTGCCACCTCCTCATTAAATGCTAGCAGCTGCTGGGTGTTGCACAGAGCGAGATAAGCAGTATGACCTTTGTGGCCATTCACATCCTGAGTGTAGATCATTGTGCTCTCAACAGAATTTCCGACGTTTCAAGCTTGGAAGTACCCCATCAGTGAAAACACGGAGAGAGGGTGAGCTCTGGGCAGGGGGGTCCTGGGTTGGGTGGGGGGTGCACGCAAGAGTGGCAGGCAGGATCAAGCAACCAAATCACGAGTTATTTGCTCTTTGGAAAAGCAGCTCTGCTGACAAGAGAATTAGGGCAGGATGATTTTGGCAAGCCCTGTGTTGTGTTAGCTGCACAAACTTTTCCTTTCCTCTTAGGCAGCCTCTTAATAATGGGGTGGGAGCTTCTTTTCACATTTTATGAACAGGGCGATTCCTGTCAGATGTTTTTCAGAGGGGTTCCACCTTAGGTTTGCCAAGCACACGCAATTCTAGATGAAACTCTGAGTCTATTTAGTTTGGGAAGATTAAAGTTTGCAGCTTTCTGCCATGGCAGGTTTTCATCTTCCTGTTTTCTCACATTAATTTAAGTGAATCTTACCCTAATCTCTACACGAAGTTGTGACGAGAAATATAAGGGAGTGGAGAAAGCATCCAGAGGGTCACCAGGGGCAATTGGCATCTAGCTGGAAGCTGCCAAACCATGTGAGTGTGTCCTAATTGGAGATTGTTCCCTTCCCCATGGGTGCCTCTAATTTACCTCTTTAGGGGCAGATGTTAATTTTCACACCCATGGGGGGCTTATTTTTGGAGGAAATTATTTCAATTACTTGTCTTGCATCTTTCTGACTGTTCCAATACCCTCTCTGTCCTCATCTCTTCCTTCCACAACCCTGTCTCAGTTACCCATTAACAAATACAAACATAGCTCTCAGCAGGGGTTCTGCATTTAAAACACAGTTTCCCCAGAAACAGTCTGAATGGACCCCAGAACGCCTGCACCCAGGCCATCACCCCAGGAGTGTTCTCATCATCATCTGAGGGGAGGGCCAGAACAGGAACCTCAAACATAGCAGGGCTGTGTTGGCAGAACATGCTCCCTCATTGGTTTTGGCAAAAGCAAGTAAATAAACAAACAAAAATGAAACACATACACACACACACACAAATATCCAGAGAAAATATTCCTACAGAAATTTTTTTAAAACGATGACTAAATATATAAAAACATTAACTGAATGACTATTATTTGAATAGATGTGTATATCTCTTCCTCCATTCATTCATTTACTTAATTTATATCCATTCCGAGCATACTGTATGCCACGCAGTATTATACATATTAGTGATTCGGCAGGGAAGGAATCTAACTGCCTGCTCCGTGGCGCTGGCGTTCTGGTAGGGTGAGACAAACAATAAACACATAAATGTACATTTCAAGTTATCATACGGGATTGAAAGAAAAAGTGAGCAGGAGGACAGAAAGTGATGGAGACTGGCAGTGATGTTTTAGGCAGTCAGGCAAGCACTAACTGAGAAGGTGAGCAGACAGCCAAAGGAAGCAAAGCATGAGCCAGAAAGATATCTGAGGGAAAACTTCCTAGGCAGAGGGGAAAACCAGTGCAAATGTCCCAGGGTGGGAGCATGCTTGGTACATCCAAGGAGCAGCAAGGAGGTCGCAAGATGGCTGGAGAAGAAGGAGCAAGGAGGGAGGAGTAGGAAGCAGGGACACAGAGGACGGGGCCCAATGGGGTAAGCTCAGAATGAGATTGGCACACTCTGGCAAGGTCTGAACAAGGGAGAGCTGCCATCTGACTAATGGTAGAGAAAGGTCCCTTTGGCTGCTTGGTGGGAAGAGACTGAGCAAATGATCAGGGACAGAAACAAGGAGCCCAACTCTGAAGCAACTGCAGTAATCCAGGCAAGAGGTGATGGTACTTAGATAGTGACAGTGGCAGTGGCAGGAGAAGAAAGTTTCTGGATATATTGAGAAGAGAGAGCTGCAGGATTGTGCTGGATTGGGTTGGCTGGTTGCCATTGGTCCTGAAACTTCTGATAAAGGAGTGGACCCCGCAGTAAGTGCAGAGAGGCATAAATGTATCAGAAATGGAGGCCTCTTGAACTCTGGCCCTTAGGCAAAGAGCAAAGATCCTATTAACTAAGCACCTTAGCAGCCTTACAAGTGTCTCTGGTAGGTTTGATTATGTCCACTTGATGGACAAGGAAAGGGGTAGAAACCTGCCAGACCTCAGAGCCCAGAGCAGCTCACCCTGAGCCCTTTATGGAGGGACCACCCCTGGTAGTGTGCACAGCACAGTGACTCTGTGAGGCTCCACAAGCTCAGCAAGGGCAGGCACCAGAGTGGAGGAGCTCTGACACCCTCCCTGGCTGCCGCAGCTTCTCATCAGAACTCCAGGGTGAAGCTGCAAGTCCTGGGCCTGACATAGCACCAAGCTTCCGCAAGGGGATCCAGGATGCAACTGCTGGGGCTGCAGCTGCCAATGGCAGGAAAGCTGAGCCGGGACAAATAAGAGATCCCAGTAACCCATCCAAGCACCAGGCCCAGCTTTCTTGAGACAAAAGGGAGGGTGCCACCTGGGCACTGCCCACCGCCCCTGTCATCAAAGCCTCCTAAATTCAGAGTTGCCACATTTTTATCTCCACACCCCAAAATTTTCAGCGAGCCATCTGGGGAGGAGCTCCGCCGAGGTCACTGTCTCTGGGCCATCCAGGGCTATTTGGAGGAAATAGGCCCACTCAACCCGAGAGCACCTGCACTGGGCGTAGTGTATTTCTCCTCCGGTTGCCCGAGCAACGGAAACAACAGTGACTGCAGAAAGCCCCTTAACACCACAGCCCAGCCTGACCCTGACCTACGGGAGCCAGAATTTGCATCTTGCTCTCTTCCCCTTTCTTCCACCCACCTAAAAGTATCTGCTCTGAAACCAAGAACTTACCCAATCCTAGTACTGAGCTGAAACTGCTCTCAAAGCTTGATCAGCTGAGCTCTTCCTGGCATGCCGAGGATTCTCTGATCTCCAGCTCCCCAGGGAGAGGGTGGGAAGCCTGGATCCAGGCTTGGAGCAGCTGGTCCATCTGGGGAACCACTCAGAACCACTGCACTGGCTACTTTACTCCAAACCCAAGTAAAGTGAGCAGTTTCCCCAAGGTGTGGCCATGGCTGCTGGCCCCAGGGTTTGCACTCCAACACAGGTGGGTCTGGCTACTGCCCTTATTAACCAATCCCTTCTCAGGAGAGGTGCTGGGGCTGTAGGCTCAGCCCTTTGTGAGAGGATTAATGTCCTCATCCCATGAGAGGAAGGACCCACTTAGAAAGGACAAGTGATTTATGGTCATTTAGGACAAAAAACGATTGCAGGAAAACAGACAACTTGTCCTGCCCATAAATTCACAAATGGACATCATGAGTCAGAGACTCACTTGCTCTGAAGCAAAGCATACAGCCCCAGCCTCGAAACCGTCATGTACAAGGCCCTTGGCGAGCTCATGTTTTCTCTCTCAGGCTGCTGGTCACATTGCAACAAGAGGAGACAGGGCAGCAGGGTACTTTGCTCTATTCTGTTAGGATCCACCATGGTAATTATCCTTGAGGATGAGGGAGAAGGGCATCTTTATGCTATTTCTTTAATTCGCTCCCAAATCCCACTTCTCAAACATTACAAATGAGAAAATCCAACTTCAGAGAGGTTAAGTGACTTGCCTGAGATCACACATCAAACAAGTAGGAGGATCAGGACTTGGATCCAGGTTTCCTATTCCACGTTGTACTCCAGTGGCTTATTGAAAGATTGGAATAAGGGGCTTTGTCCCTTGATTATTCCACACAATAAATCAAGGCGTATATACCAAACCCTATCTTTTCAATTCTTTTTTTTTTTTTCAGCTCTTTCTATAATGTGCTCTGTATTTTAATAGGTACTCAGATAGGTGACAAAATAAGAGAGTTTTCACTTAAAATCAACTTTCAGTTTCCATTCTGCTTGCAAATTTTTTCAGAAAGCATCTTCTACGCACAAAACACTTTGGTCAATACAATGCCATATGGTACACAGTTCCTCGCCTCATCAAACTTTCAATGGGGCTGGAAAGATAAGACATGGATCCAAATAAATACCATACAAAGCAGATAAGATCTATGCCCTGAAAATAGCGCCCTGAGGGGACTGGGAGGTCCAAGCGGTGAGACTTCACTTCTGTTTGGTACAATCATGGAAGGCTTCTTGGATGGGTGACTTTGAAACTGGGCCTTACTTATCACATGGGATTTTAATAGAGAGATTGAGGATTTTGGCTTTTTAAAAACACCCATTTTGTCCTTATATTTACATTTTATATCCCCCTCAGCAATTTTGATATAAATAAAAATAAGAATATTTACAATACCATTTTGCTATATGTTCCTTGACAAGGAATATCTCCAAGGAGACCAGGAGGGAAAAAAGGACAGTGTCCAAGAAATAGAAGCCAGCAGCCTGGTTCATCTTACTATCTCTCCTAAACGTATACAAAAATGGGTGACAGCCTTCCTGTACATCACACCGCACTCTCTTCCCTCACCATCTGCAGCAGCCAGCAAAATGCTTGGTGCTATTATGGGGAGCTGTGTTCATTCCTCTTTCTCGTTCTCCATTCAGAAATCTGGAGAGCACTAACTTCCTATGAGAGAACAAGACAGGCCTTATGCAAACAGGTGGTTCCAGGATCATTTCCCCCCAAGAACAAGGTTTTCCTTCCATCTTCTACTGACTTTGAAACTCTGACTCTTTTTCTTTCATTGTTCTCCTCTATCTGTCTTGAATAGTGTAGATGATCGTTTACACCACAAAACCAGTTCACCACATTAGGGGAAATATCAGCGTGCTAACCAAACATGAGATATGTCTGGTTTGTGCTTAGTTCCTTCTGCCAGGAAAGCCCTTCTCCCTTTCTCCATTCAACCTTACCTCCTACCCAGCCCTCAAACCCCAGCTCACAGGATACCCTTTCAGAGAAACCATTCCCCTCCACATGTCTGTATTAGGTAAGATTTCCCTGTGACATAGTCTCATTTTAGCTCTTCCTCTTAGTTTGTAGTTATACACAAGTGCGTCTCTCCTGTATCAGATCTTAATGTCCACAAAGGCAGGTATCCCCTTGGATTAGCATTCCATCTGACACGTGGAAGGTGCTCCACAAATAATTGTGGACCTAACCACTGAGAGGCAGCCTGATGTAGCAATAACTGGATTCAGACAGTTCCAATAACTGGAACACCAGTTCCAACACTTACTATTTGGATAATTAATTATACTTCCTGAGTCTCAGCTTCCCCTTATGCGAAATGAGGATCACAATTATCTATTTCACAAGATTATTATGAGAAAAAATATAGATAAGAGGATCTAGCTGGTAGTTTGTGAGTGCTCACTCAGTAATATGAGTATTTCACTTCCCTTCTCACCTGAACTAGCTCACCATGGTTCACAGGGTACCTTTGACCTTCATAAACCCACCCTAGAAGTCCACCCCAGAACTCAAGATTGGAAATACCCTCTGAGGCTATCTGAAGCTGAGTCAAGAGGTTGTATTCATCCTCTGTGTCTGTCAGGACTCTAAGCTGCAAGCAACAGAAACCAATTGTTGCTCATTTAATCAGAAAAGGAAGTCATGAAAAGCAAACAGGAAGCTCAGAGTTCTTAGGATGATGTGGAGCCAGGCTCAGAGACTCTCCACCAAGAATAGTGCCCCAAATCGGGCCACAGGGCTGGTGCGCTGCTTCCATCACTACTGGACACAGACCCTGCAACTGGTTCTACATGCATAGGTGGCACTGGACGCTGCCTATGGAACCACAGTCCCTGTTGCCTCTAGAAGCTAAATATAGTATCACTGATGTCCCACCTCACCAGAATAGGGTCCAACAGGAACTTAGTTTTGCTCTGAGTCAAAGTCTAGGAAAGACACTCTGATTGGTGGAGCCCAAGTCAACATGCCCCAAACCTAGTCACCAAATAGGCTGAGAAAACATGAATCTGTTGTGTTCAGCTTCTCTATGAGAGAAGATTCTGCTTCATCAGGTTGGGAATTCCACCCGGAAGGAGAGAGGTTCAGTCACTGGGCATCCAAAAGGAATGACAATTGCATGAAATTTGCCGCTCCTGTTTCCTGGGTTTCTCCACACCCAACACTTGCTAGCCTCATGGACTAAGCCCCTATGTAACTGCTCCCCACATACAAGCGTTTCCTAAGTGACTCCTTCTTGCCCCATATCCCTGTTGATCTCGAATATTTCCATTTTCTTAACTCCTTCCTCTTCCACTTATATCAGTTCTCCCCCTCCAAAGTTGTTTGCCTAGCATTTTACATGCATGGAACCCACAATCCATCCCACAGCTTAACTCATGTTTATTTCTAAAGTTCAATTTATTTTAGTTTCTCATTCTATGGAGATAAAGCAATCTCCCATTTACATGGTATTTTAGAGAAGAGTTCCCTCTCTCATGTGGCCACCAGTGTCAATGTCTGACACAGCCAATCTCAGTGAACCTTATGCTCTTAAGACAGTACTCAAAAGAAGTATTCTTTGGGTAAATGAATTTGAAATAAGTTCCCCGAGGAGTGTCACAATGCATATTAGGCACTTAGATGCTGTGACAAGTCATAAAGTAAAGAAACCTGTTAAATTTTTCAACCCCACACTTCTGAAGCTTATTTGCCTACAAACCACCGCCACATTTTTTTATTCTTGTCCTCATAACATCGTTTCGCATCAAAAATATGCTGCAGTAGAGATTCTTCAGAAGATTCCTTATGCTACCTTCTTCTTGTCTGTACTGCCTCACTAAGTTAAATTATCCCACAAGGAAATGAATCTTAACTGGATTTAGAGAAGGGGAGAAAGGATGACAGGGGGAGGCATGACACCAGACCCTTCCTACTCAAGTGTGGTCCATGTACAGGCAGTATCAGCACCACCTGGGAGCGTGAAAAAAGGAGGCTCTCGGGCCCCACCCCTGCCTCAAGGAACCAGAATCTATAGTTTAACAAGATCCCCAAGTGATTGCTATCACGGTAAAGTTTGATCCATACAGGCAACAATAGCTTCTACACCTACAGACTCCAATTCCAGGTAATGAACATTTAGGGATTCAACTCACACCCAAATTCCCTTAAGGAAATAAAGCTGTCTATACCCCGAAGAGATTTTGTTCCTACCTTTGGGAATTTACATTTACAGAGCTCATATTTCTTTCACAGAGCAGGCCTGTACCTTTTGGCATTCCAGGACTTTAAGGAAATCTTGGCATTTTGTGGTTTAGCCACAGAGAAGCTGAGCTGACTTCTATAATCTTCTTTCAAATACCCTGTGGTATCCCCTGTACCCCAGCACTGATGGATGCCATCCACATCACTGTCTCCCCACACACCAGAGAGGTACTAGTGTAACTACCGTGTTTCCCCAAAAATAAGACCGGGTCTTATATTAATTTTTGTTCCAAAAGATGCATTAGGATGTATTTTCAGGGGATGACTTATTTTTTCATGTACAACAATCTACATTTATTCAAATACAGTCATGTCATCTTCTTCTGGAACATCGTCATAACGTACTAAATGCGTCTGTCTGGCTGACAATCTTCACTGGGGCTTATTTTCAGGGCAGGTCTTATTTTTCAGGGAAACAGTAGCTGCAGATGAGGTGGCATTTAGAAATCCAATCATGCAGAGTACAAAAGGAATTTTTAAAATTGCACTTACTTTTCTGCAAAAACTAGTCTCCCAGCCACTAGTGTTGTAAGATATGGTGGATTTTTAAAAATGTAAACTGTAAATAAAACCAGTTTTGCCATCTGGACCTCAGCCTGCCTGCCACCTCATTCACCTGCCTCAGGTTACAAAAGGCCTTACTAGTTCCCACAATGCCTGCTTTGCAGGGGAGGATGCCAAGGGATCTGGAGTAAGCAGAAGTCGGCTCAGATACGGGCCTTGCTACTCACTAGTTCCGTGGCAGCAACCATTTTGCTTTACCTCTCTTATCTGTGGATTCTTCCCCGTAAAGTGGAGTTATGAGGACCAGCTTCACAGAGCTCGTGAAATGAGGACTCCGTCAGGTAAGTGTGAGGAGCACCAGCACAGAGGCTTGCTCATCAAGAGCTCCCACCACATGTGACCCTCACACGCCCTCTCTCCAAGCCCTCTCACAGAGTGGCAGCTCAGGACTTCCAAGCCCGCAGGCCTCCAGCCTGAGGCGACCACCCTCCTAGCCCTGCAAGCTGAGGAAATGATGGCCTGGATCCTCCCTCACTCTCCAACCACCTTGCCTTTACCCTCCCCCTTACCACAGACCACAGGCTCCACAGGCTGCAGGGAGATTCAGCAAATTTCTTTCTCCACCTCCCTATTAGCCCTGCTGGGTCTCAACTAACCTGCAAAAAAGCCTTGGGGAAGGAGGCAAAGGAAGGGAGCTTGGGAGGGAATAGAAGAGGGAGAGTTGGGGAAGTCCTTCCTCCAAAGACCTACAATCTGGGGTCTATCCCCTCTGCTTCTGAGAAAGAAACAAAAGGAAAATTCGCCATGCTTTCCTATTAAGCCATGGGAATAAGGTAAATAATGAACCTGCTTTCTTCTATTTAAACTTGGAGCTGGTACAAGTTGATTCTGCTAACCAATTATTAGACACAGATACAGACTCAATCTTTGGGGCGGGGGGGTGACATAGTCATTTATAATAAATACATATTTGGTCTTTGTTCTGGCTTCTGGCACAGAGCCCCTAAAAACCCTTAAAATTTCCTAGGTGATGAGAGCTATAAAGGTGTCTTTTGTTACATTAATGAGTGGCATTTGGACCTCACCTAAGAAGGGGGCTAGGTTGCCAGGAGAGCCAACCACATGACCTCTGGGGAAGGGAGAGGGCTTGGAGATTGAGTTCAATCACTGGCCAATGACTTAAGTAGCCATGCTTATGTAATGAAGCCTCCATAAAAACCCAAAAGGACAGTATTCAGAGAGATTTCAGGTTGGTGAAAAGGTAGCGATTCAGACAAAGTGACACACTCAGAGAGCATGGAAGCTCCGCCTCCCTCCCACATTCCAAGCCCTGTGCATCTCTTCTTTCTGTTTCTCTGAGTTCTGCGAGCTGCTTGAGCAAAATAACTGAATGCAACGTAGGGTCCTGGGGACCTCCAACATATAGCTGGTCTGTCTATTAGAAGCACCAATAATATTCTGGGCTTGAGAGCGGTGGCTGAAGTGCTGAGGGATGGAGGCACTGGTGGGAGGCAGTCATGTAGGACTGAGCCCTAAACCAGTGGGATCTGACGCTATCTCCAGGTGGACAGTGTTAGAATGGAGTTGAATTGTAGGACATCCTGCTGGTGTCTGAGAATTGCTTGGGACACCCCACTTTCCCATGCCCCTGAACACATACTCACACACTGGAAATTGGAATCATTTGGTGTCGGGGGGGTGACAAGGAATGTTATTTATAAGTCAACCATCCCTTACAGGGAAGAGACAGACATATGACCATTGGATAACTGGATTCCAAGCGACATGTGGACTGAGGTAGAAAAAGACCATAGGCCATCGAATGATGGCCTCGCTGGCAGTACTTGTGGCCTCATTGTTAGTACTAAAGAAATATTATTGTTAATCATCCCAGATATGAGTATTTCTCAGATAATGTGTTTTGCGGACTGAGAGCACACACATTAAAAATACTAACAAGGTGTAACTAAACAGCAAGTCATACACTTAAATGCACTGAGTAGGAAAACGTACAATAAGACTTATGAAATATGCCCTACAAATTACTGTATTTTAAATAATCAACAAAGTAATTTTTTAAATTCAGCAATGGTTCTCAGTTTCTTGAAGTACTTGAAGGAGGTCCAATTTCTAAATCCAGGGCTGAGGATGTCATCAAAAGATTTAATGAGGGTCCCAGACAGGGAACCCACGCATAGCTACGTCTCACAGAGCAACTCAAAGTGCAGCCCATGGAGCAGAAAGGTGGACATCACCAGGAGCTTGTTAGAAATGCAGAGTCGCAGGCCCCACCCCAGAGGTACAGAATCAGAATCTGCATTTTAATAAGATACGCAGGGAATCCGGGCACTCATTACAGTTTGAGAAGAGCTGTTTTAGAACATCAGAAATGTAAAGGGTTATTTCATAACTTACCCTCTAAGGGTATCCACGGGAAAGCAGATTCATTCTGCCATAGCCATAAAACAAATATAAAGGGACAGTGCTTTTTATGGCATTACTCACCAGGGCAGGAGAACAGCACCTTTATGCAGAGACCCCCTGACACACTCCTACTTAGATAAATTAATGGTCTCTACTCAGTGCTGAACTCTTGAGGGAGGAGCAATCAATTCCCATGCCAGTGTACCCATGGGTCCATATGACCCCCGCAAGAAGCCTGCAGTTCTGTTCTAGGGCTCACAGGCCTGTGAGGTAACCTTGTCTTGTTTTTGTTCTTTATGGCCACACTCATTAACCTTCAGCCAGCAGCCATATCATACCATGGATATGCTGGAAAGTGCAGCGATAACAGATTGTGCAACATTGGTGAAATGGAAGCGTATGACGAAAGATGAGGAGGGAAAGGGAGTGGTATTTTGCAACTTCTAGAGGAATCATGACCAGCACCATGTGTGGAGTTTCAGGCTTGAGGTAGGGAGGAGGAAAAGTAGAGAGGGGTTAACAACAAAAGGTGATCTCTGGCTTTTACTGAATAAATTCAAATGTGTTCTTAAGGCCTTCTGACTTTCTGAAAATGTCTGACAATTTCTAATTACAGTGTTTGTTTGATGAAATAGTTTAAAATGAGCAGAAGGATGTCCATACCAGAACATTTTTATCAGTTTTAAAAATACACCCAAAGTTTATGTGCAACACATAAAAATAGACATATTTATTTATAATATGAAAGCAGACCAGCTGGGTCCATGTCACCTCCATCTGTGTGCCTCATTGCCTTGCCTCTCCAAGAACAGCCAGAAAAATGATAGTAGTGAACTGAATTAGCATCTTTCCACAGTGAGAAAGATAGCTCAGCTCCACAGAAAACCGGAGAAAGACTGAAAATTCCCTTTTAGAAAGACCAAAGGTGGTTTCTTACTTTCCGTGGAGTCCATTTACGCGGGGGAAAGGACTTTAAGACATAAGATTGCCACTCAGTGGTACTTATCCAAATTTTGTCTCCCATAGGTACTCACATTCTTCCACTTCAAAATCCTTTCCCACCATTTCCAGAAGAAAATTCAGTTCTCCAATTCTGCCCACAGGAAGAAAAATTAGCTTCCTAGGGCAGCAGCCCTGAAAAGCTCCTGACTTGGAGAAGAGGGACTGAACAATGTACAGTGACATATATCGTCTGTGTGGGCCTTCTCTTTATACAGGTCATTCACACGCATCATCTCAAGTGTCTGAAGAGGTATGAATTGTGTTTAATTAAAACCTGAGTGATAGAAGTAGATAGAAAGTTATTTCGAGGTTATTCATACATCTCAGTCCCTCTCATCAAGCTTTCAAAGCTCTATTCTAAAAGGTTAGGGGGTGGGAGGAGGCAATTATGTCTCTTCTCTAGCAGCTGCCAGAGATTACTGCCGTCAGAGTAATTATCACCAAATAATTGTCCCCTTTCTTCCCTGCGGAAGGGGCAGAATGGGAACAGAGACTCCTCTGAAAGTGATTTGTACTTGCTGAATACAAGTTGGGTAGCTCAGGTCAATTGGCACCCACTGGAGGATTTCAGCGTCATGCCTGTTGACCTTAGAGAGAAATTAAAATTCATCTTATACAAAAGGGGAAACATTAAATGTCACGTGCTTGAAGTTATTCCAGATTTCTTGAAGTTGAGCAACTGTGGTTTCAGACTAGGATAAGTGCTTATTTTAGCCTAAAACAAATTCTCCTCTGCCGAGGATGATTCCAGAAGATGGGGACAAGAGGAGCATTTTCTGGAGCCCTGGACTTTGAGACAAGTCCCTGGCGTATCTCTACAGTGGTAGTTGTGAAAAGATGGTACTAACAACCCCGAGTCCGTTCCCTGCCTTTATGATGTTCACAGGGAGGTTATTCAAATTGTTTACTTGGCTGGTGTCTGGAGCAGAGCAGTCACAAAGTCCAGATTCTCTAAGGGAGTCCTCAAACTTGTCAGAGGACTAACGATAAGATAGGCTATAATGTGAATGAAGAGTTCTTCAAAATCAATAGTGTCGTATTTCAGGCTGCTGTCCACCCAGGAATGCCCTAGACTGCTGGGAAATGAAACATTCCCCACAAACAAATATTTATAGACAATTCTATGCAAGGCAGTGAGCAAGAAAAGTAAAATGTGTTATGATCAGTATCTTTAAAGATGTGTAACGCAAAGGTGGGAAGGTGGCCATTGCTTTATTCTCTCACTGAAGTGCTTTAATTTTAACCAATAAACCTGCATTACGCTTGATGTGCACGGACATTGTGCTGGGGGGGGAGGGGGCGCGCAGGGAAGAGCCTAAGGCATCCAAGACAAACTCTCTGCCTTTGATGGGTTCGCAGTGCAACACCTCATTCGTTTCTGAAGGAAGCACAGTGGTAAGGAGTCTTCTGAGCTAGAAGCATGACACAATCAGTTTGAGATTTGGCTTCACCACTTGACCTGTGGCAGGTCACTGATCTCTGTGTGCCTCAATTTCTTCCTGTGTAAATTGAGGATAATGATACTCTAGCCACCTAGCCTACAGGATTGTTGTGAAGACTAAATGAAATTAAACAAGCAAAATCTCTTTATAAATTGCAAAGCATTATGCAAATGTGATCATTATTATAATTATGGGTCACAGTGAAAGAGCTATTAGAGTCCTAAAAACAATGGCACTTGCTACATAAATAATAACCCTATTCAGTAACTCCCGTTTTCTAATACCCTTAAAAATCTGCACACGAGAAAAGCAGGTCTGCTTTCCTTCAAAGGCCAGGGTGTATTAGAAACATTTGTGTGGCCCTGGTGCCAGGAGCACAATAGATGCTCAAAAAAAACGTTAAAAAATAGAATTGCTATGTGGCTCCACAGTCCAAATAGAGAAAAGGGCACCGAAGGGGCTACTCTGGCTACTGCTGGGCTCAGAACCAGACATTTTACAGGTCACAATTAATCAATGCCTCTTCTTATGTAACCATGCAAATATGTCAGTAGTGAAGGCAAATTTGAAATCGTTTACCATAGACCAACCATGAGGAGTTCCTCTCCCTCCTCTTTCATCACCAGAACAACGCTTCTTGCTAGGAGCTTTGATCATTGCTCAAGTTTCACCTAGACATAAAATCATAGTAATCTGCAGAAAGTATTTGAGGAAACTATGAAACTATGAATTCTTAGATAATTGGAAGCCAACTTCAAAAGTATAAAGTTTGAGTTGGAAAAGGACCCAGTGTCAGAGTCTAGATTATGTAGGGCCCCGCACGAAGGCCCAAGGTGCTTATCAACCTGTGGGGCATTGATTTTTGAAGAAGAGGACGATGAGTGCAGTGGTAGTTAACATGGTTCCGTTTTTTACCTTTGGACAAATATCTTAAATTCTTCCATCTATTTTTCCCAACTTCATAAAATGTATTCACCACCTTTCTCAATATACTACAAACACAGCAACACAAAACATCCTAGGCGCCATGAAAAAGGGGGGGAGGGGGATTAAAAAAAAAAAGGATCATATTTGTTCATTTAGACCAATACTGAAATTGAGCAGGAGGAAGGTTGGCCTGGAGGAATGATTCCAGAACCTGGTTGGGGGCAGTAAGAAGCTGACCCAGGATGTAATCCCCTACATGGAACTGTGAAATATATACCTCTACTTATGGGATTGAGCTCAGAATAGACCAAGCATTCCTTATGATAAGTCTGTCCACCCTCCTATGGCCAACAGAGGAGTTACATGTGTGAGCGGATCAACTATGAACCCCTTGCCCTCTGCCCGGCCATCTCAGCACTATAATGTATGACAGCATCTGAGCAGAACTCCCGAAGTGCACACAGCTGGGGCCTGGGTGTGGCTCGGGCAAACACCTCACCCACACAGGCCTCTCGCTCTCCTCTCTCAAGCCAGATTTTCCTTTTCCTTTCCGCTACTCTCCATAGGACAGAGTGTTGGGAAATGGCTTTGAAAAAGGGAAAACTATCTTGAAACTAAAGATATTCATTTAGACTTGAACAAAGGTGTTTGTTTGGTGGTGAGGGTAGGGATACAGAAATAGAAATAGCATAGGAGAAGGAAAAGATTCCAAACAGTTTCAATTAAAAATTTTTTCAGAAAGATTCTCACATCCTCGTATCTATGAGCCCAAGTCAATAAAATGTATTTAATCCAAGTTCTGCCCTATAGAATAGGACCATGTAAGCAGCCCCTCCTGGCCAGCCCCTGAATCCAGCCTCGCCAGACCCAGCTCTCTCATCTTGGATCACAGAATTCCAGGAACTATTCAGGATGGGTTGGCACCCCCTTTATTTTACAGGTGAGGAAATAGGCGAATGGTGAAGTAACTTGCACAAGGTCCCAGAGCTGGTGAGTTAGAGCTGAGATTTTCCAATACCTTCCATCTATTCCTATAGACAAAAAGCAGTGGGTAATGATTTTACTTTATTTTTGTCCTGTGAGTGACCTGGCTTCATTTGCAAAAGAAACCTCTTCTCCAGTTACCAACTTGTCAAACCCAGGGAGAGATTTACCATTATTTTTCAAATCTGTGTTTTCAAAATAGTACTTGCATTATAGCATACATCACAGAATACCTTTAAACCGATCCCAGGAATTTCTAACCAAATAAAGCCCATTCAGAAAAGGACAGGTGCACATAGCAGATTCCTTGCATTACCTGCTGGCCTTCTTCCCTCTCTTCACCACAGGCCGCCTGGCTCTGTGAGACGGCCATGCCTAAGCCAAGACTAAGCACATGCAAAGACTTCGTCTGTGTTGATAGATAAGCAGAACACTAGTTTCACCTGGTGTTTTGCCCAGTGTTTCAGTTGAGGTAGGTAACACACACACACACACACACACACACACACACACACAAACACTTTTACTAAGAAATGAATATACAAGTAAAGCAGCTAAAACGAGACAAGGTCTAGATCATTGGGCTTGAAACCCGAGCCTCAGACCGTGTTCCTGATGGGCTGCACTGGCGTGGAGCTGTGGTTCCCCTCCTACTCTCCGCTGCCCCCCACACTCTTGGGTCCCATCCAGACATGGCCCAACTGCCCTCAACCAATGCAGGCTCTACCCCCTCCCGTGCCAGGTGATCAATGTCTTTCTTCATTTCTCTCCTAAAGATTTCTCCTGCTGTGAGTCTGGAAGCTCTTTCTTTCATAACATATTCCTCCCGTCATCATTTGGTCTGTCAGAAACATTGGCATGTGCTAGTCCGCAGTGAGTTCCTTCACCTTGTGATCTAAACTTGCACATTTACTTCTCTACTTGCTATAAAGGCATCAGCTCCATTTCCTGGCTAGAAGCAGAATGTCCCTCTCCCCCTGTGGGAAAGCTCTAGGCTCACGCACAGAATTCTGCTTCATTGCTTACGCACCTCTCCAGCTCATCCATTTGAAGCAGAGATGACAGGTTCTGTTTGTTGATCCTCAATCTCATTCTCGGCCTCGTCATCATCTTTAACACTTTCTAACTTTTAAGGGTCTTTGTTTGGGTTCCCCTGTGGGGCTTCTCTAAGGCAAGGATTTGGGTAAAGTAGATGATTTGACTCTTGATCCCAGGAAAGCATAGTGAGTGAAGAAAGAAAAGTGAATAAAGAGTATACTAAGAAGCTGTGGGTAATAGGGCTTCCTGCTGTAGGAAACCCTCTAAGGGATAAGGTAGAACATTCCTCAGAATGACAGCAAGAAAGCTGGGTTATTTATGCAACCAGGCCTGTCCCTCCTTAGCCAAGGGTTGTTCATCTAGCTATAATTCCCAGGTATTTACCGCCTAACCTATGTGTTTCCAAGATCACATCCCTGGCCGAAGAATGCCCTCAGGCAGAGAGAAGCAGAAGATTGTCCATTTGTACACCAGCTGTCTACGGTTGGACCCTGGGGCATCTGCTATAAAGGTGACTATTGCTACTACTCAGAGTCCCCCCCTCTGTGTGACCTTTCAGGTTTTAATTTAACTTAACATGCACTGAATGCCTACCATACATAAGGTACTAGACTAGATTCAGGTAAATACCAAGATGTATAAGACATAGTTAGTTCTTCCCCACCTAGAACTTTAGATCTGATGTAGGAGACAAACAGAAATAAAAGTCACTGTAGAATAAAGTAGAATATGAAAAGTGCTATACAGTATTAGAGACACATACTGTGAGAACTAGAGAAAGATTACATTAATTTTGACTAGAGGGAACAGGCTATCAGTGCAGTTTTCTGAAGCCAAAATATTTTAAACATATACTAAATCAACAAACATCCAATTCCCACCAAAAGCAAGAAAAGAAATATTCTTTCACAGGGTCCTAATGCCAGAAAACAGCAAGAAAATCAGAACCATTTTATCTCAACTCATAGGATATGTCACATACTTCAATATCATCCCGTCTTATAGATACAACATTTAAAATGAAATCACAAGAGCAAGATATTCCTTCTGCTCCATATTTAATTTTACATTTTTATTCTGTTCTCATTTGTAGAAATGAGTTATTAACAGTCTTTGTAAGGCTCCCAAACTCAACAAATGTGACCTTCTCTTGTTTCCCCTGCAACAGGCAGTTACTTTCCATGTCCCTGCATTTGATGGGCAACTTGGGAATGAGGCCGAACAAGGTGAAGAAAGTGGTTGACTTTAGCATGAAAGACAAGGGCTGGGACAAGTCTAGGGGTGAGGAGGGGAGGAGTAGAAAACAGATGGATGAGTCAGCCCATATTCATGGAAAGCTAGGGTGTTGTTGGGAGAATCTCAAGCTTTCATTTTGTGGTGTTTGAGAGCTTAATTCCCAGCTTCTCATTGAATGTATAAACTGTAATCACAAAGGTATTTCACAATGATTTCCTTAGATCTGGAAATGGTTCTATGAACCACTTTTAAATGGGGGAAGAAGGGAGAGGTGTGGAGAAGGAGCAGGAGGAAAGATGAGCATCCTGGGCTTCAGGAAGCTGCCTAGGTGCTGGGAATTCCACACCCAATTCCAATGTTGGAGGACTGTAGATGGAGAAAAATGGAAATGGACGTTTGGGGTGGGGCTTTCTTGTTCTTTTCTCCCAGGTACTGCTTTCCTGATTCTTCTGGCCTCCTTGCTCCAAAACCAGAGACTTGGATATGCAGCTGGCAATTTGGGAACAGAGCTAGAAGCAGCATACTCTCAAGTCACAATTCAAGTTCTATGCGGCCATGCCCCTGAGATGGTGATCTCAGAAAGAAGATACTGATGGACAATAGGGAGGCCAGGGTTGTGTGGGCCTATGGGAAAATGGCAGACTTAAACAGCCCTCTCCTGCTATTACTCCTTCAGCTGTCAGCTGAGAACATGTAGGGAGATACTTCTTGGGCTTCTCTCATCCCCCGCAGAATGACTCAACAGCGTTGTTTCGCCCAAACCAGCCACAACCTAACCACTGTACTGCCAAAAGGGAGATTTTTTTCAAATACTATTATGTACTGGCCAGGAGTGTCGAGGTCCTGGGAGGGATTGTACATTTTCTGGAGGGCAGGAGAACCCCATATTTGAAAGGCCACGTCAGAGAAAGATTTGGGGTCTTGAGCATTTCCCCAAGCTTGCTCTGTGACTTGGCTGCCCACTGCTGCTCAACAACCACAACAGAATAATCCATTTATCTCTGGGAAGTGGTGGCAAGGTTGGTTGTCACGCAGTTCTGACTCTGGTTCCTTACTGTGCCATGGGAATTTGGACAAGTGATTTAGACCCTCTGGAGCTCGGTTTCCTCATTTGTAAAATGACAAAGAAAATATTAGTATTTACTTGATAAGGAACTAAATAAGATATTGTTTGTAAACACTTAACATGGTGTCTGCAACATAGTCGTACTTGATAAATGTTGGTGATTATTGTTTTTAGTGCCTGGACTCAGAGCTCCCCAAAAGGACTTTTATTTAATTTGGGTACACAGAACTGAATTAATTATAATCTTTGGTTTATGATACATTCTCATCATGAATCTATGCTTGGTGCTCTTTATTAATTAGTGCATTTTATACTAAATACCCATAAAACTACCACTCAACGTGAGACTATAATATTAACAATAACTTGTACCTCTTGTGTGTATAAGGGATTTCAGTTATATAATATGCATACTTGCTTATATCCATACCTATATTCTAAATATACTAGCGTATTGAAAGTACTAAATGTTCTTTGAATAAATGAAAAAATCAATACATGCAATATTTCTTCATTGATCTCTGGTGCAATGTTTCAGACTGTTTAGACTGAAAGCTTTTAGTTTTATTGGACTGAGGGAACAGACAATAGCCACCACACTTCAAAAGAGATGTGACACTACAAAACATGATTTGCAAATGCAGTACCTAAAAACAAGTTTTTAAAAACAATTAGCCACTCATCACACTAAGAGCACACCCTACTACATTAAAAGGTGAATGGGCATTTCAAAGAGGAGGGGTTTGGAGGAGAACTACAGTGTCCTATGAGTCTCACCTCCTCCCCCATGGGGAATGCGTCATGGTGTTTTTCCCTTATCTGAGGTCAAGAGAAGGGGGCATAACTTATCGCCTCTAAAAGACTGATACATGTGGCCTGACTTTGGGGGTCACAGTGGACTGGTGTTTTTCTCCTGGCTGAGACATGAAAAGAGTGAGTGGTAAGGAATGGCAGCTACCATCCCAATGGAGTAAAAGAGGATGGATGCTCCCAGACAGAGTAGCGGGAGCTTGAGTGTTCTCCATGTGTCAGAGATCAGCCACACAGAAGAGAGAGAGAGCGCTAGCCTGAGATCATCTTATATCCTTAACAAGAGGACAGTCTGGAGGGGCAAAGTGATATCACAGGAAGGTGAACCACTAAAGACCCAAGGTGAGAAAGAGTAAGCCATCAGCAAGAGACTTGCATGAGTCATCCCAGCATGGATAGACTATCCCTGCAGAACTCACCACGTTCACCCCCCAGAAGAGCAGGCTTTAACCACCGGTAGGCTATGATACATCTCACAGTGTTAGCTAAGTAAAAACTTCCCTGCTTCTTTCTCTCTTCTCTTTCCCCTTCCTCCAACCCAGAAGGAACCAGAGGCAACCTAGAGAATCGATGAGAAGGGGTGAGAACCAAGGCAACACAATGGAGAAGCCAGTGATCTCCTCCAGTGCAGGTATGTATTTGGAGTCGTGTGCCAATGATAGGGTGAAGCTTTCACCTTGAAGGAAGTGTACATTTTTCATTATTGCTTTGAATTGGAAATAATTACTAAACTGAGACTGTTCTTCTGACTAGGAATGACCAGAGTGCTTGTCTGAGAGAGTCCAGCCTCCAGAATGGGCTCGGAGAGACAAAGGGTGAAAATGAAATTAGCTATGTTCTGCGTAAACTCTGTGAGTCCTACGTGCTGAGAATATGGTTAAAGCTGCAGGGGCTCAGCTGAGATCCTCTACGAATCAGTGTGCAGTGCTACAGACGTAGCACTCCCAGACCCAAAATGGGATCAGGATCCCTCCCTCTCCATCCATGGTCTTTATACAGGGCAATCAGGGGCTTGATTTTTGCCCCCAAAATGTTGCAAGATTCTTGAGATTTTCTCCATTGTGGGCAGTCCTGAGATACTCATTAACCACTGAAAACAAGTGGCTGTCCTGCTTCCACACCAAGACTGTGAGCCTTGATGAAACTGGCAGCAGCCATTTTCCTTACTGGTCCTACCACCTAAGCTGCCACAAACTAGCAGAGCACTGGTCATTCTACTTTGGGGATGTGCCCCAAACCCTGTTGCCTTCATGGTTCGAGGGAATCTCCACCTGATTTCACGCTTCCAAACACAGTTGTCTATTCTTCTTCTTCCAGAACTCTCCCATGAGCTCTCCCCTCCATGAGACAGTAAGGACATGCCTGGCCTTTCCCTCCAGAGTCTGCACTTGGTGGAAAAAGATATGTAGCAAATTCTCCTGCTGCATCCTGAATCTATATGCTCATCTCTCAGCTCTACATGCTTGTTCCTACTGCTCTCTCTTGCAATCTCCAAAGACCTACCTTGAGCTATAAGTGTCACTCAGCCTGGAAGCAGAGCTGGAAGTGCTGGAAGTGCATTGCCACCAACCAGGGACTCACGGTTAATGACTTCCTGGTGCAGCAGAGTGAAAGCCCAGCTCTCTTGCCTCGAGCTAAGACAAATTACAGTATAATATAGACTTCAGTGCTCCTCTTGGGATCAGGCTAAAGATGGACCTCACCTGAAGTCACACATTTGCTTAGCTTTTCCACCTTACCTGTCCTGCTTCCCCAATCCCTTCCTAGTTTGTCCTTAGAGCACTTTATGACTAATCCATTTGCTCTTGAATCCTCTTTTCAGGGTTTGTTTCCCAGAACCAACCTAAGACAAGGGGTTAGACCCACTCAGTTTTATCAAACTGTCCTACCTGCTAACTTTACTCTGTAAAATGAACTGGTCTCTAAGCAGCACGAGAAGCGCACAAGAATGCAGGTCCTAGGCTGGCGCAGCTGGGTGAGCTGGACCACAATCTCACCCTGAAGCACCCCCACTGCAAACAGCAAACCTCTTAAGAAGTCAGAATGATATTTTAAGCAGTCTTTACAGTGCCTAAACTAAACTCAATGACATTAGTCAGAAACAAACATTTATTCAAATTTGTTTTGACTCTCCCTCTTTGTTTTTAAATCAATTTGACTGCCAATCTTTCCAGTTAGTACCTGAGGAGATTGAATAAACATTCTGCTTAAAAGCTTGCATTTTAAAAGCTGAATACCTATTGAAAGTTAGGAGACCATACAGATAAGGGTCAAGATAAACCTAAAATGGAACTCTGAGTGAAATTCAATACCTGTTTCTTTATATGGAATGGTGCAAAGTTAAGTTAATTGAACTGGATGATAGAGCAATAGTCAACAGAAAAATCAACAGAGGTACACTATGCACCAACATAAAGGGCATTAGCAACAGAGCTCATAGACCTAAGATGGATGGAGAAATGACAGCTCCTTAGAAATATAGACGTGGAGGGCTCTGACTCATGGATAGGCCTCACCAATTTGAATGCACCTGTTTTTTCCTGATGCCCCACTTGGAGAACACTAATGAGTCACAAAGAAGTCAACTGGCCCCTCCTGGACCACCTGGGACAAGTCAGCCATGATTTTCTTCTCATGGTGCACAAGGGCAGTGTGACCCCCACCATTCCAAGTAAATTTATAGAGAAAGAGAGTCAATGAGAAAAACAGCAATGTGCATGTCACAGTTGCCCATTTAGGCCTGTCCTCCTCACTGAGCTGCTCACTCTGACCAGAATCCACATCAGCAAATATCCAAATTTCCTCTTTTATCCCTTCTTTGCACCATCTAATTTAGTGGCAGCATGGATGGACCTGGAGGGCATTGTACTGAGTGGAGTATGTCTAACAGAGAAAGACAGATGCAATGTAATTTTGCTTACATGCAGAATCTAAATAACAAACTAAAGAAACAAACAAAATAGAAACAAACTCATATATACAGAGAATATTTTGATGGTTGCCAAATAGATGGGAGGGGTGTTGGGGGCGGGTGAAAAGGGGGAAGGGATTAGAAGTACAAAGTGGTTGTTACAAAGTAGTCATGGATATGTAGGGTATAGCATAAGGAATATAGTCAATAATATTATAATAACTATGTATGGTGTCAGGTAGATACTAGATTTATCAGGGTGGTAAGTGGGAGAGGGTTGATGGGTAGTGTGTAAAAGGGGAAGGGATTAAGAAGTACAAATTGGTAGTTACAAAATAGTCACGGGGATGTAAAGTAAAACATAAACAATATAGTCAATAATGCGGTAATAACTATGTATAGTGCCAGGTGGTTACTAGACTACTCAGGGGAATCACTTCTTAAATAATATAAATGTCTAACTACTATGCTGTACACCTTAAATTAATATAAAATAATATTGAATGTCAACTGTAGTTGAAAATTTTAAAAAGGGGTGAGGAAAGGTGAAGGGAACAAGAGGACCAAATTTCCAGGTATAAAACAAATAATTCATGGAGATGTAATGTACAGCATAAAGAATATAGTCAATAACATTGTGATAGCGTGGTACAATGTCAGATGGTTGCTGGACTTATCATGCTGGTCGCTCCTTTAGGTATATAAATGTTGATTAACCATTGTATACACCCAAAACTAATGCAATAGTGTATACTAGCTATATTTAAAGAAACATTTTTAAAAAGATATTAAACTGAAAAAATTAAAAAAAAAAAAAAAGAATTTCAAGATGGTGAGAGTAGAGCTTTAAACCAAGTGCTGGGCCCTTCTAAGTGCAGGTCTCTGTGTGACTACACAGGTCATTATGCCCCCGTGAAGCCATTCCTGGTCACAGAGTCATTGCCACCATCACTACCACTCTGGCTCAACATTTTTAATACTGCCCTCATCTCTTGCTTCACTCCAGCTCTCTGTTCAAGCCAATAAAATCATTTTGTCGTCATCTTCCACTGAAGTTTCACATGTTATTCACTTCCTCTGCAATGTTCTGGTCACCCAAATCCCACTCTCTTCAGTTCTGCTCAGTGCAGTTAGGATAGCGCATAGCATAGGCAGAAAGGACTACTCCCCCTGCAGATGTCAGGATGCTAGAGGCGTGAGGTGAGATGAGGATGCAGCAGCATGGAAGCATCCTGGGTGAAGCCTGCAGGTCCTGACCCAAGGGACTCCCATCAAGCCAGAGTTCTCCCTTTTTATTTGCGTTTATCACTGCCCAGAGGCTCTAGCTCTGGTATGTAGAGCTCTGAACAGGTCGGCAGTATTACTGTGGCTGCTGTTTTGCTTTTACAAGCCTATTTGTATTTGCCCCCATTTCCTCACTATTAAGATCTCAAGCTGTGAGGAAGAAGAGGTTAGAGTCAGAGCCTTGATTCCTAATTTTGGCTCTCACTAGTAGCTGTGTGACCCAGGGCAAGACAGTTAACCTCTCCAAGCTTCAATTCCCTCACCTGTAAAATGGGATAATGAACCACCGCCCTGCCTGCCTCACAGGTTTATAGTAAATCTCAAATAAGATATACGTGAAAGCGAACTTCGAAGATCTGTGCCCATTCCCTCTTCTTCATTTCCATCCCTCTAAACACAGCACAGTGTATTCAATAAATGTTGAAAGAATGAATAAAAACCAAAACCCACTATGCTACCATGTTTCCCCGAAAATAGGACCCAGCCAGACAATCAGTTCTAATGCATATTTTAGGGGAAACACAGTATAAACAAGTCAACTTTGTGAGGGCACAAACCACTTACTTCCATTTTTAATTGCAATGTCAAAAGGTTACAAAGTACCCTCCGAAGAGTATGAGTATTCCATTGGTAATGCAAATAAAGGTTCCTCTTTTCTTGCCCTGGGTTTCAGAACTATGAGTACACAGTCACTTTAAAATTCTTTCCCATTTTCCCCTCTCTCTAATTACATGGTATCTTGCGCCAAAAGATAGACCATGAGATCCTGATGTTGCTACAACTTGCAAGTGACACAAATTATCATTAGCAAGCTGCATCTGAAACTGAGTTAGAGCACTTTATCCAAAATGACCCCAGGAGAAACAGCCCACTCTAATGTCAGAAAAGGTTGAGTTCACAGCTTAAGGACACACATCGTGACCAACCTGCGGATGTTGTAAAAACATTCATTATTTTTACAGCAGGTCGAGGGAGACTAAACCAACTGCTCTTATCTGTAATGATTTGGGGGGGGGGGGGGAATGTGCTACCAACGCATTTCACACGTGCTGAAAACTCCAGGCTAAATTGGTTTCAAGACATAAGGCCATCAGTGCATTCAAAGAAATAGTCTCTGCAATTATCACTAATTAACCAGCCCTAACAGTTGGGAGCCAGTTGGAAAGATTTACTCTTGAATGTAAATGAGGGAGGAGGGACCTGCTGGGATGAGATGCTGTGGCATATTTGTTTTGGTTTGACATCTTTCCAGATATGTTTTAGTTTACATAAATATTTGAAGGTTGGCTCAGACAGGATTTACAGCACAATGGTATTAGGAATGCCTTTATAAAAACTTTGATATGGTCTAAATTAGATTTCAACGAGGGAAGCTGTGGGAGCAGGAGTCTTTTTCAATGTTTAACTAAATGGCCTGATCAGCACCTCATAACACTTAATAAATCACAGGTACCTCTGACTTAGAACGAGCAAGCAGTGTTCCCATGGCTTCATTTTTAGCTATAGATTTCAGAAGGAGCAGAGATACTGCCTAGAGTGAGAGCTTCCAACCCTCTGGCTTAAGCATTGCATGTGTGACCTTTGGTTGACCTTGGGTTCTGGGATTTGAGGGTTAACGTTGTCTTTTGGCATTTGAGCCTGATTTTTTTCCCAAAGTGTTTAGAGAAATAAGAGAGGACCCCACCCTCTGCAGCAGGGCAAGCTGCTTCCTGTAGAAGCAAGAGTTAGTAACTCAGTTAGTTACTGCCTTGTGAAAAACACTTCTCCAGGAGAGGAGCTCTTTCTCAAGGGGTCTGTTTCTGTTTCTCTTTCAGCATATAATTTTGCAAAAGCTCATTCAGAATTAGCACGTTCTTCTGCATAAAGGCAGATAAAGCAAAGGCAGTGCATGAAAAGCCAAAGTCTATGTGTTTTCAAGGTGAGAGTTGGACCAAAACAGGAATCTGACAGGTTGAACCAAACAAAACGCCCTCACCTCTCTGAATATGGATTTTCTTGATACAGATTCTTTCCTCCTGAGGGTGGATGATTGAGAGGCAGGTGGATATAGGAAATGTAAACTACATAAACGTCCTGTTATAAACACTCATTTTTATTGAGCCTGACGTTTGATTAGGGGTATACCATGAAACTTATTAACCTATTTCTGAGTAAAGCAAGAAAGCCTTCATATAGAGGTTTTATTGTTTACATTCAATGAAAGGAAAAGTCTGACTTAAAATACTGAGATTTAATCTATCTCTGAATTAAAATGCTTCTATTGAACTATAACTGCTGGAGTAGTTAGGAAAGGTGAATCCAGGATTTTTGCCAGGCCATAGAATCCCTTAATACAAGGGAGCTATCTATACATGTGGCCACAAACAAACATGCCTGCTTTATTGGCAACTGTCTTCAGTGCAAGAAGAGTTTATTTTCCTTCAGTTGAATAATGTTCTGGTGCCCTGGCAGTTTCATAACTCTCCATGTAATTAAGCAGTTGGCATGACCTTCTGTAGCAAGATAATAATAGGAGTTAAGCAAAGGCAGGGCTTATACACAAGGACACTTTGGACTGCTCAAACTTACAAATAAAAGCTTTCAAATAAATGCAAACGTGTCTTTCCAATCCTGAGTTTTCACACACACACGCACACACACTATAAGTGAACATGGTGAAGTTTCCTATAACTCAAGAACTGCAAGGTACAATTCAAATGATAGCACTGGCTATCATTTATTAAATGCCATCCCCACTGTCCAGATGAGTTTAAGGATGAATATCAAAGCCAGTCATTTGCAAAAGGTAAATCACTATAGATTGCCAGAAGTCAGCTGGTTTTGCAAAAGATATTATTAAAAAAACAAACAACAACAAAAAATACATGGTCAGAAGCACAAATTACATGGCCACTGAACACCAATGGTTTAAAACCAAGAACCAGTAGGACAAATGTACACTTTTTTGGGGGGATAGGAAATCTGAGCCCTGTTGTCCCCTAAGAAGCTCAATAAACAGGAAACAGATAAGTACTCTCCAAAGATGGCTGCGGTCCGTGTCTTCCCTTCCTACACACATATGCTGCTTCTCCCATCAAGATGTGCTATTATAATTCCCTCTTTGAATCTGAGCTGGCTCTAGTGACTAGCTAGACAATAAACATGGCAGAAATGAAGCTTCATGATTTTTCAGGCTAGTTCAGTAGAGCCTTATAGCACCCCCTTCCCCGGGTCTTTTGGAACATTCAGTGGTGGAATGCTTCCTCTTGAACTCAGCATTCATGCTGAGAAAATCCCAAACCTCATGAGAAGCCATGTGGGCACCCTGGTGGACAGCCCCAGCTGGACTCCCAACCAATAGCCAGTAGCAGCTACCAGCCATGCAAGTGAGCCATCTTGGATATGCAGCCCCAGTCAACATCAACTGCATGAAAGACCCCAAGCAAGAACTGCCCAGCTGAGCCTAGTTAACCCACAGAACCATGAGCGATAATAATAGCGTGTGTGTGTGCACACCCATGTGGGTGCATTCAGTGTGAAATTCCCTTGTTCATCTTTTGCTTATCAATTTATAAGAGCTTTTTTTGTAAATTAGATATATCAACTCCTTGCCTAACATTTCAATACCATACATCCCCCTCCCCCATTTTGCCATTTGCCTTTCATCTGCTGCAAGAGGTTTAGTTTTTTATTTTGATGTCATCAAATATTTCAATTATTTGCTTTTACAACTTCTTTTTCTATGTGCTACTTCATAGACCTGCCCCACACTAAAACTATATTCATTTATTTGGCCACTTATGTATTAACTTAACAAATATTCATTGAGCACTTACCTTGTGCCAGGGACTCTCTCCATTGTTAGGCATATAATGTCAATAAGATAGAATAGGACCATGCTTTCACTAAGCTCAGTCTTCCAAGGGTGGAAAAGAATTTGAACACAGAACTGCTATAAAGAATGTTAACTGCAGTGATGAGGAAAGTACAGGTTGCTGTGGAAGCCTATAGCAGGGACATTTATGGGCTTCCAGGGAGCTCAAGGAAAGCTTCCTGTAAGAAATACGGTTTAAGCTAACACCTGAATTATGAGTTATACATTTATGGCTTAATTTTACATTTAAATCTTTGATCCACTAGGAATTAATTCAAGTTCAAATAGTAACGTAGATAATAAATATGATGTAAATGTAAGCAATTATTATTTTTCATACTGAATTTCTAAATATACTTGAGTCTATCTTTGGACTCTGTATCCTGTATCCTGTTTTAAAAATCTGCCTCTTTTTGTTTCATAGGGTTTCTTTCTATAATTGCTGTTTTATTTTGGGCCAAGATAAAAAAATTCATTCATTTTTTTTTCTACTGATGATTTTACACTAAATTATTTTTCTAGATTCCACTCGTATTTTTGTTAGGCTATTATAATAAAATCATTTTGTAACTATATTTATTATAGTTTTAGCTTAACTGCAAAATATTATTTAAACTAAAAGTATATATACATATATCTAGAGAGAGAGAGACAGAGAGAGAGAGAGAGCCAAAAAAAATGTATGCAAATTTTAAGAAAGGAAAAAATGTGTTAAAATTATGCTGATGGTGACCACTTTGAGCACCTCTCATAATTGCAAAAGTCAAATGTGACGTATTCATCTTATCGGTATATATTATTACAATTTTAATAGTTTTGTCCTTTCTTAAAATGTGTATGTTTTTTGGCACTGTGTGTGTGTGTATCACTTAATGAGGAATAATAAAATGACACCCATTCACACTCCACCATGCTCTGACCTGTGAAATGCCCATGTACCTATCCCTGGTCTGTCCTCCTCTGTGCCCTGAGCTAATCCTATACTGTATTAGCATTAAGCATCCCCTTGCTTTTCTTTATAGTTTTACTACAAGTGTATTTTCCTAAACAATGTAGTTTTTAGTTTTGCCGGTTTCTAACTTTTCCTAAATAAAATCGTTCTATGCGTATTTTTCTGTAACTTCCTTTTGTGATTCCACATGGTGTGTGTGTGTATACATACAAAGGGTGCCAGAAAAATGTATACACATTTTAAGAAAGGAAAACTGTATTAAAATTGTAATACTTAATATATACCAATAACAAAAGATGAATACAAGTCATGTTTGACTTCTGCAATTACAAGAATTGTTCAAAGTGGTTTCCATCAGCGTAATTTTAATAGTATTTTTCCTTTCTTAAAATTTGTATACATTTTTGGGTGGCTGGGATGGCTCAGTTGGTTAGAGCGCAAGCTCTTAACAAGGTTGCTGGTTTGATTCCCACATGGGCCAGTGAGCTGCCCCCTCCACAACTAGATTGAAAACAACTTGACTTGGAGCTGAGTTGCAACCCTCACAACTACATTGAAAAAAAAAAAAAAAAATGACTTGACATCCTGGAAAAATACACTGTTGCCCAATTAAACAAAAAATATTGTATACATTTTCTTGGCACCCTCTGTATACTAATGTGCACAATGTGTTCACATATTTTTACTGCTGTATAGCATTTTACTATATACATACATTGAGTTTTTTTAATTCATTCCATTATGGATGGATGTTTGGATTACTTCCAGATTTTTGCTAATAGGAATAATGCTCCCCTGAACATATCCTGGCTTGTGTACAAAAATTTCTCTGAGATATATACATAGGAGGCAAATTGCTAGCTCATAGGGCATGCACATAATCAACTTTAGTAGTTAATGCCAGATTGTTTTACAAAGTATACCAAATTATATTACCTCAAGCAGTCTTTGAAAATTCCAGTTGCTCTGTATCTTTGCCAACACTTGGTATTAACTAACTTTCCAATGTTTGTTAATCTGGTAGATATGAAAAGATGTAATTATGGTTTTATGTATTGTCCTGACATATGATGATGTCAATATTTTTGCATGTTTATTAGCCATTTGTGTTTCTCCTTCTGGAAAATTACTATTTATGACAATTGCTCATTTCTCTTTTGGCTATTCATCTTCTTCTTAATAATTCAAAGGAGTTCTTTTTGTATTCTGGATACTAACCTTTTGGTTAGTGCGAAATGGTTTTGTGGCAAATATCTTCTCCCTCCTTATGAATTTTATTTTCTCTTTATGGTGTCATCTAGTAAGCTAAAATTCTTGGTTTTAATGTACTCAAATGTATTAATCTTTATCATTAGTTTCTTTTGGTGTCTTACATAGGAAAACTTTCCCTACCTGAAATCCCAGAGATAGTCTCTATTTTTCTAAAAGTTTTTAAATTTTGCCTTTTAATTTCTAAGTTATAAATCCATCTGGAATTGATTTTTGTTTAAGGTATGAAAGAAAAGCATTTTCCATTTTTCATTCTTCATAAGGACAACCAGTGGTCCCACACTTCAATTGAATAGTCTTTCCTTGCCTTATTAAATCTTGTCCCCATTGAAGGTGACAAATTTTAGGGGTCCCAAGTTTATGCAGAATTCTTCAATTCATCCTCCCCCTAATTAAGCCCCAGCTTTTGCTCCCATCCCTTGAGAATATTTAGCCCATTAAAATCCAGGCAAAATCTACCAGGGATCAACGTAAGGAAATGTAGCACGAGGCAGACACCGCTCCGAGGTCACATCCCTCTATGGAATCACTCTTTCTTCTGTTTCCGATCTCTAATTAGTTTTCTTAATTTACCACAAGTTCAATCATACCTTCAGAAGTATTTATTTCAGGTGCCAGTATAAATGATTTCTTTACACTTTCAATTTAAAATATTGCCTTTAATTTTAAATCTAAATCAATTTTTATGCTTTTTTTCCAGTTCTTTTTAATTTATGAATTAGTTCTATTTTTTCATTATTGTTACTTTTATTCTGATTGGCTATGTTTTCAAATTTTCAATGAAGAGTTTATGACCAATTTCTTTCCTGAAAGACAACTTGGCTGAGTGACACTCTTTCCCCCTCAGCATTCTATAGATGTCATTCCATCGTCTTCCATCCAAAAATGCTCCTGAAAGAGTCTGGGATTAGTGTGAATTGTTTGCCTGTTTTTGTTTTGTTTGTTTTTGTGGGTAGAGGTTTATGGAAGTAGGGGGAGAAATGGAATGATAGTGACCTGTTTCTGGTTCTATTTTTGGATGATGTGAAAATTTTTTTCCTTTCTTTTTTGTTGTTACTTAACTTCACCAGAATGTATCTTGGTGTGAGTTATTTATTAAATTTTCCTGGGCCACCACAGCCCTTACAATCTGGAGAGTCATATTTTCTTTCATTTTAGGAAAGGTTTCGTTTATTATATTTTTGAATGTTTTATTTCTTTTCTTGTCCATGAATTGCAATTTTCTGTGTCATGAATCTCCATCGGCTATTCTTTATATCCATAACTTAATTTCTAATCTCTTGCAACTCAGTCCTTTTCCTTAGTCACTTCTGTGATTTTTCTCAATTCTCTTTTATCTCACTGATTTGGTGCTTCTAATGTAATTTTAATTTCTGTAACAAAATGGCTATCCTAGTCAGGCTGTAGTCATGAATACTCTACTGTACTTTAGATTTTAAATGACCTTAATCTCACAATTTTTGAAGACCCTATGAGGAGTGGGAAAAGAATATAATTGGCTTTATTGTGAAGGGAAAAAATGTAAATATAAAAGATAAATTAGTATTTATAATGTTTTTATGTGCTCTTATTTTGTTTCTTTTCTCCAACTGTACATTCCATTTTTAAAAAGAATTTGGGAAAATAGCCAAACATGAGTAAGTTTGGCCACATCCAGAGTGAGCTGACAAATTCCCTTTCCATTCTACAATTCTGCACTATATACTGTTCAGATTATTTAAAAGTCTCATCAACTCCTCTGACACACTGACGATACTTGTACATCATTTTTTCTTTTTTAATGAAATAACCACTGTTCTCTATCAAAGTCAAGAGACCCCAGATAAAATCAAAAGAAAGATAAGCAATCATAGTGTTTTCCATCCTTCGGGTTTAAATGAAACACAAAGAAACTCCAGAAAATAAGTACCTTCTGCATATGTTGAAAGACCCAAACCAGTTCACTTATACCATTTGGGGGGTGGGGGAGAGAAGGCAGGGGGCAAGTGAATATAACAGTACTTTCCTCAGATATGAAATAATTGCACAGATTCTAATTTCAATTATTATTTCCTTTCTGTGCATGAGGAAGTAGATGGAGCTCTCTAAAAATAGCTAGTGAACTGCGAGTTGCATAAAGACCAGACCCCTTATTTGTCAATGTATTTTTAAAAGTGTATATGAGAATGTCTGTGCAGGATACTCCTAACACTTAAGAATAGGTGGAACTACTATTGCAAAGTTGTCATTTTCAAGGGAAAATCATGTGGGCAGCTTCCTTTATGTCTGGACAAATTAGAGCTGTGCAGGAATTTGCTAATTAGTATGTGGTGATGGCTCCGTTCAGCAGCCTCGGAGCAAGTCTCCCATGGGGCTAACACAAGAATTTTTAAAGTCACTTCTCCAAGTATAAGAACAGATAAACAGAATTAGAAATATTTAACTTACTAAGAAAGAATTATTTAAGTTGAGAAGAAAGAATGCAAGGACAAAACTTGCTATTTTCAAATACCTCAGAAATACAAACTTTCTGCGACTCACAAACAGAAAGATTAGATAACGGTGGGAGAGTTGGATTACATCAAAAACAAAAACAAAAACAAAAAAAAAAACTTCCCAATTATAAAGATTGGGGGAAACAATCACCAAAGAAATTTTTTAAAAATAATAATAATAACAATAGTTATCATTTATTGAGTGTCTATGTCAGTTTCTAAGCACTTTATAGACATTATCTTATTTAATTCTCATAATAATGTTCTATGGTTGGTATTGTTATCTCCAGTAAACATTTATTTATTTATTTAACAATTTTTTTTAGAGGGTCTACTATGTGGCAGGCACTGTTCTAGGCAGCAGGATCAGAGATTCATTATAGTAGACGAAAGTCCCTCTATCATGAAGCTTTTATTTGGGGGAGGAGGATGATTGACAATAAACAAAAAAAATAAGAAAAGTTATTTAAAGTGAAAAGCATTATGCGGAGAATTAAAAATAGTGGGACAGGATAGTCACTGGTAAACAAGGCAATCAGAGAAGGTATCTCTGAGGAGATGAAACGAATTGACAAGAAGGAGCCAGCAAGGAAAAGGAAAGTGGCAAGAAATGTTGCTGACAGAGAGAGCAAGTAGAGGCAAGGACCTCAGGCTGGAACAAATTTAACCACTTCTGGAAGCCAAAAGAAGGCTACTGTGACTAGATCACAGCAGATAAGGGGAAACAGCATAGGATGACAACTAAGCATAGGAGGTCAGAGAACAGGTCATTGGGCTTTTTTAGAGTTTAGGATAAAGACTGGATTTTATTCTAAGTATTGTTGTGAAGTCTTGGGAAAGTTTTAAACAGAGGAGTGAAATAATCAGATTTATGTTTCTTACACATCACTCTGGCTTCTGTGTGGAGAATGGATCATAGGAAGGCAAGAACGTAAGCAGGGAGATCATCGAGCCTTTCCTTGGAAGCAGCATGAAGTTTCCCCAGGAAAATCGATGCAGGAGAGGACTTGGTCACTTGTGCTATAATTCAGTCACAGCGGGGACATACTAAATTCTCTCCCACTCCACAGTGGTGAGACAGTGTCAATTAGAGCACGTAACTACTATGAACTTCCCAGGTAATATTGTCTTCCTTTAATAACAACAACAAAAAAAGCTTTTAAGTCTTAGAAGCAGTTAACTTACCTGCCACCATAGCCTAATTTCTAACACACACACACGGAAAAAAAGTTAAAAAAATTACATTTTTGCACTCTTTAGTAATGTAGAAATGCCTTCAAGTGAAATGTGTCTGACTTGGGCCAACTATTATCTGTAATGCAAAGCTGACTCTAGAAAATTATTTTCCTGTCTTTCTAATAGTGTGTCCCAGAAGAATCAATGTACAGGAATGCTTAAGGGACTCCTCCTGACCGTGGGGAAATTCAGCCTGTCAAAGTTATTTACATAAAATAAAATAAAATATAAAATAAAATAAAGAAGGATATTCTTCAAATTTTGTTGCATAAGGGGAAATTAATATGTGGCATATAAGATACAGTCCCTTGATGAGGGGTATAGATCAAAGGAATCATGAACACTGATGTGTCATCCTGAAATCATCTATATTTTATCCTCCTTTTACAATATTCTTAGCTTTTAAGACAAGCACCTGAGTGGTAATTGCCCAAAACATTTAGGTTTGAAAACCAAAAACATCCACCAGACCCAAGGCTATAAAGATCTGAGGACCAGCTCTTAAAGTGCTGACACACTCAAACTCACCTTTCCAGGGCCCGCAGAGAAGCAGCTGATGGAGAGGTGACAGGACTTCAAGTGAACGAGGCTCATTTGTTCATCTTAAAGTGTTGGCCTGAGGGGCAAGCAACTAAGTGCACTGCTAGGGGCCTGCTGGCTGGGGAGTATTACTATCTTCACTGTCTCCCTCTGCCTCAGGTGCTATCTTTCTTTTCTCTTCTTATTCTTCTTTGTCCTGTGTCATGCAGGGTGTTGTGAGGGGTCTCAGCTACCGCTCCCCACATAAGAACGCAGGACATGGTGAGGCTGAAAAGGAACACCCATGGAGCCATAGGTAGGGGTGTCATACCATTATAGTCTCGCTGGCAGCTGGGTTGGAGACACAGGAAGCAGGAGACACAGAATCCTCAATCCACACTCCACCACACTCCGCGCTTGCCAGCCACCATCTTCTTGCTAGCCCCCATTTTCTGCTAGCGTAGCCACGGCAGTTATATTAGTGGCCAATGGCTCACTGGTTATAGCTGACGGCCAACTAGCCACAGCTGATGGCCTTCCAATCACAGTTGATGGCCATTTACTACCTGAGCCGGCACCTTCCCATGTGAGGCCGAGAGCCTGGAAATTGCACTCCTGGCTCTGTCCCCACATCCTGTTTTTTCTTGTGGCACCAGCTATGGGCTCTCCCTCTGCCTCATTCCAGGCAACAGGCGCCATTTTTTTTTTTCTTTTCATCTTTCTTTTACCGGTGGCACCATCTTCAAGCTCTTCCCTCTGAGGTACTCCAGGGTGCCAGTATATCTGGTAGGAAGCTTTAACATGTGTCTGGTGCCCTGTTTTTCGTGGCTGCTGCCGGGAAGATGCTGCTTGATCACCTGGCTCTGGTGGTGGGATGCAGGTAGAAGTGGAAGGCTTGCGTCCCTGGATCCCACAAGATTGTAACCATTGGAGAGACACTTCTTGGCAAGTGTCATGCGGGGCGGCCTGCGGAGTCTCTGCTCCCGCTCCCCACATAAGAAAGCAGGACAGGGTGAGGCCAAAAAGGAACACCCACGGAGCCATAGGTAGGGGAGTCATACCACTATAGTCTCACTGGAGGCTGGGTTCACACGATGTGCGACCTGCTGTCCGCTTTTCTGCCAACCGACCGACTCTCCTCGACTCTCTTCAATTCTCCTCCCCAGCGCAACCGCGGCAGTTATATTAGTGGCCAATGGCTCAAGGGTTACAGCTGATGGCCAGCTAGCCACAGCTGACGGCCATCTACTACCGAGCTAGCACCTTTCCACGTGAGGCCGAGAGCCTAGAAACTGCTCTCTGGGGCTCTGTCCCCACAGCAGGCTGCCACTCCCAGGCCACTGCACAGACAGCGGACTGAAACATGTCCTGGAGCTTTAGCCTGAGGGCTTCAGGTTTGCCTCACAACTAGGTAGAGGCTACAGAGGTGTTGTCAGGGAAAACAGGCCAGGCCACCATCTTGGCGCCTCCCTCCTGCCTTGCTACGGCTCGCAGGTATCCTCCGGAAAGGAACTTACATGTTTGACTAGAACTGGATTTTTGCGGCTGCTGCCCAGGGGCACCTCCAGATCCCCCGGCTCTGGCAACCAGCTGGGCTTCTGCTTGGGCTCCCACAGAGCTATATATATATTTGCATACGTTAAAAGCTGTTGCCTGAGGGCCTGGCTTCTAATCAGCCTAATCTAGATGCTGACTGAGATCCTCCACTTTGGGACCCTAAAAAATCTTAACACACCCTCAATACTGGGAGTCATTGAAAAGAAAATAAGCTGGACAATCACAAAGGTTTGAGAGACAACGGAGAGCTAGGGCTAGGTTGAACAATGAGATTCATGTTCTACATGAAGCCACTCCTTTAAGATTGGGGAGAGTGGCTGTTTTATCTAATATATAGAAACCAACACAGAGAGTTAAGAAAAATGAAGAAATGAATATATTTGAAACAAAAGAACAAGATAAAATGTTAGGAAAAAGATTAACAAAATGAAATAAATAATTTACCAGATATTGGGAAAACAAAAGTAAATAAAACCCTGAACTTCAATGATTAAAAAAAAATAATAATGTAAAAACCCTTGATCTGTTTCTTGCAACAAACAGGCTGCCCAAATCACATCTACTATAGGACATCATTACGGTCTACAGACACAATGATTTAGTAGTAATAAAAAATAACAATATCAACAATAATAACAATATTTTTTGAGGACCTCCTACAGATCAGATACTTTGTCAATTGCTTCTAGATCTTTTTCTAAGGATGAAAAATGTCTCTAGATCCACTGGTGACATGTGTTTCCAAAATTGAAAGAAATGTCTGAAATATTCTTTAGGATTCACTAGAAACATTTTCCCATTAGGGAAACTTGTTAAACAAAAATAGTGCTTGGTTTTTCTCCTTTTCACCCAAAATGAGTTGAAGGTACTTAGTCTAGATTGAAAACAAGAGATTCCTAATGCTGAAAATATTAAAAAACCAAAACAAAATACATTTAAGTCACACAGATTTGGCCTCAAAACAAAAAAGAGAGAAGAAAAAAAAAAAGAAAGAAAAAAAATATATATATATATATATATATACACAGAAAGAATTTAATTTCTTCCATGCATATGTAAATGGTGTAATGGTGTAATCTGAATATAACAAGGATACAGAATGGATAAATCTTGTGACTCATGTCATTATATATGATAGCTATGAAAACATTTGAAGCAAAAGTAGCATGCTTTTTCTCAATACCTGTATAAAAATTAAGGGCGTTCACATAAAGATAATCACTAAATAAGAAATAATGCCATTTGTTCTAGTCCTAAGTAACTGTTAAATGTCACATTTACATTATTACCTTTTCTCTTTTTCTGATTTTAAATGTAGTATTTGCTCATTAAAGCAAACCTGGGAGATTAAAAAGATACAAAGGGAAATCACCCATAAGCCCACTACCAAGAATTAATGACCTTAATTGTTTTAGTCAAGTCCATTCCAGTCTTTTTCCTTAGGTAAACTTTATGTTTTTAAATTACTTTATGACTAAAATACTATTTTAAAACTTTATATTTTAAAAATGTACATTTTTAACTTACTTTTTTTACTTAGCTTTATGCTATACTTTCCTGTATTATTAAATTTTTTTATAAATATAATAGGTATAAAACATTACATTTCTAACTAAGCTTCTATTTTCAAACATTTAGGTTACTTCCAATGTTTTTCTATTATAAAAAGGCACTAAAAATGTAATATTAATGACATCACAACAAAGCTCCAAAAAAGTAAAATAGCTCTTATTCCATGAATAGACAAGCAATGGTGATATTTTTCCCCTACACTCTCCTCCTTCACTCTGGGTCATAAAGCGGTTGAAAGAAAGAAAGACTAGAGAACTCTCCCTGGGAGAACAGCACATTAATTAACAGGGTAGAAGACCTCAGCAGCAACATGAAATTTGTCTAGGCCTTCTTTTTGCCCATCCTACTATCAGTTACAATTTTCCACCACTCCAAGAAAATTGGAAGGCTATTGGCCAAATTTTGAATATCCAGAAATGTCCCTGTGCACTACACCCTCCAACAAACTTCCACAAAGTCCCGATATTGGTCTAGAACATGCCCTTGCCCAGGACTACTGGGTTGCATACCCCAGAGGTATCATTTGTGAGATCTGTGTGAAGATCTCACCTGGAGTAGTACAGCATTTCCACAGACTGTTTCTTCATGTTTATACAAGAGCAAAATGAACAACAGAAGGACAGAGGCACTTTCTGGCTATTTATTAAAAAGTCCTTTTATTGATCTCACCCAATGGTAATGCTGGAGTCTTTTTTGACTTTAGTTCCCAAGTCTTCACTTGTTGAATTTGTTTGGACATATTTCCACTCAGAAATACTTTTAATACTTTTTAAAAGATCCTCTAAGACAAAAACTGAACCAGGACAACAGAGAAGCCCCCTTCTCCCACCACCAGGTTAGCAAGCACCAAGTAACAAGGAAGGAGCCTACTGCGGCATGAGGATTGGTAGCATAGAGAGAAAGCTTCTCTGAGGCACAGGATCATAGAAAAGACTTAAAGATGAGGAGGGAGCAAAAACAATAAAAAAAATCCTCGAGTAATTCAATCTCCACCCTATGTACAGGTATTTCAGAGGAATTTGAAGCCAGTTAACCATAGCAACAATAAAAACAAACACAGTTCAACTCGTGATTAGATTGACTTAATACTACTACCCTTTCCCCTCAGCCTCTACTGTTCTATACATTAGATCAGGCAATCAATCAATCAATCAGAAATTTAAAAATACACAAAAAGTCCAAGAAAAAGAACTCATTTTCAAAATACAAAGCAGCCAACAGAAAAGATTCAGAGATGAACTAGATGTTGGAACTATCAGAGAGGGAATTTAAAATAACTAATTTATATCTTAAAGGCTCTAGTGGAAAAGGTGAACAGCATGCAAAACCAGATGGAAAATTTTAGCAGAGCAATGAATACTCTAAGGAGAATAATAAAAATCCAAAAAAAAGAAAAAAGAAAATCATCATAACAAAAATAAAGAATGCCTTCAACTGGCTGATCAGTAACGCAACAAACCAAGGGGGAAAAAATCAGTGAACTTGAAAATAGGTCAGTAGAAATTACCAAACTGAAACACAAAGAGAAAAAAAAAAGGTTAAAAAAAACCAGAAACTGAACAGAGCCATCAGAACTATGGATCTAACCTATGTGTATGACCGAAGAAATTTCTGAAGAAATAAAGGCTGAGAACTGCCCCCAAATAATGAAATATATTAAGCCATGGGTTCAAGAAGCTCTGAAGACCCCCAAACAGATTAAATAACAAAGTAAAGAAGAAGGAGAAGGCGTTTAAAGGAGAAACAGGAGAAGGGAGAAAAACAAAACCCACACCATCCTCACATATTCTAGACCCACCATAGTAAAGTGACTTAAATCTAAAGATAAAGAGAAAATCTTGAAGACAGTCAAAGAAAAAGGAAGTATTACATACAGAGGAACAAAGCCAAGCATGACAATAGGCTTCTCATTTGAAAGCATACAAGCCAGAAGACAGTAAAATAGTACCTTTAAAATGCTGGTGGGGGTAGAGAACTATTAACCCAGAATTCATGCCCAGTGAAAACATATTTCAAAAATGAAAGAAAAATAAAGACTTCTTCAAACAAATAAAAAGTGAGAGAATTTGTTGCCAGCAGGCCTACACTACAAAAAAATATTAAAGGAAGTTCTACAGGTAGAAGGAAGTTGATGTTAGATCAATATTTGGAATATGAAACCAGATAGATCTCCAGAAATGGTTAAAATAAAGGTTTTCCTGGCTTTGGGTGAATAAAATTATTTTTAATATAAAAAAGTCAATCTAGTAGACTCTGTTGGTGTCCCACCCAGACCCTTTTTATTGGGTTGGGGCACCTTCTCCTACTTGCTGGCAGGGGTAGGGGTAGGGTGTTGGAGAATGGGGTGGGGTGGAGAGGGTTGGAGGGTGGGGGTTTGGTTAGGAAAGGCTGTTAGCAGCTTACAGCTACAGTCTACTCCTGAGAATTGCCCTTAGCCAGTGGCAGCCACTTGGACACAGAATACATGGAAGTTTATGCTTTGCCCCTGAGGGGTCTACAGCGAATGACTAACATACATGAGGTACTAAAAAGACCGGCCTCCATACCTTAACATGGGATAACTCAGTGGTACTATTCATGAATGTTTCAGTGTTCTCTGTTGTACAATTAGAGTCAGCTAAATCCACACCTTTGCCCAACCTTTCTCCCTGCCCTATCCTGCTTTGTTCCTTCCTTACAGGTTGCACCTGAGAGCTCCCCCTCAAGATTCCCTTTCTCAGTCTCTACTTCTGAGGACCCTGACTCAAGACCCTCAACACTTCACCACAAAGCATGGTACTTGCCATTGGTTTTTGTATATACTGTTTGTCAAATTAAGGACTTCTATTCCTAAAGAAATAATATCAAGAATGAATGCTATTTTCAATAATTTTTTCCCACATTTATTCCTATGACCATAGGATTTTTCTCCTTTATTTGGTTAACATGGTAATTTATGTATAATAATTTAGAATTCTTGGAATAAATGTAACTTGGTCATAATTTTTTTAAAGAATTTGTTAATCCATTTAACATTTTTCAAACTGTGAAAAGCAGGGTTTACTTTCTTTTGTTGTTGTTGTTGTTGTTATTGTTGTTTTTACGATTCTCCTCTAAAGATTAAGTGGAAGAAAACTCTCTGGGACTAAGCAGGGAGCAGCAGGAGAAATCTGCAATACATTTAAACTTTCCAAAGCTGCTAACCACAAAAACAACACTGGCACATTTCATATTCAGTGAATGCCAGGTCTGCAAAAGGAATAGACCTGTCCACAAGCAAGGGTAGAATGAGAGGGTCTGCAAGTCCCCGTTAATCTTCCGGCTTCAGAAACCAGCTTTTGCTTGAAGAGCCAATAAAACTCTATGCCTCAGACCCTAGGCAGAGCCTTTCTGAGGATCAAAACACATGGCTCATCAATCCCATAGGATTATGAGAGTAGGGAGTATAAAAGGAATCTGCAAACTAGCATTGGGCCTTTCACAAAATAGATTTTTAATAAATATTGGCAGATTAACAGATTTCTATCACACATATGTCATAGAATTCCTTTCTCATCTTTACTTTATTCATTTTAGAAGTTGGAGGAACTTGAACCCAGTTGCTAGAGTCATTTTATCACCAAGTCCTTATATTTATTAATGAAAAAGAAATAGCCATCAAAATTCTAACCAGAAAATGCATGAGTCTTCATGTATGGAGTGATGCCACCGACCCCCGCCCAACCCCACCCCCAAATATACAAGCTCTTGAGTGATGAGTTGTTTACCCTACTCCATCTAACTCATTCGATCTCTCTTGTGATTTCCATTCCTGAGATGGTTTGTCAAGGCTGGTGACACAGTCTTTAGCTACAAGGTTAAAAGATTTCCAAGTTTGTCCACTGTAAGTGAGGTTTTGTATTCCCTGCTAAATTCTACATTCCCTCAAGGCTGTGAATGTGTCTTGTCTTTTGTTCTACCTTTTCTAGCAAAGTACTAAGAACATCAGAGATTTGGTCAATTATTCTGAATTAAGAATGACTGGAACAGGGAGCTCAACCCTGTACCTCGGCTTCAGGAAAACCATCCTTTAATCAGATGCACTGCTAAAGAAAGAACCCATGATGGCAATGAACACAGAAACACTCTGCCAAAATAGAAATCCTTAAAATCTCTGAAATCATTAGCTTTCTCTGAATTTCTTTCTATTGTGCTTCCATGTATTTATGAGGTCCAGTGCTTACTAGACACCCTTAACCTGAAGATCTGGGCTAAAAGTACTTTTGAAATAGTTGGTGAGTTGTGAAATGAACACTCCTTGATCATCTGATAGTTGCTGACTTGTGACTTGGTTTTTCAGGGAACGCTCCCCATGGCTCAATTTAATTGTTTCACCAGAGAAGAAGTTGTGCTGTTTGTCAGTTCAAACCACTGTCACTAGGAAAAACTGGCCTCTCCCTTAACTCTCCCAGACTCAGTCTGTTCCTTCTCACCTTTCATAAATGTATTTCCCTGACCAATCTTATAGGCGATGCAGTTAGTATTGATTTGCCACCACTAGGCTCTGTTTCTTCCCATGACCCTAAAATCATGCCAATTAAGGAACCAACAATCCATGGAAAATGGCCACTATCCTTTGCATTCTTGGCTTCTAACTTTTACCAGTGCTCTAGTCCTAAGCATTTTGACTTAAATAGCATTATACCAAGTTGTACTAATTAATTTTACTTCATAAATCTAAGGTGTCAGATTTTTGGAGCTAGAAAAAGCCTTAAGGACTGACGACTCAACTCCATTTTACCAAAATTGAGCTCCAGAATAAACATGTTAGCCTGTGTGTACAGATAGAACCAAGATGAAACATCAAGTCTGGACTCTTTCTAGTAAAATACTGTATTTCCCTATATGCATGAACCAAATCTGAGAAAATGAGCATGTAGTTTCATGCCCAGCAACATGAAACTATTCCCAACTTTGTGGAAACAATGGGATAATTTAAGTAAACAAGACCCACTTCAGCCCCACCTCACTGCCCCTCCCCTCCCATGAGGTAGCAGGACTGCCCTCAACATTGAAGCCTCCTGGGGAATTTCCTGCTATGTCCCAAGGAAGAAGAGGGTCAGTGCCCTGTTTCTAGAGATCTTTTTTCACATTCCTGTTCCAAGTATCCTTTTTTTTTCCTGACACTTATTTGCGTTCTCTGGAATAAGTCTCAAACTCCTTATCAAGCAATATTTTAGAAATGTCTCTGGGCTGTTTGTCTTATCCACGCCAGCCTCATACCCTTTTCCTCCAAGGATGGCTCCTTGGAGAGCAAACACCAGTCACCTCTAGTGTCTGGGGAGAGTGTCTACTAAAAATTGCCCTCCTTCCAATAAGAAATTGTTTTTTTCTGACCTCTCTGTGAACAGAACTTGAAAACTTGAACTTTGAGTTGTGATCTGATACCTGAAATTCCTTTCATTCCACAATTTAAGATAAGGCATTCAGGGTAAACATATCAGGAGTAAGAATTCTCTGGACTCACTAATGCACATAAAGGGATAAATAATTGACATGGGTTGTTTCCTACTAAAGCTGGTCTTGGAAAAGGAGGAAGGGAAAGAGAGGTCAAGGGCACTGAAGGGAGCATGAACATAGGAAAAAGAAAGGCTGGAGACATTGAAGAGAAAATCTGCCCACTTCACCATCTGCCCTGAACAATGCTATGCTTAATTACTTCCGGAACTGTTCCTCACTTTTTTTTTTAATCAACTTTGACCACAGAGGAAACTGCTATTGGTTTTCAAATAGAAAAGGATGTCTTTGGGTGGCATCTACCTAGATGAAAATGAATGGGAAATAGGTTCTTATAGACATGTGTACTAGAAAAGATTTCAAAACATGTAATATGTTTGTACTAGTCATCATTGTATTACAATCAGGATGATATTTTATATTAACAAGGTCTTTTTGACTGGGGAACTTAGAGTGGAAAAGGAATCATAGATTTATAGAAAACAGAAAAATCAGCTTCCTATGCACCTCCTGGAGTGTCCATATTAGACATCATAATAAATGAAAGATAAAATTAATACTCATGTTAAAGGAATTTCCCTACTGGTATGATTGTTGCCATAAAAGGAAAAGGGGAAGCAGTGATGATGTCGAGAAAGTGGTAGAATGCTGTCTCTTTTTATTTTCTGGGAGAAAAGGCAGAGAAAGAAAAGGAAAAACAAAAAAACAAAAAAGGAAGCTGATAATGCTTCATTTCTTAACACCGCCTGGGTTAATATGTAATTGACAAGATTAATGGCTGCATAATAATTGTTTCTATTGTTTACCATCTGGATGGTGGCCAGCCATCTTACCGCTCTTCCGACCAGTGGGTTTGGGTTTGGAAGGCTGCAAGGAGTGGCTGATAGGGTCTGTGTGCCAGGTGTAACCCTGCTAAAGAAGACATTTAGGAAGAAAGTACAGGGAAACCTGGGATGTTCCCTCTGGTGAGCCATGCTTCTCTGCACTTGGTCAACACAATAGTTTCACTTTGAAACTGTTGCATGAGTTGTGACAGAACAGAACCAGGCTGGGCCCAGCCAAACCTCTCTACCTGAGGACAAAGAAAGGAAAACTCTCAGGATCCAGAGAAAGGTCTCATTTCTGTTCTGTCCAAGCGGTAAAACAAACAGCAGAGTATCCCTCTTGGCTGTTCTTTGCACTGCCCTGGATATGCTGGGAAGAACTCACCTTTCACCTACAGATTTGCAGGGATGTGAAAATATATTCCTCCCCACTCTTTCCTGATCCACTTTCTAAGTTCCTGCCTCTTGCCTTTCACACTGTGAGACAAGCAAACAGACCAAGACTTTCAGTCATGAACTACAGAAAGGATTTCCGTGGAAAGGTACCAGAGTCCACCTGCTCTACTGCTGATCTTGTCTGGTCTTGCCTCTCGCATGGACCAGGATAAGATGATGTACAAAAACAAAGGCTATGTAATTCATTCTCAGGTGGCCTCATTCTGGTCTGGGTCACGAGTGTTCTCCTTAATTACTTCAACCTTTGTAGGTTTCCTCATTTTTTAACAAATCAAGTACAGACTCCTGATGTGCAAGGAGGCTCTCCTGGGGCTGGTACTCATACTTTTCCTACCTTCCATTTCATCCCAACTTACACTGTTTTAATGTGTAGCTCCAGGCTTTCTTCCTTCCATCCACACATCTCCCTCTACCCACTCTCTCTGTACATTCAAATCCTATCCCTCTGGAACAGCCCTGTTGTATCTCCCTATTATATGCTCTCCTACACCTCACAGACCTTGTACTTTATCCCTACTGCCACTAAAAGTTACAGTGTAGTCATCAGCATGTGGGCTGACTCTCTTCCTTACTACACAATGAGCAATGAGTTCCCTGAAGATAAGGACTGCATGTATTCTGTTCTTTGACGTATACCTAGCAGCGGGCCAGTAGTAGGTGCTTAGACTGTCAAGTTAATAACTATATTAATGAATGTAAAGACCAGTTCAAATGTCCACTTCCTTCATGAGTTTGACCTTCAGACTCTCCAGCTGAGTACATTCTTGTTAGTCATCATCTGAAGTAACAGGTGAACTTTGCGCTTCCTGCTGGTACTGTCATTTTTGATGTTTTGTCATCATTATCCGGATCTTCGTCTTATGTCTCCTGCTAATTTAAGGCTCCTTGAAAGCAGGGACTCTCATTCATTTTTCACATTGTTCACAACTCCAATCACGAAATTCTAGTTCCTAACCGGAACTCAAAAATTGTCAGCTCAGTGGTGGATTAATCACTTACTTACGTATTTATTTAATGTTTACACTCCCACATTCTGCACACACATTACTTTTCTTACATTAGTGTAAAAAAAATATATATATATATATCCAGTCAACAAATCTTTTCAGCATCTCAGAGTTTCAGCCATGTAGCCAATACTCCTTCTAGGGGCATTCCATTTCATTCTGCAAAGCCTTGAATTTAAAGATATGAAGGAATTCTAAGCTTTTGGCCAGAGACAACAGAGGAAGTTAGAGGCTGAAGCAGTAGGAAAAGGGAAACAACAGGAATAAGTATTTGCAACAGATGGTTTAGGTGGAAAAAACTGAACGCTCTAAGAAACTAAAGGAGTGATAGGCTTTGAGCTTAAGCCTTTATTCTGTATAAATTTGAGCTAAAGTCTTAATCCTGTACATAATATGTAACCTTGGGAAAAATCACTTCTCTCCCTGGGTAAAATGGCACAAATGATCCTATCTTTCAGACTGTTGATGGGATTCACGTGGTAATATACAAGACATTTCTGGAAAGGGTGATGCCAGTGCTGTTGCCTAAATGGTGGTTGAGGACCAAGAAGTGGAGACAGCCCGCAGAGGGTGTGGGAGACCACACACGGAGCTTGTGTTTCATCTGGAGAGTACGAGAAGCATCAGCCTAAAGCCCATTTGGAATAACCAGGGATTGAAAAATTAAATGGAGAGGAAGAAACCAGAATTTGAGGAAGGGATTTGGGGAGATGGGGCAGAAGGAGTAATTAATTGGGTGTGGATGAGGCATAAAGAACACAGTGTTGAAGGTCAACCCAGAAAGGTCTTAGGGGAAAGGTAAGAGGGGGATGCCCAACAAAAGAGGAGAACTGGGTACTGAAGACACTGAAGTGAGAGGACAGGGAGCTTAATGGTTCTCCTGTGAGATGTAAGGTACATACAATGAGACGAGATTGAAAAGGGGGAATTCAGGACCCCATAGATGCAGCACTCAGGGAATGGGAGAAGGCTGGGTGCCAAGGGGCTCCCACAGAAAGTGGGCCTGTACCTCTTCAACTTACATAAAGTGATATGTCAATTGTCTCTCAATGAAGCTGGAGAAAAATAAAGTACTTGCTAATTCCTGCTTATCTGTCCCAATGAGCATAATGTCATCAATGAGGTGGAACAATGTGATGTTTTGTGGAATAGTAACATAAAAAAGATCGATTCATAGAGATGGAAAGGAGAATAACAGGGGCTGAGGGGAGGGGGAATTGGGAAGTTATTGTTTAATGGGTATGGAGTATTGGTTTTGCAAGATGAAGAAGGTTCTGGATGTTGATGATGGTTGTTCAGGAATGTGAAGGTGCTTAATGCCACTGAACTGTATAGTTAAAGTAGTTAAAATGGGAAGTTTGGGGGGGGTGGGAGATGAGGGTAAGGGGGATCGAATATATGGTGATGGAAGGAGAACTGACTCTGGGTGATGAACACACAATCGGATTTATAGATGATGTAATACAGAATTGTACACCTGAAATCTATGTAATTTTACTAACAATTGTCACCCCAATAAATTTAATAAAATAAAAAAATAAATAAAATAAAATGGGAAGTTTTATGTTATGTATATTGTAAATAAATAAATAAAAATGAAGGACAGTCGAGTGTACTCTCTATTAAGAGGACAAAAGAAGAGGAGCCATAAGGGCCTCCCTGAAGAACTGATGAAAGGAAAAGGAAGCACAGAAATCAAAGCTGGAGAAAGTGCCAAGCCAGGCTCTCTGATCAGATAACAATCCCATTTCTTCTTCCTGGACATGCAACCCACTCCATTTTCTAGACTTCCTTGCAGTTACGTGTGGACACATGACCAAGTTCTAGCCAAACAAATGTGTGAACAGAATGTGGGCCACTCACCCCCAGACCAGGCACATAAAAGCCTTCCATTTGTGTTCCTCAAAGTTATTTTCCCATCTGGAGTGTGGATGTTCATGCCCAGGGTGACTTTGGAAGCCACATGTTGAACATGGTGAAGACAAAAGGAGCTCAGGTTCCTGCATCACTGCTGAGAGGATAGAACTCGATCAATCAGACATCACGTTCTGACTTTACATCAGCAAGGAAAAACAAATCTACGGTGTCCAAGCCAACATACAATTGGGGGTGAATTTATTACAGCAGCCATTGTTGCCTTAATAAACACAGTATGAATTTATTACAACAGCCATTATTGCCTTAATAAACACAATATGAATTTATTACAGCAGCCATTATTGCCTTAAAAACACAATATGGATGAGGCTGGGGAGGTGACTTAGGAGCCCACTGGCTGCATTTTTTGAATAATGAAAGTGAGAATTATAAGGAGAATAAGTGAAAACAGCTGGGAGAAGTAAGAGGCGAGCAGATGGTATCTATGGATAATCTTTGAAGTCAGGTTCCCAGAACAAAGAATATCAAAATGTGCCTTTTAACAAAGCATGAGCTATTGTACACCATGACCTGGTCAGTCCATATTTCTCTCTCGTTAGTGGCTCCTATTTACTGTATGACCTTCGCCATGACATTTAACCTGTCCTTGGCTTTCTAGTTATAGTCACACACACACAAAATACCAATCAAATTTCTATAAAAGTTTTTCTATAACTCCAAATTCCTTCATTTGCTTTCTCTCTCTCTCTCTCTCTCTCTCTCTCTCTCTCTCTCTCTCTCTCTCTCTCTCTCTCTCTCTCTCTTTCCCCCCAAATAATTTTTAATTGTTTAATGTGGGAAACTGTTTTATGAGAATGACATTCCTTTCTGAGCCACTGCCTGGGTCATTTAAAAGTAAACAATAGACAAAGGGAAACATTAACCTGGAGGTACTTTATAATAACAGCCTCCAGGGCTGATCCAGGATTGGCTAAGAAGATAAAAGGAGTTAGAAGATTTGTGGCCATCGAGGCTACACTGAAAAAAATATTCAGCTTTCCCCCTCCTTCTCCCCAACAGGTGTGTTCCAAAATGAAGACGATACCTTATTAATTCTGTGGTCCTGTCAGTTCCTATTATTGCTAAAGTGTTCTTAGGTACTCAGACAAGTCATAAGCCAATAAACAAATGTAGTTACTAAAGGCTAAAGTTTGCCGAGACTCTGAAGCTATTCAAGCAAAGACAGGTGTAAACAGGATTTATTATAAGTACTATTATTATTTTTATTATTTTAAGCACATAGGTCTATGCAGGACATGCAAACTGAGCTTTTGAGTCTTGGTCATAAAACTTCGGGCACTTTTCTAGCTCTTGGTATAGTACCAAGGAGAGATTAAACTAGAAAACAAATCTACAAATGAGTAGCTATCTTATAATTAGTAAGCACTTTTCTTCATATAAAATTCCATGCCAGTCTCTAATAGCCATACTTTATACTCACCTAAAGCCTTTCATCTGAAAAGCTCAAAGCACTTCTTACTAATACCAGTGCCAATTCTTTCAAAATTCCTGTAAGTTGGGGAACTAGAATTCTCATCCACCAAGTATTACAGCTATTGCTGAGATCTGAGCCCTCTGTCTATATCCCATGTAGTTGTGGGTGACATTCTTTCCCAGATCAGAGTCTCAGCTCCAACCCAGTGAAGAGGAGATGAATCCTATCAGAGCAGGAAATACTGTTTTCAGCCACATGGGAGGCAATGGGATGGAAAGGAAATCTCAGCCTTTGGGTTTAGACCTGACTACAAACCCTGGCTTTAAAGAAATTATCTTAACCTCTCTGTGCTTCAGTTTGCTCACCTATAATCAGGATGTAAGGCACACAGTGCTTGGCACACAGTAGGCACTCAATAAATACTTGCTTGGAGATATAGGCCATATTATTCCTCATATCCCTAATTTGATTTGTGGATCTAAGCAATGTTTTATCTGGTTAATACTTGATTGAGAGTTTGCATGAAAATACTGGCCATAGAAGACACTCAATAAATGCTAGTGGAGTTGTCTTGCTATGGAAGAAGTCTCTATCTAAGGCTCATGCTACCTAAGCCAACTTGGGTTTTCCAGAAGTCCAATATTATCTCACATAAATGCTAATCGCTGGCATGAAAGATTTATTTAAATACACTTCTGCCCCTCCCTCTTCAGGACACGTAGGCTGATTTTCCAAATCTCATCATGTCTTAAATTTATAAGCAAAGGAGAATACTGTTATGGATTTCATCACTTTGTTAAATACCAAATACTAAGTTATTAGTTACAGAGATTTGTTGAAAAAAATCTTAAATAAAATTGTCTTGTAAACACTTGAATGCATTACCACACGGTGTAAATTTCTTTGGATTATTTTTAGAAGCGAAATGCTTTTAATCCTTTCAACTATTTGAAGGCAAATATTATATCTTCAATTATAAATATCACACTTTTATTATATTTTCCATAACTCTACCAGAAATACAGCCAAACCATTTATCAATCAGGAGCTAACAGTCAAAAGGAACGCTTATTCCCTGGATTAAAAAATATTTTTTTAACCATAATTTATAAATTTACTTCGAAGGCCATAATAATGACATTGCTTACTCAGAACCTTAACCAATTCAAAACATGGTCAAGACCAAACAGGGACAGGGGTTGGGGGTAGCTTCTGAGTAGGCAAAATAGATATTTAAAACATTTATGTCTAATAGCCATGAATTTGATTCATAAGAGATCTTTCAGAATATTATATTATTTAGAGATAACTTATCCTTCCTTTGTCCACAATTCTAACAAACTGTTCATCTGACTTCTCCCACTGTCAGTAGATGAAAAGCAACAAGTCAGAAATGAATAGACATTAGAAGGAAAAAAAGTTACAGCTCTCAGCCAATAATCTAACAAACCAACAAGTTCGTTTTGAAGTTTATCTATTTTTCTAGCACTTCAGCAGATGTTACGGGTCAGAAAAGTAAAAATTATTATCCTTGTCTTCCATAGTTTGTTCTCTGGTTGAGGTAGAAAGTAACTCCACACAGGAAACAAAACAGAAACATATAAATTACACAGCACTGAACATAGCTTTAAAATAATTCAGAGAAGGGCGAAATCAGCATGGGCGAGAGTACAAAAAATTTCATAGAGGCTGAATGTGTTTTAAAATATTACAAAAATTAGAGCAAGCCCTGTTTTAAACACACACAAAAAAAAACAAATGCCTAAAAAGTGAGGCCTTGACATCATTGTGAGAGACCTTCAAAGGGTTAAAAACAAAAATAACTTTGCTCAGAAGAGAAAATGAACAAGGATTTTAAAAGAAAAGCTTCATTATCTAAAATGCAGTGGTTTTTTGCATAATCCTGGAAAACCGATTAAAGAGAAATCAACTTAGAGTACAGAAGGCAAGATTTAGATAAGGCATTCAAATGTATTCTTAAATACAATTGTGTTTTTTAAAAGGCTTCCTTTTGTACATTGCTCTTTAAATGTTTTCAGTGAAATAATGTAGAGACAGAGTAAAGAGTCCAATGAGCCGTTCAGTAGTCCGGGGTTGCATGACCTGTGTAGGGTCGCCCTCCCCTGCTTAGGCCCAACAGCTCCGTCAGTGCACAGGACCACTAACACCTTCCCAGAAGAAGTGGCTCTCCTGCAGGGAGGTTCACAGGGATCATCATCTGGGATCAAGATTCTGAACAAGAACTTCACACACGGCTCTGCTCATGATCCAGGTGGGGAAAGAGGGCTAATAGGTCTGTCTGCTAGCATCAGCGGAAAACAGTGACGAAAAAGGCCAGGAGCCAAAGGTTCTGAAAGAGAACAAATATGCACAAGTCAAATTTGCTGCCTGGCTCCTTGGAGACAGACAGACACTGACTTGGATTTGAGGGACACCAGGATATCCCCAAAATCTCTCTCCCAGGAAAAGCAATGCAGTTCTTAAAGAAGCATATAGTTCTAAGGATTATATGAGCTTTTATATATATAATACATACATATTATATACAGATATTATATATATATATCATATAAATGAGAATATTATATATATATCACTGCTATATCACACTGCTATATATAATATTCTCATTATTATGATATCTATCTATCTATCTATCTATCTATCTATCTATCTATCTATATAGCAGTGTGATTTGAGGGCACCCAGATAATGGTCCAGCTCTCTCTCCCACCAACAAGAAAGGATTGCAGTTTGGTGAAGAGAGGATAATTGTTGTCTTTCCCCCCGGAAAAGAATAGGCAATGAAAACAATAACATCTCTACTAGCCAGATATAACTAATGATATATGTTCCAGGTAAGTGACCATTTGCAAATCTATCCTAGATCAAAGATTGAAGACAACAGTTCTCAAAGGCATAGAGAATAAATATTTTGTCTTTTTTTTTATGCCATTCACAATGTAACAACTACAGACATGACAAACTTTTAAGTTTAATTTGCATTATCAACATTTTTTCCATCACTTCCTTAAATCTAGACTAGACAATGAAAAAAGCAATAGATCAAGTCCTGATTTGTAGCCTTTGCAAATTTCTATGGTGTAAATACTTCCATCATGGGCAATTTCAAGCTTCCAGCATAACATCATGGAAAACAGATTTGCAAAGGAATGGGAACTAGCACACATTCTATAGTGTTTCAACCATACAAGTACAATAGATTTTTTTTAAAATCTCAAGAGCATAGATAATAGAAAAGTGCAATAAGACAATTAGGAAATGAGGCATTTTTTTAGAATTTATTACCTGTGTGTTTCATGTAATTTTTACTCATGAGTCTATGTAATTTAATTTTTAATAATGGCTGTGTTTAACTACTGGCTCACAAAATTCCTGAAAATTGAACATTCAGCTCTCAAGAAGCAGTGAAGATCCAGCACACCAGAGTTTCCATTTATTCCTGAGAACTTAGCTATATTCCAACCCTGATTGAGGGCTGACAAACACCCTTGACTGTCCAATCTATATAGATCAAGTCGCTTTCTGGTCACCTGCAACCAAAAGAATCTTGGCTTATCAAATAAGTCCCTGCCCACTAGAGTGGACAGGGGCAGCTTTATCTAAGAGCAAGATCAAAGCTACCACTTCTGAAGACCAATATTCCAGCATACCTAACTCTGCTGCTTCTTTCTTTACTTTTCTTTTTTTTTAACTGGGCTTCCCACCTTTTTAAATAGAGTTTTCAGCTATGGAAAATGTAGCCATGCCATGCAATGGTCTCTTTAAATACCTCCCCCAGATGAAGAATGTTTAATCAGCTGAGCTGAGCCTGCGGCCCCACAGGAGCTCAGGAGGATGTTAACAGCTCACAACCACTCCTGCCCATTCCCAGGAGCCCCAGCATCACTTTGTGAAACTGCACAGGGTGGAGCCCAGGCTTTTCCCTGGAGAGGAAGTGGCTGCAGGAATGCCAGATGTGCCATTCCCACAGCAGCTGGTGGAGGGCCTGGCTCTCCCAGGGTGAGGAGCAGCCTCCGCAGAGACCAAGCCCAGGAAGTTTGCAAAGTTTCCACAGGCCAGGGGAACCTAAGCTATGCCGGGCCTGAGGCAACACAGGATGAGAAACAGATTCTCCCACCCACCTCCTTTGTTTCCTTCCACCAGTGTTTGGAAAACCTGTTTAAAGAGTTATTCCAAGTGTTTTTTCAAGCCTCTAATCTATCTTCAAAAATATCCTCGAAGAGGAAACAAAAATTGTTTGCCAGCAGTTAATGAATGTGGAAATGGCTAGGAAAAGTCTTTCCAGCACACCTAGATGAAAGCCATAAATTAGGGTTGGGGAGGGCTTGGATAGAAACCAGCCGGGTTGACCAATCTGCAGGGCTCTGCTTGCCCTGCAGTTTTTAAAACAAGGGGAAAGCTGAAGTCCAGTGCTGTGTGTGAAAGCTGGAGGTGGGAAGATGAGGGCAAGAGGAAATGGGGGGTGGAGATGCTATACATGATTGGAAAGGGGAAGAAGGCTGCATGTGGGCAAATAGCAGGGAAATCAAGTGTGCAGTTCATCTGAAATCTTGTGTAATGTACATTTTCTCAGGGGGTTGAGCTGAACCTTTCAGCCGTGCATCCAAAGTTGATTAAAAACCTAAAATTTCCTGTAATTGGACCTCATTAATAAATTCCTCAGGGTTCCAGGAGGCTCTGAAGAAGTAGAACAAGGGTTTGGAGAGATGAGAGCAACGGGAGGTTGTAAGATCCCAGACCGTGGAGTTAATTCCATTTAATCAGCTTGGAGAAAGTCCTCATTCACAACAAACCCTGGACTGACTGACGCACTGAGCCCTCCCGCCCTCTGCAACAGGGCTGGATTTTCTCTCATTCACTTCTCCCTTATTTTTTTAACCCCTACTTTCAACATGGAGAAGCTGCCCCACAAGTTCTGCCAGTTAACTGTTAGGAGTTAACGTGGCTCTTCTCTCAAGGACCCTCACTTGCTTCTATGGTCCAGCAGGTGAAGAAGGAAGGCTGTCACCTCCCAGCCTCCTCTGTTCATTTCCCATCTACCACATCCACCAGTGCCCTGTTCCACCCTTCCCTTCCCCTCCTACCTTTATTCCCATTGTTATTTTCAGTTGTTAGCTTGACCCCAAATTCACAGATAATCCCAAACCTTGAATTGAGACATTAGCATTGGTTTGTTGCCACACCAAATTTTAAGTGATAACTGGCAAGCTTGCTTGGTTTGTAATATACCTTCTCTTTTTCCTCTAGTAGAAGTGAGCCTGAGCAGCAAAATGCTTCTGAGGGTCATGTAACTACAAAGAAATGAGAAGCAAAGCCCAAATTTAGAAGCTAACTTCTGAACAGGAAAGGACAAGGGTCAAATGCAGGATTTACCAGGGCTCCAAATGGCTTATTCTCATAGTTATCTATATTTTGCAAATTTCTCTTTACTCTTCTGGATATTTCAGTGATTAGGGCATTTCACCTGGTAAGACCAGTGTGGAAGAGGCATAATAATATCAACCTCCATTCTCAAGGACCCCAAGGTCACTGGTCCTCAGAGTGGGACTCACCCAAGATCAAGGGCAATGTCTTCTATGAGATGTGATTTTTTTTAATTTATTGGGGTGACAATTGTTAGTAAAATTACATAGATTTCAGGTGTACAATTCTGTATTACATCATCTATAAATCCCATTGTGTGTTCACCACCCAGAGGAGATGTGATTTTTTCATTGTTCATGCTAGGGTTTGAGCTGCAGAAATAAGGGGATAGAGATGGACAGAGAAGCCAGGAAGGATCAACTTACCAGAGATAGTGGAACCTGAGGAGTGGATCAGCCCAAACTTGCAGTTACCTTCTTACTGTCACCACCCACCCACACCTCCAATTCAAGTTGGGGAACTTGAGAGCAGTCTCGTTCCTTCCCTTCCAACTTAGCCTTTATTCTCCTACTCCCCTGCCAGGCTGCATTTGAGAATGTTTCTTCCTCTCAGCTTTTCACCATGCCTTACTTTAACATCCCTTCACCCCCACCCCAATGTAGGGAAAAAAGTTTCTTTGCACTGCTCTCTCTTATAATTATAGAGAAATCTCAGGTGACCCAATGTTGTTATAGGGAAGCGGCAGCTGAGCTGTATCTCTCCCTCTCCTTGAAGGCCTTCTCTGTGTTCTATCAAGCACGAGGCATCACACTTTGGCCATTACAAAGGAAAAGACTGGTGAATGATTGTCTATAAAAAATAAATTAAAAAATAAACTTCCATATGGCAAATTTGGTGCATATGATAAAGTCAAAAGACAAATCAAAAACTGGAGAAAAGTCCTTGCAACATATCTGATTGACAAGTTCTGGTTTCTTAATAAACAAAGAGTCCTTATAAATCAATAAGACAAAACTGCAAAGGTAATTAATTATATGCTCACTTTTTAAAAATAGAAAATATACAAATATTGAATTATTATGTTGTACACCTGAAACTAATATAATGTTGTATGTCAAATATACCTCAATAAAAAATGAAAATAAATAAATAGAGAGGTAGAATAAGGTGCACACCATCAGTCAACATTTAAAAATGAAAGTCAAAACAAGTCACTGCTTTTTCTTATCAGACTGGAAAATACGAAAGGTTTGGCAATCACCAGTATTGGTGAGGATAGGGAGAAACAGTCAGGAGCATTTTGGAGGTAGGACTCTCAATAGTACAGTTTGTGGAAGTAAATTTAGCAGCATCAAGACGGTTAAAAAATGTGCGTATACTTTGACCCAGAAATTCCACTGTGAGAATTGCATTCTATACATATAAACAAGGATACATGTACAGAGATGGTCATGTGTAACTTTATTTGCAACTAAAAACCAAAAAAAGAATATGCATATATAGGCTATTCCATTGATTTTGAAAATTCTGGGAGGATACTGAAAAAATTGGGAAAGGTAGGTATCTTGGTCTTGTTAGGCAGCTATAACAAAATACTACAGACTGGGTAGCTCATAAACAACAGAAACTTGTTGTTCACAGTTCTGGTCCAAGATCAAGGTGCCAGGATAGTGGCCTTCTGGTGAGAGTCCACTTCTGGCTCATAGTTGGCAGCTTCTCACAGTGTTCTTACACAGTGGAAGAGGCTCAGGGTCTCTCTGCAGTGTCTTTTACACGCACCCTAATCCCTTTAACAAGGGTGCTGCCCTAATGACCTAAGCACCTCCCGAAGGACCTCCTCCTAATATTGTCATCTTTGGGGGTTAGGATTTCAAGATATGAATTTGGGGAGCAGGGGAGTCACAAATATTCAGACCATAGTAGCAGGACTGAAGGTGAAAAAATGAAGAGGCTATTTTTTACCTATAATTTTTCTGTTTGTCTTCATTTTTTACAGTTATTTTTTACTATTCATTTTAAAATCAATAAATAAACAAATTAAACCTGGCCATACCTGCTGGTTGCTAACTCCTTTCTGGTGCCCAAGACTGCAGTCTTTCCCCAAGACAAACACAGGGTTCCCCTAACTAGTCCTGATGAACCAATCCTTCAAACTGAGTGAAACCTTTGATAAATGGAAAAGCTCTGCATCAGAATGGTTGACAAAAGACAAAAATTCATCACCTCCAGGTCCCTTCCCCAGTGACTCATTTAAAAAGAGTTGAGAAAGGCTGGGTTCTAGAGAAATGAATGGGTTTTGGAGTAAGCAGCCGCTAGCTTCACTCTGGTCCTCATGATGGGGGACTGGCCCTGGGTGTGGGGGGAGGGGCTGGGAGCACATCAACAGCGAGGTTAGTCGCTGCAGGGATATCTGCTGCTTTGACACCAACTGGCCCTGCTCTCTAGCCTGTACCCACTGTGGGAAGCGTACAGGAGGCTTAAAATCCTGCCCCAGGCTATGATTCCAACTACATGACATTTTGGAAAAGGCAAAAGTATGAAGACAGTAAACAGATGAGTGGTTGCTGGGGTTGGGGTTGGGGGAAGGATGACTAGGCAGAGCACAGAAGATTTTTAGGGCCATGAAACTACTCTGTATGATACTACAGAATGCACCACCCCTCCTTCCATAGCAGATGCACCAATCTGCATTCCCACTGAACTTAAAGCAAACAAACAGAAAGAATGTACCACCCCAAAAGTGAACTGTAATGCAAACTATGGACTTGGGGTGATTATGATGTGTCACTGTAGGTTCATCAATTGTAACAAATGTATCACTCTGGTGGGGATGTTGATTTTGGGAGGTGATTGCCCGTATGGGGGTAGGAGGGTATGGGAACGCTCTACACCTTCCTCTGGAAACAAACAAAAGAAGTCTTAGGAGATAACATATCAGGTGTAATGAATGCTTCTTAGGTGCTCAGTGAAAACAAATCCTGCCCCAAGTATTGTGACCACATCCATTGCGAGGAAGGACAGCGCTATGCGTTCATTTCTCACCTGCTTCCTACAGCTGGGGACACTTTTCACCCTCAGCTGGACTCTTCAGGGCTTGGCCAGGTTCCACCTGGACTTTCAGCCTTAAACATTTAAGGATGAAGGGTGGGGCTTTCAGGTTTTACCCTACATATATTTATAACCTGGAATTTTATAAGAATACCTTCACGCATTGCCTCTATAAAAATAAAATAAATAGAACTCTCCAACATTATACTAGTTAAGCCTCTGATTTCAGTTAGAAACCAGATGTCTGCTTGAGTTTTTGTACTGTCTTGGATTTGTCAAACTTGGCCTGAACCCCACTTCTGAGGCTTGAGATAGGTTCACCTTTCTCCCATGATTTTACTGCCTTTATTCCGCCTCTTCCTCTTTACCTTTGCCCTGCTGCCTCCTCATGCATTGTCTCAACAGAGCCCAACACCAGCATATCTCAGTGGAGCCCAACACCGAGATGTCCTCAGACCTTACCCTTTTCTCTGTTCCCACAAGAAACCCAGGCTCCCTCAGCATTTCACAAGTTTAGTAACTCCCCAGGGAGTTATGAGAAGGCATTAATAGGACTCCGTTCCCCAACACCAGATCCCCACTATTTTCTGCCTCTTGCAGAATGGAGTCCCCATTCTCTCATTGCCTGCCTTCCTCAGCCCTCCTCAAGAACTCTGATGAATCCATTTCTTTCCATTTTAACAGGAAAGAATTCCAGCTGCCTTAAGCCAGAGAAATACGTTATAAGAATATAGGGAATCTCAGGAAATTCAGACAGACTATAAGAACTGGAAAGCCCTGGGCATGACTATCTCTGTCTGTCACCTCTGCTTTTCCATCTACACGAGGATGTGCCTTCCCCTTAGTAACCAAGTGTCCAGCCACATAGAATGACAAATTTGCTACCTCAGAACTCGAATCCCAAATTCCTGAGAAAGAGGGTCAGATTGGCCCTTGTCTTGCTACCTCAAGGAAAAGTATGTTAGAGCAGCAGGTCACATGAAAGGGGGATTGCTCATTGCCAGGCACCCTTAGGTATTACCTCAATCTTACACAATGGAAAAGTACTATTCCTTAGAGGATTTGAGATTTGGGTATATTTCCAAAAAGGGTATTTGCGTTGTTTGGTTTTTACTGAAGTGAAACAAAGTACAGACTTTGGAATCAGACCAATTTGGTCTTGAAATTTTGCTCAGTCACTTACTGAAAACCTGGGCTATGTTGAGAAAGTCAATTAACTTCTCTGGTCCTTAATTTCCTCATCTATGAAGTGAAGATGATGACCCATTCAGAGAGTGGTTATAAGTGTGGGATGTTGTCATTTATCTGAAGCATCCACTTTACAGAGTTCTCCGTAAATGCTGATTCTCTCCTTGCTTTTATTTAGGCTCTTGATGCAGTGAGAATAATTTTTCCACAGCACCATCTGGCCATGTCACTCCCTTGCTTAAACCCTTTCTGAGGCTCCTCATAACCTCAGAATAAAGTCTCGTCTCCTCAAGATAACATAAAAAGCCCTTAAGATCTCTCTGTTCTCTGCACTACTCACTCCCCATCCCACTTATACCCCAGCCATACCAAAACCACTTGCAGTTCCCAGGACCCATCATGCTCTCTCTTTCCCTGTCCCTCTTTTCCTCACTCTCTCCCTCAACCTTGTGTGCCCAACATCTACTCTTTGTGGGGACGTTTTTCTCAGAAAGATCCTTGATCATCACTCCCACCCACAAGGCTATACTAAGAATTCCTCCTCTGTACTTCTGGACAGCAACCCCCCTCATCTTCCCTTGGAACCAGCCTTCCCAGCTTCAACATCCTAGAGACTCTACACTGTAAGGCAACCCATTCCACAGCTAACGTCTAGAACATTCTACCACCTTCATTCCAACTGGAAATAGTATTGAAAATGCCTCCACACAACTTCCACTCAGTGTGGTCTTAGCTTTTACTCTTGAACAACCCTCAAATTATTGGAAGCTTGAGTCAGTTATCCTCTCTTCCACTTCCCCAAATCTACCTCTCCATCCTCTTCACCAGACCTCAGAGATGTGATTCAGAGAACATTCATCATCTCATAACATCCTCTAGCTTGTCTTTATTCTTCTCAAAGCCTGATGCTCAAGCGTGAGTCCAACTACCACCTCCCTTGTTGTGGATCCTACAAACCTATACAGCCTCAGACTGAGTGGCTTTTTCACTTAAGTGAGCCCCCTACCCAGGCCCTGTGGAGCTTCTGGTCAATCATACCCCTTCCAAGTCCTTATTATCTGACCTGCTATCATGCCAAGTCCCATCTCTCCACATCCCCAGATTTACACAAGTGACTGTTGTTACATAACAAGCCAAGGGCAGACACTAGGAGCCACCTTGAGATTTATGGTTGCTAGTCTAGCACTGTTCAGCAATTCATTTGTTCACAATTCTTTTAACTGATGGCCTTCTATATGTTAATAATAACAGTAAGTGTGCCTGACATATACTGAGGGTTTACAATGTCAGGCTTTAGGCTAGCAATATACATGCATTTTCTCATGTAACCCTCACAACAAAGTCCCTAAGGATTTTACAGATTAAAAAAACTAAAGTTTAGAGAGACTAAGGAATTGAACCAATAGCTCAAGAGACTGGAGGGTTAGGTTAGACAACAAAGCAATAAGATCTCAAAATACCAAATATGGCAGGTGTAGATCCCCATATTTTTGCCCTATAATTAGGATTCTCCTCATTTTAAACCCCTGGTACCTAACTTCACTTAAATAGAGGAGAAAGAGGACTCACACTAATCAAGTGAAGCCTCAGGGTCCAGAGTGACAGCTCACCTCTCAGGTATTCATCCTCGCAGGTGTTCAGACCCCTTCTTACAAGATGTTTAGAAGCTATACAGCTGATGTCCCATCCACCCCTTTTTATTAACCTGAATGTGGTGTAAGAAAATATTTTGAAGACTTTCAAAGCTTCTGTGGGCATTTGCTGTCTCTTTTACATTTATGCAACAAGGCTGCATCTCTGCTTACTTTGATGATCTCCAGTCAATCTGATATCAGGGTTGTAAATTGTAGTAAACTCTTGTTCATTTAACACAATTCCAAGAGTTCCTTAAAAGGTAATAATGACTTCTTTTTATAGCTAACCCATGAAATGATAAACTGGCATTGGTTGGGATGATTCTCACATAAAGAAGAGCTCTTACGCCTCGTGGCACTTTGGTGACACTGGTCAGCTGGACCGGCAGGTAGAGAAGTTCTCAATCACATCCTTTCCCTTGTAATCACTATATAATGAAAAGAGCTTTGTCTATCAAACCTTTCACCCACTCCTGGAGCTCAGGGGGAGCAGCGGCTGCCAGCCAGCATCCTGGGCAAAGGCTTCCCATGGAAATTTCTGCTGGTTGAACTCAGAGCTCGCCTTGCTTGTTCTGAAGCAGAATCAGACATCTTGACTGCTCACTGTGTGGCTTCCCAGAAGGTTCGGAAACATGCTTGATGTGGGTATGGGACAGAGACAGGGGAATTCTTGTGGCCGGGGCGGGGGTGGGGGGGGCAGAGGAGGGCTCCAAACACAACATTGGGGCTTGGCAAAGCCCAACAACATCATGCCAAGACCTTTTCCCTTCATTTTTAAACCCATATGCACTTCAAAGGGAACTTAGTCCTCATTTCAGGAGTGAATACACATTAGTCATCAATGTACAGTGATATTAGTACTAAGGACTGGTGTCTAAAATGTCCCATTTCTTTTGTTTTCTCCTATCCAATTTCTACTTATCCATCAGAATCTAGTTTCTTCCCACCAAGACGTTTCTATCAAGTCTTCCGTGAACACTCTAGCCCACAGTAACCACTCGCCTATGACAGCTCATTGCTAGTAAGGTGGCTCTAGACAATGGGCAGGCTTATGGCATCTTTTGAATTGTTTTAATTATTGTTTTAACTAGGTATTTCAAACCAAAATGGATTTAGTCTAGGGAATGGAGTACTTACAAAACTATCGCAAGGGCTGAAGAGGAATTCAGGGGGCCACTGCTGACAATTCATTTTGAGAGCATACAATTCTGACTTTAATCCAGAAATAGGGAAGATGTTGCTACTATTGATACTGTTATCTCCCCATAACCAACACACCCACAGAGCTGAGACTAGACGTGGAATGCTGAGTCTGTCCACCACCACTGACTTGAACATCGATATGGCCTTCCTTACCACCAAGGGAACTTTATACATATCTTCTGAATGTCAGAAACGGAGGAAGAAAGAAATGAGTGTGACCCCAGATCTCTGTATTCTAGACAGTCAGGCACGTGCTAAGCACATAAAACCAAACAGCCTTCTCTGTGCTGCAGGAGATAGATTTTTAAGCCAGATAATGGTCCACAGTTGATATCTGTCTCCTGGGCTGAACTTGTCAGATTTTCCACATTTTTTCAGTTGAAAAACTTCTATTCATCTTTGAAGATACAGCTCAAAAATTGCCCTTTCTATAAGGCTTTTCTTTTTTTTTTTTTTTTTTTTTTTTTTTTTTAATTAGTTTCAGGTGCACAAGACAAAGCAAAACTTAGACATTTATCATTTATATCCCTCACACTGTGTGAACCCCCCTCCCCCCATCCACTATCCCTCTGTACGTTCCCAAAACCTCTCACCTTCCCCTTATCCCCACCCCCCCGCCCCTCTAGCAACCCTCTGTTTTTCCTCTATGTTTCCAAAACTGTTTCTGATTAGTTCATTCACTGATTATTTTCTTTAGATTCTGCATATAAGTGAGATCATATGGTATTTGTCTTTCTCTTTCTGACTTATTTCACTTAACATAATGTTCTCTAGGTCCATCCATGTTGTTGCAAATGGTAAGATTTCTTTCTTCTTTATGGCTGCGTAATACTCCATTGTATAAATGTACCACAGTTTCTTAATCCAGTCATCTACTGATGGGCATTTTGGTTGTTTCCAGGTCTTGGCTATTGTATATAGTGCTGCAATAAACATAGGAGTGCATAAAGATTTTTGAATTGGAGTTTTGGATTTCTCCGGATAGATACCTAGGAGTGGGATTGCTGGATCATAAGGTAGTTCCATTTTCAGATTTTTGAGATATCTCCAAACTGTTTTCCATAGTGGCTGCACCAATCTGCATTCCCACCAACAGTGCACCAGCGTTCCCTTTTCTCCGCATCCACGCCAGCACTTGTTGTTTGTTGATTTATTGATGATAGCCATCCTGACTGGGGTGAGGTGGTATCTCATTGTGGTTTTTATTTGCATTTCTCTAATGGTTAGTGAGGTTGAACATTTCTTCATATGTCTGTTTGCCATCTGTGTGTCCTTTTTAGAAAAATGTCTCTTCATGTCCTCTGTATAAGGCTTTTCTTTATCCTGCTAAGAACCGGCCACTTCTTCCTTGGGGCCCCCATGGAAGCAGACGTAGATTCTCATCACCGTGCCTGCCATATATCTTTGTAATCAAACCAGTGACTCTCCTCAACTGTGAGCAATTTAAGGCAATTCTGTGGCACATGGTAGACACAGAATTAATGATCACTGAATGAATGGGTAAGTCTGGGACTCTTACCACAGACCCAAGGTTCAAGTAGGGATTTCACTGCAGCCTGTTATCTCATCCAATCTAAGAGTAACTGAGTGAGTGAGTCCTCCTGTTTTTATCTAGGCTGAAATTCTGGACAATATTAGTGCATCTTAACTCTGGTACCACTTGGATCAAATGCAAAATACTGTAGCAAATAATTGAAAAAGGGTAGCCTGAGCAGGGAATAGCAAATAAACAAACAAAAAGTTTAGTATCTGTTAGGATCCTTTTAGTTGCAACTAAAAGAGTTAAGCTAACAGAAACTCAACTCAAATGATATAAAGAAATAAAAGGGAATATTCCATGTACTGACCAGCACAACCAAAAGGTTAGAGGGCTAGCTTCAGGCATGGTTGGATCCAGTCTATACCCTATGTCATCAGGGGTCTGTCACTTTGGCTGTTTTCCTCTGTGGCCTATATTCTCACTCTGACTCTTCTCATGTGGTAGTTAGCAAAGGTGATCTCCACAGCTCCCAATTTATAATCCACCCATACAGCAACTTCAGTGAAAATAGTATTCCAATATTTCCCCCAAATCCAGAATTGACTCTGACATGGCCCAGTCTGAGTCCCAAATACCCTCCACCCAAAGCCAGAAGGATAGAGTGCTGGCTGCAGAGCTGTACCCACCATGAAACCAAGGGACTCTGTGGTCAGGTTAACCCCCCCAAAGCCCATGGGCTGAGTGTAGAAGGGAGTAGCCCTCAAAGGAAAAAGGAAAATCAAAGTGCTGTTATCAGAAAGAGGAGTATGGATGTTGGGTAGGAAAAACAACACATGTTTTCCACAGTGGGTATCTAGTACTTTGCTATACCCAAAGTCGCACTCTTCATTTTGAAAGAGACTTTGAACTACACCAGGGCTAGTGCAAAAGCAAATGCAAAATTGCAGCTATTTGCAGGGTGTTTCTCTGTTGGGCTGCCTAAGGGGATTGGTACAAAACAGAAAAATTTGACACCATTTCTAAGTTTCCGTTGAGATTGGGGAGAGAAAGGAAAAACCCATCAGTTTCAGGTCTTGAGTAGTAAAACGAGAGTGAGAAGGAAGAGGAAAAACGCTTGGGATGTAAATGTAATGAACAACAAAAAATAATTGAAAAGGAAGTGGCTTCCTCTCATGTGTCAGTTGGGCCTTGTGAGGAACAAGAGAAGTACCTTTTCTGGAGCCTCAGCTGCTCTGCTGCCTTTCCAGCCGCCTCCTTGGGAAGAATGAGGCTTTAACAACGAGCATGGTGTCAGGGCTGGCTTCCACCCAAGCTTGAACAGTGCCCCCATTGAAGGACCCCAGGGCCAGAAGGGGATGCCTCTCCCTTCTCCTGCTCCCTTCAATGGACTATTTGTGGGATGAACAAGGACCGGGAGACACACTGCCATCTCCTACAAGGCCCCAGCAGCTGCAGGATTCCTTAGGAACTCCATGGGCCCCTGCACATCTCTCTTCACAGAGACCAACAGGAGGGATGCCAGATTCAGAAAGGGGTCCCCAAGAGCCTCCTGGATGGGAGAGGAAAATGCTCTTCAGTTCTCTTCTCCCTCCCAGGCCTCTCTCCCATCTCTTGGGGAGCCATCTCTTCACCCCCAAAGTTTTTGGTATCCTGCCTTGCTGTGGCTGATACCCTCTCTATTCTACCCTCCTTGATGGCTGAAAGAAAGAAGAGAGAGGAGGAATAATCTTCCTCTAAATCTGAGAGTTTATGATTGCAGCCATATTCAAATATTCCATCTTTATTGCCCACTTCCTCTGTTGAGATAAAGTGACCTAGAGAGGGAAGTAGTAATGGCTAAAAAATTCTCATCAAATACCAAGATCACAGCTACTGTTCTTATTGATTATTTAATCCCAAAACCATGCAAAAGAAAAGTAGACAGTAATATTTTATTTTTCCTGTACCCATTAGATAATCATTGCTATTGCCCTGGGGAAACAGGCCAGCACACAGTCCAGAACAGACGGGCAAGGACGCATTGTCACTGACTTCCTACTTCCGTAGAATATAGAGACTTGCTTATATGTTTTGATTTAAGAGATGCAAGTTGACCAATGCCCGAATATCTCTTTTTAGGAGCTTGTTATTACACATGAAAATTTCCCGTTCTTCTGATATTTCCTTTGTAAGTTGAAGAAGGATGCCTATTCGGGGAAATTTAGTGAAGTATAAATTTCTCTGGGCTCCAGACATCAACTTTATAAGTAATTAATATCATGGTGGGATATAGGTGATCCTGTCTTTCCCCGAGTAACAGCTGGGATAAAGAGCAGAAAGGATAGCTCCGGAGACTAACTTTGCTGACTTGACAATGGATGGAATCTGAAGGGGGATGTAGTGCAGCTTCACACATCAATCCCTCTGTAACCACCTCGCCAGAAGGTTGCTATCTGGCCTCATTCTTTAGGATCGGGAGCCTCCCCTCCTCCCAGGCCAGGCCATTCCACTTTTGAACAAGTTTTACTCGTTGGAGAATTCTTCTCTACATCAACCCCTAAGCAATTTCCCTGCAATGTCCAGACATTGATCCTGGTCTTGACCACGTGATAGACACTTTAAGTCCAAGAAACCCTGACCCTTCAGATAAATATTTCCACCCAGCAATCACTCATGCCTCCTGCTGACCTTTTCCTCTTTGAGCTAAATCATAGCTAGTGCAGTTCCTACAACCATTTCCTATATGCTATAGTTGCCTGATTTTTACCGCTTGGTTAACTGTCTCCAGACAAACTCAGATTTACCTTGGATTTTTTAAAGAAATGGAACTCAGCTGAGGTTTGGCCGGGGTTAAAATACAGGCACATTACCATCCTTGCTCAGAGGAGCCTCCCTCCATGAATGCACTCTGAGAGTTGATGTACATCATGTGACACTGGGCTCCGCCTGAACTTCCTGGTGATAAAACTCATGAACTTCTTTTAAGCCAGTCATCTCCATTCAATTGACTTTTTAAACCTAAGATCTAATATTCATTACTTATTAAACTTTATCCCCGTTAGTTTCGGTTCATCAATCTAAGATGTGGAGATCTTTTAGGAATATTGATTCGGTTAGTAGAACCTCCCAAATTTATGTAATCTCTAAATACCCAAAATGATTTCTATATTTTCATTCAACTTATTAATAAAAGTGAAGGTAAAACTCAAAAACTAAGATAAAGAACCCTGAAACCTAATGTCAGAGACATTGCAATGCTATGTTCAAAGCCTTGTCCACACAATAAAAACAGATGTCAGAGCACTAAGAGCTCAATCCTGCTTTTTAACCCAGAGACACCTCACATAAAAGAATACCTTATTGTTGGACCTAAGGAAGTATGTTTATGTTTTCCTAAAGTTGATTTTGGATAGGGGTGGTTAGTTCTATTTTTCATACTATGCAAACATAAGATTCTATGGGTACAGCAGAAGTAATGCCCATTTAACCTAACTTATACATTAGGCAATGGGTCTCTGATCTTTGAAGATTATCTTTTATCAAAACAGCCTTCTTGCCAAAATCCTATGTGCTCTTTCTAAGACATATTCCCAAATCAAAGCCCACCCAATCAATATGACAATAAAAGCCACATCAAAAGCTTACCTCTGTATTTTCCTGATGTTCTTTAAACCCTGCCCAAAGAGATGCTATCTTTTATTTCCCAGGGAAAAACAGAACCACTCTATAAATTATTCGCAGAAACTGGATTTAATTTCATAACCAAGTCCTTGCAAAGCAGATTTGAATATTGAGGCAGCTCTCAAGGTGGAAGCTTCCCAGTTTCAATGCAGAAACTACTTTTGGCAAAGTCATGTGAAAAATGCAAGCATGTCTCAATCAGATGTTTTTCCTAAGCCATTCCCCAGCTTCATGTCTAACAGAAGTTGAGTGTGACCTGAAAAATGGATTCGATAATAACATGAGAATAAATAAGTCATTTATTTTGGTGTTTCTAATGGAAAAAAACTTCAGTGAAAAAAAAATAGTCCCAGCTAAGTTCAGAGTTTGAACTAGTCTAATCATGAAATGAACAACCGGGGGGTAGGTTAGGGAAGGGGGGACAAGTAATTCTATTACTTTTAGAGCTCAAGCCCATTGGAATATCAATCCTTTTCCTATAAGGTCCTATTACAAATAAAAAGATGGGTCATAATTTAACTTACCACATTTCAGCCTCATAAAAAGAAGTTTAAAACCAAGAGTGCTCTAACCAGAAAGGCTATCATTTAAAGTTGAAGAAGAGATAAAGAGCTTCCCAGACAAGAAAAAGCTAAAGGAGTTCATCACCATCAAACCAGTATTACAAGGAATCTAGAGGGACTTCCTTAAGACAAAAAAAAAAAAAAAAAATCAAAAATATGAATAATAAAATGAGAATAACTATATCTATCAACAATTTTATTTTCAATGGAAATGGATTAAATGTTCCAATGAAAAAACAGAGTGGCTGAATGGATAAGAAACAAGACTCTTACATGTCCTGCCTACAAGAGATTCACTTCAGATTGAAAGGCACTCACAGACTGAAAGGAAAGGGATAGACAAAGATATTTTATGAAAATGAAAACAAACAAACAAAAAAGCTGACATACCAATACTTATAGCAGACAAAATAGGCTCTAAAACAAGGGATAGAGACTCAGTAATCCCACTTCTGGGTATTTATCCAAAGAAACCCAAAATGCTGCTTCAAAGGGACATATGCATCCATATGTTCATTGCAGTATTGTTTACAATGGCCGAGATGTGGAAGCAGCCTGGGTGTTCATCGATGAATGAATGGATAAAAAAGGAATATTGCTCATCCATGGAAGGGAGTGGGTTCTTGCCATCTGCGGTGGTGGCATGGATGGGCCTGGAGAGTACTGTGCTGAGTGGAGTACGTCAGACAGAGAAAGACAGATGCAATGTGATTTCACTTATATGTGGAATCTAAGAACAAAATAAGCAAACAAAACAGAAACAAACTCATAGATATAGAGATTTTGATGGTTGCCAGATGGGAGGGGTGTTGAGGGTGGGTGAAAAAGGGGAAGGGATTAAGAAGTACGAATTGGTAGTTACAAAGTAGTCTTGGGGATGTAAAGTACAACATAGGGAATATAGTCAATAATATGGTAATAACAATGTATAGTGCCAGGTGGGTGCTAGACTAACTAGTCAGGGGGATCACTTCTTAAACTTTATAAATATCTAACCACTAAGCTGTACACCTGAAATTAATATAAAATAATACTGAATGTCAAATGTAATTGAAAAATTAAAAGGGGGAAAAAGGTGAAGGGGAATAAGAGGTTCAAATTTCCAGGTATAAAACAAATAAGTTATGCAATGTACGTGCATGTAATGTACAGCATGGGAAACATAGTCAATAATATTGTGATAGCGTGGTACGGTGTCAGATGGCTGCTGGACTTATCATGGTGATCACTTCTTTAGGTATATAAATGTTGAATGACTATGATGTACAGCTAACTGAGACGATGTTGTATGTTAGCTATTTTTTTAATAAAAATCTTTTTTAAAAAGAAAGTTTATATTGAATCATTATGTTGTATACTTGAAACTAATATAGTGTTATATGTCAATTATATTGCAATAAACTTTTTAAAAATAAAAACAAAAGGAAATTTACCTCTCTCCAGAAGGGGTTTACCTCTTTCTCTTTCCAAAAACCCTTTTCAAATTATCATGTACTCATCCCAATCATTTTGCAGGAACCGTTATAATAAAATTTTACTTTCCTTATTTAGTTCTAATGCCCAATACCTTCCCACCCAAGTCACCATATGTTTCCCTCATAATATCTCCCCATCCATCCCTTTTGTTTCCCCTATACTTCCTACTGGAATGACATATGACCTGAGTCGTTCAGGCTTTGGAACCACCCTTCCCTTTAATATGCAAATATAATTATTGGAACTGCAGGAAGTCCAGTACCCATTTCAATATTTCAATGGTTCTCCTGGGGTGTTGTCAGTCACCTCTCCTTCCAAACTCCTTCTCCTGGTTCCTCCTAATCAGATCTGACCCTCTCGTCCAGTCCTTTGGACCTTTGTCCTTCACACATGTGCTATTCTTGTCCCTTCCTTCCACGAGTCGCTACCAAGACAAGGCTATATTGCATGGCTTACACTGAAGGTTTGGAAATGTTGGAACAGAACCACAGCACAATGTGAAATTTAACTCAGGCATCACTATGGCTGTCTACACATAAAGAGTCCCATCCTGGCCAAGCTACTGCATCTGCCCTCAGAAGGAGTCCCAGACACCATTTCCTCTCTTCCTCACCCACCAAGAGAAAATTCAATCTTCTTTGACATTTAAAAAAAAAGGGGGGTGGGAAAGAAGAAACAAATAAAACCACCAACCAAAACTGTGATAATTCAGCAATCCTAAAACGCAGATACGTCTGCAGCCAGGTTTTTTAGTAACAATTTTTAAAAATTAAAAGGCAAAAATATTGTTTTAATGACATAAGGATACAAAATTACTGGAGTTTGTTGTTGTTTTTTAAATCACAGTACACCTATATGATGTAATAGCATTCAGTTCTTTAAAGTTATTCTGCTACCTCGAAAAGAAGCAGACTGAGCAGATATTTGCAGTTTCTTTCAGTTATGGGAAAATTGTTTATTATGTAATGTTAAAGAAAACCAGGATCCGAAATTGTATATAGAGTATAATTTCAATTCTGTAAAAACTCTGGAGGAAAGCATGCCAGATTATCAACAGGGATTACAGAAGTATGGGTGATTGTTATTTTATTGTTTAAGCTTTCCTATGCTTTTTAAAGCCCACTGGATAATCACTGTCATTTATGACCATGCAAACCATTGAGATTTACTACAGAGACACCTGCCTGGCAGATGCAAGACTATTTTCAGGCTGAGGTTTACCCTAATCCCATGGGTATATCTCATTTCACAAGATTCAGCTCAAACATCACCTATGAAACCCTTTATGCCCACTCATCTTCCCTGCCCACTGGACAGTTGGTTGCTTCCTCCATCTCCAACCTATAATACTCTGTAGAAACTTTTTAGCACTTCTCACATCTGTATCTCAGAGTCTCAGCAAGAGACAAACAGCACCCTTATATTGAAAAGAGTTTATTACAGAGATTCTACAAAGCAGGGTGTAAGGAAACCACAAAAGATAGTACATACCCCATAGAAAATAAGAGGGAGCTCTGTTACCATCCCTATCCTGAAAACGTAACAGGAAGGAGTGTTTCCCAGAGCCTGGAATAGAAATGGGAGAGATGCTTGACAAGAGCCACAACCATTAGCAGAGGGATGCAAACAGCCTACAGCAAACCCTCAGGAAAGCAGCCAATTCACTCTCCTCTCTCCTTCCAGTTATCTGCTAGTGCTGCTCATTGGCTAAATCTGCCTGGGAGCTAGGGAGCAAAAGGGCCCTTTGATGTGATCCATAGAGGGCAGCTTCCCAGGAGGAAAGCAGGGAGAGGGAGAAGGAAGATGAGCGGATCTGGAAGAGCAAACCAAAGATTGAGCACAGTAACATAATTATTGATTTACAGGCATGGCCCCCTTGTCTGCTGCCTGAGGGTCTCTCTTTCCTTTAATATTGCAAAGCATGTAGAGTTCAAGCTCGCATCGCATGCACTGCAAAGTCCCCTTCCATCTTCCACCACCCCTTCCAGCTTCTCTCTGAAGGATTTCAGAGAATGAGGCTTCTCCTGGTCTGAGGCTTGCTACATCCTGTCTGGTTCCTTCATTTACCCTCCTCTCACTAAACCACTTCCTCTCATGCTGGACACCACCCTCCTTCCTTTCTTTTTCTCAAATCAGCATAAATTCAAGGGTAATTGTATATATCAGACTTCTAATTGAAGAGTAAGGGCAGAAGAGGGTAACCACAGTACAGCATAAGGAACAACTTCAAAACCTTTATTAGGTATCTGTTTCATAAATATGCATTAACCATTTTCTACCATGAATAATTTCTCAACTGTGCTCACCACCATCTTCCAGGGACCCCATCTTCCTCAAGGGTGTTCTCTTCTCCCTCTAAGGACAACTCTCCAAAACCCTAAACTCTGTTACACTCTTCTTTGTCTAAGCCGTTAGATATTTTAATGTAATAACTTTTAAAAATCAAATTGGCAATTCTTAATTTTTAAAATAAAGTTTTATTGGAACCCGGGCCAGAGTTAAGGTGAGGAAAGTGAGGCAAGGTCATACATGTGCAGGATCACACCTTCTCTTTATCAGATCCCCTCTTTAAAGTTTTCATACTTTGTTCAGCATAGATTTTTGCTCATCAACTTTGATTTTTAAATATTATAATAGTGTTTATCTTGATCACTAAGTTAGTTGGCATCCTCTTATTTCTGGACCCAAGGTCAATACCTCATATCACCCTAGTCCTGGCCCTGCCAGTGAGGGCTCATCTTTCTATGTCAAATATGTCCACTAAGGTGCTTTTCCAAACCAAAAGATAAGTTCTTTTCCCAAGCAAAATTTTGCTTTCAAACTCCTGCCAATTTTGAGAATAATTTTTTCTTGCTGCCCCTCCCCCATTGGACCATGAGATCCTTCAGGACAGAAAATGATGCTCCATCTGTTTCTATATTCCTAGTGCCTAGACTTAGCAGTTGAATTATAAATATATACTGAATATAAGGATCTAGTGCAAAAATTTGTAAGCAAAATCAGCTTATTAATTGTTGAATTTATTTAAGGCTTTTCTTTTATGTGTTACAATCCAAAGTCTTAGAAAGCTAGCTGTCAAGGGCCTGAAGAGATCATTTCATCTTTTCATTTGACACATTAGGAGAAAGCAGCCTACATCCATGGTTATGTTTGCAAGCAAGTTGCTCAGGGTTTATCCAGAATAATTAATATTTCCCACTGTCAGGGTGTCACCCCATCTGAATAATTTTGATAGTATCCCATGGTACAGAATAGAGTAAAATTAAAATTCTTTAGGGGGTGCAGGAAGCACCCACGTGACTACAAAGCCATTCTTTCTCCCACCAGAAATCTTGGGGTATGGAAAAGGGAGCTCAACATGTGAAGAGACACAGAGATATGAAATGGGTTGGGTCAGTAGACACCCAACTCAATAACCTGAGTCAGAACAACTTTTTCAGAATGAGATGCAGAAATACTAATATCAAGGAAGAACTGGATTTCTAAATCAAAGCCAGAAAACGTATTTGCCCAAGATAAAGGCATGAGTAAAAGATTTACAGAGAAAAGGACAATGGTGGTAAGGAAAGCTTGCTTCTTTACAATGAACTCATTGTGTCAAACTTGTGAGACACCCAGAAAGCTGACAAGGGTCTCTTTACCCCTGCGCCCAGGACAGTTTGGCCAAAGGACATTTAGGGTGACATGCCTCAAACAGTCAACCCTAATCTCTTATCCCGGAATAGCCCAGGAACCCGTCGAACCTGACTGGCTGCCTTTCAGAAACGCCTTTGGAATTCTTTGTTCAGTTCTGCTTGGTTTACGCTGGATCGTCTCTTCTGGCATTTCTCTGGTGACCTGATCTTTGTCCACAATGACATCCCCCAAGAGATCCGCCAATCCCCAGATTTGCCCAGTGGGTGACACTAATAAGATCCAATTAGAAGTAATACATTCAAAACAGATGAGGCACACATTCACACAAAAGCCAGAGTTGCCACAAAGTCACTTCTCCCTCACAATGTCCCCCTGGCAGAAAAGAGGTCAAACTGACCTTGAAGGAGAAACATCCTTTTTTGGATCAGTTACCATGGCAACACCAAACCCTCTCTCCCCAAGGCACCTGCCCACCGGGTTCGCACCTGCCAGCTAGTAGCAAGAGTGGCCCAGCAACTTTAGCTCCCTGTCACTGGGCTCATTTCAGCAACAAAGGTGCCAGCAGTGCCAGTTGGCTTCATGATATGGATACCTGCCCACTAAGCATTGGCCCAGAGATCAGGGACTTTCACAAAGGCCAGCCAACAGCTGGCAGGCAGACATCGCCAGGTCATTGTCATCCTGGGCTGAATTGAAGACAAAGGCTCTGTCTGTAACACAGCATCCCTCCCTCCCTCAGTGTTTTATTTTCAGCTCCAGGTCCCTTCCTATGGGAGGGCCATGTGGCTGAAGTTGCCTTTCTTGGCTTTTGTTGTTGTGCCTTTAGCATTCCCCTGCTTGTGCACACTCGTGTAGAAAAGCTTCCCCAGGACTGTGTCTCATCTTATTGCAAATCAGAAAGCTCGCCGTAAGTCACCTCAGGCCAGTGGGTTCAGATTTGGAGCTGGTAACCAGAAGCCGCGTCAAACTTCCTCCCCTGGCTCCACACCAAGGCCTCCGAGGATTTCTTGTCACATGAGGTTAGTGTAGTTTCACATCCTCTAAAGCAAAGCTCTGTCGAAACTCACTAGTCTCACATGGCTCCAGCTCAAAACAACCGCCCCACTCAGCCTCCTTCCTAACCGTTTGGAGCAGCAAGTCAGGAGACCCAGATTACAGTTTCAGCTTAGTCTACACGACACTGAGCAATCACTGGTTCTGTCGCTTCTTATGGAAAATTAAGAACCAACATAACTGTCACTAGGGTCCCTTTCAACTCTCCTTTAAAAAATAAATAACGTAATATTCTCCACTGCTTTCTAAAGAAGCTGCTAACCAGAGAATCTCTGAAGACTAATAGAGATTATTTTCATCTAAAAAAATAAATGGATACACATGAAACATGGATGAATCTCAAAAATATTATTTGAGTGAAAGAAGCCTCATACAAAGTTCTAGAATAGGTGAAACTCATCTATAATAAAAAATAAAAATAAATTGAAAAGTCATTGCCTCTGGAGGTGGGGTGGGAGCAGGAATTATCCAGGAATGGGCATGAAGGAACTTTCTGAGATGAAGATTATATTTTATATCAGGATAGGGGTTTGGGTCACACAGGTGAAAACCTTTGTCAAAACTCATAGCACGCTCCTCTTAAGATGGATTGATAGAGCGATGGAGAGACAGGTACTAATATAATTATAGCAAAATGTTCCTTGTAGAATCCAAGTGGGCATATGGGTGTTCATTGTGTAGTTCCTTCAACTTTTCTGTACGTTTGAAAATCTTCATAATAAAATATTGGGGGAAAATACACTGTAATAAATTACAAAATTTCTGCCCCATCCACTCTCTCCTTTTTTCTTGACATGTGATCTTTTTTCCCATGAAATGAGTCAATGGAAATGGGAATATTCATTGATTTGAGCAGACAATGACTAATTACTTTATCACTGCCCATGGCCTTCAAGGCAAGATACAGGTTCTGCACATCCAGAACCCATCCTTTAGCCTTGCTATCCTCAGCACAATTATTAGAAACAGATTTCCAGGGAGGAGTCTGGCCACTATCAGCGGCGGGTCTCTCTTCATACCATGTGTACCTTTGCTCTTACCAACATCCTTAACAGCCGTACAATGGACACATTCTAATTAAGGCATTTAATCCAATTCCAAATAAAGGGGACATACATTTTTTTAGAAACACTCTGGTGGTAAGTCAGTTGCCAAGGGACAGATTACAAGCGCACCTTTTACTAGACTGACTACCCTGTTATCCCATAATAAATATAAATATTGTAAATATCTCCCTGAAGTATTGACTTTTTTGACCACTTCCCTTTAAAACTCCCAGAACACATTCCTCCCCAATTTGATTTCTTCTCCCTGAACATCTTCAAGGCAGGCACACAAAAGAGTGCATGTTACTGTGGTCTATGCTGGAACCAGCGGAGACCTAATTCACAGCTAACTTCTTTTAGGGGGAAAAATTAAAGGAAAGAAGCAATTACCAAGAAAGCTGAGTAAATCTATTTCCTAGAGGTAGAATTCATGACTCCTGTCAGTTTTTCTCATTGGCGAGTTCATCAAACCTAACAGAAAAACACATTTACTGAGCACCTGACATATTCAAGGACTTGAGCTAGCCAAGGAATTAGATTACTAGTTTCTTTACCCCAAACCAGTGTGCAATCTAATCTAATAAAGGAGATAAAATATAAGCTTCTGCAAAGCTGAACAATGAAATATCTAGATAATTGTTCCATAGATCAGTGGAAGAGGTCTCCTAGCTCCATGCGCAATGAACTGATGACTAAATGGTGGGAGCTCTGGGAGTTTAGGGAAGGACATGTCACCTCTGACAGAGTGGGGGACAGAGGACTCTCAAGGGTGAGATTTCAGCTATGTCTGGAAAAATGGTAGAATTTGAGGAATTCAAGGTGGGGAGAGACAACCTCGGGCAGAATCATTCTTAGAAGCCCTAAAAACAAGCCAAAAGACTGGGAAGTAAGAGAAGTGGAAATGCACAGTTTAAAAATACTGCAGTTTCCGATGTGAATTGATCAGAATTGAAGTTAAAGACAGATTTCAGCAATTTTTTGTCACCAATTTCTCAATGGACCATTTCCTGTCCTCTTACTGTCAAGTTTAGAGCATAAAACAAACCACAAGGATACATCTCTGTTCCACACTCTGCCACAAGCAGAGTTAGTATTCATCAACAATATATACACTACAACAATATGTACACGACATCTACAAATACATGTGACATAGCCTCACACTTGGTGTGTGTGACCCCAACCTCAAAGAAACCAAAAAAGAAAAGAAATGCAACAACAACAACAAAAAAGTGGGAGTTTTAATTTCAGAGGAACGAGGGAAAAATTCAAAAGCACAATGGAAGTAAAGAATGCTAGACTTAAAAATAACCTTAGTGTCCGTTTTAGCCAAACTTCTTTATTTTACAGAAAAAGAAACTGGACCTCAGAGAGATTTCCAATTTAAATGGAAGTTACATCTGCGAGTCTGAATCTGAGACCTTTCATGGTACCACCCGAAGACAGGGTTGGAATTGACCTTATAAATAATGTATTTGAAGTTCTTCATGTCATTGATGAGGAAACTGAGGCTCAAAGAAATTAAATGATTACTTTGAGGTCATATACCTACTTGGTAGGACTAAGTCCCATATGTTTTGCTTTTCAGAGAGAGCTTTGGTAACTTCCTGCCTTGTCCCAAACCCCATCCAGAAGCCTTCACCATTCTTCCATTCTATAAGGTGGGCAATTGATGTTTTTCATCTGTTCTTATATAAATAACCATATCAATATGGTTCCAAGGCCCACATCTCCTTTCCATCCAGATTAATACTCCCTCGTATAAATTCAGGAGCTAACAGTTAGGTCCAGCCCAGTGCAAACATGGCTAGGTACCATTCAGGCCATTTTAAATATCTGTCCATGTTTTATAACCATCCAAAGTCAGTCAGCCTCAAGGAGATCAACTAGGAGTGTTCAGCATTTTCCCATGTTGTATTCTGTCTCTATTTACCAAAATAAACAAATTAGGGTACTGAAAGACTACAGTCAACAAGATATTTTTACCCATGGTTACAGTGGCTATGTTGATTTTCTGCTCTTAGCGGTAAATATACTGAGAAAATAAGATTACTGAAAATTAATCAAATATAGGAAGCTATATAAATTCTACATGGTCCTGTAGAAAACTATTCCATTAATAATTCAGGAAAAAACTCAAGCTTTAGAGCCATTTGCTTCATTCATTTAATAGTTTGACAAAAATTGCTTACTATGTGCCTGGAACTTTCTAGGTGTTAAGATACAGCTGGGAATAATGTTCCTGCCAGAGAGAGAGAGAGAGAGAGAGAGAGACAGAGAGAAAGAGAGAGAGAGAGAGAGAGAGAATAATTTGTTAGATGTTGATATGTGCCGTGCAGAAAAAGAAAGCAGGGGAAGTAAGACATTGGGTGGCAGATTGAAGAGGTAGGAAAGAGTGATTGCTATATATTATATTTAAGAGCCTTTCTGATAAACAGAGATGTAAGAAATGAGAAAGCAAGCTTTGAGTATATCGGAAGGACGTGCTTTCCAAGCAGAGAGCCACACAACTGCAAAGTCCTGAAGCAGGAGTGGCATATTCTTGGAACAGCAAGAAGGTCAGTGTGGCTAGAGCAGAGTAGTGAGGGGACAGTGAAAGGAGATGCTATCTGAAAGGTGGCTGAGGCCAATTGTGTAAGAATATTGGAGGGGATTTGACTTGTATTCGAAGTGAGATGGAAAGGCATTGAAAGGTACGGGACAGAACAATGACATAATCTGATTTCCGTTTAAAAGAATCGCATTGCCTATGTGTTGAAAAAAATTGTAGCCTATTATTGGCTATTGCAATAATTCAGGTGAGAGATGATTATGGCTTGGACTATGATGTAGTGGTAGATGTGGTAAGAAGTAGTAAGATTCTTAGAGGTAGAACCCACAGGATTTTATGATGAATTGGATGTGATGCATGAGAAAAAGAGACGAATTGATGACTTCAAGATTTTCCACTTGAGCAACTCTTGGGTAGAACTGCCATTTGCTAGAATGAGGAAGACTATGGGAGAAGTAGGTTTGGGTTGCAGGGGAAGGGGTGATGAATCAGAAGTTCAACCCTAACCTTATTGGGCCAATGATTCCTATTAGATATCCAAATCATAGACACATCCTATTAGAGACATGTCTCAAGAATGTAGTTGAATATACAATAGAGTTCAGAGCAGAGATCCAGCCCGGAGATATAAATGTCGATGTTGCTCACATATGGATGATAAATGGAAAACCATGAGACCAAATGAGACCACCAAGGGAATGTAGATTCCAAAAAGAAAAGAAGGTCCCTGAGACACCCCCAATGTTTGGAGGTCAGCAAGATGAGGAGGAACCAGCAAAGAAGGTGGAGGAAGGGACCAGAGAGGTATATGAAGATCAGAGACCACTATTCCCAAGTCAAGTGAGTGATCAGCTGTATCGAATACTGCTGATTCTGGATGTAAGCTGAATTAGACTGGGTTTCCTGCTATCATACCTACAGCCTCCTGTTAATAATAGCAATAGCAAGAATACTAAGAATTAAGAACTACTACCTATTGAGTGTCTATCAAGTTCCGAGGATTGTGCTTTGGCAAATCTCATATGCTACCTCTGACAGGTTGGTAGTGGCTACCTCGAGCATTTTGTTGAGAAGGAGTCTGAGGCGGCCTTTTAGCTGAAGGAAAAAGATTGAGTTATGATTTCTGCCAGAAACACAGAATGAGAAATTGGCATCACGTTTGCCAGGTATTCATGATCCTTGTAATAGGACTTATATACATCATCTGTAGGGCTCACAACATATCTGTGATGGTGTAATTAGCCCCACTATACAAATGCAGAAACCTAGTTCAGCGACGTTTACTAACCTCTCTGTGCTGCCACAGCTTGATGTGGAAAAGGGGAAAGTTGGCCCAGATCAGCTGGCCTTTGCTGCACACCACACAGTTTCTCAGTCCATCCCATCAAAAAGTGCACAGAATTTCAAATCCACAGGGGTACCTCTTCTGATTTAAACCTATGACACAGAAAGTATATAATCAAAAGTATAAACTTCAAAAATAATGGTTCCTTTATACCCAAAGAAAATATGGTACAGCAGGATTCATGAACTGATTTGGAGAGATAAGTTAGCAAACTTAGAGAAAAATAAACAAAACATGAAACAAGAGGAGTCAAAATGAATCAAACAGAACCTTTTCAACCTAGGATAGTTGAAGATGACCCAGTAAGAGCAACCATTAAAAATATGACTATTATTTTGTCTTCATCATTCCCATAGCAACCTAGTACTATTCCCTGCCAAAAAAATAACTCAGTAGGCACCAAGAATTCTCAGACTCTCTTTTAGCACCAAGCCCTTCCCACAGTCATTTGTATTAACATTTGCAAAAGATTTATTTCCCTTTGATTCAAATAATTCCACATTCCCAAGAATATCTGGACTGGAGCATAGCCAGCGGCCTGCAGGGCCTGCAGCCGTCTCCCCGGTCCTGGGTGCCCATGAATGGCTCATTGTTAAGGACAAACCCACTGCAGAGAACAGAGAAAACACAGAAGAAGAATCAGTGTCATGCTCTGAGGACTGGTCTGGAGTTTGAGCAATGAAACTGAATGGGAGTTGCAAGCACCTAAGGCTGTTACAAGGCATTGGTTGATGCCACCAGGAGCAGGGCTCCTCTGATCACCATCAATAATCAACCCACTCTAAACCAAGTCCGGAAGTCTGCTGTGGCCAAGCAGAGGGCTAGAGCAGGCCCCAAACTGAAAAACAGCTTCATCATCCCCAAGCATCTGTTAAGCACCGACTATACGCAGGAGTAAACATACAGAGAAATGTCCAAGGTCACCTTCAAATGGTGTGTATGGCTGGAGTAACTAGCCAAAAACCCAAGAAAACCATGATCTCTAGACTCTTATATGATGAAGACTGGGAAATCATTATCTTGCTCTGATTTTTGCTAGTTTCTTGGGATTTTAGCGTTTCTTGGGATTAATCAACCTTTCACTAAATTCAGTTACAGAGTGAGTTAAACATTTTCCTGATGTAGACTTTCCACATTTAGACCATATTTATTATTTCAGAGATATATTGATAAACCACACAATTAATGCTTGATGAGTATAATTTAGTAGCCACAAGCTCATAGTTCAGAATATGGCTATTTTCAAAAAGTTATATGTTCTGGTAATTATTCGGGTCTCTTATTATCCTTATTTGAGCTTTCGCTCTCTTTTTTTATTAGTTTCAGGTGTACAAAGCAATGTAACAGTTAGACATTTATACCCCTCACAAAGTGATAACACCCCCCACCAATCTACTACCCCTCTGACATCATATACAGCTGTTACAGTTCCATTGACTATATTCCCTGTACTGTACTCCACATCCTGTGGATTATATAATATATATGTGTGTGTATATATATATATATATATGTATATATATATATGTATATACACACACACATATATACATATATATACATATGTATTTAATTATAGTTGACATTCAATATTATCCTACTTCAGCTTCAGATCTATAGCATATTGGTCAGGTATCTACATAGTCTATGAAGTGATTCCACTGATAAGTCCAGTGCCCGTTTGGAACCTTACATGATCTTTACAACATTATTGATTATATTCCCCCTACTGTATTTCATATCCCCATGACTATATTATGACCACTAATTTGCACTTTCTAATCCCTTCAGCTTCTCCCCCATCCCAAACCGCTCCCATCTAGCAACCATCAGCTTTTTTTTCTGTATCTCTGAGTCTATTTCTGTTTAGTTTGCTCATTTATTCTTTTTAAAAGTCAAAAAATTACCATATTTCAAGATAAAATTCTCATGCTGCTTCCAGCTCTCAGAAACCCACCAAAACCTATCAGAGAAAAGCAATGAAGTGATCCAAAAACAATAGACTAATTTAGTCATGGTGATAATTAATCTATCTGCAAAAGAAAAAAAAAATAGCTTTATCTGCTTAAGTGCAAATATATCTGAGTTAATGCCATGGAGAAAAATAAGCCTCACTTGTTAAGGCCTCTGTCCTTCAACTGCCCTACTTATCATTCCACAAATAAGGCAAAAACTATATGGACTCTGCACATCTACCCTATGGACACATCTCAGTCTTCATTGAGGCCATTAATATATTAAAAACACTGATGAAGGGCTATTGTTGGGTAAAGTCATTTTTCCCTTGACATTTATTATCAGTAGAAAAGTTTTTCTGTTTTAATACCCACATTCTGGCATATAATTACTGTAATAAAGTCTACTTCTCCACTCTGGGTGACTGCTGCCAGTATTATGAAATCATGGCAATGGTTGTAAAAATAAGGGAGGTCACAACCTTTCCACACACACACACACCCACTCTGCAGCTGATATTAAATAGCTTTGGTGGGAAAATGCAGACCTTTAAACTTTCTCTACCAAACTCAATGCATTCTGTATTTAACTTCTTCTTTAAAACAGTTTGTGCTGTAAGAATTCAAAAACTGCATATGGCCATGGAAAAAAAAAATGAAGAAGGAGCTTATACTTAATTAGCTACTAAGTCCGACTTGGACGAAGCACAATAACAACCGTTTCTTTGTGCTTAACTATTTTTAATGATATGCACTACATGCATTGGCCTGTCTATGGCCCAGACTGTTCCAGCGTCAATCCCGCTTCAGTGTTATGCTTTTGGCAAAGGATAGCACTGAGAAAAGTCTCCATTTCGATGTTTTGCCATTTTAGTAGGATAATAACTCCTCACAGCATGAATTCCCTCTAAACCTTAAACCACCATCATGTTTTCATTACCACAAGATAGTCAACATCCAAGTACGTCAGATGCAGTACAAATATTCTACTTACACCTCCAGCAGTACTCAGTATTTTGATTTATCCTCTCTAGACTTAAACTGCTTGAATATTCTAATCCAGATGCTTTCAGCTATTCTCTTACATAACTGTTGGGTGTCATTTTTCTTCTTCTACTGTATCTATCCTTTTAGTGTCATACAGAGTATTTTCACAGCCCAGAGTATTTTCAAGACCCAAGTCAGGCTAATTCAGGATAACAAAAAGGACAGATAGGCACAAAAGGGAGTATCCTGTGCATTTTTTTAATCTTCTAGTTCTTTATGCAATAGGAATTTCCTTAGGGAGGGTCTAAGGAAATACCTATTTTAAAAGTAGAAACTTGGGTTTCCAAATTAAAATAATCCTGAGCAGAGATGCTGTTTGGGAGGTCAGAAAGGCTTGCCCTTGGAATGAGAAATAATGAGAATTCATCGTCTTCCAAAACAACGTAGAAAATACAGAGACAAATAAAATGCTGAAAAACAAGGTGTGTTAGGCCCACAAGAAAGCACCAGCAGAGCACAGCACAGAAACAGCCACGCCCTGGGACTGCCATTACTTTCTTCCAACAGAGCAGTTCTGCTGTCACCTACTTTATTTCCTGACCTTCTGCATCAGGTTTTGTTTACGGCAGAAAAGAGCTGCTATAACCACTTTGGAAAACAGTTTGAGGTATGAGTACCCAGTGACCAGCAATTCTGCTCCTAGATATGTACCCTGGAATCATTTGCACATATGTGCCCTAGAGTGCACATATATGAATGTTCACAGCACCGTTGTCCATAAAGGCTCCAAACCAGAAGCAACCCAAATGCATATACTTAGTACAATGGATCAATACACTGTGGTGAAGTCATACAATTAAAAACCATACAGCCACAGCAATTAATAAACCAGACATTTGTGCCACACATGGATAAATCTTGCAAACACAATTTTGTATGAAAAAAGGCAGGACATAAACGGAAACACAGAATTACTCCATTTATATAAAGATTAAAAACACGCAATATTAATCTATGTTGTTTAGAGATGTGCATATAGGCAATAAAACTAGGGGGGAAGCAAATAAACTCCCATAAAGAGTCTGAAGAATATTTGCTTTGTGGGGCGAGAAGGCTGTAATCAGGTTTCAGGATGGGAACTAAGGGAAACTTCTGGGATGCTGGTAATGTTTTGTCTCTCATCCTTTAAAATTTTTCTATATGAATATTTTATCTTTTATTTCAAAATTGCCAAAACCAAAGTGCACCACTCCTAAAAAAGAGAAATTTAAAAACTCACTGCTTCAATTTAGCTTCTTCATGGTAAAAATGAGGAAAATGGAGGACAAGGAGCTTAAGCCAATTGCCCATTTCTCTTCTCACCCTGCAGTGCAGCTCCTGGGTGTAGAACTCAGACACCGAGCCTTTTCTCCAGTGCTTTAGAGAGTCGAAGTTCGGGAGTCTCAGAGGGCCTGTCATTGTCCCCTCAGGCTCTTCAGTACAGCTTACCAAGTGACCACTCCTCTCCCTCTCTCACTCCACCACCCCTCCCCCTCGTGTGCAGCCCCTGGCATCTCTCCTTGTGGGTTCACAGCTAAGGTCCTCCTCTGCGGTCCACTGGACAGATACATGTACTGTACATGCAGCCGTGGACAGATACACGTGCCCACTTGTATCTTCTTTTGATTACATGGCCACCTGGCCTGTCAAACCTACGTCGACAGTATCTAATATTTCATCGACACTTTAAAACCTACTATATTTTGCATTTTACAGATTTTTAAACCCCAAATAAAGTTTATTAACTACAAATATTAAATCCAATGCTCCAATAGATTCTTTTCAACCATCCTTCCAATAAACAACGGAAGTGACAGGTAAGCTATAGACTTGTACTTTGGCCAGTGGGGTTGGGTGGGGGAGTCTCTTCCTGAACGCCTACTCCTTGAGCTGTGCAGCATATATTGCTGTTATAATGAAAAAAATATTAATATCTTTATTGTCCCCCTTCTTTAAAAAAATCAGTTTCTAAGGAACATCTAGCCAGAAGTTTGTTTAGAAGGTAAAATTGTGAGTTAAGAAATTCCACACGAGACATTTGTGGAAGCCATCCCATACAGACATGAATTTCAAAGACTATACAGGCGTATAATCTATTTGTTAGCTTTCTCAAGTCAATGGCATTCTTGAATATATTTTTCAGATATAAAGACTTTTTGGAAATATTTTAGGCTCACAGCAAGTTTAAGAGGAAGGTTTAGAAATTTTCCTTATATCCCATGTCCCTACACATGCACAGCCTCCCCCACTAGCAACATTCCCCACCAGAGCGGTACATTTGGTACAGGTGAGGAACTTAACATTGACACATCATTATCACCCAGAGTCCACAGTTCACTTGGTTCACTCTTCCCTCTTGGTATTGTACATTCTATGGGCTTAGATAAATGTATAATAATATGTATCCACCATTATAATATCACACAGAATATTTTCACTGCCCTAAAAATCCTCTACGCTCTGCCCATTTATCCCCCCCCCACTTTCAACTCCTAGCAACCACTGATCTTTTTACCATCTCCATAGTTTTGCCTTTTCCTGAATGCTGTATAAATGGAATGATTATAGCCTTTTCAGATTGGCTTCTTTAACTTAGTTATATACATTTCAGTTTCCTCCATGTCTTTTCATAACTTGATAGCTCCTTTCTGTTTAGCACTGAATAATATTCTATTTTCTGGATGTACCACAGTTTATCCATTCACCTACTGAAGGTCTTCTTGGTTGCTTACAAGGTTTGGCAATTATGAATAAAACTGCTATAAACATCTGTATACAGATTTTTATATGCATATAAGTTTTTGATACTTTGGGTAAATACAAAGAAGTGTGATTCCTAAATTGTATGGAAAGATTATGTTAAGTTTTGAAACAAACTGGCAAACTGTTTTCCAAAATGGCTGTACATTCCCACTCGCACAGAATGAGATTTCCCGTTGTCCACATCCTTGCTAACATCTAGTGCTGTCAGTGTCCTGTATTTTTGCCATTCTAATAGGTGTGTAGTTATAGCTTATTGTTTTAATTTTCATTTTCCTGATAACTGATATGGAGCATCTTTTCATCAGTTTATTAACTCCCTGTATATGTCCTTGGTGAGGTATTTTAAGATCTTTGGCCCATTTTTAAATCAGTTGTTTGTTTACTTGTTGAATTTCATGAGTTCTTTGTACAATTTGGATAACAGTCTTTTACCAGATATGTATTTAGCAAATATTTTTCCCAGTCTATGGTTTGTCTTCTCATTCTTGACACTATCTTTCACAGAGCAGACGTTTTTGATTTTAATGAAATCTGCTTTTCAATTATTTATTTTATGGATTGTGGCTTTTCTTCATATCTAAAAAATCATTGCCATACCCAAAGTCCACTAGGTTTTCTCCTATGTTATCTTCTAGGAGTTTCATAGTATTGCACTTCACATTAAAGTTTATGATACATTTTGAGTTAATGTTTGTAACGAATGTAAGGCCTTTGTCTAGAACAATTTTTTTTTCTCATGTGGATGTCCACTTTTACAGCACCAATTGTTGAAAAGATTGTTTACTCCATTGTATTGCCTTTGTTCTTTTATCAAAGATCAATTGACTATATTTATGGAGATGAATTATTGGCTCTCTATTCTGTTCCATTGACCTATTTGTCTATTCTTTCCCCAATCCCACACTGTCTTGATTATTGTAGCTTTACTGTAAGTCTTAAAGGTGGGTAGTGTCAGTACTCCAACTTTGCTTTTCTTCAATATTATGTTGGCTATTCTGGATCTTTTGCTTCTCCATTTAAACTTTAGAATCAGCTTGTAAATATCCACAGAATAACTTGTTGGGATTATAATTGGAATTACACTAAATCTATGGATCAAGTTGAGAAGAATTGACATCCTGACAATATTGTGTCTTCCTATACAAGAACATGGAATATCTTCTATTTAGTTCCTCCTTGATTTCACTCAACAGAGTTTCATAGTTTTCTTCACATAGATCTTGTGCATATTTTGTTATATTTATACCTAAGTATTTAATTTGGGGGAGTGCTAATGTAAATGGTATTGTGTTTTTAATTTTAAATTCCACTTGTTAATTACTGGTACATAAGAAAAGCATTCAACTTATAATTATTAGTTTTTCATCCTTGTATCTTGCAAACTTGCTATAATCACGTGTTAGTTGCAGGAGTTCCTTTGTTAATTTTTTTTTTTTTTAACATAGATGATCATTTCATCTGTGAACAAAGATAGTTTTATTTACTCCTTCTCAATTTGTCTTTTCTTTTTAAATTACTTTTCTTGTCTTCTTGCATAAGCTAGGACTTCCAGTATGATGTTGAAAAGGAGTAGTGAGAGGGTACATTCTTGCCTTCTCCCTGATCTTAATGGGAAACCTTCTAGTTTCTCGCCAATAAGTATGATGTTAGCTGTAAGTTTTTTGTAGATATTCTTTATCAAGCTGAGGACGTTTCTCTCTATTCCTACTTTACTGAAAATTTTTATCATGAATGGATGTTGGATTTTGTCAAATGTTTTCTCTGAATCTATTGATATGATCATATGATTTTTCTGTTTTAGTCAATGGATGTAATGAATTACGTTAATTGATTTTCAAATGTTGAACCAGCCCTGCATAGTTGGTTGTGGTGTATAATTTTTTTTATACTTTTTTTGGATTTGATTTGCTAATATTTTGTTGAAGATTTTTACATCTATTTTCATTAGTGATATTTGTCTGTTGTTTCCTTTTCTTGTAATGCCTTTGTCTGATTTTAGTATTAGGGTAATGTTTTCTTCACATAATGAATTTGGAAGTATTCCATCTGCTTTTATCCTCTGAAGGAAATTGTAGGGAATTAGTAAAATTTCTTAGGTGTTTAGTAGAATTCACCAGTGAGCCCATCTGCGTCTGGTGTTTTTGTTTTGGACCATTATTAATTTTGATTCAATTTATTTATTAATATAGGTTTATTCAGTCAATTTCTTCTTGTGTGAGTTTTGGCAGATTGTGTCTTTCAAGACATTTTATCCAGGTTATCAAATTTGTGGGTACAAAGTTGTCCATAGTATTCCTTTATTAACCTTTTAATTTTCATGGGATCTTGAGTGATGTACCCTTTTTCATTCTTAATATTGGTTATTGGTGTCCTCTCTCTTTTTTCTTTAGTTGGCCTGGTTAGAGGTTTATCAATTTTATTGACCTTCTCAGAAAACAAGCTTTTGATTATCTTGATTGTCTCTATTGATTTCCTGTTTTCAGTTTCATTAATTTCTGCTCTAATTCTTATTATTTCTTTTCTTCTGCTCAATTTGATTTTAATTTGTTCTTCTTTTTCTAATTTCCTGAGGTACATGCTTATATTTGGAGAATCTTAAAGAAATTGAAGGGGAAAAAAGGAAATTTAGAATTCGGAAGACAGAAAGCAAGGTGAATGAAAGGGTAAAAGCAAAAACCAAGAAATGTTTGTAATTTTATTTGTTTGTTCCAAGACATTACACCAGTAAGAAAACTGCAGAGCAGAGCTTGACCTTGCAACAGAAATCTCAGCCACTTAAAAGATGCCAACTCCAGTCTAGTTCTACCTGTCAGACCAATATGCATTATAACAAATTTGCAGGGCAGTAAAAGAATCTGGATAGTCCCTGAGTGTTCGGGGTAATGGAATTTAAGCTGCCTCCCAGCATTCACATCACTTCTCTGAAGCATGTTGGCTTGGTTACAAAAATCCATCAAGGTATCATTATTCCTGGACCAAAAATTTGAGACTTGACAAAGTAAAGATAGAAAAGTGAAGCTATCTCCAATAAGTGTGGAATTCTAAGACCATTCTTCTAAAAATGGAATTACAGAAGGAGCCAAAAATCCAAGGTAGCCTATACCACCATGCAGAGCAAACATATAGAAGAGAAGAACAAGTAAAAATGTGGGCAACAAAAGAAAAATATTATGTAAGAAAATCCAAATAAAGGGATAGAGTTCTTAGCTCACAGATAACTTATCTCCAAATAAACTTGCTATCATTCTCAAACAAACCCATATACATGTAGGAGTCTTCCAGTCATGTATAGACAACAACAAAAAATGTCATTTTAAGAAGAACTGGCCCTGCGAAAAACTGCTTTTGTCAGGAGAATAGATATATTTCCAATCTGCCACCTTATGTGTGGAAAGCCAATGTAACCAATAACATCTGAAAAGGCCAAAATCCTCTATGTGTCATGTTGGCATTATGCTAGTAGCAGATTAACCAAAACAAGAGGGGTGATTTTTTTTTTTAATTGAAACAACCGCATGCACAAAGATTTGCCTCCTGGTGTGCATTTTCAATACAATGGACTCATTTAGTTACAATTCCAGACAGTATCACTTCTTTAAAAATCATACCCAAGGAATTTGCTCTCTGGTCCTCCTATCTGTGCCTAGCTGTATGCTATCCATCCTTCATGACACTGTTTGAGCCCAGGAGCCCACAGTGAGAATCTCCTGTCTGAATTCCTAGGATACTAGCCATGTGTCTCTCATTTGGACTCAATTCCACAGAGCACTGCATGGGGCTTAACCATTCCCCAAGTCTGGGTGGTTTGTTTCCCCACCCAGATTCTAATGTCATGGAAAACTGACCTCTTCTGCTTTCTTATCCATCCCCTAGCACTGTGCTGAGCTCATAGTAGGTTCTCAAATCTCCCCCTTCGGTTCATTCACTCCATGCATCCTTCCCCTCCATAGCTCAGGATTAAATTTCCTTACAGCACTACCCATCATGACAGCCACATCTCCCCCTTCCTCTTTTACTTCAGTGCCTTCTCTTTCTGTTTTGCTTTAAGTAGACGGTGAACAGAAACTAAAAACAAGTCCAGATCAGTAAGTGAGCATTTTATGGAAAACAATGGCTCTCAACATTAGAATAAAGGTCAAGTCACCACTAAATTTTAATATACCACGGTGGTAACAGAGTTTATAAATTGGTGATAAACACAGGCTGGATCACTATAAACAACAAACAAATGCAGGGACAAGACTGAAGCATTTAAGGTGCTTTGGAACTAGGCTCTCAAAGCTTTCAACAGTACCATTTGTTCTGCTATTATGTGACATGTGGATTCTTAAAAACACATGCTTTGTCAAAAATTGTGATATTAAAATAGTTGTTTTAGTGGAAGGGGAAGGTGTTGAGGTTAGGATTAGGGAGTTTCAGACTTGATAACCAACAGTAGAAGGGTTTCATAGTTTTAAGTAAATGTTATCATAACCTAAAAAGTATATCTCCATTGATCAGAGTTGACAAAACAAACCCAAATGTTTCATTCCACATTCTCAGGAATTTCCCACTCTTCTCCATGTCCTTTGGCTTTTATTTTATGATTGTATTGCTTAAGCCCCCAATCTTAAACCAAAGAACAAAGGACTATCAGCCAAAGTGCAGAACAGCCCAGCAAGAAGACGAGCAGCAGCAGCTCCCCAAGCTTTGCACGGCCATAACTTTTCTCTTCCTCCTTGGGGTCCTAGTTTTTCAGTCACTCACTATAACCAAGAGCAGTTGCATAATGCAAAAATACACCTGAATTAATAGAACACCTCATATCTAATTCCCATTAGGAAAACTCCCAATGTAGGGGAAATGGTTTAACTCCAGCTTCAAACTTAAATTTGTGCTTTTCAATCACTGACTTCCTGTGGCCACATGTGTGATGTTTCTGCAAGGTCTACAGTCACAGAGACATAAACCATGCCCACTCCCAACCAGCCCCTCCAGATTCACTTTCCCCCATCAATGCAGGAAATTGGTTATTACACAGTTAACAAAACCAAAAGATCTGATATAAAAGGTCAGGTGCATTTCCTGAAGGTATAGGCACCCCATCCATAGCAAGAATGACTTTGGACGTGAGACTGAAGGGGTCTACGGCTATGCCTTCAAGAAAACTCTTCATGTCACATGGCTCATTGGGATAAGGTTTTTTAAAGGAGTGTCATCAACAGTGAAAACTAGCAGATTCCTGTGGAAGGGGAGAATAAAAACCTAGTAAAAAACAAGTCATCTGGTATATCTTCTACAGAATCCACCAAATCCATTCTAGATGCAGAGATGAAACGTCTTATTTCCATGTCATCAGTTAAGACCATCAGTCCCTTTCAGTACTAACATATAGATCTGAAGTTATTTGGAATTTTGACTAAAAAGCTCATACAGCAGATTTTCTGATGAACTCATTCTAAGTTATTCTGAGGACCTAGGAAAGTCAAACTTGGACAGTAAGTGCTCTACCTAGATGGTATAGTCCATTCTTACAACATTTCTAGGAAGATTTCAATAGCCCAACTTCACAGATGAGATAACCAAGCCTTTGGGAGGTTAACGTGCTCAAGAACATGTGCCTGGTAAACCTGGTGGAATCAGGATTCAAACCCAGGCCCTCTGATATAGATCCATGGGCTTAACGACTACCTGACACCGCTTCTCCAGTCTAAGCCACAAGGACGAAGGGTAGAAAGGATGATTGGTGATTTTTGGTGCCCATATCACATACCCTCAGCCCATCTCTGATTTCAGCCACAGTTTTGGCAGAAAGTTCCATGAATCATAGGCCAGTTTTCTGCTTTCCTGCTTCAGGAGCTCCGCTGAAAGTGCAGGAGCCCACTCAGCCCATGGTCAAGCCGGCTCAGAAATCCTCAACCAATGGGTGCATGGGAACCAAGGGAGAAATGCCTTGGCCTTCCAAAGAACAACCCCGGAGATATCCCCTATGTTTCTCAGAATACTAGCATAATCAAGCTCCCATTGCCCACAACAGCAACTATGATAACGCACCCTCATATTGGCTTCTTTTCCTTCTTGCCGTTGTCTTCCACTCCCACCCTCACCCTTCTTGGGTTCATTTCCCAAACAAACTACTTGCACCTGAGATATTCACTCAGGCCTGTTTTGGGGGTTCACCAAAATAAGATAGCTTATGACTCCCCAATGTATTATTCAGGGACTCTTAGATCACACGCAAAATTTCAATGATCTTATATTTCATTGGCCCTAAATGAAGTTCATCAAGAATACATTCTAGAAGGAGCGACTGTCACTGTAGGACAGTAAAGACACAGACATGGGACAGTTCCCCCGTGTTACCGTTTACCAGGGTGTGCACAGCTAGATCTGCGTTTCCACCTAGATTTACAGAGAAAAGTCCTGTTTATCTGGGAAGGCTCATTCTACTCACTAGTTTGTACAGAAGACTTGGCATAATTCTGTATTCAATTATTGACAGCTCCAATCCTTCATACTATTTATATGTGTTTGTGTCCAATGCAGACATGTCTTGAAGTACAATTGACAGGTTCTCTTCACCCAAGTAAAATTCTGTAAGGCCAACCCCTTTCTCATTATAAGACCCTATGGGCACACCTATGACCCTAGGGATGACAGTCCCTAGAAACCCCAGGCGGTATATTTAAAGAAGGAGTAGGGACAGGATGAGATGTGACGCAAAGTTCATTCAGTCCAACCCTATCTTTCCACAGATGGGAAAACTGAATTGTTCAGAGAGCTTTGGAGCTGGGCACCATGCTTTCCAGCCAATAAGAACTGGAAAGACAGCCTAGGCCTCCCCACACAGGGCTGCCTTCTCCATGGAAAGCCAATTGTTGACAAAATCCAGCCTAGAAAATGATTCATAGGCCTTGTCTCGAACTGCTCTAGAATCAATATGGTATACTACCTTTTACAAACATTATAGGCTCCCAGCCTGCCTGTGTGAATAGTAATGAAAAAGCCAGTCTCTCAGAAGCAGACCAGCCAGTCCGTGGTGGAGGCAACAGTTATGTAATAATCTCAGGTTGCAGAGTTTTAGAACTGATTCTGGTTGATAGCTGTCACTGTGAGGTGTCATTAATTTGGAGAAACTACATGTCTATCTAAGAACTGATAAATTGCTTATTTTTTTCTGTATTTCTCTAAATACTATATTTTTCAAGAGAGTAATAGCAATAATGTATTATGTGATGACTATGCTAAATGCTTTAAATGTGTTATACATTCCCTATGTCACAGGTACAATTCTCATCCTCTTCAATCCTTATAGGCGTACTATAAACTCAGAGTAATAACTTAACATTCAAGAAAAATAAGATCTACGAGTATGTTTACAATTCCCCACATAAATGAGACTAAACATTCATTTAGAGTCCTGTGACAGTAATGTTATTTTGGTTGAAGGCCTGTTTTCAGTTACTGATCATTATTAGAGAATGTTTGTTTGCTTTGATAAGTACACGTAACTTGAAATTTACCATCTTAACCAATTAACACTTAACCAGTAGTGTCAAGTATACTAACATTTTTGTGCAATCGGTTTCCAGAATTTTCTCATCTTGCAAAACTGAAACTCTGTACCCATTAAACAAAAACTCCCCATTTCCCTCTCTCCCAACCCCTAGCGATCAGCATTCTGTTTTCTGTTTCTATGACTCTGACTATTCTAGAAACTTCACACGAATGGGATCATACAGTATTTGTCTTTTTGTGACTGGCTTATTTCACTTAGCATAATGTCCTCAAGGTTTATCCATGTTGTAGATATGTCAAAATTTCCTTCCTTTTTAAGGCTGAATAATATTCCTTTGTGTAATCTATACCAAGTTTTGTTTATCAATTTATCTGTGGATGGACACTTGGGTTGCTTCCACATCTTGGCTACTGTGAGTAATGCTGCTATGACTATGGATGTACTAGCAAATTGCTTTTAATTAAAATAAATTGACTAAATTCTGTAGTGTCCCTTCCAACTTATCCTATTACATTCCTGTTCTCAAAAGCTAACCTCAGTCCCTCTTATTCAGTTATCCATAGTCAGAATAAGCTTTATTAACTTATTGGTCAAATAGTCATGACGAGGTATAGCCATTCATCTCACACCACAGATGAAAACGTAATCTGTCTAGGAGGATATAGGCTCACAGAGGGCTGGACTTGCAAAACTCATTTTATGAAACTGTGGCAAAGTTCTTTAGGGAGATAACATAAGCATAGTGATTATGAGTGTGGGTCTAGAATCAGAATCCCAGCTCCAGCACTTACCAGCTGTGTGACATTGAGAAAGTTATGTAACCTCTTTAAAACAGGGGCAGTGATAATAATAGTACTTACATCTTAGTGTCACAGTGAGGAACAAATGAAATAATCCATATAAAGAATTCAGCATAGTATCTAGCATACAGTAAGAACTTCATAGATGTCAGCCTTTATGCTGTGCTTATAAGTCACTGGTTCCAACCTGCTCAATTGCAGATGAGGCCCTTGAAGTACTTGAAGTAGCTCACACTGTTGCCTTTATAGCCACGGAGTTCTGGACAGATGAGCAAGGACCCTTCGTCTGACATGAAAACCATAGTGATCAACTATTCACTATCTTTTTAATCACAAAAGTTGGGTTTGTTTCAAAATTTTGATTAGAAAAATTACAGGCTTAAAAAAATAAAAGAAACAGGAACTAAAAACTTTATAAAATCTGAGCAAAACTAAATAAACATCACAGACACGTTTCTATAGAGAAAATCCTTGACCTTATGCATCTTAACTCTTGCTTAAAACATGTTTGGTTTTCTTTTGCTTTTGTATCACAACATGGATCATCACAGCCACCAGGCAAAGATGACCACATTTTAAATAATGATCCATGCTTTTGCTTGGCCTTTTCACACACTATACCACGTTTCTCTCCCCTCAGCATTTCTGCCCTTGCAATTCTGATTTACCTAGAGTTTAACACATGTGGCGGTTCACTGGACAACAGTCCAAGGCTTCAGGGGAGCTAGGGGGTCACATTAGGATAGAATCCAGAACTTTCAGCCTGCCTGCTGAGCTCTTTGCCTCAATTATCTCTCTGCTGAGCAACTCCCAGTCCGAGAGGAGCCTCTTGTCTCAGGTGTAGTCTATACGTCCCTGGATCATAACACTTTTCAAGTACCTGCTGTGCATCCTCCAGCAGTCTTCAACAATTTAGGGAACTTACATAGCCTTCCTTCTTTAATCAGATTTACATTTCACAATATTCGGGGTTCACAATGCAAAGCAACATTAAAGATTTCTTTCTTTCTCAGGCCACCCAGCTTTCCTCCTGTTCACGACTGATACTCTCAGCCTAAGAACCATCCAGCACCTGAGTGGTTAGCACACTGGGAGCTGTGTTATAAAATCGTGGCTGCCTGGATGTCACCCCAGACCCTCTGAAACTGAACTTCTGAGGATGGAGCACAAGGTTCAGCAGTTCTCAGGAGTTTGACAGCTGACTATGCTGGACAGTGAGGGCGACAGCTTCTGCTCTAACCAACAGCATCCGGCACTGCGCTTCACGTGCAAAAATTCCTTCATTAGCTCACCTAGAGATCAAACCTGCAAAGTCATTTCTATCTGGGGCTATTGCCTGCCTGATCCCTCATTCTAGCCAACATTACACCCTGCACATCGTATCTGGCTGCACTGTTTCCGTCGGTCTGTAGTGACTCTATGCCGACACAATTCAACTTGACTGCAGAGTCAGCAAAGTGGGAAAGAACCATGTACAGTCATGCCTCTACGGGAGAGCTCGGCGGCTACCCGCAGGGCTCCCTGTGAGCAGCAGGACGAGTACACATGAAGTGGTCAAGACCCAAAAAGCAGGCAGACCACTGAAATGGACATCGTTTTAAAAAGATGAAGGAGGCAGACCACTGAAGATATTCAACATCAGGGCTGAAAGGAGACAAACATACAGGAGGGCCATCCCAGTACAATCAGAGAGGCAGGCAAAATCCAGGGCGGAGGCTGAATGTAGAAGCAAGGTGGAGAAGCAAAGGGGCACAGTGGGTACACAACTGGGCTCTGGTAATAAACGCCTGGATTGAACCCTGGCTCTGATCCATGATTAGTTGAAAAAAAAAAAAAAAATTCTAAGTCTGTTTTCTCACCTGCCAAATGCAAATAGTATGATCTTTCTTGTAAGGTTGCTAAATAAGACAGTGAGTGTAAGTACCAGCACAGTAGTTAGTATGCAATTAAATGGTAGCAATGTTATTTTAAGAAAAGGAGGCAGTTCCTGGAACCCAAGACAGAGGTTTAGTCAAAAGTAAGTAAGGCAAAAGGCCACTTGCAGCCTGAGCAGGCCCTGCAGTAGAGCTAAGAAGCCAGGCCACTATGAAGGTAGCAGACTAGAACCCTTGGTTCTAGTTTTTTTGTAAAAACAGGTTGGCTCCAGAGTTTTGGGCAAACTGGGCAGTTGTGGCCTTAGTTGCAAATGTTAGAGGCCTGGAGGCGAAGGGAGCCAAGCCCACCATTCCAATGATTGGCTTGGCACAAGTTCAAAGCCAAGATCACTCCCTGGGACTCCTAGAGGCCAATTTCCTTCCAATCCACAGGTCCTTCCCATCCTTCCCAGTGTGGCCCTTATGTTCAGGAATTACTTTTTCCTTTTTCCTTTTTTTTTTTTTTTTTAAATAACTCCTAGTGTTTTCTTTCTCCAGGATCTCATCTTGGCCCAACCAGTGGCCTCCCTCCTTTCCTCCAGCTCTCTAGTTAGCTTAGTTTCTCTAGCATTTCCCCCATTTTGCTCAGTCTTCCCTCCAGCCTTCATTCTAGGCCCTTTAAAGAGGCCCACGGAGTCCCCAGAGACCAAAAGAAGGCTTTCTTCCCTACCCTTTCTCCCCCACCCCACCCGGTCCCACCCCCTGCCCACCCCCAACCAGCCAGGGTCTTATTAGCCTCCAACTTCATCCTATAAAGCCTTCATTTAGGAATTCTCATGCATATTTTCATGTTAATAACACCCACCATCTTCCCTGGAAAGTTCCCATTAGCTTTTTGTTAAGCACTCAAAATACAGTAAGACTTCACATCAATGTCCTAACACAGAAAGCTCTGTCCTGCGAGCTCTTCAGTTCACTGTCATTAGGGGGAAGGGAAGCCCTCGACCATACTGTGAAAACCAAATCAAATCAGGAAGTGGATAAATGGGGGCATTTTTCTAAATGTGTTTGTTTCTAACCGTCCCTCCTCTTCCCTACAACAAACCCCCTCCCTCACCCAGTCTTGTGAAGCTGATAAACCCATCTGATTAGACCAACACTCTGGGGAAATTCTGCTGCTGCTTCTCATTTCAGCAGAGAGATATCTGAAGTCGGTTCCCAGCACAGACCAATAGAGCTGTTCTCTTTTAGGGCAAAGCTTGAATGTTAACCCTGTCCAGCCATTTCACAAATTCAGTTATATGTCAGTTATAGATCTGTGATAAGGGGGGCCAAGAAAGAGGGCCCCCATGGAGCCAGCCAAAGGCATCAGTGTGGCTGAAGAGCAACAGGCCCAGTAGTGGAAGGCCAAGAAGTAATTACCCATCTGGCAGAAAGTATTCCTATTTGTGCCTGCAGGGTTCTGTCTTCTGCTTATTTCCTGCACTCATGCAGAAGAACCGCGGGGGAAAAAATTGAATAATGGCACTGTGGTCAGCTGCAGTCTTGGGTTAGCCAGTATTGGAAGAACATTCCCATTTTATAAAGATACCAACTCTTAGAATATTTTCAGAGCTGGAAGAAACCTTAGGAATAATCTCTCTAACAGCTTCATTTTAGAGACGAAAAAACTGAGATATTGAGAAGTAAATGGATCCAGCAAAAATCATCAGAGCAGAACAGGAACCAGCTTCTCTCCTCCTGTACTCTATTCACTATTCCATAAATATCTTCACCTTGGCTATTTACAAAATGCATTTTTTTAATGTAAATGTATGACAGGGACTGAAAGGAAACATATGAGTGGATTTTTTATCTTTGAAAAGTATTTGTAATGCCACAATCTTTTAAGAAGTAATATAGATACCTGAATTGTTCTTAGAGAAAAGGAAAGTTCTAAGGATCAAAGAAGAGATTTGGTTGAAGGGAAGAAGAAAAAAGAGCCAGGTGGGATGGAGAAAACCAAGATGGGAAGTTTAAACAGTATTGAGATTGAATACGGGATCAAGGAGGGGGAAAAAGAGGCTGAAAAAGGATATCCATGGAAGAAGGATATGAGAAATCAGAGGAGAAGAAACACCCCAGAAAATCCTGAGAAAATACTTTTAATGGTAAAGTGTGAAAATTCTTAATGTTAGAAATTTAAAATACTGTAAGTAATGGAAAAGGACAATGAGGAAATGACTTCTGTTAAGCAGATGATTTACATAATTTCTCATTCAATTCTCACAAAAATATCCCATGAGAGGTTATCATTACACCCATTTTATGTATGAGAAACTGTGTTTCAGAGAAGTCAACTTGCGTACTGTCATAAAACTAAAATGTACTAAAACCAAGATTCTATTCAGGATTGACACCAAAATCCATCTAACAATCTAGGTCATGGCTTCCTTTCCACTGGGCACAGTCACATAAGCTATGGTAGACAGGTAAAACGTTTCCTTTTAGCTACATTTAAAAAATAGCATTGACATGTTATATTAATGCATCTAACATCACAAGCTGCACGTGCTCTATTCTACATACTTTTACTTTAGGCCAGAAGAATTACCTCCAAGAATTACAGGAACTTGCACTTGGGTTTTAGGCCAATCACAAAGTGATCGATGTGGCAGATCCTTTAATTTGCCCAAGTGATAAAAAGAAGATTGTATCAAGGATTCAACTCTCCATTTTGAAATAAGACAATGTGAGTCCTCACCTAGAAACCATATTTGTTTTTCTACCTCATTTCAATTCAGATTAGTTTTCAGAAATTCTAGTACATATTCAGTTTCAATTCCGTCATTCTTATATATTTGTTAATTAAAGTTTAATCATGTTTTCATTATAATTTTGCTCTAAAAATTCTAATAGTTGCTTTACTAAAATATATCACTAGATAGTTATATGTTGGGGAAATGCCAAAGAATAGATTAAAAGTTCAGGTTCCCTTGCTGGTGTATTCTATTCCAAGGAAATTTGTTGGACATCTGATAATAACTTCTTTAGGAGGTCCATTTTGCTTTCTTTTATGATTACAACAGAGCTGGAAATTTAATTTTTATTATCTCTTATAAAGTTTATTCCATTGTTCTATAGATCACTTCCTAATCCTCCGTCTCCCCCCCAAAAGAAATGTAATATCAAAATAACTGAACTGATGCCATTTTTAAAGTCCTAACATGAGAAAATAATTTTAACAGTTATCAAAAGTTGATTTGAATAGATTTTAACAGATTTTGTGGATTTCAGCAAATTGGTTATGATTTCGAATAACAGTAGAAAAGATGGGGAAGGAAACGGAAAGGATCAGAAGAACATCAATAAGAAAGAAGTTTCCTCTGAAAGACAATTTTTTGTTAAAATTTTTAACCCAGGATTGAATTCACTTTTTATTTTCACATTGTATTATAAACAACACGTTTTGAGCTATTATTTTTAGATGTTTTTAATTTGTCTAGTCTAATATACAACCTAAGAAAATTCCACTTAGGGTGTGACAATGCTTAAAAACAAAACAAAACAAAACCTTTTTCCTGTTCTGTTTAATGTGGGTGGATCAAAGAATGTCCACGCAGATAAGAGAGCTTCAGATATTGGGCAGTCCTAGTTACCGAGAATGAAAAAAAAACACGGTTCTTACAGTCATGGCTGTAAATAGTTTCTTGCCCAAAAAGGCAAGAGAATTTTCCAAACAACTGTTGGTAAATGTTCAATTCAGTTTGCTACATTTCACATCTTCTCAGTCTTCAAGGCTACAAATTTGAAACATATTTGGGTAGGAAGGTTTTGAAACTCAAGTTCCATTTATTCTTGGCCAAGCCTAGCAGTCTGGTGCCTGGGATGGGGACAGGGAGGGGGTCAAACTGTTGAAATAGCTTCTGATGATTTCAGCATCACTTAAGCTCCCCAGAGAAGAAGTTTAAAAAAAAAAAATTAAGTATGGGTCTAAAATATAACAAAAAGAGGTGATTTCATTTGTTTTGTTCTGATTTGTGTTTCAGCAGCCAATGTCCAAGGTGTTCTGATTCTGTAGTTTGAGTCCCACCTTTCTTCTTGTGTAAAATCTTTGGTTGGTTGGTTGGTTGATTGGTTAGTTTTGTTTTTATCTGAGCACATTGCTGCTTTGAAAGAAATTTAGTAAGGGTGAAAGAAAGAAGAGATTTTGAGTTATCTATTAGTTATCTATTGCTATATAACAAACTACTCCCAAAAATTTCCAGCTTTAAGTAATAAGCATGTATTATCATCTCACACAATTTCTGAGGGTGAGGAATCCAGAAACAGCTTACCTGGGGGTTCTTGCTCAGACTTTCTCATAAAGTCACAGTCCATCTGTTGACCAGGGCTGCAGTTCCCTCAAGGCTCAGGATATACTGAAAGGACACTCACGTGGTTGGGGACAGGCCTCAGGTCCTTGCTGCATATTGGCTAGAAACTTCACATCTTTACCATGTGAAGCCTCCATAAAGCTGCTTACAATAGGCCTTGCTTCCCCCAGAGTAAGTGATGGTGGAGGAGAGGGAGAGAGAAACAGAGAGAGAGAGAGACAGGGGAGGGGAGAGAGGAAAAGGGATGGAGAGAGAGAGAGAGAGAGAGAGAGAGAGAGAGAGAGAGAGATCATGCCCAAGTTGAAAGTCAGTCTTTTTATAACCTAATCTTCAAAGTGACATTCTGTCACTTCTGCTGTATCTTATTAGTCACACAGACCACACCGACACATGCAAATATGAATACCAGGAGATGGAATTGTTGGGGGCCATCTTGGAGGCTGGCTACCATAGAAGGCAACTAACAATACCAGATATAGACCCCTTAACTTATATTTTATATACCATTATTGAGACTTCACAAAGCCACAGTACCTGGGACACTCGATAAATATTGAATGAGTAGATTGAGAAATGAATGCTTCAAACTATCAGGCCATGCTACTATCTTCCAGCCAACAATTAGTAGCATTTTATTAGGATTTCAGCACTTATTTCTGCAATTAATTGAATATTTTATGGGACTGATTTTCAAGTGATGCTCCAAAGGTTTCCAGGTGAAGCCCCTAGAAGGTACTTCCTCAACTCTTCTTGGGTCAATCAGAACAACTCCCCTGACATCTATTTTTACATGATGGGCTTCCTTTGAAAAACAGTTATTTTGCTAAAAAATAAAGGTTTGAAACTCATCCTTTTTATTGCATTTTCCATAGGTTATTTTATACAAAAATAATAGAAAATGGAAGAATGAAAGTGTGGATAGTGCCAAAAAGTATTAGTCTCTAGATGTAGCACAAGGAGAGAAATAGAAATCCTCAGGGAAGCCAAAAGCAGTAAACCCTTACTGTCAATTCAGACATTGGGTTCAAGATGGTTGACTTTGGATTCAATTATACAAAATGTACACTCACACACAAACAACAAGAAAAAATATGTAAAAAATCTAGAAATATGTAATTCAAGATTGTGTCTTAAAGGAAAGGTAAAATAAAAAATTTACTATATTTTTTTCTAGCTCTTGAGGAATGAGGACCTCCTCAAAACATATGAGTCTATCTTTTGGATTTTGTGTCTGATTTTCCTATTAGTTTTTGGGTACAAAACATAGAGAAGTAAAATATTGCCTGCCTTCATGCACCTAAATTTATCTTGATTTATCACCCCATATATAAAATTCACCACAATTCAATGGCTAACCAGATTCTAGCCAAACACTGAAAGTATTTCTGGGGGCCCTTAAAAGTCACTGGGCCCTTCTCACCTTAAGCCAAACAGAGTACTTGAATTGCTATCAAAGTAGCCCTTCTTCACCCAAGTTCTCAAAACGCATAAATCTCTCAAGTAGCCATGAAATTGTGAAGGAAAGAGAAATTTGTGCTAGCTTGCTAAGCGAGAACACATTCATATAACTTTTATTATAGCATATTATTATAATTGCTATGTTTTATTATTAGTTATTGCTGTTAGTCTCTTATTGTGCCTAATTTGTAAATTAAACTTTACCATAGATATGTATGTATAGGAAAAAACATAGTAAATATAGGGTTCAGTACTATCTGTAGTTTCAGGCATCCACTGGGAGTTTGGGAACGTATTCCCCCAGGATAAGGGGCACTGCTGTATTTGCAGCCCTAGTAAACTAATACAGTGCACTAGTCTCTGACTACTCTAATCCGGTGCCCCAATGCCTCCAGGTAAATTAACTCCTGTACCATCCTGAGTCAACCACTAAAAGTCTCCATGCTTTCTGTTGTCCTCAGCAGGGCTCATAGGTTGGCACCTGCCTTACAGACAAGTTTCATTTTGCTGGTTTATTTATTTATTTTTATTTTATTTTGGCTCCACGTGTAAAAGTGGGAGATTTCCCCTTAAAACCTGGATGCCCAGCTTCTCTTGCAAAATCAGAAAACCTGGTAGCAAGCTCAGACTCAGTAGGAGTCTAAGCCTCCTTTCTGCACATTATGTTACCTGTCTTGAATTGTAGTTATGTTTACTCCTGCTTTTCCCTCTTACAACCTTAAGTCTCACTCATCTATTCATCCCCTACCACAGTGGTTCTCAAACCTCAGCAGGCATAAGAATCACTTAGAAAGCTTGCTGAAACCCACCTCCCTGGGCCCCACCCCAGAGTTTCTCATTCAGCAGGTCTGGGGTGAGGCCAGTGATTTGCATTTCTAGGATTTCCCAGGTGGTGTTGCAGCTGCTGGTCCCAGGACCACACTTTTGAGAACAACTGCCTTACAACACGGTGTGGGACCTTGCACTTAGCACATGCTCAGTCAGTTGTTGGATTATCGTTGTTATTGCCGAGAAATTGATAGCACACAAATGCCTTTTGCAAATTTCACTTTCACCACTCACGAGGGCTTTGTACAAGTTACTTAATCTCCTTGCACATCTATATCCTTGCCTGCATAATGAGAAAAATAATAGAATCAGTGCACTTCAAATGGCTGTTATCACTCTTAAATGAGATAATACATGTAAAATACTGCATCTGAAGTGCTCAGCAAATATTGGCTGTTATTATTATTTATTAATTCTCTCCTTTCCTAGTCTGTGCATTTGAAGCCAGAGTCTTCCTTTCATTAGGTAGCCACCCTACCTCAGGACCCTCCCCAATACCTAAAGCTATGCCTCACACATAATAGGTACTGAATAAATATTTCCTGAATGAATAAATAAGGAAACAAACTAAAACACATTCGAATTGTATGGGTCAAACACGTCAAACAGGACTTCCAATCTCAGTCAACACTTTTATAGAGACCTTTTAATTACAACACAAAGCTGAATTAAAATGGGTATTCTACATTAGAGTATAAACTCAGGGATGATTCGTAAATCTAATAATTCTCTGAAGAGGTATTAACAGCTAGCCTTTAGGCACACTTTCTCAGTGCCAGGCACTGTTCTCTGTCCTCTGTGTGTATTCACCCATTGAATGAGGCCTAGGGTAATGTTAAAACTTGGGTCAATAGATCAGTTAGAAATTACATTTGGCTACTCATGACAGAAAACCCCCAAATAGTGACCTAAACACGCAAAGGTATTTTCTTTCATAATATATATAAAATATATTATACATTACTATATATGTAATACATTATACATTACCATATATATATATATAATGTGTATATATATATATAGATAGAGAGAGAGAGAGAGAGAGAGAGAGAGAGAGAGAGAGAGAGAGAGAGCAGGGACTGAGGCACCTTCCATCTTTCCGCTCCACATCTCAGCACATGGCTCTCTTCAAGGTCACCTCAGCCTAGGATGGCTAATGGGGGCACTAGCCTCATACCATCTTTATAGCCAGCAGGTAGACAGGAAGGACTAAGGGCAAAAGTGTCTCCCTTTCTTTTAAGAAGCCTTCCTGGAAGTACCACAGAATACTCTGCCCAAGTTCAGTCAGCCAAAGCCTGGCCACACAGCCACATCTATCTCAAAGGAAAGGGGATCTTTGAGCTGAGCACATCACTGCACCAGGAAAGCAGTCTTCTTACTAAGGAGAGAGCCTGTGTAGTCTGGGGAATTAAACATGTCTACACCAGCTAGTGTGTCTGTCTGTCTGTCTGTCTGTCTGTCTCTCTCTCTCTCTCTCCCATCGAACAACAAATCTCATATTTGGAACACGTTTCAATATTTGTTAAGAAAGCCACTGTGAGTGTAGCTTTCACTCACACATTTTTGATGAGGCATAACATGAAACAACCATATCTCAGCCTTGGGGAAAGCAGCTGGCCCGGCAGCAGGGCTGCGTGTATGTGGAGTGTAAATTTGGATCACACACACATTGTGGTGATGCTGGCAGTTGGGATAAAAATAAGTATCTCCCAACACCCTCTGCATTGTGATTATAGTATACAAACCTTGAGCACAAGGGTGGTGAAAGCAAACAGCTGGAGAATAAATATACTGTTACACCTTCTTCAAGGGAAGCTGATGGGATCTGAAAAAACGGGACACATCATTTAGCAGGAATCTCTCTCTCTCTCTCTCCCCCTCCCTCTCCCCTGTCTCTCTCTCTCCTCCCTCTCCCCTCCTCTCTCTCTCTCTCCTCTCTCTCTCTCTCTCTCTCTCTGTCCCTTTCCCTCTCCCTCCCTCTCTCTTTACCCCCTCCCCCTTCCTGCTATCTAAGATGTGCCAAGACTGACATTTTACTTAACTTTTGCAAACTAAATTGTAAAGCGCCTATATGCAAACCTCCAAAGAGAGCTTCCTACATTGAAACACTCCAAGCAATCAGCTAACCTGGATTTGCAGTTCCTCCCTGGTTGGAGCCTTGCAAGACAGACAAAAACTCCTTTATAAAGAAGCTCTGAAAGAACTGAACTCCGAAACGATAGGGTCTCTGTGTTCTTTGTGTAGGTAGGCAATTTCCCAGCAAGGTTTCGGGTTTTTCAGTTAGCTTTTGTAATTACAATAAAAGAGAGATAGTAACCTTTATAGTGAGTGGCAGCAGCACCCTAACTCTAAGCTGTGTGAAAACAGATCACGTTACCTGGAGCCTCACATTGCAGCTGGGGGTTATTGTGCAAAATTGGGTTCTGTTGTAGGCATCCAAGTAGCCTTTCTTTATCCAGGCAGGTCATTGCACCTGTGCGAAGCTGGGGTTTTTTGGTTTTTTTTTCATTAAGGGAAACACTCCCCTTCCTCCCAATTCACTTGATACTTAAAGTCACTGCTAAGTGGATTTGTGAGGAGAGCTATGGGGGGACAGGCTGGGAAGGAAGAAATCTTGCAGGGTGCATAAGAAAGTGTCCACAGGCTAAGCAAACTACTGAGTGAGCCACCTCATGGGCGAAAATGTTCTGCGATTCCTTTGGGTGCTGTGTGTGACTAACTAAAGCAGATGGTAAGGTAACTCCTGAGTTTGACTACATTGATCAAGCCACCTGACCAAAAAAAGTATTTGGAATCTGCTGGTTAACACCTGGGCTTTCCTGTGATGAGAATGCATGCTATTAAATTAAGAACTCTTTCCAGCTCTGAAGACTTCCTTTTTCAACTTGGTTCATCAAACATAAGTATTGCATACAATTATATCCTATCCAATAGATACCCATATTAAAAATCACTTTCTAATAAAAAAAACAGTCCTTCAATTTGAACTCCTGCTGGTAGAAGAATTTCAAGGGCATGGTTCTGATCTACCACTGCTAATTGACCTTCACTTCACAATGGAGGGGTTGGATCTGTGTAGAAGAGGCAGTGGATCGTAGAAACTCAGTGCCAGTAAAGGCTGCTCAGTTGACATAAGATCTAGAAAATGTGAGTGAGAAACGTAATAGTTCAATCAACAGCAATTTATTGAGTGCCAGCTGTATACCACTGTAAGACACTGTTCTAGTGTGAGATATTTTTCTAATATGAGATACTTTTCTAGGAACTAAACAGACCAGATTCCTGCTCTGGTAGTCTTCATGTTCAATCCATGTTTCTTGCACAGGACATACAGGCACAAAGATAAATAATTCACAGCCATTAATACTCCTCAGGTCTCTTACATTCTAGCAGAGATACCAATGCCATATTAGAGTTTTAACAGGATATTATCGGGACTCGAGGAGGTGTGTATGTGTGTGAAGTAGCCTGAGACTAATGAGCTTGCAAGATAAAGACTAAATTGGCACAAATTAGGAAGTGATAAACAGTTGCAGAAGGAAGCATAGTAAGGTAAGGCCAACGGGAAGACAGTTTGGGACTAAGAAGTGATAAACAGTTGCAGAAGGAAGCATAGTAAGGTAAGGCCAACGGGAAGACAGTTTGGGACTAAGCTAATTTTAAATTGGGAGTGTAGGGCTCTTAGTCCCAGGTCTCTGCCATAACCTATAAATTACTGCTGGACCCAATCAGGCCATTCACTGGAGACCAGAACCCAACAAGTCTGCCGCCCAAATTCTAAAAGTAGGGTGTAAGGGCTATCAGGATATTTTAAGCATGTATGTGTCCTACTCTATCTTTCAGATTTCTTAGGGACTAAAAAGCATGTAATTCAGAGCCACTGTAGAAGTATTTTTTTAGCCTAAAATTCTTTGAAAAAATATTTTTTTGCACCAACATCTAAAAATCAAAAGAGTTTACATTTAAAAATAAAAATTCCCAGCTTCTGTAAAAGAAATCCAATAAGGAACTATCAGAAAGAGAAATGGAGAAAATAATCTCATTTACAATTGCATAAAAAAAAATACCTAGGAATAAATTGTACCAAGGAAGTAAAAGACCTGTACCCAGAAAATTATAAAAACTGAAGAGAAAAATGAAAGAAGATACAAATAAATGGAAACATATACCATGATCATGGGTAAGAATAATTAATACAGTTAAAATGTCCAAATTACCTAAAATAATATATAGATTCAACACAATACCTATCAAAATACCAATGGCATTTTTCACAGCACTACAGCAAATAATCTTAAAATTTATATGGAACCATAAAAGACCCTTGAATAGCCATGGCAATCATGAGAAATAAGAACAAAGCTGGAGTTATCATGCTACCTGATATATCAAATTATACTACAAGGCCATATTAATCAAAACAGCATGGTATCAGCATAAAAACAGACAAATAGGTCCATGGAACAGAATAAGGAACCCAGAAATAAATCTATACCTATATGATCACTTAATCTGTGACAAAGGAAACAAGAATTTACACTGGAGTAAAGACAGTCTATTCAATAAATGGCACTGGGTAAACTGGACATATACATGTAAAACAATGAAACTGGACCACCTTCTTATGTCATATAAAAGAATAAACTCAAAATGGATTAAAGTCTTGAATGTAAGATCCGAAAACATAACACTCCTAGAAAAAAAACATAGGCAGTAAACTCTCAGACGTTACCTTTAGTAATATTTTCATGCTATATCTCCACAGACAAGGGAAATAAAAGAAAAAAAATTATATGATTATATAATTTTTATTTTTCATTATGTTTAAGTGGTGTATCACAGTAATTGATTTGTGGATATTGAACCAATCTTGTATACCAAAAATAAATCCCACTTGATCATGGTGTATGATCTTTTTTAATGTATTGCCAAATTTGGTTTGCTAATATTTTATTGAGGACTTTTGCATCTATGTTCATCAGGGATATCGGCCTACAATTTTATTTTTTATGTAATGTCTTTGGTTTTGAAATCAAGGTAATGGTGGCCTCATAGAATGAGTTTGGGAGCCTGCCCTCTTCTTGAAATTTTTGGAATAGTTTGAAAAGAATAAGTATTAATTCTTTTTTTGAATGTTTGGTAAAATTCACCTGTGAAGTCATCTGGTGCAGGACTTTTGTTTGTTGGGAGCTTGTTGATCACTGATTCAATTTCATTAGTAGGAATTGGTTGGTTCAGATTTTCTGTTTCTTCTTGATTCAGCCTTGGAAGATTATATGCTTCTAGGAATTTATCCATTTCTTCCAGATTGTCCAATTTGTTGTCGTATAATTGCTCATGTTTTCTTAAAATCTTTTGTATTTCTGTCGTGTCCATTGTCACCTCTCCTTGTTCACTTCTGATTTTATTTATTTGGGTCCCCTCTCTGTTTTTCTTGATAAATCTGGTTAAAGGTTTATCAATTGTTTTTTAATCTCTTCAAAGAACCAGATCTTGGTTTCATTGGTCTTTTGTATTTTTTTTTAGTCTCTATTTTGTTTATTTCTGCTCTGATCTTTATTATTTCCTTCGTTCTACTCACTTTCAGCTGATATTTTTTCTTGTTTTTTGAGGTAGGCCTGCATTGCTATGGATTTCCTTATTAGGACTGCTTTTGCTGTGTCCCATAGATTTGGGGTCATTGTGTTTTCATTTTCACTTGTCTCAAGGTATCTTGATTTCTTCCTTGATCTCACTGTTGATTCATTCATGGTTTAGTAGCATGTTATTTAGCCTCCATGTGTTTGTGTGTTTTTCAGGGGATTTTTGTAATTTATTTCTAGTTTCATACCACTGTGGTCAGAGAAGACTCTTGATATGATGTCAATCTTCTTAAATTAATTGAGACTTGTTTGAGGGCCTAACATGTTGTCTATCTTGGAAAATGTTCTATGTGTACCTGAAAAGAATGTATACCCTGCTGCATTCAGGTGAAATGCTCTAAAAATATCATTTAAATGTATCTGGTCTAGTGTATCATTTAAGGCTACTGTTTCCTTGTTGACTTTCTGTCTGGAAGATCTGTCCATTGGAGTCAATGGGGTGTTAAAGTTCCCTACTATGATTGTGTTGCTGTCAATCTCTGCCTTTATGTCAGTCAATATTTTAAAAATATATTTAGGTGTTCCTATTTCGGGTGCATAGATATATACTAGGATTATGTCCTCTTGTTGGATTGATCCCTTTATCATTACGTAATGTCCTTATTTGTCTCCTATTATGTCTTTGTATTAAAGTCTGTTTTGTCTAAGTACTGCTACCCCAACTTTTTTTTTTTTTCATTTCTATTTGAGTGAAATATCTTTTTCCATCCCTTTACTTTCAATCAGTTTGTCTTTCAATCTGAGGTGGGTCTCTTGTAGACAGCATGTAAATGAGTCTTGTTTTCTTATCCATTCAGCTACCCTATGTCTTTTGATTGGAGCATTTAATCCATTTACATTTAAAGTGATTATTGATAGGTACACAGCTATTGCCATTTTCATATTCATTATTTTTTACTTTCTTTTGTTTATTTGTTTTTCTCTTTCCTCTCCTTAAGGAAGTCCCTTTAACATTTCTTGTAATACTGACTTGATGGTAATGAATTCCTTGAGTTTTTCTTGTCTGGGAAGCTCTTTATCTCTCCTTCAATTTTGAATGATAGTCTTGCTGGGTAGAGTAGTCTTGGTTGTAGGCCCTTGTTTTTCATTACTTTGAATACTTCCTGCCACTCCCTTCTGGCCTGTGAAGTTTCTATTGAGAAATCAGCTGGCAGTCTTATGGGAGCTCCCTTGTAAGTAACTACTTGTCTTTCTCCTGCTGCTTTTAGGATTCTCTCCTTGTCTTTAACCTTTTCCATTTTAATTGTAATGAGTCTTGGTGTGGGCTGTTTGGGTTCATCTTGTTTGGGACTCTGCACTTTCTGGCCTTATATGTCTATTTCCATCACCAGTAATGGAAGTTTTCAGTCATTTCTTCAAATAGGTTCTTGATACGTTGTTCCCTCTTTTCTCCTTCTGGTATTCCTATGATGTGAATGTTGTTATGTTTGATGTTGTTCCAGAGGTCCCTTAAACTATCTTCATTTTTTAAAACTCTTTTTCCTTTTCTTGTTCCAATTGGATGTTTTCTGCTACTTTGTCTGCTGCCTTGTTGCTGATTCAATCTTCTGTTTCATCTAATTTGCTGTTCATTCCTTGTAGTATATCCGTCATTTCAGTTATTGTATTCATTATTTCTTACTGGTTCCTTTTTATGGTTTCTATGTCCTTTTTTATGCTTACTATCTCTTTGTTGAAGTTCTTACTAAGTTCCTTAAGCATTCTTATAACCAGTGTTTTAAACTCTATCTCTGGTAAGCTGGTTGTCTCCATTTCATTTAGTTCTTTTCCTGGAATTTTCTCTCGTTCTTTTATTAGGGACCTTTCTTTGTTTCTTCATTCTGGCTACCTCTCTGTGTTTGCATCTATGTGTCAGGTAGATCTCCTGTGTCTCTCAGTGTTTGCCAGGTGGCCTTACGTAGCCAGTGTCCTGTGTGGTCCAGTGGTGCAGTCTCTCTGAACACCTGTGTGTGTGTTCTAGGAGTTCCCTTTGTGTGTGTTGTGTATATTTTTTTGTGGTAGTTGAGCCTTGATTGCTTTTGGCATGTCAGTGGGTGGGACTGACTCTTAGGCTGACTGGCTGTGTGGATTGGCTATGCCCACAATGTATCAGCTGCTGTGTGGGGGCTGACCATTCAGAGGGTGATTCACCCCAGTGGGCTCTTGTGCCTGTTGAGGTTATCCTTTGTTCCACTTGTGGGGCTAATCAGGTAGTGCTCTGGTGTGGTCTGAGGCCATCCTCTGGGTGTGTTGTTTCTGGTGTCTCTTTGGAGGGACTCCCATGCAGGCCAATTTCAGCCTTGCCTCTGACTGGCTCAGAGCTACCTGGCAGGAACCACAAAGCTATATGCAGTTTGTTGTTGCCTGCACTGGACCTGGAGGCATGTGACGGGTAACCTCGCTATGAACCAAGGCCAGCTGCCACCAGTATTGAGTCTGGGGCAGCTTAGCAAAAGGTTCAGGGCCCTTCTATGCCTGTTGCCACCTGCTGACTGCTCATAAGTCTCAGCCACCGAAAGAGCCTCCTGAGGTGTGCAGGACGGGCTGGTTAACATGGTGTTCACAGTGCCCCCCAGTGATGCCACCCAGATTGGGCTGGGCGGGGTCCCAGGAAGTCACAAGGTGGGGCCAGTGGTTTTACAAAGTTAATGCACCAGTGCTAAGCTTGTGGCCACCCCACAAAATGCCCAGAGATTACCACAGCCAGCCACTGCTCACCTTGGGCCAGCAGATCAAGAGAGGCTACAGTGCAAGCTGTGGCTGACCGCCTACCACTGAAAGTTCCTCAGGCCCCCATGGGCCATCCACTGCTGTAAAAGGCTTCTGCAGCTTGCGGGGTGGGGCCTGCCACCCAGGAGCCAAGAGTGATTCCACAGTGCAGCACTAGCTGAGCGGGGCAGGGTCCCAGAGAGTCACCAGGATGGTGCATGTGCAGATTTTACCAAACCAGAGGGGCATCAGATTTGGCCCTTTGAGGGAAGGTTTAACACAGGAAAGATGGCACCCACTTATAGGCTACACACGAGGCAGGCGCCACACAAGGATAATGATGGCTGTCCCTCCAGCCTTTGCCCTGAAGCCACACACTCAGACTTTCCCTGTATGTCTCTGGCACCTATTAAGCTGCCACCCCTCTGCTGAAGCCCAGGGTGAGTACTTGCAAGTGAGCAAGTCTGTGTGCAGGCTCTTTAAGAGGATGTCTTGGTTTCTAGCCCCCTTCTGTCTCACCAGAACCCTCTCTGATTTTCAGTGTCAGATGTTGTGGGGATTCCTCTTCCCGGCACAGGACCCCTGGGCTGGGGAGCCCGATGTGGGGCTGGGACCCCTCACTTTTCAGAGGGTCGTCTACCACCAAGGTGTCCCTTCCAGTGTTCAACCACTACCTGTGGGTTTGGGGTCAGCCTATTTTACCTCTCCACCCCTCCTACCAATCTCAACATGGCCTCTTCTTTATGTCCTTAGTTATAGGGGTTCTGTTCAGCTAGTTTTCAGATGATTCTCTAGGTTGACTGTTCTATAACTTAGTTGTAATTTTAATGTGGTCCTGGGATGCGGGAGGCATAGTGTTACCTATTCCACCATCTTGGATCTTCCTATTCCAATGTATTTAATATGCAGAGCGCATTTGTGTTAAAAGAACTTAAGGCACAAGTATGAAATAGATGATGGTAAAAACTGGAACAGTGCACAGAAAACTGAGATCCAGTCTTCTAAAAGCCTGCTTTTTAAACAAATTTTTAGAAAGATATCTATTTTGAATTTTTATATTCATTCCATTAGAGAGGTGACCAAAATCCAATTTAATATTAGCAACCTAATTACATTTTAGTTTCAGTGACTTTGTGGAATAGGTAAGACCATCTCCATTCCACATACAGAGAAGTAAGGGCTGGTTAATATCCTTGCTTATAACATGGTCAATAATTAGTAGAGACAAGACAAGGTTATCATGACTCCAGTTCTAGCATCTTTCAAAGTTAGTGCTTTAAAAACTTCCTCTGAAGCACCTGTAGGAAGAGTAGAGTGAAAGCAAACCTAGGTGGAGGAAGTGATAGGGACAGAGATTTAGAGATCCAGGAAGTAATTTCAAGCACCCAGCTCTAGATAAAAAATTTCTTCATTGATTTCATGTTACCTATGAAATGCATACCAATTTTACATTTATCATAAAATATCTATTTTCTCTCAATTTTGATCAAATACAGAAACACACTACAGGAAGATGTGCTGTGTGTACCGCCCAACTTTGCTTGCCATTCCCCCAAACACACTGAGCATCCCAGTTTTGAAAACAAAGCCAAAAGCCCTGCAGAATTTCACTAGCAGACTAGCAGAACCAGAGCCAGCAGGAAACTGAAAACTCAGCAGTGCTACAGACCATAATATTCTACATCAAATGCATAATTATTAAGACATATAAAAGTGATTCAAATACTATCTATATTACAAACAAACAAGCATATATTACAAAATAGTCTTCAAGTGTCAAACATTCATTTTTATTTACTTTAGTGTAACTTGCAAAATGTTTTGCACATATGGAGATACAATAGCACAGTCCAAGAAAATTGGGGATGGTGAGATCTTTTACCATCCAAACCAAAGCTATTGTCGTTAATCACAAATCAGTGGACTGCTGAGACAAGTTTTTCTTTACTGAATAATAATTTGTTTTCATTAAGTATAAAATACAACGTTACTGTTTTGGAATGTATCACATAGATCTTTCCAAGGGTTGGTGTCTCTGCACTCTTCTAATGATAAGCTGTTACAGATGTGTTTCTGGGGTACTGTGGATCACATGATGAAACTACCTCTGCCTTGCCTTGTCTTTCAGTTTTTGTATAATTGGGTTTGTTACTTATCAGCTTGTGGCTCATCTATCATAGAGCAGCCCTATTCCCTTACTTTTTCTGAAAGAACTATGTTTATATTGCACCTGATATTTTACCCAATCTCTAAGTAGAAGAATGAACTTGGCAAGCATCTTTCCTCAAATCATTCATCACTCTTGCAAATGGCTGGCACAAGTCCACATTATTTCCCTCACATTCCAACGCATGTTGTTCCAAGACATCTTTTCATGTACTATGTAGGAAAGAGCTGCACGCATGAAAAAATAAATAAATAAATAAATAGAATAAAAATAAACCAGCCAAAGAATCTAACGTTCTGTCCAAAGACCTGTGAAGGAGATGCTGATGGTAGTTCACTTGAAATAAAGGCTTCTAGAAATGAACCTGGATGTGCATTGCCAGAGGACTAAAAGGAGGTCGTGGAACTGTCCTTCTAGGACCCATTTCAAGGGAGAGGATCCATTTCAAAAATGACTTGTTTCATCTGCAGGCCATGTGAGGAAATGTCTGATAGGGCAGTTCTCTTTAAACACTTCATCGTGGCCTCTCACAAGAGAAAAACTGCCTTTTCCCTCCCTTCTCTTCAGCCACCTCCTATTCCCATCTTTTAGAAGGATTGATTGTGCAAATCACTGCAGTCCCCACTTGCTTAGGTCAAGCTGTCATTATTTCTCTCCTCCGTTGCTGGAATGACTCTGAATTCATCTGCCTACCTTTGGCATTTCTTCACTCCAATCTACCCTTCCCACCAACCACCAGAGCAAACTTAGTAAAGCACAGATCTGGTCCCATCCCTCTCCAGATTAAAAGTCTTGGAGGCTCTCATCTTACCTTTCTCTCCCATCTCTGGTGTTTGCACTCTGCTCCTTGCACTCTGCACCCTGCTCTTCATCACGCCCATGCACCTGCTGGTCTCCAAATGGAAAACCTTTGTCTTCTCTCTGCCTGTCTGAGTTCTACTCATCCTTCAGGATTCAGTTCTTTCTCAAACATTCCTTCAACTCCACTCAGAACACCCCAAATTTATCTCTAATTTAGCAAGTATATTATATATATATTTTTACCACCTCCACGCAGGTCCCACCGGCCCTCAGAGGATAAGAACTAGGTCTTCATTATCTTTCATGTCCCCTCCACCCCAGGGAGCAATGACTCCCCTGCATATCTAGTCTGCCCTGCCTTGAAAAACAGCCAAGGAAGGAAGCTGAGAGAGGAGCAAGAGATGCTTGAAATGAACCCAATGCAGCAACATGGGGTCCTGCCCTCCACAGCTGCAGCAGAAAGCAGGTGGGCTGAAGGCATGCAGCTTAGGGCACGCAATGTGTCTGCTGCAGGCACATAGATTTCAATCACCTTGGGAACTCAGAGTCAGAGAGCACCCAGAGACCCCCTGGTGCAGCCTCCCACCCAGCACAGGGATGCTTTCACAGATCGCTGACACATGAGCCACTTCTCCTCCCCACCAGAAAGCTCGGTGCTTGGCATTTGTGCCAAACATAAACTGATCTGATTTAAATAATAATAATAATTTAAAATTAAATAATAACACCATCTAGTGCTTATTATATACCAGGTACTGCACTAAGAACTTGGCATGTACCACTTAATTTTCATGAGTGCCTTATGGGATAAATACAATCACAGTCATCTCTGTTTTCTGTTTCCCAGTAATAGCCAAGAGATATCTTCTTTATGTCTTATTGGCCAGAACTGGGTCATATGACCACTTCTACACCAATCACTGGGAAAAAAGAATAGAATTGCCATGACTGATTTAGACCAACCATGAGTCATTCTCTGGGACTGGACCTCTTGTTTCTTGGTCAAAACCAGGTTGCTATCACCGAGGGAAAAAAGTGAATAGCTCCTGGGTATGCAACCAACAGTGTGTCATCAGTAAGCGTTCATTTGTTGCCTGCTATATACTCAGCTTGTGCTTCTAATTAAACTGTACAAACCACCAAAAGAACAAATGATCTTTTTCTTTTTTGCCCTTGAGGTCCTGTTTGCTTGGCCTCTTTAGACTGAAGGCGACTTCTGCGAGGCCCCAAGTTACCGAACCATAGCCGTTAAGGCTTCTTCCTGGCTGCGCTCACTCTGAGTGGTTTCACGTATTCTCCCCAAATGTATTTGATCTTCCTTGCCGTGGTCACATCCTTGCATTGCATTTTGAAGTGTTCCACACTCTTTATTGCTTCTCTGCTTTCAAGCAGTGATAGCTAAAGGTTTGCACAAGATTAGTGATATGAAAGTCCATGTTTAGAATCTCTGAACACCCCACATACCCAAGGGCAGAATCCGTTTGCCATTTCCCCCCCTCTATTGAGGGCCTACTGTGAGCCAGGCACTTTCATAAAATTCTTTTTCTTCTCACAGAAACAAAATTCATGAAATATAGGATTCAGATAAAGGAAAGGGAGATCAAGACAGATTATGTGATTTGTACAAAACTATCAGCTAGAAATAGAAAACAGAGTTACCGCTTATTGAGCATATGCTGCATATGAGCCAAGCACCGTCCTAAATACTGCGTGTAAATCCATTCCTTTAATTCTCTTAACCACCCGGTGAGGTAAGCATTCACTCACAATAAACACTTTCTAAGTATCTCCGACCTGCCATTTTATAGATAAGAAATCTGCAGCTTCAAAAGCTAAGTAACGTCAAGTTCACACAGCAAGTTCATCCTTCTTGCCCTGATTGTTTCTTTTGTGTAGCCTTGATCTGGGAGCCTCCTACTCAGAAACCAACTGAAGTGCTATCTGTAGAAATATGCTGTTCAAAGAATCTTTCCTTGCCTATTTCCAGCACTGTTAGACCCTTACAAGTAATAGGAGGTTTAGAGAGACCTTTCTTTGTTTGTTTACTTTTGTTCATTGCTGTTTTGCTTTAGGTACCTAGGTTTTAAACATGCCACAGGTCAAAATACTACCAAATCCTTTCCCAAAATGAAATTATTTGCATGAAGGAGTGAGGTTTCAGAAATAAAACACAATATGTGAGCTCAGATACTAACTCTGTGGCTCTGTAGGACTGGTTCCTAGTAGCTGGGAAACCATGTTTTAGGGAACCATGCGTATGTTGATCAACGCAACTATATAAACAATCCACCAAGTTAAAACAAGATGGGTATGATAATCCCAGTTACCAAGATATTTCAGAAGGTCCAAAGGACTGTGTAAAATAAATGATTAAAGAAAACAATATAATAAAGTAATATTTACAAGTTTCTTTCATTTGGATACCAAAACACACACACACACACACACACACACACACACACACACACACACACAGAATATGACTTACAAAGTTCATGTGGGTGGGACAGAAAGCATGATGTAGATTTTTAAGGACTTTCACACAAATGATGATACTGAAATCTTCCAAACTTTGAGCACCAACTCTCTTTTCATGAAACAAAATTTTCATAGCCTCGAGACTTGCCTCTAAGGTTGCTTTTAGGTCTAAAAACTTTATTTTCATCTCACTTCCCATGCTTTTTACAGGTCCATCTATTATGGCATTAATTATATTTCATTGTTCTGTACTTAGCAGGGACATTTTCTTTTGTTTCCTATCACTAGACATGAAGGCAAAGCCAGCTTTTAACTCAGATAGTGGCCCAGAACATGGTTTATGGTGGAAATGTAGTAAATGTTCGTTAAAATGAGATGGGGGTGTATGAATTTATTCATTTCAAAACCTCAATCCAAATTTTGAATGTTATTGCTCTAAGAAAGTTTTTAAAATCATTGTGATTCTAGAAATTCCCAGGAAGCTATCATCCAACTATTACTAAAGAAAACAGGGGGGAGGGTCAACAATATTTGTGATAAGACCCTTGGACATTTATCTAACATTTGTTGAATATAATTATAAGATGTGTACAATCTTGCTTTAGTCAGATGAATGGATTGATTTTTAAGTGATATTTCTGTGGTCTTATCCCAATTGTTCTTCTAATATTTCTTCCCCCATCAAAACTAGGTAAATCACAAGTACCACTAAATCATTGTTTCTCATAGTTCATTCCATGGGCCCCTGTATCTGAACCACCCAGAGCACTTATCATAAATACAGCTTCCTGAGCCCTCCCGTAGCCCTGCTGAATTAGACTCTCCAGAGGTGGACCCTGGAAGCCGCGTGTTTAACAAACACTATAGGTGATTCTGACGCACACTCAAGTGTGAGAGCCCTGCTCAGGATCCATGAGTTAAGATCAAAGGGTAAACAAGAGGAGTGTGGGGCTGTCTTGAAGCAATTAAGTGGGCTGAAGCTCCACTTTAGTCACAAGATTACTTTGAATCCAGCACCCCAGGGAAGCACCTTGATTTCTGAAACCGCTAAGCTGTGCTTTGACTCAGAGGTCTAGCACCAGTTGTAATTACATGATCTTCTGGTTTCACTCTGCTTTGTCTGTGAATGGAATCATCTCGTTTTATGACAGTTCATATACATTTTATATTTAGAAAACAATATAACCCTCACCTCTCTTCCATGGTCCCCCATACTTTCATCAAATCTCACATCTCTGCCTTTCTCATAAAGAAAAAGAAGGGAGACCCCTAAACGGCCACCTCCCACAGCCATGTCACTCAGGCTTCTGCTCAGTGGCAGGGTGTTCTCTGAATCAGAAATAACAAAACCACCTTATTTAAGGAGAACAGAAACTCCATGATATTACCAAAAAGACGGGTGTTCTTAAAGATTTTTAAGTGACTGCACAAATATTCTGAGTTATTAGCAAATGTAGGCTTTTTGGTGAAAACAAAACTACTTTGACAATTATAATAATGGTGCCATTTAGGTGGTTCTTCCCCCTGGAGAATACCCTACTCCAATGAGAGAGAACTTAGGAGTTTGCAAAGAATCTGCTGGGATGACCTTTCCAGAAGAAACCATCTAGTGTGGATGTTCACTAGTCTCCTGCATATGGCTTTTTCAGCAATGGGTGGACATATCTGAGACACAGAACTAAAGGAGTTGAAAGGAGACAGAGGTTTTTGTTCTAAATGATTAGAAATAAGGTGCTATTACAGAGTGGATACTCAAAAAAAAAAGATAAAGAATGAATGAATGAATGAATGAATAAAGTGTCCCTTCAAAAGAAAAGACAAAACAAAAAATGTATAGAAGGAAGGAACAAAAGGAAAGAGGGAGGAAAAGAGGAAGGAAGTCCCTAATTCCATTACCTTGAAGACACCATTGTAAGAGGAAATGCGGAAAAAAGATGGATTTCAAGAGCATGATATACTGGAAGAGCCCAAGAGAGGGACAGTCTGTTCACTTCTCCATATCTAATGGGTTGGAAGAGCAAGCAGCTTCCTCATGCCCTGAAAGAAAGCTTCTGAGAAGCAGCTATGCCAAGAATATATGGCTCTTTAAATTTTGCTGTTCAACCTGTAGATAGCAGCCACATTAATGCAGGAATTTATCAAACTTAATCATGTTAATCCCCCCATCTAACACAGAATGGAATGAGTACCTTCTTTCCAAGAGAGATAGGCGTCCTCCAATCTTCCCAATGCTCAGATCCTGCCTATAGTGGATCACCTCCAAGTCTCCAGATGAAAAAAAAATTAAAAAATAAAAGCTGAGTAAATAACCTACTAAGTGGGAAAGAAGATTGTTGTTGAAAAAAAGCACCCATCTCCCTGGGTCATTGGCCACATCCATCTGGCCGTCCAGAAGAGAACTGAGGTAAGCCCATCCCTTCATTAAGCAACATTTTCTACAGGTAGTTGTATAATTCAGACATTCCACGGAGTCAAAAAGTGGGTGCGGGGGGGGGGGGGGGGGCAGAAAAAGTCAGATGAGCCATATTATGTGTCACTGTCCTCCTTTCCCCTTGACTCAGTCCTCCAAGAGAAAAAGAAGCTTAAAAGGTGAATAATATAAAAACCTTGGAGTTGAGACAGATTTCTAGTCCGGAAACAAAAGCACGACTGCTGTAATTAAAATTGTTCTCTAACACAGAGGAAACACAGCCCAGCGCTGCCAACGGGCAGCCCCAGCTGACCACAGGAGTTAACAATATTGAGTGCTTACTATACTAGCTAAGCATATACATGCATTATCTCTTTTGAAAATTGTATTTGGAACGAACATTTATTACTTTCACGCCTAGAACACAAAATCTATGATAAAGCTTATCATTTTCAAAGGAATTATTTCACCAAATGATAGCTATTTTATCAGCTGTTTTGAAAACCCTGATTTTTTTTTTTTCAATCTTGGCTCAGAAACAAGCCAACAGAACATAACACAGTCCTCTAAACCCCACCTCGAAGTTGTCATTGTCTCAATCTCATGCTCTCATTTGCAAAGCCAGCCTTTACATAAAAGGCCAACCTCCATGGGTGTGGCTGGCATGTCCAGACAGGAGATGTGCACTTTTTTTTTTGGAGATCAGCATTTGGGGCAACCTCAGAGCAGTGTGGTTAGTGTCCTAGATCTCTGGATGAAAACTGAGTTTCTGAGTAAACTGAATAAGAGAATATGTGGGAGCAAAAAAAAAAAGGAAGAACCTGACCACAGTTTAGCATGGAATGACTGTGAAGTCTGGAAGCCAGGAGGCAGGAGCCACATAGTGTGACAGTGTAGACCATGAAAGAGCCCCATTTGGGTGTTCCCAGTGTGCCCATTGGTATACTGGGAAAACTAGGAAAGCCTATTGCAGCGCCACATAATACCAGCTCAGGACAACTGCCCCAAAAGCGGCCCAGGAAGCAGCTTACACAGTTGGCAATCCTGAAACAAATACTACTCACAAATGCAATGCCAGTTAGGACATTTTGCTAGGAGCAAATGTGATCCTTCTTGCGATTAGTTCAGAAACTTACCTTCCAGAGATTAAGGGAAATCAGCTCTGCCGATGCCGGAGGCTGTTGCAGAAAGAAAAATGCCCAAGCTTTGGAGAGAAAGTTGTACATACACTTGACCTAGTTACAATCTTCCTTGCTCCTTTTTCCCCGCCTGTTCAGGAGCCTCTTTCCTGACTTGAAAGTATTTTTTCCTTGGCAATGGGATTTTTCATTTTAGAGTTAGGTTACATTCAGTTTAATTTTCTTTTATCCTATAATGTTTTTTTTTTCTTTAAAGAAATTCTGTGGAAATAAAAGTTGCCATTATAGAATATACAGAAAAATACAAAGAAAATTAAAATCACACCTAATCTTACCACCTGGATGATCACTGTTGACCTTTTTCTTTATTAATTTCAATTTAAAAAATTTTTCTTTTTGTTTGTTCCAAAATCGTTTGTGATCTGCTTTTTTCTTTTTCACTTATTATAATGGCATCCTATTCTCAAGCCATTCAATGTTCTTTGAAGACACATTTTTTCAAATGACTACATAATTACTATTCTTTTTCAGGCTTTGACATTCTGAGTGCAGTACATTAAATGGATATGAATTTTCCCATTTGTAATGTAACTTTGAGCCATTTGTATTTGATTGCACTCATTTTAATGTACTTCTCTAATGTGTTTCAAGATCAGTGACTTTAAGTGCTGCCAATTAAATTTAAAACACCAAGACAAAGAACATGAGGAAAGATTTATTGATGGTATAAACTACTAAAGAAATCTAAGCCAGCTGTATTTTCTCAAAACAGCCATTTATATCTATGATGAAATGAAGCTCACCTCCTCTGATAAGAGGTTGCTTGTTTCTTATGATTTTAGGTGTTCCAATAGGCTGGCTTAGTTATGTTGTCACCTGTGATGACACTGTGTCCTCAGCTATCAGCCATTCATTTGGCAAACATCAGAAATCTTTTATATGGTTAGTTGGTACTGGTATGCCTCCTTTTATTGTGCTTTGCTTTACTGTACTTCACAGATGTTGCATTTTTTTATAAATTGAAAGCAAGACCCTCCACCAGCAAAAAGATTACAACTCACTTTATTGTAATATTGCTTTAGTGTGCCGGTGTGGAACTGAACCCACAATATCTCCAAGGTATGCCTGTTTTTGTTAGCGTCACACCATCTGGTCATTTAGAAAACTCTGGATAATTGACTGCATGATCAGTAGGACTTATCTTTCCAAGAGCTATTATTCCCTATGTTTGATTCTCAATGTGTGGTTTCAACCTGGTTGTTTGGGGCTCTCAAAAACATTCTCCCAAAGAAGCAAGCTCTAAGTGGTAAAGAGCTGACAAGCAACGTGAGGCATAATCTGCTAATTATTTTAGGCATGTAACTGAATAACGAGACTGGGAGAAAATTACCTCAGAGTACTCTGGTGTGAACAGTGACTTTCTTTCACCCCAGCTACCCAGCAGCAGGGGTAAGGATTCCAAAGGGCAATCTTGGAACACTCAAAGGAGCAGAGTCATGACAGAAAGGTTTGAGGGCTCCAGGGAAATTTGTCTCCTCGGAACCTTCTTAATGTGGGTCAGCTTCGAGAAACTCTGTTCTGAGCACCTCAAGGTTGGTCTACCTGTTTCAATTTTCTACCTTCACCACTTTTGACACCACTCAAGCTTTGCCCCCTACTCTAGTCCACTTTCCAAATTCTCTTAAGCCTTCCTTTTCCTATAGAAGTCAAAATCTTTTTTGAGGTTTTCTAGGAGTTGGTGTTGCTAGGAATACTAAGAAAAAGAAAGTTAAATGCTCCCCGCTAAATCCATCCATAATTGTAATAGTCTATAGTGAGAGATAAGAGTGGCAGTAAGGGAATACGATGGGTTTAGAGTACAAAGAGGTCTAAAAAAAAAACGCATCTACATTTTAGAAGAGCATTCAATTCCAATAACTCCTCAGAACACTGGGACCCCTGGAGAGTAAGGAGGGAGAGTTAGAGGATAAGGAAGAGGCTAAAGATTCCTCCGTGAAGGACCTCATGAAAAGCAAAGAGAGAAAACCTGCAGGAGAATTAACCTCCTGTCCTCTTTTCCTCCCTTTTGCTATTATCATTTCCACCACTTATGCGGATGAGAAATAGGGTACATTAAGAAAGGAATGAATGTTTCCTAAGTTCTTACCAAGGTGTAGGCACTGGGCTTTTACAAAGAGGAAACTGAAACTCGGGTTTAACGAGAAACAAAGACAAAGGGAAACAGGAAGAGGGTACAGTTCTTAGCAGGAGCAAAGCCAACAAAAGCAAGTTGGAGGACAGAAGAAAGTCCCCAAAAGTGTGAACTAAGAGGGGAAAATAGCCCTCTGTTTCCTGACTGCCATTCTCTGATGCCTGACTAGAATGGGGCAGCCATTCCAAAGACTGTTCCTACATATGGGATGGAGGCAGGGCATGCATCTGTAGATTGTGGCTGTATTCTGATTTTCATTCAGGTGTTCTAGCATCATGTACACACCACCATAACATGTTTCAGTTTCTACCAAAACAAAAGAGGCTCAGAAGAAATTATTTACAGTTAACTATTTCCAGACAGGTAGTCCCTCCCCAACCTGCAGTGTCAAGCTCTGAATTTGGTTCCAAGATCCCACTTGAGTCTACAGTCTTTAATGCCGGAAACAAGTCATGATGTAAACATAAATTCCATTATTTTCAAATTGGATGGTACATGCTTTACTTTCAGTTGTTCTTACATGAACTTAACAGAAATTTTTTCCCCTTTTGTGGGGGTCACCCAATTCTAAATTTCATTTCTGCTTTCTTTACCCTTTAGCTGGTTACATCAGTTTTTTTCAATGTTTTAAGCTTATTCATTCTAAAGTCTTTCAATAAATCTAAGTTGTAGACTCTTTTCCTATTATCTCTAGCAAATTTATTTTTCCTATGGTAATTTTAAAGCTTTATCATCTAATTTTAATGAATCATTTAGCATTTGTTGTTATTCTCATTGATGGATCATATAAACAACAAATAAAAAATCATTCCTAAGCAAAAAAAAAAAAAAAAGAAAGAAAGAAAGAAAGAAAGAAAGAAAGAAAGAAAGAAAGAAAGAAAGAAAGAAAGAAAGAGAAAGAAAGAAAGAAAATTCCTAAGCAAAGGAGATGGATTAGAAAGTTCAGGCAAGAACTGATATCTTGATAAATATTCTCTCATACTTAGTAAATTCCATATCATTGCTTAGTTCAGAACTTGGCATTACAAATGTAGAAACAAAAATATGAACATTCCTGGGAGAGTCTTATTTTTAAAAGAGCAGGAAAACTCTTGACAGTCATGCGAAGAGGTCCAGACCCTTTCACAGAGAATCAGGAGGACAGTGTAGTTCTCACTAGCCCCAAAGCCAACAAAAAGGGACATCTCAGAAGAGTTCTAGGACTGCTATAAAGCAAAAATTGTTTGAGCTTCTTCCTATGCCCACTGTCCCCTCAGCGTAGAATATAAGCAACTGCATCATTAGCAACACATCAACTAGAAGTTCTGTGCAACGATACACATTGGACATTATACACATTGGACATTATACACATTGGACATTATACACATCGGACATTATACAATATACATTGAACATTAAAGCTGAAGGACAGCAGGATCTAGCTCCCCTGGCTAGAGCCATGCCAAATCCCAGATGCAAAGCAAGATTTTCTTCACTATTCTGATGGGACACAAGATGTTGCTGAGATTTAGAGTTCAATTTTTATAGGCACTTTCCTTTTGCCTTCAGAATTATTTTATGCACACATGATATGGTCCCTTAATTCCTATAGGCAAATTTACTTCCTAAAAAATAAGTCAAAAAGTCAAAGAAGACTAAAAGACTCAAAAACTTCGGTCCAGAAACTTCTGAAGACTTTGGATTTGATTTATATTTTTTGTGCCTTTGAGTTATTATTCATGTGGGTTGGGTTACCGTAGATAAAGAGAACTTGATCTTAAAATTGGATGAATGGGAAATCATGATGAGTCAATGCATTTATAGCATATGGGCATAGCCTAATAATGCACCGTTGCTTTATTTTCACTATTCAATCACTAATAATTATCTCTTAAAATGATAAACCCTAGCTTTGATGTGTGTATATTTATAAAATACAATTTCAACAACTGTAGTTTTCCTTTGTAAAACATTTTTTTCAAGTGATATTTCTCAAATGAGCCTGCTCTGTTTTTTAGTATTCTGTTCCATTATTGTTTCCCCTTATTTTATTCATTTAATTATTTTAAACATATAGTATTCTAAATTTCATATTTACACCTTTCATGTGTGTATATTTACAAAATACAATTTCAACAACTGTAGTTTTCCTTGTAAAACATTTTTTTCAAGTGATACTTCTCAAACGAGCCTTATAAATTTTCCTTATTTTTGTTCTATCGTTTCATTCTACGGCATGTGGAGAGAGAGAGAGAGAGAGAGAGAGAGAGAGAGAGAGAGAGAGAGAGAGAGAGAGAGAATTGTGTATGCTATGAATTGTAGAAATGTACTTAGAGAATGATTTTAAGTTTTCCTATGAAGGAACCCCCGGGCGTTAATTAGTTCACAGTCAGTTTCTACATTAATTTTTCAGTTTGGGATTCCCCAAGATTCAGGTAGAGTAAATTTAGATTCCACACCCATGCATAGCATACTCATGGAGTTTCAATTTATCATGGGAGGTAATTTTTCCACCAGAACCCAGGCAGGGTACTCATGAGCTTCTTTGGAGCTTCCCTGGGCCAGTGAAGAGTTTTTAAAGTTCATCTTTTATTGAATGAGCAAATATCCATTATTCTGCCTTTATGCTGGATGTCAGCAGCCTTCAGTAACCCAAGGACATATTTTTAGACATTGAAACCATTCCATCTACCTAGGCATTTGGGGCATATATCAAAGTTTAATTCTCTCTTAGGCCAGGGTCACATCTGCTCATGAACTTATCACTCTTGTGTTGAGTTCCCTCTTTGTTTCTGATACTTGGACATTTCCCTTTTTTCCTTTTGAGATAGTTTTCTATTTTTAATATTTTATATTTTTTAATTCATTATTTCTATGTGCTTGTTACATGTGGGGCTTCCACAATAATTTATAGTCTGCCATGTTTCTGGGACCAAAAATCCAAAGAACTTTTATATAATCTCTCATTTATTCACCAGGACAATGAGATCAATAATTTTACAAATGAGGAAATAGAAGCTCAGACATTTTAAACCACAGAGCTAGTGTGTGATGAAGCAAGGCTGTATGACATCTAGACCTGTATTCTTTCCATTCATCTAGAGATTCCTAAACACGGGTCCTTCAATTCTTTTGGCACTAGGCATTATCTTCAGGCTAAATAAACAATGTCTTAACCTATATATTCTGTTAGTTTCAAATGTATCTAGATTTTGTGATTAATAAAATGTAACTTTATGTAAAAGTAAAACTACCAGCAATTCCACTTCTTGGTACCTACCTCAGAAAACCACTGGCCACACACAGTCCTAAGTGAATATATATATATATATATATATATATATATATATATATATGTGTGTATGTGTATGTGTATGTGTATGTGTATGTGTATGTATATGTATATGTATATGTATATGTATATGTATATGTGTATATATATGTATATATGTATATATATAATACAAAGGATGTTTTTTTGCAACACCTTTTATAGGAGCAAAAATGTGAGGGAAAATGTAAACAATTAACAGTAGGGCAATGGATAAATAAACTCAGCATTACACAGGGGTTAGAAAGAGTAAGTGGGGCTCTCTATGAACTGATAAGAAATGACTTGCAAGACATAGTCTTGAGTTGCAGCGTAATACATTCAGGATGATATAGTTTGTGTTAAAAATACATATATCACACATGAAAAAGCAGTACCACATAGTTTTATAGATGCATACCTATGTATATGAGAGCAGAGAAAAGGTATGGATGGACACAAGCTATAGTACTAATAGCAGTTCCCTCCAGGAGGAGCCTGGAATTGGAGCTCAGGTCAAGAGATGAGAAGGAGGTTCCAGATTATGGGTTGCATTTAATTTATTCAATGAAAAGGTAGGCATATACTAATTGTATAACTAAAATTTAATAATGAGTTATATTTAAGTACATTTAAATAGAGACCATGTAACTGAATTCACAACAGTTCTCTTTTTTTATATTATGTAATTTCTCGATCAACAGATAGTAAAAAAGACATATGTTACTCTGTGAAAATTGTTGAGGCACAATGGGCCTTATAATCATGTAACTGGTGACCTCTGTCCTTAGCCACATGCCTCTTTGTGTAATTAATGGCTATGTTGGTGAGGTTGGTAAAGCAATCTGGCATTTTGCGAATCTGTAAATCCTGGATGCATGAGGTCCATGACTAAGCTGGTATGTTACACTAAGGTGAGCATTAAGTAGGAAAGTGTCATAGGGACCTGCTGTTGCCACAAAAGTTAATGTAAGAAAGATAATATAGCATAGGCTCTCACCATGAAAGCTGCCTTTACTTGCATGTCCAACTATAAAATGGACCCCATGCAAAGATTGAACAACCAAAAAAAAAAAAATTACATATTTCTTGTGTCTTTGTCACATATGATTTCCTCTTTGAAGATTAGGCTACTTGGTGTGGGATAGGCACCCCAGCTGTTTTTATTATCACTGAAAACACAGTGCTTATCTTTTCTTCCCCTTGGCTTCTTTGAGTTTTGCCTAAAAAAAAAAAAAAAAAAAAAAAAAAAAAAAAAAAAAATTGCCCAAACCTATTCAGACCTAGCTGTCCTTCTGGTAGGATTTCCTACAAGTACAGACTGAAGAACCTTTAAATTCAAATCATTTTTAGCTACTAATGACCCTGTGGTGTAGAGCCCAAGGAAAGGGATCGGGAGATGCATGGCCTTAAACAACCAGACACCAACTGTGAGATAGCCATGCACATGCCTAACCACACAAACTGCTGATAACCGGGTTCAGCCTCCATCAGTCCAGCAAATTTTCAGACCACTGTGAATGCACCTTTGCCAGGAGTGATAAAGGGACACAGCCAATGTGTACCTTTAAAATGGGAAATGTCTTTACAATGGGGAGGTCAAATTCTTCCACAACCACAAATCCATATAGACATCTGGAATTAGCCAGAAGAAAGGAGTTCTGCAATGCCAAGCTAAAGTATCCAGGTATAATTTGCAATGATCTATGAGCTCCTTTCTAGAGTACCAAGAGATCTCAGTGGCATGCAAAGTCTAGCCTGTCTGACAAGGCCTTGTGGAGAACCACTTCCCTTTTTGAATCAAACCATCTAAAAAAACAAAACAAAACATATCTATCACAATGTCAATGGGGAAGTAAAAACATTCTGAATATCAGAGCCTGTCAGTGAGACTTAGACCTATGTTGCTAAGCAACATCCCAACACACAGGATTTAGAGACGACAGTTCTTATTCAAAAGAAAGAAATAAACATGTTCAGATGTCATGGGAGGAATTTTCCAGATGCTGCTGTAGAAGATAATGTCCCATCACTTAAAAAAAAAAAAAAAAGAAATAACATTTCCAGGTACGTGAATTTTTTCATACAGATTTAAGCACTTTATTCAATTTCCAAATGAAGCAAAAGTCATTTTTCAGACATTGGTTGAAAAAAACAGACTCCAGAACCTTGTAGGAACATGAAAATGTGGGAGCTCTTTTTTTATGGAAGATGCATTAACTTTAGAAATGCCAACCAAGCAAAACCCTTAGCTGCTTTTTTCCCCCCAGTTTCTTCATAATAAGTACCACTGTGTACTTTGTCTACTCAAAGTTTAATGAGTTTTAATATTATCCCTCCAAGCAAAGGAGCGTCTTGTATCCACAGAAACATCCTTATTAATCTGAACAAAAGTATCTCCTTTAGTGTCCCCCACTAGATAAAGTCTTGGTTTAAAGGTTGCAATGAAATGTTGTATTGCGTAGGGAGTTGAACCTTGAGTTCTCATTCTTTCCATGTTGCTTAGTTCTCAGCCATACATTAAGATTTCCACCTGATGTCAAATGGGTTGGCACTTTTGGCAGATACGGCTAAGTATAAACTGGGAGTGACAATTAGGTCCAGGATTGCATTAAGAGCGTATGTCATCACACAAGTTAGAGACTAAGCATCACAGACGCTTATTACTGCAAAGGTCCTTACAAATCTACTTAATTTTTCCATTTGACAGAGGAGGAAACAAATTATAATAACAATAGCTACCATCAAGGGAGCATTTTGCTTTAATGCATTCTCTCATTGAATTCTCAATGCTACCTTGTGAGAATACTTATATCAGTATCTGAGAATATAAGATATTATCATTATGCCATTTAGAGATGAGGATATTGAGGCTGGAAAAGATTAAGGACTTCCTTTAGCTCTCCATTCAAATGCCACCTTATCTTTGAGGTGTTCCCTTTATAAAATAGTACCTCCTCCCAGTACTCCCTCTCCCCCTCATCTTGCTTTATTTTTCTCCCTGCCGCTTATTTCCATTACACATCATATATTTACATTTTTGTTGTCTATATGACACTTCTAGCATATAAACTTCATGGAGAAAGGTCTTTGCTTTGTTCTCTGCTATATTCCCAGCACAGAGCGTACCTGGAACATTGTTGGTGCCCAATAAATATTTGATGAATAAAGAAATTGTTTTAAAAACCTGCCCAAATCTACAAAGCTAGTTTTGGAGGACCTAGTATTTGGACGCAGGACTGTAACTCTCAAGCGCACACTTGTAACCATTTTGTTATTACTTGTGCTCACGTCATTTTTTCTTTCTAAAGAATTGGCTAAAAAAAAAAAAAAGAAAGAACAAGATATTTTACATCAAGATATTTTGATATTTTGCAGGAATTCCAGGCCACCCTTAATTTTCGTGGTTACCTTTCTTGCTGTGACTCTGCTATGAGGATGCTTATTTGGAGGACACATATGCGAGGAAGCCTAGATGAGACTCTATGCTCAGCTAACTGCTTATGAAATCTCTCTAGGTCTCACTGCATCAACAATGAGCTTTCTTTCTGTTCCAGCTCTAACTCTCTTATTCTAAATTCTTAGAACAGATATTCAGAATATGCCAAAGAATTCCCAGTGACTCCAAATGATGGTAGACTCTTCCCAACCAAATTAATTTTCATTGAATTAAATTTTAAAATAATTACGTATATTATATCCCACATTCTGCCTTCCCAACCCCCTGCCAAAAAGAAAAAAAGAAAAACAAACAAAAAAACCTCTTGATAGAAAAGTCTGGAAGAAAATACAGAAAAATATTAACAGAGGTGGTCTTTGAGACCAGAGATGATTTTTTTCTTTTTATTATTCTGTATTTATCATGTTACTTTTATAATGGAAAAATACACTTTATTTTAAAAATAAATCTAAAAACAAAATAAAGACCTATCCTATATAACTTTTAGGAAAAAAAGAGTTTTATCAAGAAAGCAACATGATAGGCACTATATTATTCCTCAAAAAAAAAAAAAAAGACTATCAGTTTTTGTTTTATATAGTTTAAAATCAGCAGGAGTACAAGATAAAAGATTTTGCTAGATTTTATTTCACTTTAAAGATGGGTTAGATTTAATGATAAGATAAGAAGACTCAGCCACCTACTGAGGCCCTTTATAACATTTACCTTTTCCATAGACACGCTATAACTGCTAGGTTTCATTCTCATTCAGATGAGTATATTCACATAAGAGTCAACATTGATTAAACCTTAGGGTTTTGATCAGAGGGTGGACACATTTCTAACGAATACAGGGTGGGTGGAATTTTCCCCCTTTCCTTTCTCCAGTTATGGTGTACCCCTGACCCTCTCACTCTCCTGGTCCCTGGATTTTCTTCCCAATCTGATCATTTCTTCATCAATCAGTCCTCTCAGCCATGTCAACAGCTAACTTGATGGTGTCCATCCTCTCAGATTCAGCCACAGCGAACAACATGCCTGACAGGGAAGGGGCAAGAGGAAAGCACTCAGGCTCTTCTGCAGCCCCAGTTATTGACTCGTAAGAGTCTTGGTGTCACCTAGTCTTCCAAAAGCAATAGGGCAGTAATTAGCTTGGCTTGGCCAGGCAGCCAACCCCCAATAAAAGGCAATAAAAATGGAAATAAATGGAAAGACAAAAAATAAAAAAGGTTTACAAGTAACATACCTTCAAACATTTTATGATCATTTAAAATGAGAAGGTTTAGACTTTTAATTACATAATAGCCCAAGAAGCTACTTGTCTGGACAGAAGGCATACCAACTTCAAGCACCAGAGCGAGAGTGCCTAGGAGCAACTTGGGCACGGCAAGATGCAAATTATAAAATTTTTTATGGACAGTAATAATGTCTAAAATTCTCTGATCTTCCTCATGAATGTGCTTCCAGAGAGTAGTAAGTGTTCTGCTGTCCCAGAAAGCGAACAGGAGCGATAGCCTAGGAACCTCACAGACAAATAGCAGACAATTCTTTATCTTCATTGAAAGGAAGAATATTTATTTCTGGATTTTAGTACCCACTTCACAAACACCCTTGTTACATTTTCAGTAAATGTATGTACATATTTTTTCAGTATATATGTATTTTTATATATGTGTAAGTACACACACACACACACACACACACACACACACACATACGCACATATAAATAAACCAATCACAAAGCTAAACATAAACGTCATGTCAGTTTAGCATCAATGCTGGATTTCAACTTACTCAGATTTTTTTTCCACGGTCATCTTGACTTGCATTGTTTTGATGTAGAGCTGAACAAGACTTAGATGTTTCAAACTAGAAATGATAAAGTGGGGGTCTTGTCTCTCCACCACTGTGTGGTGCATCTCCAAATCTGTTTTCTCATCAGCAAAAAATGGTACCATTGTTATTGAGCATTGTGGTCCTGGTGGCATTGTCCCCATGGTCACATTTAAGCACGTGCTGCTACTGCAGTATCTTGAGCGGGTCATGACCAGTGACTTGTGCTGAGACCCTAATGCCAAGCCAAAGGGAAATGAGAGAGAACCAAGAAAGGAAGACCCAACGCTAAGGGAACGAGGCCAGGTAAAAAGTGAACCCCTAATGGAGGTGCCCAGCAGTACAAATTACAATGTGCAAAAGGATAAGGTGACCTCAAGCTCAGTGTAGACCAGTACGTATGGTGTTTTCAGCTGCTGAGTAGACACAGCACCTGGAGACCCCAAGCAGACAAGTATCAGCATACTAATTCTAGGATATCCTGGTTCAAAGTAGGATCCAGCCCAGTTCGCAGGCCATACTTCAAACCTAGTTCTCAAAGGAGAAAATGAAAGGCTAAGGAGAAAGTCCATAGCTCTAACATCAGTGCTCAGGCCCACCACCATCTTAGGGGCAGCGAGAGCCAGGAAGGCAGGAGGAACCAGAGCTGCTAATATGCTAATACCCTCCAAGATTTGACCAAGATTGACCCAAGATCCAAACCTGAGGGTGGAAGGTCCTTGATATTATAGCAGAGCTGGGGGCTGGGTGGCGGGGGTTGGGAAAGGGTGAGCGGGGGACTGAAGAAATCAGGGACTGAATTGAGATGCATAGAAATTCGTCAGAGAAGGTCTTCAGCACTCTGGCATGAACTGAAAGGCCCCATTGGAAAAGAAAACGTATTGAAATAACCATGCTACTTATTCAAATTTGACATCTACCCTAGCCTGAGAATTGGTAGGAAACTGCTTTGGGAACACAGGTCTGGGTACCATCTCCTTAGATCAAGAAGATTAGGGGCAAAGGCAACTATCTTCCAGGTTCTATGTGGAGCACCCCCTCCGAAGCCAGGAGAGAATAATACTCAACACAAAAAATTTTAACAAACTACCATTTTGACAGTTTTGAGCAAATCCAGTGGTTACATCTGCTCTTGGCCAGGAGTTTCCTAATCAGCTTCTGAATAAATGCTTAATTAGCATTATTTTTACTCCATCTGGGTCTGTGGCTAAAAGGTTAATGATATTTTCTTTTACAACATGAGGGGAATTTGGTGCCTTGGAAACAGATTGTCTAACCCAGACCATTGGCCAGTGGTTTTCAACTCAAGCTGCACATAGAATCATCTGGAAAGTTTTTTTAAAATACCAGTACCAGGGCTCCACCCTTGGAGACTCTGACTTAGTTTGTCTGGTCTATGCAATATGCCAGGGAACGTTTTAGAAGCCCCACAGGTGATGCTTCCTTCCAGCTCAGTTGAAAGAAGCACTTCTCAAACTCTAATGTGTATATTAATCCCTTGGGATCTTGCAAAACACGTAGATCCTGATCCAGTAGGTCTGGGCTGCAGCCTCAGATTCTGTGTTTTTAACTAGTTTCCAGATGATGCCCAAGCTGTTGGTCTGCAGGGCACAAATTGAGGTATTAGAAAATGGGGGGCGGGTCAGGAAAGAGGGTTCCACACTCTTTTCCTCCCAGGGATATCATCAGCAGGTGAGTCCTCCCTGACCAGGGAAGACACCACCCCCACCTCCAGGTCTGTGGCTCTTCCTTAGCCGTTTGTTAGGCTGAGCAGATGCTTCCAGAGCTCAAAATGACCTTCTGAGTTAGCTATAAAAATGAGCAATCATCCCAATCAATCAGGGCAACACTAATGGGAATGCAAGAGTGAGCAAATAAGAGTCAAGCAGTGAACTTTAAAAGAATGATTCTGCCTTTGTTTCGCTTTGGCTCTGTGCTTGTGGGGAAACTCCGTAGCAGAAGCTTGTGTGGCCCTAGCTTAGTCAGATGGCGAGCCCAGGCTGTGCCAAGGAACACTGGAGGAGGGCTCTGTTTATGCAGAGTGGCTCAGGAGGACTCACCGCCCCGTCCACAGAGCCCTGCAAACCTGAGCCTTGGTCACTTCAAGATGAGACTTTCTGAGGTCCTCATGCAGTGACTGCCACTCTCTCTGCCTTCACCTTCCTGACATACTGCTTTCCTGGTCTCTCTTCCCTGATCAACACGAACTCCACACTCTGTGTGACCTCCAGATCTGTGGGATTCTTCAGCTTACCTCCCAGGACATTCTTTTTTTCTCTCCTCCCAAGCTCATGGGCCATCTCCTCACCAGGGCTCTCAGCATGTCATCTCCCTACATAGCATAATCTCCCTTTCCTATTCCCAAATACTGAAGTTCTCGCACACTTCAAGGCTCAGCTCCAGTCCTGTCTTTCTTGTCAAGGCTTCCCTCACCCACCTGCCCCATGCCTTCCTTATAGAGCATTCCCTGCTGTCCGTGGTTTTACATGCCCTGTTGCTCCCCAGTTGTCATCTTTTCACATCATCTCTAACCACATCATGAACTTCTGGCTGGCAGTACTGTGCCTACACGTTCTTGTACTTCCTGTACCCAATACAGTTCTTTGTAAATAATAGAGGCTCAGTAAGATTGGTCATGCGTTTACCACAGAGCTCACAACAGTTGATGAAGCTGAGACTCCCAGAGGCAAGATTCTCAGGAGTTTCCACGCACAGACAAGACTTCCCACCACTAACAAAAGCATCCATCATCTCAATGCCTTGGATCCCTCTGTAACCCGGAGCTATTTGCCATTGTGTGGCACCCATCAGTTCCTGTTTTGGATTTCCTCAAAGCCCTATGCTTTATTCTCCAACAGCCCTCATGTCCAGGCCAACCCTCACGCTAGATAGAATGTACATCCAAGTCAATAACCTCCTCTTCGGACCCAATTTTCACTCCTTGTAAGGAATTCAAAGGTCTTTGCAGGATCAGGTCCTGCAAAGAGAAAAACAATAGGGTGTGGCCAGGAGAAAAGTAGAGACCCAGCCAAACAAATGTCTCCTGGAAAAACTACTCATCCAGGTAGAACAAACAGGTATGGCCACTCCACCAGCTCTGAGTAGAACTCTGTACCAGTGCAAGGCTGCAGATATACATGTAGGAACGCCATCCGATGCCATCTATCCGAAAACCACTATCAAACTTTCCTACAGGAGGAATACTTGTCCAAGAAAATAAACAAAAGCAGTACAGACTATGGACGTGATCATTAGAATGCACCATGGGATTGCTCGGGAAGCAGAACCTTGCAGAGGGGTCTAAGGAATGTCCTAGGGTACTGGAAGCCCTTGACAAACAACACAAGAGAGATGAACTGCATTTGCTACACATTTCTGATTCTCCCCCAGGGCTCGTTGCACAAAGTTCCCACTCCTTTCTCCCGTAGGACACTTGGCCAAAATGCTGCCCTTGGCTTCACACATGACCTGCTTTAGCCAGGTTGGCCTGGGGCACCAAGGCTGTTCTGAATCCTCCCCCACTGCCTTCAGGCTCCTCTTGCTTCATACTTCTTCCAGGTCCCAGGCCTCCTGTAGTACATAGAAGGGAGAGAGTTAAATTCAGTCAAGTTTAAGGAGGGAGGAGAAGACTTTGCAATTAAATTGCTAATTAAGGAAGTACCAACCTGAAGAAGCTAATTTGCACTGACCTACATAAAATATCTAGCAGCAGATCAGGCAGGAATTGAGGTACAGCCCTTTTATGTATCAGCCAACTGGCTTTCTTTCAGAGCAGCAGCTATCAATAATTCCATGCTGAGGACCATATGATAGGAAATCAACCACTGGCCCCTGGAATGCCAGCATTCCCCACTGCTCTGTTTTCCCAGTTGTCAGCTCTGTTTATAAATTGTCCATTTATAGCAAATCCAGCACCTGCTATGAACACCTCATCCTGCCAAGTGTCGGGGTGCATCTCAGAAAGAGCCACTGTAGACTTTTTCAGTTCCTTTTAACCTTTTCCCAACCCTGGAGCTTTAAAATTTGCATAGGAATTCTGAGGGAGGGCATATTTTGTACAGAAAAGGCTAGATAGTCTATTAAAAGGTAGCATTTTGCTCCACTTAAAAAAGAAAAAAAAAGAGCGAATTATCACTCTCTTGGGAGACTCAATGCTCTCTTTCTGAACAAGTCTGACATTTAAAATAACACCTAAAATATTCAGCTGGGTAAAAAGGCTCTGAAGAAAAGTTAAAGGAGGCTTTCTTTTTCACTCTATTATATAGCTTTTTAGCTCACTGTCAATACTGCCACTTAGCAGATAATTTTGCTTGCTCCCCAAAACCATTATGTAAAATATATTTAAAGACCTTCTCAGTGCTGGAAACCCAATATATGACCTAGATTTGGTTTGTTTGTTTTTTCTTTCTTACCAAGTGTTCATTTGCAAAGTGCCTAGAATTAATTCTCAAAGTTCCACCCCTCCCCTAAATTGCAATATACTTCTATCTGTTTAGTTCTTTGCAAAACAAAATAAAATCAATGACATGCATAGAATATTCACAGGGTGTGGGTTCATGGTTTCTAGAGGGTTGTGAAGGTCAAACCAGATGCTATGATGGACAGATATTTGCAAGTAACCTTGGGGAGGCGGGGCAACCCATTGATGCTTCTTCAGTTTACACCTTCCCACAATAATCCTTCTCAAGTATAAGACTGTCACCCTTTTTTAAAGCCATCAAGGAAACCCTGATTAAGATTATTAAGACCATGGGGCAGGGGCAGCTGGGCTGAGGGGGCTGCATTCCTGATCCCCAGCTCTGAATTCAGCCAAGTGACCGACCCCATATTTTTATGGGAGGACTCAAGGGCTTAATAGTTCTTAAAAAAAATAAAAATAAATAAAAAGTTGAGATATCTGGATCTGGATATAAAAGACAACCCATGCAAGGTTGTTATTAGTATTAGTGGGCCAGCAAAGTTAGGTGGTCTGAGATCAGGAAAAACAGAAGCGATTTAACAAATAGAATTAGAGAGCATGCAATTGAACACCCATGAAATTTAAAATGCTTGCTCTCGGCAATGTGCTTTCCTTTTCATGGGCCAGGTCCTCAGCATTCCAGGCTGGGGCAGTTTGTAGCTTTTTGTTGCAGTTTATATAGATTAAGCTAATCTTAGATTACACAGGCGTCCATTATTTCTTTCCAAAATGGAATTGTGCTTAATCAGTCACATGCTACTCCAATGCAAATCGTTCTTGCTTACTTTTTGGTCATTCGATGGCCATCTGTTCACCAACCTGGATTCTTTCACTCATCACAGAAGTCAGGCTCCATTACTTGAGATGATCTTTGAGATGCCCCTGCTGAAGACAGGAATGTGCAAATTAGGAGACTCCAAAACAGTTTGAAAACTCAATGACTCCTTCCCATAAATCTGTGTCCTTAATATTAAAAATCATTTGGAGGTGCTGAAATGAAAAGAGAACTGATAGCTACAGAAAACAGCAGCCCTACTCTTTTCGGGGCACGGATTCGTAGTGGAGAGGGGCTATGCAGATCTAAATCCATATTCTGCTACCAAAAATAGAAAAGAGGAAATCTTTGAAGCCAAAGAAGGCCTCATGGGCAGGAAGCAATGCTCAAGTGGCAGTTTTGTGCTGCCTTTTTTCCTCCCCCGTGGCTTTCACATTCATCCTGTTAAAAAGATAGCTTTCAAAGACTTCCCTTCAACCGAGACTCGAGACTCGTAGGCCCTCACAGCCGATCCTTTCCATAGCAGCTCGGGGGCCTGGCACTGCACATCGCTTCCACACAGCCCTTGGGTTTGGTGTTATTTTCCCCCCATGGATCATTTCAATCTGTTTAAGGCTGAACAGTGAACTCTTCATACACCATGTTACACAGACAGCCCTCAGTAGGAAATGGTTGGCTGAGCAAACATTTGTTTCCTGTTTTGCTTTTGATAATTTTACATTTCAACTCAACCTAGCTTTCATCCTTTCAATTTTTTTTTATAGTCATGAAAATCAATGCACCAAACAAGTGAAGTTTGTTTTCTTTCAGGTGCTTTGAATGACACCAGAAAAACGTACACTTGAATCTATCACATAAAAATTATTCGAGTTAGAAGAGTTTCTGTGGAAACAAGAGGGTGAGGGATCTTTGGAATGGCCTATGGGACAGCTGGAGAGGCACAGAGGGTGAGAGACTGACTAAAAGAAGATCAGGTTGATGGGTGGTGACGAGGCAGCTTAAAGGCCCAAGAATGGAAAATAGGATATGGAGGAGAATGTAGATTAGGAAGACGGCAGAGTCTTTGCTCGTCATACAGCACCTTTTGTAATTTAGGGAAAGGCACCCCTTCTCTTGAGCACACACAATCCTGCTCATGGCCAGATTTCAGCCCTCACTCTTCTCTGTGGCCAGGTGCCCTTCTGCAGGGCACAGCCTGCACCATACCGTATGTGTGGCTTGGGGAAAAAATGTAAGAGATTGAAAGGTCCAAAAGGGGAACTTGAAAAGAACTGGCAAAAAAAAAAAAAAGCAGTCAGTCACAAATACTTCTGGTAGCATACAGGAAATCCTGTTTTGAGTCATACAACTTTGCTGGCAAGTGGGGGTAGGGGGAGAATGATTGGCAAAATTTATTTCTCCAAACTAGTTAAATCAAAACACCCCAGTGGAAGATTTAACTTTTTTCATGCTTCATATGATGGATGAATTGTTCATTTTAAGAGAGCTTTATGTTCATAACATCTAATGAATAACTTCCAGGATTAATGCAATTTATATTTATTTGTCAGGGTCACAATTGGTGCCTACACGCAAATTGTTGTGACTAGTTATAGTCTGAGCACAGCCCTCAGCCAAGATATGAGTACATTTGAACTTCATAGGGTGAACAGTTGGGGATGCCTTACTGCCTTTATCCCAAAATTCTTGAATGTTTTATTGAAACAACTGGGTAAACTTCAACCGGAAGAAAATATAATAACCTCCACCATTCAGACATATTGCTTTTTTAAGGTCATGGCCTTCATTTATATTATAATCCCTTACCAATCTGCCCAAACTAGGCCTATAAGTTGCACCATGTTTAGCAAAACTGAAGTAGGCAAAAATCAAAATCTCATAGAAAATAGTCAAGAAAAGAAAGAAAGAGTAAAACATGACATCACGTATCTACTATTACTACCACAATATCTATTATTGCGAAACAATCAATATGTAACAAATGTATCACTCTGGTGGAGAACGATGATAGCCACAGAGACTGTGGTGGGGGGGAGAGCAGGAAATAGATGGGAACTCTGTACTTTCTGCTCAGTTCTGCTGTGAACCTTAAACTGCTCTAAAAAATGATAAAGTGTATTAATAACACACATACACAATCAATAAAATTTCTATCACAGATACAACAAACAGATTGGTCACTGCCAGAGGGTAACGGCGAAATGAGTAAATGTGCTCACATGGTACAAACTTCTAGTTACAAGATAAATAAGTTCTGGGATGTAACGTACAGCTTGGTGACTAAAGTTAACAATACTGTATTGTATATTTGAAAGTTGCTAAAGAGTGTACATCGTACGAGTTCTCATCACAAGAAAAAGAAATGTAACTATGTAGTGATGGATGTTAACTAAACTTGTTGTGGTGATCATTTTGCAATATAGACATATATCAAATCATTATGTTGTACACCTAAAACTAATACAATGTTATGTCAATAAAACTGGGGAGGGGAGAAAATAAATAAATAAATAAAAGTTCTAAATGGCTTCTCTTCCAAAACAAATCAAACTCATGGGCATTAGAACCAGATCTGGTAGGAGCCTTTCAGAAAACTGTGTTGCCATTTTACTTGCTGAGACAGATTCTCTAACACATTTATGGAATGCAGGCTGTATATATTTTTCATATTTTAATACTATCTTCAAATATATCTTTTGCATTTAATGTTCACTATTGCTTCATTTGTTATGTTTGAGCAAAATTCTTGATTGAGTAACCAGCAACCTGGGCTTCTCACTAATTACAGCCATGCTTAACTCAGGCAGGTATTTCTGAGCCTTCCATTCTTATGTGGAGAAAGTGTCATGGACACAGATCACATTTCTCCACGTTTTTCCAGGGAACAGCCTTTTTATCTATGGAGTGGGGAGAAATAATTATACTGTATTCTGTTTAAGGAAACAGAAAACTATTTAATTTGAAAGAAAATTTTTAAGTTTTGGCATGCAATTACTAAAACTATTATTTTAGGTGAAAATCTCCCTTGGCAAAACTAAAAGTGATGAAATATTAGTTATGTGTAAGTACTTTTTGTTGCATTTTAAATTGCAAGTTCTCTAGTAGTGACTGAATAAAAAACTCCACCATAGCTTTGCCGTTCCTATAATTATTTTAAATCTTTAGATAGATTTAAAACATTTTTTTCACAGTAATCAAAACAGTACAGAAATGTTTTTCCAATCAAGATGGCAGAGTAGGTAAATGCTGTGCTCATCTCCTGTCAGGACCACATCAATTACAACTAAACTACAAAACAACTATCATTGAGAATTACATAAATCTAGCTGAACTGAAGACCTACAACTACGAACATACAGAAGACGTCCCCTCGAGACTGGTAGGAGGAGCAGAGACAGAGAACATGCTGGTCCCAGACCCACTTGTGACCATTAAAATCAGAAGGGATATTTCCACTGCAGAGTTATCACCAGAGGAGCAAGGGGTCCCAGTCCCATATTCTAGTGCCAGGGAGAGAAGTCTTCATTCATAACTTCTGGTTGTGAAAACCAGCGGAGATTGTGATTGAGTGAGACAAAGGGCAGCTGGAGTCCCAGGTTCTCCTCTTAAAGTGACTGCACACAGACTTACTCACTGATGGATTCACTTACTCTGAGTTCCAGCACTGGGTCAGCAGCTTGAAACATGCCAGGGACACACAGGGATAAACTGAATTGTCTGGCTTCAGGTTGAGGCCTGGAGGGGCAGCTTTCTCCAGGATGGAGGAGCTGGCAAAAGTCATTGTTTCTTTGTTGAGCTCTCCCACTTCCTTGCATGCAGATACAAGCAGATGCCATATCTGAGTCTCCATCAAACTGAGTCTCTATCAAACTATCACCTTCCTTCAGTCCCACCCTAGTGATTCCTTGAGACCACACCCCACCCAATTTGGGGGCACACCCAAGCCACTTCTAGTGGTTTTTCCATACAAAAAAAAACCCTATCTTATCTCACGCTTTCATAAAATCTCTCAAAGTTTCACAAAACCCAAACAAGCAGCATCTGGCTTCTGTGTCCTGTACATATGGCTGAGCAGCCCTAAGTTCTGCACTAGCAACAGCCAGCCTCAGTCCACAGATTGGCCTTTTGAGGCACCTCTAAGCCCAGTGTGGGTGGTGGCCATATGTGGATTGCTTTGTGGCTCATACCAGGTGGCTCCAGGCAGAACACAGTCTGCAGTTAAACTTCACCTGCAGCAGGTTACCTCCCAAAAGGCCCCAAGGCTGACACACCTGATGGCCAGCTTCCAACCAAGCCAGAGCATCACCCAGCCGCCTCCAAGGATGACACACCCAAAGGGTAGACTAGGCAGGCACCAGAGCCGTGCTAAAGCAAACCCTGCTCTGTAGGGTCAGCCCTTGCACCACAGCTCCTTTATTGTAGTATGGCCACTCCTTACAACCAATCAGCCTGATGGTCAATTCCTTCTACTGACATGCAAACAGCTACCAAAGCTCAACTAGAACAGGAGGGCACACAAAATCCATATAAGGGACACACCTGGAGCACCCAGCTCTGGTGACCAGGGAGACTGCACCACTGGGTCCCACAGGACACCTAGTACATAAGGCCTGGGAGACATAGCAGGCCTATCTATTACATAGAAACAAACACAGGGAGGCAGCCAAAATGGGGAGACAAAGAAACATATCCCAAATAAAAGAAAAGAACAAAGCTCCAGAAAAAGAACTAAATAAAAGACACCGAGTTCCAAACGCTAGTTCTTAGAAAGCTCAATGATTGATATCAGGGAAAACTTCAACAAACAGAAAACATAAAAGTGGAGAGAGGAAACATAAATAAGAACCAGTTAGAAATAAAGACTATAATAATGGAAATGAAGAATACATTAGAGGGAATCAACAGTAGATTAGATGAAGCAGAAGACTGATTCAGCAATTAAGAATACACAGTAGCAGAAAACACCATATCAGAACAGAAAAAAAAAAAATCCAAAAAATTGAGGAGACTTGAAGGGACCTTCAACATCAAGTGTACCAACATTTGCATCATAGGGGTACCAGAAGGAAAAGAGACAGAGCAAGGAATTGAAAACCTATTCCAAGAAATAATGACAGAAAACTTCCCTAACCTAGCAAAGGAGATATAGATATACGAGCCCAGGAAGCATACAGAGTCCCAAACAAGATTAGCCCAAAGAGGCCCACACCAAGAAACATCATAATTCAAATGCCAAAGGTTAAAGGCAAAGGGAGAAACTTAAAAGCAGCAAAAGAAAAGCAGCTCCCATAACATTGTCAGCTGATTTCTCAACAGAAACTTCGCAGGCCAGAAAGGATTAGCAGGAATTAGTCAAAATGATGAAAAGCAAGGACCTACAATCAAGATTACTCTACCCAGTAAAGCTGTCATTTAGAATTGAAGGACAGATAAAGAGCTTCCCAGATAAGAAAAAGCTGAAGGAGTTTATCACCACCAAACCAGTATTACAAGAAATGTTAGAGGGATTTCTTGAAGAAGATGAAGGAGAAGAAGGAAGTGAAGGAGGAAAAGGAGGAGGAGGAGGAGGAGGAGGAGGAGGAGAAAGAGAAAGAGGAGGAGAAGAAGGAAAAAAGAAGAAGAAGAAGAAAATGAAGCTCAAAAACATAAATAATAAAACAGCACTAACTACATATCTATCAACTATTACTTCAAATGTAAATGGATTAAATGCTTCAAACAAAACATAAAGTGACTGAATGGGTAAGAAATATGCTGCCTACAAAGGATTCAGTTCAGATCAAAAGACACACACAGACTGAAAGTAAAGGGATGGGAAAAAGATATTTCGTGGAAATGGAAACAAAGAAACAAACAAACAAAAATAGCGGAGGTAGCAATACTTATACCAGACCAAATAGACTTTAAAACAAAGGCTATAACAAGAGACAAAGAAGGACCCAGTAATCCAACTTCTGGGTATTTATCTGAAGAAACCCAAAACACTACTTCGAGGGGACTTGTGCATCCATATATTCATTATAGCATTATTTACAATGGCCAAGATGTGGAGGCAGCCTGGGTGTCTGTCAATGGTTAATGGAAAAAGAGTAGGTGGTACATATATATACAATGGAATATTGTTCAGTCAGGGAATGGGTTTTTACCATCAGTGGTGGCATGGATGGAACTAAGGATATTGTGCTGAGGGAAATATGTCAGACAGAGAAAAACAAATGAAATGTGATTTTGCTTATATGTGGAACCTAAGGAACAAAATAAATTAAAAAATGAAACAGAAACAACCTCCTATATTCAGAGAACATTTTGAAGGTTGCCAAATGGGAGGGGGGTTGGAGTTGAGTGAGAAAGGGGAAAGGATAAAGAAGTACAAATTGGTTGTTAACACAGTAGTCATGGTGATGTAGGGTATAGCATAAGAAACACAGTCAGGATGGTGTCAGGTGGGTACCAGATTCATGGGAATGGTAAATGGGGACTTGGGGGGCAGGGTAAAAAAGTTGAAGGAATTAAGAAGTGCATATTGGTAGTTACAAAATAGTCATGAGTAGGTAAAGTATAGAGAATATAGCCAATAATATGGTAATAACTATGCATAGTGTCAGGTGGGTACTAGGCTCATCAGGAGGAGCATATAAATATCTAATCACTAAGCTGTACACCTGAAATTAATATAAAATAATATTGAATGTTAAAATAAATAGTTAGAAAAAAACAGTATGGTATAAAGACAGACATATAGGCCAGTAGAATAGAATGGGGGGCCCAGAGATAAACCTTTGCATACATGGTCAAATAATTTTGATAAGGGTGCCAAAACCACTGACTGGGGAAAGGACAGTCTTTTCAACAACTAGTGCTGGGCAAACTGGATATCCGCATGCAAAAGAATGATATTAGACCCATGCCTTTCACCACATATAAAAATTAACTCAGCATGGGTCAAAAACCTAAAATATAAAATTCTCAGAAGAAAATGTAGAGAAAAGCTTCATGGCATTGGACTTGGTAATTATTTCTCAGATATGACACCGAACATAGGCAACAAAAGAAAAAAATAAACTAGACTTCATTGAAATTAAAAATTTTGTGTCTCAAATGACACTATCAACATAGTGAAAAGACAACCCACAAAATGGGAGAAAATAGTTCTAAATCATATATCTGATAAGAGATTAATATCCATATTATACAAAGAACTGCTACAACTCAACAACTACAATAACAACAATTAAAGTGGGCAAAAGACTTGAACGTGTACGTATTTCTCCAAAAAACATACACAAATGTGCAACAAGCACATGAAAAGATGTTAAAAATCACTAATTATTAGGGAAATATGAATCAAAAATAATGAGATCCCATTTCACATCCATCAGAATGGTTATTACTAAAAAAATAAAAAACAAAACAGAAAATAACAAGCATTGGTGAGGAAATGGAGAAATTGGAATCCTTGTGCATTGCTGGTAGGAATGTAAAATGGTGCAGCCACTGAGGAAGGTACTTACTAAAAAGTAAAAGTAAAAGTAGTGGTTACCACGGGTTGAGGAAAAGAAGAATGGAAAGCTGTTACTCAATGGGTACGGAATTTCAGTTTGGGATGATGAAAACATTCTGGAAACAGGTAGTGGTGATGTTGCATAATGTGAGTATACTTAATTTCATTGAATTGTACACTTAAAAAGGGTTAAAATGCTAATTTTTATGTTACATATATTTTATCACTGTAAGTTTTGTGTTTTTTTTAATAGGGAGGAGAGATAAACCAACTACGGCAAAATGTTAAAATTAAAATTGTTTTAAATCCAGTGGTAGGGTTACAGATGGTCTATTTTATTAGTTTCTGTACTTTTCTATGTATTTGAAATGTCTCAGCTTAATTTTGGTCAATTTATTATAAAATTTGAAGGAAAACTTTTCTTAAAATTATTCTGACCCTGATTGTCAAGTAGAACAATGAAACAATGGGATAAGGTACTAAAGGCAGTTTCTCTATTTGATTAGCTTCCATCGATCTAAAACAGTGTTTAACAAATTGAATGTGCATACAAATTACTTAGAGATCTTATTAAAATGCAGATTCTGATTCAGTTAGTGTGGGGAGGGGCCGGAGCTTCTTCAATTCTAACAAGCTCCTAGTTGACCTCAATGCTGCTGGTCCACAGACACACTTTGAGTAGGATCTAAAGAATGATAGCATTCTACGTATGTTATCTTCCATCTGAAAGTTTATTTTTAATTATGTATTTCTAGATAGTAAAGAGCTGAAGCCGGACTTGATTACTCTTAAATGAAAAATTCATAATCTTATAATTTGTCTGTTAAAGGTTACCTACCATAAAGCAAAATTACAAACAATTAAACCCTAATTATTGAGGATATTTCACAAAGACTACATCACTTTTTAAAATCCTAAATTGGAAACTTTGACTCAGCTGTCAAAATCCTTAATAAATGCATAGTTTGGAACATATTAATCCCTTCTCCCCCAAATGAGTTGCGAAATAGGAATTGCTATAGCACAAATTTCCATTGATGGCAAGTTACTTCACTTAATTATATAGTCCTTAAACAGTCTCTTTTTATTTTCTAAATTCCAGGATAATCCTAGGTTGGAAACTAATAGTTTCAACCTACTATAAAATGACTGATTAATTGCCTAAAATTGAAAAGCCCCTAGGAGCCTAGGAGAAGATTTCTTGCCAGAATTGTTTAGAATCTGTTATGTCTGGTAGGTCCCAAGGTGCCAATTTAATTAACTGAGTTAAAGCTTCAGGAAGTCTAGTGCTCCCAGAATTGACACAAATGTGTCCATCCCATTGCCAAACAGAGAGAAATCCTTTACACCCCCCAGTTAACCACCAGCACACTGGAATGGTCTTCGGAGTCAAATGGTAGTGTTATCTAAATGAGTATAGTTGATGAAGAGTAAGCAGATTTCAGGCATAATTTTCCCACTGCTGAGCTTATTTTTATTGCAGACACTTTATTGGGTCACACTTTGAGAACCACTGGAGTAGACTACAGCTTGCTTATACAACACTCACCACATGTAAACTGTGTTCTTTAGAGACAATGGCTCTGCAATTCTGTAGTATGTGGTCACTGAGCAGATGGCCTACCAGAAAGAAGACTCTTGACTGAGGATCCAATGTTCTATGTTATAATGCCATTTTCTTTTGAAAAATTGTGTTACTCTCCTTGTATGTCCTCACATGGCAGATGATAAGAACCATGAGTGAGTGTGGGGAGGGGAGATGTGCCGTAGGTGGTCTAAGGGGTGAGATTGGAAGGACACAGGATTCCCAATGACAGACTTGATGTAGTGATTGGGAGCCAGTGCCTGATCCCCACATTTGACAGGCAGGTGAAAACACCAGGAGCCACTAGAAGTGACAGAGACCTGGTATCTGGCATTCTAGATAGCCTGAAGCAAGAGGGAGCTCGCGCAAAGATTGCTGGCATCTGTGAGCTGGGGATTTCCAATGAGGACACTGTATGTCAGAGGCCATGGGCCCCTCCTGTCCTAAGGCTTAGTTGGCAGGACTTCTTGGTCAGCATCCTTCTAGATCCCTTTCAGCACATACCTCCATGTTCCAGGCACATATTCATGATGAAGTTTCAAGGAAAGAACTAAATAGTGTCTCGTCTCCTTATACCACCAAATTGGACCTCCAGATTTTGAATAAACATATCACAGTTTGGCTCCCAAAACTCATATTTACAGTGTAACCTTGCACTTCTTATTTTTGATATGAATCACTTCTTTTTTGATGTATTTTTTAAACTCTTGTTATTATTCAGAAGTGGCATCTTTCTTTCCATTGATTCTGCGGAGAGTTTGTTGCGGCTGTTTGAGTAACAAGAAGGAATATCTGGGATAAAGAGTATACAAGTCTTTTGTGTTGGGAAAAGAAAATACTTGAGGCACTGTGAAAAGGTTCTCCCACATACTCTACATAGTTTTATCTGTAAGCAATTTTTGTAGTATTAATATCTGTAAGTAATTCCACTTTACAGATGGAGAAATTGAATCACCCAGGGTTTAGTGATATGGTTGTATCAGGGGACAAATAGAGATTTGAATATTTTCAGCCCATTGTGTTTTCTCTTAGGTCAATAGTTCTGGGGGATTTCAGGACCCAGGCTCATGTCCCACCTACCTATTTATCACTGCCTCCCACTACACCCCCACAAAAAACCCAGTCCAATTTTTTGTTATATTGTTGATAATATCTGGGATGTTAATGAGGAGAGTGAGAACGACAGCAAATATCAGTCAGCAACAAGAGAGGAAGTAAAAATTTACTAGAAAAGCTTTTCCCTGGTGGATTTTGGTTACAAAAATATGTTCCAAATATGCACTTTTTAAGTATAAGTATTGCGTATTGATTCACTAGCCCTTTCTATTCTACCCAACAGTCTGCAGATCCCACATTTAATTAACACCAGGAAGCAGAATTCTTAACTTCTTTCAATTTGATTGCTGGGTCTATATTTGTATTATAGAAAGTGCTCTATAATTTAATACTTATTTAAAAATGTGCTACTTTGAATTGATCCATGAACCCAGTTGTCTTGTTTGCCCTGTCTTTGCTCTATAGGAAGAGATTCTGTTGGATTTTGACTTATAGTACTAAATGTATTCTGACAGAACCATAGCCCAAACCGCAATGTTCCTCAGGCTTCATTCAATCAATGGTAGAAATGAAATTAAGATGCTTTCTGCACTGCAAAGAACATCCATACTGTGTGACACATTTAATTGTAACAGTGATGGTTTCTACCATTGCTTATTTCTTCCTCTGTCATTGGACCCTCCATCTCTTGTCCAGGAATTTATCTCATTATGGATACTTGAATTATTGATAGCTAATTATCACTTAATTAGAACATTGTGATAAAGAGGCCAGAGTTGGTGCTGCACATCTGTTGATGTCATTGGTTTCACTCAATTTGCCCCAGCCCAGCTCACCCTCTTGCATCACACTTTGCACAAGTTCACAAAGGAGACTCAGCAAGCAGAGTTGACTCAATAAAAGCCAACAGTGCTTTCAAACAACTTCCAACATGCTTATTCTATTGATAGGGACGCAAAGGTGTGATCTACAAAGAGTATGCAATTCTTATTGTGTCTTGAATTTGTATAGGGCATTTCTAACTGAGATCAAAGCACCACTGAATTTATCTTGATTTGTTTTAACAAATATTTATTCAGTACCTATAATGTTTATGACATTGTGCTAGCCGCTCTGGAAAATATAAAAATGAATAAGGCCTGATCCCTGCCTTACTGAAGCCTAAAATAGAGACAGGAAGATAATAATATAATTATAATCTGTAAGTCATTGTTAAGCCTTATGTTGAAGACACTGTTCTAAGCACCGTATGTACAGTATCTTATTTTCTCCCTATTTCAGTAGGTATTATTAACTCCATTTTACTAACAAAGAAACTGAAGCTCACAAAGAGTAAATGATTTATCAAAACATGCTAAGTGCCTAAGCTATGACTCAAAAGCTTTCCTCTTTGATTCCAAAATTAACCATAATGCTACAAAGTATAAAGACTTAAAATGGTAAAACAAAAAAAGATAAAAATATAGCTCAAGTGTTGTTTACACTTTCCTAGCCCATGGATACAAAAAGAAGTTACAGAAATATGACTAATGTTCAAATCCTGTTTTTTTCTTCATCTGCACCCACAGAGACTCAGGTTACCCTCTTTCCCCAGCCATTTTTAGGAATCCATAGAGGAGATTCAGTCTGATATGTGTTCACAAACCACCTTATAGGCTGCAGTCATTAGGAGGCATCTACCTGAGGCGTAGGAACACGAAGAGTTAGAACTAGACCTTGAAGGACAGGTTGTCTTACCCTAGGTCAGTGGTGTTGACAGGACATATAAATAATTCCACAGAAATAATTCCGCTGGAAATAATTCCAGTCTATACTTAGTTTTGGGGTACCTCCAGAGATGGTCATTCACATAACCATTCGCAGAATTAACTTTGTCCCCCAAATCTCTCAGTCATTACTAACGGCATCTAAAAGGTCATGCCCTTAGAGCTCGAATCAAAAACAAGAAAAGCATACGCAAATGTGGAATTGAGAAAGCTGCTATGTTTTAGGAAACCAAGGAACTTTTCAGTTTGGTTTCTATGACAAAGACAATACCATACGTACACTAGACATTTTCTTTCTGAGCACACAGAACAAAAGCACTGATCAGCTTTCTTTGCAGACTGGTTGGGAACCAGTGGAATATGGGTAAAAGTAATTAAGCCATTTGTTACCTGGTCATTAAAAACATCTCTCTCAATTCCCCAGCACTCTCTTTCCCCTTTGTGGTGACCTTGGAAACCACATGTCTAGATAAGACAGTCTGACTAAGAAAGGTTGTTGGATGGATCTTTGAGTTATAGTCTGGAGGTGAGCTACTGAGAAAAACTACCTGATCTGAGTAAGACTGTTGTGAGCGAGAAATAAATATTTGTCCTGTGAGGCCAATGAGAGTTGAGGGTTTATATTACCAAGGCATTGCATAATCTCTCCTTTATGTACTTCCCTTTATCAAGTAATTAAAATTTTAATTGAACTCAAAAGGGCAGAATAGGCCCTTAGAATTTCACATTTGAAGTGTAATCCGCATTTAACTTGTTTAAATGCATGGCTAAATGAAGAGACATCATACAATTGCACATGTCATGTGTTTTTATTATTTTTCCCTCTAATATTTATATGTCACTGAATTAGAAACAATATCCTAAAATGGTGGTTTTAACCAGATGACTTGAACATCCAGTCAGAACAACCCAACCCTGGCTTTTCTTGAAATGGTGATGAATCAACATCACTGTACTTGAAAACCCACCACCAGAATCTATGTGCAATTCTGTCTTTTCCTACTGGGCATAAGGGAAAAAGAAAAGGCATGAGGCAAACAGAGAAAACTTGCACCCTATCTGCACTTTCTTATAACCAGTACCATACCCCGTTAGGAGCACTCAAAGAATTGGTGACTTCATTCTAGGACATTAGAGGAAGTGAAAATCTTAAGATGGTGTTTAGTTTATTAGTGGAACAAGGGAAAGAGAAATTCCTATGGACAGCCAATAGCAAGTTTTAGCAGTGGAAAGTGAAACAGGTAGGTGTAGGGGAGGAAAAGGAAGGGCTCAAGCAGTAAGTCATTTGGTGATCAAGACATACCTCTCCCAGCCCTTTAACTAGTGACTCAGTGACCCAACAGGCCACGGCAGCCATACCAGCGATTTGGACCTTCAACATCGCCCTACAGTCTGTCCCCCAGCAGGAATTAGAATAGATAGAATGTTCCCTGTTCCATTGCAGTGGGGAATTGTGTCCTGGAACACTGAGTTGGAATTATATCCATTGTTTTTCCCAAAGCAATATTAAACATCTTAGTATGGTTCTATTGAACCCTTAGCCTTTGTACCACGTATTCAAGTTACAACAGGTTTTCTGTTACAAGGTTTTCTAAACTGTAGATCTTCACGAATTGAATGATTAGGAAATCATGTTATTGTGGTGTAACAAGTATTATTTTTTTAAAGGAAAGAAAATACAATAGAGAATAACAGAGTACATTGCCTGATGTAAGGGCAATATGAATCTTTTGCTCCGTGTGTGTGTGTGTGTGTGTGTGTGTGTGTGTGTGTGGTCACATTCCAGTTCTAGATGTTAAATCAGGCCCATGAAGCAAAAATCAATTTATTGACAGTGAATTTTCCACAAACCAGTTCACCAAAAATAAATTCCACAAATAATGTATTCACTGACTCATCAGTTCATTGCCTTACTGGGACTTTTTCCACATTCCAGTTTCCTTTAGCTGGAAATTGGTTAGACTTGTCAAATGACTATCAATTTGGCTATCAATCTCACAACTTAGATACTTCTGTCCCTTTCTGCCCCTGGCCACGTGGATGGCTCTTGTGGTAATATAGCTACAATGAATTTTCTGACAAATGTCAACAAATTTATACCCCAATAAATTAATAAAAAACATTTTAAAATAATGTTACCCCAATAAATTTAATTTAAAAATTAATGTTTTAAAATTTCAGCAAATTTCTCATTTGGAAAATTAATCATTTGTAAATTGACTTACAGCAAACTGACCTGTGACCTGCTTGTATCCTCTCTCCAAGGGAATTATTTTCTAAATATTTCCATTCATAAGGACTACTCTCTCCTCTGGTCCCTTGCACATTCTCTCTCTGAATCACACTGTACATTATGATATGTTGGCTATTCACTTCTCTATACCACATAATAGTATCATACTATGTTGGGATGAACTATGATATTTATATATATATACCAGCTTGCAAACTTTGGAGCAAGACTGCCCAGGTTTAAATCTGATTCTGCAACTTAGTAACTGTGTGACTTTGAACAAATTGCTTAATCTCCCTGTGCACTGCTTTCCTCATCTGTCAAACAGGCATAACAGTGGTACCTACTTTATGGGGTCAGCAAGAGGAGTGGATGAATTAAAATATGTAAAGTACTTAAAATAGTGCCTGGAACACAGAAAGTACTATATAAGTGTTTGTTATTATACTTCTATGTAAAATAACATATATAAAGTACTTATAAATAAAGTCACTTTAGAATTACAGATTTGCTTTTTCGTTATCAGCTATCAACATTTAAAGCCTGATTTTTCTACCTAACATCATCAACTAACCAGTGATTATTTACAGAGGCTCTATTATATCTCTAGCTATGTGGGACCAAGGGGAGATTCAAATGTGGTATAAAGCGAAGGAGTTTATAGTACAGTAAAAAAATGATACTGACATGATGCAGTTCATGAGAATGACAGCCCTGTGCAAATAAAGTGCTAAATTCTACAGTTACATAATTAGAAAGCAATGCAGTATATAATAATGCACTGCTCGTAGTAGGTGGGCATATGTGCAATATAATATTAGTTTATTTTTCTCTAAGTACGCACTGTTCTTCCAATAAACCAGCTTCAGATTTCAACCATCTCACTATCTCTCCTCCACATTCAAACACTAAGCCTTTTCCAATTTTCAAAAACAAAACAAAACAAAACAAAAAAACCTTCTTTCAGTTCTCTCCCACTTTTTCCCCTATTTCTATCCTCTCCATCAGAGTTCAGTAGTTGTTCCTGGATTATTGCAATTATTTACTGGGTTATTTTCCCAGTTCCTTTCCCCTCCTTTCCTTCCTTCCTTCCTTCTTTCTTTCCTTCCTTTCTTTTTTCAGTTTTATCAATAAAAATAGGTTAAGGACTCAAATAGTCCCATGTTTTGTTATGAAAAACAGTGGTTCTCAAGTTCCAATCAAGATGGCCCAGTAGGTAAATACTGTGCTTACCTTCTCTCATGACCACATCAAAATTACAACTAAACTACAAAACAACCATCATTGAAAATTGCCTTAAATCTTGCTGAACCCAAGCTTTACAACTAAGGACATACAAAAGAAGCCAACTTGAGACTGGTAGGAGGGGCAGAGACGTGGAACAGGTTGGTCCCACACCCATGTGTGACCATGAAAAATCAGCAGGGATATCTCGGCTGTGGAGATCCCCCCCCACAGGAGGAGCAAGGGGTCCAGCCTCTCTCCAGCCCAGGGCTCCAGTCCTGGGGAGAGAAATCCCCATCATTTCTGGTTGTGCAAACCAGTGGAGATTATGACTGAGTGAGACGGAGGGCGGCTGTACTCCCAGGTGCTCCTTTTAAATAGACAGTGCATGGACTTACTCACCACATGAATCACTGGCTCTGAATTCCAGGGCTGGGACAGATGCTGGAGAGGCAGCAGAAACATATGGCAGGGAACTGAGTTACCTGGCTGCAGGAAGGGGGCTGAAGGAGTAGCTTTCTCCCAGTCAAAGGAGCTGGTAGAAGCCATCCTCTCCTTGTTGAGCCCCCCCTCTTCCCAGCATGCAGACGCAGGTGGCCACCATATCTGAGTTTCCCTCAAGCTGGCTAACATTTGCCACACCCTGGCAATTTGAGACCCCACCCCCACCCAACTTTCAGGCACACCCAAGCCACTTCCAATGGCTTTTTTGTACAAACAACCTGCCTTGGCTCATGCTGCAGACTTTCCTAGGGTCTCTCAAAGGTTCATGGAACCCAGAAAAGCAGCATCTGGCTTTAGTGTGTCCTGTACCTCTGGCTGAACAACTCTAAGCCCAGCACTAGCAACAGCTGGCCTTCATTCACAGATTGGCCTTTCGAGGCAATTCCAAGCACAGTATGGGCAGTGGCCATCTGCGGATTGCTTTGTGCTTCCTGCCGGGAGGCCCCCAGTAGGGCATGGGCTGAAGCTGCACTTGACCTGCAGTGGGTCCCCTCCCAGGTGTCCCTGGGGCTGGTGTCCCCAGTGGCCAGCTTTGAAACAAGCTGGAGCATCACCCAGCCACCTCCCTGGATGACACAACCAAGGGGTGGATTGTACAGGTACCAGAGTCCTGCTGAGGCAGATCTTGCTCTCTAGGGTCAGCCCCTGCACCACAACTCCTCCACTGTAGTCACAGCCGGTCCTCACAACCAGTAAACCCGAGAGTCAATCCCTCCCAAATAGCAATGAAGTCTCAACTATAAGAGAAGGGCACAAAAAACCCACACAAAGGACACACCTGGGTTGCACAGCTCAAGTGACCAGGAAGACTGTGTCACTGGGCTGCACAGGACACCTACTCCATAAGGCCACTCTACTGAGACTGAGAGACATAGGAGCCCTACCTAGTACATAGAAAAAACACAGGGAGGCAGCTAAATGGGGAGACAAAGAAACACTTCCCAAATAAAAGAACAGAACAAAGCTCCAGAAAAAGAACTAAGCAAAATGGAGACAAGTAATCTACCAGATACAGAATTCCAAACACTAGTTATAAGGATGTTCAATGATCTCAGGAAGAACTTCAACAAAGAGATAGGGAACATAAAAATAAAGATAGAAAACATAAAAAAGAATAAGTCAGAAATAAAGAATACAATAATGGAAATGAAGAACACATTAGAGGGAATCAACAGTAGATTAGATGAAGCAGAGGACTGAGTCAGCAATTAAGAAGACATGGTAGCAGAACACACCCAATCAAGATGGCAAAAAGAAAAAAGAATCCAAAAAACTGAGGATAGTTGAAGGGGCCTCTGGGACAACATCAAGCATACCAACAGTCTCACCATAGGGGTACCAGAGGAGAAGAGGGAGAGCAAGGGATTGAATACCTATTTGAAAAAATAATGACAGAAAACTTCCCTAACCTGGCGAAGAAAACAGATATATAAACCCAAGTCTTGGGGATGTAATATACAGCACAGGAAATATAGTCAATAATATTGTTATAGCATGGTACAGTGTCAGATGGTTGCTGGACTTACCATATGTCATGCGGAGGTCTCATGCGGGGCCTCTGGTCCTGCTCCCCACATAAGAATGCAGGATATGGTGAGGCCAAAAAGGAACACCCACGGAGCCATAGATAGGGGAATCATACCACTATAGTCTTGCTGGCGGCTGGGTTGGAGACACAGGAAGCAGGATCTACACGATCCGCAACCTGCCGTCCGCTTCTCTGCCAACAAACTAACCCTACTTGCTAACTGTGCTTGCTAGCTCAGCCGCCATCTTCTTGCTAGCCCCTATTTGCTGCTAGCATAGCCACGGCAGTTCTATTAGTGGCCAATGGCTCACTGGTTACAGATGATGGCCAACTAGTCACAGCTGATGGCCATCCAATCACAGTTGATGGCCATTTACTACCTGAGCCAGCACCTTTCCACGTGAGGGCGAGAGCCTGGAAACTGCACTCCTGGCTCTGTCCCCATACCATAGTGATCACTTCTTTAGTGTAGAGAATATAATCAATAATGTGGTAATAATTTTGTATAATTCCAGGTGGGTACAGTTGAATAACTGTGATTTACTCCTGAAACCAATATAATATTGTTAGCTATATTTTAACAAAAAATCTTTTTTAAAAAAGTGGTTCTCTTCCTCCCTTCCCACCATTTTCCCTCATGAAACCATTGTCACCTCTTTTAGCTGCTTATTTTTATGTTTATCTTCCTGTGTCTTTTAGCATGCTGCATCACTACTTCTTGATTATTTAGGTTAGGCATTCTCTGATGTCTTTCTCCCAGAATAGAAGAGGATTTAGTCCCCTTTCTTCCCTCCATCCTCATCATGCATACACTATCCTCCTAGCAGGGTTAAATTGTAATCTGGGTTATCTAAGAATTTAGTGTTTATGTTATTATGACCACTATTCAGTTAACCCGTGAAAAACCATTGTTCTCCCTGAAGTTAGTGTCCGTTGTTGTTATGCTTTGGGCTCCTAAATGTCTTAACCCAATTCTGCTCCTCAAAGGTAGTTGTTAATTCATTGTTTAGAAGCTCAGAGTTTGCTCCCAACCACTATATACATAGTAGTTTTATTCCCAGGAATCTATATTCATGAAGAATATCCCTGTAATATAACATGTCCTTTCAAATGTTAACACCTGGTGTCTTGCACTCTTCTCAAGGGTGTGTAGTAAGAAAGCAACTTTATGCGTTCAATGCTCAGACTTCCCCGGGTGGCCAGCAAATGTCCTCCTTTGTCCATAGGTGAAATCCTGGGTCTGCTTTGTAATGCAGGCCTCACAATGAACCTGCCATCAGACAGCCCCTTCAAATGTTGTCTTGTTGGTCTTTTTCATAAACCTGCTACTTGTGCTGGTGACAGACTGCTAACGACGGACATGCCACAGCAGCCACTGAAAAAAATCTCTGCTCGTGTTCTCACCTTCTCCCTTCAAGCCTTTCAGAGATTGAATGACCCTTTGCCAATTCCTCTGCTGGGAGATAAAAATCTTGTTTTGCTGAAAGTTGTCCTTCACTGAGATTTCTGGGATTTCCCTACCCCAGGCAGGCTAACGATTCAGCACCTTTCCAGTAGATATGATTTAAGTATTTGGTCAATATTTATCGAGTGAGAATGTGGAACAAGCAATGTCCTACTAATAAAAACTGAATACCTTAATTTATTTTCAAAATACGAAGAGGGTATTCAAAAGTCGTATAAAATGAAGTATTTATTGTGTGCATTAACAGCACGTCATCTTATTTGGACTGGTCATGTCAGTTTTCGGCCACTTTTACCTGAACAGCCTTGGTCATTTACATGTGCTAAGGATACACGGACATGGTTACAAACTCTGTTCGAAGTAGACATAGGGATCCTTTCCACACACCACAATTTTGATATTAACAGAACATTACCCACTTTTTTCTGCCTCCTGTCAGCTTTTATGGAAAGTTTTTTGGCTATTTTTCTAAAGAGATAATTTCTTCAGATATATATTGGATGGTTTAAAATTTAATTAAGAAAATAAGTCCATCTCTCAATCCAGGAAAATCCACTGGTCATGTATTATTTGCTTTCAGAATTTTAGCTAACAGTCATAGAAGGGGTCGGGCAACTGCTGGCCGCTGGTCTCAGGTTTGTGGCATAGCCAGTGTGGTGGCAGCAGGTGACACAGCCAGTGTGGTGGCATTACATGGCAGAGCCAGTGTGCCGGGGAACCTGTGCTCCTCAAGACACAAAAATAGTCAACAGAGATAGTCTAATGCCTGGTGAAAAAGGGTCTTTTGTTTGTTTGTAAATTAAAATTTATACTCTACCTGGTGCAGGAGTGAAACCAAGTTTTCATTTCGTCAGTTACGAAGGGAGTTGTGTGTGGAAACTTATGTGTAAATCATTAAGACATATCTCTATCTCACAATAGCATTTGCATGAATTAAAAATATATGTATATACACACCTGGACCATTGTGATTTGTGTTTGTCTCTGTGTGCATGTTTTATATACACATACTTTAAAAATACACCCAAAAAGCCTATTATTAAGGCATCTATTCACTTGGTTTCGGTTTGAGCAGTTCAACTGGAATTATCACAGAGCAATTGTCCTAAAGGTCTCATGAGTTTAAAGAAAGCAGTGCAAAGAGAAGAGACCTAGTGTAAGAAGTTTGAGGAAGAAGGAAGGACAGTCAGCCTCACACAAGGGCTTTGTTGGGGAGTCGCCTCAGTCAGTTCTAGTAACAGCCTTGATGTTTACATCAACCCAGAGGAGAAAATGAGGGGACACCTCCACGAAGAGGAAACGGCAGCTTTTATATAGAATGATCAGTAGGACTTTGTTTCAAAATCTGCTATAGAAAGGATACGTGGATAACAAATGAAATATGTTATAAATGAAAAATACATGCTCCAAAACAGTTTTGGGAAAAAAAAGTGGGAAGACTCACACGTCCTCGTTTCACAACTTATTAAAAAGCAACAGGAAACAAGATACTGTGGCACTAGTATAAGGACAGATATGCTATAGATCAATGGAATCAATTGAGAATTCAGAAATAAACCCTCACATTTAGGGCTAATTGATTTTTGACAAGGGTGCTAAGAAAATTCAATGGGCATAGAATAATATTTTCACCAAATGGTTCTGGGACAACTAGATAGCCACATGCAAAACAATAAAGTTGGATCCCTACTTCATAGCATATACAAAAACTAACTCAAAATGGATCAAAAACCCAATTATAAGAGCTAAAACTATAAAATTCTTAAGAAGAATACATAAGGGTAAATCTTTGTGACTTTGTGTTTTATAATCATTTTTTAGACATGGCATCAAAAGCACAAGAAACAAAAGAAAAAACAAACAACTTGAACTTCATCAAAAGGAAAACTTTTGTGTTTCATAGGACATTAACAATCCTGATAAAGGACTTGTATCTAGAATATATAAAGAATTCTTTTAACTTAATAATAAAAAGACAAATAACCCAATTTAAAAATGAGCAAAGTATTGGAAAGACATTTCTCCAAAGAAGATATACAAGTGGTCAATGAGCAAATGAAAAGATGGCTAACATCATTAACTATCAGGGAAACACAAATCAAAAGCACAATGAAATGCTACTTCACACCTACTGCAACGGTTACAATAAAAAAAAAAAAAACAACAACGGTAAGAGCAAGCATTGGTGAGATTGTAGAGAAATTGTTGGTGGGAATATAAAGTCTCATAGCCACTTTGAAAAACAGTTTGGCCATTCTTTCAAATGTTAAACACGCAGTTACCATATGACCCTGAAATTCTACTCTTGGGTATATACCTATGAGAATTGAAAACATATGTACACACACAAAATGGTACATGAATTTCATAGCAGTATTATTCATAAGCCCAAATGTTCATCAAATGAATGGATAAAATAAGATATGGTAAATCCATGCAATGAAATATTACTTAGCCATGAAAAGGAATGAAGTACTGATTTATGCTACAACATGGATAAACCTTGAAAACATTATGCAAATAAAAGAAGCGAGACACCAAAGGCCACGTATGTATAATTCCCCTCAATGAAATGTTCAAAAAAGGCCCACTCATAAATGCAGAACGCAGATTAGTGGTTGCCAGGGAGGGGCTGGGCAGAGGGGGCATGGGGAGTGACTCCTTAATGGGTATAAAGTTTCTTTTGGGCATAATAAAAATATAGTAAAAGAGATTGTGGTGATGATTACCTATCTCTGTCAATGTAATCAAAAACCATTGAGTTGTACACTTTAAATGAGTGAATTGTAGGGTATGTGAATTATTAATATATCTAAAGCAGTTACAAAATAAACATGTAGACAAAACAGTAACATCCATTTTGTAAGAACACATGTAAATGTAACCATATGTGGTAAACACATAAAACACATCAGAATCTCTGTCTATGAGGGAAGAGGAAAAAGGGAGTGAAACATGGGGATAAAGGGAATAAGTAAATACAAAATAAAAAAAGAAAGAATGGGGGTGGGGGGGTATTGCACTATCTATGATAGCGTGTCTTCAACAATTGAGGTGTATGATCACCTCAGCCCTTTCCTGCACCTGTGTTTAAAAAGCAAAAAACAAAAGCTTAATTGAGTTTAATTGTACCATATTTTCAATATTTCAAATGGTAGATATTTTAGGCTTCCCCAGAGACATGTAAATACCCCTTAAAGACATGTAAATACCCAAATAGTTTTAACTTTGTTTGGTCTTCACCCTGGAGCAAGGGGACCCTCTTGTCTAACTGGCCTGTGGCTCACCTGTCTTTCCGTGTTTCTTGGTTAAATAATGAAATTTTCACATGCAAAATTTTGTTCTGCAATAATATCTTTCTTTTATAGAAATATTATGTTTATTTAGAGTTTATACCACTGTTCATGCATTGCCTCTGTCTTTGTGTCGTTTCCTTAAGTTGCAACTTATGTTTTAATGTACTTTAAGCCTTTTCCTAATCAAATTATAATCTCTTAAGGGCAAAAACCTTATTTATGCCTTTTATATTCCCTGCACCCTGTACCAATTGTCATGGTTTTTTATTTGTTTGTTTGTTTTTGTGTTTCTTTTCATATAACAGGGACTCAATAACATTGATTAATTGGCAGGTTGGTTGATAATGTTCTTGGATTTACCAAACTTATTTGGAGTCTCAAAACAGAAAAGGAATGTTTTTTAAAAAGGTCTCAGGTGATATTTCCTACTGTAGTATTACATATGATTCCTTTGGTGTTTTTTTGAAAATCAATATGCTGACTTTTTTAGATTTATGGGAACTTTAACTTATATGCTTTTTAATGTCTTTCAATAACTTGAAAACAGGTGTCATGATTTGCAATGTAACGACTCGATGTTGCACCCACCACCTCACTGGGTACAGTACAGAAGATCACAGACAGTCCCTGCTCCCAACAAGTTAGCTAAAACAAGTGTGTAAAAATATAAAGCCCTTTGGTAAGACTGGGTGGGCTTGAATTAATTGGTTTAAAGCCATACCCATTGTTACAATGAACCTTTTTGAACCCTAAATGTGCATATTCTTACATGACCTTTATTTGCAGAGATCTGTACCATTGGCTGGGAAAGGCATTTTGGCAATCTTATTTTAGTCATTGCACCATATCAAACACAACAAAAGCTGTCCTGAAGCTGAAGAGCGCAGTCTTTTCAAAAAGGTTCATGGAGTGGATTGAGAAGGTCGTAGGTCCAAATTCCACTGATGTCTTACATTCTAATCTTGTGGCTGAGGATGGGAGAATGTAAATGAACGTTTCAATGTTAGGCTTCAGCCCTGCGGTACTAGTCATTCAGTTACTTGAGTGTTGGCTATTTCAGACGAGACTCTGAGTCCTGAAGCCAGTGAGAAAAATTAGAAGCTCTCGTAGCTTTTCCTAGTCTCTTAGATTAAAATAATGGGTTGCTATAAAGAACCCTTTAGCTTTGCTGATAGCTGAGACAGTGTAGGACTATCCAAGGATTATGTTCATAGCACCAGCAATGCAAGGGCACCCTCTCCCTAAAAATAGTTAACTTTGACATACTTTCCCAGAATTTCACATGCAGAAATATAGAAATAAGCTCTTTTAATTTCAGCATGCATGGACATTTTGTGTCATCATAAACTTTTGAATCACCGGTGAGGTGGGAAGACTCCATAATCTTTTCAATGTTTCCAGGTGCCAAAGGGTCCTGGCTGCAAAAATGCACACACTATATGTACAAAGTCAAGTGGAAATTCTCTGACTCCCCATACATAAATTGAATAATCTAATTTTTGCAGGTGAAATTAAGATAACATTTTAGAAGCTAGGCACATGGAAACTTCATCCTATTGGAAAGAAATCAATTGGAATTAAGGCCTAGATGTACCTGAAAGCTGGGCATTCTGTTTAAAATATCAAAATATCTAAGTAAGTCACTCAAGTCCTCTAAGAAAGCATTGCACTGTCACTCATTCTGGCTTCATTCCAGCCATGCATTCGAGACGGATTCATGGGGGAAAATTCTGGTCCTCTTTTTCTCCTTATAGTCTTCAAGTCCATTTCTACTCCAGATAAAGATACAGAAAATTCTCTTCTTTGATATTTGTGTTTGGTAGTCTTACACTGTCTTTGAAATTTTGATATCATAACTTATAAATTTAGGCTGGTTATTTAAGAAAACTGCCACTCATAGACACAGACAATAGTTTAGTGGTTACCAGAGGTTAGGGGGTGAGGGAGGTGGTAGATGAGGGTAAAAGGGGATCAAATATATAGTGATGGAAGGAGAACTGACTCTGGGTGGTGAACACACAATGTGATATATAGGTGATGTATTACAGAATTGTATACCTGAAATCTACGTAACTTTACTATGTCACCTTAATAAACTTTAATTTTAAAAAAAAACACCTTTATTTATTTTAAGTGTGTTTTTCCAGGACCCATCAGCTCCAAGTCAAATAGTTGTTTCAATCTAGTTGTGGAGGACGCAGCTCACACTGGTCCATGAGGGCACCAAACTGGCAACCCTGGTGTTACGAGCATCGCACTCTAACCAATTGAGCTGACCGGCTGCCCTGTCTATTATCATTTTTTTTTAAATTTCAGCTGTCCTAGTAGGTATGAAGTGGTATTTCATTACGATTTTGGTTTGCATTTCTCTAGTGGCTAATCTTGTTGAGCATCTTTTGATGTTAAGATTATTGATCTTTTGTTTATCTTCTTTGAAGAGATGTGTATTCTGATCCTTTCCTTATTTTTTAATTGTTTTGTCATTTTATTGTGGAGTTGTTAGAAATTCTTTCTGAGTTCAATTTCCTTTGCACTGAGGTACAATCTTTACTGGCCAAGGTCTTTTTGATGATAGACTCTCCTTGTTTGAAAATCATTTTTGTTTTCCACACTTACATTTTCTCTATCTTCTGGTGACAGTCTGCTACACCTGGAAACACCAGGTGTAGCAGACTGTCACCTGTGGAAACACCCCCACAGGGAGGTTTCATGCTTGCTTCTGCCGGCCTCAGTGGGCTTCAGGTGTTTCACGCTGGGATCTCCACATCCTGTGGGGTGTTAAATCAGACTCCACGTTCATGCATGCCCAGATGGATATCAAAATCTCCCACACAATTCTTCTTTTTTCTACTAAGAGCCTGAGGAGAAGACCGGCTTCTTTGGGCAGAGGACTGAGTTTTTCTAATCCTCCATTTACTAAGGGTGTCCCAACTTTATGAGGAAGTCTTGGTTTCAGTTCCCTGCCCCATGTGGGCCCAGGCCACATCTCTGACCCCATGTGGGCATTAAACCCCACCCCCAGGACGTAGTATTGCCCTTGCTTGCTATTCTGCCTGTGGGTTCCCACATCACCAGCTCTATACTCATAGGCACCACGTGAGAGCTCAATGAATTGTAGGATCTCCCCATCCCAGACCTTCTGAGTAGGAACCTGCTTTTTAACACAATCCTCAGTGGGTTCAAATGTACATGAAGGTGAGAGACTTGAGATTCTGCATTTTTAAGATGCTCTTTAGTGATGTAGAGGGTGCTCTGCTGGTCCATTTAAATAGCAGGACTCTACTCCCTCTCTACTCGTTAAAATGAGTAATACTTTGAAAAAATGCTACCCTGCTGAGTAGCTCAATAGTGATTCAATACAATAAAGGTTTACCAACACTACAGTGGACATCGTCCTGAAGACAGAAAAATTAGATAGTCAGGCACAGCTCTCAGAGAGAGAAAAAATGAGTTTGATAAGCACTGTTATAGAATAGTAGTAGTTGTATTTGATTCCTACAAGAAAGTTCTAAAGAGCAACACTAATCAGCCTAAACCAAAAACATCATATGTAATATGTATAGATAGTTAATATTTATATATAATTACATTATATATGAATATATGAGGTTGGTGCAAAAGTAATTGCAGTTTAAAAGGTTAAAATCATTGCAAAAACTGCAATAACTTTTGCACCAACCTAGTAACAAAGTCCAGAATTCAACTTTTATAAAACCATCTTTTATTTCAAAAAATATAAAGCAATAGAAAACAGACAAAATTATATATTTATAATATATTAAATCAATGAAATGGTATTTAGATGGAACCTATCACATTACATTACATTAAGTACATCATTTGATTTGCTAAAGCAATTCCACAATCATTGTTTAGATTCAGAGGCTTTTGAGTCTTAAGTATGTACAGAAGTAACTGGTGTGGAAGAAATATACATTTTATTAGAGTGTGTGCTTGGGTCAAAGTTCCTTGAAGCTTTTAAAGCTTCAAATGTAGGAAAACTTTCCAAGGTTTGGCTAACATAGCCTGGTGCTGGTTTGTGCCACTCAAAATGAAGGGAAGGAAATATACAAACTCTCATGGTTTAAAGCTAAACATCAGTCTTGCTGTGTGGGTAGTTTGCATTGTGGCAAAGCATATTGCCAGTGGAATTGCAACCATAGATTATAGATTAAGGCTGGATTGAGACCTGGATATCTACATTCCATTGCCTAGAAAGCAAGTCCCTAATTCCTTAATTCACCCATCCTTTTTTTTTTCTTTTTCCCTGCAAGTATCCAGGCTAAGTTTGTAATGAAATCAATTTCCTGTTGATTCCAGAGCATGAGGGCAGCTTCTCTTTTTGTTTTGCTCTTTTAATGAGAGAAAACACAATTCAGGCTCCTTAGAGACATATTGTTTCCATAAACATCATTCCTATCTTTCTACTTTTACCTTTTTGGTTTCTCTAGAATCAAAGGATTAGACGGCTCCTGAAGAGGACATTATTCCTCCCCGGAAGCGGTTTGGGTAACATAAATAGGTTATTATTTTCTGTGTGTTTGTTTAGCAATAGAGCAATAACCCATTCAGAAAAAAAGTAAGTATATCTTGGTTAGCAAGATAGCTTCCTGACCTTATTTCAAAGACATTCAAATTTCAGTGGATATATAGTATTTTGGTGTAAATCCATCCACACATTTCAAATACATTTTTTTCTTTCATCCAGCTGTCATTCAATAAGTACCTACCAAATACCTTCTAGATACCAGACACTCTGCTCAATGCTGCAAAACAAATATAAAAATACTTCAGTCCTCGAACTCAAGAAGTTTTCATTCTTGTGGGAGAGAGAAACATTTGAGGCAACAATTATAACCTGATGAGAGATACACGCCATTGTGCAGGTGTTATGGAAACTCTTACTGACTGGTTAGAATGATAATAACTTGCCAGGCCTTCAGAGTTCCAGATTAGCTTGAGTCTAACTCTAGACTGCCTGGGTTTAAACCCCATCCCTCCTACTTTGTAATTGTGTTGCCACAGACAAGTTAGGTGACCAGTTTCTACCTTAATTTCATCATTTATGAAATGGAGATAATAATTATACCTCTTGCATAAGGCTGATACCAAGATAAAAAACCAGTTAATATATGTAAAACACTAGAGTTAGTAATATTTAGCAGTATTTACATATATTATGTAAATACTAATTATAATTATCACACCTTATTTTCAAGATAGACTTAACATTCCACTAGAGCTGTAGTCTCCAAAGATAATTCATTGGGAGGAGGAAGAAAATACTAGAACTTCTATTCCTATTTATTTTTCCTACCCCTTTTCAATTTCTATCTTTATGTATTTTATAATATATTAGTAGAGAAGTATACATATACAGTTTATTAATGAATGAATAAACACATATATAAGTATGGAGATAAATGTTAATTTCTTTTCACTGGTACTCAATCAAAAGCTCTGAGATTATTGCATTACTGAAGTACATAACATCCCTGTCTACAGAAGGGAATCACAATTTATAACTTACAATATATACTTTGCATACATTACCTTAAGTGCCAAAATGACACTGAGCATATTAGCAACTACATACCTTTCATCAGTTCCTGATTCTTGCCACATCTAAATGGACAGAACTGAATGTTGTGAACACAGGCATAGCAGAGTAAATGACTTGAGAAGTCAATCCTTAACACCCCTGAGGAGGCATTGTAGGCTTTGCAGGGCCTCAGAGAAGTTGCCTCCTATTTTGCCAGCCTATTTGTTCATCACACTCAGCTATGGCAATGACATATAAAATATAAAATTCATTGGAATATAAATTAAACATATCATTGGCCAATATTTTCTCTAGTGTGATTGCTGTTTACTATTCAGAAAATTTAAAAGTTCTATGAGACAAGAATACAAAAATATTGACTATGGAAAGCAATCTGGTCTTCCTGTTTATAGGACTCATTTTCAGATTTTCTTGTGTAAAACAAACTGAAGATACCACCAAAATAACAGCTGCTTAGTGGTAAATTACTAAAACAAGCTTTTCGGGCAAGATTATTATTGAAGGGCTTTATTTAAAGCAATTTACAAATTCATGAAGGATTTTACTTAACACATTTAAAGTTGATACAGCTTTTGAAGCCATTTAGGGAAGGTCTGAGGATTATACAGGATTTCCTTTGCTGAGAATTTGAAGATTAATTATGTAAACAAAAAGGAAAGCCATGTTTGCTAGAACTTCCATAAGCTCACTACTTATTTACTTGGCGTTCCATAAGAGACTGTTCATTAAAAAGCAAAGCATGTCAGGTCGAAAGAGAGAGTTATTATCAACCTCTCATTGATTAGAAAGATAACATAGAGAAGACAGTGGTAAATAGCAGGAATCTAGGGGGCATGCAAATTATTATTAGATGTGTTCTCAGCTTTAAAAAACAAAACAGAACAAAAAAATCTACTACTTTTACCAAAGCTTGTTTTTTCTAAACTGGGTTATCCTTTGGTTTTGTCTTACATTTCTTGATTTTTAAGAGACAAAAATCCAAAGCAATTGTTTTAACATAGCATCTACTGTGCATTCAGTGCTGACTCATGCCCACCTTGAGCAAGTCAACTTCCTCCTCCTTCCTCAGTTTCTCCATCCATAAAACAAGAATAATAGTGCCTGCCTCACACGCTTGCCATGTGAGTCCATTATTGGTGTGGCATTTCTAAAGATGGAATATTTTGATTATCATTGCTTTTGATATACTTATTTATGTAATTTAGGACACTGAATTTTTCACTGAGACTTAACAAACCTCAACGTTCTCGTGTCTTGATTGCGTGTATGTGTCAATGTGATTTGGTCATTTAAGAGAAGCAAATATTATGAACTGGTGGTTAATTTGTTAGTGAAGTATGCCTTCCGTTGGATGTTATATTGATAGATGATTCCTATGATATTCATAATAACCCGTAAGTGTTGGGAAGCCTGAAAAGGACTCTATTGGCTTCTTACGTCTCTGTTATTTTTGAATTATTGAAGATCCAGATTTTTGCTCTCTCTGAACAAAACAAAAGAATGTTGGGAGCATGAACCCCAAATGCTAGTTACCTACATGGATACTTCCTTTGATAATTTCCAGATTTAGTGATTGTCATCCTTTTATCCAGAAGTTGTTTTTTTTGGGTGTGTGTTTTTTAAGAATTCTAGAACTGCAAAACACACCGGGCATCCCTTATTTTCAACGAATCAACATACGCATAGTGAACATCTTTGATCGACTAGTCCTGGTATCGATGATGTGGAGTTGTTCTCAAAGTGTAGTCTCAAGATCAGCATTACCTGGGAACTTGTCCGAGAGGTAACTTATCGGCCCTCACCGCACACTTCTTAGTCAGGAACTCTGGGAATGGGGCCCAGCAAGTTATATTTTAACAAACCCTCTCCATGATTCTGATGTTCGTTAATGTCTAACACTGCTCTGGAGGACACAAAGTTGGTCTAGATTGTTTGTAACACATAGACTGTCCACATCATTCTGTGTTGCCAGCATTTGCGACTGACATAGTCTGTCAGCTCACACCATCCACATAAGGGCATCTCTCTACTAATTAAGTACCTGTGCTTTCAGATTTAATGTTAGAAACAATCTGTATAATCACTTCTTGCACCTCCGCTCTATAAGCAGGAGTAGGTGTTGAAGTTGTCCTGGGTGTGGCCCATTCTCTCACCTGAATTCAACTCTTGGATTCACGATGCACTTCCCCGCCAGCCCCACACAGTGCTGTCGGGCGTAGACAAGGACTCATACCTGTGCTGAAGGACATTTAAAGGCCACGAAGAAGGCAGCCTAGCATCTGAGAGCAGGCACGATGGGGGCTGGCAGCAGGAGGAAGGGCAGCCCTTGGTTTGTTCTTGTGCTTTTAGGCTCTGGACTTTGGTACATGGCATTTTAACTGGGTAGAGCCACTAGACTGTCCCAGTTGGATTCTGCTTTTCTAGGTAAATTACATATTTTTTGCCAGGCAATGTGGCTTTACTCTCACATCCAAAAATAAGTAGCTAGAGCTCTGGTCCCTGCCAGGGAAGAAATCTAGAAGCTGCCTGGCAGCATTCTGTGGCACCAGTGGGAGATGGGATGTAAATGGCCACACATATTTGGGCCTCTTGGGGGTAAAGCATAGCATTTGGGGCAGGAAATACTCCTTGCTGATCGAGTAGGAAAGGAATCTCTTTCCGGGTCTCAGCTCTGCAGGTCTGATAGGTGAGATGTTCTTAAGCTTTGTGGCTGATGTCTTTAATGTTCTGTGTGAAATTATGCCTGCTCTAGTTTGGAGTATGCAACTGGTAGGCTGGGCAACTACGGCGTTCAGAGATATGACAGGGCAAGTGGCTTGTCCTAGGTCACAGTGACTGAGATGGTTGTCAGGCCTAGTGGTGGGGAGGGGACTGGAGGAAGCTCTGTCAGCCCTAAATGCTACGGAGTCAAGAACTGGCTTTGTAGGTGAGTGAACATACACTGGGCCTGCTAAGTCTCAACCCTACCCTGTGAGGCTGGGTGGGTGGGGAAGTGGTATTTGAGTAAGCTTCCTCTATGGGACACTCTGTGATAGCTTCCTGGAGCGGCTTCTGTTCTTCCCTACAGGCTCTCAGTTCCTGTATAGTTACTGGCTTCTCCATTTCAAAGCAGGCCTCCTTCTTGGGGATTCCCTTGATACAGCTTTGGGCCTGAGTACCAATTACCCCCCACACACACACACCACTGAGCTTGTTCTAGAGTTGGAGTACCGTCAGAGGGACCCCAAAAGATTCCTTCTGGGTTCTTTCCCCATTATCTTTCCAACCTATTCGTCAGAGAGAGGATCATTATTGGAGATGTACTGTTTACTAAGGTATTAGATGGAGCTGGTGCCCATTCTCATGATGGAAGGGAGGTCCCATTCACTGATCGTGTCAGCACCCAAGGCAAGTGGGATATAACGTTGCTAGGTGTGTCCTCGCACCTTGCACAGCTGTCTCTGTTTCACTGTCTTATATGCAGGAGACCTTTGACCCAATGTGGAGTAGCTGGTCCTGGGCCCCCTGGACCAGAGACACTGGGAGGTGGAGCCTGACCTGGCTAAGTCTCCAGCAGAGAAGTGCTGTCATTTGCAGGATCACAAGGTGAAACATCACAGAGCTGCCCGGTATGAGTATATTGTTGCACCCAAGACTTTCAACTTCCTTTACTGTCCAAGGACCTGCCTGGCCCTGAATAGCGAGCTCCATCAGGCCAAACTCTAGTGCTATAAGGTAAGATTTGGAACCTGTTCTTTCTCTTCTGGGGTCTTATTATGATAATATTCAGTGCTCAACTCTCCAGACCTGTCTCCTTTTTAGCAAAAGAAGTCATTGAAGGTAGCACCAGTGTAATCTAGCACCGATGTCGTATGTCACACCTTCCCATATTGTGACCTTATGCCTTATCTTGGTCCAAAAGAAACATCAGTTTTCTAAAGATTTTTCCAAAGCAGCCCTGATTTGGGAGCTTCCCCGCTACACCCTCCTTCTCCTTGCCCACTTATCTCCACTAGTCTACTGATTCTATGAGTGTGGGCCTGTGGCTATCATAGCATCCACTCTCCTCCTGTCCTTTGTGCTTGCAGAAGGAGGCTTCTACCTGCTCCTTGGCTCTTCCATCAAGATCGAGCTTTTTTCCTTGATGGTCCCGGATGATGGACACACGATGTGTGCACCACGTGAACACATCCCTGGTGGCTGCTTTTGAGATCCCTGGAGCCTCCCCAGGGCCACTCCAGTCTTAGGACTCTAGTGAACAACTGAGGTGGTCCTCACAGCTCCACCTCCAAGAGCTGTTTGAAGGGAGGTGAGATTTGGTTTCTATTTCTCAAGCACACTTAGGATGGAGTTATAGGAGCAAACCCTCCTTGGATGTCAGTCTTTGATGTGGGCAGAGGTCCATCTAGTGCTATTCTCACTACCCCATCACTGAGGGAGCTGGATCCATTGTGTGTCTAGATGTCTGAATATTGGTCTGTTCTAGATCAAGCATTGGCCAGGTTCTGTGCCAGTTTAGGGGTCATTTAAGTGAGGAAGGAGGAGTTGGAATGGGTATGTGTCTCCCCTTGGAGTGGGGCTAAAACTATATTTGGTGCTGAACAAGGCTCTGCTTTAGACCATTTCAAGCTATTTCCCTGCTCTTATCCTTTCTGTACCATAGGCCTGGGCCTTGGAATGTGCATTCCTGCCCACCTAGCATTCCTGGCCTCTCTGGAGTAAGCGCTCTGTCCAAGGGAGCATTCTGCCATGGCTAGTCATGGCTGTAAGACACCAAGGCCTTGGCTACTAGTGAGTGTCACATAAGCTCCTGGGAATCACTGGGCATGGAGGATGTCCCCTGGTACTGACCCTCGGGGGAGGAGCCTTTGGCCTTGGTTAAGTCTCTCCTTGTCATTTAAAGGACTTTCTACATAATGACTGTTTAATTTAATTATATTAGGTTTTTTATTACCTTTAATAAAACACTTTATAGTACCAGTGTTATGGGTCTCTTATGTTACATTATTTGTCACTTAATGTCTTTGAGTGTCTGAATCAGAATGTTGGGTCTCAAACCTTATCGTCAAGGATTGCAGAAAAGAGAAGCAACTCCACCACCATTTGAAATAAATGTCCATTATGGTGTTCACTCAAATGATTTCTGATTTAAGTTCTAAACCATAGCTACAAAATATAAGGAAGTACTCTAACATGGATGTTAACGCAAATGTTGCATGTTAGATTTTGGTGCAGAGGAGAAACTGAAAGTGAAAGATAAGACTGCATTTACTCAATGCCTTAACAATTTTACATTATCTGCCATTAAATCCTAGGAATGGAGAAGAATACATCAGTTACATTTGGAAATCTTAAGTTGCCATATTGGACTGCCGAGCAGATAGTTCTCCATGTGAGCCTCGAGCATAATCTGCGTAGTTGAACGTAGGGAGGAATGGCGTTCAAGATGGGGGCTTAGTTAGGGAAGGCAGAACACCCCTTGACTCCTGACTTTCCCAAGCTGTTTTTCAGCTGTATAGCGGGTTTTATGAAGTAGGGGTGCACTAACTGGTTGATTCCTAGATTTTCAGTACTTCTGCAATTGAAGTTCTACAAATTGATGGACATAGTTTGTGCTTTAAACTTAAAGACCCCCGTGTGTCTAGGGATGGATGTGTGATATTTTGGTCAATGAGGTATAAGTGGGAGTTGACAAGCTTTCCAGAAAAGCTTGGCTTTTGATCTGGGAGCCAAGTGTGTAGTAATAAAGTACTACATTACTGGGACAATATAACAAAAATAACAAAAAGAAAAAACTGGAATGAGCTTGGGTCTGTTAGGGCAGAAGTCAGCAAGCCTCTTCTGTAAAGGGCCAGGTAGTTACTATCTTGGGTTTTCTGGGCCATACAGTCTCTGTCACAACTACTCTGCCATTGTGTCATGAAGACAGCCATAGAAGAAAGGTAAACAAGTGAGCAGGGCTGTATTCCAATATAACTTTATTCATGGGCACTAAAATGTGAATTTCACATAATTTTCACTTGTCACAAAATATTCTTTTGCTTTCTTTTCAACCATTTAAAAAGATAGAGACCACTGTAACAAAAGTTGTACAAAAACAGGTGGCGATTGGCTCATGGGTATGATACCTCTGACCTAGGGTATCACTGACCAGGAGGGCTACTACTAGCAACTACCTCTTCTGATTTGCTATGTGAGAAAATGCATCCCTATTTGTTTAAGCCACTGTTAGGATGGTTGTTTTTTTTGTTTCGTCTTGTTTTTGCTTTGTTTATATATATATAAACAAATGTATTCTTATTGGTAGGGCTCTAATTTTTTTTCTAAATAGCCAATTACCCTGACCTTTTATTAGCTATTCAAACGTTTCCCCATTGATCTGAAACAATATGTTTTAAATGAGTTATTTAAATTCCACTCCAATCTACTGATCTTTCTCCACTTTCACATCAATATTATCAACATAATTTCCATAGTTTTAATGTATAATTATGACTCTGGGAGGATTTGCTCTATACACTAAATGTCTTTCTCATCAGTTCTCATGTCTTTATTTTCCTTAGCTTATTTTAGAATAAGGCTGAGTTCCATAAACTCTGGGTTGGGTTTACATTGAGTTTATTTGTGGAAAAAAGACATTATGATAAGTTCCATTCATGAACATGCTATAATTTTACATTTGATGAAGGAAAAAAGACCTGATTAAGTGCCCTTATTTTTTTTTTTTTTTTTCACTTAGGCCATGGCTATATCTACTTAGATTTAGTCCTGAGTGATCCACGTTGCTGTTGTAAATATGAAAGGGACTGTTAACAGGGCTTACTTCTATGCCATCAGTCCACATTACTCTCCCCACCAGCAACTGAAACCATGTGGAGTCGGTGTTGTTTTTCGTCTAACAGTAAAGACCAACTCAGAATTCAGTGCTTTCTAGTCCTTTCGAACATTCCATTGAATAGCTTTTTCTTCTGTGTTTGAATTAAGTGGAGTTATTAAATATTAGCGAGTCCCTAGACCTGGTATCATCTAGAATAGCAAGATGGTGTTATGTGCAATTAATTATTGGATGGTGAATTGAATCTGATTGCTGAAGCCAATCTGAGTGGTTTGGATCTGTGTATATCCTAAGCATCATTTTACAACCGTGGGAATCCCAGGATGGAGGTCCAAAATATGACTAACCAACATCTGTAGACAACTTCTAGAAGAAAAAGCAGAGGTAATAAGTGCTAAGCCCTGAGCAAGAAGAGACTGTCAGAGCCTCATCCTCAGAGCTTATATTCCAACAGGGAAAATAGACTCGTGGCACCATGACAGGTATTCTGAGCTTGTGTGCTTTGGGACCACTTCTCAAAGTAGATGAGGTCTGAATGGCAAGCAGCTGACAAACTAGGTGGAAGAGGGTAGGAATAGTGAGATGTTTGTGAGGTGACCAAAGTAGTTCTCATGATAGCCTAAGGAGAGATTACGAGAACAGAGTTTGGGTAAGTGCAGAAAGCTCAATGGAGCTGGAAAGATTTGAAGTGAGAAGAGCTAAGTGGGATGAGCAGATGAACCCTTGGAGAAAAGAACTTTCCTAAACAGAGCCTGTGGCATCATATGTATTCAAATATTTATTGCTTTTCTTCAGGAAAGAAATCACATAACTCACATGATGCAAGAGAGTATTTCTCTATGGTGACTTGTACTAAAAAAGTAAAGGGGTTGTCTACTAAAGCTGAACACATGTGTACCCTATGACCTCGCAATTTTACTCCTTGGCATGTAGTTCACCAAAAGACGTAGCAATACCATATGTAAAAACCTCAAACTGGAAACTACCCAAATGCCTATCACCAGTAGAATAAATTCATTATGGTATATTCACACAGAGGAATACTATGTGTTTATGAGAATGAATAAAGTACAACTGTCTACAATAAGAGTGATGAATCTCATAGACATGATGTGGAGGGGGAAAAGCAGAGCAGAAGAGCATATATTGGTGTGGTTCCATTTTTATAAAAAACAAAAAATGGACAAAATTAGCACAAATATGGTATGATTCCATTTATATGAAGTACCTAGAACAGTCAAACTCATAGATCTGGAAAGTATAATGATGATTGACAGGGCCTAGAGAACAGGGGAAATAGGGAGAGACTGTTTAGTGGGTACAGAGGTTCAGTTGGGATGATGAAAAGAGTTCTGGAGTTGGATGGTGGGGATGGTAGCACAGCAATGTGAATGTACTTAATGTTATAGAATTGTACACTTAAAATTTACCATCTTAATCAATTTTATGTCATATGTATTTTATCACCATTAAAAATATAAATGTATATTTTTTAAAAGGTAAACTAATATCGTTAGGATAATGCTGCTGTTGACTGGCAGGTGGGGTAGTAGTGTCTGGAGGGAGCATGAAGGGAGTTCTTAAGGAGTTAGGAGACGTTCTTAGTCTGGGCAGGGTTCTCATGGGTATATGCAGTTTGTGACAATTCACGCAAGCTTACTTACATGCACTCCTGTCTGACTATTAGATTCCAATACAAAGTTATCCTGGAAGATAAAGAAATGAGAAATCTTAATTGGAAGAATTAATTTGTAATAGGCTACACTATTGTGTGCCAGATGCAAGGCACTCTTCTATTCATGCATTGAACCCTCTTAGAACGCTCCAAGGGAGGTGCTGCTTTATAAAAGAGGAAACAGAAACAGCAGTTTAATGAAGGAAGAGTAGTCATCTATAGTCTTCTGGGTATACCTCTCTAGAGGTCCATTCCCTTGCCTATTCAGTTTAAAGTTTTTTTATCTTTAAAATAGAAGAACTAATTCCTAAAAAAATAGGACTTTGATGTTAAATTGCATGTCTCTCAGCCAGAAGGAAAAAAGAAATTCTCTAATTTATACTAGTTGTAAACTTACTCATCATGTTACTCTCAGGGTAAGCTAGGATCGTGGGATGGGTATTACCTCTGGGTAGTTCAAAAACAGTCATGATAGGCTTATCTTTAGCTAGGTAAGTTTTTAAGAAAATTTGTAAAATCTTGCAAACTTTTTAGGGGTAGGAGATCAAACTAGGAACTCATTTGAAAAAAATAAAACAAAAACATCTCAGCATCTCAAAGCATATTTCACAGACATTTGGGAAAAGGTGCATTTTAAAAATGTACGCAATGTACTATTTTCTATTAAAAATTATCTTTTTTGTTCTCTCTTAATCTCTATTTATATGACAGGGGCAAGAAACATTCTATAATAATAAGTCTTTCCTTCTGGATTATACCCTCCTATGTCTCTCTTCTGTGCCAGCCCCTTTATTTCCATCGTTGCTTTTCTCAGGCATGTCTGTCCTTTCCTGCTTAGTTTTACTGAGCTTCACAACAACACCCCTTCCACGTTGAACCTCTGCTACATACAGTTATCTCTGGCTGGCTGGTCAGAACTTGAAGTAGCCATGGGTGGGATCATGTATAGTTCAGAGAAGCATGTGCTCCTGGCTGGCTGTTCGGGGGCCCTGTTCTCTGTCACACCCCATCAGATTTTTGAGACACCATCTTGCCCAAGGAATTGGGTCTGGTTAAAATAAACTGTTCAGAACACTCTCATAGAGAATGGTTATCTGGGGAGATTGGGAAAGTAGAGGAAGGAGAGTCGTCTTGGAAAAGATGAAGGAAAGCAGTACAGGAAATGAAGAAGATTCAGGGGCAGAGGTTAATTCTTATCACAGCCAAACTGGCGCATCTCGTTCTGTATCTGCTAAAATATCTCCTTTGACCAGCACTTTACAGGATATCTGCTGGGAACTGTCACTTACCATACAATCCTCAATTCAAAGTGCCCATGAGAGAAGAATACAGTCTCTATTGAAAAGACTCCCACATGAAGCCCATTGTGCTGTCCCCTAATTTTAGCTTGCACCCAGGCATGCTGACATATTTTAAATGGGGGGGGGGCTTGTGTGCAACCTCTCTCGCTGCAGACAAGCCATTCTCCTGCTATGTGGAAATCTCCCATTTCCCTTCTCTACTGTGTCTTTGGTCAACAGTTATAAACTCTCTCAGACAGCTGGTTGTGAATTAAAGTCTATTTATAACAGCCAACGGACAACTGCTTGTTTATGGGGAATCATGGCAATTTTTGCTTAGGAAGACAATCGGGGCATTTCTTCTCTCGCGGAGCGGGTTCAGCCACTGGACTCCACAAACATTGCCTCACTTGTCTTCTTACATTCTGTGGACTGAGGTTACCCTGAGTGCTAATGGTGAATTCAAACCCAGCACAGATGGCTGGTTCTTCAGTCAAGGTTCTTAGGGGCTGGACAATGGAAAACATGAAACACTAATACTTTGTGAGGCACAAAGAAGTACAAAAGCACCCATAGCTATGAGGAACAACATACTATACTCAAAATCTGCAGTATACTTCATGAAATTCTAGATTGTTGTTTTTTTCCTGTGACTCTACTTAAGATGCGACCATATGATAACTTGTTAGCATTCAAAAAATGTTCTGGTGGATCTTCAAGTGCTTTTTAAAATTTTATAATTTTTGAAAAAACTAGAATACGGTTGTTGACCAAACTAAAATCTACTGGTCATGAATGGACAATGGAATAAATATGCTAATGAGAAAAAAAATCTGTTTGGATTCTTAGAGAATACCTTGCATAATGTTTTCTACCAGCTCTAACTTTAATGTGATGGCTTCCCTTTTTCCCCAATTTTTTTGAATAATAGAATGGGTAATACTATTTAATTGTAAAATAGTATGATTAGGTTTTTAATATTAAGAAGAGCATAGGAAAAAATTAAAATAGGATATATCCTCACTGCCCAGATAGAACTTTTTTGTATTAAAAAGAAACTATCGTTCTCGCTTCGGCAGCACATATACTAAAAAAAAAAACTATCAATAGTATATGGTTAGGAAGCTCAATTGACCAGCTTTAAACTGAACATTAAATGAAAACTGAACATAACCATTGTTCATGATTATCAGTCCAGAAAAAAAAATTGTCTTGTATATCCACAAACATATAGATAAATCATACCCATGGAGGAGTTTTAAACAGTATACTTGAATACTACAACGATCTGGCCCACCTCTTGATTCACTGATTCTGATTTCAATTTATTCCACGTTGTCTGTAAAACTGAGTACATCTCACTTGTTTTATTGTGTCTTCTCCAGAAGATGCTAATGATTACAATAAATACATGATTTTATGAGTGACTTTTAATAGTTAATAAAGTTATATAATTTGTAAATTAGGATTTCAAAATTCTCACTTTGTTTTTCCAATCAGTAAGATATACCTAAGTGACTACTGATCCAACTTTAGATGCTTTTGCTTAATTTTATTGTTTGAAGTGTTGCTTAACCCTTATTATTCTACGTATTCTTTAAGGCCAGTTTAGAAAAAAAGCAGCCTTGAGTTGCTGGAACAATTTGTTCTTAATTCTGTGCTAGTTAGGGACAGCTTTCCAGAAACAGCTGGTAAGCCCTGTCCACTTTGTTCAGTACAATCTCTTGGAGATTTGGTCCTTGGGCATTTTTCTTTGGGTCTCCACCACGGCAAAAGGTAAATTAATAACGAGATGCAGACAAAATAAGCTAAAGCCCTTTTAAGAGGAACGTGTACCAGCAATATCACAGCTTCAGTTCTTACATGCAGCTCAGGTTCTTCTGAGATGCAGAACTGCAAAAACCTTCCATAGAGGCTGGCATTAGTTTCAGGTTGTTCAGACAAGATCGTCATTCTTATTCCTGGTTTCCACCAGAGGCACAGCTGAAGGTTGAGCTATTTAAAGTTTTTTCTTGTGGCCACATAGATGTTAAATTGTCAGAGATGGGAAGAGAGAACAGTGATTTCACCTCAAATAAAAGCCCCTTTCTGTGAGTTTATCAGTGAAAAGTAGCAAACGTTTTACATTGACTGATGGCTCTGTGAACTGTTTGAAATAGAGATAAAAACTGCAATGGGAAGATAAAGTTTTAAATAGGTCAAAAGAAGTATTTTCAGAATTGTATTCCATGTGTGAATATAGAACGTGCAGAAGGGAGTAGTCTATAGAAACAACAGTGGTACATCATTTTAAGAAAAATACCTAGGTACATATTTTAATATGATTTTGCCGGTGAATAAATCAGTGTGGTTTTCCCTTCTAGAGGTTAGAAGGTCTGAGAACTGAACATTCTTTGTGCAATAAGACCCATGTAATAAGAATCTTCCACAGACTATGTAATGTAACATTTAGAAAACAGAAGCTATGGCTCCTTAGGGTCGGCTGGCTCCCAAGATATAGAATGACCCTCTATCCAGAAGAATGCACTCCTAAGAAGCCAGCAAAATCCCTGCCAGACAATTTTCAGGACAAGAGGGGGCTGATAAGTCTTCCTTTCTTTATTCTTGAAAATCAGTGATGGGGTAGGTTCCTAAGAATGATGAATGGTGATTTTGAGCACCCTTTTTCTTTGTCTTTTTCCCCCCAATCTCACTGAAAAGTGGCTTCCCGAGCTCACTGGAAGAAAAAAAGAACATGTTTTCACCAAAGCTTTCTAGGAAACTTGAAGGGGGTGTGGATTATTGAGGAAAGTGACTTAACGTCATTGGTGACAGAACAGAGAATCAATGAGAGAGATGAGCAAAGCTAGAACAAGAGCTGTGGGTGCTGCTGGGTGGCGTAGGAATCACTGGGGAACCGAGGGAATAGGAAAACCACTTGAGAGTCCATTCGGGAGCAGTGGATGCTTCTGGCAATACGTCTCCATAATGGCTCTGTTGATCCAAGTTGGGCCCAGGGCCATTCAGATGTAGTTACATTATAATCTCTGTAGAGAGGATTTCTGTGCTTCATGTGCAGCCATGAAATCAACTTCTGAACAGGTAATTAATACATGTGGGGTAGTGGGGAGTGAATATTTCAGAAAAGATCTTGTAAATTCCAGCATGGACACCCTCTTAGGTGTAATCTTGGGTAACACTCCAGGTAATGCCTACTTCATGTAGTTTGTTGTTGAGTTCAGTGGTTTGGGATCGAGCGCACTATATTCAAATCCTGGTTCACCCATTCACCAAGTGCGTGTCCTTAGGCAAGTTGTTTAATTTCCTTAAGCCTCAGTTTCCCCATTTGTAAAATGGGGGTAATAATACTTGTAGGGAGGATTCCGTTTTGCACCTGCCCAGAGCATGCTGCTTGGCGTATTGGTCAGCATACAAAAATTGTAGCTGCCCTTCTTTTCCTCTCCTCCTCCTCCTTTTGTTGTTCTTACGTCTAGTGACTGATAAAATATACTAAAACCTTAATGTTAAATTTTCTTCCCATTTCCAAACTCTCTTTGTTAATACCCATCATGGGATACTAATGCAATGTGGAACATTATGTTATTGTGATATACATACTATAAAAATGTATAATGCCTGCTGCCTGATTTTTCTCCTAAATTAAAATCTTTCAAAATAACGTGGACAGACTATGTGCAAGGACTAAATGCTGGTTGTCTGGGTGAGGTTTAAACCAAATGAAATGTGACAACACTTACTAGAAAGAAAGGATAATGACATCACCAGCACCCAGATATTAACTGTGCTGAGCGCATCGCATGGGCCGCCCTGTTCGATGCGTACAACATCCCTTTGAGATCATTTATAGAATTGCCTCTGTTTTTTAGATAAAGAAATAGAGGCTTACAGAAGTTAAGTCATTTTCTCAAGGTCAGAGGGCCAGCGTGAGGCGGAGGAGGAATTCTAACTCAGGCAGGCAGGCAGGCAGGCTGGCAATCGCCCCCCTGTAACCTCTTAACAACTTCACTTGCTATCAGTGGGTGTCAGGTTCAAGGTCTTCCAAGACAGATTGGCTACCATAAGGGAAAAGAGAGCAACAAGAAGCCTTTTTCTCCAAGTTGCTAAATATCAACTTTCCTAATGCATGGATTACTGCTTAGTGACACAATTCTTACACAGTTATTTTGGGGCATGGTATGTGTGTTCCTGTGGTTACATTATTTGCATGTATCTCCACATCTTTGCGAATTTGTATGTAAGAGGGGAGAAAAAAGGCAATGAGACATTCTGAGAAAAATTACATCAATTTTGCGTTTTAAAGTTTATTTTTTCTTCTGATTATAAAACGGGTACAAAAATCAGAATACAAAACAGCATAGCACTCAGGGCTCCAAGAGGCAGGAGGGAAAGCTGCCAGTCCCTTCAAGGCTAGAGTCCAGAGCTGACACAAATGTCACTTCTACCACATTCCATAGTTTAAAGCAGTCACAAGCCAACCTAGATTCAAGAGCTTGAAGGAACAGATTCTACCTGTCAATGGAAGAGTGGCATGTACCCACAAGGACGGTGGGAATTGATGGCAGCCAACTTTGGAATCAAGCTGCCACAGATCATTTTTGAAAATGGACTAAAGTATAGCTTGGTACAGTTTTAAACAAATGTGTGAAGTGGCTGAATGCTGGCAAAATTCCACAGAAAGAAATTTCTGTCAGAAAT